>NC_139603.1:24410292-25772792 GCF_964270895.1 Podarcis filfolensis
TTGTGCAGGAAGTTCAGTAAGGGTAAGCCGGTAGGGGGAGCCCTGTCGATGCGAACCAACTCAAGCTCCCCCTGGTGTTCCCGTCGGGGTCGTGTCAAGGCCTTAGCCCCCCAGCCGGGCTTCAGACTAGATCAACACCCCTGGGTTCCTTTAACGGAATACCCTTAAGCATGGAGGGGCAGGTGATGGCTACACCTTCCCTCCCCCACACAAGGTCAAACAATGCCTAACCGCAACCCTAACCAAGTTGTGATGATTGCCACGAGGTAGGCGAAAACCAAGTGGCCAGTGCCAATTTGCCAAGTGGAAAAATTCCTACCAGGCCCATGGGCAACCAAGGCGACCAACCGAAGTCCATAGCAAGGCCATTGCCTAACCTGCAAAATAGGGAGGGAGGGTGGGTGATTGAGGAAGCGAGCCAAAGAGGAAGTCCTCTGGTTCGCTCCTCTGTTTAAACGGCCCCGGCCACGCCCCCCCCCCCCCCCGCCAGCGGGTTGGCTGGCCGGGCTCTGACGTGGCCAGGATCCCCCAGGCAACAGGGGACAAAGTTCCCCACCCCTGGTGGAGAGTGGGTGGCCACGCGGTCCACCGTAACTCCTCCCCACTGGGAAGTGGAGCAGATTTCCAGGTGAAGTCCCATTGGCTTCAGCGGGCCATTACATTTTCACTTGGATATGTAAGATGTTTGAAGTATAATACCAAAAATGTAATACACTCACACATATACATCTATCTATCATCTATCTATCTGCAAACACATGTATCATGTATTGTTCTTGAGGCATGTTCCTAGACTGGCATAGTTCCCTGCTGAGTGTTTGCTAGCAAACTGGAATTAGCTGTTGCTGACTGTGTTAATTAATGCATTCCTCCATTCAGCATATGCCTTCCTCAAGAAGATACAAATCCCCAAAATTAAAGTAAATATACACTATCAATTTGTGCTTTTAAAAAAAAATCCCAGTGCAGAAAACAGATTTGAACTTCTTCCAAGATAGCGTTTGCCTCTAAAACCAAGACGACAGCTTTAGAAGCACACATTTTGTTTTGATCAAAATCTGTGCCAGTTACAAAGATTCCATTTTGCTAATATTCAGCATTAAACTACCCATTATGTAAAAGTAAAGAGCGTATAACCATTGTATTCTTGGAAATTAAATTATCAGCAGGAGGCCTCATAATGCTCTAAAAGACCCTTGCAACCATTTCTAGATCCACTTTTATGAAGGTTCTTTGGACATTCCTAGGCTTCGCTTTGCTGTTGCCGCTAAGATTCTTTTCAATTATCATTTTATTGTTATACATAAAAAGTGCACGCTAAGTATCACTGCAGTACAATTATCGGCATCAATTTCCTTCGCATGTAAAACTGTATCAAGAAAGGGCATGAAAAACCAGCATGGGGAAAAAAGAATGTCTTCTGCAAAAGGAAGACGTTAGCACGGTTGTCTTTCAGTACCGGATTCGCTTTGTGATAAAGCCCTCCCTCTAACGTTTAGGCAATAATAATAAAGGACTTAGAAGAACAGCCAAAACGGAATACATTTGAA
Organism: Podarcis filfolensis; assembly: GCF_964270895.1. NCBI lineage: Eukaryota > Metazoa > Chordata > Lepidosauria > Squamata > Lacertidae > Podarcis > Podarcis filfolensis. The sequence continues at coordinate 24,411,843 of NC_139603.1, forward strand.
TGTCGCTAATTTCCGTGGAATAGCTAAGCCATGTGCTTAACTCTCCCACATTGAAATAAATAAAATTAATGGTGCTTCACCCTGACTGAATTATAGCAATTAAAATATAATTAAATGCATTATGTACAACATTTTTGTTATATGCTCAAAGTGCTTAACACACATAACACACATAGCTAGGTTTGGGGGACTAAACTGAATCCTGGTAAGACTCAGGTGCTGTGGACTATGGGCTCCCATATCCAGGAAGTGGGCAGAAAGCCTGTCCTTGATGGGGTTGCACCCCCTTGAAGGAGCAGGTATATGGGGGGGTTGGGGGGACTGAGTGCTCCTTGATCCGGTTTTGTCACCTGAAGCCCAGGTGGCTCCAGTGGCAGTGAGTATCTCCTCTCAGGTGTGGCTGCTTCACCAGCGATGGGCATTCCTGAATAGGAAAAAACCTGACCACTGTAGCCCATGTTCTGGCAAATTCCAGGCTGGACTTTTGCAACAGACTCTACATGGGGCTGCCCTTGAAGACTGTCTGGAAGCTGCAAAAAGTGCGGAATGCAGTGTCCAGAGAGCGGATGGGAATAGCTGGTTGAACATGTGCAACACGAGTGTTTAAAAAAAATGCACTGGTTGCGAGTTAATTTCTGAGCCCAATTCATGGTGCTTATGCTGACAGTGGCTTGGGACCCAAATATCTGAAAGACTGACTCCTTCCGTATCAACCTGTCCATGAATTAAGTTCTACAGGGGATACCCTATTGGTGATTCCACCATAAGGGAATTCAAGAAGTGGTGGCATGTGGGTAGGTCTTCTCTGTAGCAGCTCCACATCTTTGGAATGACCTAATTTGCAAAAAAAGGGAACTGAGTTTGAAAGAGCAAAGGCTGCTTCTTTTTGCTGTTCCTATTTGGATTCAGGGGGCGGGGAGTGCATGTGGTGGACACCTACTGGTGCCCAATCCTGGCTACTGCTGGAGCTGGACTGGGGCACAAGTTGACATGCTAGACCTCGCTATCCTCTGTGACTGCTTGGACAACCCTCACCCAATTATTACAATAATATCTGGGATGCATTTTGTTAAAATGAAAGCAGTAAAGTTGTGGGCCTGTCATGTTCATCCAGCCGGTTACATACAATGTAAGTGATACGAGTTTAAATGGAAGTGTTTTATTTTAAAGGAATTGGGTGGTATGGCTCAAGACGTTCTGTCCAGTCTCAGAGGAGGTCTTCTAATGCTTTATTTCTTCTTCGTCTTCAGCCCTTGAACTTTGAGAGTAAGAAGAGCTACACTTTAAAGGTGGAGGGTGCCAATCCCCACTTAGAAATGCGCTTCTTGAACCTGGGCCCCTTCCGTGACACGGCAACTGTACACATCACCGTTGAGGACGTGGAAGAGCCCCCACTCTTTGAGCCTAGCTTTTATTTTGTGGAAGTCCCTGAAGATGTGGACATTGGGACCACCATACAAATGATTTATGCCAAGGACCCGGATGTGACCAACAACTCCATCAGGTTCCTTTCTTTGATTGTTTCTCTCTTTTTTTTCCCCCCATCATCCTAAACATCCACTATGTTAACTCCTAGGATTGTTCTTGTTGCTTTAGGGGAGTAATGCAGATTCAGAAATTTATTATTCTTTATTTAATAGGATTTATATGCCACCCTTCGTCATAAGATCTCAGGGCAAGTTCACAGAATGAAATACAGAATTAGAACAAGTAAATAATTAAAACGAAACAATAACACCCCCCTTCCCACAGACACATATAAAAGGCTGAAGAATATTAATCTGCCAGTTTCAAATAAATGCTTAACCTTAGATGCTAGCAAGGCTATACATTATTTTGTACAGGCAAAATCACCATTTACTTGTCCTCTCTGAATCAGAGGCAAGATTTAAGAACTGGCTCTCTCCAGTGCATCCAGAGTTAATTAACCATTATCAATTTAGGACAGATGGTATTGAGTCTCTGTCAGTGAGGAGGCTGCAGCTTACTATTCAGGCAACAAAAGGATGGTTTATGTCATCCCTGCTCAAAATAATCCCATTCTACACTGTTACACTCTGATAATAATAATAATAATAATAATAATAATAATCTTTTATTTGTATCCCGCCCTCCCCAGCCAAGACTGGGCTCAGGGCGGCTAACATCAAATATATAACATTGGTATAAAATCAAACAATAATTAAATTACCTCCTAAAAACAAGTCAGGATCAAATTAACATCTAATTAGATGGCTTTCCGCAGGATTAGAGTTGGGAACAGTAAATGTTCATCAGTATGTGTTTACATGACCAGCGTAACATGTGGCCCAGTCTAGGCCTCCCACAAATTTCAGGAAACTGAAGCTTCTTTGTCACAGAAGTTTTGCCTGAGGAAAGACATCTGGAACTGTCCAGAGCAACTGAGTAATGATTGCGTGATAATTTATTATGCGAAAAGAGGGGAAATGTGCTCTCCTTTTTTCAGGTCTCTCAGTCTTACCCGTAATGTCTCATCTTCCTCTCCAAGCAGGAGACTTTGGCCAAGGGGATGTGTGCAAATATGCACCCCTTGCTATAGTTTCTCTAAAGCTTCATGGGCTATAGATAGAAAAGAAGATTTGGGATAGGTGGGTCTTCATATAGATGTGGAAATAAAGGGAATCTCTTTCTTGAAAGTCTGGTGAGCAGAGTGATCTATTGTTATGCACTCTCCAGCTGCCCAAGGGGGGGTGTGACACATTCCAGGGGTTTCGTTTCCTTTGAGTGACAGAGCACTGAGGGCCTAGGACATTTTGCTTCATTTATAAATATATAACCAGATAGCACAGGGAGGAAAAAAGGGGAACTCCTACAAGGTAGCAAATCTTCATCAGATGCCCAGACAGACTTTGCACACCAAAGCACTTCACATTCTGGCAACCCCCTGTCGTCTCTGTTTCTGTGTCTTCAAAATAACAAACTCTTGTGTCTCTCACCACCACCACCACATATTCTCCTGGGGCTTTCTACATGCTAAATATTGTGCTCTACCCTGTAAAATCCTCAAAGTTTGAAGCATCCAACAGCCTTCACAGGATGTTTTATTAAATACAGACAGTGTGAACAAGAGTTCTAAAGAACTTGAAAGTTTGCTCACAACTTTCTGATATTTTAGTAAAGGTAAAGGGACCCCTGACCATTAGGTCCAGTTGTGCCCGACTCTGGGGCTGTGGCGCTCATCTCGCTTTATTGGCTGAGGGAGCCAATAAAGTCATGTGGCCAGCATGACTAAGCCACTTCTGGCAAACCAGAGCAGTGCATGGAAATGCCGTTTACCTTCCCGCCCATGTGGTACCTATTTTTCTACTTGCACTTTGACGTGCTTTCGAACTGCTAGGTTGTCAGGAGCAGGGACCGAGCAACGGGAGCTCACCTCGTCGCAAGTATTCGAACCGCCGACCTTCTGATCGGCAAGTCCTAGGCTCTGTGGTTTAACCCACAGCGCCACCCGCATCCCACTCTGATATTTTAGTCTGCCCTATTAGATTCTCTCTCTCCCCCCCCACCCATAGACCAATGTGGCTACTTACAATTTTAGTATTATAGATGGTTTAATGAACAGATCTTAGTCTTACCCCATGATATGCCAGTAGTACACAGCTGAATTATAACTGATATAATTTGGTTTTGTGGGCGTCCCATAAGCACAATTCCACCAGAAAATGTTCAGGGATTCCAGTGGTTATTTCAATAAATAAGGGCAATGCTATATTTGTCAACGGAATTTCGGAAAGGCGGGCCATATTACGAGAATGCTCACCGAACGCACCAGAAACTCTCAAATCCTCTTATCCCTGCCTTTCTTGACATCTGGATTGCCCACATTGAGAGATGCTGATTGCTGAAGGCATGGCCTGATTAATTCAGAATGACTAAGGGAGATTATGTAAACAGTTCAATGGACTAGAGTGCTGAGAACCAATTATTAATAATAGGCAAACATGTGCAAAGAATGCAGTACAAAAACTCCACCTGTGCTGCATGACACCAGTGATTAATGTTGCACCACTAATCACAAGGCCATATTCAATTTCAGATACAAGTTAGCCCTAAACTGTCAGAGGAGAATTTTTTTTAATGGGCATTTGCAAGACAGATCATTATTTCACAATCTAAAGCTTTTGTGTGGCTTTCCTTAATAAATCTAGCAGACCGGGGGATACATCTTTATTTTAAAAGTGTGAGAGAGCATTCACAATGACGATTTTTCCTCCCTTCTTCTTATCCTTCGACTAAACAAAGCTGCTTCTTTCTTTGAAAGCAGTTCAACAACGTTGTGTGCCTTGCGTTTCCTTTGCCGCGTGTTTCCCTTGCACAATTAGAACACGTTGGGTTGCGTCCCACACAGTTTTGCTTGCACAACATACTTCCGCTTCCTTAATGGGACTTTACCCTGCCCTCCCCAAGCTTTCTGTAAACCTTCAAAATCTTCTCCGAAGAGTTGGGAGACTCTGTGGGGCAAATTTTGGGGTCATGCAAGGAACAGGAGCAAAGAGGAATCCCACTGTGTGAGCAGAACTCCACTTGTGCAGCAGCACTGGTCACAAATTGCAGCTCACTGTTTGTATAGCACTCTCTTATTGTTGTTATTTAAATGTAATGGTCACTTTATTTTGACCAAGGCAACCCAAAGCAACTTACAAACACACCCCACGTAGATACATTCAAACCGAGCTGGGGGTAGTGGTTGCATTAAAATCTTCCCACCCACTGCTAAAAGACCACGGATAGTTCAGGGCCAAAGGCCTGGTTATAGAGGAAACTTTTTGCCTGGCACCTAAAGATATATAATGTTGTCAACATACTTTGCATCTGTCCCTGCCCTACCAGATGCAACAGTGGGTCAATCCTTATAACAACACCAGAGGGTAGGCCAGTTTTATGATTCCCATATTGCTAGTTAGGGAGACTGACTCAGGCAGTCAAATGGATTTGCAATAAAATCATCAGTCAATCAAGCTGTGATATACATTTTAACATAGATGAACCCCAGTGCAGTGGACCCCATTTCATTTAATACTTTTGAATGATCCATTCTGCCTTTGTCTCTCTCTGCTCATTTCCCTCTTCTTGCTTTCCACATGGAGGGGAGACAGCACAGACACAGAAGAGACCCCCGTAATTTTGGTTAAATGGGATTTTTGCATATGTATGACCCTTAGAGCTGAATCTTCACGTATGATGCCACATGACTGTATTTATTTTTGTCTGTCCTCAACCTGCTGTGCCAGTTGGCTTATTTGGGTCTGGGGTAGGAAAAAATGTCCTATCTGCTCTCCAACCATTCATAATTTGGTAAACGCCACTCTTGTCCATCTTAGTTGTCATTTATTTTCCTAAACTAAAGAAAGAAAGTCTCATACTCTCTTGCCTTTTCTCATATGAAGTTGCAACATGTCCTTATTCATTTTCACTTCTGCAGCTTTTTCAGTTCTTATATTCATTTTCAGATCCGGTGAAAATAACTATTATACAGTAGTATAATAGAACAACAGAGCATTGTATTTATTATTCACTGTCAGGAGAGACCAAAAATATACCTTCAAAATTAGTTATAACTGTTTTTGACTATTCTTGCTATTCTAGTTGTTGTTTTTATTTTAAAAAAAACTATTATAGGATAAAAGCAATCGAACAAATTATCAAGCCATGCTTTAAATTTAGTGTCTGAACTAGAAGCAAACCAGAGAATTAAAAATTACCAATGAACCTGAACGGAGCCTTGATTAGGAATGATTTATTCCTTGCATATGATGCCTTCTAAATGTATACTTTTTTACAGGTATTCCATTGATCGAAGTAGTGATCCCGGACGCTTCTTTTATGTCGACATTGCAACAGGTGCTCTGATGACCGCAAGACCTCTGGATCGGGAAGACATTTCATGGCACAATATCACCGTCCTGGCCGTGGAGCTGAGTAAGGAGAACAAAAACCATGCAAATATGTTTGTTTCAACATTTCGGGCTGCTGCACATTTATCTCCATCTTTTCCTCCTTTCAATTATGTTTTATTGTTTGTTAACATGGAAACACAAGAGTTCAATACAGTGGTACCTCTGGTTATGTACTTAATTCGTTCCGGAAGGTCCGTTCTTAACCTGAAACTGTTCTTAACCTGAAGCACCACTTTAGCTAATGGGGCCTCCTGCTGCTGCCGCACTGCTGGAGCACAATTTCTGTTCTCATCCTGAAGCAAAGTTCTTGACCCGAGGTAATATTTCTGGGTTAGCGGAGTCTGTAACCTGAAGCATATGTAACCCGAGGTACCACTGTATAAGCACGTTCCTTACTCTAGTTATCTCCAAATGTATTTTACTGGGGTTCCAATTTAACCAGCATTTAAAGCCTACTCTGGCAGACTCTTGGGGTGATCCAATCCCATGGCAAGATCCACTGTGGATTTCTGGCTCAGCTGGCTAATTCGTGGTTTGGACCCCAACCCCGGCTCAGCCAAAGCCAGCATAACTTGTTCAGCTCAGCCAAAGTTTGCTGAGCTGAGGCCAGTGTAAGTCCCCAAAAGGGGGCATATTCTGGGGTGGGACCAGAGAGAGGAGACATAGGCTGGATCATAATCCCATTCAACTCAGTCGTGTGACTTGGCAACCTGGCATAGGACACTTATTTTGAAGGCTTGTTCTCCTTCTGCCAGGCTTAGGATGGGGTTTGGATGTGGTGCAACTTTACACTGGCTCGCTCTACGCCAGCCTCGTGTGCATAGGACTGCTTCCTCGATAACTTCACTGCAGTTCAGAAACAACCAGAGTTCAGCCTACACAAGCCGTATGACATGCATATTTATATGCACTGCAGTGGAAGCCACGCTTCGCATCTGATTGAGGGAATGAAAGTAGCATTTAATTTTTACGCTCCTAGGGAGGTCTGCAAATGAAATGTTTACTCAAACCATTAGCATTCAAGGGAATTGTTGTTTAATTTCTCTTTCTTGCTTTTTTTTTTAATAAAAAAAAATGCAGTTCAGATAAGAGCTAGCACACGCGCTCTCGACCCAAGAACTATTAGTAGCAAAAACAGATGCTCTGAATATTACAGGGCTTATCAGAGTAGAAAGCAGCATTATCAGGAAGGATTGAATGGCTCAGGGATTTGCTAATGAGCTCAGAGCCTTTCACTTCTAGGTCACTGGTTCAAAACCTCCTTGAGCCAGTAGCAAGCGACTGTTATCACCATCTGCTTGCTTGCTTTTTTTAGTGGCCTCTAGAAATAATTTTGTAATAAACCCGTGTTTAGGGCAGGGAAAGCTGCTTACTAGGGTCTCAGATATGTACCGAAACGTAGGGGTCACTGTTGCTTGAGAACTACCGTGGCCTTTCTGAGAAACCTTCTGCCCCCGTACATATTTAGAGTTTCAGTGTATGAAACACTGGCTGGAAATCGACATTACAGCAGACAAGGGTCATTTTTTTATTTTTAAAGTTATCTGTGTCACATTCTCATCTGATGGGGGAGAAAATTAGTTTGGTTTGCATTTTAAAATGAACCTACGTAATTCACACTTTCGGAAACGCTAATCGTGCTTTGGGAACACTTTTCTATCAATCTGAGTCAGAAACTGTGAAGACGTTTGCCTCTTCAAATTTTCATACATAAATGCAACAAGCACTTTGTGTAAGAGACTCAGGAGCATTCTTAGGGACTGGGCAGGTTGGCTCTCACCAAGGGCGCAGGCTTGTGTGTGCGCACGCAAAAATCATGCCTCTCCACTCTGGCTTGGAGTGGCTAGGAGCTTGCCCAGCCTTCCAAACGTTCTCCAGTTGTTTGGGGGAGGGCACCAATATTTCTCCTTGCCAAGGGTTTAAGGGGTGGGGGGTTGCCGACACAGCTCCTTGCAAGGGGACACTGATACAGCTCCTTGCCAAGGGTGCAAAGGAGCCTAGGTACTCCTCTGAACACACTAGAAAATTTTTATAGAATCACAGAATTGCAGAGTTGGAAGGGTCCTTGAGGGTCATCTGGTCCATCCCTCTGCCCACAGCTGTCCCTGGTGGGCTCGAAACTTCTAGACACATCAAGTAATGAAACCAGAGCTTCAAGAGCTCAACATGTGCTGTAACACACTGCAGGTCTGCCTGCTCTTCTTGGGCAACCGCAACTCTCAAATGTAATGCATGGCACCAAGATTAATATACACCAGGACCAAGCCACTCTGATTTTTTTTGCTTCGTTCTACCTTCTTTCAGACAACCCCTCGCAGGTTGGCAGTGTTTCTGTCACGATAAGAGTGCTGGATGTGAATGACAACGCTCCAGAATTCTCCAGGTTCTACGAGGCTTTTGTATGTGAAAATGCCAAAGCCGGACAGGTGAGAGAAGCTATGAAAAACTGCACCATCTTCTGTGTGAATACTCCACTGTATAGCCTGAGCTTACAAAATTAGAGGGATTTAAGGGTACTGCCTGTGGACCCAAGGCTTTATTTCCCCAGGTGAACTCGCCAGAACTCAGGTGGGTGTGATTGCCATTCTGAGAGAAAGAGGGAGGCATTCATGGTGAGTTCCAGCACCTCTTTTTCTAGAAAATTAGCACTGTGCGGACCGATGAATTAATGTTTTGTGCAATGCCAGCACAGCAAGAGGTAAAGGGACCCCTGACTATTAAGTCCAGTCGCGAATGACTCTGGGGTTGTGGCACTCATCTCGCTTTACAGGCCAAGGGAGCCGGTGTTTGTCCGCTCCACAGACAGTTTTTCCAGGTCATGTGGCCAGCATGACTAAGCTGCTTCTGGCACAATGGAACACTGAAACCAGAGCAGCGCACGGAAATGCCATTTACCTTCCCACTGGAGTGGTACCTCTTAATCTACTTGCACTTTTTGGCGTGCTTTCGAACTACTAGGTTGGCAGGAGCTGGCACCGAGCAACGGGAGCTCACCCCGTCACGGGCACTTGAACCACCGACCTTTTGATCAGCAAGCCCAAGGCTCAGTGGTTTAGACCACAGCGCCACCCGCATCCCATGCCAGCATAGTAGTGACTCTTAATATTGCTGCTTCAGAGCTACCAGTGAATTGAGGAATAATGGTGGGTGAACTAGCAGGATGCCAGAGAAGACCCTTTAACTTGGATCAGCTAAATCATTGTGTCCTTTTCACTTCCAGGGTTATTATGCAGGCTTTGGGGTGCAGGTACTGCCAGGGCATGGAGTTTGTTTAACAGTTACCTGGGTTCCTGAGTCCAAAGAACTATTGAGAATTTGTTTTGACTCCATTTTAGCTCATTTCTCACTACCCAGTACAGTTCTGCATATTTCATTCACAGCTACATCTGCAAGAAATCACATATATTAACCTTTCTCTGACATTCTCCGTGGTTAATGTTTACTGTGAAGGTGTCCCCACATGGTCTTGTTTTATATTTAGATACAAGTTGAAACAGCACTTTTTCTTTTCTCCTTTTCCAGTCCAAAATGCAATTAAATACAAATCTGACCATGCAAGCATCCTTCATATGAAAATACAGAATGAGTGATTTACCTCCCTCTTTCTCTTACAATTTTTGGCAGCATGCAAGTATTTGAGTTGCATCCAGTGGATGCACTAACCCAAGGCAGCTCGTCCAACCAATCTTTCTCTTCCCCTCACCCTCACCTCCTGCAGCCTGAAAACCCAACACCAGAAGGCTGGAGAATAAACAGTGGTTGTGCAGAACAGCAATTGAAGGGCATGGGGAGTTGCCTGAAACCAAGACAGAGAGGTCTCATGGCAGCAGAGCTGGAGCAAGATCTCTCTGCTTAATTCCAGCCAGTTCCCCTCTCACACTGCAGCTGCATTACAGGGCAGCCCCTACCATTCAGCCCCCCTTGGACCCTCAGAAGAAGGTTTGTAGTGAAGCACAGGGCAGGAGGGGGAAAGAGAAAGTTCAGTTGCACGAGGTGCCTTCATGCTCATACAACCACTGGGTACAACCCTTTGGATTTGCAAGGCTCTTCTTGAAGCAGAAGTTGTGTCTAGGAGGTATAATCTCTCCTAGGGTTACATGCAAAGGGACGCGGGTGGCATTGTGGGTTAAACCACAGAGCCTAGGAATTGCCGATAAGAAGGTCGGCGGTTCGAGTCCCCGTGACGGGGTGAGCTCCCGTTGCTCGGTCCCTGCTCCTGCCAACCTAGCAGTTCAAAAGCACGTCAAAGTGCAAATAGATAAATAGGTACCACTCCGGCGGAAAGGTAAACGGTGTTTCCGTGCGCTGCTCTGGTTCGCCAGTAGCAGCTTAGTCATGCTGGCCACATGACCCGGAAGCTGTATGACGGCTCCCTCAGCCAGTAAAGCGAGATGAGCGCCGCAACCCCAGAGTCGGTCACGACTGGACCTAATGGTCAGGGGTCCCTTTACCTTTACCTTTAGGGTTAGGTTACATGCAAAGTTTCTTTAGGTTGGAGTCCTATGATCCTGGTGGGCATCCTCAGGGCCACAGGCTAGTTCAGATCTTCCTCCCTGAGAGATGGAGACAGATCTTGAAAGCCTCCCACTCCATAACCTCAGCAGCTCTTGCCTGACCAAGGTCAAAGCTCCAGTGTCATAGACTCAGAATTGCAAAGTTGGAAGGGACCACAAGGAATGCAGGAATCTTTTGTCCAACGTGGGCCTCAAACCCATGACCCTGAGGTTAAGAGTCTCAAGCTCTACCCACTGAGCTATCAGAAAGGGGGCGTGCTGGAGAAGGTTCACAGGCATACCAGGGACTGAACCTGTGACCTCCTACACACAAAGCGTACGCTCCGTCTCCTGTCTATGGGACATCCAAATGTTAATTTGCCCTTCTCATATTTTAGCCAGCTTAGGTTCGCCCATTCTGTTTTTAATCATTTCACTCACCATTGATTCTGGCAACATATTGATTACCTTCATAGATCCCTGCTCCCTCAAGAAGATGAATCTGGGCTTGGCTTTTCATTGCAATCCTGAAACACAGCTTTCTCCTGCACTGGAGCTCTCATCAGACCCTTTGTTTTGCTCTCCCCTCCTGCAGCTGATTCAGACAGTGAGCGCGATTGACCAGGACGACCCACAAGAGGGACAGCACTTCTACTATAGCTTGGCTCCCGAGGCAGCTAACAACCCCAACTTTACTCTAAGGGACAATCAAGGTAATTGGAGCGGACACCCATTTGTTTCGCTAACTAACGTCTTCTGCAGTGAGTTGGTCTTCGGAGGCTTGGACTTAGCACTGCGTCACGAGACTGCCATTGCAAATGATGCCAAGTGACACCTGCTCCTTAAGGGCAGCAATAAAATGACATATTATTTTACACTTTGAACAGTTAATCCAGAAATTTCCCCCTGTCTACATATTTCTCAGTGACAGGTTCTCTTATTTTGAGGAAATGTGCCAATGTCGTGCAAATTCAAGCCTTGTTTGTCATGCTCGTGGGCACCTTCTCTGAATGTTACCCTGCTCAAAATGCTTTAAAGGTCAGGCTTATAACTGGAATTGCAGGGGAAATCTAGGGGGTTATTATTTGGCTCTTTCCCCACACCCACCCAGAGCACAGAAAACAGCATTTCCTAGGTACTTAAGAAGCGAGGAGTTCGCGTCCCCAGATGCTGTCCCCCACCTCACTCTGGAAGCCAGATCTCAGTTCAAGGAAAACACATGACAACATATTTGGGATTAAAATGGCTACAACTTTATTAAATTTCAGATAGCTTAGGCATTGGGCGTATATCCCTCTCAGCCCCCAGCTGGGGGTCTGAGGCAAGATAGGGTCAATCGGGAATATGGGGACACTCAGGACCGGATTTTGATGAGACCCTAAGCTACTGAAGGTAATGGGACCCTTTATATGTCCAGCTGTCCTTTGTCAACAACAAATTGTCACTGTTTTTTGTGTTGAATATATGCTATGTGGTAATTTATGGACCTAATAGGTCCATACACAACACAAAACACTCTTGCTATATGTAGGTTTTATTTCATTTGTTTTTTATATTATATTTTGGAAATGTACACCCAGGTTGTTTTTTTCCTTTAAATTTTTTTTGGGGGGGGGCCCAAGAGAGCCTTAGCTTATTCGTAAATCCGGCACTGGGGACACTGCAAAACTTGCATTTACACAGCTGGCCCCCTCCTGCATTACTGAGGGGAGCTCAGTGGCCCACTGCTGTGTGCTTGTGGTCAGAGACTCCCCTCAGGACCCCTCTAACGGGGAACCCTGATATTGCCACCACAAAAAAGGGTGAGTCACCACGACACCCCTTCCTCGGTTGTTGAACTAAAGGATTCCACCCAAGGCCTAAAACCGCCGAGTTTGTGACAATTGCTACGGGGAAGGCAAAACCTGCAGCGCAGGGGAAATTCCTTCCCGGCTCTGAAAAACAGCAGTCCGACCATAGCAATGCCCCTGGACCTGGAAAGGAAAAAGCCTGGAAAAAAGAAAATATTGGAGGAAGGGCTGGGTGGTTGACGCTGTGGGGCTGACTGTGCTGCAGGCACCAGCGTGGGGCCCCTTTTATCCTCTAGGAGTGGACTGGAGTAAAGCCTGCTCAGTCCCAGTCTGCTCCTCTTGCCCCCATCCCACAGAGAGGCCCATTTGAAAAGGGCTTTTTGGCAGGAGCCCAGAAAAACTCTGTGGCAACCAAGGGGGTGGGGTGCAGCAGTGTGGCTGCAAGAGGATGGTGAGGCCGGATGGTGGGCCGCAAACCTCACCCACCACCAGACCCAGTGAGCAGATACAGTCATACCTTGGGTTACAGATGCTTCAGATTGCGCACTGCGCCGAACCCGGAAGTACCAAAACAGGTTTCTTCCAGGTTTTGGCGCTTGCGCATGCGCAGAAGCACCGAATTGCAACCCGTGCGTGCACAGACACACAGGTTGCAAACGTGCCTCCTGCACAGATCATGTTCACAACCCGAGCATCCACTGTACTTCCAACTGCATGTGTAGAGAGGAGCATACAGTTGGAATGGCAAGTAGAATGCAAGAGGACCTCCGTATAATATGCCTGAGGAGTGTCCTGTTCCAAGATACTGCATTCCATTTTACCCCACCCAGTGCAAGTCAACCAGAATGCTCAGTCATCAGTGGCCTGTTTTGCGGGTGTTTTGACTCCTTTTTTTACAATATATATAATTAATAATTTCAAGTATAATTTGCTACTTTGCTCCTGGTGCATGGATAGTGCCATTTCGGACTTACTTATTTCTTACGCTTTTATATTGCCCACCAAGCCAAGTTCTCTGAGCCGTTTGCCTAAACCATAAAATAAAATCCACAATAGAACACTTAAGGCCGTGTACACACATCTCCATTTACTCCGGCTTCTAGTGCTATGTGTTATGTGCAGGTGACAGCACACACAGAGATGACAACTTCATGAATAAGAGTTGGGGGGCGCAGGTGCAGGGAAACCCAACAGGTAATGTGCACCAGGTGAGGACATCCATCCCCCCCCCCCTTTAGTGCATACAACCATGTGCAGATGCGACTTGAAACTCAGCAGGGAAAAACTGCCTCACTTGCATTTTAAACTGCTAATTCATACATAGCCCGAAATAACATCACAGAAGCCTAGCAAAACAAACTAAAACCAGCACCAAACCCTAGTGAAAACCATTAAAACACAGCAAAACTGGTACAAAAACTGAAGCACCTGATAGATCATTATTATAAGGACTGGCACACCGAGAATTGCATTTGCTGTTAGCATGGTATGGAATGAGGTGGCATAGAAATAAACAGCGCTGTAGCATCACCTAGTGGTAAAAACAATCTTCATAACATTAGGAAAAGCAGGAGGAGTAGAGATTTATGAAGCCTCCAGTAATTTCACGGGTGGCGCTGTGGTCTAAACCACTGAGCCTAGGACTTGCCAATCGGAAGGTCGGCGATTCGAATCCCTGCGACAGGGTGAGCTCCCATTGCTCGGTCCCAGCTCCTGCCAACCTAGCAGTTCGAAAGCACGTCAAAGTGCAAGTAGATAAATAGGTACTGCTGCGGCGGGAAGGTAAATGATGTTTCTGTGCGCTGCTCTGGTTTCGCCAGAAGCTGCTTAGTCATTCTGGCCACATGACCCAGAAAAACTGTCTGCATACAAATGTCAGCTCCCTTGGCCAGTAAAGCGAGATGAGCGCCGCAACCCCAGAGTCATCCGCAACCAGACTTAACTATCAGGGGTCCTTTACCTTTACCTTTTTTTAGCATCACCTAGTGGTGAAAACAATCTTCATAACATTAGGGAAAGCAGGGGGAGTAGAGATTTATGAAATCTCCAGTTATTTCCATGTACATCAAATCACAGTTACCTTGCTGAAAAGCGACATAAAATGTTCAGGATATTTTCTTCACAACAGCAGACATGTAATTTTCACATAGATGTTTTTCTTTGGATGGTTAGAGCGCTATTCTGTTTAGCATTTGCCCATTGCAATAAAGTGATTCTATTATATATCGTACATCATCTGAAAGGCTGATCGGCATGTCACTGTGCATGCTGTACACTGATGATGATCCTCCACTTCCTTTTCACCCAGTCCCTCCCCAGCATAGCTGGTCCTCTATTTGGGGTTCATCTAATCAGGTCCGGCCCTACCATTAAGCAAAGTAAGTTAGCTTCCTCAGGCAGCTGGTTTTGGAAGTCAAGAAAGGGCAACAAAATTAACAACAATTAATTTAGGGGGTGTTTTTTTTGTTTTAACTGCTAGAGAGTTTTAGAAGCATTTCTGGTATTTCCTGCCTCAGGTGCCAAAACAACTTGGCCAGCCTTGCATACTACACCCAAGGTACCACTTGCTTCTCTGCCTCAGGCAGCAAAATGTCTTGGGCTGGCCCCCTGCCTCTTAAATTCAGAGGATAGATATGAATGCAGTCCTGGGTATTCAGTGGGGCAAAGGAATAATCTAATTATTCAGAGGAATCTGCATATCAAATGTTTTGAAGAATTCTAAAAATTCTAAATATTAGCAAATCTTCTCTCCTTAGATGACAAAACGAAAATCTACTTCAGTAAGTAAGAAGTGTCTTCTTGCATCAGCATGTTCTAGCACTAAGCTGCCTATATCGGTTATTTTGAAACAGCTGCCAAAGTTTCGAGGGCATTGCCTTGCTAGAACACACTGTGACCTTGTCTTCCTTTTTTGAACATGCGTTGCTGATGAGGTTGAAAGAAACCATCACTACAGCATTGGGTGATCCAGGCTCACTTCATCCTTGAGGCAATGTGTTGAGAGAGAGAAATTTGGGGAGAATTATCAGCATCAGATGTACTTCCCACCGCCACCAAGCAAACAAGTGGTGTAATTTGGAGTGACAGCAATGAGTGAATTGCTGTTCCTTGTGTTTTGTTTTGAAGATCAGTTTTCAAGCACAGCCATTGTATCAGTCACAAGAGCAGATATTGATCCTGACCTGTGGCACTTAAATGTTCATTTAAACATTGAACCCTTGTCATCTTTTAAATAGGGGGGGGGGGGATCTCAGAACAGTGAATCAGGAAAATGTTTGGTTTTAGAAATGCTAGATGTCAGAATAAAATAGAAACTTTGGTATTTATTACTTTATAATCAGCAATTAAAATAAAATAAAAATAAACTTCAAAAAAAATGGGGCAGGAGAGTTTGTGGTGGAACTCCCACTATTAAGTCTTGGTGGGTTGTGCCTCCTTCCCCCCCCCTTCTACATTCTATCCCTCTGGGAGGGAAATAAGTCCTCCATCTCTGAGGCTGATATAGTTTCTGGTTGTGTTTGGGGGCATGTCAGGCTTAACAAGGGAATTTAGAATCCTAGAGATCCTTGCGGGCCCCAGACTGGTCTTCAATGCTGTCACCAAGCCACCCCATTTTCAGCCCCAGGACAGGCAGGGCAGTGGAAACCTTTGCTGCTAACCAGAGCGGACCTCTGGTTTCAGGACCTCCCCCTCTGCTCTCATAGGTAAGGTAAAGGGACCCCTGACCATTAGGTCCAGTCATGGCCGACTCTGGGGTTGCGGCGCTCATCTCGCTTTATTGGCCGAGGGAGCCGGCATACAGCTTCCAGGTCATGTGGCCAGCATGACTAAGCCGCTTCTTGTGCACAGAAAAACCGTTTACCTTCCCGCCGGAGCGGTACCTATTTATCTACTTGCACTTTGAGGTGCTTTCGAACTGCTGGGTTGGACCGAGCAATGGGAGCTCACCCCGTCGCGGGGATTCAAACCGCCGACCTTCTGATCGGCAAGTCCTAGAGGTCCAAAATATTCTATGGACTCAAGAACTCCCAGGCCCTGTAGGATTGCACCCTGCACTGTACAATGCAAATACTCTTCAATAACTATCACTATAAAGTAGGCCTATACACTGATTGGCCCTCACCAATAGTGCCAGGGTTGACTTTGCAGAAACAAAAAAATCAATTTTCAAATGCATAAAACGATCATTCTAGCTCACAAAAACATTTGTATATTTGCCTGCCCAGGTCATGCATTACCACTGTGATGCGTCTGCCACCAAACTGCTAGTTCCCTTCGGTCAGGATCCGTGTCACTGCAGCAGTGTATGCAAGTGCTGAGCACCCATATTATATGGTTGCTACCACCACTATTGCCCACTCTTGGCAAGGGATGTAACTTTATGCTCTCTGAACAAGACTTCTATGATCAGCACACGTGTCTGTTATTACCTGACCATGCCAAAGCAGGTTGTTTTGCTAGCAGTCTTGGCAGTGTATGTATGGGTAGAGAATTGGCACAAGTAAACATTTTCCAACAGAGTAGATTTCAGTATATACAGTATTTAGAGATACCTACTTTTCATGCCAATTCGGTAGGGGAATGTCTGTCTCTCTTAAGTGATAGAATACTGCAATGGCCGCTATCCAGTGCTGAAACATAAAAAAGAGAGAGCGCTTTAGATTTCTGACATCCATGTCTTATCCCATCATGTTACTTGCAAACAGTACTTATGGCATCAAATCACTGTGGCATCTTATCGTGCGCAAACAAGGTTTGGCACAAATGCATTGCACTTGAATTGTCAATCTGTCAACAAGCCTGGAAATTTCCATAGCGGTTGGTGCACCAGATGCCTGCCCTGACATTAAGCTTGTCAAAAAAATAAATAAAAGGGATGGAAAGGGATAAATGCTGCTAACCTCTAAGAAACCACCTTGGTTTGCTTTTCATCCTGCTTAGCCATCAGGAGACTTTGACAATAAATCTAGCTAAACTCCTGCTCAACCCCAAGCCCTCTACTTCGGTCAAATGTACACCCTCCAACGTCTGAGAAAGTGGAATCACAAGTTTGATAGTAAAGAGAGAAAAGGGTCTGAATTTAGGGTGCATGTCAGTGTGCAAATCCTAGTATCTTAGAGCTGCGTGTTTCTCTAGCATTTTGTCACATGCTTCATTTTCTCTCCTTTGCCCACTTTCACACAAGGTAAGCACAGCAGCGGCAGGCCCAAGTAAATATAGCATTCTAAATGTATGGATCCAAAGCAAAATAGTTTAATAGCATCTAACTCCAATTGATTTTTTTTTTTTTACATTGCAAATCAATACTGACATCTTTTATTTCCCCCCACCTTCTAGACAACACAGCTTGGATTTTAACCAGGAGATCAGGCTTCCGGCAGCATGAGCAGAATATCTTTTACCTTCCTATCCTCATAGTTGATAATGGGCGCCCCATGCTGAGTAGCACTGGGACGGTAACCATCCACGTTTGCAGCTGCGACGACAAGGGTCTTGTGATGTCCTGCAATGCAGAGGCCTATGTGCTCCCTGTCAGCCTGAGTAGAGGAGCTCTTATTGCCATTCTAGCCTGCATCTTTGTCTTGCTAGGTAAATATACGTATCGTTTCTTAAATTAAGAGTAACACCATCTGTTCTTCAGGCACAATAGAGGCGGCCACCATGCTTACTAGAATGCAGTGCCAATAAAAGCAATGTTCTAAAAATAGGCAAGCTTTCGAAAAGGCTTTCTCATTAACGTTTTGTGTAAAGTACCGTTCTTAGTTGATTTGACTTGTATTTGATTTAGGGCATGTTCCAGCAACTTGCAGGTACAGTTTCGCTACCATAACCCTAGGCAATAGCTACGACAATTCACCATTGTATGGGGGTGGCAAGTGACTTCTTTGGCCTTGAAAGTGGCCATGGGCATTTTGGGCATCCTGTTTTTCAAGCTGCAATTGACATTTCCCTTTTCATGAAAACTGGGTTATGTTCACAGTGTTAATGAGACCTTCCAAAAAATGCCTGCTTGGAACTAGAAGTGATCTGCAAAACTCAACTGACCTTTCCGTGAACTAGATATAACTGAGAAGGTAAATGCAGCAAGCACTCCCTTAGCATTTAGCACAGAATGAGGTAGCAGATACCCCCCAGGGTAAAATCTGCCTCCCTCAATACTGCTTGCTTTAAGTCTAATGCTGTGCATCCATCCTAAAATATTGCCCAGTCCTGCCACTTACATGCTGTTTGTGTTTTGCTTTGTCCTTTGCCACCATGGATGTTGCTGCTACATCAAGGGCAAGAATGGTCGGTGGGAAAGGGTGGACAGCATCTGTTGTGGAGGCTGACTGTGCTCTAAAAGTCTTGCATTCTGGCTTGCTCCCTCTAGTGCTGGTACTGCTGATCTTGTCCATGAGAAGGCACAGGAAGCAGCCGTACATCATTGATGAAGACGAGAACATCCACGAGAACATCGTTCGGTACGACGACGAGGGGGGTGGGGAGGAAGACACGGAGGCCTTTGACATCGCGGCCCTGTGGAACCCGAGGGAGGCTCAAGTGGTGCTGAAGAGCAGGCAGGACATGATGCCGGAAATCGAAAGCCTCTCCAGATACGTTCCTCAAGCCTGCACGGTGGACAGCAGCGTTCACAGCTACGTGTTGGCCAAGCTCTACGAAGCCGACATGGACCTCTGGGCCCCTCCCTTTGACTCTCTCCAGACGTACATGTTTGAGGGCAACGGCTCTGTGGCCGAGTCACTCAGTTCCTTGCAGTCTGCGTCCACGGACTCAGAGCAGAGCTACGACTATCTGACGGACTGGGGGCCCCGCTTCAAAAAGCTGGCCGAAATGTACGGCGCCACAGAAGGGAACGGGGCCCTCTGGTAACCAAGAGGCAAAGGCAGAGTACTACTCGGGTACTCGGCGCAGCCACCCGAATTTGTACTCAGTCAGATACTGAGGACACGGGTGAGGTGGCCTCCTACAAATAGCAATATGGTGCTTGAGGGAGAATGCAGAAGAGGAGTGGAAATAAGTAAGAGCTCTCTCTGGATCAGCTTTACTCAGTTACATTAAGCTACATTTGTAAACGGCGAGAAACAGAAAAGAAAAGGGGTGGGGTGGGAGCATTTCCTGGGTGGTTCTTTATTTTCATGGCTACACTTGAAAGCTGCACTCCTGAAATAGAATGACACTATTCTCCTTTGCATATTTTTTTTTTAAATCCATGACAGCTTATTATGTTCTTTGCATCTGGGTGCAAAGACCCGTAATTTTCAGTTCTTGAGGAAATTGTCTGCAGAAAGCCTTCCCCAGTGGAGGATGCCCTCCTTTCCCAGCTCGGTTTACAAAGCAGTCGCTCTCTGGCAAATTCAAGAAGGCACAAGACAATAGAACAAAAAACATGAAACTGGGGGTTTCTGTCACCAGCAAGAGCCCTTCAGCTCCCTAAAAAGGGGCCTGGCTTTTGCAATCTTGCACAGCAGAAGAGTCTGAGCGATGGGATGTGGGAAGCAGTTGAATGCACTCAACTTGAATAACAACTGACCTGTGTGTCATATGCATTAATACTAATATCAAATTAATGTATTTTGAGTCTCCTCGGCTTTTAAAAACTGTGACTCAGAATTAAACCGGGGGAGGGGGGAGATGCCTCTTTTTGCACTGTCGATGTTTCTTCCATGTGCCAAATGTGAAAATCAGATACAACCAGTGAAAGCCAAATAAAGAAAAGAAAATTATATGATAACCATATGGGGTTAAGAGGGGCTTTCCCAAACTATGCGAGATCAAACTGAGGGAAGTTTACACTGTAGGTAACCTACTTGAACAAATGCAGTATTATAGAGGAATAAATGGATGTAATAAATATTCCATATATAAGTTTTGTATATTTGTTAATAATTTTGGTAATAAATATAATGTGCTGGATACAGTACAGTACCTTAGAACCTCTTTTAATAAAAGTTAAACTGAAAGAAAAAAATATATGAAGATGGTGTTTTGGATGTTTCATCAACCATGTGTGAGACCCAAAGAGCTTCAAGGCTCAGCCCCTCCAACCCACCCTGCGTATTCCTTCCCGTATGCAATGTCACAAAATGCTTACACAACCCATACTTTCAAAAGGTGGCATAGGTGAATGCCATATGTGAAACACAGGTCTAAAACAGCACTTCACTTCAGTTCCACTGCTTTCTCCCAATAATGGCCTATATTTGGTGCAGAACACCCAAGCCCCTCTAAAATCAATGGAATTTAAAGAAGCAGTGAAACACTTTAAATTCCACAGATTTCAAGAGGATTAAGGGCCACTGGGTTTTGCAAACTTCCCACATGCATGCAAATCACTGCATGTAGATGTGAAATACACTGGGAAACTGCATCCGCCAGCAGTTTCTCTGCACCTGTGGGTACTTCCAGGTGAGGGACTTAATTCTATAAAAAGATTGTTGTGGGGAGGGAAGGAGGAATTGCAAATGGGTTGTTGGCAACAGGTTTTGTATTTAATAAAAAAATCTTTCCCCCAGAAAGGGTAAAGTGCAGGCTGGCATTTTGATGGCAGTGACATCATGGGGATGCTTCAAAAACAACAACTGGAATTCATGCGGAGCACCAATCCCACAATAAACACCTGCGTAGAGAGCCCTACAAGAGTTGAGCAGGGATGGCATCAGAGCCCCGACCACCTAAAGCAATTACCTCCGTTTGTCTAACGAAAGGGCCAGCCTCGGGTGATAAAGAATCGGAAGGCACGCTTGGCAAATCCACACCGTGATCAACTCCCGCCCGGAAACCGATGTCCCCACTGTGGAAGGACGCGTGGATCCGGAATTGGCCTCCACAGTCACTTACGGACTCATTTTTAGAACCGTGTTTATGGAAGACAATCTTACTTGGCTACAAGTGATCGCCAAAGAAGAAGGAGGACACAGTTAACATGACAGTTTTTTGACATGTCAAATAGCAGCTGACCGGAAGGCTGAGAGGCCTCGGGGTCACTGAGGGCAAGTACAACTCTTTATCTCCTAGCAAATGTCTTCAACAAAAACTCCCTCATCAGAGCTGCTACTTCTGCTACAAAGGAAGCCCCCACTCTTACGGTGGGGATAAGCTGGTGTCTGAACCATACCACTGCAAAGGTGGGTAGGGAATAGGAAGAACAGCTGCTTCACACTTCCTCTGGCCTATTTTGCCCAAGTCAGAAGCTGTCTTGGGGCATTAGCCTGAACACACAATGGTTAAAAGAGTCCAGAGGTGCAGGGCGACACCTACAAGCCTCACTTTCAATGTCCCCACTGTAAGAATGGATTTAGGCACTAGGGAGAGGATATATTGTTTCTTTATTCTTCCTCGGTCACATTTGTGAGTACCATCCTTGGCAGCTTAAACTCAGAAGCTAAGACAAGGTTGATTTAACCTTCAAACAATAATCCAGGATGCTTTAAGGCAGACTGGATTTTCCTAGTATTACTCCTTTTCCCCCACTTAAAAACAATAATCACCCACGTGTCGTTTTACGAAGAAACAAATGTAGTGCTTGCTTACATAATCTAGGGTCTTGAAGCAGCAGTTACAGTAGCAAAATGAAGGCGGGTTTAAAACAACTACCTAAGTAACAAAAGGGATGTGGGTGGTGCTGTGGGTTAAACCACAGAGCCTAGGACTTGCCGATCAGAAGGTCGGCGGTTCGAGTCCCTGTGACAGGGTGAGCACCCATTGCTCAGTCCCTGCTCCTGCCAACCTAGCAGTTCGAAAGCACAACAAAGTGCAAGTAGATAAATAGGTACAGCTACGGCGGGAAGGTAAACAGTGTTTCCATGCGCTGCTCTGGTTCACCAGCTTAGTCATGCTGGCTACATGACCCAGAAGCTGTACGGCAGTTCCCTCGGCCAATAAAGTGAGATGAGCACTGCAACCCCAGAGTCGGCCACGAGTGGACCTAATGGTCAGGGGTCCTTTTACCTTTAAGTAACAGAATGTTCAAAAAATGTGTCTGAGCTGCAGGGCTCAGAGATGCACATGTGATCACCTTGGAAGCATGATGAAGGAAGGGGAGGACTCCCAGGCAGGCAGGAATTATGTAGTGTTACAGCTTCTGGCCAAGGCAGACAAAGGAAGCGATCTCACAGAGCTCTCTCTAGGAAATTTACAGGAAAGCTCTGTGAGCCTCAGCCCCTTCGTGTGCCTCTCTGGCAAAACATGAATTACTGGTTTGACTGCAGTAACATCACACACCCGGGTAGACATGCATAGAAGTTCCTTTTGCACCTTAATAAGAAACACATGGAGGTTGTGCATGGCAGGAAGTAAGATGGGGGCAGTATATACATTCCCAGACCCCTAAGGATCAGGCTAAAGGCCTGAATGGGGCAAATATTACAGAGGGAGAGGAACTCCAAAGGCTGTTGCAATCTGCCCCTCCGCTTGTCATCATGAGATTTGTCAAAAGTCTTATGCTGCCTTGAGGGAAGACCATTGCCTCTGCCCTATCCTTCTACAAAATGTTGCAGAGGAACAACCATTTGATGTCACACAATATTGACAATATGCCTGTTTTTATACTATCCAAGATTCTGGCTCACTAGACTCAGTTATTGCAGTTACTGCAACGATGAGTGTGCCATTTATTTTGTGTGGGTTTTTTTTTTTTTTAGAACACTGTCGCATCAGTATATTCCAAGGGAGCAACTGCTACCAAACAGCTGTTCGCCCTAAGGAAATGAATCGCAACCACACAAAGGTCAGACAAGGATTTTTCCCTCTGCTAGAAGCTATGTTTGAGTACAGAAGCATAGCAATTTGCAGTATTTTGCACAATGCCATTTCCTATGCAACTCGAAATTGGGGAGAGGGGCTGAAGAAAACACAGCTATTATAAAATATTTCAAGTGGGAGCTAAAGCGGCAGTTGTATATTCTTAATTGCCTCAAGACTCCTGGCGCTGCAAATTCTCTATTTGCTGTCTGATACTTCTGTTTCATAAGCTCTTCTTCTTAAGGCACTCACAGATGTTGTTCTAATCAGGGATGGTAAAAGAAATGCAACTCAAAATAACTCTTTTTGTCGGGGGTACTTTTAGTTGGAAGGGCTTGCAAAGCGCTGTTGCACAGTGGACTCGCCTAACTGCTAGCTGATTCTGCTTGTTGTTTTTGGCACCCATCCGTCTCAAGAGACAGTGGAGTGTGCCTCTGGGGGTGAAGTCAAATGGCTGTGTTAGCAGCACCAGAGTGATCTCCCCAGGGCACAAGCCCGGGCAATGTGTATGGAGGTCCTGGGCTGCCCAGATGACAAGACCCTTCTCTCGGCCTCACTGACGTGGTCCAAAGTAAATCAGAGCAATACGTTTGTCACCAGCTGGGCTGTAGGAGTTGCCATAAGGAGGTGTTCAAGGTGTCATCCAACTGTCTTAGGGACTCCACTCCAGATTTGTCTAGGGCAGGCACCCCCTCCAGATGTTTTGGGACTACAACTCCCATCACCCCTCACTAACAGGACCAGTGGTCAGGGATGATGGGAATTGTAGTCCCAAAACATCTGGAGGGCCGAGTTTGGGGATGCCTGGTGTAGGGTTAACCTTAACCTCTAGATCATAAGTGACCATAACTATGATTCGGACTATGGAGTCAGCTACATCAATAAAGAAAATGAGTTTTAAATGCGTTATAACACCATGTCCAGTATACTTGAAGGAGCATCTCCACCCCCATTGTTCTGCCCGGATACTGAAGTCCAGTGCTGAGGGCCTTCTGATGGTTCCCTCGCTACAAGAAGCCAAGTTACAGGGAACCAGGCAGAGGGCCTTCTCGGTAGTGGCACCCGCCCTGTGGAACGCCCTCCCACCAGATGTCAAAGAAAAAAATAACAACCAAACTTTTAGAAGACATCTCAGTAGCCCATTCTGGTTCCAAGCTACTGCAATTTATCCTACTGTTATGAGAAACGTTCCGTGATTCCTCCAGTAGAATTCTGGGAACATATGCATGGAATCTGTGCAACAAAATATTCACAAATATATTAATATAGAGGGGGAATTAGCCGACTGCTTTTATTATATAACTACAGCATGCTACCCTCACAAACCTGGTTGCATCATAATTTAACTTCTTAGCAAGAGGCACTGGGAACGTATTTCGTCATTCCAAAACTGCTCCAGATAGTAGCAGTACCATCAGAGGATCCAAAAAAATCAGGAGAACAGCTCCTGCCAGAGGCATCCTCAAATAAACAAAGGACCTCATAAATAGATTAGAAGAAGAAGAAAGGCGGCATCATTTTTACTGTGAAGCCATTAGATGACAGACAGACACAAATAGAGAAAGTGGTGATAGGTGCTTCAAAGGGAGGAGGTTATGCATTCTGCTATAAGCCCCTATCCTCAAAACAGGCAGGAAGAGTTAACTGTTCACTCTCAGCCAAGAGAAGTGGCTTCTGCAGAAGCAGCTGGACTTGGGGGGTGGGTGAATCTCTCCCATCAGTTCCCCAGCCCCCCTTCTTCCAATTTTTTTTAAAAGCCCACTTCAAGCTGATTCAAAAGGTCGCTCAAAGACATGTCTGCTGCCACAGATGAGGGCACCAGGTGGGCTGGATGTGGGGGGCTTCATTTCCAGATTTCTCTCTCATGCCCCCCCAGCCCAAAATCCTTCACATACTCGATCTACCACTACTTGCTCAGCGAAGACTAAGGTCCCTCTCCTCTCCTTGTGCAGTCTGTGTGGTGACCATAGCAGAAGGAAAGGGTGGCATCCAATTACAATTGATATCTAATATTCCTGGTGTCCAGTCAAAGCTGAGTATGAGCTATACAAAGAGCTGAAAGTCACATTTCTACAGATATAATGGACAGGAGGAAGGCCTCTGTGGACACCAAAGCAGGCATTGGCAGGTGTACAGACACCAATGAGTGTTGCATCGACAACCCTGGCCTCTTGATCCTAGCCATCACAGGTGGTGAAATTGAGTCAGGGAAGGTTGATCAGGTGTTTCCAGGGAACTGCAAATGCTTCCTTGCATTAGGAGGGAGTAGTGCAGCCACGACTGAAAAAGCCAGCCCTAGACTCAATGGATTGCAACAACTATTGCCCCGTCATAAATACTGTATCTTTCGTTCTATAAGAGTCACTTTTCCCCTCCTAAAAAGTAAGGGGAAATGTGTGTGCGTCTTATGGAGTGAATGCAGGCTGCGCAGTTATCGCTGAAGCCAGGAGAGCAAGAGGGACCGGTGCGCACCGATTCCTCTTGCTGTTCTGACTTTGCTTCACTGGAGAGGCGCTGCACAGCTCTCCCTCTCTGTGCAGCACCCCTTCAGTGAAGCGGGAGGAGAAACGGAGCCCCTTCTGTTTCTCCTCCCACTTTGCTGGAGAAGCGCTGCGCAGAGAGGGAGAGAATTTTTTTTTCTTGTTCTCCTCTAAAACTAGGTGCATCTTATGGTCAGGTGCGTCTTATAGAGCGAAAAATACGTTACTTCCTGCAGAAACTGATTGTGACGGAACCAACTGCAGACATTTCTGGATGAGGCTATGGATGGATCCATAGATTCAGGCCTGCATTGTGGGAGGGAAATGGGCAAGGAAAATTATCCACTTCACACCAGAAGATGTGTGTGTTTAAGTGATTTCAATGAAATAAATGCTTGGCCTTTTTGGACACCACATTCCTAACTTAAACTCTTGATCTCAAGGTCGTGGGTTCGAGTCCCACATTGGGCAAAAGATCCCTGCATTTCAGGGCGCTGAACTAGACAATCCTCACAGTCCCTTCCAACTCTACAATTTATCTTCCTGCTGCAGCCGTACCTGTTGATCTACTTGCACTGGTGTGCCTTCGAACTGCTACGTTGGCAGGAGCTGGGACAGAGCAACGGGAGCTCACCCCGTCGTGTGGATTCAAACTGCCAACCTTCTGATTGGCAAGCCCAAGAGGCTTGGTGCTTTAGACCACAGCACCACCCGCATCCCAACATTACATAAGAACTGAGCCACCAACAGACTATTTTCAGCAGCTACACTCACTTGGGATTCTGAATAGCACTTTTAGGCTACATAAGAAAATTCTTTGATGATGCTGAATCCATCATCCAAAATCTAAGGGGCTGAAGTGCCCATATTTCCCTTGCTCCTTTTCATCTGGACCTAACTCCACACACATCTGTTTCCTGCCACCACATCCCCTTTGGCAACCCCACATGAGTACAGAACTGAAGCGGGTGGTTCATATAAAGTACAAGTAGATTAGTCTCACAACATGCAAGGTGTATTTTAGTCAAAACGCTGCCTCGGTGAACTTCAATGTCAGGTTTTTTTGCTGAACCACAGTGCCACCCAGCGGTGCAATTGCAGACTTTCCATATTGTGAATACTTTCTTTTTGAGATGTGTGTAGAATTCAAGCGTAGCCTATCCAAAGCATTAACATGCAAGAGCATTCAAGGCAGATCTGAAAGTACACAAAAAGTGAAACTCCTCTCCAAAATAGATTTCCCAAGCCACAATTTAATAAAACAACAGATAGTAAAAGCAAGAAGAATCTAAAATGCTTCTTTGGCATCACGGGCAGGAGAAGGTTTAGGAAACGATATGTAGCTCAAGCTCATGCATGCATATTTGGAAATATTTCACTGAGTTTCACAGGACTTACATCCAGGGAAGTGTGCATCGGGTTACAGCCTGAGATTGCATTCTTAAGCGAGCTTACTAGGGAGTAAAAGCCTTTGGACACAGTGGGACCAACCTCTGAGTAAATATGCATAGGATGTTTGCTTATTTAATATATTCATATATTCTGCGTAATACTTAATATAGTCTCGAAGCAGTTCACCAAAAACAAACAAATACAACAATGAAAAACAAATACAATAACTGAACTGTGAAACTGCAATGCAATGCAACACAATCTCCCAAAACGAAAACATAGCAGCACATTGTGAAACATGTTTAGGGCCAGCGATTCCAAATCCTGCCCACAAAATGCCCCACTTGCCCCACTAATACACACGTCGCATCCAAATGCCGCCTTATATCTGCACAATACAATAGAGTCGTACCTTGGATCTCAAATGCCTTGCGACTCCAACGTTTTGGCTACCGAACACCACAAACCTGGAAGTGAGTGTTCCGGTTTGCAAACGTTTTTTGGAAGCCGAATGTCCGACGCGGCTTCCGCAGCTTCTGACTGAGTGCAGGAAGCTCCTGCAGCCAATCGGAAGCCGCACCTTGGTTTTCAAATGTTTTTGGAAGTCGAACTGACTTCCGGAACAGATTCCGTTCAAGAACTAAGGTATGACTGTACCTGCAACTCATAGAATTGTAGAATCATAGAGTTGGAAGGGACCCTGAGGGTCATCAAAGTCCAACCCCCTGCCATGCAGGAATATGCAGCTGTCCCATACAGGGACCGAACCTGCAACCTTTGAGTCATCAGCACCACGCTCTAACCGACTGAGCTAGCCAGGCTATCATTCAATAGCACACATCCCATTCTATTCCCACACTTCCACCACAAACACACCACCCACTTGATCGCCAGCATGGTGTAATGGTTAAGAGCAGTGGACTCGTAATCTGGTGAGCTGGGTTCGCTTCCCTGCTCCTCCACATGCAGCTGCTGGGTGACCTTGGGCCAGTCACACTTCTCTGAAGTCTCTCAGCCTCACTCACCTCACATAGTGTTTGTTGTGGGGGAGGAAGGGAAAGGAGAATGTTTGCTGCTTTGAGACTCCTTCAGGTAGTGATAAAGCGGGATATCAAATCCAAACTCTTCTTCTTCTTACAATATCTACCACCCAATCACCAACCACTATCACTAGTCATTCCTTAAACTCAACAAAAACATACTGCATAAACACAAGGAGACAATGGAACCATTCACTGGCAGAAACATTGGCCCATCAGTGACTGACAGCATCTCTCTAACCTGTGGGTCCCCAGATGTTGTTGAACTACAACTCCTATCACCCCTAGCTAGCAAGGCCAGAGCTCAGGGATGATGGGAGTTGTAGTCCAACAACATCTGGGGACCCACAGGTTGAGAACTGCTGCCTAAGGCATGGGTAGGCAAACTAAGGCCTGGGGGTCGGATCCGGCCCAATCGCCTTCTAAATCTGGCCTGCAGACAGTCCAGGAATCAGCGTGTTTTCACATGAGTAGAATGTGTCCTTTAATTTTAAATGCATCTCTGGGTTATTTGTGGGACATAGGAATTTGTTCATATGTTTTTTCAAAATATAATCCGGCCCCCCACAAGGTCTGAGGGACAGTGGACCGGCCCCCTGCTGGAAAAGTTTGCTGACCCCTGCTCTAAGGTTTCAGACTGGGACAGATTGGAGATGCCAGGAATTGAACTTTGGCCCTTCCACATGCAAGGTAGATGCTCTCGCACTGAGCCTTACACTTAGGAGGTCTCAGTCTCTGACATCTCCAGCCACAGATAGCAAAGACTCCTTTCTGAAATCCTAGAGAGCCACAATATTGAGCTAGATGGAATAATGGCCAGAGTCTCTGCAAACCTTACACTTTTTTGTCCTCATCAGTATCTGTTTCACAAAGAGTTTTCTTGGCACACGTGTATTGCTGCTACAGCCACAACCTTAATTGCTTTATATCCATTTACCCCAAAAGACTAATTTGAGTCATGCAGTCGCAGCAAATGTGGCTTCACCTGCTGTTTTCCTGCTTGCTAGGGCGCTGCAGATTTATTTTTTTATTTAAAAAAAATGGCATTTGTAATTAAAAGAGACACAGCTGTATAATGTGCCTCTCAACCCATGAAGGGGAAAAGTTCATTTAAAGAAGTTAAGCGTATATATAAGCTGAGTAGTAACAGAACTGGGTACGGGAACAACAAGCTCGCAAAAAATACTTCATCTGGTTTCAGTGACCATCTGGCTGGCCACAGTCAGAATGCTGAAGCAGATGAACTCTTGGGTCTGATTCAGTAACATTTTCATGCTACTCTGGGAGGTAAAGAAAATGCAGAGAGACTGGGTGCTTCCAGACTGTCATTATTTTCAGATGGGACTTGATCACACACCTGCATATTCAGGTAGCACAACTATAGTTGATTGGGAGGTCCTGAAAAACAAACCCACCTCCTAAAGAGTTCAGACTTTTTGCAGTAAGGAAAGTGATGGGGAAATGTGTTGGGAAACACAAGGCAACTCTTGCTTTGATGAAACGTCATCTAACTTCCCCCACAAACCAATCAGAATGCTCCATAAGTGGTCAACATCATCTGGTCTCCCCACCAAGAAACAAGGAACAGGTTGTCTGGAATTCACACCATGAAGCCTCAA
Organism: Podarcis filfolensis; assembly: GCF_964270895.1. Taxonomy (NCBI): domain Eukaryota; kingdom Metazoa; phylum Chordata; class Lepidosauria; order Squamata; family Lacertidae; genus Podarcis; species Podarcis filfolensis. Next base: position 24,441,315 of record NC_139603.1, read on the forward strand.
CTTTGTGGACAAACATGAAAATCTTTTCGAAGATCTGAAGACAACACTGGGGCTACATACAACATAACTCGACAAAGCCACAAATGAGAATCTTGTCACTGAATTAGCATTACAGTGGTACCTCGGGTTACATACACTTCAGGTTACATACGCTTCAGGTTACAGACTCCGCTAACCCAGAAATAGTACCTCGGGTTAAGAACTTTGCTTCAGGATGAGAACAGAAATTGTGCTCCGGCGACGCGGTGTCAGCGGGAGGCCCCATTAGCTAAAGTGGTGCTTCAGGTTAAGAACGGACCTCCGGAATGAATTAAGTACTTAACCCGAGGTACCACTGTATTCTATGTTTATTAGCAGCAGGTAAGGGCTGTGACACATTCAGGCAGGTTTCACAGCAGCTATGATACATAGCAACTGAGGACATTTAGGCTTGGTGTTGAATTGATTTGCTGATTATTCAAGAAAGTCTGATGCCTCAGACATCCTCAGAGTCCTGTTGGGTTATGTTGAAGGTCCATCTAGTTCACCATTCTGTTCTCCAAAGTGGTGAATTAGAGACCGATGGGAAGCCAAGAAGGAGGTCGAGAAGGCAACAGCCTTCTCCCATCTTTGCTTCATGGTGGGACATTATGATGATGAACCTCTCAGCCTGGAGGTTCCACAAAGCCATCTCAACTACTAACTCTCGGTAGACTTTTGCTTCTTGCCTCTCTTAGGCGTAAAGCAAATGCATGGACCCTTTGTGTGTTTTTCTGGGCTAATTTCATGCATTTAAGGGGGAAGAAGCATTGCTGGAGTGAGATTCTTTGTATGGGGCATGTGCCCACCCCCCAGAAGCTCCAGCCCCTCCATTCTCAACCTTCCTCCATTGTTGCAAAGGTCTGGTGGAAGATTCAGTTCAGTGCAATTAGGATCCTCCCCCCACCCACCCCCAAGTCAAGGGCGCTGATTGTGTAGAACTCCTGATCACCTGGAAGATTCCAACCACATCCAACTGAATGTAGTTAGAATTCCCCTTCACTGGGGAAAGAGGTGAGGGCATACATGGGGACTCAGCCAGCATATGCCCCTAACCAGCTAGGGCCCTTACAACAACCTCTGAATGCCTGGCACATCCAAATCCTGCTTGGACTAAAGGATCAGTGGCCATGGGTCATACCCAATGTTAGTCCTACTCAGAGTAAATCCACTGGAAGGAGCGCCTCCACCCCCATTGTTCAGCCCGGACACAGATCCAGCTCCAAAGGCTTCTGGCGGTTCCCTCACTGAGAGAAGTGAAGCTACAAGAAACCAGGCAGAGGGCCTTCTCGGTAGTGGCACCCGCCCTGTGGAACGCCCTCCCATCAGATGTCAAGGAGATGAGTAACAACCTTTAGAAGACATCTGAAGGCAGCCCTGTATAGGGAAGCTTTTTAATGTGTAATGTTTTATTATGTTTTTATACAGTGGTACCTCGCAAGACGAATGCCTCGGAAGACGAAAAACTCGCAAGACGAAAGAGTTTTTCGTTTTTTGAGTTGCTTCGCAAGACGATTTTCCCTATGGGCTTGCTTCGCAAGACAAAAACGTCTTGCGAGTTTGTTTCCTTTTTCTTAAAACCGCTTGAAGAGGTGCAGTTGCGACTGACCGTGCTTCGCAAGACGAAAAACATCGCAAGACGAAAAGACTCGCGGAATGAATTAATTTCGTCTTGCGAGGCACCACTGTATATGTTGGAAGCCGCCCAGAGTGCCTGGGGCAACCCAGTCAGATGGGTGTGGCACAATTAATAATAATAATAATAATAATAATAATAATAATAATAATGGCATGAACCTTTCAAAAGCACTTTTACCATCATTGCTTTAAGGAACACCTGGGACTGTTTAGCAGGTGTCATTAACTTGCTTGCTTACTTCTCATTCTGGGTCGCGTTCTCTTATCTTGCCTTCGCCAGGCTTGGATCAGCACTTCTGCAAAACGCAAAACGCATCAAGCAGCCTGATTGTGCTGAATGACTTATTGGCGGACACAAGGTTTAAGAAGCACTTTATCCAGACTCTATGTCTTTGCAGGCCGAGGAAAGAAAAGTTAAGCAGCAGACGGCTACAGTGTCCTAATGAACGGACGTGGCATCGGATTGGCTGTGATGCAAAATGACCCGTACACAAAAGCCCATCAGAATCCAGCTTTCCAGTAACGGCACTGTGGGAAAATTCTCATGCACCCATTAACATTCAGTGGAGGAAACGGGCTGTGCCTATCTCATTAATCACTTGGCGCAACACAAGTAATTTCCGTGAATGCTATTTTGACATCGGCAGATCATTACCCTATAACAAGAAGCTACTCAATCGTCGTTACATCTCGGCTGTATAAGTAATTGGAAGTGAAGTGGATATTGTGAAATTGTTTTGAGGCGCCACATGATTGACATAAATATTTGCTCATTATGGCTCGTTCTCATTATGTTCCATCTAAAAGCTGCAGTTGCAGCATCGCTGGGTGTTGCTTTAAATCAAGTCTAACCGTTTGGTTAAGCTGGTGGCAGCGTGATTAAGGTGAACAGCTGTGAATGGGAATAACAACACATGGGTGTGCCTCCAAGATGATAAATCAGGGGTGGGGGACCCTTTTTGACTCCAAATGCCATATCCCTTTGTGGACAAGTATCTGGAGGCTTATTCCCAATGGTGGGAGGGGCCAGAAAGCCAAGTGGGAGGGGCAACAGTTGTGACTCCTCCCTTTGTACAGACAGGCTACATTCTAGCCTCATAAAAGTCACAGGTTTTCTACACACGAACGTCCCACTCTGCTTCACATTACTCCATCCTCCATTCATACAAATGATAAGCATGATCATAATTCAAGGGCACAGTCCAGCCAGGCAAAAGCACTTGGGGAGAGTGTACGGCAGGATCAGTGACGGTTGTGGCTACAATCTCCTTCTATCCCACCTCTGAAGGAGTGTAGCTTATACAAGAGCACAGGGCACCAGATCACGATAAACGCAAGAAAAACATCACTGTCACAAAGGGACATAAATACTCTGCATGTACATTTCACCCTTATGTCCTGGCACTCTTTCATGGGGCCAGAAAGTTTGTAAACAAAATGTGGCATGCCACAGGTTGCACATGCTCCGAATGCCAAGACTACCATTCAGCCTATTGTATCTGTGTGGAGAGAAGAGTCCCATGTGGCTTTGTACACCTTCTGAATGGGACTGGATCCTCTAGATTCTATAAGGCTACAACTACTGCAGTTAGAAAAATTATCTCTGGTGCTTATATTGTTCCAGTAAATAACACTTTCAATACCTGGCTATTATCTGACATCATCCAAGCAAGCTAAATCTAAGGAGGTGTTTAATTTTATTTTAATTTTCATTGCTTTTTGCACAGAGGGTGCATTTATCTGATTTATCTCTATGCTAATAAACATTTTTACCCGCTGCCTTGTGGGGCACCTTCGGGACAAAAAAAGCCAAAGGAGTAAAACCTACACAAATGTGGAAGTAGAGCCCCCTAAGACGGATGGATGGCGTCTTGTACGCCTCTTTCCGGCAACTCCTGAAGCCAAGCTAGTGCCAAATGTATCGCTCTGCTTTCCCTTGGACCACATCAGTGAAACCAAGAGGGGGGTCTTGCCATTCCGGCAGCACAGGACCTTCATACACGCTTCCCAGGCATGCACCCCGGGGAGGTCACCGCTAACACAGTGATTTGGTTTCACCCCCATAGGCGCACTCCATTGTCTCTAGAATCAAATGGATGCCAGCAACAGCAACAACAAAAAATATGCATTTTACTGTATTTGCAATGTCCTACGGCACAAGTGGGACACGGGTGGCGCTGTGGGTTAAACAACAGAGCCTAGGACTTGCCGATAAGAAGGTCGGCTGTTTGAATCCCCGCGACAGGGTGAACTCCCATTGCTCGGTCCCTGCTCCTGCCCACCTAGCAGTTTGAAAGCACATCAAAGTGCAAGTAGATAAATTCATACTGCTCTGGCGGGAAGGTAAACGGCGTTTCCGTGCACTGCTCTGGTTCGCCAAAAGCGGCTTAGTCATGCTGGCTCCCTCAGCCAATAAAGCGAGATGAGCGCCGCAACCCCAGAGTCAGCCACGACTGGACCTAATGGTCAGGGGTCCCTTTACCTTTTACCTTTACAGCACAAGTGATATGTATGTATTGGATTGGACCTTTGCTTTTTTTCTAAAAAAGAATGTTTAGGAGTACTCTCATTTTGACTCAGATCAGGAAAAATAAATACAGTAAATGGACAAAAGTACAAAGAACATGCATTACACAAGGAAAGGAAAGGAAGCCGCCATCGGAGGTGCTAACAACGAAACAGACCAATCACCATGCTAGATTCCAACTCCTACTTCACCCATTAAACGCTTGCTTCCATCTGAGACTCTGGAAACTGTGACTGGAAATGAGGCTGCCATCAGGGGTAGCAACAGAACTGACAATTCACCGTGCTAGAGAAGAAACATTATATATATATATATATATATATATATATATATATATATATATATATATATATATAAAATACATTATATATATATATATATATATATATACCAGATTACGAATCTACCGCTCTTAACCACTACACCACACTGGCTTGGACTATATTTCAGCCAACATTTGATTTAATATTTCAACAGTCAACTGATTCTTTCACCCCACCCCCCACTCAATTGATTCCCCTACTCAAATTTTAACCTTTGTAAAGGAGAAGTAAACATCAAGAATTAGCTAGATGTACCGTAAATTGTTCAGAAGGAGTTGACCAATTATAATGGCTAAAGGTGGCCAAAGGCACCAGAAGCCTTACCCACCCACCCCTTTTCTTCTTCTTTTCCCTATCCTTTGGAGAATTACTGACGACAACAATGTTACAGTGCTTCAGAGGAAGAAGCGTGCTGCAGATGTTAACTGATATTTTTGATTAATTTCAATAGCACACTGAGCTGTGGGCAGATGGATTAAAGAGCCCATTTGATCTTGAAGAAGAAGTTTAAAGTTGCTTTGATGAATAAGTGCCCAGGGGCTACAACGGATTATCTCATACAAAGGATTAAAAGAAGAAAGAGCATTTAAATGTAGGTAGAAGTAAAATGGCATATTTATCATTTTATGTATGCGCATCTGGCTTGGGAATATAAGTGGCGCCAACGCTCATATAGACATTCCTGCACACCTTCATTCATGCATATACAAATTACAACACACTCCATTTACACTCCCTAAGCTGAGTAATTTCTTAGTGTAAATTGCACATGTGGGAGAGCATTGAAAGCACATTCCCCAACCGCCCATACAGTCTTGCTAGTGAACAGAGTGTTGTAATATACAGTTACTGACTCACACATGTGTGCATGAAAGGGTTCAATTTGATTTGAAGTAATTTTTTAATGAAATGATTTTAAAATGTTGTCTTATTTTATTGTTGTTAGCCACCCTGAGCCCGGCTTCGGCTGGGGAGGGCGGGATATTTAAAAAAAAAATATTATTATTATTAACATCTAGATAAATGTGTTATCTGTCTAAACCCAAAATTTTAATTATTTTTACTCAAAATACACTTTTCTGGACGTACTCTCTCAAAATACATGTTTATTTTATTTTTTTTATTTAATTTTACGGTTTTTATACATTTATTCCTGGGAAGGGTACTTGAGGATACCTGAAGGAGCATCTCCCTCCCCCCCACCCCCCATCATTCAGCCCAGACACTGAGGTCCAGCTCCGATGGCCTTCTAGCAGTTCTAGGGATGTTTTTAATGTCTGACATTTTAATGTGTTTTTAATCTTTTGTTGGAAGCTGCCCAGAGTGGCTGGGGAAACCCAGCCAGATGGGTGGGGTACAAATATATTATTATTATTATTATTATTATTATTATCATCATCATCATCATCATCATCATCATTATTATTATTATTATTATTTTATTTATTTTAGACTGAGCTGCATGTCCAGGTGTGCATAAGTAGATGTAGAGTACCCATGTCCCCCAGGCTCCCTATTGGACTCAGCCATGCATTCACTGAAATGCTGTGAATAAATGGGCCTCTCATTCTCAATTCCTCATTGGCAAAGGGGGGATTTGCTGTACAGCCGTATGATTCTAAAAAGTAGAACCAAAGAACTGTAGAGTTGGAAGGGATCCTGAGGGTCATCTAGTCCAACCCCCTGCAATGCAGGAATCTCAGCTAAAGCATCCAGGACAGATGGCCACCCAACCTCCGCTTTAAAAAATTTCCAAGGAAGGAGAGTCCACAACCTCACAAGGGAGACCGTTCCACTGTCAAACAGCTCTGACTGTCAGAAAGTTCTTCCTGATGCTTAGTCAGAATCTCCTTTCTTGTAGCTTGAATCCATTGGTTCGAATCCTACCCTCCAGAGCAGGAGAGTATTTTGGCATATATATAATTTACAGTTGAGAAATGTTCATTTCACATGCACCATATGGCAAAATGTGTGCAGCATATGGACAGCTTGAAGGTAAAGGTTAATAAGGTGCTAAGTGGGTTGACGGAGTGATCTCTTTTTTTCGGTGGTGTGGGAGAATCCAATACGTCATATTGTTCCTGTGCCGAGCTTTGCCGTCAAAATTTTGAGCAATGACACGGGTGTCACTGTCAGACAAATGAGAAAGGATTGCCTGAAAATCTCAGGAAAACTGTGAGTGACTCTTTCCCCTTGCTACAATCTGCACAGTAACATTACTTCATGGCAGAGAATCCCAATCTCTAACCTTGATTCTGACTTTGAATCTGGCTCAGCCCTATGCCTTTTACTACTCTTCTTCTCTCTTTGGTGATCACTCGCGGCCGAGTAAGATGGTCTTCCATGAACACGGTTGTCAGAGCTGCCCAAGGTCCCAGCTCACAAAGGACCAACGCTGCTTTGTTGTTAAATACAAAAGTCTTTATTGAAGTTCAGTTTCACTTCCAGAGCCGCAGCGCGCAGCCCCACGTCTCAAGCTTTAGACCGCTGATGACCCTTCTGAATCTCCTCCCCCTGTACACCAATTTAAGACCCTCGCCTTGCTCCACCTTTTCCGCTGCTCCTTCCTCCTCTGGGTCCGCCTGCCCGCCGGGGTCTCGCCCTTCCTAGCCTCTTCTGACGCTGATTCCCCTGAGCCTTCTCCCTCCCTCCGGCGGGCTTTAGGAGCTGGTTCCCCATCCGGGTCTCCTGCTGTCCTGCGCGCCTGTACATTTGAACTTGGCGCGCGCGCCCAGCCAGCAGTTTTCCTCCTAACCGTTTCACTGCTGCTGTCACTGCTTCCCCCTTCGGGTGGGCTAGCTGCAACTGACCTCCCCTCCATTCCCCCACTCTCCGATGGAGGCGTGGTCAGCCCTGACTCACTCTCCCTCCCCTCCGGAGGAGACGCTGGCCCTGACACATGTGACTCTTCCCCCCCACTACGCTCTGGTGGGGAAACTGGTCCCGATCCTCCACTGCTGCTTTGGGGTTCCCCTCTGGCTCCTTGTTTCTGGTGCGTCCCCCCTGGGACCCCCCTTGCCCTGACCATCGGAGCCCCCTTCTGGGAATCTTCTGATTCGCTGGAGAAGCTCATAGAATCTCTCGGGCCACTGTCATACTCCCCTACGCTGCCCTCGGATTCTTCCCCTTCGCTCTCCAATTCCTCTCTCCCCAGTGCTCCTGCTCCTGATTCCCTGACAACGGTCTTAGCAGTGAGTCCATAAGTGACTGTGGAGGCCAGTTCTGGATCCACAAGTCCTTCCACAGTGGGGACATAGATTTCCAGGCGGGAGTGAGGGTTTGCCAAGCGTGCACCTGGTCCTTCAGGGGCAGTTACCCCATTCAGGACCAGGGAGTCCTCCACACCAGCCTGCCCCCTATCCCCCAAGAATAGTACTTCTGTCTTGTTAGGATTCAACCTCATTCCATTAGCCGCCATCCAACCTCCAACTGCCTCCAGGCACTCACACAGGACCTTCACCGCCTTCACTGGTTCTGATTTAAAAGAGAGGTAGAGCTGGGTATCTTCCGCATATTGATGGACACCCAGCCCAAACCCCTGATGATCTCTCCCATTCTGTGCATCAGTGTCCCCATTCACTTCAGTGGAGGGGCAGCTCCTCACATGAATCCCTTTCTGAACACTAAGCTGCCCGCTCAGCTGAAGTAAATGAAGTTCTTGCGAGGGCTGGCCTGGGACATTTTGCTGCCTGGGGTGGAGCAGCTAACGACCCCCCAATCCACAAATCAACGTGCATATCACCCAAAACTGGTCAAGTTATTTTGGCACTTGAGACAGAAAACCTCCCCTACGTGGCAACATAAAACAAATAATAAATACTTTACTGTTTACTGTCCTTTCATCACTGTTCTGGTCCCCATCAGTTTTGCATGTGCTCATTCTAGTACTTTTATTTCTGTTTCATTCTTTTGTCCGTTGCCTACCAAGTTTCTGCATCCATCTGTGAATTTATTTAAATTGCACGCAAAAAGTTCACAAGTTCTTGTACATGTTTTAACATAAAATAGTCACTTTTGGCATGTATTTCATCCTAGGATACTCATTTCTGTATGCAACGTAACAAAACAAAACATTTCCCAATGCATCTTGGTTTGTTTTTGATGCAGTGAGGTTTTGACTAATTTTGTATTCATTTTAATGTAAATGAATAGTTCCATATTACAGAGTAATAGCCAACTTTGGCTGCGTACGCACTTCAAAGCTCATTTGAAGCACCTTCTGTGCTGTTGTTTATCCCTCACAGAGTTACAAATTCCCAGCATCCCTTAATAACCTACAGTGTCCAGAATTCTTTGAGGGAGAGAATGTGTTTTAAAGGTACAGTGTATGCCTAGCCTAAGTTGACAAACTGGAATCAATGGACTAATACCCACTGATTTCAAAGAATCTACTCGTGAGTGTGACAAACAGTTATCACCTTCTGTACTTCGTTAGCCAAACTGGGCCTCTTACATAGTAAGTTGAAAATTGTGTGGTATGCTTAAAGAAAATAGTAAGCTTTAACATGGGTAGAGATGTCCCCTGGTGTTTTTAAAAGGGACCGCAAACCTGATTCTAGAAATCTTCAGAGACTACTCTTCTCTGAACTCAGGCGCACTATAAAAAAACCCAATTAATACATAGCAGAATTAAATCACTCTGTTCTGTATAGATACATAATGCTCTGGTTCCATTATAATTTTTTGCGTAAAAATGCTGAAGATGATAAAAATAGGAAAGAAATCTGGGCATGTGATTCTCAATTTGATAATGTTCCAAACCAAGAAGCTCAGTGCTGCCACTAGATGGTAGTACTTCAGAACATTGTAGGTACAATAGGACGGATGAAAAATTCCTGTTCTTTTCAGTGGCTGCAGCACATTGCTGTAATCTGAAGGTTTATGGGTGCAGTCAATGTCTACATGAAAGATGCTGCCACATAGCCTCCTGCTCTAATGCAAAAACTAAATGATCCAGTAAGTATACCAAGTATATCCGTCCTCTGTTCCCCAATTAGGCTTTATTTATTTTGAATCAATGTGCCATATTTAGAGGCAAATATTCTTCCTGCCAGGGGCGGAGCAAGGTGGGGGCGGTTCTCTCTGGGTGTCACCTCTGAGGGGAGGTGACAAAACGCTGTGCGGCACTCAACATCCGTAAGACGCTGTGGCTTTGGCGCGTGCAGGATTCCCGCTGCCAAAATGGTCCCCCTCAGCTGTAGGGTAGCAGGCAGACTCCTCGTCGCAAGGCACACAATCTTCCCCAAAAAAGCTCCACAACTTTGGCAGGGGGTTGGACTAGATGACCCTTGGTGTCCCAACTCTACAATTCTATGATCCAATGAATTGAATAGGACGTCCCTATTTTCATCAGAGAAATGTTGGAGGGTATACACAAGAGGAAATATTGGGGCTAGTGAAATCTGTTGAGTAACCAGCCATGAGAACCACGATGGCTTCTCTTGCCCAATTGATCCTGCTAGCACAACTAGTACACCACCAAGTGACTTTAACTTAGCGCTGCACTGAATTCCTCCCCTAATTTTGACGGAGGCTGTCACAGAAGCTCTTCTTGTTTGCTGTGAAACTACATGAAACTATGAAGTCGGGCACTTTCTTGGTGCATGTGCAAAGCTGTGAAATATAAACCCTTGAGTAGACTGTTCTGACCCTCTACTTCCCCAAATGAGGGTGAGGGATTTTGCTCACTCACATACCCAAATGGGATGTATGGCTTTGAAAGTTCAGAAATTCTTCCCCCCAACTATAATATACAATTTTGATCTCAATCCTTTCAAGATCTTGGCAAACACTCCAAAAGGGTTGCCTCAATATCAGTCATGGATTGTTTCAGTGATAGAGGTTAGAGTTCAACTATAGTGGTGCGCTGCAGTCCGTAAACACTAGAATCTCATTATGCGAGGTAATCTGTTTGAATAAAGAGAAGTTAAATCTATCCCTAAGTCACCATATCTGGTTTTCCCCCTACATTACGAAAGCTCCCAGAAAACATGCCAGACAGTAAACACTCTCAGATTCTCTGGCGCATCAATTTATCTTTCTAAGATTGTTAATCACTATCCACATTCTTTTCAATGTTTCTGTTTTACACCGTAACTTCATTTGTGGATAAAGCTCTTCAAAGAAAGCATTTAGCTTGAAAGATCACAGGTCAAATTAGAGGTACAATTCAATCTTCTGTATCAATCTCTTCCTTTCAGATTAAAGCAGCAAGAGTCTGACCTTTCGTATGAAGTTCAACTGAATGCAAATAATAAAAGAGAAGAAAATGCCTAATGTCCCAGGCAGAGACAGATTTAGGGCAGCGCAACTGGTTCTGCCACACTGGGCACCAAGCCTAGGGGGTGTCACAGGATGTTGCAATGAAGATGTAGTGAATTGAGCAGAATGGAAAATGAGAGGGAGGGGTGCCAAATTTTGGGCTCACACAGGGCGTCCCTGAAATTTGAAAGACCGAAGTCTGCCTCTGTCCCAGGGGCTAAACACCATCTGACCATAGCTGTCAACTTTTCCCTTTTCTTGTGACGAATCCTATTCAGAATAAGGGAATTTCCCTTGAAAAAGGGAAACGTTGACAGCTATGCATTTGACACTATATGCAACATTAGAAAATAAACCAGGGAGATTGAGGTAGCTGATTTTCAACAACTGGAAAGGGGGAGACTTATTCTTTCTATTCACAATGCTGATCTTTATGAAAATCATGTGGCTAATGGAATTAGGAATTAGGAAAAAAGGTTCCACTGGCCTTGATAGAAGTCTCCCCTCGCCCGCTTAAAGCTATCATATTGGCCCAAATATAAGCCGCACCTTTAAAATTCAAGGCAGAAAAAGAAAAAATACAATATAAGCCACTCCCTTAAAATTCCACAGGCACTCACACCCATTCTGTTTTACCGTATGTCTGTTTCAGCAGTGATAACGTAAAAGCTCATTTTTGTAAGGTCATGAATTTAAGCTGCACTTTAACTTTTCACAGTCAGAATTTTTTTTGGGGGGGGGGAGAAGTGCGGCTCATATTCCAGCCAATATGGTAATAGCAGCATTAGGCATCAAGACTAAGGCTGGAGAGGTTAGACTAAGGCTGGGAAGGGTTAAGCACAACCCCTGATATCTATTACTGCTTTTTTAAAAGAAAAGAAAAGAAAAGTCAGACTTAATTTAGTATCTCGTGCAGCTGACCCCCATTCTCACTAATGCCTGTATCCCTTGGGGATGGGAGAGGAGAATACTATCGCTTTATATATCGTATGTATTTACACACATACACACACAGGCAGCCAGTACTCCAAATGAATTCTGAGCAACGAGGCTTTGAATGGAATAAGAGAGTGTCCAGAACACACATGCTCAAGTCAGAGATGGAGACCGTCAGACCACCTGCCCAGTGCATGCTGGGCCATCTGCTGCTTGCCTGCCTTACACCTGTGCTTCCTTCTCCACGGGAGTCTGGCCTCCTAGAGGGGACCAGGTTTGACGCAGCAATTTCCCGCTAGCTGCCTCCTGCTTACATCAGCTTGCGTCGGTTTCCTGGGGGCAAGGGCTTAACAGCAATGCCAACTTAGAAATTGTGATGGCTGCTGGCAGGACCACCCCTCCAGTAGCCCTAAGGGTGCCCTTTTTGTTCTTGATCAGTGTGACTTGGCAGGTGGGTTGGTCGTGTAGCTACGGAAGTGGTTTTAGGGTCCCTCCGGACATTCGTTTTATTGTGCCTTTATCATGATTTGTGCTCCTGGTGATCCCAGGGCAGTTACATGTGATCTTGCACTTGATACTGTTTCCGCCTGCAAAAGTGGACAGACTTGCTTTGTTCCCAGTCGCTGCAGGCCCCATTGCTTCCTGCTGAAAATTTCATACCACAAATGTTCCACACTGTGGGTGGGTGTGGGTTTTGTTTCACTATAGCACAAAAGTGACCTCCTCCAACGATACAATACGATAATCTTTATTGTCATTGTCCCATACAGAACAACGAAATTGAAAAATTTACGTAAGACATTCAGAAACCAACAAGCCTGCTATCCCAGCTATCCCAGCCTGGTTAGCCCCCTAAAAACTCTGATACCCCATTTTTAAAGACAATATACTCCCATAGAGACACCTTAAAGTTAAAGGGACCCTTGACCATTAGGTCCAGTCGTGACCGACTCTGGGGCTGCAGCGCTCATCTCGCTTTATTGGCCGAGGGAGCCGGCGTACAGCTTCCGGGTCATGTGGCCAGCATGACCAAGCTGCTTCTGGCGAACCAGAGCAATGCACGGAAACGCCGTTTACCTTCCAACTGGAGCAGTACCTATTTATCTACTTGCACTTTGACGTGCTTTTGAACTGCTGGGTTGGCAGGAAGAGATTCCTTACACGGCGTTTAAAACCAAAATCTCATTTGAATAGAAACTGTTTCTCAGACAGCTAGTCCTAGTCTTTATAACCCTGTACCTTCTTCCAGAAGTCAGAAGCTGAAAGAGATCATTTCCGGGGTGCGCACTATCCTGCGCTATCTCTGCAGCTTTCTTATGGCACCTGGAAGCATAGATTTGATCCAGGGTGGGAAGAGTGCAACAACAATAATGCAATAATGCAGGGGAAGTAGCGCAGAACAACAATTAAAGCAGAATGTGTCCCCCAACAATGCATTTTTTTTGAGTCAATGATATGTTGCAGAATACACCTATAACAATAAAAAACAAACTGGAGGGAGCCTTAGATTGAAGATTTTACAACATCACGATATATCACAAGCTTAATATCGTGATACATTGATGTATTACAACGCCTGAAGTAAAGATGGAGCTACGTAGAGATGAGCAGTAGGGCTGGGCGATACCTGGTTTTCAACGTTGCGATATAGATGACCAGCTAAAAATCGCAATATTCCGACATATCATGATGTCTGAAATAAGGATGGGTTAGGGCTGGCTTCACGGTTTTCCCCCACATTGTGATTTTTGCATAGCGCGCGCGCGCACACACACACACACACACACACTATGATTTGTGATACATTGGCAGGTCAAAATTTATGAAACCAATATCATGATATGGACTTCAAACCAGTTTTGGATGATATATCACCGAGCCCTAGCAAGAAGGCCCAATAAAAGTAGCATGTGGCAGAGGGTGCTATGGTCGTAGAAAGCATTATTCATTAGTGGAGAGAAGGCAGTTGAGGCCACTGTGTCTCTTTCTCCTTCTAGACCAGGTTTTCTGTCAAGAAACCTTCCCCATGCCTGCCTCTTGTTATTTATTTTGCCCTCAAAAATGCTGTTTGCAAGAAAAAAGGCTGTTCGGGGTGAACAGAAGCCAGATAATGGAGGGGGAAGCTATTTTCAGCAAGAAATTGGCATTAGTAGCCTGATATAGTCTGGGGCATAGCTGTCAACTTTTCCCTTTTTTAAGGGAAATCCCCTTATTCCGAACAGGATTCCTCACAAGAAAAAAGTTGACAGCTATGGTCTGGGGCCTGGCAGAGTTGCTCTTCCTTCAAAATCAAATGAGTTTCCCCACACCTTGTGTGTGACTTATGTGTATTTAACATAGCATGCAGTGTGAGAAGGAGGGTGTTAAAAAGTACACAACAGTGACCAAAAAAAAGCACACAAATGTGTTCTTCTCTTTAGGCCTCTCCACATTGGTGGGTGTGGTTTTTTTTGGGGGGACACGTTGCTACAACCTTTCAGACACCCGTTTTCATCATGCAAATTCCAATAAAGGATGTGGCACAAAGCTGCCTAAAAGGTAGAATAATGTCAATTCCCTCAGTGCTTGGAAAGAACTAGCTTGGTTCAAACAAAGTTCACTGAAGAAGTTCAAAAATCTCTGAACTACACCGGAAAGAAGTTCCCACAATTGAACTGAACATGAATCAAGCTGGTTTTGCTGTAGAAATTTGAACAACTTCTAGCTTTTTTCGTACATGTTACATTTCAAGGCTCTAAACAATATGGGCCTTCAAGCTTAAATATCATAACCGTTGCGGAAAACAAATCAAACAATTCACATCCCACAGTGTGTTTTCTTAGTCTTATCAAGTATGTTTTATACTTCAGCACAGCTGCTGGTAATATTCTAAATCCTGTGAAGGAAATTGAACCAAGGATCCTTTGGATGAACTCGAATTGAACTGTGAGCTGAACCTGAAGCAAACTAGTTCATTTTGCAAAGGGACAAATCTGAACTTGGTTTAGTTCCTTTTGGGACATGTCGAAGTTGAACTAGAACTAGTTCCTTTATAGAATGAACTTTCCAAGCTCCACAATGTTTTTATACAATAAACTCATTTCTGATGGCAAGAGTGAAAGAGAAATAAATATCCACTAACAACCTCATGCTATTTATCAATTTGTACTGCTGTAGCAAACAAACAAGCAAAACCAGTGTGTGTTTTTTGTGCTGCGACAACTAAACTACTATCCTATACTTGGCAAGTAGGGCAGCAGCACCCAGCTGTGCCCCCATTTGCCATTAAAAAAGCAACAACAACCTTTAATAAAAATGAAAGGGGGGTATCTATATAGCAATTCCAACAGAAAGGAAGAGAAAAACTTACAACACGTAGAATATTATCGCTGAATAGAAGGAGAGAGAATGGCTGCCATACCCAGTAATCATGACTGCTTTTATTTGGAAACTTACGTTGGTCTGCCTGGTGCTTTTTACCTCAGAGCACAGAGAGAATTTTAAAATTTAATTAAGAAACAGTTTGGCCATCACATCAGCCATAACAAAACAATAATATCAATACAAAATTTTAAAAAACCTAAGAATGAGGTGCAAGATGCAAATTATCAAAATATAATACACCGTTAGGTGCCAGGTAAAAACATTCCTCTTTAACCAGGCCTTGGGCTGATTGACATGTTTATATTATGTATTTTGTGTTTTTATATTGTGCTTTTATGTTGTGAACCGCCCTGAGACCTGTGGCTATAGGGGCGCATACTATCTATCATCTATCTATCTATCTATCTATCTATCTATCTATCTATCATCTATCTATCTATTTATTGCTGCCAGAAGCGCCATTTGGCCTGGTGCCTCAGGCTCAAAGGGGGCCTCAAATTATGACACTTGTTAACTTTTTGGCATTCGATGTTTTGCAACTTGCTTTTATGCACGCCAGACCAAAATGTGATGGAAACCTCCAAATTCAGAAATCACGGCTGTAATTTGAATAGAGACGGACAGATCCCAACAAAGGTTACCTAGAAGAGCAGAGCTTCCTCATTTATGATTATTATTAATAGCAGCACTACTACTTCAACACAGCACAAACTGAATAGAAGCAGATGGCCTTTTCCTCCCCTCCCTTGACACCTGAAGGCAGCTCTGTATCCGGAGCATAGCTGTCAACGTTTTCCTTTTTTTAAGGGAAATTCCCTTATTCCGAATAGGATTCCTCACAAGAAAAGGGAAAAGTTGACAGTTATTGATCTGGAGGTTTTTAATGTCTGATGTTTTAATATGTTTTATATGTACTGTAAGCTGCCCAGAGGGGCTGGGGCAACCCAGCCAGATGGGTGGGGCATAAATAATAAAATTATTATTATCCTCCTCCTCCTCATCTCACCATACCAGGGAAGACCTGGTGGCCAGGTGTCTGGTGTTCCTGCTCAAGTGCAAAGTGTTAATAGTCAGTTCAAGGGTCTTCTTTGTCTTCTTATGGTCCACTGTCTATAAAATGGACTTGGATAGAACAACCTTTCAAACAGGGAGCTGTCCTCTGTACTGCTGGGTTAACTTTTGGTTAACTTCGCCCTGCACTGCCACAGTCATAAAAACACCTCTGTCGAATCAATAATAAGCACATTTCCTGAACTCAGCCCAGAAAATCAGCTGCTCAGTGCAAAGCCAGAAACAGCACTTAGGTACAGTAGTTGTATGTAATTTATCGCCCGCCTTTCACCAGCATGTCCCTGGGGCAGGTTACTGTGATTTAACACTTGGAACTAAAAGCAGCTAAAACAGATTACAGTCACGGAGATAGGGTTGGTCCTGAAAACACACGTCCCAGGTGCCCAAGGTAAAGAGCTGTGTCTTCGGGAACGCTGGGATAGTTCAGCCAATAGAGCATGAGAACCTTAATCTCAGGGTTGTGAGTTCAAATCCCACATTGGGAAAAGACTCTGGCATTGCAGGGGGTGGACTAGATGACCCTTGTGGTCCCATTCTAATTTTTGTTTCCATCGAAGATGTACCAAAGAAGCCAGACACATCTCTGAAGGGAGGGAATTCTACCATTTAAGGGCTGCCACCGAGAATCCCTTCTCCAGGGCCAGCACCCTCTCCCCAACCCACCCCCCAAAAAAAGAAACTTCTGAGGGAGGTGGAACTACCAAGAGACAGACCCCTCTCCTTATCTTAACACCTGAGAAGGAGGTAGTCTCTTAGATATAATCATCATCATCATCATCATCATCATCAACTATATTATTTATACCCCACCTATCTGGCTGGGTTTCCCCAGCCACTCTGGGTGGCTTCCAACTGAATATTAAAAACAATACAGCATCAGACATCAGACTTCCCTAAACAGCCTTCAGTTGTCTTTTAAAAGTAAAATAGTTGTTCATTGCTTTGACATCTGCTGGGAGGGTGTTCCACAGGGCAGGCACCACTACCAAGAAGGCCCTCTGCCTGGTTCCCTGTAACCTCTCTTCTCGCAGGGAGGGAACTGCCAGAAAGCCCTCAGCACTGGACCTCAGTATCCAGGCTGGATGATGGGGGTGGAGATGCTCCTTCAGGTATACGGGGCCGAGGCAGTTTAGGGCTTTAAAGGTCAGCACCAACACTTTGAATTGTGCTCAGAAACGTACTGGGAGCCAAGGAAGATCTTTCAGGACCGGTGTTATATGGTCTCGGCGGCCACTCCCAGTCAGCAGTCTGGCTGCCGTGTTCTGGATTAGCTGTAGTTTCCTGATCACCTTCAAAGGTAGCCCCAAGTAGAGCACATTGCAGTAGTCCAAGCAGGAGATAACTAGAGCATGCACCACTCTGGCAAGACAGTCCGCAGGCAGGTAGGGTCTCAGCCTGCGTACCAGGTGGAGCTGATAGACAGCTGCCCAAGACACAGAATTAACCTGCACCTCCATGAACAGCTGTGAGTCCAAAATATGACATTATGAGCCCATAGCCCATTATGATATGACATTATGAGCCCACAGCAGTGCAAGGAAAAGCCACTCTGGGCTGACCAAAAATGGCGGGCTCAGATCATCATGTGAAAGAACAATCCAAGCACCCAAATTAAATTTTCAGTTTCTTAGAGTGACATGACTAGTCAACGGGTGCCAACTGCAGTCTGCAATCTACACAAAAACCAAAATCACAAGGGAGACCACATCTTTTTTTCTAATCCCTTTCCCCCAAAATACCCTTTGTGTACACTCTAGTCTAGCTTAACCTCCCTGGTAAATTCATTTTATGTATGCAGAGATAGGTGTCAAGAGAAATATTTAAATATGAAAAAAAAAACAACCACCTGTATTCTGAATGGTAAGAAAACCTGCCCCATATGAGCCTTCTGCATGTAAACAGACAGTTTTAATCTCCAAAATCTGAGTTCAGATTCCAGCTAAACTACAGGCTTAAGGCCTGAGCTCACAGCCCCAGTTCCTTATTTGTACAATAGAGGGAGAAATTAACCTGTCACACAGGAATCCTGTGAAGATAAGAACGAACACACATTGCATACTAAATGCTCTGTAAATTATGGATAGTAATATTTTTTATTATGTCTCTCCTGGATTAAGATGCATGTCTGGACCATAACTTTTCCTAGGAAGTTCGCTTCATGAAAGGATTCTCGATCATGACAGGGGGTCCCGTGTGGATTTGCTGTTGTGGAGTGGGAAGGAACAACTCCACCAATTCTAAACTATCACCCCTAAAACTCAATTATCTGCACACCCCTAAAAGTCTATGTCTGCATCAATCTCAAGAGCAATGGCTCTTCCCAGAGGTCTCTGTGGTGCTCATCTCGCTTTATTGGCTGAGGGAGCCAGCGTACAGCTTCCGGGTCATGTGGCCAGCATGACGAAACAGAGCAGCGCACGGAAACTGCTTTCGAACTGCTAGGTTGGCAGGAGCAGGGACCGAGCAATGGGAGCCCACCCGTTGCAGGGATTTGAACCGCCGACCTTCTGATCGGCAAGTCCTAGGCTCTGTGATTTAACCCACAGCGCCACCCGTGTCCCCAGGGGTCCTTTACCTTTATTCCATAATTATAACTATTATAATGATGATTGTATTATTTATACCCTTGCCATATGACTGGGTTGCCCCAGCCACTCTGGGTGACTTCCAGCGTACAGTGGTACCTCGGGTTACAGACGCTTTAGGTTACAGATGCTTCGGGTTACAAACTCCACTAACCAGGAGGTGGTTGCTCCAGGTTAAGAACTTTGCCCCAGGATAAGAATGGAAATCACATGCCAGCAGCACAGTGGCAACAGGAGGCCCCATTAGCAAAAGCGCGCCTCAGGTTAAGAACCGTTTCAGGTTAAGAACGGACCTCTGGAATGAATTAAGTTCTTAACCCGAGGTACCACTGTATATAAAAACAATAAAACATTAAACATTGAAAAACTTCCTTATACAGGGCTGCCTTCAGATGTCTTATAAAGGTTGCATAGTTACTCATCTCCTTGGCTCGGGGGTCGCATAACTCCATACCCTCCAATATTTCTCCAATGAAAATAGGGACGTCCCTAAGGGAAAAAGCAGGACATTCTGGGTTCAAATGAGAAACCGGGACTGCTTTTGGAAATCCGGGACTGTCCCTGGAAAATAGGGACATTTGGAGGGTCTTTAAATGTGTAGTGTGAATGTAGCCTCTGTTACTCCAGAAAGGCTTCACGTGCCTTCATCAAACTTACATCTGGCCTAGAGAAAACAAGCTACCGTACATGCCAGCTGGCTGTTTGTTGCTTTTTGGGGATAATTTCACTATCTTTTTTTAAACATCCCAGTTAGGAGTCTTAAAAGATTCCCGAAGAATCCTAGAGAGCATGTTGACAGGTACCGAAGACATGAATAAAGCATAACCCTGTAGGTTAACAATATTATCAACTTGGAATTACCAAGCGCCCTGACAGCAGCCAGCAATTAATTCATAATTATTCAGATTGCCATAGAAACTGGACCTGCATCCCAGAAATTATCTGTAATGCCTCACTTCAAACATTCAAGCGTAGTCTGTAATTTACATAGTAATTACAAAGATAGTAAAAAAAAAGACCACAGAAATATTATCGAGTCCGGATAAACCTGTAGCATGACTAAGATGAAGACAAACTAAACAAAAAAGGCATGGGAACTCTCTTTGTGAATCTGGAAACAGCTTTCTCCCTGCGTCAGAGCGATCTGCAAGAATGTGTTGTCATTGTCTGCCATGTGTATTTATCGCTCGCCATAGAGCAGTATTTGAAAACTTAATTCAAATATTTAAAGACTCTTAATCTTCCGCCCACTCTATCACAGCTTAATGCTGTGATTCAGCTGTCTAATACACCACTGAAAGCTTTTGGGACGTCCCTGTTTTCGCCAGAGAAATGTTGGGAGAGGATGAGCTTAACACAGGCAAAGATTCTGTGCACAGAGGACTGTGCTGGGGAAGGCAGAGAAGGTGCTTGGCATGCAGAAAGACTTGGGTGCAATCCCTGGGCATCTCCAGGGAGCTGAAACCCTGGAGAGCTGCTGGCAGTCAGAGTAGAGAACACTTGATATAGGCCAGCTTCTTTTGTTTCTGTACTTATCTTCTGGAACAAATGGTGCATTTCTTTGGGCAGAAGACAATATGAAGGCCCTGGAGGGCTGGAGCTATTTGGATCATGTCTTGAGATGGCAATCTAAACTCACTTATTTTCTATAGCAAGGGATGCTTTAACAGCCCAAGGGCAACATTTTCACATGGGTAACCTTCTGGGTAACCAGGATTTTTATTTTATTTTATTTTATTTTATTAGTGAAAAGCTTCATTTAATTTTTAATAAAGTATTATGCTGCTCTGCTTAAAAAAAAAATCAAACTGAGTTCTTCAGTGCTCTAAAGATGGTCTTCTGGAAGGCTAGTATATTATTATTGTTGCCAGTGGCGTAGCGTGGGGGGTGCAGGGGGGGCCGGCCGCACCGGGCGCAACATCTGGGGTTAGGGCAAATCCACGGGTTAGGGGGCGCAAATTACTTGCCTTGCCCCGGGTGCTGACAACCCACGCTACGCCCCTGATTGTTGCTGTTGTTGTTGTTGTTGTTACAGTCTTATCTTGGAAGTCGAACTGAATCCGTTCCAGAAGTCTGTTCTACTTCCAAAATGTTCAGAAACCAAAGCGCGGCTTCTGATTAGCTGCAGGAGTATCCTGCAGCCAATCGGAAGCTGCGGAAGCCGTGACAGACATTCGGCTTCCAAACCAGAACACTCACTTCCAGGTTTCAATTGTTCGGGAGCTAAAGCTTTCGAGATCCAAGGTATGACTGTATTATTATTACTGTATTATTATTACAGTGGTGCCCCGCAAGACGAATGCCTCGCTAAACGAAAAACCCGCAAGACGAAAGGGTTTTCCGATTTTTTAGCAGCTTCGCAAGACGAATTTCCCTATGGGCTTGCTTCGCAAGACGAAAGCCCATAGGGAAATCTCCGGGGACAGCAGGGAAGCGCAGCGCGCCTTCTCCTCTCTTCCCGGACCTGTCCTGAAGGCTTGCGGTGGGAGGTCCGGGAACAGAGGAGAAGGCGCGCAGCGCTTCTCCTCTGTTCCCGGGGCTTGCGGTGGGAGGAGGGTTTTTCCTCCCCACCGCCAACATTCAGAACAGCATTCTGAATGTTGGCGGTGGGGAGGAAAGCCCTCCTCCCACCGCAAGCCTTCAGGACAGGTCCGGGAACAGAGGAGAAGGCGCGCAGTGCTTCTGCAGGAATTCCCCAAGCTGCGAATGTCTGCCCCGTGCGGGGGCGCTCTGCGTAAGAGCGCCCCTCCCGCGGGGCAGCAGGCTGCTATCCGCAGCTTGGAGAGCCCTGCGGGGAAGTCCTGCAGCGCTCCCCAAGCTGCGAATGCCTGCCCCGCGCGAGGGGCGCTCTGCTTAAGAGCGCCCCTCGTGTGGGGCAGCAGGCTGCTATCCGCAGCCTAGGCAGCCCTGGGGGAACTCTTCTGAAGGCTGGCGGTGGGAGAAGGGCTTTTCTTCCCACCGCCAGCCTTCAGAAGGCTGTTCTGAAGGCTGGCGGTGGGGAGAAAAGTCCTTCTCCCCCCGCCAGCCTTCAGAAGAGGTCCGGGGACAGACTGTCCCCGGACCTGGTCTGAAGGCGGTCTCCATAGGAACGCATTAATTGATTTTCAATGCATTCCTATGGGAAACTGTGCTTCGCAAGACGAAAAACTCGCAAGAAGAAAAAACTTGCGGAACGAATTAATTTCGTCTTGCGAGGCACCACTGTATTATTATTATTGCTATTACTATTACTAATTACCCCACCCATCTGACTGGGTTGCCCCAATCACTGGGGGCACCTTCCATCCACAAACAGCCATTCCAGGAAGCTGTTGATTGTTTAATGAACATTTAATAACCTTAAACATTAACTTACACTATTCTAAGTAAGAGAAAGAGATGAACACTCACTCAACTCACTCGTCCATGAAAATTTAATCAAAGTTCTACCCTCGCCTGGCAAAAGTGGCAGTAAAATATACCCGGCTTTCACAGGGGGACAAATAATTTTTACATACCGGGCAGGGTAAAACACGCCAACTAGAAATTATTTTTTTATAGCATGCCCCTACATTTCATCTTCCAATCTAAACAGGAAACAGATCCTCTGAGAACACGTTAAAAACTGCTTGGTTGTTGATAATTTAAATTCAACATTAAACCATTGTTATAGGAATTCTAAGGTCATATATATATATATATATATATATATATATATATATATATATATGATGGTCATAAATTTACAAGGCAAACACATACATAAGTATATAAACCCCGTATCTGACATAGTACAGGAGAGCAATCCTGAAACCATTTTGACTCCCCCAGTGACCTCAAATATTCCTCTGCAGTAAGGAAGGAAATGGAGAAAGCCTTCCCATTGTCTTTTTGCTTACAAATCCTGTCTTTAGGGCGTATTTGTGTATGAATAGGGTGAGCCTGTGACCTGGATTCAGGAACTAAGTATTTAGCATCTCAAAAGGAATGGCCAGGCTGTAAAGCAATCATGTGGCCATTATCAGTATCCTGCCAGACAGGATTTCTGTTGTAGACCACCCCGTGATATATTTCTGCTGTAGACCGCCTCCTTCTGTGATGTATGTATGATGTTTTGGGGAGTGGTCTTGAGCTACAGGGTGGGCTATTTCAAAAGTCTATATAAGGGCTTGCACACCATTGTTCTGGGTTCCTCCTCCCTCCTGCATGTGGTGAGTGAGGACCCTGTTGCAAGAGTTAATGAAGATCAGGCTAACTAGCTGCCTTGCTTCTCAATATTCTCTGGTTGGCCTCTGTTATTTTCTCCTTCTGATAGGGGACCTACTTAAGGACTCTATATGGGCTCTTGGATACCCCATAAGGGAAAAGAAGCAATATTTTCTTATAACACCATGGTTTGGTAATATGGGAATGAGCACCCAACTTCCTGAGTTACTTCCTGTTTTCCGTGGAAAATATACAATGCCAAAATCAATGAAGGACTCTCAAAAGACAAGATTTGCCTCTTGATGGGTAGGTTTCATATGAGAAATAAGGCATTGCCAAATGAGATTTTGCCTGGATTATCCAGACCACAAGCTAGGATCTGTCTTTTTCGTTACACGTACCTTGAATTTACCACAAGCAAAGGCAACATGTTAAAAAAACCCAGCCAAGCATATCTTTCTCAGTTAAAGGCCAATTGCATGCTTTGCTTCTCCTAATAGCCATTATGTAGCTGTGTAAAACAATTGCTCCTAAGTACAAATGATTGCGTAGTTACATACTGATTACCAACAGCAACTTGTGCTTCTGTAGCAAATGCTGCCGGGAGGGAAGGGGAGCTGTTCTCAGAACTCCCATACAGCAGTAGGATTACCAACGAGTTTCAGAATCAACAAAACCTAATGCCTAGCATTTCTGAGTTGGATCAACTTAATTTCCCAGGAAGCAATACTCCATGTCCCCTCGGCTGCAGGAAGCATTATACAAAGTCTTTGAACTGGGAATCACAGGGTGATTAAGGCTGTCTAGAGAGGAGAAGACTAGAGCTGGACCATAAAGAAGGCTGATTGCCAAAGAATTGATGCTTTTGAATTATGGCTCTTGGGAGTCCCATGGACTGCAAGAAGATCAAACCTCTCCATTCTGAAGGAAATCAGCCCTGAGTGCTCACTGGAAGGACAGATCCTGAAAGCTGAGGCTTCAATACTTTGGCCACCTCATGAGAAGAGAAGACTCCCTGGAAAAGACCCTTGTGTTGGGAAAGATGGAGGGCACAAGGAGAAGGGGATGACGGAGGACGAGATGGTTGGACAGTGTTCTCGAAGCTACCAGCATGAGTTTGACCAAACTGCAGGAGGCAGTGGAAGACAGGAGTGCCTGGCGTACTCTGGTCCATGGGGTCACGAAGAGTCGGACACGACTAAACGACTAAACAACAACAAGAGAGGAGAAGAAGTAAGGGGGAAGCCTCAAATATGTAAATGGGAAAACAAATACTGTACAGAATAATCGACAATGGTCTGAGATTGCATTTTCTAGCTTACACTGGTTAGCTATAACATACGGACAGAAGTCCATAACTTTCTAATTGTATCTCCCTTGTTCTTTCTTTTTTAACACTCTTAGCACTTGACACACTTCCTGGCCCATGCCTGTCAGCCAAGTGTGTCATTGGAAGCCGATTTTGTGTCTCTGCAGATCCATAAATACCTTGGTGCACAGAAAGTTTAACATGACATTAGACTTGCTCTTTCTTCAGAAAAATTAGAATACGCAATGATTATAGTCATCATTGCCTTTACTATAATTTTTGTGCTCCCCACCTCTCAAATTGGCTCTGGGAAGTTGGGAGAACACTGCTGGGGGAGGACAGCAGAGAGAGTTCAGCAAAAATACTTGTGCTGGTGTAGCACTGAATTCCTCCCTCTGAATTCATTTGCAAACAAAAGGACTGAGCGTAGGTGAAAACATTCAATTTTAAAACTCCAGTGAAGAGCCCATTTCCCCATATCAGATGTCTAGAGAGTGGCACCCCCTGGCAATGTTAACTTACAGAGCCCACCACCCAACTCTGCACTCTGTCTCTCTTTGTTTCCTTTGACAGATGCTCACACTCCTAACTCGCCCCTTCCCTCTAGCTGGTAAGAGTGGGAATGGCAAGGATGAGTTATCTTCCTCAACCATCTCTTAGCCTTCCCAAGCCACTTACCTGTAATTTCTCTTAACAGACAAACTTGCCCGGCAACTTCTGTTAAGGGAGTCTCTCTCTAGCCATACGTCTGGCTCCACTAAACCTCTCCTGCCCAAACCCCATTTCCACAAGGGTATTGCTGTGCTTGAGGGGCCTGACTAAGCCATTCCTGTTCTCCAGCACCACTTAGTCCCAGCAGAGAAAAAGCAGGTGTTTGGGGGGGGGGCAGGATGTTCCTTGCATGAACACTAACCCATAGTGGCTGTGACTTTGTCACTTTCTGTGAGAGAGTCATCTGCCCGCACAACACTTTGAGGGATAGCTTTTCACCATCGGAAGAAGCCCCATGTCCTTACTTTCACAATGGTGCAGACCAAGATAGGTTATGTTCAGCTACAACAGTTTGAATGGTTTATGGCCTTGCCATGAAAGCAGGCATATTACACATTCCGCTTCGAAGTACAATTGAGACACAGGGTGAATAAGCGAACGTCAACATTTTCTGCTCCCAGTTCCCTCAGAATTCTCCAACATCCCTGTCTGCCATTAAGGAAATACCAGAGGCAAGGCCTTTTCAGTGGTGGACCCTCAATCTCTGGAATTCTTCCTCTCAGAAGTTTGTTTAGCCCTCTGTCTGGCAGTTTTTAGATGGATCCTGGAAACTTTCTTTCCTCCCATCAAGCCTTTTTAAAAAGAAGGAAAGAAGGGAGGAAGGTTCTGTGTCTGGTTCACTATTAAAAAAAATAATCTGGTGCACTTTCATTGATAACAGCATTATTTAACAATAACAACAATACAGTATTAGTTTTAAGTATTTTGTTTTGTAAACTGTCTTGTGAGGGCAAATAATAACTAAATGAACGTAGACATGCACTGCACATGTCCGTATGGCAGGAAGTTAATGTGTGTGTGTGTGGCTGTAAACCCCCTCCCCAAAAAAAGAAGGCTCACAGTTAAGTGTCTGAACCACTCCTTTATCTTCCCTGTGCAATAAATAAAATAAGTATAGCTAAAGTGTATTTACAAAGCAGAAATTTTGCATTAAGCATTGCTCAGTACACAAAGAGAAGGTGGATTGTGGCAGGAAAAAAGGCATCTAAGATACACTATGGCCTTCCTGACTCTTTAATATGTCCCCTTCTCCTAATCTATCCTAAGGAAAACATATGGCATGTGGTTAGTGCCGTAAATAGGTCATGGAAGCAAAATGCGTACATGGCATACATGGGTGGCACACGCTGTGCTTTTGCCTGCTGTCCAGGAGTAATTGGCTACTTGGAGACAGAAGGATCCCTTGGAATTGCAGGGGAAATGTGAAGGCTTAGCCAGCAACAGAAGGACAAGCACACAACGTGAGTCAGTTCCTCATTCATCTCCACTGCAAATTGGGATGGAGTAGCACTATACAAAAGCGCTACAGAAGGACCCTCCAGAGGCTGAAAGGAAACATCCCTTCTGTGATTATTCCTCCAGAAAACAAAGACAATTGGGGGGGGTGCTTTTAGGTGTCTTCTAAGACTAAGGACGTGGGTGGTGCTGTGGGTTAAACCACAGAGCCTAGGACTTGCCGATCAGAAGGTCGGCGGTTCGAATCCCCGCCACGGGGTGAGCTCCCGTTGCTCGGTCCCTGCTCCTGCCAACCTAGCAGTTCGAAAGCACTTCAAAGTGCAAGTAGATAAATAGGTACCGCTCCAGTGGGAAGGTAAATGGTGTTTCCGTGCACTGCTCTGGTTCACCAGAAGCGGCTTAGTCATGCTGACCACATAGATTAAGGTGGCCATAACCAGGGGTTGACCTTGAGTCCTTGACACTTCCTGGTCACTACCATGTTCACACACCAAAGAGGTCACATATCAAGACAATAAAGGACTACCACAATTTAGCAATATTACAATGACTGTGGTGCCACTCACTTTCTGGCACCGGGACGTGTATTTCCAGGTTTGGGGTGTTTTGCAGAGGATGAGCAGGCAACAAGGTTCCCACTCAGCAAAGACACAATAGAATCCAGGCCATTCGTGTACCATGCTAATTAAATACCAAGGGTAGCATAATTGAAAAGGCCAGGCATAACTGAAGGCTTCAGCAGAATGGGCCTCAATGATTTAGCAAACAGCTCTGGGTGTTTTTCAGAGATGCATCTTCTCAGCTAAGGCTGCGTCAGGCGAAACGCACACAAAACTTTGGTGAATTATGAGGCTTACACTCACATTGGTGCAAAACAGGCTTCTAAGAGGGGCATTTCTATGTAATAAACACTGCTCTCCTTGGTGGAGGCTCATTTATCTGTCCCAAGCAGAAAAGAAAGGCCATCGTCCTCTCCGAAACACACTACACTGAGAGAAACCCACAGCGCTAATTGAGCGAAAGCCCACCAGCAGGGTGTAAATATGAACAGCTTGGAACTATAATTTGCATTTCAGATTCCTCTATGAGAATGTCATTCAATAAACGCTTGACACAGCAATTCATAATAGTCTCAACAATCAGAACGTCGGTTTAACCTACCAACCTCCTGGTTGTACTAAAGATTGATTGTACGTTGACTCAGCTACCGTGCAGCTATCAGTCTAAAATCTCAAACCATACCTGCTTGACATTCAGAGTGGATTTCAGCACCAGGACTCAATTTCCCCACCGTTTTCACAGGGGATTTATGGGGGGGGGGACAGAGGCATGCCCATGCATAAATGGCGGCGAGGTGTCCACTTACGTCCACTGTTGTGTCACACTGAGCACACTGGCATGGATGAAATTCATAATCTGTCATTTCCTTAATATTCCATTTTGAGAGCCACTACAATATAGAACCAGGGTTCAAATCCCTGTGAGGTAGGTCAGGTTGAGACACAGCGATTGACCCAAGGAGAACTTCATGACTGAGTGGAGACAAATTATGAATTACCCGTAGATCCGATAAATATACTTTTAAATTATTTGGAAGGATATGTTGAAACTGTGGATATGAAATGCTTTTTGTTCTCTTTATCTCAGCAAAAAATGACAATAGCTAAATATGGTGGGGGAGGTAGAATTACCATCGCTGCAGTTTTGTATAAATTTGCTTATTATAGTGGTACCTCAGGTTACATACGCTTCAGGTTACATACACTTCAGGTTACAGGCTCCGCTAACCCAGAAATAGTGCTTCAGGTTAAGAACTTTGCTTCAGGATGAGAACAGAAATCGTGCTCCAGCGGCGCAGCATCAGCGGGAAGCCCCATTAGCTAAAGTGGTGCTTCAGGTTAAGAACAGTTTCAGGTTAAGAACGGACCTCCAGAACAAATTAAGTACTTAACCCAAGGTACCACTGTATTTCCATGCAATATATGAGAGTGAGCACTCACACTTTACATTGTGGGTGCCTTTTGCAGGATTGCGCCTGGTGCTACAGTTCCCAGGGAGCTTACTGGCAAACAGGGGCTGGCTTGCCTCTCAGTGTTAATTTTTGGAGGTTCACGCCCAGCCTCAGTAATCAAGTTTCTTGCTGGGAGATGGGGCCAGCCCCATTTATAAATAGGGGGTGGAGCTGACAATAGCCAGGAAGTTGGCTCTGGAGATTCACCCTCCCTACCCTCCCTTTGTTTAATGTTTCTTGTTTGCAGGTTCACTTTTTCTTCCTGCTTAGCGGGCGCTGCTATGTTCTTTGACTGGTTGAAGGACTGGGAATAAATTTTCCTGCATTGGCAGGTTTTGTCTTCCCCGTAGCAATTTGTCACAACTTTGGCGGTTATGGCCTTGGGTGGAATCCTTTAGTCTTTTCTTCCCTATGGGGGGGGTGCACAGGAAGTGGTGACTTACCCCCCTGCGGTGGTGATTTCAGGGTCCCCCTCTTAAAGGGGTTATATATATGGGTGTCACTGGCCATACACTGAAAGGTCGTCAGTGTACTCCCCTGAGTGTGAGGATATGGGCTTGGCTGCCTGCTACACTAACGTCTCGCAGATGACCCCCATATCCCATTTACCCTGATGAGCCCCAGTTCCCCCTGGCTGGGGGGCTGGGAGGGATACATGCCGAAGCCAAGGTCTTCCTACATTCGGAAGTTTAATAAAGTTGTGGCCTAATTTTAATTCCATATAACGTTGTCAGAGTCTTTATTCCTTCCTTATGATCCCTGGGGGCTGGGGCTGTCGCAGCCTGGTCACGCAATAACTTCATAGAAAAATTGGCTATTTTTGTATCTCTGTGGAATGAAACATTTGAAGAGAATGTGAAACCCTTTTCATTATTTTCCCTGGCTTAGGACTCTAGTCTTTTTGTTATTTACAGCTTTCAATGTCTCTAACCTAGCCTTCTTGTATTCCAGTCCCTGATGGTTATTTCAGGACAATCTCACCCTACTAGAGTGAGGTTTTTCCTTTAAAGGGCTTCCATGCCTGTAAGATTAACTTTATCTCCCCCCCCTTCCTCTCCGTCTACGGCTTCAGCCCCACTTTAATATTACGCTTTCCAAAATGATTTAATCTAAACGTACCCTCAATATATGGTATTATTGATTAATGCTACCAAGCTAATGCTTACAAGCTTCTTGCTACAGATCTCTTCTCATCTGTATCTGTATATCTGTTTCCATGAAGACTGGAGCCTAAAAGGCTTGAAAAGTTATTTACGATTGTATATGGTATAAAACCTGCGTTAAATATTGTGTCCCACTTAAAGGGCTGTTTTGCTGACTCCTGGAAGAGGCAAAGAGCTCGGGGCGGCAAACAGATATACGACTTAAAAGCAAAACCAAAAAGAATTCAAAAAAGATTAAAATGCTTCCAAAAATATATATATACAGTTAAAAACATCTATAGCAGCTACAGTTAAACATATATTTCCATCCAGTGATCTTGAGTTTGCCTGGAACAGTATTCTCCATCTCCTCAAAGGTGATGGCAAGTTGGGCAATGGCAACCATGGCAAAGAGTGGGTCCCATCCAGGGAAGGCAAGCCATTGGGGAAAATATTGCCCAAGGGCTCCCCAAATCCTGATGCAACCACTGTCATTTTTCCGGGATTTTTAGTGAAGAACAGTCTTCATTGAAGGCAGGTGTGGGGAGCCAACTGTGATTCAAGGGATGCAATTTCATATTGCAGCAATCAAGGCAATGATCTGCTAGATGAGAATGTGCAAAAAAAAAAAAAAAAAGCAGCTGAGCACACAAAGATGACCCAGATAAGGCTTAGGGCAGCGATTACATCAACTTTAAGTGTTACTTTTTAAAATGTCGATTTTCTGAGAGCTATCACTCGCTCCCAGCCTGAAGGTTGAGGGCAGATCATTTTTTAAAATACTAAAATCCTACTCCGACAGAAAAAGATCCAATCAAATTACAATACCATCAAAAGCCCTTAGCTCTCTGCAGGCTGGACCCTGACCTACCTAAACCAGCTCAAACAAATACAACCTGCGATGCTTCCAAAAGATGTTCTGGGACATCCTTTGGCAAACTGCATCAGACATGGAAGCCTGCATCCCAGGAGTGTCACTCACACCAGGAAGGGTAGAACCAAAGAAAGCTAGCTGATCTGGAGATGGAGCTTTGGCCTCCTTTGAGGAATTATAATATCCAGATGGAAGAATTTTGAGCAGGTATGTTCAAACAGTGAGGAGTGGACATGTAACATCTAATTCCTTAAAAATCAGCACTGGCACAGCACAGGGATGTATGCTAAGTCCCTACCTGTATTCATTGTATACATACAATTGTGTATCATCTGACCCGTCTACTGCAATTATTAAGTTTGCAGATGACACCACCATAATGGGTTTAATAACAGGTGAAGACGAATCAGCATATAGAGGGGAGGTCCAAAAAATATCTACATGGTGCCTAGGGAAGAACTTGCACCTTAATATCAGCAAGACAAAGGAGATGGTGATGGACTTTCGGAGGAAGAGAGGAGAACTAGTCCCGCTGTACATCGGGGAGGGCTGTGTGGAGAGAGTCTCTTCCTTTAAATTCCTAGGAGTTTATATCAGTGAAGACCTTACTTGGAAAATAAATACAACCCAGGTGGTTTAGAAAGCCCAACAGAGACTCCATCTCCTCAGAGTATTGAGGAAGAATGATGACAATCAACATTTGATGATCTCCTTCTACCGGTCAACAACAGAAAGTGTCCTTTCATACTGCATCACGGTGTGGTACGCTGGTTTGACATCTCTGAGAGGAAGTGTCTACACAGGGTGGTGAATACAGCACAAGATATTATGGGCTGTCCCATGAATCCGCTGGATGAAATAGTGCAAGAACGTTACCTCAGGAGAGTGAGGAAAATTCTCAGGGATGATTCACACCCTGGCCGGCACTTTCTTGATCTCCTGCCCTCAGGCAGAAGATATAGAAGCATGATTAGTCGCAGCAACAGGGTAAAGAACAGCTTCTATCCGTGGGCTGTTAGGCTGCCGAATGAAAAGATAACAACAGGGCAACTGACTTTCGGGTTTGGTGGGTGTGCGTCAGTAAACGAGGGGAATTAAGACTAAGAGAGCTGAGTGGGGGGGGTGTAATCTCACTGTATACAAGTTGTACAAGTGACAATAAAGCATTTCAGTTTTCAGGGGGAGGGTTGGTATCTCACTGGACAGAGAACTTATTTTGCATGCTGAAGATAACTCAGTCCTTAGGATTTCCTGTTTAAAAGATGCGTGGAAGTGAGGATGGGGTTGCTCATTCACCACAGACTATGGAGAACAGCTGCTATTTGAAGTACAGTGGTACCTCGGTTTACGAACTTAATTCATTCCTGAAGTCCATCCTTAAGCCGAATCCATTCTTAAACTGAGGCGCGCTTTCCCTAATGAGGCCTCCCACTGCCGGTGCCCTTCCATAGTAGACGAAGGTTAAGTTTGCAAACCAGAACACTACTTCCGGTTTTGCTGAGTTCATAAACCAAATCGTTTGTAAACAGGACTGTACTTAAACCTAGGTACCATTGTATATGGTGCATTTTTTGTGCTACATATGGGTTAGTGTGTATATAGCCAAAGGTACCTAGATAAATACCTACCACACTTGCTCATGGAGAGGAGTGTTTTACACCTCTCCTCTGTTCAGACCAGAAGGGTTGAGTGGGTGTCTAATCCTGATATCCAGTGAAATGTGGTCATTTCACCTTTGTAGGAAAGGCTGAGCCAGTGGGAACAGGAACTGAGTGGGAAGAACAAACTATCTGTTGTAGAAATATACAGGTGAAACTTGGAAAATTAGAATATCATGGAAAAGTTCATTTATTTCAGTAATTCAACTGAAAAGGTGAAACTAATATATGAGATAGACTCATGACATGCAAAGCAAGATATGTCAAGCCTTTATTTGTCATAATTGTGATGATTATGGCGTACAGCTGATGAAAACCCCAAATTAACAATCTCAGAAAATTAGAATATTAAATGAAATCAGCAAAACAAGGATTGCAAATAGAGCAATATAGGACTTCTGAGAAGTAGAAGCATGCATATGTACTCAGTACTTGGTTTGGGCCCCTTTTGCATCAATTACTGCCTCAATGCGACGTGGCATGGATGATATCAGCCTGTGGCACTGCTGAGTTGTTATGGAAGACCAGGATGCTTCAATAGCAGCCTTCAGCTCTTCTGCATTGCTCGATCTCATGTCTCTCATCTTTCTCTTGGCAATGCCCCACAGATTTTCTATGGGGTTCAGGTCAGGCGAGTTTGCTGGCCAATCAAGCACAGTAATCCCATGGGCATTGACCAGGTTTTGGTACTTTTGGCAGTGTGGGCAGGTGCCAAGTCCTGCTGCAAAATGAAGTCAGCATCCCCATAAAGCTCGTCTGCGGAAGGAAGCATGAAGTGCTCCAAAATCTCCTGGTAGATGGCTGTGTTGACCCTGGACTTAATGAAGCACAGTGGACCAACACCAGCTGATGACATGGCTCCCCAAATCAACACAGTCTGTGGAAACTTCACACTGGACTTCAAGCATCTGGCATTGTGTGCCTCCCTATTCCTCCTCCAGACTCTGGGTCCTTGGTTTCCAAATGAGATGCAAAAGCTGCTCTCATCAGAAAAGAGATTTGGGGAGCCATGTCATCAGCTGGTGATGAAATGCCTTGCTTTATATTATTCATCAGTGCTGCTGAATTTTGAAGCCACGTACTGTCTCTAAACTAATAAACTTGCCATGCCAGTCAATACTGTGTGCTCATTAGCTTTTAGGAGAAGCAAAATTTCAAGACAGTTTCTCAAGACTTGTTTGTCTTTCTAATTTCCCAAGCAAAGCCCAGACAAGGGTCTTGCACTCATCCCTCCTTGATTCTTGGCAGCAAGACTACCTATGCAAGAGATGTGCAGGGTTTTACCCTAGCAGGAGACTGACCCTCCTTTTGAACTGATTGAAGCGTGAATTGAACAAAAGCCAGCCGAGCCTTTGAGGTTAATGTCAACAAGGCCATTGAGTTCTGTTTTCCGCCCTTCAGAAGGACGCAAGTGAAACCCTAATAGGTTTGTTTTCTTCTATTAATTTCACCCAGGCTGCCTTTGCTTTCTGGAGAGAGATGGAAGAACACCAAACTGCTGGACTAGAAGGGAGCAGCAGCAATGTACTCTCGGTGTCACGCCTTACAAATACATACATCCCTTGCTGTGAGAGTAACAAATGAGTTTGTTTTGTTGCACATGGCAGAACCAGGACAAAGCAGAAAGAACCATCCAAAAATATTTTCTTTTCTTTCTTTTTCTTTCCTTGCTCAAATCTACTGCTGGTGTAAAAAAAAAAAAAAACCATAACCGCAATAAGTCACAGAACATAAAATGTATTGTCCAAGGCTCTTTTTTGAAACCGTCTTTTTCACTTACATGAATTAATTCAGTGCTTTTAATTATCTCACTATCCAGCCTGGAGTTAAGCACATACTAACCAGCTTTGCCCTTGAGTGATCAACAATATTGAGGCCAGTGTGGTAACTCAGTGCTTTTTCATTTTCTCTGTCACTTGTTTTTCTCAATTTAAAAAAAAACAAAACCTGCACCTCTACAAGTGAAGAGAGAAAATTCAGAAGAACAAATTACTAATGCAAAATTAGAGCACCTTGCAAGACTGGCTTATCTGAGACAACATGCTGAACAAGGAAGAAAGGGGTGGTGTCTGAACTGGCTAAACCATAGCTCATGATCAGCCAGCAAACCAGAATTGCAAGCCATGGGTTGAAGTAGATTTGCAAACAAACGGTGCTGAGCTAACTGTGGTTTAGTGCCATAGTGTAACATTATCATTAAGAGAACAAGTCCTGAACAAACTTGATTTAAATCTCAACAGAGACATGAACTCATTGGGTGGACACAGTCAAGCCACCTACAGAGCAAAACCACTCACCTTAGAAAAAGCCCATTGAACTAAATAGGACGTAACAGGTTAAGGTACCCTGACCGTTTGGTGCAGTCACAGACGACTCTGGGTTTGCAGCGCTCATCTTGCTCTATAGGCCGAGGGAGCCGGCGTTTGTCTGCAAACAGCTGCCAGGTCATGCGGCCAGCATGACTAAGCCGCTTCTGGCGAACCAGAGCAGCGCACGGAAACACTGTTTACCTTTCCCATCGGAGCGGTACCTATTTATCTACTTGCACTTTGATGTGCTTTCGAACTGCTAGGTGGGCAGGAGCTGGGACAGAACAACGGGAGCTCACCCCGTCATGGGGATTTGAACCACCGACCTTCTGATCGGAAAGCCCTAGGCTCTGTGGTTTAGACCACAGCGCCACCCACGTCCCAAATAGGACTTACTTCTACACAAACTTTTATAGGGAAAGGTAAAGGACCCCTGGACGATTAAGTCCAGTCGGATTTGACTATGGGGTGCGGCGATCATCGCCACTTTCAGGTCGAAGGAGCCGGTGTTTGTCTGCAGACAGCTTTTCCGGGTCATGTGACCAGCATGACTAAACCACTTCTGGCACAATCATGACAGAAACCAGAGCTCACAGAAACACTGTTTACTCTCCTGCCACAGCGGTACCTATTTATTTACTTACACTGGTGTGCTTTTGAACTGCTAGGTTGGCAGGAGCTGGGACAGAGCAATGGGAGGGGATTCAAACTGCTGTCAAACTTGTATATGCAGTCAATGTCAGCTCCTGTCTGGCCTATTTCAAAGCTACTACATATATTATTTCAAAGGACTA
The DNA here is from genome assembly GCF_964270895.1 of Podarcis filfolensis. Classification (NCBI taxonomy): domain Eukaryota; kingdom Metazoa; phylum Chordata; class Lepidosauria; order Squamata; family Lacertidae; genus Podarcis; species Podarcis filfolensis. Next base: position 24,476,326 of record NC_139603.1, read on the forward strand.
CATATATTATATGTAGTTAGGGAAATTCTGACATAATTACTATTTCTTAATAGACAGGAACATCATCATCATCATCTGTGGTTTATATTACATTACATTACATTATATTACATTACATTATATTACATTACCATGCAATGCAATAATCTCGCAACGAATTACTCCCTTTGTGTTTGACCCGAGGATTCTTCACTTATTGGCCTAGATGAAATATGATTTAAACATTACTGAAAATGACACAAAAATCTCTCTCTCTCCTTTTTTTTTTGTAAAGAAGTTGTTCATTAAATTGAAAGCAGCAAGGCAGGTCATACCACTCTCCTCTGATTCCTTGCGAAAAGGGAAATTTCAGAGTGTGCTATCAGTACAAGGAGACACAGGGAGACATATGTCCAATTAAAAGTGCTTAAGCACTCTGTTATCTTAGCAGAATTCTAAATTTAGATAATGCAATAGTGTGCTGCCGAACTTCGGTACAGCTGGAAATAGCCCGTGGCAAAACAAATGTTAGAGCAGAGCAATTAGAAAAAAAGCCAGTACTGTATTATATTTTCCATTCTCCTTCCTTATCGTGACGATTGCTACAAAATAATGCAAATGGAGCTGTACTAAACGAGGCTAAACTAGACAGCCACCTCACTCAAGTTGGGCATGAGAAGCTTTCTTCTGGAATGCAGTTAGAAATGGAACACAAATGTGGCAGACCTCAGCTGCTGCTAAAATGGGGTGGGGGGTCATAGAACTGTAGAAATGTAGAGTTGGAAGGGACCCTGAGGTTCATCTAGATCCAAGGATGTTTTATGCAACAGCTCCGTAATATTTGTTCTTGTTGAGTTTAGTCGTTTAGTCGTGTCTGACTCTTCGTGACCCCATGGACCAGAGCACGCCAGGCACTCCTGTCTTCCACTGCCTCCCACAGTTTGGTCAGACTCATGCTGGTAGCTTCGAGAACAACCATCTCGTCCTCTGTCGTCCCCTTCTCCTTGTGCCCTCCATCTTTCCCAGCATCAGGGTCTTTTCCAGGGAGTCTTCTCTTCTCATGAGGTGGCCAAAGTATTGGAGCCTCAGCTTCAGGATCTGTCCTTCCAGTGAGCACTCAGGGCTGATTTCCTTCAGAATGGATAGGTTTGATCTTCTTGCAGTCCATGGGACTCTCAAGAGTCTCCTCCAGCACCATAATTCAAAAGCATCAATTCTTCGGCGATCAGCCTTCTTTATGGTCCAGCTTTCAGCTCAGGAAATATTCCCAAGGGAGGGGGTGAAGAGCATGGCACATGTATTTGACAAGAGCAGAGGCCCTCAGAGCGCAAGTGCTTTTTAAAAAATGTCTTTCCATGCAGATTTTAGATGTTCTGCTAAAAATCTGTGTGTAAACAGGACAGGATGGACTTACCGTAGTCTAGTCTCCATGCAGAAATGATACAGACTGGACTTTAATGGATCCATCCTTTCCTATTGGATCCAAAATATAGAATCATAGAATCACACAGGGCTTTTTTTCAGCCAAAACTCACTGGAACTCAGTTCCAGCACCTCTGAGGGAGGCACCATTGCCATCATAGAAGAACAAGAGAGGTGTTCGTGCTAGAAAAATAGCTTTGGAATTGATAGTGTTTGAAAAAGAAAAGGTTCTGACCTCCTTTTTACTCCTTTGCCTAGTCCTCAGACCTTAGTTGGCACAAAGGAGTCTTTGAGAAAGAGTATTCTTGCAGAGTATTGCTGCTTTTATTCTTAAAAAGTCTTCTTCTCCAACCACGACCAACAGCTTTTACACACACCAAACGCAACCAGCTTTCTACCATCCAACCAACACACACCCAACACTAACATTGACCACTCTATATATACAGGTACAATTTGGCAAAAGGTTGCATGAGTCATTGTAGGCCGCTGACTCATGCTGACTTAGCTCTTTTAGCATTAAAGAAACAGCGGCCAATTTTTAGCCGTGACAGGAATCACAGAGTTGGAAGGGACCACAAGGGTCATCTAGTCCAACCCCCTACAGTGCAGGAATCTTTTTGTCCAGTGTGGGGCTCAAACCCATGACTCATAAGAGTCTCATGCTCTACTGACTGAGCTATCCAATCCCTGAAAACATAATTATGTATCATGCAAGGATTATAAAAACTGATAGCGAATACCAGTCTTACAGTCGTACCTTGGTTCTCGAACAGAATGTGTTCTGGGAGTCCATTCGACTCCCGGAACTGTTTGGAAACCAAGGCAGACGTTCGGCTTCAGAAAATCATTCGAAAACTGAAACACTCACTTCTGCTTTTCAAACGTTCAGGAGCTGAACCATGTTCAACAACCAAGGTACAACTGTATTTGCTTGTGTTCCACACCTTGGATGATCATTGGAATTCTGGCAATTTCCACAGCCGTTTCTGTTCCCGTTGGAATTCTCCAATATCTCTATTTGTAATACATCTGATTGGTTTCCCCTGCTCTAGGAAATAGACCCCCTAGACACCCTTAGATGTTTACTACCTTTGAGCAGGAATGACAGCCACATTAGAAGAGGTGGGAGAACTTACATTCCATGTATGAAGGTCGTTGTAAAAACCAGAACCTCTGTGTTTATTTTTAGTGAATAAACAAATGAACCAGGACCCTGGGAATCACATTATATCTACCAATATTTCCAGTTCTGCATGAGCCTTAACAACACAAACAGAACTGTGACATCTGCAGGAATGTGTTCAGCCTCCAAATGTAAAACCGAGTATATTTAAATAGGTACTTTATAACTACTAAGAGGCATGGACAGCAGAGCTTACCGAGCTGAATTATGTATGCACTTCATTATATGTTAATACGCTTTAAAAATTAATAACTTTTTCATTTTGTAGAAGAGAGGCTGTGCCGCCCAGATATTCCAGTTGAGAACGGAGAAGCCATGCTCAACTTCCAAATGCACTGTTCATTTTGCTTCTAATCATTGTTGCAGCCATTTGCAGAGCCCGGTGTTTTTCAACAACAAACATGTCAAGTGTATTAGTAAAAGGCTGTGTATGAACATCTTTAAACACCCATGTACTCATGCCTGGGAAAGCTGATTGGCCCAGACTGTTGGGGGGGAGTGCATTTCTCTGTGTTTTTAACTTCAGCCTTTACATATTTGATGCATAAAGGCTTGCCACAGCAATCACAGTGTGTAATGCAGCTGTAGGTGATGTCAGGTACCACAGATGTGATGCTACAAGTCAGGTTATAACAATCTAGGTTAATTGATTGCTGCTGTCAGAAGCGAGCCCACAGTAAATCACACAGAGTAGGTGGAGTTAACTCTTTCTGAGAAGAAACAAGGCCTGCTCAGGTGTGCCAGGCCTAATGAGCGCAGCAACTTTTCTCAGTACATCTTGCCCCTTACAAGGCAGTTGCAGAGACTAAAGGTTCCCTCAGCTGCCTAAGTCTCCACCTCTCCAGGGTTTTCCCCAAGGAATCAGACTACACAGGTGTGTCTGCCTTTGCTGCTCCCACTTCATGTCTCTCCTGGTCTTAGGAGACCAGCAGGAAGGAAGCTTGTTGTGGTAGCAGCAGGAGATCCCTGTACTTTTTCACCAGCTTTACTCATCTCTGCCTCTTGGCCTCCCTCTTCTCCAGCCTCTGCTTCTGCCTCTGGTTCTGGTTCTGGACTGCTCTCTGCCACAGCCTCTTCCTGCTCACTAAACCCTGCCACCATTTCAGCTTCCAACATGTCCTCCTCCCAGTCTTCTCCCTCTCACCATTGTCCCACCACCAATCCATGGGCTCTGACCCTTTCACCCTTGGGGCTCCCCAGGTGGTTCCTCTTAGCACTCCCCTGCATCCAACCAGTCCATGACAGTTACTGGGATGATGCTATTGGTCAGACCAAACATTAAAAGCTATTAAATGCTGAATAGGGGAGCTTCCTGATTATCTGTTTATCGATCTTGCAAAAGAATTAGACGATGTTGCTATTGAATGAGATTCTGTTCTGATTTGTTTGCAGCAGGAGGCTAGATGACATTGCATCAGAGCAAATGTTACCCTGTACTTTTGGGGAAGCAGATTTGTTGGCACAAGGCCTCCCAATCATCTATAACTGCATGACCTGAATTTGCCAGTATGTGATTGAATCCCACCCCAACAATAGTGACAGTCTGGAAGCACCCTAGGATGCCTCCACTGCAAGTTCAGTCATGGGTACCAATGTACTGGAAGAAGCAAAGATCACCAGTGTTGAAGCAATGATTCCTCAACATCAGCTTTGTTGGACTGGTCATGTTGTGAGGATGCCTGATGATTGTCTTCCAAAGCAACTACTCTATTCTGAACTTAAAAATGGTGAGCGTAATGTTGGTGGTCAACAAAAGAGGTTCAAAGACTCTCTCAGGGCAAATCTTTAAAAATGTAGTATAAACACTGACAACTGGGAAACACTGGCCTGTGAGTGCTCCAATTGGAGAACAGCCTTTACCAAATGTGTCATGGGCTTTGAAGATGCTCGAACTTAGGGTGAGAAGGAGAAATGTGCTAAGAGGAAGGCACATTTGGCAAACCCTCACTGTGATCAGCTCCTGCCCGGAAACTTATGTCCCCACTGTGGAAGGACGTGTGGATCCAGAACTGGCCTCCACAGTCACTTACAGAACCACTGTTAAAACTGGGTTTATGGAAGACAATCTTACCCGGCTACGATTGATTGCCAAAGAAGAAGAAAGTCATAAGACAACCTCAGCACCTCAACCACCACCAGAAATGCCTCTTCTCCACTCCCTGGTAGTAAAACCACAACAGTAATAAACTAAGCATCCAACAATCTGATCGTGAAATCCAAAATCACTTCCTAAAGCAGCTGCTTCGTTCTGTACAATCCTAGGACCGGATTGATTGTCACAGCTGCTTATATGTGTACCTGCCCTTCTTCATGTTATAAGCTTGAGATTATACCCCATTGCTAAGAGTTTCAAGGCAGCCGACGCTTTGCTCCTAACGCAGTTCGGTTACAGAGCAACCTTTTCCCAGACAATATTTCCTTGCGGCTGGTATGTTATTACCACCAGCTGCCAATGTTTAACTAATGGCTATTATCTGTGACATTTCCATCTTCTCAAAAAGGAAACAAAAATGGCTTTCCTTAATTAGACTTGTGCCCTAAATACCGCACTCGCAGTCAAGTTTATTCCCGATGCCCTCCATAAGGACTTTTGAAGGAGCAGAAACCGAGGTAGGCATGTGTGGTTTCTCAAACTCATCTTGGATTACAAAGCCTCTAATTTTTGCTTCTTGGCCCAGTGCACACACAAAGCGTTCTGAGTTTCTAGACGGGAAGAAAATGGGCAGATAGCCGGCAATTTATCTTTTTTTTTAAAGGCCAGAAACCTGTTTCAGTTTTTTAGCCCCTTGAGGAGCACCCTTTATGCCAGCAGCATTTCATTAGAACTGTCAGGAGCGAAAGTGAGTGACAGCTGGAAAACTTCATTATGTGTGTCAGCAGAATCGCAGCTAAGTTTCGATTAATATTTAGGTCTTGGTATCTGCAAAACCAACCTTTTTCTTTGCTTTGAAAACTCTCTGGCTAATACCCTGCAGACTTACATTCGTTTATAAAAATGAGTCACTTCTAGAAAGATTGCCTTCATCTCTATACTCCTGTATCTTTTCAGCTTTTCTTGATAAAAATATTTGGAATACATAGACACACACACAGGGCTGCTGCCCCTCCTCATCACCCTTCTACTGAATGGGGCAGGTGAGCATTAAAGTCCTGTAGCTTTTAGAGAAATACCCCTCTTCGATGTACGTGATATCAAACCAGGTTCCATGGAAATTCGAAACAGAAGCCGCAGTTACACTGTGGGGTGAACAGTTCAGGCAGCTTTGGGGCATGCAGAGAACTGGAGTTCATCCCAGGGAAGGAAATCATCAAGTGAAGACAATTTAGGGTTGCCATATTTTGAAGAGCAAAAAAGAGGACACATTTGCCGACTTCTACTTTTACTACTGAGGGACGCGGGTGGTGCTGTGGGTTAAACCACAGAGCCTAGGACTTGCTGATCAGAAGGTCAGTGGTGTGAATGGGTGAGCTCCCATTGCTCGGTCCCTGCTCCTGCCCACCTAGCAGTTCAAAAGCACGTCAAAGTGCAAGTAGATAAATAGGTACCACTCCGGCAGGAAGGTAAACGGTGTTTCTGTGCACTGCTCTGGTTCACCAGAAGCGGCTTAGTCATGCTGGCCACATGACCTGGAAAGCTGTACACCGGCTCCCTCGGCCAATAAAGCGAGATGAGCGCCACAACCCCAGAGCTGGTCACGACTGGACCTAATGGTCAGGGGTCCCTTTACCTTTACTTTAAACTACAGATCGCTGTGATGACGCTCATTTTAAATACCCCTACTATATGTAGGCTATTGAAGCTGTGATATATTGGTAGTAGCAATGCTCTTAACTTTCAACAGCAAAATAATAAAAATGCATATTGCTCCCTCCCTTGCCACATGAAAGCATTTGGGCTCATGTTCACATTGCAGGGGGTGGCAGTGTTAACTCTTGTCCTCCCAGACTCCTTCTCCAAGATCTTGTAGCTGAGTCAGCGTCCTTTTAGTTCAGCCACAGGAGAAGGGATTTCTATAGTATGTAGCTAGTTTAAGATGCTGCACTGTTGCGATTCTCTGCTGCAGACTAGCTTAGCAGGGTGCCTTAGATCTGAGTCTAATGCACTAGAATTTGTTTCTTGGGTTACTGTAAACAAAAAAACAAAAAAAAAACCTGGACATTTTGTCAAATTTTAAAAATCTGCCTGGAAATAAATCCTTAGAAAGAGGATGTGTCCGGGGAAAAGAGGACATATGGCAACCCAAGACGACTTTCCTGACCCCGTTTCAGTGTGAAATTTGGCAGGAAAAAGCAACTTGAAAATGCAACTGGAGGAACAAACTCACAATGTTTCAAGCCACAAATGTGAGCATACCCATGGTTTCCCCCATAGCAATCTTTCTAGTGCACTAGTAGCTGTTGGAACAATGTTTATTCACTTCAAAAAAATTCAGTGTGCAGGGATTTGGTGTTCCGATTGGCCTTATATGGTGCAGGGCTGGATTTACTGCATAATGTCCGTGAAGCGCAATGGATAAATTGGCATTGTGAGAGAGCTCAATCATTCACTTGCGTGTAGATATATAAATATTGGCCCTTCGACCCTGCCACCGATCTGAGCAGAATAAAATAAACTGCATTATTTTTTGCCAGGTACTAAGTGTGATAAGTATACACACTGAATTGTGCCACTACACTAAGAAATGAATAATCATTCTGACTATGCAGTGCATTTTCCCCCATGTTTTTGAAAGAACAAAACTTCCAAAATTCAAGCTAGAAGTCAATGGAACAGATAGTCTCCAAACTATAATCAAATTTCAAATTTTGTGTGTTGTTTACATTTGTGGCATAAGAAGAATCAACTTGTGGAATACCAGTGAGGACTTTATACAGAAAGGGTCTTTTTTTATCAAAACCGGAGAAGTGATTGTTAGGCTTACATTGGAATGTTGCTTACAGTCTTAATGAAGAGGTTTTACTACAACATCATAATAATTTTGCATGAATTCCCCTCCTTCCCGTGTGAACTGACCCCCAAACAACCCGATTAAAATTGTTCAAGGTCGTAACCATTTAATGCCAAGCAGGCCGGCGTTGTAAAACAAGATTGTCTGTATGCTGTGAGAATTGCTTCTTTCAGGAGTAGCAGGAGATTTGGGGGGTTTGCTGGTTACTTGGCACACATTTAGATTTCAATGCTTCACTAGGAAGCTAAATAGCCACTCATCAATCACAGAGCACCGTTGGTGTAAAAAAGAAAGTGTTTGTTTTAAATGGGCAAAACATCACGGCATTGATCATAAGGACATTAGAAGAGCTCTGCTGGATCTACTGAAAGCTATGTTTAATTTGCTTCTAACCATGACCACCCAAGGTGGCTCTGGGAAATCCACAAGCAGCGTGTGAATTTTGATATTTATTTCTTTTTCATTTGTTTATTAAATTTCTATACTCATCCAAGGACCGCAGGGTGGTTCACAATATAAAAATACAAAACTGCTTAACAGAGTACCAAACAAAAACAATACCCTCTCAGTTTAAAAGGCCATAGATTTTTTAATTAGCCAAAGGCCTGGGAAGAAGAGGAATGTTTTTTGCCTGGTGCCTAAACATATGCAATGAAGGTACCAGACGGACCTCTCTGGGGAAAGCATTCCACAAACGGGGAACCACTGCAGAAAAGGCCCCTTCTTGCGTTGCCACCCGCATGGAGCAGGAACACGAGGAAGCGCCTCAGATAATGATTGTAAGGTCAGGGTCTGTTCATATGAGGAGAGGCAGACCTTGAGATATTGCAGTCCTGAGCCATTTAAGGCTGTATGGGTAAAAACCAGCACTCTGAATTGGGCCTGGAAACTAATGTATTGGCATTACGTGCTCAAACCATCTTGCGTCGATGAGCAACCTGGTTGCCTAATTCTGCACCAGCTGAAGTTTCTGACCCATCTTCAGAGGCAGCCCTATGTATAATGCGTTGCAGTAATCTAAGCTAGAGGTTAGAAGACAATAGTCAGCTCTTGATGCTCCTCCTGAGCACCAACTAGTAATGTCTCTGAATCTGGAGGTTCTAGTGCTCCCAATAGCCAATGGTGGCCCTATTCTCCATGTAGCTGCCTAATTCCCCTTCAAAGTCATGTATGCCAACATCAGTTGTGACCAGTTTGCTGCAATGAAGTCCATAACTTAGTAAGAAAAAGATCCACAGATCCTCTCACACACAAAGCGTACATGGTTCAGCTAAATATATTGGCAGCGCAGCCAGCTCTGACAGCACAAACCATCTGTTGGAAGAGGTCCGGATACAGCGCCCATCCCTAGGCACATGGTCAATTTTGGCAATGCCCAATTTATATAGGCTATAGACATAGTCATCAACCAGACTTCAGTCACTACTGAGAGTGATGGATGTGGGTGTGTTCACCCTTTTGCAAATGCAGGACCCGATCCATCAAGCCAAGCCATTCACAGAGATCTGTATGGATCATCCTTGCTAAAGCAACATGCTCATCGGATTGTCAACCAACCAAAAATATGGTTCCGGAACTGGAATATTAATAGATAATGTGTAAAATGTGCAGGGGTAAGCAAGGAAATAATAAAAGAACCAAAAGAATCAATTGAATAATTGAATAATTATTAAACTACAACAACACAACAAGATGGAAGAAGTAAAAAAAACTGAGATCACACATGGGTGAAGGGGAGTGAGCCACACCCAGTTATCCAGTATTAGTAAAACCAACGATGGCAACCCTAAAACGCTAATCTTCAAAAATCACTGCCATTTAAGAATCCTGGCTGGTAACTAAAATCAGTCATAATACAGTTCATAGATACGTATTGAGTGATGCACTTTTGTCCCACTGTTATGGGAGTAAGGGCTGGCTCTCGCAGAACATATTCCATAACAGAAATTGCCACATTATGTTCATTAATCATAAGACAGTGACATTTCAAGTAGAGGGCCCAAGGTTATGGGACTTCCTGAAATGGTAAGTGACAATAAGATGTGTCAGTCAGGGAAGGAGGGGGAAAGAATGCAATTCATTAAGCGTTCCTAAACATACAGCTTGTGTCAATGTGACAGGGATGATGGCATTGTGGCACCGTTCGCACCTATAAGGAGAATATTTCACTGGTTTGACATGATCACTACTGAAGTTACAGACAGCACAAATAAACTATACTTGAAATCCGTCTTCCTGGGTTTTACGATTTGGACTGTTGCTAGTGGGAATAGCGGACAGTTTTAGGTCCTGCATATATATGCCTTCATAAACTTAAGGTCATGAACCAGCCAAAGGGCCATCCTTTTTACAGCTCTCCCAAAATGCAGTGGCAGCAATTCAAGGTGTTGGTTTTAGCAAGGGCATCGCTGGGCAAAAGGGCAATTTTGGGGAATGCTTTCATTAGCACTGAAAAGGAGAGAGGTTGGCTGCTCACGAAGCACTGCCCTCCAGCTAAATAGATCTTTGTTGCCCTTCCTGACCCTGGTTGGCTAGGTTTGCCCATATGACTAGTCCAGGAAGAATCTCCCTACCTGCAACATCAGCACAAGCCCAGTGTGATTAGCTGCTTAGCATCATGGACATCATCATGTTCATAATACGAACCACGACTGTGATTGGGTGAGATCCCATGACTGGATGAAGTCCTAATAAAAATAAAATAGAAAGAAGCAAATAATTGCACCCAGAGAGGAGGGGAAGGGCAGTGAACCATTTTGGGGGAGAAAGTTGGCATTAATGAGGGTGTCAGAAAATATCCCCACCCTCCCAAAGCGCTCTTTTCAACCTGAAAACTGAAACAGGCAAACATTTGTCACAGTCTTAGTGTTAACCTCTAAAGCCATAACTAGCTCAGGCGGTAATCCTAAACACACTTACTTGAGACAAAGGCTCAATAAAACACATGGGGCTTCCTTCCGAGTAAATGTGCATACAGTTGGGTTATAAGGCCCTACATACCTTAATACATCTGCACTGAGGGCCAACCACAATAAAGCAAGTTTTTACAGATTTTACTTTTGACTGTCTCATTCATGCAACATGACAAAGCACGTAGAGACAAATTTCTGGGATTCAACCTTACACTATTGGGTCCACCTGTTGGAGATCTGCACCAGAACATTTCCCAGAAGTTGTTTATGTTGATTACCCCTCAATGAGATAATTACATGCTGCAGATTGCTTTGGCTTGATTATCATATGGTATCTCCCACACTAAATTTAGAATAAGACATGAAACATCTATACAGATAATTAATGTTCCAACTGAAAAAATGAGTGTAACCCAGCAGATACAGAGTTAAACTTAACCCAAAAACATGTCATATCCAACCTTTCCTCTCTTATCAAATGTAAAATGGTGTTAATAATGACCAACCTTAGAAGGGTGCAATAAAGTTGGACAGTGCTGATGGCAAAGTATTAATCCTATAAAGTTTTATATACATTGTTTTGATTACTGTTGATTAAATGCATTAAAAACGATGCAAACACATTGAGCCTCCTGTATGTAACACATTTATTGTTGACTCTAAACTATTATGGTATAGCATCATATTTTTATTTCCAACAAAGTTCCGTTCTCTGATGCTGCACTGGTTTCGTTGCTTTATCCCAAAATATAAGCAATTTGGAAAACCCAATTCCAAAAAACACACGCAAGGAAATCACAACAGGATAACAAATTATTAGCCAACTTGGAAGGTCATAAATTTATTTAAACAACCTCCAAATAGTCCCTGATCACATAAACAACCCCTGTGAACATTGTTTTTAAGAGCTAGCCTGGTTTCCCATTAACTAATGTGCCAGCCTAATTTGCTCAAATGGATATAATCCTGAACTTACGTAACAGTATATGCAACAGCTTCTTCTGTTGGTGAAATGCTATACTGTATTACTTCTCAAGGTGAAACATTATCTCTGAGAAAGATTTCTCTCTCAGATCAATAAATCTTGATACTCCTGTCAGATTCAGACAAAGGGCTTTGTTCTTAGTCTCACTGGAAAGCAAGCAAAAGTTGTAGCGAGCAGAATGCTTCATTGTTCGGTTTTCTGCTTGTCTTCTTCGCATTTATGTTGCCAGTGATTATGCAGAAGAGGAGCTGGCAACCTTTTCGGCTCCATGGGCACATTTGGAGTTCTGAGTCAGTGCCGTGGGTCACCGGTACTTTGTTCACTTGTCTCCCCATCCCCAGGCATAAAGAGAGAAAACAAACATGAAAGCTCACTTTGTTTTTCTAAGGGATCCGAGTCAAAATACGACAGCTGGATCCAGTAAAATTAATCTGAAAAGTACACAGAGTGTAGCAACGTCCCAGGAAATGGGCAAGAGAAACAGCCAAGGCAGTGGTGGCAGAAAGGAAAGTGAGCGAGAGGGAATGAAAGTGGTTCAAAAGATCTTGAGTGGATGCATGGATAGCAAGGCCACGGTTTGGAGGAAGGAAGGATGGATGGGATCAAATGGGAAGAAATCCAAATTGATATGGAGCCACACCCACACCAATCATTTAAAGCACCCTTTAACCACCCTTTAACCTGGGTGGCGCTGTGGTCTAAACCACAGAGGGCTGCTAATCAGGTCGGTGGTTTGAATCCCTGCGACTGGGTGAGCTCCCATTGCTCGGTCCCAGCTCCTGCCAACCTAGCAGTTCGAAAGCACGTCAAAGTGCAAGTAGATAAATAGGTACCACTCCAGTGGAAAGGGAAAAGGTGTTTCCATGCGCTGCTCTGGTTCGCCAGAAGCAGCTTAGTCATGCTGGCCACATGACCTGGAAGCTGTATGCCGGCTCCCTCGGCCAATAAAGCGAGATGAGCTCTGCAACCCCAGAATCAGCCACAACTGGACCTAACGGTCAGGGGTCCCTTTACCTTTACCTTTAACCATTATGGCTGTCCCCCAAGAATCATGGGAACTGTAGTTTGTTAAGGTTCTCGGTGTCCTTTACAAACTCAGTATCTTTTACAAGCTTCAGGATTTTTTTGGGAGGAATTATTATTCCTGCATTGCTGGGAGTTGGACTAGATGTGTCTTGGGATCCCTTCCAACACTACAATTCTATGATTCTAAAGTGGAATAAGAGTACTTCAAATGTAGGATAGGTAGGGTCGGCTCAGATTAAGCCAATATATTTCCTGGTTCTTATCTTTTTTTTTCCCCATTCTCTTCTTTTTTAGGAAATAGTTTGACTTAATGCAAACTAAATGCAATCTGCCCAGTAGTGATGTATGGAAGTGAGAGCTGGACCATAAAGAAGGCTGATTGCCAGAGAATTGATGCTTTTGAATTATGGTGCTGGAGGAGACTCTTGAGAGTCCCATGGACTCCAAGAAGATCAAACCTATCCATTCTTAAGGAAAGCAGCCCTAAGTGCTCACTGGAAGGACAGATCCTGAAGCTGAGGCTCCAATACTTTGGCCACCTCATGAGAAGACTCCCTGGAAAAGACCCTGATGCTGGGAAAGATGGAGGGCACAAGGAGAAGGGGACGACAGAGGACGAGATGGATGGACAGTGTTCTCGAAGCTACCAGCATGAGTTTGACCAAACTGTGGGAGGTAGTGAAAGACAGGAGTGCCTGGTGTGCTCTGGTCCATGGGGTCACGAAGAGTCGGACACAACTAAACAACAACAAAAATGCAATCTGAGCCTGACTAAGCCTGTACATCGCTATCACAAAAGTAAAATCCCAAGGTTTCTTTGAGAGGAGCCACAATAGTGAAACCAGCACAGGGTTGTAACACAGAGATGGGCTTCAGGAGCCCAGAACAGAAGCGCTGAGCCTAAAAAGACAATAAGAACAGAAACAGCTTCTGAGATCAAAAGTTCCTTCCTGACAATGACGAAGTGGTAGTTCACCAAGGTTTCCGCATGAGCAAAGTGGCCTCTACAAGCATCATTTCACAAATCTTATTTACATTCCCCCTTTTTTTAACATTCATTTGTCATTCACTGTCAGCAACAATTCCTCACTTCTGTTCTATGGGTGCTACCTGCAAAATGGCCCAGAGTATTTGCTGCTCTACAAGGGGCACATCGCAGGACGAGTTCAGACCTACCCCAAACCGAAGAGGAAATAAACACTAAACACATGAGATTTGCTGCATTTGGCAGGGTGAGGAGAGGCTATTTTATTTAAGTCTTCAGCTATACCCAATTCTGAAGCTTTCATCTGGTCCCTATTTTATTCAGGGAGCACAGCCTACTAAAATTCATTCAGGTCAGCGATCCCCCAACTTTTCTTCCCCCATGGACCACTTGAGAATTGCTGGGGGTCTTGGAAGACCCCCCCTAATGGCTTTTCAGCCATCTATAGCAACCGTAATGCACTGTGCTAGATGTTTTTGGTTTTTAATTGTATTTTTCATGCTTCTTTTTCTTCTTCCGTATTGCATGACAATTGGAATTGAAATTACAATACAGAAAAATAAAAGAGGCAATAGCTATAAAAATATATAAATATTTAATCCCACAGATGTGCCGCCTTCATCTTCAAGCACAAAACCATGGACCACCTGAATGAAGCTCACAGAACGCCCATGGCCTGCTGACCACAGCTGGAGAACCTTGATTTAGATCAGGGGTGCCCAAACTTTTTTCAAAGAGGGCCAGATTTGATGAAGTGAACATGCATGAGGGCCGATCAACGTTGTTGAGCTTTTCTTAGGATTTTACCCCAAGACATACAATGGTACCTCAGGTTACAAACAGTTCGGGTTACAGACTCTGCTAACCCGGAAGTAGTACCTCAGGTTAAGAACTTTACCTCAGGATGAGAACAGAAATCGCAGCGTGGCAGCAGCGGGAGGCCCCATTAGCTAAAGTGGCACCTCAGGTTAAGAACGGACCTCAGGAATGAATTAAGTTCGTAACCAGAGGTACCACTGTATACTGAAAAGGACTTTGGACATGCCTGGTTTAGATGCTCTGATTTTACCCAGGACAATGTTCTCATTCTTTTTTGAGAATATATGTCTCATGAGGAAAATGATTGTGGTTTACCTCAGGTCCTATATTTATGTTGGGTCCATAAATGTACACAACAATTTGGCAGGTGTGGCCGAATCCATGAGAGGGATGTTATCAGGCTCCTTTGACTTGGTCAGGTGTCTGTTAAGGGCTATTATTGACTCTTAAGATGGAGAAAATGTACCAAGTATCTTTCCGAGGAAAGGGCATCCATCACTGTGAGGAAAACATTTTGCACAGTGGGTGGAAGAGGAGCTTTATTGTCTCAAGGATAAAAAACAAAAAAAAAGGAAGGCCACCAGAAGAGAAGTGACCGTCAGGGGAGTAGAAGAGGAAAATTACTAAAGCAGCAGTCTTTTGGACAGGCTCAGGAGAGAAGAGCCAAGAGCACTGCGGCAAGAGAGGAGCTCACATTAATCAAGAAGAGAGAGATAGCCAGCTACAGACAGGAGCTTCACATACATAGAGCTAAATCTGGAAAAAGCAAACCAAAGAAATAACCTCCATGCGCTTTCGCTTAAAAGGCCTTCACTTCAGCAGGGTTCACCCCGTGGTTATTTCAGTAGACAAAATCGTTGAGCGGCAGCAAACTTTGCACTAAACTCTCTGAATAGATGGCGCTGAGGTACACCAAAAAGAAGCCTTCACCAAGAGCTAAAAGCTGTGGGGTATATAGCTATTAACGATAAATTAACATGTGCTATTAAGGTAAGATGGGGAATACGCAGGAGAAATGATTTTGAGGATATATGGAGGTGTTTGTAGAATTTGTACTGTTAAACCGGAAAAGGGTCAAACCATCAAAAGAGGTGTTGACATTTTGGGAGGTTGGCTAGTTACAATGGAATGGTCTTGGGGGTGGGGTGCATGTTTTTATTCTTACAGTGGTGCCTCGCAAGACGAAAAGAATCCGTTCCACGAGTCTCTTCGTCTTGCGGTTTTTTCGTCTTGCGAAGCAAGCCCATTAGCGGCTTAGCGCTATTAGCGGCTTAGCGGGCTTAGCGGATCAGCTGTTAAGCGGCTTAGCGGCTTGGGGAAAAGGGGGGGGGAGGAAAAAAACCCCGCAGGAACTCGCAAGACATTTTCGTCTTGTGAAGCAAGCCCATAGGAAATTCGTTTTGCGAAGCACCTCCAAAACGGAAAACCCTTTTGTCTAGCGGGTTTTCCGTCTTGCGAGGCATTCGTCTTGCGAGGCACCACTGTATTTATTATTATTACTTTGTCAAAATAAAAAATAAAAGCTAAAGGCTGCCTCCTTGCATTCTGAGAGTTGTTTGGAGACATCTCTTCCCCTCACAGAGCTCCAATTCCCAGAGTTCCCTTGGGAGAAGGAGTGATTGTGAAACCACTCTGGGAATTGCAGCTCTGAGAGGGGAAGATGGTGTCTCCCAAGAACTCTCAACACCCTAACTACTCTCTTCAAGATTCTTTGTGGGGAGCTGTGGCTGTTTAAAGTGGTATGATACCACTTTGAAGGTATAGCACAGATGGGATCCCCGCCCCCATTTTCTCTATATATACACACATATATACATATACTTATACACACACACACAATATTTTTCTAGAAAAAGAGGTGCCAGAACTCACCATGAATGCCTCCCTTGTTCTCTTATAACCGCGCCAGTGGTGTAGCTAGCCATTCAGGCACCCAGGCGGGGCAGGGCAACCCAGGCAGGGCACTCTGGGAGGAGCCTGCATGGAGTCCACCTGCCGCCTCCCCCTCAGCCGCCCTCCAGCTGAGGGGAAGGTGGCAGGCAGACACGAGCCCTACACCACCCTTTTGAGGGACACGGTGCCTGCAGGCACCCAAGCCACCCAGTCACTCCCAGGAGAGATGTGTGGCTCAGGCACACTGAGGGGTCCCGCAGTAAGTGCTGCCCCCTGAGGAAGCAGTGCCCAATGTGCCCTGCCCCTGCCTCGCCCCCTAGCTATGCTGCTGAAAGGCGCCCACCTGAGAGGTGCTGGAACTGAGTTCCAGCTGGGGGAAAAGCCCTGTGTCTGACACACACACACACACACACACACACAGAGAGAGAGAGAGAGAGAGAGAGAGAGAGAGAGAGAGAGAGAGAGAGAGGTTGACTACCAAGCTCATGGCTGAAGTGATATTTGAATCATAGAACTGTGGAGTTGGAAGGATCATCTAGTCCAACACCCTGCTAAAGTGGTACAATCATGAATCGCAGCTCACGCCCCAAGCCAATAGATTCCACACTTGTGTCAAATTCATGGAAGGAAGAGAAAGGGGGTTGTGAGAGAGTAAGACTGAAATGGAGGCTTTTGGAATGCACATGTAAATCAATCTATTCATCATGCTCTAATCCATTCGTTTAATCTACAGGTTTCCTAAAAAGAATCAAGATTTATGCATTCTCTCCAAAGGATATTCTCTGAGATAGTTGCTGCAGATTTTACAGCAGCCGTTTGGTTGGCAATCATTATGAATCTCAATGTACACCCCAGCAAATGTGGAAGAACCCATGCTGGTGCTTGT
This sequence comes from Podarcis filfolensis, assembly GCF_964270895.1. NCBI lineage: Eukaryota > Metazoa > Chordata > Lepidosauria > Squamata > Lacertidae > Podarcis > Podarcis filfolensis. The sequence continues at coordinate 24,493,368 of NC_139603.1, forward strand.
TTAATAACTAGCAAAATTACTAGGATAAAGTCAAAGCTGTAACTGTTAACAACCTAGGATTATCTAATGTCTTCTGTAATAGCTCTATATATGCCTAGTCAGAGATGAAGATAAGTCCATTAAGGCTGCTACATACATTAGCCGAGCGGATAGCAAAATCATGTCTAGCCTGAGACTTTTACTACTGTTTGCTTTCAGACTGATTCATCAAGGCATTAAAATGTTCTCATAGGTGGGGGTAATGCACAGTTCAGGCCATTAAAACACAGTTTGATTCTTTAGTATCTTTTCTAAAAGTCACATTAAAAAAATGCTTTATGGAGTTAAATAATGCATGACACTGTTTCAAACCATTTTTAAGGAACTCATTCAAAATTCATCCTGGTATCCTGCAGGTGCTCCCCACTGGAATAGGAGCAGGGTTTTTTCCTTCCAAAGTTGTGCAAGGTTTCTTAGATTTCATCTCAAATTGCTTTATCTGTAAACCTGCGACGAGCCTCAAACAAACAAGCAAACAAAATCATATCATAACAGAGTGATTTGTTGACTAGTTACAATAGCAGGAAGTCTATTTAAGTCAGCGATTCCCAGACTGTGTGCCAGGAATTATGAAAAGGATGGAAATGTGCAATAAAAAATAAAAAATCAAGTGCTCCAAGCCTGGTGTTGGCATCAGAAAAGCACCATTGTAGTATAAGTGCTGCTTGTTCATATTTGCATTGGGACCCTAACCCCTTGGCTCATACTGCAACACCATGGCGAGACGTTCATGTGAAATAATGAAAGTTGGATAAACAGGTGTTATTACAGTATACAGTGGATGTGCATAATGCATACTATAGCCAGAGAACAAACTGCCTGCTTGGACCACAGCAGGAGATTCAAAGGAAGGAAATAAAAGACTGCTTTGGCATGCTTATATGTACACATCACTCAGTATGTTATGGCCAAATTTTTCAGCTACCACCACAGAAAACTATTGCATTTGAGTAGGTATCAGATTATATTAAACACACAGAGAGAGTGGGAGAGACACTTTTTATGGTACTTGAGGCAAGATCCTTGCTTCACAGATGCAAGTCCCAAGTTTAAAAAAACCTTAAACGGCTTAGGGCACATTACACTCCAACTTCTTTCACCCGAACCTTTCGTCTTTGGCCATGAAGAATAAATTTGTTGCTGTAATTTTCTTTTTCTAATAGGGTCAAAATAGGTCACTGGATAAGTGTTAGGTTAGTTGCATAAATGTTAGAGGGGAATTGTGAAATAGTGTTACAAAGGAGTTGGGGCAACTTGTGTTTTTAAACTGCTTATAACACTTATATCTCACCAGTGTGGTGTAGTGGTTAAGAGCTGTAGACTCGTAATCTGGGGAACCGGGTTCACATCTCTGCTCCTCCACATGCAGCTGCTGGGTGACCTTGGGCTAGTCACACTTGTCTGAAGTCTCTCAGCCTCACTCACCTCACAGAGTGTTTGTTATGGGGGAGGAAGGGAAAGGAGAATGTTAGCTGCTTTGAGACTCCTTTGGGTAGTGATAAAGTGGGATATCAAATCCAAACTCTTCTTCTTCTTCTTTCTTCCAAGAAGCTCAGTGGTACACACAGTCTCCACACACACCCCATCATTTTATCCTCACAACCACCCTGTGAAGTAGGTCAGGGTGTGAAGGTTCACCAAAGTCACTCAGTGAGCCAAGTGGGGATTTGAACCCAGGTTTCCCACATCCTAGTCTGATACACTGAAACGACCTCACCACCCTGACTTCCTTGTGCTATTTGCGGAATTGGAAGAAAACCACACTTTGCTTCAGCAGCTGCAGTAAGAATGACCATGAATCAGTGATATATTGTTTGCAATTAATGTTCCAGCCTCACCTGCCATCAATTAATTAGTCTGAGCTGAGGATCATCTTGAGAGCAATTTGTGTTCTAGTGTTCCAACCCATTTTACAAATCAATAAAAACAATGCAATCCTTCCTTCACCACCGTTCCCTTTCCAACAGGTTTGTAATACAGAATTTACTTCTCACCCTTGCAGTGGGGAAATGCTGTGCCAAATCCATTCCTGGTGTTTAGTTTATTTCAGTCTGCTGAGTTATACCAATAATTACCATTTCTTCAGTTACATTTTTGGCACGAACTCCCCGGTAAACATTACTGAAACAGATTGGCGCAATATCCTATATTCAGGGTGCCTGTATGCTACAAATCAATGCAAACTCACAGCTTAGGTCTAGCACCCTCCAATCAATATGTAAGTAATAAGGTATTATCACATAGGGCAACCAAGCATGCTATTATATAACATCAAGGCACAGCAGAGTCTGGTTTTTGGTGTTGTTGACAGAAGGGTAAATCTCCACATGTATAAACTCCTTTGTTCACGCAGCTACTTGTTCACAGCAACTGAGCTGAACCACTGAGTGTGTCCTCTCGTTCTGGCATTTCACAGGAGTAAAGATCAGAACAGCGTCTCGACATCCAAAAATGTCAAAATCACCTTGAACCCGGAAAAATCTAACATCACTAATACAGGAACCAGGAAGAGATTTCCTGGAACAAATAAAAACAGATGTTTTTAAAGTAATCACGCAGCCAGCGAGGACATACAATAAAATGGAATAAAAAGAGAGTAACAGTTTACACTGTCACAGCTACACAAATGGTGAAATAGGCAAGAGATAGAGACTGCTGGGATAGGGACGCGGGTGGCACTGTGGGTGAAACCACAGAGCTAGGACTTGCCGATCAGAAGGTCGGCGGTTCGAATCCCCGCGACGGGGTGAGCTCCCGTTGCTCAGTCCCTGCTCCTGCCAACCTAGCAGTTCGAAAGCACGTCAAAGTGCAAGTAGATAAATAGGTACCGCTCCGGCGGGAAGGTAAACGGCGTTTCCGTGCGCTGCTCTGGTTCTCTAGAAGTGACTTAGTTATGCTGGCCACATGACCCGGAAGCTGTACGCCGGCTCCCTCGGTCAATAAAGCGAGATGAGTGCCACAACCCCAGAGTCGGTCACGACTGGACCTAATGGTCAGGGGTCCCTTTACCTTTACCTAGAGACTGCTGGGGTCATCTTGTCTGCTTTGAGACAATGTCATCTAACCCAGGGTTGCCATATTTCAAAAACTGAAAATCCGGACACAAAAGTCGTTGAGCTTGAATGAAGTTTTTGAGCTATTTTTAAGGAAATACGCCAAAATCTAGATTGCCATACGTCCAGATTTTCCCAGACAGTTAAGCAAAACTGTTTGGCAACCCCAATCTAACCTCCCTGCGAGTAATCAGGATAAATGCTCAATAAGCAGATCACCAGGCACTACCCCATGTCAGCTGACCAGCTGCTGCTAGCTGCAAACTGTTGATGGGCTTCTGCTCTGACTTTTTATGGAGTTTTTTTCTTTAAACCAGACTGGACAGCTCTGAAATAGAGAACCATCCTCTGTAAAGCAGGGTGCATGACCACCCTTGAGGTAGAGGTGCCTTCCTAACACCTTTTTAGAGTAGTTATGGGATCTGGGAGAACACAGAGGGGGCCTAGACCTACTCTAGAAATATTTCTCCCTCTGCTGAATGTGGCAGTTCCTAGGAAGATGCCAAGGGCAGCAGATATCCACTTGTTCCTTAACAAGATCCCAAAAACATCAGTCTCATATCCTTCTGCCAAGGAAAAAACATGCTACCTGAATGCTAACCACATACCTCCTAATCAGCCATGAGTGGCAGATTACTGATGCTAGTTTGCTCTGCTAATAAATAAAGCCTTTGTTCAGGAGGGCTTTGTTCTTTGGCAATTTAAACACCTTGTTCTTTCCTGTCATTTACAGATACTGGGAGATGTGTCACTGGTGATGTAAAAGCAAACAAAGTGACAATGTAGAAAGCTGCATCACACCAACGGTACAAAGAATGAGGTTGAAGGCATACTTCAAGTCAAAAACCGATTGCAGCCTTCTATGAGCTGTCAGAACAGGCCAGCTGGGAGTATGGAAAAAATAGGTTACTTTATTTACACAGTTTGTATTCCACCTTCCACCATAAGATAGTTTTGTAATTTAGTGCTGATTTTAATTGGTTTTGAACGACATGTTTTTAACTTTTTAATTGATAACCTCTAAGCGGTTTATAAGGGATGTGGGTGGCGCTGTGGGTTAAACCACAGAGCCTAGGACTTGCCGATCAGAAGGTCGGCAGTTCGAATCCCCGTTACAGGGTGAGTTCCTGTTGCTCGGTCCCTGCTCCTGCCAACCTAGGAGTTCGAAAGCACCTCAAAGTTCAAGTAGATAAATAGGTACCACTCTGGCGGGAAGGTAAATGGTGTTTCCGTGTGCTGCTCTGATTTGCCAGAAGCGGCTTAGTCATGCTGGCCACATGACCCGGAAGCTGTACGCCGGCTCCCTCAGCCAGTAAAGCGAGATGAGTGCCACAACCCCAGAGTCAGCCACGACTGGACCTAATGGTCGGGGGTCTCTTTACCTTTACCTTAAGCAGTTTACAAGAAATATTAAAGTTTTGTTACACTCGAGTGGAATAAGTGGGCCACATGGAGCTAAGATTCTTCCATTGTAAAAAGAATACAATCTCACAGAAGTCTATTCATTCTAAAGAAATTTAATCATAACAAACGGACGTATCTAACAGTTTTCAGAAATGCCATCATTTTCACCAAATACGAAGGACGAGACGTAAGAGTTAGGCATACAAAAAATACCATCATCTTAAAATATTTGGGAGAAAAAAGCTTGTTGGGATTTCTAGACACTACCTACGAACAAGCAGAAAATGCGTTTTAGACATTCAGATTTATAAGCAGCCATTTGATATATTTCCTTCCCCACCACACTCTACAGTGTCAATATTTGGCAGCATTCTGTCAAGACAGTCCAACAGCTCATATATCTGCAGGGCCACTTAGCCCTTGACCATTAAAAAAAAAAAAGGTACACATGAAGATAAATTACATACATTATTGCAAATGAAACACATCGAATACGTCAATGGACAGCCATCCAGGAGTATGAGCCTAATCCTTTTGTATCTATTATGAAATGAACAGGAGTGAGAGAGACACAGACGTACAGACCGAGAGGAAGAAAACGCATTCTCTGATTTTAACATGAGGCGAGATGCCACACATAGCAATCCTTTGAGTGCCCCCAAGCTAGTATCAACCTTCACAACTTATCATTTGCCAGCTAACAGTGCTTGAAAGGGTCTTTGGAAATGTAGGTGTTTTAAGGGTGGGCAGGCTACGTGAGCTGTCAACATAAAAACAAGGTTTTTGAGGAAAGTAGAAAATGCATTTTTTAAAAAGTGTTTTGCTAAAGAAGCATGGCAGAAACCATTATTAATGGAGGGTTTAGGCTGCAGTCATAAAACATAATTACTAGGGAGTAAGCTTCATAGGGAGGGATGCGGGTGGCGCTGTGGTCCAAACCACTGAGCCTAGGACTTGCCGATCGGAAGGTCGGTGGTTCGAATCCCCGCAATGGGGTGAGCTCCCGTTGCTTGGACCCTGCTCCTGCCAACCTAGCAGTTCGAAAGCACGTCAACATGCAAGTAGATAAATAGGTACCGCTCCAGCAGGAAGGTAAATGGCATTTCTGTGCGCTGCTCTGGTTCGCCAGAAGCAGCTTAGTCATGCTGGCCACATGACCCAGAAGCTGTCTGCGGACAAACGCCGGCTCCCTCGGCCAGTAAAGCGAGATGAGCGCCGCAACCCCAGAGTCGTCCACGACTGGACTTAACAGTCAGGAGTCCCTTTACCTTTACCTTTAAGCTTCATAGGAGACAATGGGATTTAGAGAAAGATTGGCTAATGGGATTTAGAGAAAGATTGGCTAATGTGGTGCCAGTCAAATGTTGTTGGGCTACAACTCCCATCTTCCCTGGCCTTTGGCATTGTTAGATAGGACTTGTGGGAGTTAGAGTCTAACAACTTCCGAATTGCACCGTGTTGCCTATCCCTGTATTAAAGAATACATACCTAGGACTGCACAGTTAACATCTTGAAATGCAGGGCCACAATCCAGCCCAAGCTGAGCATTTTTACGTGCTATAAATTTCAATGAGAGGTTTAAAAAACAAATCCCACAGAATGGTTATCTTTGGCTGATCTAGGAATGCTTCAGGAAATCAGTTTCTGTGAATTCCAGTGTGAACTAACCAGATCCATGCTTCCTGGGCTCATGCGCTGATCAGAACATAATTACCCATCGGTGAATTTTGCAACATGGTTCTCAGCCCCAAAAGCACACCCAACTGCATTTTAAAAATCATATGTTTAGAATGAAACACATTTAGAAATGCGTACACGGAGATTAAGTTCACTTTTGAGATGAAGTAAGTACATAAGAATGTTCAAGCAGATATTGTGAATGTTACAGATCAATGCAAAAACAGGATAGAATGGATTTGTGAGTAAGCACAAATGGCATGGAACAGGGCCAGATTTAGGTTTGATGAGGCCCTAAGCTACTGAAGGTAATGGGACCCTTTATATGTCCAGCTGTCCTTTGTCAACAACAAATTGCCTGCCACTGTTTTTTTGTGTTGAATATGGTAATTTATGGACCTAATAGGTCCATACACAACACAAAACACTGTTGCTGTATGAAGGTTTTATTTCATTTGTATTTATCTTATATTCTGGAAATGTACATCCAGGTTTTTTTCCTTTAAATTTTTTTGGGGGCCCCAAGAGAGTGGGGCCCAAAGCTATAGCTTGTTTAGCTTATCCGGCACTGGCATGGAAATAGATGGATCTGTTGTCCCCCAACATGTTCTAAATGTTATCTTAGCTGAAGTTGCCTATGACTGGAGAGTCAGCGTGGTGTAGTGGTTAAGAGTGGTGGACTCATAATCTGGTGAACCAGGTTCGCTTCCCTGCTCCTCCACATGCAGCTGCTGGGTGACCTTGGGCTAGTCACACTTCTCTGAAGTCTCTCAGCCTCACTCACCTCACAGAGTGTTTGTTGTGGGGGAGGAAGGGAAAGGAGATTGTTAGCCATTTTGAGACTCCTTAAGGGGAGTGAAAGGCGGGATATCAAGTCCAAACTACTCCTTCTCCTCCTCTTCCTCCTTCATTCAGCACTAATACCACCAACACACAACTTTGAATACACCAAGTTCTGCCAATTATTTCATCCAGCAGCTCCATCGTGGTATGGAGGACCTCTGGGATGCATGTGGAGTTTTGATCAGGGATTCCCTGTTCACACCTTTCAATAGCATCCCCCAAAGTAGCAGGAAATAGGATGTTGTGTCAGTCTTCCGCTGGTATGGTGGCGGAGAAAGGCTGAGCATCATGCAAGTGCAAAGTAAACATGGCGCAAATAGATCGAGATGAATGTCCAATGGACATCTGGAAACATCTCCTACTTGGGAATGCCAGGGAATGCCAGGGATTTGAGGTCTTTCTGCAGGCAAAGCCTGCGCTCTGGTGTCCCTGAGTTAGCACCCAAGCCTTACACCAAAACACCCGTTTTAAAGACGTGAAGTCATCAAAGCTGAAATCAGCCGCCTGAAATCTTCTAACTTCCAAAACACCCACGCAAAATAGAGTTCAATCATTTCAACGGAGATCCTATGGGGGGAAACACTTGAAAACACAGACGAAGAAAATGTGGCACCGCCGCTTTCCTCAGATAGCATTTAAATAGATACAGAGCAGATGGCACAAGCATGACCTGAATTGAGAATAGCTTTGTTTGTCTCTACCTTCCCTTCCCTCCCCAGTGCATATTTCTCTTCTTGGGTACGGAGGGGAGGGGAACAAGCAGCAGCGGCAGAAGAAAGACATGACTTGCGGAGGGAACACACAGGAGGGAACACAACTGCTAAAAACAGGATCTCTTATTCACACTTTTATACACTGCCCTGGAATCTTTTGATGGAAGGTGTGATTAACAGATATTTTAAATGCATAAAGCTATAAGCAACATCTTTCTGTTATGTTCTATGTATCAGGTGTATTAGAACTAAATGGAGAGACTCGGGACCTAGAAACAGGAAATGTTGGGACAGGAAGTCAGGGAGGGGCTCCTGCCTGTGTTGTCTCTGCAGCCTGCCCAGAGCGGACTGGATGAATGAAACACTCAAGCACAGTTGAAAGCAGTAATGCTTCTGAATACTAGTTGCTGGAAACCACAGGAGGGGAGAGTGTTGTTGCACTCATGTACAGGCTTCCCACAGGCTGAGAACAGGATGCTGGACTAGACAGGCCATTGGCCTGATCCAGCAGGCTCTTCTTATGTTCTACCTGCCCTGCTTCCAGTGGAGTCAATATGCCTCCATTTATGGCGCATCCATTCTTGCTAGGCATAGGATGCTACTAAGATGGTCAATAAAGCACAGGTGCTGTCACAGATATATACCTTGTCAACATGTTTGCATATATCTTTGTTGACCACGAGTCCAGACCACAGCGTTGGTTCAAGGGTCAAAGACGGAGTGCTGCTTGCATGCAGGGACATAAGGGATGTTGCAAAATGGCCCTTTGTGTATCTGCAATGCAGACATGAAGCAAGGTCTCAGAACTGGTCCCTCCAAGTCTGTTTTTGCTAATACAGGGTCCTCCAGATGTTTGGGCTGCAGCTATAGAGCCTTATCCATACATTCCAGTCCAAAACATCTGGGAGGGCTTGGGTGACAGCTCTAATACCATGACAAACTCTACTTCTGTTAGTTCATAGAGCCAGGGACCTAAAGAAGTTGGCCAATTTCATTTCTTCTTGAATGCATTTTTTTGGGAATGGTTAGGGGTACATGTGGAAAAGGCTCCTCAGATGGCTCCCTTAAGTGGCATTTGTTCCCTGCAACAATGCCGCTACCTGTCAGGAACCTGGTTTAGTTGCCCTTCTGTAATAGTTGCCTCCACAGCGAAAGTGAGGGTTTAGGGCTAGTAAGCCCACTCCTACAACCTTCCTGGCAATGGCAGCTGCAGGAAGAGTTGCTGTGAAATGCAAGAAGGCACTACTTCCAACTTCACCCACCCTGAAACTCTCCCAACCCGTTGCTGCTGCTGTAGTGTCAGAAGGGGGCAGAGAAGAGCAAAGACCGCCCCAGATTTAGACCAGCTTTGTGAGCAGCTCCTATCCTACATGTGATGACAGAGGTGGAACCAAGGGTGAGGACCACTACCTGTCAAGGAACCAGGCAGCAAAAAATAAAAATCACATGGACTAAGGGAAGCTAACTCTTTATTAGAAGAAACAAGGCTTGCTTAGGGGTGCCAGGCCTAAAAAGCACAGCAACTCTTCTCATTAGGTCTTGCCCCTATAAGGCAGAGACTAAAGGTCCTCACCTTCCCTCAGCTGTCTAAGTCGTCTCCTCTCTCCAGGGTTTTCCCCAAGCAATCTGAGACTCTGCTGATAGGCCTGTCTCTGCTCCACCCTCTTCATACCTCTCCTGGTCCTGGGATACCAGAGGAGAGGGGCGCTTGTCACAGCAGGAGGGGAAGACATTCATGACTATTCACCAGCCTGACCCATCTCTGCCTCTTGGCCTTCCTTCTCTTCTTCTGGACTTCTATCTGCCACAGACTCTCCCTGCTCACCAAAATCCCCTTTCAACCAAGAATCTTGATTATGTGGAGAATTCTAATTGTGTCCAACTGAATGCAGTTACCGTCCCCCTTCTCGCCTTTACACTGAGAAAGTGAAGGTTAGCCGAAACACTGCTGCATGTTGTGGCACTGAAGTTTCCCCACCCCACCCAGGGACTGGTAATACTCTCTCTCATTCCAGCTGATGGAGAGCATCACACTTCTCAGAGATGCAATTTCAGTCAGGCTAGCAGATTTTGGCTACTCTCCTTGAACTCACTCTCTTCCAGCTGGTCATTACAAGATTTTTTAACTAAGAACTAGTACCTAAGTTTGCTCTTTTCTTCCTCCTTCACAACCCTCTTTTCCTTTTATGACGAGTCTTTGCAATTATAAGCTTGAGGGCAGGGATGTATTATTGCTGTTGCTATTTGTAAGCCACTCTGGGAGCCTTATTTGTTCATTTATTTTGGCCGGAGTGCAGAAAAAATACTTCTAAGAAATATAGAATCCATGCATTAATTTACTTCACCAGGGACACTGCACCCAAACCACTATCATCCATAAGGTGCAGTTTACATAACTCAGCTGCTCATGAACACACAGTTCACATTAACCAGCCGGCCAATTTGCAGACTAACACAGGGACTTGTTCAGATGCAGGCTTCCCAACGGAGTTTTCTGGGCAACTTGGATGTCCAAACAGTCAGCAGACGCAACCGCCGTTGCAGACTTGCAGCTGCAGTGATAGATGCCCATTTTTCATTTCACTTTCAAAGGATATGAGGTAGACATACCCTATGGCGGCATCATGCAGAGGCTTAGACATCCCTGCCTCTGAATTCCTTTCTGTGTTCCATTTGAAAATGGAATGTTCTTTCATTCATTTCATTCAACATGATTTGGGATGCCAGGCTTCCCCCCCCCCCAGATCGTTATAAGTACATACTTTGGGGAAGGAACTGTACCTCAATTTTGCACCTCCAGGTAAAAAGATGAGAAGTAGCAAGTGATGTGAAAATACCCCAGCCCATCACCCTGAAAATTCACTGATAGATATTAAGTTAGGCAGGCAAAGAATCTGACTTCCGGTAAGAACACAGAGGCCCACACATACATTTGGAATTTAGTCAGCAACCAAAACAATTCAGCCCAATCCCCTATAGTAAGGGACGAGCAAATAAGTCCATTTCAGCTTCTTTCAGTTGCTCATTTTTCAACTCTGAAGTTCAGTTTTCCACATTTCCACATGCAATTTTTAAAGCAAGAAATCCCTGTGAAAATTCATCGGCATTGCAGTGCGAATTTCTTTTAACGTGCACGTCTGTGTGCAATTCCCCCCAACATACGCATCTTTTGGTGAAGCAATTTCCCCTTTTGACAAAGCAATTTCCCCTAATTATGGACCCCTTTACTCAAGGCATTCCCTTTTTTGTGCACAGTTCATAGTTGGAAAAGTGCACTGCAAAATTCAGAGAAGGGCGACTTTAGAAAGTTTACTGCGTTTCGGTCTGCATACTGCTTTGGAATGCACGATTTCAGTAGGTCCGCCTTTGAATGAGAACTGAATCAAATTTCTTCCCCATCCCTACCTACAGTGGTAAGGCTACCATTTAGCTAAAAGGTTATTTGTGACTGAACCTTATTTAAAGCAAGGGGAGTTAAGTCAGGGCCAGATTATACGCGAGAGTATTTACACAACCATCAATCATGATTGGCTTATTCTAGCAAACAGCGGCCATTGGAAGAACACATCTATCAGGGCTGGGCTGACAGCATAGGAAAGGGGCAAATCCCCAGTATGATTTCTCTGCCCACCCACCCTCAGTGGCTTCAATTACCTCCCCTTCAAAATCCACCCCAACCATGCAATTCATTATTGCACAAATAATGTCACATTTGGTTTAGCTCTTAGTTGCCAAAAGCTCTCAAAATGGAGAGCACCAATATATATTTGCCAACCAGCTCTCTAAAAAGTGTCATTTTGTGTGTTAGCAGCTTTTGAAAAATAGCTCTCGCTCTCTGGTTTACTTTGTAAAATTAAGGGTGCATGATTCCAAAGATAAAAATGCGTAATGGGAGTGCAACGCCGAAAACGGCAAAAAGGAAAACAAAATAAAAGCTTGGTGAGCCATGATCTCTGTGAAACGTCTTTGCAAAAATCCACTGCTCTGCACTGAACTGCTGGCTGCTTAACTTCCAGCATCCAAAGCTTTTCAAAGAAACAAGCTTGCTGCTTATTTGTGTGTAATTCATCATGACAGGGAGGAAGTTGCAAGATCAGGGCTTTTAAGAACAAGAGAAGAAATGGAGACAAGCAGCTACCGTCTCACAATGAGGAATCATATAAGCATCTTCTGAAGCTGACCTCGCTGTGGAAGACAGAAGTACACATGCTCAAAAAAAAAAAAACAGAAAAAGAAAAAATGGCAGATGCCTCAGCAGTAACAAATGCAGACTGTATCACAACTGAAGCAGTGCTCAGAGAGAAAATTTGGACAGAGTTGCTGTGTTTGTCCTGCGCGGACGACTGCTTTCCTAAACAGTAATGCAATTATCTTGTACGCCACCAACATTACATTATAAATATTCCGCAGCTGCTGACGTCTTGCTAAGTGGAAATAATAAACAGCCCCATCTAACCCAGTAAAAACACAAATAATCCAGACAGAAGGTTAACTGAAACAGACCTTTTGTGAGCTCAAGCACTGAAAATGTTCTACCACATTTGTGTGTTAGAAGTTGCTAGTGTTATCAACACAGCAACTGGGTTCCTCTTGACTCCTCCCTCCTTTCTTTATCACGTGACAAAGTGCTGACCCCAAACTCTTTCACCACATGCACACACATTCCTTTTAACCAACATATGTCCAGTCCTATTAACCATCTGTCTTGGGTCTCCCTGTCCGGCACACAACTGAAACTAAGGACTCTGGTTTTGCCAAAGGACCAGGTGTGTAGCCTGGGGGTCATTTTGGACTCACAGCTGTCCAGAGTGGCACGGGTTAATTCTGCATCCAAGGTGGCTGTCTACCAGCTCCATCTAGTATGCTGGCTGAGATGCTACCTGCCTCCTGCTTGGACTACTGCAATGTGCTCTACGTGGGGCTGCCTTTGAAGCAGTGGCGTAGCGTGGGGGGTGCAGGGGGGCCGGCCGCACCGGGCGCAACATCTGGGGGTTAGGGTTAGGGGGCGCAAATCCACGGGTTAGGGGGTGCAAATCCACGGGTTAGGGGGCGCAAATTACTTGCCTTGCCCCGGGTGCTGACAACCCACGCTACGCCACTGCTTTGAAGGTGACTTGGAAACCACAGAGTGCTAATCCAGAATGTGGCAGCTAGACTGGTGACTGGGAGCTGCTCCTGGACCATACAACACCAGTCCTAAAGGATCTACATTGGCTCTTGATAGGTTTCAGAGCACAAGTCAAAGTGTTGGCGCTGAACTTTGAAGCCCTAAATGGCCTCGGCCCTGTATCCCTGAAGGAGCTACCTTCACATGTCTTTGGAAAGTCATATAATCATTTATCTCTCTGGCATCTGATGGGAGGGCTTTCCACTGGGCAGGTGCCACTACCAGGAAGACCCTCTGCCTGGTTCCCTGTAGCTGCACTTGTTGCATTCAAACGGGCCTCAAGCAATTTACTAGTAAATACTATACACCTTATGTCTGGTGTTTTATCTATAATACCCTTTTAAAAAGCTTCATTGTTCTTTTTTATTATTATAAAAGAGTGGCCTCAGAATTTCAATCAGTGTGGGAGCAGCTATGGTGGAGAAAAGTGAGGGAGAAGTATATCTGGCACCTTAGAACATTTTTCTTTCAGATGCAAATCATACATAATCCCAGGAAATGTTCCTGATCAAGAGACAGGAGCAAAGTCTTTTAAAAAAAAATCTAAAAATAAGAAAACTGCACATGCATTTGATCAAATGCTTTCAAGTATGATTGGAAATTGAATATTTATTAGGCTTTACATTTCTGTTGCTTAAACACGAAATAAATCCTTCATAAAGATATGAAGAAGTGCACCTGAAATGTCGGCTTATCCAATACCTGGAAGAGGTGTGGTGCAATTTGCTCTGACTCAGGTCAATACAAGCTTGCAAAATCTTTGTTGCTTCATTTTGCTTGTATAGAGAAAAGCCAGAAACACGGAAGGAGGAAGGCGGGAGAACATCATCATTTGTGAAGCCTAAGGACTGTATGCCATCAAAGCAAAGGTCACTAATATATTGAAATTCCACTGCAGTCCTGCAACAGATTCATAGCCTGATAAATGCAATATAACAAGAGGCTGTTTGTACAAGAAGGATTCTTACAGTTGCCTGCTGCATGGCGTAGGAACTGAACTGCACCTATGCATTTCTCAAGTAACTAAAAATAAGATTGCTACACATCCTCCTGTCTGGCTTCAAAGAGACAATATTGTGTAACCAACAGCCAGGCTCACTTTAATTTGAGGAAGACAGTAGACATGCCCCCTTTAACAGAGACATGTTGAATATTTTACACAGCTTAACTAATGAGCACTGTACAACATGTTCAGTTGCCAAGCCTTGCAATACGGAAAATGCACCATGTTAAAAAGGAAAAAAACCAAGAGAGAAATGATGACTTCGGAATATATATTCTTGTCATGCACTGAATCTCCCGTACAATCCTTTGCAAAAAGCAAGCTCACATTTTTTAACGGGCCGAATCTAACTGGGATGGTAAAGGGTCACATCAAGAATGTGTGGAAGAGAGGCAGGGGTTAGGCCCGCCATGTGTTCATCTGCATTATAAAGTAACAGAAGCTGAGGGAAACAGGACTTGCCAATCATACCTGGCACAAAAAGTGCCCTGCCTTTCAGCTTCTGAGATGGGCTCCTCACAATTATAGGCAACACAATAGCACGGGAATCAATGAGGCAGCAGAGACCTGGAGCAGTAATGGCGTGAACCACTCAATCTTAGGAGCCATCTCCTAGGAGCTGAGGTCCTTTCACCTCCCCAATAAAATATCTGAGCGAACCCCCAACCTCCCTCCATTCAAAAATTGATGGGCATTGCCATTCAAATGTTGTGTGTATGCTGTGTCTTGTGTTCGATTATGTACCCCCAATATTTTATTCAAGTTGGCACTCCTACTGTACAGTGGTACCTCAGGTTAAGTACTTAATTAGTTCCGGAGGTCCGTTCTTAACCTGAAACTGTTCTTAACCTGAAGCACCACTTTAGCTAATGGGGCCTCCTGCTGCTGCTGCGCCGCCGGAGCATGATTTCTGTTCTCATCCTGAAGCAAAGTTCTTAACCTGAAGCACTATTTCTGGGTTAGCGGAGTCTGTAACCTGAAGCGTATGTAACCTGAAGCGTATGTAACCCGAGGTACCACTGTAATCCTAAATGCTCTCCATTGCACTAAAATTCCACCTCCCTAAAATTGAAAAACTAATACAGCAGGGAGAAGACTAAATGAGGCTCTAAAGTGGTGCATTTCTACTTCCAGAGTTTCTTTCTTTCCTCTAGAAGAGCATAAGCGGTATAACACACACACACACCACTACGCCAATTTCACTCTTAAGGTGGTTCAATACATGCCACTACCTTAGGAGTCTACCACCTCATTCTGATTCATGGATCAATAAAACTGGAGCAACCGAATGGGAAAAGAGGGTAGGTCTAAGCCAGGGAAGCAACGGGAATCATTGTTCTGTTGCCTAAATGAGCATCTCATAGGGTCACTCTGCCCAAGCTGAGCATCCTTATCAGCGAAGGGACATCCTGGCTGTATCAATCCCAGACAGTGTTCAGTCAAGGCCTCCTCCCCACGTTGGAAGCTGCCGCATTGCAGGCTGCTCTCAGGAGCCAATCTCATGGAGTTTTGCCTTTGGTCGAGTATTGGGGCCTTAGCCCTACACCTGGAGAAGGAACTATCCTTCAAATAAAGATGCACACGCCAGGTAAGGCCAGGCATCTCCATCACATTCAGCCCCTTTCAAGCTTCAGAAGTTAAGGCTTTGTACAGTGGTACCTCGGGTTAAGTACTTAATTCGTTCCAGAGGTCCATTCTTAACCTGAAACTGTTCTTAACCTGAAGCACCACTTTAGCTAATGGGGCCTCCCACTGCCACTGTGCCGCCACCGTGTGATTTCTGTTCTCATCCTGAAGCAAAGTTCTTAACCCAAGGTACTATTTCTGGGCTAGCGGAGTCTGTAACCTGAAATGTATGTAACCTGAAGCATATGTAACCTGAGGTACCACTGTATAGTGGTTGCCAGCTATATACATGGTTTGTATACAGAAGACAGAAATTTAGACTTGTCACCCCAAATGAGGAAGGCATGCGATGCTTTTTGGGTAAAAATCAGCATTTAGTTGCGCATGCAGGCTTAAGGTGGCTGTTTACATGTGCACAGGGCAGGGTTACCAGCTAACCTACTGGAAAGAACCAAGATTCTCATTTCCCATTCCTATTTTCTTCTTCTCCTTAAAAATCATTGTGCATGGATACCAGGCAAGTTTCCCTCCCCTTCCTTTCTAAATTCAGTGTTTTCTAACTCTTGAGCAGTTGCAGTAGCATTGTCACCACCATATATAAAATCAAAACATGAAACTCAATAACATATTGATTGAAATAAAAAGCAAACAATGCAACTGCGTGAAAATTTAAATTACACACACACACAAAGGTACAAATGCATTCACAATCCCTGGGAGCAAAAAAAATTATTGATATTGGGAGTAGGTAACATGCTTTAAAAAATTGTTTTGCTTCATTTAAAAATAGCAGGATGTATAGCAAGATGTATATATCCTCCTGTATTGTTGTGCTCACCAGGGAATGTTTGTAGCTCAAGGTGTGTGTGGGGGGGGGGGGATATCCTTTCTGAAGACAAGGAGGCCTCTCCCAAAGCTACAATTCTCCAAGTGGTTCAACACTCAATCCCTTTTCACAGGAAACTCTGGGAGCTGTTGCTCTGAGGGGAATAAGAGGGCCCCCTAACACAGGCATAGGCAAACTCCGGCCCTCCTGATGTTTGGGACTACAATTCCCATCATCCCTAGCTAACAGGACCAGTGGTCAGGGATAATGGGAATTGTAGTCCCAAACATCTGGAGGGCCGGAGTTTGCCTGTGCCTAACAACTCTCAGCAGCCGTAACAAACTACAGCTCCCAGGATTCTTTGGGGGAAGCCATGACAGTTTAAAGCAGTAGCGTAGTGCTCTATGGTGCAAATGTGACCGCACACACACTTTTTACACAGTTGATGGCTGTATTGCACCTTCTGTATTCTGCAGGAACATGCCTGCTTTCCTTAGAAAATCCAAGACTGTTTCTTTAGGTAACAGAGGAGGTGCAGCAAGGAAAACTGTCCAGCAGCCTGTTAGTAACCATTCAGAGTGAGCCCACCAGCACGTAAAATGATCTGCGCATGTGCGCTTCTGGGAGACAAGATGCCTCTCCCCCCTCGGGTATTCAACTCCCTGGGGAGGGAGATGAACTCTGAAGAATGACAGTGTTAGCAAATCACACTAATAAATTTTAACAAGGCGTCCCCAAGGAGAGCAAGTCAGTCGGGGTGGCAGGAAGCCAGGGACTGCTCAAGGGACAGTCTCCGTTTTCTTTCTGGTTCTCCCTGGTATCTTGGTTGGAACAGGAGCTCATGAGACGAGCAGTGGGTAGGTAGGGCAACAGCAGAAGGGCACTGGGGAGTAAATGCAATGGATGTGCATCTGAGATGAACATAGTGCTCTCTGTGAGCTGAGCCCTCAGGCATACTCCAACTCTTGAATTTCCTAAGCTGCAGCTCTTAAGATTTTTTGCCCAGCTGTCAGAATTGCCCCCCTCCCCTTGCAGGAGTTTGCAACGTTCTATTATCATTCCAGCACATTTCATGCACCGCTATATGACTGATAGGATACAAGCATGAGGTTTTTTCAGAGCAAACCTCCTCCTTGCCCTCCAAGTTAGCAGACAGAGGCAGTATAGGTGGTAGCAAAGAAGTCATACTTGTGGGGAAACAGTCCCAGACCCCACTTCTCCATGAAGTTCCGTCTCCTGCCCCACACCAAGATACCCCACTACACACCCCTGGCATCACCCAGGGACCACCATTTTTGAAACATTCATGCTCCTTAGTTAGCCATTTTCTTAAATTGACCAAATCAGGCCTAAAGCAGTTACAATCCCAGTATATTTATTTCTGGGAGGGAATTATCACACTGTCTGACAGAGTGAAAAGGAGCACGTTGTGTGTGTGCACGCGTGCACCTGTTCTTATAAAGCCATAGTTGTATGGACCAAAGAAAAGAGGCGAGAAGGTTTTGTATCTCAAAAATGGAGACACTTAGGATTTTCATATGTCTTTGCGGAGACAGAGGCGTCAAATATTTGGGAGAAGAAAAAGAGTAGTAGTAGTTTGGATTTGATATCCCGCTTTATCACTACCTGAAGGAGTCTCAAAGCGGCTAACATTCTCCTTTCCCTTCCTTCCCCACAACAAACACTCTGTGAGGTGAGTGGGGCTGAGAGACTTCAGAGAAGTGTGACTAGCCCAAGGTCACCCAGCAGCTGCATGTGGAGGAGCAGGGAAGCGAACCCAATTCACCAGATTACGAGTCCACTGCTCTTAACCACTACACCAACGGGACTGGTCATAAGCTTCAAGGGAAATAAACATTTGTAAAGAGCCACCGTTCTTCTGATGCATTTGAAGCTGCCTTCACACTAATACATTGTAAGTACACGACTACCCCCAAAGAATCCTGGGAATTGCAGTTTGTTAAGGGTGCTGGGAACAATAGCTCTGTGAACATAAACTAGTTGCTAGCATTATTTGTGAGAAGCAATGTGCTTTAAATGTATGGCGTGTGCACAGCCTTATACTACCTTATACTTCATTTCTGGCAGATAAAACCCTGGAATTTATTTCAGTACGAAGCCTCAGCCTTGGAATGCATAGTAGCTCAGAGTACCTTAATTCTCAGAATCTACAAATACCATAGTTCAATCTAAGGGTCTTTTTAAAAAACACATGAAAAAACCCCACTCATTTGTTCAAAGCAGGGAGGGGGGCTTAATCCTGCACCATAGCAAGCATTGGAGAAGCTTCTCTAACCGTCGCCTCGCCTTAAGAGTTTTATGGCAGGCGTCTATACTTCTCTTTAGAACCTCCAGATTATGTGCATACATCCCTATTGTGCTTGGAAAAGACTTCATTCACCACAAAGTAAAAATTGTAGATTCTTCAGCTGACCTCCCAAAGAAATGCCTTGACAAACAAAATCTGAAAAGGTCAAAAAAGAGAAGCTGCAGGAGATACCGCCTGACACCTGTCTCCGACTCTTCAGGTTCAGTTGGATGCCAGACTTCTAACCGAGGATTTGGAAGGAGGCAGCAAGTTTTGCATTTATTCCTTTATTCTTGCTCCCCACCTTCACTGTAAAAGGACCACAGAGCAGCCAAGGTGAGATTCCTAGGTGAAATCCCTTCCTTAAATCAAGCCCCAAACCAGTTTAGTTACAAGAAGCCAATTTCACATTACATACAGTAAGAAATCCAGACTGGTCACTGGGTCCACTCAACAAGGGAACCTGCAGCCAGTTCCCAGCCCCCTGACCAACTGCATTCACACTTTTGATTGATTGATATATTAAATATATATCTAAGCGCTATACAAAAAAAACTGATTTAACTATGACTTGTGAGTTCAAAACAGGATCAAGTCACAGTTTCAGTTCTTGGTTTAAACAGGTCACAGTTCCCCAAAATTGGATCCAGTGAGGAACTGAAATTAGTTAGCCGTTCTTTAAATTAAAAAAAACCACAGCATTATATGTCAACCTCTGGGTGTGTGCGCAGCAGATATGGGAGCATGCAACTCCAAGGCTTGCCCAAGCTCATTCTTGAAGCAGGAAACAACATGTCAAAGAGGCTAGAAACAGAGGTATGTAAAAGCATTGCTCAAACCAATCTCTCAACCTCAGAAAATGACAAACCAGCTTCTTCCTCCCTCCACCCAACTGCAGAGAAAAGCTTCAGCAGGAGTAAATGTAAAGGGATCCCTGGACGGTTAAGTCCAGTTAAAGGAGACTATGAGGTTGCGGTGCTCATCTCATTTTCAGGCAGAGGGAGCCAGTGTTTGTCCACAGATAGCTTTCTGGGTCACGTGGCCAGCATGACTAAACCGCTTCTGGCGCAACGCGACACCATGACAAGTGCCAGAGTGCATGGAAACACCATTTACCTTCCTGCCGAAGTGGTACCTATTTATCTACTCGAGCTGGTGTGCTGTCCAACTGCTAGGTTGGTAGGAGCAGGGGCAGAGCAACAGGAGCTTGACCTTTTAATCGGCAAGCCCAAGAGGCTCAGTGGTTTAGACCACAGCGCCACCTGCATGCCTCGCTTCACAAATCCTCTCCGGGATCCATCCCTCAAAACTCGGGTGTGGGGAAGCTGCAGAGGTGGGTCCCTCTGTGCAGTGGACTGTATTCCACCTACACAGGTCAAAGGTTCTACCACCGCAAGAGGTTATCTCTACTCCATTCAAGCGAACAAGAGACATTATCACAGTTCAAGGAGACATTCCAGCCAGAAAAAGCAACCAGAATGCCAGGCAGTGCTGCTCAGGGGGTGTAGCCTGGGAATAAGGTGTATGGCTGGCAACAGTCCTGAAGCCCAGCTAGAGAGGCCTAGACAGGCTGCATCCAGACATCAGACCCAAGGTTCCATACCCATGCTTTAAAATATTATGCAAGCTAAGAGACGGTGCTTTTCAGGGTTTTTGTTGTTTCTCTTAAGGATATGGAAATGACTTTTTCAACATGAAAGGAACTTAACATTTCATGTGCGCTGCATTAGGAATTAGAAGAACATCTCCTTATTGCAATCCCTCTGGCAAGAAGCCTACACGCGAAACCTGCTTAACACCACACGCTCTTGAAAATGACGTCGGCCTGTGGAGAAAAGCGATGAGGTGTGGCATTCATAAGTGGAGCTATCCTGGCAAACGTGATTATAGGTAATGGAAAGTCTGCTGCAGGTTTCGGTTGCAAACTGAATTAGACCACCGTTTGAAGGGAGCAAAAGTGAATTGTAGTGGGTTACAAAACTGAGGCTCAAGAAGGATGTATAGAGCTGTGATTCCCATATAATAAATTACGAACCAATGTAAGTTTAAATACATTGCAAGCAAACCCCAGAGACTTCTTAATGATCTGAAATAAGGAGCAGTTGCCCACCAATATAGAGCAGGGTTTCCCATTTAGTTAAGTACTGAGGAGGCCCTGCTTTTCAAAAGCCAAGCAATGGACCCCTTACTTTTTTGGGGGGGGAATCTATATGGTAGTTTTTGTTATGTGGATGGTGCCACAGACCCCCGGGTGCATTATGCAGACCACCAATAGTGAACCACAGAAATACCGCACATATTAATGCAACTGTTCCCATTAAAGAACCCAATAGTCAGGACTCTTTACCTAGTGAAACTGTTCTCTGGGTATTTCTGTGTTTGCTAATGCTATACAGAGTAAGCAAGGAAACAATATGCCATTTAATCACTTTCTGGGCCTACCTGGCAGCAAGTCAGTATGTCAAGTCCCCAGTCAATCCATGTACCCAAAGTGAAGCACAGTCCCCACAGAGATCCTGGGGCTTGCAAGCCGAGGTCCCTCAACATGGGTAGTTGAGCAGACACAACCCCTCAGCTCTGCTTCCTTTATGCACTTTGCTGCCTGCTGATTGCAGCACCTGGGCTTGATGAGCCAGGTGACTCTCACCTGTTCCAAACCTATTCCAGCTAAGGAATCACAGCACTCCAGAGTTAGCGAGCCCCACCTGTGGCCAGCTAGGGAGCTGGGCTGTGGGCCTTTGTCTGCCTTAGCTTCCCACTGCTCCCTATGCCTCAGAGCCTGTCCTGTTCTTGGAGACAGGGGCCTCTCTGGCTCTAGTGATGGGTCCTGCTGCTCTGGTTTCTGTGAACCAACCCCTATCTCCTTGCAATCCCCCATCACTCTGTGAGTACTTCCCCACCTCCTGCTTGCAACCAGTCCCAGCTGCAGCCCTCACCACCTAGTCCTGCCAGTTTATGCCATACAGGCACTATGTTGATGAGTTGCAGATCGTTCTTACCACTGAGATAAGAGCTGTGGAACTTTAATTATCCTAGGACCCCTTTGGGTATACGAGAACCCTCAGTTCTCAAACTTTTTGGTAGTCAGCCTCCCTTAAGATCCCAGCTACACAAAATAGCTAAATTACATACTGCAGCCTGAGCCTGGACTGTTTAATGTCAAGCCGTCCTTGTGAAATCAGCTTCATATAGCTAGACTGGTTTGGGGCTTGGCTGTGCTGGCTGGGGCTTATGAGAGCTGTATTGCTTACATGGTTAGTGGGGTGAATAGAAAGGGAGAATAGCCAAGGAAGTGTTGGGATAGCAAAAGGTCTCCACCCTCATTGTTCTGCCCGGACACTGAGGTCCAGCGCCGAGGGCCTTCTGGCGGTTCCCTCGCTGCGAGAAGCCAAGTTACAGGGAACCAGGCAGAGAGCCTTCTCAGTAGTGGCACCCGCCCTGTGAAATGCCCTCCCATTGGATGTCAAGGAAATAAACAACTGTTCAACTTTTAGAAGACATCTGAAGGCATCCCTGTTTAGGGATGCTTTTAATGTTTAATAGACTATTGTATTTTAATATTCTGTTGGAAGTCACCCAGAGTGGCTGGGGAAACCCAGCCAGATGGGCAAGGTATAAATAATAAATTATTATTATTATTATTATTATTATTATTATTATTATTATTATTTAGACAACTGAGGCTGGTTACCTGCAAGAAGTTTACTGAATGATATGTGTGATCCCCCAAAAGACCTGATCCCTCACTTGCAGTCCTAAGTGGCTTGAGCCCAATGAGAACGGTCCCATGCGATTCTTCCAATTGCCTAGGCTGATTTGAAGTTGGGGGAAAACAATCTGTTTGAGCCTCCTCTAGAGCAACACAAGTAAGATTACTCCATGGGGAAAGCTCATACAGTCATACCTTGGAAGTCGGACAGAATCCATTCTGAAGTCCATTCGACTTCCAAAACGTTCAGAAACCAAAGCGCGGCTTCTGATTGGCTGCAGGAAGCTCCTGCAGCCAATCAGAAGCCCCGTTGGACATTTGGGTTCCAAAGAATGTTTGCAAACTGGAGCAGTCACTTCAGGGTTTGCGGCATTTGGGAGTCAAAATGTCCGAGTACCAAGTCATTCGGAATCCAAGGTACGACTGTACCTGGAATGACACAAAGGATGGTGAAAGCAGGATCCATGAAGTATATTTAAAAAATGGATCACAAAGGAACAAACATCTGTGGTGGGGGGCAAAAAGGGGGGTCATTTCAATGGCTTCTATTAACATATTACACGTGACCCACTTTGCAACTGCTAGCCCTGTACTTATTTTGGGGGGAAACGGAGAATGTGTCAAAAGTCCACTTCCTTGTATACAAAAATTGGGATTTTAGGAAGGAAAAGCTCTTCCATGTGAATCAGCTCATGCCTGTATAGGGAAGGCCTGTGTGTCACTTTCAGGACCGTGGGTTCCCAGGAGTAAATTTATGGTTCCCACTTCACAGAATCCAGACTCGCCTCTGTTTTGCCTCAAGAGAAACAGCCGCACAAACAGCAATACGACCCTTTTCTTGGGCAGGCTTCGTAATCCCCAGCAAGCAGACATGCCCTGATAAAAATCAGCTAAAGTACCCTGGGACTCTTTTTCTGTATACACGGGGATTACGCCTTCAGGATAGCAAGATCAACAAACCCCGGAGTACTCCTGGCTGCCTGAACAGTCTAACACAGAAGCAAGTTTCATGCCTTTTCTCAACATGATTGAGCTGCTCAAATGCCACCGAGTTTCCAAAACCATATCCCCTCATCCCCCTCTTACAGAAACACTACACTTTTGCCAATGGCTGGCAAAGTTATTGGTGAATCGCAGAAAGGAGTTCCTGGGTCAACACTCATCTTGGGAGTCCACATCGACCGAGTTTTAAAAGGGGGGGGACAACTTCTCTCGCCACAATTGCCTTTAGGAGATAGTCACTTTTTCTGACCTTTTTCTTGACCTGGGTCCCCAGCCACTTTACCCATCTTCCCCTATTCTCCCCCCACTTCCTTTCTGCAATTGTAACATTTCCACCCTGTGAACACCTTTGAGGGCAAGGAGGGCCACATTGCTGGTGCATTTGTGCATTCTGTATCACGGCCATATAGCCTTCATTTGTATCTCACACTTGCAATGATGAATAAAACCTAGATTATGGCTCCTTTGGCGATGTACCTCCAGCTTGTATTCAAAGGGTAGGAAACCTAAAGAGAAGTCTTCAAAAATCATTCAGTATGCCACTCGCGTACAAAGATCAGCCTTTATCTCAGATTAGGCCATCTCCACGAGTTTCCGCAGCAGAGGTTCTTGACAAATATATTTACTGTGTGCGCATGAAACCACATGCCCAAGATTTACATTTTTAAAGTAGCGTTTTGCAGAAGGCAGCATACAGACAAACAGTTTGGCTGGACAGCTGTATATCCTTCCTGGTTCCCTTTATTGCTTCTTTCTTTTTGTGTCCCATTTCAATTTAAACGAGAGGGGGAGGAAATCACTTAAAACTACAGAAGAAAAACAGAATGCGCATAAACACACAGATATAGATTACATCCAAAATACTTCCAACGCTTTAGAAAAATGTTCTCTTTCTATAACTATGGTACAGATTTTTTAAAACCGCTGCAATTAATGTGCAATTTAAAAGATACAAAAAGAAGCCTTGTTGACTAAATGACTTTTTTTTTTAAACTTTTCACAAGTTTCTCCGTTGCCGCTTAAAGAGAGAAGAGTTACGGTTTTCGCTACGTCTGGAAAAGCACTGGGTAGCTTGCCTTTCCAAATGCCAATGTTTAATTCTACTTGAACGTACAGCATTTTGATTTGTAAGTTGACTACTCTGTTAAAGAGAGAAAGGGAGAGATTATGTCCTATATCAGTATAGTAGAACCAGCTAAATAGACATCTTTAATCTCGTAACATGATGAAATCATTATAAATTACAGCTCATTTGTTAAGTGATTATGGTGATGCATGCAGTCTTCCTTGGTACTGTTACCAGCGGATAAGCATTGGACGTTTCCCATACTCTACCAACAACAGGTGCCACTGTCCTTTATTTTTTCTTTTAAAGTAGACTCTGGACCAGCAACCAGCCTGGTGTCAATGACTCAGTACGGTGGAACGAGGCGCTTCATCTCACGGCATCCTGCCACCACCATAGCCACCCTCCCAAACCCCCAAAATTGGCCCGCGTGGGTATTTGCCGCTTCCTCTCAGCCGCAGGAGATCACAGTGAAACGCTTGGAAATGCACGACATGTTGTGTAGGACAATCCCAAGAAGGAAAACCAGGACGCAGGCCACCAGGATGACGGTGCAAACCCCTGACCAGGTGGAGCTTTTCGCAATGCCCCTCCTGTCTTGATCTTCGTCGCCTCCCTCCTGAGGGATGCCGGACTGCAAGGGCTGCTGCTCGGCTGGGATTGTCACCACAGTGAGAGACTTCTGCTGGCTGCCTGGCAGCAGGCGGCAGCCAATGTCTCCTGGCAAGAGGGACCTCTCCTTGGAGATGGGCAAGGGCAGCATGTAGCAGCCATTGCTGGGAAGTTTGATGAAGACGGGAGTGTGCTCTGAAGTGTGGGGTATCGCAATCACGGCAATGACCTCTGGGTCGTCGGGCAGCTGGGAGACGGAAAAGCCCGGCGGCAGTTTAGTGATGCCTCGGCACCAGGGGCACCGCAAGTCTTTCTGGCTGGTCCTCATCTGCTGAAGGCAAACAGAGCAGCAGGTATGCTTGCAGTCCAGCAACTTGGGCCTCCGCCGGGGGCTGTAGTAATTGAAACAAATCTGACATTCCAGCAGAATGTCCTGGGACAGAGTCTCCATCGCGGTCCGACTGGCGAAAGCAGTGAGATATCACGTTGTTCGGCAGTCCGGTCTCAAATCTAATGCCTGGAGCAGTTCCTGGCCTCCCACAGTGACTAGCTTGTATTCTACCACCAGGCGAAAGGAAGCAAGGAGTCCGTAGCAAAGCATCTGACTGGGAGTCCGTCAATATCTGAGAGGGAAATTTAAAATGAACAGAGTTAATCATAAAGGTCTACTAGAATACTGAAGGGGGTGAGGGATCTAAAGACATCATTTTATTGATGCAGAGGATAAGTGAACGTTGCAAAACCATAGCATCTTAAGCATGATGCTTCTGGCTAATAAATTCCCCTAAGCACAAACATTACCAAACCATGGGTTTTAGCCTCATATACCAGGGACACTGAACAAAAAAAACACACACCCCAAGTCTTTTTAGCTGATTATAATGATTTTTGAAGAAAGCATTTCAGACTAATAGCCTGAACTGCACATTTTTACTTGGTCAATAAGGCTATTTTCATGCAGGAATCAAAAGGACAGTTCGCTCGTTTTCCATGCTTCGTGAACAGACTTCATGTGAAAGCTTCATAAAAACTTTGAACAAATGGTGAATAACCCAAGACCAATTTGAAGGTGATGTGGGAGCACACAAACCTAGAGATTTTTCCTCCCAACTTGACTGAAATTTACAGCATTGCATATATCATTGCATCATCCTCTGGTTCAAATTCAGTGGGAAAGCCCCTGCAAACCTTTAAATGTTGGAGTTCACTTTTAGGAACAGGTTAGGCAGTTGCGAGTGACCAGGAACACATATAAAGTATGTATATATATTGCAGTGTTTAATCTATACAGTAAGCACATGGTTTATGAAGTACCTGTCTTCATGACAGTAATGTTTGGACAATGACACTTAAGAGCTCTGTTGACACTTAAGGCTAGCGCTCCAGAGCCACTTCCCTACTGATGGCTTCTTCTGTGGCTCCAAGGAAGAATGTTACTGCAAAACTTTGTGAATAGGATCAAACACACAATTTCTGTCTCCCTGACCATTGCATTCCTTTCTGGGCAGAATAGCAACCAGGTGGAAGAGTGCCGCAACTGTCTCCAATCCGTAGAGCTCTCATATTCTAATACCGACTGGAGCAGCAGGGAAAGGATAATCAGGAATCGGTTCTGCACCATTCACAGTAAGCCTGAATGGGGCCTGATACAGCAACTTTCCCAAGAACATTCTAAGGTTTAGGACCAGGTAGCTCTACCATCCCCAAACATTACATTGCATCCACTGCAGAAAAAAGTATCAGCTGAAACAACACAGCAGTACATATGCAAAATCCAAAGCAAAAGAAATAGAGGACGCTGCCCTAAAACACAGTCGCAAAATGGATAAGACGAACACCAAGGATCTGCTCCCAATTATTTTTATAATGGAGAAGGTCAACGGCTGAACTTCCGCAAATAATTTTTTTTAACCATGCTGGCTTTCCTATCTCCCTGTGTTTTAAAACCTCTGGCACAATTGAACTTTGAAGTGTCATCAGGATCAACCTCATTTTCTCTCTGTCCAGTCCTGGAGTTTTGCTCGTAAGGGTTATCATCTCTCTTGCTTGGCTTTAATCTGCCGCATGGCTAATTACATTAAAAGTTATTAAGAAGGAAAATGTGTGTTGAGAAAGTAGTGAAGTATTAAGACAAGCAGTGGCATAAATTGCGAGCAGTGTAACTAACAAAATGGTAATACAGGATGGATCTAAACATTATGTATAGGTACAGCGGACGGTACGAAAGTAAATGCAACAAAGTGAAGCTGGAGATAGTAAAGGGGTAACTCCGCACTATTCGGTGAGCCTGGAATAATCATGCACTTAATGTGTTAATAAAATCATAGGGGCGCAGGTGGCACTGTGGTCTAAACGCCACTGTGGACAAACGCCAGTTCCCTCGGCCTGAAAGGTAGATGAGTGCCGCCACCCCATAGTTGCCTTTGACTGGACTTGACAGTCCAGGGGTCGTTTACGCTTACCTTACCTAACAAAATCTACATGAAACATGCACCTTAAGCACTCATAAGCCACAGCACATAAAAGAATCCAGAAACATTAACAAGTCAGCAGCAATATAATGGCTATGCACCATTTTTAAAATTCCAATAATTGATTATTATTTCGGTGGCAGTGGCAAGAAGTAGAAAAAACTAAATAGGACAACACTGCAGAGAGACTTAAATGTCCCCCCCCCCATTGCTGATCTGCAGAAATGAGCTATGGGGGATGTTTGCGTGTGCCTGCAAGATTGTGGCATGGCCACACACACAGCTGGTAGGTGGGTCCTGGAGGAGTAACCAAGGATGAAAGTTAGCCAGATTTAAGTCTGTAATGTTTGCAAACTTTATAAAAGCTATGCGCACACGACTGTAACAAAACGGCCTTGACCCACTATACCTAAAGGAGCATCTCCACCCCCATTGTTCTGCCCAGACGCTGAGGTCCAGCGCCGAGGGCCTTCTGACGGTTCCCTCATTGTGAGAAGCAAAGCTACAGGGAACCAGGCAGAGGGCCTTCTCGGTGGTGGCACCTGCCCTGTGGGATGCCCTCCCATCAGGTGTCAAAGAGATAAACAACTACCTGACATTTAGAAAACATCTGAAAGCAGTGACATTTTAATGTATTTTTAATCTTTGTTGGAAGCCACCCAGAGTGGGAAACCCAGCCAGACAGGTGGGGTACAAATAAATTATTATTATTATTATTATTAAACTTTCAACCAAGACATACAACTTTTGCAAAGCAAAGTGCTTCCTTACACAGCACCCCTCATTGCTGCTTTCCTGAGTACAATAATTCGTGGAACACTTTGAATCATTATCGCTACCACATACAAACCATCAACTCTCAGCTCTGGGTTTCCTCAAAATAACTGAGCCCCACAACACATCTTCTAACGCTGCTACGTAATGAACCAGAAAGCAATTTTGCAGATAGGTAATAATAGACACCACCCCTCAATGGGCTTGGAATGCCTTCATGCCCTGCCTGATGGCACTCCCCATAGGAGCATTTTCATACAGAAGGTTTGGGGGCATTTATTTCTTTTATATACATATAAATTTATTTATTTGGTTTTCAAATTAAAGTTTTGCAATCACATACCCAACATACATCATAAAAACAAGATTCCAAAGAATCTCCTCCCCTTTGTGGGTCCTATTGTTAGTCATTTCCTCATGCATCTTTTATAATAATCCAAATCTTTTACATCTCCATTATATCCCAAATTCACCATTAAACTACAAGTGTTAATCCATGGAGGCACTTATTTCGCCACTGCACAAAGCAAGTTGGTGAACTAGACGGACATTTGTTCTGATCCAGTAAGTCTCTCTTGACATAATACCGAAGTTAACATATGACTTTTTATTATTATTCTGCCCTTCCTCCAA
Organism: Podarcis filfolensis; assembly: GCF_964270895.1. NCBI lineage: Eukaryota > Metazoa > Chordata > Lepidosauria > Squamata > Lacertidae > Podarcis > Podarcis filfolensis. The sequence continues at coordinate 24,522,294 of NC_139603.1, forward strand.
GGAGCTCCAACCATTATATATGGTCTCCATCGCCTACACACACATACATAATAGAACACCAACAATTCCATGAGTTGAGTTAGACTGAAAAATAGTGGCCAGTGGTTGATCTGAACCTGCCTCCCATGTCCAACGCTTTAGACCTATTCAGGCAAGAAACCAGGGCAAACCAACATATGTCAGCTATGCTCACACAGTATGGTATTCGGAAAAACCCAGGATCTATATCAGGCATAGGCAAACTCGGCCCTCCAGATGTTTTGCGACTACAACTCCCATCATCCCTAGCTAACAGGACCAGTGGTTTGCCTATGCCTGATCTAGATAGTAGCAATAGAGCCTGCTGTTGCAATCTGCCTAGGCCAGGGGTTGGCAAAGTTTTTGTGGCTTGGGCCAGTTCACAGTCCTGGAGAGGCCGCGGTGGGCCGGAGTGTGTGCGCACATGCATGCATGCGCAAACACTATTTCCAGCATTCCTTCTGGTGCGGAGGAGGCGTGCGCAGCTTCCCATTGGCTGCAGGAGCTTCCTGCAGCCAATGGGAAGCTGGCAAGCGTCGTGGAAGGCGGTCCCCTCTCTGCTCTGTGCCAGTTTAGCGCGGCGCACAGGAGCTGACAGAGGGACAGCGGGGGTCCATGGGCCAGTTAAATGACTCCCATGGGCCGCTTTTGGCCCATGGGCCTTAGGTTGCCAGCCCCTGGCCTAGGCTCTGTGTACAGCAGATTCAGAAGAGTACAGTGGTACCTCAGGTTACATACGCTTCAGGTTACACACACCGCTAACCCAGACATATTACCTCAGGTTAAGAACTTTGCTTCAGGATGAGAACAGAAATTGTGCTCCGGCGGCACGGTGGCAGCAGGAGGCCCCATTAGCTAAAGTGGTGCTTCAGGTTAAGAACAGTTTCAGGTTAAGAATGGACCTCCAGAACAAATTAAGTACTTAACCCGAGTTTCCACTGTACACAGAAGTTGAGAGTGGAGCTGGAATGTCAAATCCTAACCTCCTTCACGAGTTCATTCACCCTGGGCTCTAATGTGAAAAGTGGACTTCCCGATATTCTCCCTTACTGGCATTTGGTGACACACTTACTATGGGCATTTGGTTCAATGGAAGAAAAGCTGCTGCTCCATATATTTCTTAATTAACACATAAAAAGCCCAAAGGAACAAGCAAAAAACCTGAGTGACAAGGCAAAGAGCTTCTCCAAAGATGAGGTGAAGATTATACCTCTCTCTCCAACCACAAAGTTTCCGCAACACTTTAGAAAGCCAGCCAGGTCTCCTATGAGGGCACAGCTGACTTCAGCAGCAGTCAAAAACATTGTTTTATCATTAGTACTCTGGATTATCTGATGACAGCCAAGAAAATGTTGCTGACAGAGAAGACCCAGAGCTAAAGAAGACTGCCAGGGGTATCCTTAGGACTCTTTAAAGGACAGTGAGAGGGGAGGGGAGAGGGCTGGGAGGCAGCAACACTCAAGTGAGACCAAAAAGACAGAGACAACCAGAATCATGATTAATATCCTTTGCTAGTGCAGATCTGATAGCAGCTGAAAGCTCTGCAGGGCTGAGCTATATCTACTAATGTTAATAAAAGCTAACCGAGTATGAAAAACCATGGGCAGAAGACACCAAGCGATAGAAAGAGATGCATTAGCAGCAGAAGGGAGTGGAGAGGGGGAAATCGCTTGCCTGACACAGATTTTCCCTCCCTGCTCTTTGATGCTCATGCTCATTGCTAACATGGCTCCAATAAATGAGAGCTGAGAAAAACAGAGACACCAATATTTAAAGATGACAAAAAACAGAACAAAGAGAAAACAGTTAAGACTACCCTTTCTGCAGCAGAACACAGCACAGCAAATGGATGAATATGCTAGAACTTAGTTCAAAGGGCTTTCCCCCATCTTGAACCTAAGAGTAAAGTAAAGGATCCCTGGCCAATTAAGTCCAGTCAAATTTGACTATGGGGTGTGACACTCATCTCTGCTTTCAGCCCGAGGGAGCCGGCGTTTGTCCACAGACAGCTTTCCGGGTCATGTGGCCAGCATGACTGAACCGCTTCTGGCTCAATGGGACACTGTGATGGAAGCCAAAGCGCACGGAAACGTCGTTTACCTTCCCACTGCAGTGGTACCTATTTATCTACTCGTGCTGGTATGCTTTCATACTGCTAGGTTGGCAGCAGCTGAGACAAAGCAACAGGAGCTCACCCCGTCATGGGGATTCAAACAGCTGACTTTACACTGCCCGGACACTGAGGTCCAGCGCCAAGGGTCTTCTGGAGGTTCCCTCGCTGTGAGAAGCCAAGTTACAGGGAACCAGGCAGAGGGCCTTCTCGGTAGTGGCAACCGCCCTGTGGAATGGCCTCCCACCAGATGTCAAAGAGAAAAATAACTACCAAACTTTTAGAAGACATCTGAAGGCAGCCCTGTTTAGGGAAGCTTTTAATGTTTAAGAGGTTATTGTATTTTAGTGTTTTGTTGGAAGCTGCCCAGAGTGGCTGGGGAAACCCAGCCAGATGGGCGGGGTATAAATAAGAAATTATTATTACAATCAGAAAGCCCAAGAGGCTCCATTGTTTAGACCACAGCGCCATTTGCGTCCCTAAGAAACACACTATAGAATCTGCTTTCCATACACAAGACTTAGAGCAGAATTTGCTTCAGTCTGTTTTATAAGGTGAAAACATGTTGGATAGACTACTCTGTCCCAGTACAAACGCTTCTCCTCCGCTCTCTGTTTGTGATAGGATTAGACACTGAACAGTAAATAACACTTTAAAGTTCATCACTTAAAAGCCCTATGGCCGGCTGCCATTTTCACCTCTCCAGAAGCTTCAGGCAGAGCAAGGTGCTTATTGAGGAGAGAACAACATTACAACGGGGGTCTGGTATCTGCACAGCAATCCTCCGCAGCATATCTTGATTCAAACTTAGCTTTGGCATGCAGGCCAGCTGGCAACGAAGCCACTTATTTGGTCACCTGTGTCAAGCAAAGATCACCTCGAGTCAGCTAGGCAGGGAAGCTTTTGTGCAATACAGTGGTACCTCAGGTTACATACGCTTCAGGTTACATACGCTTCAGGTTACAGACTCCGCTAACCCAGAAATATTGCTTCAGGTTAAGAACTTTGCTTCAGGATGAGAACAGAAATCGTGCTCTGGTGGCACAGCAGCAGCAGCGGGAGGCCCCATTAGCTAAAGTGGTGCTTCAGGTTAAGAACAGTTTCAGGTTAAGAACGGACCTCCAGAACGAATTAAGTACTTAACCCGAGGTGCCACTGTATTAAGGGAAAACCTGGTTCACAAACGATTAACCACGGTCTGCCAGTTCTGAGCATGGCTTAGAGGTTTTTTTTTTTCAAAAAAATGGTCCCAGGTACACCATGATTATCCCTGACTGTGGTCTAATATGCACAAACAACTGGATTTTTTCTGGATTTACAACTTCACAGGGCTTCTAGGTGAGTGGATATCAGAAAGTTCCCACAAACAAAACTCTTTATGCATAGAAAAAAAGAGAGAGGAGGTTTCTTGGCATCCACAGACGTGACCTCCCCACACCTGGCAAGTGGAACAGTTTTACCATCTGAAGGGGCTCTTTGTTTAAAACCAGGCCCTCTGGAGGACGTCCCGCTTGTGGGCTTCCTAGAATTGCATGGCTGGCCGCCACGGATATGGCAAGCTGCATTCAAAACAGTTCTGTGGAGTGCTGATATTTGGAAGAGAGCCTGCCTACTTCCCACGGGCATTGAGGAGAGAACTAGGGTGGCAAGTGCTGTTGCTGAAATGGCTAGCTGTACTTACTGTAGAGGCTCCAGGCCTCAGCTGTGTTATCCTAAAGTAAGCAGGTTTTCATAACAAACTGGGCCTGTTCTTAGTGAAAGCCAGAGAGCACCTCTGAGTCCCTGTTATAGCAGCAGGATACAGGATGCTAGACTAAACGGGTCCTTGGTCTGACCAATCAGTGCCCTTCTAATTTTTCTATCAGAACACCAAGTCAAGACAGTTCAGGCCTTTCTGAGGGCCAGCCTGCAACTGAAGAGACCTTTTCTCTTGGGACATGAAACCATCCAGTGGGCTTTAGCCATTAATTAGATTATATCCAATTGAACTGGATAGATTTCCCTTTAATAACACCAGCACAACACACATACACGATGCCGACTGTGAGCCTTACAGCTGAGATGAGTAATATATTCACAGTACAAGTAAAATCACGCCCGACTCAGAATCACTGGATAGCCCTGGAGAAATCACCTTAAAAGAAAACTCGGCGGCTCCATTTCTATCAGCAGAATGGTCAGTCATGCACATTGATCCTAATAATCTGTGATCTGACCCTCCTCAGCTGAATTTTTCTCCCCATCAATTCCAATTCTTTTAGTTCCGGAACCAATATACCAATACCAGCCTAGATAGTGAAGTGCTTAAACTAAGAATTAAACTCTCTCTCTCTCTTTTTTGGGGGGAAGAAAAAGCTTGAAAGCTTATATTATCCCTGAGCTTCGAAGGCTACCCACCACGCTATGTCTTTTCCGTCCGTAACATTGGTTGCTAACATAATCACGACGAGTTCTGAAGTTGCAAACCGCGAACAAGCCTATGCATTTGAATATATCATCATTCTACAAGGTTAATATCAAGCTTTCAGCTAGGCAACCTATTAGGATGCTTCACCTTTACCAAGGAAGTTTCATTACGCAAACTCCCCAAACGCATTAAGCATCCTTAGGAACCATTACAGACTATGTATGATTTATGACAGCGTCTGTTGCCCTAAGGCAGCGGTAGCGAGGGGAGGGGGAGAAACATCGAGGAGGGAAGGTGCCGTGCGTTCTCAACAGAGAAATTAATTGCCAGAATCACCCGCACTAAAATATAAACAGGATGCGTCTGTTTGGAACTTTTCAAATTAACAGCAGGAGGAAAATGCTGTAAATTAAAATGTTGCCAACACTTCCACAAATGAGTTTGGAGCTGGAGCTTGGGTTTCATTTATTTTGAAACCGACAAAAGCTTTGCTGCTGCTGCTTTCAGCTCCGAGAGGTTAACTGTTTGCTTTCTTCAAGTACCCTTTGCAAAGAAAATTACTGCCCTTGTTTAGATTTTCCTGTGGCTCCAACTGCCAACAGTATCTCAGCGGTATACAAACACGAAATAATTTATTCCCCTGTGTAGAAGGAATGGCAATCAACACACAAAACAACAACAAGAAAGGAGGCTTATTTTAGACATTTTTTGGGGGGGGGTGTTGTTGTTTGGATCCAACTCCCATCAGTCTCAACCAGCAGTGCCAATGGTTAGAGGGGATCAGGGTTACATCTGAGCAATATCTGTAGGGATATAGTTTCCTCAGCCCTACTGAATGCTCTGGCAGTGCTGAACTGAATCATGCGCTTGCCAAACACTGCTTGCATCATCTGAATCCCCCACCATCTGAAGAGAGATGGGTGGTAACTAGAGTCATAACCACATCTGTGGAATGCCCTCCCATGACAGAGGGTCATCTAATGTGAACTTTTATGTTAATTCTGGCACCAGGTAGAAACAGGCTTATTTGCCCAAGCTTTTAAGAGACAGGGGGGCCTTCTCGATAGTGGCGCCAGCCCTGTGGAACGCCCTCCCATCAGATGTCAAGGAAATAAACAACTATCTGACTTTTAGAAGACACCTGAAGGCAGCCCTGTTTAGGGAAGTTTTTAATGTATGATGTTTTATCATTATTATTAATTATCATCATCATCATTAATTCTGTTGGGAGCCACCCAGAGTGGCTGGGGAAACCCAGCCAGATGGGCAGGGTATGAACGAATGAATTGTTGTTGTTGTTATATCAATAATGGCGCAAAAGTTAGTTCTTTCCTCATCTGCTTTGCTAATATTTTGAACTGAATTTTTATACCGTTGCCCTTCTCTTTTTTGTTTAAATGTGATTTTAGACCTTTTAGAACATTAATTTAAAAAATAAATAAATGGGAGGGTACATTCTGTTCTCTTTATAGTTTTCACTTGGTCAACAGCTTTACGAACAGAACAGAGAAAAGCCCACTGTGTTCCTTCTAATCTAATATCCACTTTTGGTATTCTCTCCATAAATAACAGCCCTAAAAGAGATGGTTGAAAAAGAAAACTCATTTAAAATAAGCCACTTTACAAGCACATTTCTCACCAGTACAAATCACTGGATAACTGAGCTGGAATTTTCTTGAGTGGCCAACCTGTTATAGGAGAGAACAGCACAATTCTTGAGGCCAAAGTGATTTAGAAAACAAATCCAAATCTCCAAATGGAGCACAATAATGGAGAAAATACTAAGGCACTACCATATGTAAAATGTTGTTTTTTTTCCCCTCCTCAAAAAAATAGCGCCATTATATATGCTCACCTAAGGAAATAATGCCTTTTAAGATGAGTTTTAATTGTTTGCCACTCTGCTCAGTTTTCCTGTCTGTGAGCAAGGTTTGGTGAACTTGCTCTATCATATGCAAACATGATTTCCTGAGGAAGCGATTTGGTGTGTCCAGGAGTTGAAGAGAACTTAGCAGCGAGACTCAAGCTTTTATGTTGAAGGAAACTGCTTGATTAAGCTGGCGACAATCAACATTTTTTATCCATACAAGCAGGAGCGAGGAGAAGTCTGGTTTTCTCATTCATCGCATCATGCAGTTCACTAAATATTCACCTAAGAGTAGCATGCTGACAGCAAAATAACCTCCCTGCTTTTCCCCTATTCCTATTATTATTATTATTAAACACACTTTTGAGTCACCCACTTTTTAGCTATGTTTGCTGTACATCAGAATTGGCAGGAGTGACTTTATTGTGCATGCTGGGTAAACCTCACACTTATTTGAGCCATACAGAATCAATATCGCTCTGCTTTTTAAACTTCATTGATGTTACTTTGCTTGACAATGGTTAATGAACTGCACCGTAAGCATAAGTATTCAGCACACTGCGATGAGGAAAAAGCAATGATGCAAAAACTAAGGGAAAGCTGCAGCATACTATATTTCACAGAGAGGTAAAGCAGTTGAGAACTGAGGCCTAGTTGATTATGACAAAACAGAAATCCCGCTCCCAGCAACCACTGAGAATTGCTAAAGGATGAACATGTGAACCTGGACTTCCCTATAGGCATGCTCATTCAGACAGGGTTGTGACACGTTTTGTTACAGAAGACCATTCAAGACCTAGAAACTCCAGTCATTTATACTAAACAGGTCTTTGAAGTGCCCAAGGAATGGCCAGTCCTTTGCAGAATAAAAAGTTCAGGACATAAGTGAGCAACATTAATACTGATAGCTGGTGAAATTCAAGACAGTGTCAAAAGAACTTGCCAAGAGGTCAAGACTGGAGAGAGATGCATCAAGCTAGGGACCCAAATTGCATCAATACTGGGAACAGAGGATCAAGCAAGCCAGGAAAGGTCAAATCCAGGGAGTCTCCTCCAGGAGCCCGACAAGACTAGCAGATGGAGAAAGCAGAAAGAACATGAGCAGGATCTTGATAGAGCAGTTTGCTGGAAGAGGAAAGAAAATAAGGACCTCAGAAGAGTGAAAAGCTAAATTTGAAAATTAAGTGCAAGGAGCAGTTTGTTGGGGAACAGCTTGGTTGTGTAATCTTGCAATTGTACTATCCCAGTGTTACAGGAAAATCCTTGGGCTCAGTTGGATTACCAAACAAAGGCACCAGCCAGGAATATAGGAGCAAAGCAGCCAGTAGGCCTGGTGTTTATTCCAAGGACTGTTGCAACAGGACTTCAACCCGACACACGGGAGAAGCAGGAAGAAGCCCAGAACAAAGGATGGCTCCCACTTTTATCAGTTTTACAATTTCCGTCCTCCCTTCCCTACAGGTGGGCGGAGTTTGTGGCACCGAGAGGGGGCTCACCTGGACAGATGCCTCCCACCTGCTTGGGTTGGCCTTTGACCTGCCCTCAGCCAGGGAGGACAATGGACGGCCAGCCGGGAGTGGGGCTAAGGCCAAAGAAAAGAGGCTGACCCTTTCGACCAAGCCTCACTTGGTTTTTCTTCCTTCCACGATCACTTACCCACCCTCCCTCAAATTAATAATTTCTTGCATCCAAGTAATTTCATCCTAGGTCAGCGGTCATCAAGTTAACGATACTTTTTCCTTATAGACTAATGTTTTGCGTTCCAGGTCAGCAGGCACTGCTGCGGCCGTAAGATGGTTGCTGTATTCAGAACCGGGAAGGAATTTCTCCTGCATTGGCAGGTTTCGCCTTCCCCGTAGCATTTCGTCACAACTTTGGCGGTTTTAGGCCTTGGCAAGGTATCCTTTAGTATAACATCAAGCTGGGGGGGGGGGATGCATTCATGCTCCCTCCCCATGCGGGGGCGCTTGCAGGGCCTGTTAAAGGACAAAAAATCGGGAGTCCCTGGCCCTAGAGCAGCGGCATGTAGGTCAAACTCCCGGGCTGAGGTTAGTGGAAGGGCATGCTGTGTAAGTTTGTGCTTTGCAGTCCCCTCTCACTGGACCTCATCTGCCTGCATATCCTCAGCCAGGTGGGCTGAGAGGGTTACCTGCCAAGGCCTGTGCCAATTTTCCCACTTCTGAAGCTCAAAAAAGTTGTGGCCAATTTGAACTCTGGTCTCTTGTCTCATTCTTTGGCGGGGAAGGGGTAGGCACCACAGACAGGGTTTAGCACGTGTGCCCGCAAATATACCCACAACACTCCTAAAAATCACATCATGCATACATCACAAACACATCACATGCTGGGAGGGTCTGGCGACAGAAACCTGAGCATCAGGGCTTGCCCCCCAACCTTCCCTTGACCTCCACCATACACCCAAAAGAGATATTTACATGTCCCTGTTTCCCAGCCAAGTTAATCACATCCTTTTGTCTTGATCTGGGTTTGCTATTGTTTCTGGAATGGCTATCTGTCTGGCACTCAGGATGCCAGAGATTATCACTCAGGAAGAGGGGCTGCTGAGTACCTGAGCTCATGTTTTAGGGATTATGGCTGCCCTCCCTCATGTCCCAAGCTCCCCCCTTGGTAGCCATTTCCATCATGTGTTATGTGGTGCTTTGAGGAGACATTGTGTGTGTGAACAAACGGCAACCCCCTCCCCAATCATTATAAAAATTCCTGTAACACCAGGAACAGTCTATTTTATTTAGGTCTAGGATCAAAATCAGGAAATAAAGATCAGAACCAGAATTGGGCTGGGAACCAGGAGAAGAAGGGGCTTGTCTGGTACAAATGAGCTTCAGGGTTTGTTTCTTTTGCCATTCAAACTGTACACATCACATTCCAATGCGGTTGTTCATTTCTGTAGAAAAACCAATTACTTAATTCTATAGCTCTTCATATGTCAGCAACAAGGAAACCACCATTGTCACAGCTAGTACATCGCTACCCATATAGTTTAGAATGAGTCGTTTCCAGATCGGTTTATGAAGATGATGGATTATGCATAGATGGCTAGATTACCTGTGAGAATTAAAGAACAGAATGAGGAGAACGTCCATTGAAGGATGGAACTATTTTGTGGAATATATTTTTTTTGGGGGGGAATATCGTGTTTATGTTAAAACGTATGCAGGATTTGAAGTAGAGCAGCCGAAGAGAATTGGTAGTTCGATAATTTAGAATTAATGTACATAATGGGTAAAATATAAGTAGTATAGGGGCTTTATAAGCTAAGAAAAGAACACCCTGGAAGGGTGGATGGGAAGTGAAGGAATATGAGAGATATGTTTTGAGGGTTGTTTAAAAGAATTTGCAAAATTAAAAAAGAAAAAGAAAAAAATTAAAGAATGGGTCATTTCCAGATTTAAGGTCTGATCCCGAACCTAAAGAGGCCATTTGCAGGCTATTTCCCCCTGTAGCAGGAACCCCCCCACCCCAATCATTCTGTTTGTACAAACTTCACACACTCACACACTACATACGCCACATTTCTGTTATAAATTCATAGAAAATCAACCATACATCGGATTTGCACTGTTCCATTTTATTTTACTCCATATGACAAGAACTATCAAAGGGGGGTGCCTTGGTCCTGGTCAGCCATAATCCCTTCACCGTCTCAGCACATCCACAGGAGCCCTGCCCAGTTGCTATGCCAACCCTGATGATCCCAGACAGAAGACAATCAAGATCACAAAGAACTTGCATATGGGAGTGGATTCAGCATGGACTGAAACAATGGACAATGATCAGATCTTCCCTCAGGGGGCAGGAAACTGCAAACTCCCCTTTGTCTCCTGGAAGTGACTCATGGGAGGGAGGAAAGGAGGAACTAGCCAGGTGACAAGACACTCAGGTTACCACCAACTCCTCCCTCAACCCCTCCTTTCTGTAATGTATGCATGATGTTTCTGGGGGTGGGCTTGCCCTAGAGGAGGGGAATTTCAAAAAGTTTTATAAGACCTTGCACACTATTTTTCTGGGTCTTTCCTCTCTCTTGCAAGTGAGGGGAACACCCTGTTGCAACAGTTCAATAAAGGCCAAGCCTACAGGCTGCTGTTTTGCTCCAAGTTATCCTGGTTGGTGTCTTTACTTTTTGTCCAAGGGAGCCCTCGGATATTTCCGGCAACACCCCAACCACTCCCTGCCCTTCAGCTTGTGTTATCAAACGCAGAACCAGATTTGAACTCTGGATTTTAGGGCAACGGGGTCTAAGGAGGAAATGAGAGAAACGGATGTGGCTGAAAAGCACCTTCTAAAGAGGTTTATGTTTGAAACGCAGTAAATTTGCAACAATAAATCCTCCTAGCAGACCCAAAGGTGTTTTTCAAATGCCTTCTTTATTATTTTGAATAAATAAATATTAATAAATAGCTTCATCCAATGGCGTTTCTTCTCCTTGCCCATTTGATATCAGATCAAAAGCAAACTGCATCTCCATTTCCCAGTGAGTTTTATTTGATAAATGTAAATCATCTTTGCATTTAACGTACAGTCGCTGGGGAGACTTTAACAGGCTTATCAATCTCTCTTGCACTCTGAAATAAGTTCAGGAAAGCCAGCTGCTCCCAAATTTCAAACAGAAGGAAGTGAAGGCAGTAGCCTACATAGATCGGGGTTAGGACCAGGGTCCACTATTCCACAGAGTCATAGAATCATGAATTGTAGAGTTTGAAGGGATCCAAGGGTCATCTAGTCCAGCCCCCTGGAATACAGGAATCCTGCTCACAGTCGTCCCTGGGTAGGCTCGAACCACCAACCTTTTGGTTAACAGCCAGATGCACCACCCCACTGTGCCACGCTTGGAAGGACTAGGCAACAGGTGAGTCATTCCCAAAGGCAGCAAGCAAGTACGGGTTAGAGAGCTCTAATGTGCTCAATGACACATAGGAGACACATAAAAGGTAAAGGGACCCCTGACCATTAGGTCCAGTCGTAGCCGACTCTGGGGTTGCGGCGCTCATCTCACTTTATTGGCCGAGGGAGCCCGGCGTACAGCTTCCGGGTCATGTGGCCAGCATGACTAAGCCGCTTCTGGCGAACGAGAACAGCACATGGAAACACCCTTTACCTTCCCACCGGAGCGGTGCCTATTTATCTACTTGTACTCTGAGGTACTTTCGAAGTGCTAGGTTGGCCAGAGCTGGGATGGAGCAACGGGAGCTCATCCCGTCGCGGGGATTCGAACCACCGACCTTCTGATCGGCAAGTCCTAGGCTCTGTGCTTTAACCCACAGCACCACCTGTGTCCCTATGACACACATAAGGTGTGGAATTATTACGTCTGTTGGTTATAGTCCATTGGGGGGGGGGGAGCCAGCTAAGAATCCTTGCGTAGGCCAACAGCTATTTCAGTGGAAATAGGGAGATAATATAGACAAGGCTCAAAGGAGTAGTCAGTCTGCACTCCTTTTTGCAGCTACAAAGTCTCTCCGTTTGTATTAAACCAAACAAGCCTCCTCTGCCCACGGTTTGATGCATAACTGCACCCAGCCCATCAAACTGTAATGGAATCACAGACTGCAATGCTGAAAAGCAGGACTCTGCTTCCGATAAGGTGTTTGCTGCTGCGCGGCTGCCTCCGCCGCTTTGTCGTTTATTGAGGAGTCGGGTGATGCAAAGGCTTTTGTCATTTGCAGCCCCGTAGATACAGCTCAGATCCCAAGAGCCTCGCCTCTCAGAGCAGAATCCAGAGTGGGAGAGGCATAACTGAGTGAGGGTCAGTTCGTGAAGTCAATTGGCGTTGACTGGAGACAAATAATAATAATAATAATAATAATAATAATAGAAGGCTCCCTGAGCTGCCCAGTTTGGCAACTGTTCCTTAAAAAGAAAAAGAAAAGCTACAAGTAAGAGGACAGACAAGTTTGGCAGTCCCGTGTACTGTTTTTGCTGCAGATAAACCTACTGCTTAGGTAAAGGCAAAGGGACCCCTGACCATTAGGTCCAGTCGTGGCCGACTCTGGGGTTGTGGTGCTCATCTCGCTTTATTGGCCAAGGGAGCCAGTGTACAGCTTCCGGGTCATGTGGCCAGCATGACCAAGCCGCTTCTGGCGAACCAGAGCAGCGCATGGAAACACCGTTTACCTTCCCGCCGGAGCGGTACCTATTTATCTACTTGCACTTTAATGTGCTTTCAAACTGCTTGGTTGGCAGGAGCTGGGACCGAGCAATGGGAGCTCACCCCATCGCGGGGATTCAAACCACCAGCCTTCTGATTGGCAAGTTCTAGGCTCTGTGGTTTAACTCACAGCGCCACCCGCATCCCTAAACCTACTGCTTACACATACTTTAAAGCCAGAAGCCTCTTTTCTTGAGGAACTTGATATAAAATTGCAACGTAAATTTGCAGTCGTGTGACTGACAACTTATAACAGAGGTTCCGTGTGGGTGTGTTAGAGAGTCCAACAACCCTCTCCTTTCTTTCCTACTTGAGTCCAGTCCGAACCAATAAATGGGTTATTCTACCCTATATTGTACACTTTTATCTTTTTTATGGGGGCAGGGAATGACTCTGTAAATTCCCTTTAGCCAGATTGTAAGAGATTGGCACACCAATCTTTGCTGGTACTCCCGCATATATATATTTTTGGTATCGAGGCGCAGGGATGCAGAAACTCAACAAGCACCTTTTCTGCAGAAAGGAAAACCTGCTGCTAATAAATCAATAGTGCTGTGTTAAGCAACAGTGTCAATGCATTTTTCATTCTTATTTTTAAACGGGTAAACACAGCCAAAACACTAAAAGCAGTGGCGGGGGGGGAGGGGGAAGCAGCGAAAGCAGAAACTCGGTATGTGTCGTGTGCGGAACACATGCATCAAAGAGACACCCTGGTGACAAAGACAAAAATGAGATGCTTAACTGCTGTGTAATAGGCAAAGAGCTTATGCAGAAAGCAGCCCGGGTTTTACGAGCTACTATGAATCTATGAAAGGTTTCAAGGGGGAAACCTTCAAATGGTCAATGAACATGGTCTTATGGTTTGCAAAAGAGAGCCAGCAAGCATTTTCCACTGTATGTCAGAGTCTGGCACTCATTGATTATAGTTTACAAATGGCATTTGTTATAGGAATTCTAAGGTCTCAAATATATAATACATATTCATAAATGCTCACATATCTAAATATATAAACCACGTGTCTGACATAGTACAGGAAAGCAATCCTGAAGCCATTTTGACTCTCCCAATGACCTCAAATATTCCTCTGCAGTAAGGGGAGGCAAATGGGGAAAGCCTTCCCACTGTCTTTTCACTTACTAATCCTGTCTTAAGGGCGTATTTGTGTATGAACAGGGTGAACCTGTGGCCTGGATTCAGGAACTAAACTATTAACCAGCACAAGAGAATGGCCAGGCTGCCCAGGTAATGCAATCAGAGAACATTCATTATCAGGTAGACAGGATTTCTGCTGTAGACTATGATGTATGTATGATGATTTTGGGGTGGTCTTTGGCTAAGGACCCGTGTAGGACACTGGTGGCGCTGTGGGTTAAACCACAGAGCCTAGGACTTGCTGATCGGAAGGTCGGCGGTTCGAATCTCCGCGATGGGGTGAGCTCCCATTGCTCGGTCCCAGGTCCTGCCCACCTAGCAGTTCGAAAGCATGTCAAAAGTGCAAGTAGATAAATAGGTACCGCTCAGGCGGGAAGGTAAACGGCGTTTCCATGTGCTGCTCTGGTTCGCCAGAAGCGGCTTAGTCATGCTGGCCACATGACCCAGAAGCTGTACGCTGGCTCCCTCGGCCAATAAAGCGAGATGAGCGCAGCAAACCCCGAGTTGGTCACAACTGGACCTAAAGGTCAGGGGTCCCTTTACCTTTACCTTTGGCTAAGGGGGTTGGGCAATGTCAAAAGTCTTTAAAGCTTCCTGCACACTTTTGTTCAGAGTCTCTCCCTCCTTGGAAAGAGGGTAGGGAACTCTGTTGAAACAGAAAAATAAATATCTGCTTTGCTTTCCACTGGATCCTGCCTCCATCCATTCTTCTCTGACCGAACATGGACTTAGTGGGGAGTTGGGCAGCAAAAGGCAAACCCCAATTTTTACATTACATAACACAAGCAATGTAAGCTCTTTAAAACTCTTTAAAACTCTACCTTGAACTGTCCTGATTTACCTTTCAAGTTATTACATGGATTCTTCTGTTATTGGTAGTATTGACAGGGCATTGGAGGGAACAAACAATAACAGACGCTGATCAATAACAGATGCTGAACAAACAATAACTGACGCGGTTGGAGGATGGATGGCGGCTAACAGATTGAGGCTGAATGCTGACAAGACAGAAGTACTGTTTTTGGGGGACAGGAAGCGGGCAGGTGTGGAGGATTCCCTGGTCCTGAATGGGGTAACTGTGCCCCTGAAGGACCAGGTGTGCAGCCTGGGAGTCATTTTGGACTCACAGCTGTCCATGGAGGCACAGGTCAAATCTGTGTCCAGGGCAGCTGTTTACCAGCTCTATCTGGTACGTAGGCTGAGACCCTATCTGCCTGCAGACTGCATCGCCAGAGTGTTGCATACTCTGGTTATCTCCTGCTTGGACTATTGCAATGTGCTCTCCGTGGGGCTACCTTTGAAGGTGACCCAGAAACTACAACTAATCCAGAATGCGGCAGCTATACCGGTGACTGGGAGTGTTTGCCGAGACCATATAACACCAGTCTTGAAAGACCTACATTGGCTCCCAGTAAGTTTCCGAGCACAATTCAAAGTGTTGGTGCTGGACTTTAAAGCCCTAAATGGCCTTGGTCCAGGATATCTGAAGGAGCGTCTCCACCCCCATCGTTCTACCCGGGCACTGAGGTCCAGCACCGAGGGCCTTCTGGCGGTTCCCTCACTGCGAGAAGCCAAGTTACAGGGAACCAGGCAGAGGGCCTTCTCGGTAGTGGCACCCGCCCTGTAGAATGCCCTCTCACCAGATGTCAAAGAGAAAAATAACTACCAAGCTTTTAGAAGACATCTGAAGGCAGCCCTGTTTAGGGAAGCTTTTAATGTTTGATGTATTACAGTATTTTAATATTTTTTTGGAAGCCACTCAGAGTGGCTGGGGAAGCCCAGCCAGATGGGCAGAGTATAAATAATAAATTATTATTATTATTATTATTATTATTATTATTATTATTATTATCAGGTTTGACCACTATGTAACATAAATGGGCTTACCATTGACCACATTTTAGAGGCAATTCACAGTACGGATCGCGCAGTTTCCCAAATGCAACGGGGCTGTCTGCTATAAGTAATTCCCATATGCTTTTAACTTTCAAGAGGCACTGGTTTACTACCTTTGAATAGCTATGGCTAGATTAAACGATCTTCAAAATCACTTGGCACTAATATACTCTATTGCAATCTTTTAACACCAAGCACTGTCTAATGGCTCCCTATGTACACATCTAACCTGCACAAGAAGGTATGGAGAAATTTACTATCCACAACACCAGCAGGTTACAAAACAAGGATGCAAAAATCCACAATGTGGCTCAAACCTCTCTAAGCAGCATATCTATTTCTCCTGCATAATGATACTCCTTTTCCAGGAACTGTTAAGCATATAATCTAAATATGATCTCAATGTCCTCAATGCAAATAGCATGAAAGCATTGTGCATTGCATTCTTGATCTTCGCAGTCAAAAGCTGCTTTCTAAAAAGTTAAAAGAAACCGCAATCCCCAAATAACAATCTACTTATCAATACAATTACCTAAAATCAAAGGAACACAACAAGCAACTAGTCACCATTCTCCAATTCTGAATCCACTAAATTCTGGAAATGCTAACTTAATCACCAATTGAATAGTGACTGTTCTTATCTCTCACACACAGATGTCCTCTTCTGTTTCTGTAGGCAAAGATAAAGGATTGATTGCATAGATTGAACTAAAGGAGGAGACAAGATTTTATTTGGCTCTGGCTTAGTTTTTGTGGCACGTACAGTTTAAAAACCAACTATAGCTTAATGTGAATGAGCTGTGTGCTTGTGCATGCTGCTCAAAAATTCATACAGGACATCTCCCTAGCTCCTGCTGCACCACAGACAAAATAAGCCGGAGTCTAGCTTGTTATGTCATCCGAAACTCAGGCTTACTAGAGGTTTGCTTGGAGAGAAGCAAGCCCCAATCCCAGCTTAGCTTTAAACTACAGTTTAATGTGGTGTGCAAACCAGAACATACCTGTCTTCTTTTTGGTACAGTGAAGCAAACTACACTGTACCAATCAGCCCTGAGTGCTCACTGGAAGGACAGATCCTGAAGCTGAGGCTCCAATACTTTGGCCACCTCATGAGAAGAGAAGACTCCCTGGAAAAGACCCTGATGTTGGGAAAGATTGAGGGCACAAGGAGAAGGGGACAACAGAGGACAAGATGGTTGGACAGTGTTCTCGAAGCTACCAGCGTGAGTCTGACCAAACTGAGGGAGGCAGTGGAAAACAGGAGTGCCTGGCATGCTCTGGTCCATGGGGTCACGAAGAGTCGGACACGACTAAACGACTAAACAGCAAAGCAAACTATGGGTTCAGACAAACCCAAACTAAGGCAATGTGAGCTCTGAACAAGGTCTCTGAGTGTTTTGCTGCTCTTCAACCATATCAATCACCTCGGAGCACACCAGCTTTCAGAGGTATTAAGTTGCCTTCTACAATCTAGACTGGCTGTCTTCTCTGATGCTCAGAATGTGGTGTTTCCTGTAAAAGTGACGTTGCTAATAACCTCTTTTTATATGCATAGCCCATATCCATCCCTTTTAGGAATCACACTTTCAGGAAATTATCAAAAAGCTATTTTCTACTCCCAATTCATGCAGCTTAAATGGAAATTATTTGATGTCAAAGTTCTAACTCATTTATTATCACTATATGGCAACTATAAACCATACATTTAAATAGCTCCCCCTCGGGAAATAAAACTGCGTCCATACAACAAAACAAATGGGTTTTTGTAAACTCTTGTGTGTGCTGGGGTGGGAAGTTATAAGTTTGTCATGTGTGTGTTGTAAGCTGCACCTCCCCTCAACCTGTTGATACAATACAAGATTTAATACAAATTTAGGCAGATTGACTTTTTAAAACAATATAGATTAGTAGCTTTTGCATAATTATTTGTAATCCTGCAGTTAAGCATGTTAAAATGCATTGTTTCTGGTAGGCATTGTTTTCGATGGGCTTTAAAACACTCTTGCTGGATTTGAGAACTCCAGAATTATCAAAAATTCATCATTATGGGCTCCTCATTTTTAGAAAGCTACTTTGTTCCCAACCCATGCTTTTCAAAGTAACTTTCTTAGTTGCTGGCATTCCACATGCAAGTTTCTTTCTCTTGCTGCAGAGGTGGGCTGATGGAAAGCTCCTGCTCCATTTGCATGGCAATAAAGTATCTTTAAAGGTGTCATTGAGAATCATTAGTTCTGCAAAAGAATGAGCAACAGCCTCAGGGTAATATACTGTAGTACGAAATGGGCTATTGGTGCAGCCCCAGAACCAATGCAGTGAGTTTCTGCATGGAAACAGCAGGCAGTCTAAGTGGGAGGTGGTTTTAGTTGGTTTGTTTAATTGGAGGCATTCAGAACAAAACATGGGTCGTTTGAAAGAGTCTACTAGAACTCACAGGAACTTGTCTGTCTTCCTGTCTGCAGAGTTAACAGTCCCCAGAAACACTCACCCACACCAGCACCCACAAATTTCCTCTACCTCTTGTAACAACGGTCTCTTTTAAAAATGCTGCATTTCTATGATTTATCATAACAAAATTGGGGGGGGGCTAGAAACAGTATTGTCAAGTAGCATAGACTTCAGGATCATAAAGTATCTAGGTTCAGCTTCTACTAAGACGAAGTAGAAAAATTGACATGCACCCCCTCAAAAAATAAATAAATCTCTAAGGCAGGTATGTCCAAAGTCCATTTGGGGGCCTAAAAAACCTCAACAACTTCAATCCCCCAGAAAAGCTTAACAATTTCAATCCCCCAAACAGCTCATCAATTTTGGGGTACAATCCTAAAAAAAAAGGTCAATAACTTCAATCATCAACTTTGGTCGGCCCTCACGGCCCTTCACTTCATCAAATCTGGCCCTCTTTGAAAAATGTTTGGACACCACTGCTAAGGGGCTTAGTGTATGGGTGTGATTGTGCAAGTTTAGCATTTAAAAGGCTTCAGTAAGGAAGGCTGAGGGGTCCGGGCAGGAAGAAAGAGAAAGAGACAATCCATTCAAAAAGCTTTGTGGATGAGGTGCAAAATTCCGCGTGTATACACAAAAGACACAGGACCATATCCAACACTGCAGTTCCAGTAAAGCAGACTTGTAGCAGATATTTTTCCTCCTCCTTCACCTCTAGCCTACCCGCATCATCCTCAAAATCACAGCAGATTTTTTGGTGGGGGGAGAGAGAAAAGGAAGCCTCACTGTGCCAGGAGAACTATGGTTTGTATCTGATGGGCAGCATTAGATACAACCCATAGTGAAGTAGCCTGAGGTTGTGCCTCCATATAGTGGCTGCTTATTAGTAGCAAATCAGATGGAAGAACTGCCCATCATTTGCATATTTGACATCAGGAATCTGAAGTAGGATTGGGAAGACATTTAATTGGTTTATTGCATTAATGCATGTTTGGAAGCATCCTTTCATAAGATGCCAGTCTTGGCCGCAAGCTTTTATTTCTAGAGGATATTGTAGGAAGACCACTGCAATGAAGAGCTGCAACCTATTTGGCCCAATGTACTGGGACGCGGGTGGCGCTGTGGGTTAAACTACAGAGCCTAGGACTTGCCGATCAGAAGGTCGGCGGTTCGAATCCCTGTGACGGGGTGAGCTCCCATTGCTCGGTCCCTGCTCCTGCCAACCTAGCAGTTCGAAAACACATCAAAGTGCAAGTAGATAAATAGGTACCACTCCGGCGGGAAGGTAAAAGGCGTTTCCGTGCGCTGCTCTGGTTTGCCAGAAGTGGCTTAGTCATGCTGGCCACATGACCCGGAAGCTGTACGCTGGCTCCATCGGCCAATAAAGCGAGATGAGCACCGCAACCCCAGGGTCGGTCACGACTGGACCTAATCGTCAGGCGTCTCTTTACCTTTTACTGTCGAAGGAGCATCTGAAGTGGAAGCGGTGTAGAAACATTTTTGGGCTAAAAGCATCAGGCTATACCAAGATGCGCCACCTCCCTCATGAATGCATTCTCTCCAGATCTCTTATTTATACAGTACAATCAATGAGCACATCTAAGTTACATGTTACAACCTAATTTCTGGCAAATGAGAAGTTGCACAGTTAAGTCGCAGAAAATATAGTTAGTCAAAATGTTTGTATGGATTTCTAGTCTCCGTTACCAAGAACAAGTGAGACATGCACCATCATCAGAGGATCAGTTACCCTCTCACATCGTCCTGTCCTAGCCAATTTGCAAAAAGGTGATCTGCAGTCTCTTGGGAGTATTTCAGATACCGTACAAGTTACAGCATCTTTTGACAACTGTGTTTGGCTTTTGCCCCAGACATATCTTGCCAGCTTGCAGGGAAAGTAACGATATACATTTGATGCGTGCTCCACTAACAAATTGCTTACTGAAAGATAAAGGGGTTTTGTGGTTTTTTGGATACTCAACATAGTGTTAAGAGACCAGGTTATTTGGTAGTTCAGATGACATCTTCCAGAAAGTTTATACGATTTGGAATACCAAAGAATGCTGTCCTAGGACTGTTATGCTAAATCCCAGAGATATTACTAGTGATTTTGGCTATATTCCCATGCTAGTGTTAAAGAGTTACTTAGCCCACAAATGGCAAACCTCAGAGTTCTCATGGTCTGTTCTATTCTCCAGGCAGAGATCCAAGGGCCAGAAGTACCGTATTTTTCGCACCATAGGGCGCACCGGACCATAGGGCGCACCCAGTTTTTTGGGGGGGAAATAAAGGGGAAAAATTATTTTCCCCCCAGGCGCGGGGCTGGGGCGGGGGAAGCTCGAGCTTCCCCCGACCCCAGCCCCCAAACAGGCAGCTCTCTGCAAGCCGTGGGAGCGCTCCCACTGCTTGCGGAGAGGTCCGCGAAGCCTGGGCACGCTGATCTCAGCGCGCGCAGGCTTCGGCATGCTGGCAACTCTCCGCAAGCAGCGGGACCGCTCCCGCTGTTTGCGGAGAGGTCTGCGAAGCCTGGGCGCGCTGATCTCAGCGCGCGCAGGCTTCGGCTTGCTGGCAACTCTCCGCAAGCAGCGGGAGCGCTCCCGCTGTTTGCGGAGAGGTCCGCGAAGCCTGGGCGCGCTGATCTCAGCGCGCGCAGGCTTCGGCTTGCTGGCAACTCTCCGCAAGCAGCGGGACCGCTCCCGCTGTTTGCGGAGAGGTCCGCGAAGCCTGGGCGCGCTGATCTCAGCACGCGCTGGCTTCGGCATGCTGGCAACTCTCCGCAAGCAGCAGGAGCGCTCCCGCTGTTTGCGGAGAGGTCCGCGAAGCCTGGGCGCGCTGATCTCAGCGCGCGCAGGCTTCGGCATGCTGGCAACTCTCCGCAAGCAGCGGGACCGCTCCCGCTGTTTGCGGAGAGGTCCGCGAAGCCTGGGCGCGCTGATCTCAGCGCGCGCTGGCTTCGGCATGCTGGCAACTCTCCGCAAGCAGCAGGAGCGCTCCCGCTGTTTGCGGAGAGGTCCGCGAAGCCTGGGCGCGCTGATCTCAGCGCACGCAGGCTTCGGCATGCTGGCAACTCTCCGCAAGCAGCGGGACCGCTCCCGCTGTTTGCGGAGAGGTCCGCGAAGCCTGGACGCGCTGAGTTCAGCGCGCGCAGGCTTCCGCATGCAGGCAAGTCTCCGCAAGCAGCGGGAGCCCAGCGCTGGGCTCCCGCTGCTTGCAGAGAGGTGTGCGAAGCCTGGAGAGCGTGAGGGGTCGGTGCGCACCCACCTCTCTCACTCTCCAGGCTTCAGCGAAAGCCTGCATTCGCACCATAGGACGCACACACATTTCCCCTTCATTTTTGGAGGGGAAAAAGTGCGTCCTATGGTGCGAAAAATACGGTACATTTGCAGCACTAACTGAACTCCTTGTGAAGTCAGGCTCCGTAATTAAGCTGGGTCAATTTTTCATCATGGTTCATAAAAATCTCAAGGCGAAACGCAACATTAAAGTACAGACTTTGCCACAATTTGAAATGTTCTTTGCAAGTAAAATTATTAGCAATCAGTATATCATACCTTGATTGAAGTTTGATAAGATCACCAGCCGCTGAGTGAAATCACTTTAAAGGTAAAGGTACCCCTGACCATCAGGTCCAGTCGTGGCCGACTCTGGGGTTGCGGCGCTCATCTCGCTTTACTGGCCGAGGGAGCCGACGTACAGCTTCCGGGTCATGTGGCCAGCATGACTAAGCCACTTCTGGCGAACCAGAGCAGCGCACGGAAATGCCATTTACCTTCCCACTGGAGCGGTACCTATTTATCTACTTGCACTGACATGCTTTCGAACTGCTAGGTTGGCAGGAGCAGGGACCGAGCAACAGGAGCTCACCCTGTCGCGGGGATTCGAACCGCCAACCTTCTGATCGGCAAGTCCTAGGCTCTGTGGTTTAACCCACAGCGCCACCCGTGTCCCGAAATCACTTTAGGTGGCCTCATTTGACCATCTCTTCCTTGGATAATCAGTTATGTTAGGCAGAATGCTGTGAGTTTGGGGAGGGTGCAACTCTTGTTTTTTGGGAATTCAATGTGGGATTAGCTGTAAAATCTGCTTACCACCTTCTCTCCAAGGTTTGCTTCTATATTTCATAGAATCCTAGCATTGCAGGGTTGGAAGGGACCACAATGGTCATCTAGTCCAACCCCTGCAATGCAGGAATCTTTTGCCTAATGTGGGACTCGAACCCACAACCCTAAGATGAAGAGTTTCATGCTTTACCGAGTGAGCTACCAAACAGATATTACAAAAGGCATGCAGGGTCTCCCATGCTTTCTCAGTGCAAGGAAATAAATACTGTGAAGAGCCACTGACCCACTTATAACTTGTTTTGATTTACAGAAGGTAAAGCTCTATTTGTGGGATACAATATTGGTCAACACTAGAAAGGCCAACCATTTGGAGGAGCCATTAGCCTTCGATTTAAGAAGTTCTATGTTTCCTCTCTCTTGACAGAGCTTTCACAAAATCACATTCAGCCTACCCATCGCCTACCGTAACAAGTAGATAGAGAGATGTGAACGGTCCTCTGTATTTTTCACCTCCAGTCATTTTTCATTCGTTCAAATGTATAGATGGCCAATCAAGGATCTTCTATTATAGGCTCACAACATTCAGTTAGGTACAAGGACCATATATTGGATAGTTACAATGGAAGCAATGAATACCACCATATACCAGGGTTTCCCAAACTTGCAGCTGTTTTTTGGACTACAATGCCCATCATCCATGAACATTGGTCCTGCTAGCTAAGGATGATGGGAGTTGTAGTCCCCCAAAAAAAGAAAAGAAAAGAAACTGGAAACCCAAGTTTGGGAAACCCTGACACAGACAAAGACAAAATATCCATGAAGAGAGGCAAGTGGATTTAATTCTAACCAGCCTCCTTATATTCCAAGGCTGTTTACCTTTCTCAGAAAAGAGTTTTACAATGCAAGTGCTGCTAAAGTGCTGTTCCTTGTAACCATCCCTTTTTACTATAAAAGGAGCAAGTTTCCTGAGCAAGGCCTCCCACATAGCCTCAAGAACTGAGGTGGCTCAAACAGAAAACCTTTCAACACCAGAAGAGTCTGATGATTCTTTTCTCTTTTTTAACCCATTGTGCTGTAAAGCTCTTCTTCTTGAAACTTAAAAGTCCCACCCGCACTATCCATGAGGGGAATAGAGGTCTCAGCGCCGCCTTTAACAAACTACATTTTCCAGGATTCTTGGGGAGGGGGTAAACCATGACTGTTTAAAGTGGTGTGGTGATGCTTTAAATCGGGCATAGGCAACCTTCGGCCCTCCAGATGTTTTGGACTACAATTCCCATCATCCCTGACCACTGGTCCTGTTAGCTAAGGATCATGGGAGTTGTAGGCCAAAACATCTGGAGGGCCGAGTTTGCCTGTGCCTGTTTTAAATGTATAAAAGCAGATGGGGCATTAAGTCTCTGGAGCTTTCACTACTGTCTTTTAGCATAAGCAGCAGGGTTTTTTTTCAGCGGGAACTCTCCGGAACTCGGTTCAGGCACCTCTCAGGTGGGTGCCATTGCCATTACAGGAGAACATGGTGAGTTCCAGCACCTCTTTTTCTAGAAAAACAGCACTGATCATGAGTAAATAGAGTGTTATTAAAGACATGAAGCATAAAGATACATGATGCATAGATCCGTTCACTAATACAGAACTAATTTTATTTTTTTAAAGATAAATTGCATACAGTGGTACCTCGGGTTACATATGCTTCAGGTTACATACGCTTCAGGTTACAGACTCCGCTAACCCAGAAGAACTTTGCTTCAGGATGAGAACAGAAATCGTGCAGCAGTGGCATGGCGGCAGTGGGAGGCCTCATTAGCTAAAGTGGTGTTTCAGGTTAAGAACAGTTTCAAGTTAAGAATGGACCTCTGGAACGAATTAAGTACATAACTACAAAACCTTCTGTAACTAGACACAGTCTTTTAACGAGTATCGTGAATGCAAAACTTCCATTAATGAGCTAATCAGTGATTAAAATAGCCGCACTTGGATTACAGTAAACTCTCTTCGTTTTGGCAGGGGAAACATACAGTCAGAGAGAAGAGGTCCAGTGCCCTCATGGCCATATCTGTGGCTGAAAAACTGTAGTCTCAGTGGGGTCTCAAAAGCCATGCTGTGTCCAAACAAACCCAAGTAGCCGCAGCTGCAGATTTCAAGACCAAGAAGGCATCGATGCACAATGCTCAGAAGCATGTCATTTGCCTTCGCATCCTACTAGTTAAAAATAAATTGGCAACGCACCCTGTCACTGGACTGATTTAAATCAAGGCACTTTGGATCAACGAGAAAAGAAGGCCAATTTAGAATCAAGTTTCCCATTGAGACTTATTCATGTACTTGCTAAACAATTGTGCATATCTAGCCACTAAACAATGACAGTATATAACTAGAGCATTATTGCCAACAGGGTTTCCCAAACGTTGGTCTCCAGCTGTTTCTGGACTACAATTCCCATAATCCCTAGCTAGAAGGCCCTGATTTACATTAATGTTTCATTCTTACAACCAGGCTGACTGTGCAGCTCCTTCTTGCCTAGAGGGGAAAAAATGTATTTAAAATACAGTCGTACCTTGGATCTCAAACGGCTTAGTTGCTGAACGTTTCGGCTCCCGAATGATCAAAAACTGGAAGCGAGTGTTCCGGTTTTCAAACTTTTTTTGGAAGCTGAACGTCCAATGTGGCTTCTGCAGCTTCCGATTGGCTGCAGGAGGGTCCTGCAGTGGTTTCCAAATGTTTTGGAAGTCGAATGGACTTCCAGAACGGATTCCATTCGACTTCCAGGGTATGTCCAAATCGGATCTCTTTTTACAACATGCACCCAGGATAGTTTTATTTATTTACAAATTTTAAATCCCACACCTCCAATAAAGATTTCTGTTCCCAGGGTGGCTAAAAGAGGTGAATTATGCACACTTTTGCTGACAGTTTTCTCTCCTTTCCAGTGTTGCTCCTTTCCGCGTCACTCTGCCTTGGCCCAGCACCACCCTTGCAAAAACAAAGCCGCAAACAAAACTGAAACGCTCATGACTGATAAAGGTCCCCTGACCATTAGGTCCAGTTGTGACCGACTCTGGGGTTGCGGTGCTCATCTCGCTTTACTGGCCGAGGGAGCCGGCCTACAGCTTCCGGGTCATGTGGCCAGCATGACTAAGCCGCTTCTGGCAAACCAGAGCAGCGCACGGAAACGCCGTTTACCTTCCTGCCAGAGCGGTACCTATTTATCTACTTGCACTTCGACGTGCTTTCGAACTGCTAGGTGGGCAGGAGCAGGGACCGAGCAACGGGAGCTCACCCCGTCGCGGGGATTCGAACCGCCGACCTTCTGATCAGTAAGTCCGAGGCTCTGTGGTTTAACCCACAGCGCCGTCAGAAGTGAAGTCTGATACTTACTGTGCAGACCGGAGCACTTTATTTTCATTAGATGTAAATGAAATTCCTGCGTCGGCAGGTAGAGTGCAAGCATCCCTACCTGAGAAATGACCAAATTCTCCATTGACATCAAAATGTATCTTTTAACTCAATGCATCTTGTAGGCATTAGCTTGATTTAGAAATCAGCTGCAGGGCTAGTAAGATTATACCCAGATTATTTAATATTAATTTAGTTAAGCCAATACAGAATCATAGATCGTAGAACTGTAGAGTTGAAAGGGAACATGAGGGTCATCTAGACCAATGCAGGAATCTTTTTGACCAACGTGGGGCTCAAACCCAAGACCCTGAGATTAAGGGTCTCCTGCTCTACCAGCTGAGCTACCCCAGGGACATATTTAGTTTCAGGCAGCTGGTGCCAACCCAGCACTCACCTGTACTCCACTCAGCTGCCTCCCACATCCCCCAAAAAGAGGTCTGACTTCTCACTTAGAGAGAAAGCCTGACTAACACCATCAGTAACGCATCCGCATCCTGTGGCAGAGAAAAGGGAGAGCAATTTCACTGCAAACCACATCAAGGTTATCATCATCCAAGGTGTCACAAGGCAGCGGGAGTTCTGCCACTCACTTTGGGTGCTCTCGGTCGCTCACTCGGCTAGAGGTTTCGGCACCAACAACGATGATGCCGTGCTCTGCCATTTGTTAGGAGTGAGCAAGAGGCTCTAGTGAGGAATGACTTATACCCCGTTCCTGAACGTTTGCCTATACAGTGGTACCTCGGGTTACATATGCTTCAGGTTACATACGCTTCAGGTTACAGACTCTGCTAACCCAGAAATAGTGCTTCAGGTTAAGAACTTTGCTTCAGGATGAGAACAGAAATCGTGTTCCGGCGGCGCGGCGGCAGCGGGAGTCCCCATTAGCTAAAGTGGTGCTTCAGGTTAAGAACAGTTTCAGGTTAAGAACGGACCTCCGGAATGAATTAAGCACTTAACCTGAGGTACCCCTGTATTGCAGTAAGGAAGTGTCCTAAACAAGCTTGCAACCAAGAACACTGAGGGTCAGCAACCTCCAAATCACAAGCTCTCTTAACATCATAAAAACCTTTCCAGATCTTTTGTACCAATCACACGTGATTGGTACTGCATGGGCACTTGTAGCTCAAATTCTCCCTCACAATAACAAACAAACAAACAAAATTAACCATTTCCTTTTAAATACAGTGGTACCTCAGGTTAAAGACGCTTCAGGTTACAAACGCTTCAGGTTACAGAGTCCACTAACCCAGAAATAGTACCTCGGGTTAAGAACTTTGCTTCAGGATGAGAATAGAAATTGTGCTCCGGCGGCGTGGTGGCAGTGGGAGGCCCCATTAGCTAAAGTGGTGCTTCAGGTTAAGAACAATTTCAGGTTAAGAACGGACCTCCAGAATGAATTAAGTTCTTAACCCGAGGTACCACTGTAGTATGCTTTTATCTACCAGTGACTGAAGGAGCTGTTTCAAGGCATGACCATTCAGGTATCATGGCAGAGGAATGGTGGGCGGCACCAGCTGGGAGACCCTCAAGGGAAGAAGGCTCAGAGCCAAGGGACCGGTGGTGGATGTCCGAGGGAAAAGAGGGAGAAGACTGGGAGGAGGAGCAGTCCAGAATCGGAGGCAGAAGCAGGTCAAGAGACAAGAGTTGAGTCAGGCTGAGTCCTCGTCGTGCTGCGACCAGCTCCCCTCCTCCCTGGTCTCCCAGAACCAGAAGAGGTATGAAGAGGGTGCAGCAAATGCAGTTGAGGCAAAGAAGTCTGATTGCTTGGGGAGGAGGAGACTTGGGGAACTGTGGGAAGGCAGCGACCTACAGTCCCCACAACTGCCTCACTGGGGCAAGATCAACAGGAAGACTTGTTGTGCCCATTAGGCCTGGCCTCCGGAGCAGTCTGGTTTCTCTGAATAAAGAGTTAACTTCACTGAAGTTCTGTGAGTTAATGCTGACCTCATCCTGGCCACCGCTCCTGACAGCAGGTAGTATACAAGCTGTATAATCTTTCCCTACTGTTATAGGAAGCAACTGCATAAACACTGGCAAAAAAATGAGCCTGTCAAATGTGCTATCATCAGAGTTAGCCTAACCTAAGTCAAAATAATCCACTCTTGCTTGGCACACTGCCTTCTCCATCTGTCAAACGAGGAAACCGTGGGTTGCATTCAATTAACTTTTACTCGGGTTAGGACCTATCAAAATTCACAACGTTAGGTCCATTCATTTCAACGGGCTGACTCTGAGTAAAAGTTGAATACAACCCTGTATTCAAAAAACACTTTCCGTGACAACTGTGATGGTGTGGCACAATCACCCTGCCCCATCAACGGAGGAAACCAGTTGTTGGGTTGCCGCCAGAGAACTCAGGAATCAAAGTTGCTCAGGGACAGACACACCAGGCTGAGTCTTCTTCCATCAATAATGATTCAGTTTCACTAGGGCTGAAAAGCACCAAAATAGTCTCTGGACAGGAACACTGGATGCAATAGGGTCTTTAAATTCTAACAACAGGGCAGATAAAGACCAGGAAATGGACGGTAGGAGGTTGCAGCACTAATAGGTTTGGGCATCTGTCACAGTTTCAGTTTAGAGAAAGTTTATTTTTTAAATGGCCCATGCAATGCATTTTCTAGCCGCGTGGAAAATTAAGTATTTGTCTACATTACTAGAAGTAAGAAACTAAAGCCAAATAGTTGCAGGGAGTGTTGGCAACTGGAAAGTAAGATTGGATCTAAGGGAACATGTTCCCAAGGACATTGATTTGGCAGGGTGCTCAGAGCCTTCACCTTGTATAATGTGGCAGAGGAGGCAAAAAAAAAAAAGTTTTGGTTTGTTCGCAACTTCAGAATACCCTGGGGGGAAAGGAAAATGAGGAAATTGCCGTATTTTTCGCTCTATAAGACGCACCAGACCATAAGACGCACCTAGTTTTTGGAGGAGGAAAACAAGAAAAAAAATATTCTGAATCTCAGAAGCCAGAACAACAAGAGGGATCGCTGCGCAGCGAAAGCAGCAATCCCTCTTGCTGTTCTGGCTTCTGGGATAGCTGCGCAGCCTGCATTCGCTCCATAAGACGCACACACATTTCCTCTTACTTTTTAGGAGGGAAAAAGTGAGTCTTATAGAGCAAAAAATACGGTAATTTTGGGCATGCTCCTTCACCTCTTATTGCATGGGAATAAGTATGCGTAATAAGGCACATTAGAACATGCTAAGTCAGGGGTGCGAGAGAGAAATTGCCTCCCTGCATAATGAGACATCACCTTGCCAACAAAGGTCCGTATAGTTAAAGCTATGGTTTTCCCAGTAGTGATGTATGGAAGTGAGAGCTGGACCATAAAGAAGGCTGATCGCTGAAGAATTGATGCTTTTGAATTATGGTGCTGGAGGAGACTCTTGAGAGTCCCATGGACTGCAAGAAGATCAAATCTCTTCATTCTTAAGGAAATCAGCCCTGAGTGCTCACTGGAAGGACAGATCCTGAAGCTGAGGCTCCAATACTTTGGCCACCACATGAGAAGAGAAGACTCCCTGGAAAAGACCCTGATGTGGGGAAAGATGGAGGGCACAAGGAGAAGGGGACGACAAAGGACGAGATGGTTGGACAGTGTTCTCAAAGCTACAGCATGAGTTTGACCAAACTGCGGGAGGCACTGGAAGACAGGAGTGCCTGGCGCGCTCTGGTCCATGGGGTCACGAAGAGTTGGACACGACTAAACAACAACAAATAATGCTAATGCAGAGCAATGCATCCTCACCTGCGCTTTCCTCTCTATCCGATGCATAGATCCACTGAAAGAATACGGGATACAAATTAAAAAATGGGCTCTATTAGGCTTCCACTTCCCTCTGCAGTTTTATAATCCTCCCATCCATCAAATTTGAAAGAGTATTAATACTGACACTGGCTGATCCCCACCTCATCTGCTGAGCTAGCTTTTTCTGAAGTTCGCTGCCACAGTCTTTCAGGATCCACGATAGTTTCTGAAGAGTCACGGCTCAGATTTTTTTTGGGATTCTCCAAGGCGGATATAGTCTGCCTCTGCAATGGTATCGTGAGAACAGACGCACAAGACGCAGAGCGCAGGTTGTAAAAGAATTCTGATGCTCAGCGGCAAGTGTGGATTTGAATTTTTACTGAGGTCAGAGCTTGACCCTCCCGCCATTCGGCCCAAATCACAATTCCTGGAAGTGCGGGCACACCGTCCCGTAATAAGGTCAAAGGGAATATCAGAACTTTTCTATGAAATCATTTGCGCATCAAGAATATTGGAGGAAAGCTGTCTGTGGACAAACGCTGGCTCCCTCGGCCTGAAAGCGAGATGAGCGCTGCAACCCCATAGTTGCATTTGACTGGACTTAACCATCCAGGCCAGGGTCCTTTACCTTACTCATAAATAAGTCCTACTAAGGTCAACAGGCTCACCCACCAGTTCACATGGGACTAAAGAAATAAACAACTATCGGACTTTTAGAAGACATCTGAAGGCAGCCCTGTGTAGGGAAGCTTTTAATACTGGATGAATCATTGTATATTCTGCTGGAAGCCGCCCAGAGTGGCTGGGGAAACCCAGCCAGATGGGCGGGGTATAAATTTATTATTATTATTATTATTATTATTATTATTATTATTATTATTATTATTATACAATGCTAAATCTCTTAATCCAGGAGATACCACACCCCCCATAAAATCTACACAGGTGGCAACAACTGACATGCGACTGCTGACATGTGTGCCACTTTCAGCTGCAGAAGGGGGCGAGGCGGGGCGGAACGGGCTTATGTGTGACCGCTGACTCATGCAAATGACTCGTGTGCAAATGGAGTGTTGCCTGTACATACGTACTCATACATAAATAAATAAATAAATAAATAAATAAATACAGATGCGGATGGCGCTGTGGTCTAAACCACTGAGCCCCTTGGGCTTGCGGATCAGAAGGTTGGCAGTTTGACTCCCCGCAATGGGGTGAGCTCTGGCCCAGCTCCTGCCAACCTAGCAGTTCGAAAACATACCAGTGCAAGTAGATAAATAGGTACCACTGCGGCGGGAAGGCAAACAGCATTTCCATGTGCTCTGGGATCCGTCATGGTGTCCCGTTGCACCAGAAGCAGTTTAGCCCTGCTGGCCACATGATGAGGAAAGCTGTCTGTGGACAGCTGGCTCCCTCGGCCTAAAAGCGAGATGAGCGCTGCAACCCCATAGTCGCATTTGACTGGACTGAACCATCCAGGGGTCCGTTACCCGACTCATAAATAAGTCCTACTAAGGTCAAAAGGGTCACCCAGCAGTAAGTTCACACAGGACTGCAGTCTTACATAGTTACTAAAGTGCAATCCAATTAATTCAATGCAACATTCCATTTTATGTACACACATACCATAGTAAGCACACACTTAACTGAATTCCTCTGAAATCAATTGGGCTTACTTTGAGTAGATATCTATGTTGTTGTTGTTTAATGTATTTATATCCCACCTTCCAAGCTGGGATTCAAGGAAGTTTATAGTATTTTAAAACATTGTTATAAGATACAAAGGAATAAAAACGAACTGGTAAACAATAGTTAAAATGCATTAGAATACATTTAGAGCCAGCATTAATGTACCAACTGCCCTGGCAGCGACTCGGCAGTCAGCCTCATCAGCCTCTAAAGGCCTGTCTGAATAGCCTGCACACAGAAACACAACAAAGACAATATGGGAGCAATGTACTATATTGCACTGCACTGTAGTCTTAGCTGAAATGAACTTAGGCTCTGTGCTGTTGGTTTTGCTGGGGTATAATCATAGAATCATAGAATCATAGAATCATAGAGTTGGAAGAGACCACAAGGGCCATCGAGTCCAACCCCCTGCCAAGCAGGAAACACCATCAGAGCACTCCTGACATATGGTTGTCAAGCCTCTGCTTAAAGACCTCCAAAGAAGGAGACTCCACCACACTCCTTGGCAGCAAATTCCACTGTCGAACAGCTCTTACTGTCAGGAAGTTCTTCCTAATGTTTAGGTGGAATCTTCTTTCTTGTAGTTTGGATCCATTGCTCCGTGTCCGCTTCTCTGGAGCAGCAGAAAACAACCTTTCTCCCTCCTCTATGTGACATCCTTTTATATATTTGAACATGGCTATCATATCACCCCTTAACCTCCTCTTCTCCAGGCTAAACATGCCCAGCTCCCTTAGCCGTTCCTCATAAGGCATCGTTTCCAGGCCTTTGACCATTTTGGTTGCCCTCCTCTGGACACGTTCCAGTTTGTCAGTGTCCTTCTTGAACTGTGGTGCCCAGAACTGGACACAGTACTCCAGGTGAGGTCTGACCAGAGCAGAATACAGTGGCACTATTACTTCCCTTGATCTAGATGCTATACTCCTATTGATGCAGCCCAGAATTGCATTGGCTTTTTTAGCTGCCGCGTCACACTGTTGGCTCATGTCAAGTTTGTGGTCAACCAAGACTCCTAGATCCTTTTCACATGTACTGCTCTCAAGCCAGGTGTCACCCATCTTGTATTTGTGCCTCTCATTTTTTTTGCCCAGGTGCAATACTTTACATTTCTCCCTGTTAAAATTCATCTTGTTTGTTTTGGCCCAGTTCTCTAATCTGTCAAGGTCGTTTTGAAGTGTGATCCTGTCCTCTGGGGTGTTAGCCACCCCTCCCAGTTTGGTGTCATCTGCAAATTTGATCAGGATGCCCTTGAGTCCATCATCCAAGTCGTTGATAAAGATGTTGAATAAGACCGGGCCCAAGACAGAACCCTGTGGCACCCCACTAGTCACTCTTCTCCAGGATGAAGAGGAACCATTGATGAGCACCCTTTGGGTTCGGTCAGTCAGCCAGTTACAAATCCACTGAGTGGTAGCATAGTCAAGACCGCATTTTACCAGCTTCTTTACAAGAATATCATGGGGCACCTTGTCAAATGCCTTGCTGAAATCAAGGTAGGCTACATCCACTGCGTTCCCTTCATCTACCAGGCTTGTAATTCTGTCAAAAAACGAGATCAGGTTCGTCTGACATGACTTATTTTTCAGAAATCCATGCTGACTATTGGTGATCACAGCATTCCTTTCTAGGTGCTCACAGACTGTTTGCTTAATGATCTGCTCCAGAATCTTCCCTGGTATTGATGTCAGACTGACTGGGCGGTAATTATTTGGGTCCTCTCTTTTCCCCTTTTTGAAAATAGGGACAACATTTGCCCTCCTCCAGTCTGCCGGGACTTCGCCTGTTCTCCAGGAATTCTCAAAGATGACTGCCAGTGGTTCTGAAATCACATCTGCCAGTTCTTTTAATACTCTTGGATGCAGTTCATCTGGCCCTGGAGACTTGAATACATCTAGACTAGCCAAGTATTCTTGTACTATCTCCTTAGTTATTCTGGGCTGTGTTTCCTCTGCTGAATCATTTGCTCCAAATTCTTCAGGTCGGGCATTGTTTTCTTTATCGGAGAAGACTGAGGCAAAGAAGGCATTGAGGAGTTCAGCCCTTTCTGTGTCCCCTGTTTGCATTTCACCATCTTCTCCTCTGAGTGACCCCACTGTTTCTTTGTTCTTCCTTTTGCTACGAACATACCCATAAAAGCCTTTTTTGTTGCTTTTAACCTCTCTAGCAAGCCTGAGTTCATTCTGTGCTTTAGCTTTTCTGACTTTGTGTCTACACGTGCTGGCTATTTGTTTGAATTCCTCTTTGGTGGTTTCCCCCCTTTTCCATTTTTTGTACACATCCTTTTTTAATCTTAACTCAGTTAAAAGTTCTTTAGATAGCCACCCTGGCTTCTTTAGGCACCTTCCATGTTTCCGTCTCATTGGTATTGCCTGAAGTTGTGCTTTTACTATCTCCCTCTTAACAAACTCCCAGCCATCATGAACTCCCTTTCCTTTTAGTATTACTGTCCATGGGATCTCACCCAGCACTTCCCTAAGTTTTATGAAGTCGGCTTTCTTAAAGTCGAGAAATTGTGTCCTAGTATGCTTGGCTGCTCCTTTCCGCTGTATAGTAAACTTCAGAAGAGCATGATCACTCGCGCCTAATGATCCTTCCACTTCTACCCCACTAACCAGGTCATCAACATTGGTTAGGACCAGATCTAAAATGGCTGTTCCTCTTGTTGCTTCTCCCACTTTCTGGACAATGAAGTTGTCTGCAAGGCCAGTGAGGAATCTGTTTGACCTTATGCTCTTGGCTGAGTTTGACATCCAACAAATATCCGGGTAATTGAAGTCCCCCATTACTACTATCTCCCTTCCTTTTGCATGCTTGGCCATCTGTTCCAGGAAGGCATCATCTATGTCCTCCGTTTGGCTTGGGGATCTATAGTAAACTCCCACAATGAGGTCTCTGTTATTCTTCTCTCCCTTAATTTTGACCCAAATGCTCTCACTTTGGCTTTGAGGTTCTAAATCTTGGATCTCTTCACAGGTATACACATCCCTGACATATAACGCCACTCCTCCTCCTTTCTTGTCTGGTCTGTTTCTCTGAAATAGATTGTATCCCTCCATTATTACATTCCAATCGTGGGACTTATCCCACCAGGTATAAGCTTGTCAATGTCTTAAAAACGTGATCCTGTAGGTTTGCTGTGATCCTCACATTTTATACAACAAACAGTTCTTGATGGACGGATTCTTGACTTACTTTACCTGTTACTGTGTAGGGTTTTAGAACAGAAGCTTTAATTAGGTGATCAACTAAAGCTTTCTTTGTTTAATTAAGGAGGGCTGAGTGTTAAAGAGCACACTTGCGCATTTTATGATGCTGTGTGAGTTCTAGTGAATTACTCTAATGTGGAATGTAAAGGATTATTATTATTATCATTATATTTTTGTCCATGTAACAATTACGGGTGGCTTTTGCTTAATGCGTTCTAAGTTTCCACACTCCCCTTCTGCATCAAAGAGCCACCTACAAAAAAATGCTTCAGCAATATGCAAATCCATTTAATCAGGTAATTTATCGCTAATCAACCGAGGAAATTGAGACAGATGATTTAAATAAGCTTTGGCTTATTACTGTGGTATTGTCCTTAGAAAATTACAACATGCCTAAAGCCGTCCCTTCAGCATACTTCGGACCATGTTATTACGGTGTTTTGTTTTTAACCAAGGTCATTGCAGCAGCAGACAGGAGATTTCCAAAGGGCTCAAACTTTGTCAAACTAAGAGTGCAATCCTATATGTTTCCACTTAGAAGCAAGTCTCCCTGGGTTCAAGAGGCCTTAGATAAGCTGGTATAAGATTTCAGCCTAAACATCTTCTTTCTTTGGGGGGGCGTCAATCACCAAAGCCCCAGCATTAGATTTTGGCACCAGCCTGTGTTTACACACCAGTGTCTTCTGCAGAGAACTTTATAGCAGCAGACTGTGTTTACACCCCACTTCCCTACAGGGAGTTCTTACAATAGCTATCAGCAACTGGAATAACACCCACCCCCAGAGATAACACCTCTGGGATAACACCCACCCCCAGAGAGTCACCAGGTGACTTTCCACAGTTGCCAGCCTTAGGAAGCACCATAACAACAGCACCAAGCAGATGGAAGGCCTGGCGGACTTTTCCCCAAGGAATTCTTGCCCCTTCCCCTTCTAGCCCAGGGATAAAGCTTTAACCAATCTGAACTGTATGCAGGCCAAGCTGCTGTGGACTCCTTGGACTGCAGGAAGACTAGAGCTAAATAACAACAACAACAACAACAACAACAATAATAATAATAAAATTTATTTATACCCCGCCCTCCCTGGCCAGAGCCAGGCTAAGGGCAGCTAACACCAGTAAAATTACAGTAAAAACATAATAGGGGAAAAAACCAATTTAAAATACAGGTTAAAATGCAATTTAAAATGCAGGCTCGTTTTAAAAGTAGCCCATAGATCAAAACCGTAAGGGGAGGGAAACATAAGGGTCAGACTGAGTCCAAACCAAAGGCCAGGCGGAACAGCTCTGTCTTGCAGGCCCTGCGGAAAGATGTCAAGTCCCGCAGGGCCCTAGTCTCTTGTGACAGAGCGTTCCACCAAGTCGGGGCCAGTACTGAAAAGGCCCTGGCCCTATTTGAGACCAATCTAACCACCTTGCAACCTGGGACCTCCAAAACCTTAAGGTCCTCCGCAGGGCATACCAGGATGTCCCGTGGTTCTCTCACTTTTTTCTCCTGGCCACACTTTCCGAATAAAAATTCGCTCATGCTCCACCAACTTTTTTTATTGATAAGAAATGGGTGAGAAAACAAAAAAGAAGCAACTGGCAGTGCTTGATTTATAACATAGAACACAACTAGGATATGATCGCGGGGCATCCAGAAGGTATAAAACAATGTCACTACATAACAACATGAAGCATTCCCCAAATATAATACTGGTTGTCCTTGAATCTTCCTGCCACATTTGCCATCCTCTCCTGCCACACCCTTTGAGGACCACTAACCTAGTCAACCATAAAGACCTAGTCAACCATAAACCTAGCTGGACCATAAAGAAGGCTGATCACTGAAGAATTGATTCTTTTTAATTATGGTGCTGGAGGAGAATCTTGAGAGTCCTATGGACTGCAAGAAGATCAAACCAATCCATTCTGAAGGAAACCAGCCCTGAGTGCTCACTGGAAGGACAGATCCTGAAGATGAGGCTCCAATACTTGGGCCACCTCATGAGAAGAGAAGACTCCCTGGAAAAGACCCTGATGTTGGGAAAGATGGAGGGCACAAGGAGAAGGGGACGACAGAGGACGAGATGGTTGGACAGTGTTCTCGAAGCTACCAGCATGAGTCTGACCAAACTGCGGGAGGCAGTGGAAGACAGGAGTTCCTGGCGTGCTCTGGTCCATGGGGTCACGAAGAGTCGGACACGACTAAACGACTAAACAGCAACAACAAAACCTAGTCAAAGCGATTAAGCTTTCATTACATTTACTGAATTGAGAGTTTCGCCTTATGCAATGTCTTGCAACAAATTGTTCCCCTCCACACATAGACAAATGTTGTGTATTTTGATGGTGCTTGTTGTGAGTTCAGGAAGGGCCTCAGCTCAGTGGTAAAACATCTGCTTTGCGTGCAAGAGAAGTGAAGTTCAGTAGGCTACTTCCTGCTTCCAAGGTGGGAAAGGCCTAGTGGTTGGGATCTCCTCAGTTGTCCTGCTGCTGTGCTGAGCTAAACCATGGTTTGGCTTGTTTAGTTGCCCAAACCAAGGCTCATGGCAGTTCGGACAGCACACTAAGCTGGGCTATGGCTCAACTCAGCAAAGCAGCAGAATGACAGGGGAAGAGCAAATCGGATTGCCTTTCTCAGAGCCCACACTTCCATGCTAAACAACGATTTGGCTTAAGTGTGCTGTGATCCTCATACAGGATCTCTATGAGGTTCACTTCCGGTGTTCCCTCCAGGCACAGAAAAGCAACATGGAAATAATAAGTGAAAATCTTAGGTGCTGGCCCACTGTCCTCAGAGGACACAGGTTGCTGAACAGGCAGGTACAGAGCCAAGGTGAGTCATGTATCCAACCATGTACTAGGCCTGAGCTAAGGAACCAGTTGCACTTGGGAGTGCATCTCCACGCCACGTGTTTTCGATGTGGGCACCAGTATAAATACAAGAAACATGCCTGCTGCAGTAATGTATGAAGCGGTCCTGTCTACATGCAAATGCTAAAGATAATACCTTGGCTGGCTGGGATTAAGGTGGGTATATGCCAGCTAGATCCAGTTGCTCTTAAGTTTTTATTATCTGAAGCTTTGCTCTCTCGCCACTGGATAGCTCAGTCAGTTAGAGCAGGGTGTTAATAATGCCAAGGTTGCAGGTTTGATCCCCATATGGGAAAACTACATATTCCAGCATTGCAGGTTGCTGGACCAAAATATCCAACTCTACAATTCTATGGTTCCAAGGTCTCTTGTGCATCTGCAGTTCTTTCACTTTTTTTTCCTCTTTCACTCAAGAGATAAACAGGGACAAAAACTTTAGCAGGAAATTCTACCCTTTAAGTTCCTTGGAAGACTGGGATTCTTGGAGAAGAAAACTTTTTTTCAAGTATTGTTTTTGAACAGCAAACAAACATCGGTTATTAACAAAACAATAGGTAGTGCAGCAAATTGGCTGGGATTAAAAGGAAACCAAAGAACTCCCAGTGCTCTGTGATCTACAAAACAATCTCTGTAAATTGTTAAGAGAAGGGAGGGGCAGAGAGAAGAAATTCAGCCTCCCTTAACCCCAAGACCATGTCTATAGCTCAAAGCCTTCCTTAAAATGCATTCCCAAGCATTTCATGAGAAATCTTTCCTGTGGTTGAAAGGTGATTATCTCCCTATAATTATGCCAATCTCCTTATAATTTGTCAGTGAGGAACCGATAAAAATTTAATGACCTTGGAAGGAAAACACCAGCAATAGCAGATTAAATGGTATACTATTAAGGCTCTAAACATATTTTACTTAAAAAAGACACACACACCACAGTGAATGTCAATAATAATAGTAACAGGGCACAAAGCGTAGACCTGCTCTGAAAGATGGCAAAGGATTAAAAAAAAGACCTTCTTGCCCTGACCCTCCAAAAGCTAAAACAAGCATATGAAATAGCTTGAGCCTTATGAACTGGATGACAGTATTCACTCCACTGCTATGCAGTAAATATAACATGTTTTAAAGGCCTGAAGAAGAGGAAGCCAGTGAAGGTAAATTAAGTTATATATAAAAAAAGTTGCAGCAGTGCAACCTTCCAAGCTGCTTCAAGGCAAATGGGTTATGGACAGGAAAAAAGAAACAAGTCAATTTTCCATCTACGTCTGCCCCAAATTAAGGCAGTGTTCCTCAGCTGAGCTCAGTAGCATTGCTGACCCTTCTACTTAATTTAAAGGGGTGGCAGTAACAGCAGCCCCTCTCCAGTCCCATTATCTTGGGGGCAGAGAATAGGAGTGGTGGTCTTCTTTGGACTATACACTGGCCTACTAAACAGATTGGGTGAATTGACTTGTTCCACCTTCCACACCACAACAGGAATATTCAACCTCTCTGCACAAACTGGAACGGAACCAGACTTCAGTGCGTCAAGCCAGTACGGCACAACATTCTTTGTCACACTGCAGCGACCATCACACCAGACCCAAGGCTAGAAGTTGATATTGCTAAATAATCACAGTGGTACCTTGGGTTA
The DNA here is from genome assembly GCF_964270895.1 of Podarcis filfolensis. NCBI lineage: Eukaryota > Metazoa > Chordata > Lepidosauria > Squamata > Lacertidae > Podarcis > Podarcis filfolensis. Next base: position 24,560,946 of record NC_139603.1, read on the forward strand.
GGGACGCGGGTGGCGCTGTGGGTTAAACCACAGATCCTAGGGCTTGCTAATCAGAAGGTCGGCTGTTCAAATCCCGTGACGGGGTGCGCTCCCGTTGCTCGGTCCCTGCTCCTGCCAACCTAGCAGTTCGAAAGCCTGTCAAAGTGCAAGTAGATAAATAGGTACCGCTCCGGCGGGAAGGTAAACGGCGTTTCTGTGTGCTGCTCTGGTTCGCCAGAAGTAGCTTAGTCATGCTGGCCACATGACCCGGAAGCTGTACGCCGGCTCCCTTGACCAATAAAGCGAGATGAGTGCCGCAACCCCAGAGTCGACCACGACTGGACCTAATGGTCAGGGGTCCCTTTACCTTTTTACCTTTGGTTAAGAACTTAATTCGTTCTGGAGGTCCGTTCTTAACCTGAAACTGTTCTTAACCTGAAGCACCACTTTAGCTAATGGGGCCTCCCGCTGCCGCCACGCCACAATTTCTGTTCTCATCCTGAAGCTAAGTTCTTAACCAGAGGTACTCTTTCTGGGTTAGCGGAGTCTGTAACCTGAAGCGTCTGTAACCTGAAGCATCTGTAACCCGAGGTACCACTGTATCTGACTTCCTGATATCAAGCGGAGTGTGGAAGAGGGGAACAAGCTTGTATTCTCCTGCTCTGGAGGGAAGGATTTGAACCAACGGCTTCAAGTTACAAGAAAGGAGTTTCTGACTAAACATCAGGAACAACTTTCTTGCAGTAAGAGCTGTTCAACAATGGAAGAAACAATGGAGAGGTTGTGGACTCTCCTTCCTTGGAGGCTTTTAAGCAAGAGGTTGGGTGGCCATCTGTCATGGATGCTTTAGTGGAGATTCCTGCATTGCAGGGGGTTGGACTAGATGACCCTTGGGGTCCCTTCCAACTCTACAATTCCATGATTCTATGACACTTGTGTTTGACCTATAATGAAGTACAGAGGTACCTCGGGTTACATACACTTCAGGTTACAGACGTTTCAGGTTACAGACTCCGCTAACCCAGAAATAGTGCTTCAGGTTAAGAACTTTGCTTCAGGATGAGAACAGAAATCGTGCTCCGGCGGTGCGGCGGCAGCAGGAGGCCCCATTAGCTAAAGTGGTGCTTCAGGTTAAGAACAGTTTCAGGTTAAGAACAGACCTCCGGAACGAATTAAGTACTTAACCTGAGGTACCACTGTACGAGTAAAACATACGCAGTGTATCAGACTTCACAAAACTGTGGCTCGGGCTTCAAGCATCCCAGCAAACACCTATTTCTCGAGGCTACTGCTTTTCAGGCTTCTTCTCCACTCAGTTACTTAAAATGTTGAATTCTTCTCTCTCTACTGCAGGCTGAAGCAGATCAGCTGCTGCAGGTTCTCATTATCAGTAAGCTCAAGACCGCACAAATTTCTAGCCTTGTGCTACAGAAATGCCTACAGGTGTTCTGGCTAGGCCTAGCATTCATTTTCAGTACATATTTGTTAGGTATTAAAAAGCAAATTAACTGGCGGGCCAAGGGTTTTGGGAGAGTTGCCAGACAGGATCATCTGTGCTAATTTGCCAGCCTCTACCCAATTCACAGCTACAGAAACCTGCTCTCTTGTTTTAGTTGCTAATGGAGGCTTGGTGGGGTATGTACCAAACAGTAACACGCAAGACTCTCTGGAAATAAAAATCAGTTTCTGGAAATAAAAATCAGTTGCTGTTCAGAAATTACCCAGCGGATTACTCATTAGAAAAACCAGGTCCTACTTAGAATGCAGGTATTCAGACAAGGGGGTGGAAAGGGAGAACTGCAGCCAATGTTAGACCTACACAGAGTAGACCCATTGAAATTTCATCGGCATGCCTGGTTTAGGTCCATTAATTTAAACTGAGGGTATGTCTCTTGTTGTTGCCACCTATAGCTTTTATCATACTGCACCAGACACACAGGGATGCGGGTGGCACTGTGGGTTAAACCACAGAGCCTAGGACTTGCCGATCAGAAGGTCGGCAGTTTGAATCCCCGTGATGGGGTGAGTTCCCGTTGCTTGGTCCCTGCTCCTGCCAACCTAGCAGTTCGAAAGCACGTTAAAGTTAATCTGGTGAACCAGGTTCGCATCTCCACTCCTCCACATGCAGCTGCTGGGTGACCTTGGGCTAGTCACACTTCTCTGAAGTCTCTCAGCCCCACTCACCTCGCAGAGTGTTTGTTGTGGGGGAGGAAGGGAAAGGAGAATGTTAGCCGCTTTGAGACTCCTTCGGGTAGTGATAAAGCAGGATATCAAATCCAAACTCCTCTTCTTCTTCTTCTTCTTCTTCTTCTTCTTCTTCTTCTTTCCGTGCGCTGCTCTGGTACACCAGAAGCAGCTTAGTCATGCTAGCCACATGAGTGAGATGAGTGCCGCAATCCCAGAGTCGGCCACAACTGGACCTAACGGTCAGGGGTCCCTTTACCTTTACCTTTACCAGACACACAGGCCCGTCCTTCCAATATTACACACAACTGAGTTTCCTTTTTTAATGTAAAAGTTATAGAAGTCAAAACTTCAGCTTACCCTTCATCCTTCTAGCTCTGCAGGAAACTGCGCACAGAAAAATTACCACATGACCCAGGGGAGCCAGAGAGTGCTCAAGTCAACGCTGCAAAACAGACAGCGTTAAGGCAACGGATACATAAGTAAAAATCTCCCTGACTAACAAAATGGTCTTAACAGTTTGTACATGAAAATGATCTTTGAATAGCTAACAATGTGCAAGACTGCCTTGGTCTAAGTTCTCTCGGGCCAGCTTCTCTGCTGTGGTATTTCCAAAGGCAAATGCCTTATAACTAAAATTACAACATAGATCACGCGGATGGGGACAGAGATCTGGTGGGTGTTCATGTTCTCACCATGAGCTCTGCCATTATCCCAACCATTTCAATTTGAGAAGAGGCATCAAGTCACCAAAGGTAGACTGAGCAGAATGAATGAGATGGAGGACTTAGGGTGGTATCCAAAGATCTCATTCTGCTAGCGCAAGGCGCATGTGCTCGCAAAACAGAACTTTCTCTGTCTCTCTTTTGCAGCTCCCCACACGCCTTTCCAAAGGCTCCTGGGAGGCTGGGGCTGACATTGCTGCTGCTGTGAGTGCTGGAAAGAAGACCTGCTCCCTGCTGCAAGGCCCATTTCCACCTGACCTAGGGGCGGGGCTCAGACTCACCTTGAACAGCTAAAAGGGGCTTCTGGAAGGCCACTGGGACATTGCTGGGTTGGGACAACTAGCTAAAATCTTTTAAATGTTTTAAACATTCCAATTTTGGTTCCTCTGGTTTGTTTTTGTCGGGTCGGTGTTGGTTAAATGTTTAGTTGGAACTGACGGTTATTTTAATTTGAGTATTGTTGTTATTATTGTTAATTGTATTTTGGTTGTTTTTGTTATTGGTTTTTATTGATTTGTTGGTCTGTTTGTTGCTTGTATAGGATATTTTTATGTTTCGTTGTGTTTTTGTACATGTTGTAAGCTGGCCAAAGAGGCAGGGGAGACCTAGCCAGATTTAAAAAATATTATCAATATTAATATTCCAAAGGTGAGAAACCACTGAATAAGATTTGGGGAATGTGCAAGAGGGGGGTAAAACAGTAAGTGGAATTGCCACTGTGTCAGCAGAACTGCACTGTCACTGCTTTGGGGATGATCAATGTATAAAACTAGATACTGCCCACATGACATTTCATAGACTGGAATAAGATGCTTGGAGAAAACAGGAGTTCTATCCCTGTTCGCTTATCCTTTCCTTAATTTTCCCTGCTTCAGTCCTTCCACATTTCCCTCTCTTTCTAGACATTGTACCATCAGCTCACTCTATGCTGGAATCTAGACACGTACAAAAAAAAAAACGTTGTGAAAATGCTTAAAAAAAAACATTTTGAAAAATATATGGAATCTGCCATAGCTCACCATCGCCATCTAGTGTCGCATTCGTATAATGCGCTTTACAACACACTTAAAACATTTTGTTTGCAGCTGTATAGCTGAGTCCTGTGTGTCCTCTGCAGTGGGAGCAAGCAGCAGAGCTGAGCAGCTCCATCCAATCCGTGGAAATGCAGTTCCCACCTCCATTCCACACATATTTATCCCATGCTCACTTCTCTTGTGTGCATAGTTGTCAGACCAAGCATGACCAGGAGGACAAGCAAAGTAAGGCACAGAGGTATATTAACCCCCCAAAGAAACCATTTGTTATCAATCTCCAGGGTACCCATCACCAACCAGTGGCATATGACCAAATCTGGTTCACTAGATATTATTTTACGTATTTGTTTGTAAAAGTGTTTATATATCTATACTGATATCTATCTATCTATATCTATATCTATATCTATATCTATATCTATATCTATATCTATATCTATATCTATATCTATCTATATCTATATCTATCTATATCATCTATCTATCTATCTATCTATCTATCTATCTATGTTTTACAACAGTTCTACATAATACAATAAAAATCATATAACAATTTTAAAATCAGCTAACTTACAGAAAGATGCATTCTCACCTACATAAGCCAGAAGAATAAAAAATGCAGTGGTACCTCGGTTTCAGAACAGCCCTGTTTATGAACTATTTGATATAAGAACTTCGCAAAACTGGAAGTAGTGTTCCGGTTTGCAAACTTTACCTCAGTCTGTGAACGGAAGCCGAATGGTAGAAGGGCACTGGCAGCGGGAGGCCTCATTAAGGAAAACGCGCCTCAGTTTAAGAACAACTTTGGTTTAAGAACGGACTTCTGGAACGGATTAAGTTCGTAAACCGAGGTACCACTGTAGCTTTAAAAGTTGGAAGCATAAATGTAGAAGCAACAAGCCAACATTCACCAAATGCCAACCAAAATGCCTGGTATCATTTCTGGAATATATTCTGGCTCTGTTCAGTGGGAAAGAATTTATTAACTGCAGAACAGTCAAAGAACCCATCCTTACTGTCCAGATTAAAAAAACCAAAAACTTGCAGTGGTATAATGGTTAGAGTGGAGACCCAGGTTCCAAAGCTTACTCAGCCAAAAATCTCAATGGGGAACACTGGACTGCACCACATCTGGTTTGGGGAACCTCTAGCACTGCATATGTTGCTTAACTACAACTTCCATCATCCTTGGCTATTGGCTGATGAGAGTTGTAGTTCAGCAATATCTGGAGGACCAAAGGTTTTCCAGCAATAGAGATCAGATTAGTCCGTTTTGGGGCCTAACCCGACCTGCCGGTCAGTTTAATCTGGCTCCTGTGGAAGTTTTTAAAAAAAGCTTAACCCTAAAAAAAAAAGCTCAACAACTTTGGGGTAAAATCATAAGAAAAGCTCAACAACTTCAATCCTAAAAAAAGGTTAACAACTGTGGTAGTCCCTTCGGTCAGCCCTCACGGCCCTTCACTTCATGAAATCTGGCCCTCTTTGAAAAAAGTTTGGACACCACTGGATTATAGACATCTCCCATATATATATATATATATATATATATATATATATATATATGATCTCTACACGGATAAGACTAGGATGTTCTCTCCAATACAATTTGTTTTCTCTGTGTAGGTATATATATATGTATATTCCTCCACATGCAGACAGCATTCAGGCACATGAGTCTCTGCCTACAGCGGTATATGTTTAAGCTCAGCCCCAAAATAGTCCCCCCATAAAGATACTCTCTAAACAAAAGAGTTATCTACCCTACTTGCCCACACATGCATCAGTGTCAATCTGACCTTCTGGAAGGGGAGGAAAAAAGGACCGACTCTCTCCCAATTTACAAGAGCTCCCCCTCCTGATTGCCTATGGGCAATTCTTACCCATAATAGTCAACCAGGAAGAGTGGCTGCTTGTCAGCCTGGCACAGTCCAACAGTTTAGCATTAAGAATGCAAAGTCATCTTATCAGAATCTGAAAATGCAGGCATGACCTTATATAATTTTAGAGTTTGTATGCAGCATCCCTCCACTCTGTCACAACATTTAAGTTCTGTTCACAGAAAGGGCCCCTGAGCAACGGGCGACCACAAACACGAAAAACTGGAAGTGCAAACTTCCAAGTGGTCACTGCCGCCCAAAACATTGCGTTGGTCAACATTAATCTTCTGTGCTCCCGAAATTTTTAACATCGCAGCTGTGCAGGCCTGCTGTTCTGTGCTTCAGCCAGCCATGCCTTCCTAGGGCAGACATAGAATAAAGAACAAGCATCCTGCACCATTAAGAGGAACTTCAGCAGGTATAGCTTGTCATGTTGTACCTCTTCTACACAATTATTAAAGGTTGCAGTTGCTGAATACACTCAAGCCCCTGTTTTTGGATCTCCCCCTTGGGGTTTTCCCCAAAAGGGTGGTTTTTTTGTTTTGGTTTTTTTTTGGTAGTTCTGCAAACTTAGGCTTCCCTAAGCCAGTCTGTACATCTCTCTTGTGTATAAGCAGTGTGCCCTTTCGGCTACATAATAAGCAGCACCTCACAGCCTGTACATCGGAAATATGATTTGCACTTAACCTGATGTAAAAAGAAAAGAGCTTGCTGTGAAAATTGTGACCGAGAAATAACTAAGCTATCGCCCCCTGAGCTATCACTTGCAAATGTTCTTTCTTCACTGAGGCAACTTTTGTACCTTGCAATTAATTTTTACTTTCAGGATGAGTCAACGTTTGAAGAGAACTTCCTTGAAGTGGCCTGCTGGTGTTATTCAAGAACAGCATAATAAGTTATTATGGGTAGGAACAGCTCTGAGGTTTGACAAGAGGACATTCCAACCATACAAAATATGAACCACAGCTTGTGTTTCATAGATGGATAAAAATCAATCACATTTTGAAGCTTAAAAACTTCAAAAGTATTAAGTATAATAATAAAGTTTTAAAACTGATTTTAAAAAATAGTCTTTTTTAAAAAACAACAAACTAGTTCAAATTAAAAGGTTTTTTATGCAAACTTGTTCAAGAGAGTTATGCAGATGTTAAATCTGAAACAAAGTTTTCTCCATGGATCGTTTTTACACAAACACAAATCACACTTCAAAACTCAGTTGTGATATTGCAGCCCATTCCGTGAAGGTTTACTCAGTTTAAGTCCAAAATTAATTCAACCACCCCCAATATGCATAGGATTGAAGCCTAAATTAATGATTTAAATTGCCTTGCTTTTAAAAAATAAATAAACCAGTCCAGCCTAATCTGCAGAAGAATCCTCTACAGGTAATGGTCTTCAAACAAACACAACATTTTCACTTAGGGTTTACTTATATCCCACCTTTATAAAAAGGCAAAGGGACCCCTGACCATTAGGTCCAGTCGTGAGGCGCTCATCTAGCAGCAAACAAAAAGTGATTAAGAAAACAGTATAATCACCATACATAGCAAAGGCAAAAGTACCCACTCTTGTTTCTCCCACTTTGCAAGAAGTAACTCCTGTTGCCTGCAAAGTCTGGGAGAAATTGTTCCGCACTTCCTCCAAATTTGTTCTGCAACTTCTCAACTGTGCCTTTGAAAACCAGTCCTCCATCTCATCACAGCTTCCTTCCTCTTTGCCCTCACTTCCACCTCTCCGCCTCGCTGGCATTTTTTTAAAAAAACACACCATACTTTAAGGTACTCTAGTGAGGCAGCGACTCCAAAATAGTCGGAAGGCTTTGGCTACTGTGAAATATTTTCCCCGTTTCAACTTTGCTCGTTCCCCAACACTTTCCGTCTTAAGACTGTATAAAATGTCAGTCAGTCTACTTGTACAGGGTACAATTGTTACCCCAGAGGATTAGTGCGGTATGTACCAAGCTCTACACCGTGAGAGATTATTTGAAAGAGGTCAGCTCTGCAGACGAGTCACAGTAGCTAATACTTGGAAAACATCACTCATCTTTTAAAATCTCTTTCTACATAATTAGTTTAAGAAGTCGGAGCTTTTCAGTCGGAGGTTTACATGCATTTCACTTCATGACATTTCCTTTGATAGACAGTGCAAAAGGGCTCCTGTTAGCCGAGCAGTCTGGTATCAAAACCCGCCAGAGTCTTTGCAGACTGTAGGATTTGCATGCATGAAAAACAGAGACAAAAATCTCCAAACTCAGCTACTTGCCACAACCTGAGGTAGACTTTTACCTGTAAGAGCAAATACTCTGAACTAACAGGAACTCTGAAGTATGGTATGTTTCAGAAACCAAGCAGCCATGTGGGGTCACCAAATTTGCCAACACTACTCACTGGAAATCTTCCAAGTTGTTGCATGTCTCCATTGTCCACGAGCACATCATTTCTTTGCAACATCTAGTGTAAACACTGCTCACAAATTTGGGGACAGAGTGAAGGGGAGAGAAGGCACAAGTATCTTTATACATAATTCCAAAACTCTGTGCTAGAGTACCCTAGCACAACACAAGAAATAGAAGTTTCTGGAAGCCCAAAGCCCACAGCATTTCTGAAGGGTTCACTGCTGTTGTGTTGCCTGCTTCCCATCAGCTTATGTTGGACTGAATGGTTCAACTTCCTTTTTGTGGCTGAATGGACCATTCAGTCATACTCAATATAGAGAGTAGAACTGCCAGCCCCAGAGGTGGCTGCTGGTATCACTGCTCAAGCCTTGCCTCTTTTTCCAGTCAAAAAGCACACCCAGATCAGCAAGCTGTGCACACAGACAGGCAGGGAAGCAAAAACAGCAAACTGATCCAAGGGGGAACTTGCAGAGGAGAACTGGTAGGGTGGAAGCACAGGAACTCCTTCCCACCTGCTAATCCTCTCCTGAAAAATTTCCCTGCCCTGCATTGGCATCACAAGGCAATCCCAAAGTTTGGAAACCTGTGTTTGCCACATAACAAACAGCTCCAACCCCATAACAAACATTTTCAGCCCCATAACAAACAGTTCCGACTGCCTACACACACACACACACACACACACACACACACACACACACACACAACCAACGCATGTGGTCCAGACAACAAAACAGCCCAGCATACATTTCAAGTTTTAGACAGGTGATGAAACAGGACTGAAACAGAAATTATGTGACTTCTGTCCTCGCTCAAAACCTGTGAGTTGTGCAAGCAAAGTTTCTTACATCTGGGGGACAGTTAAACCACAGGAGTCTAAAAATGTTGAAATCAAGTTAGTACAAAGTCAGAAAACAGGCTATGGCCTCATTTACACTTAGGCCTTGGTTGCACATTACACTAAGCCAAATAAGGGGTTGCCACAATTCCATGGAGCTCACAGCCACTACGTCTGCTATCTGGTCTTTTTCACTCTCACGCCACCGTCAAGATTTGGCTTACGATATAATCCAACCACGGAAGAAGTACAGACCAGGGAGGCTGCCAACTCCTCTCTGAGCAGCAGCACATTCCAGGTGTACCACGGTAAGCCACGGTTTAGTATTATGAGGATCTGTAACAGTGAGCCATAGGGTTGCATGTCTTCCCTGCCCTTGGCCACTCCACTGACCCTCCAGAGAGGGAGTTCAGAAGGTTTCTCCCTCAGATTAACCACAGCTTGCTGTGACATGCAAACCCAGATCAGAATGGCTCACTGAAACAAGCAAACTTTAAGCCAAAGTTTAAAATGGCTGGCTTGTTTCAGCGAACTGGAAGATCAACCTTGACAGACATAGCGTTCAACTGTGGTTCAAGTGAAAGCTCCTCAAGAGGAGGAGTGTGGTCAGTGGCAGACTTTGGGCTCTCAAATTTTGGCAGCGCCCCGTGAAACACTACAATTTGGCACATACACACATACCACCTCTCAAGTTCCATTCTACAAAGTTGTTGTGGCGCCCCCTACAGTATGGCTGCCCTGGTTGCACCACCCTAAAACCACCTCTGCTGTGGCTCATCTATGGTTTAGCATCACATGCAAATGCAGACTACAACTTATGCACTCACACTAAACCATAGAAGCTCTTACTCTAATATTTCTCTTGCACCTTTCTTCTAGCAAGCTCATGCACAAAGCTCCCAGGTGGTGTCCCATCCAGGCATTGACCAGATCCAGAACTGCGTTAGCTTCAGCTAGGTTGCTGCATTGTGTGCTTTGATGACCTTTAATCCCATTAAAGTTAATGGAAATCACGTCATGGACTGTGAAAAGCAACCCTTTTCAGTACAGGGTTACATCTCTGCATTATGTGAGTTTTTACAATTTAGTGAACTCTCCACAGACCTTGTGACTATTCAGAGAACCCGGAGACACACCAGGAAATGCTGCCAGTCGCCCGGATGAGCTTGTCAGGATTCACTAGTGATAACTGGGGCGGAAATAGGAAAATAAGACCTCTTTCAGACATTCACAAAATCCATTTGAGATTGTTGCCACTGAGATGTGAACAGTCACACCAAGTTTGGGACAGCCAAGACATTCCCAGAGCACAAGGCTACTGGTTTTCAGAGAGGTCATTGCACGAACTACCTCCATATTTTCCCCTGAACGCATTCCTATCTGGACCATATTATCCACTAAGAACAGGTCCCATGCAAGTCGTAGTTATTGAAATGCTGATTATGTAGGAGCAGCGCATTACAGACTGCGCCCAAAGTTTTCTCTCTCTCTCTCTCTGCTTTCCTTGACAGCTGTAGAAATGTCACCTTGGAAAAGCGGCAGCTGTTACGAATTATCCACTTAGCTAAGCTCTCCCCCGAGTTCTTTAATTTTATTGCAAATGAAGGCACAAGGTGGGAAAGGAGCACATGAGGAGTGGGGGAGGGTGGATTTGGTGTCCCCCCCCCTTCTTATTTGCTTGTTTCGCATAGATCCAGGTTCTGGTTGCAATCTTATTAATGGTACATTTATTTATTTTAATAAAAATGTTGCAATACTCCTCAATTCTCCCCACAAAAAGTTCCTAACAAAGAGCAGTAATTTAAAAAAAATACCAAGACAAGACTCAGTGAGTGCAGAAGCACAATGACAAGAATGGTACTTGAAGAAAACCAGCGAGAGGCGATCTGGTGATAATCCCTTGGAGGGGACTGTGACCTCAACCTGGGTACAAAGGTTGCAGAAGACCTGTATACATAGTGAAGCCTGCAGATTTTAAAACATGTATGTTATAGAATCATGCCAAGGGGATAATTCAAAAGGCATGAGCAAGATTCTTCAAACCTGGAACCATCGGTTTGAGGAAGGACAAAGAGAAATAACAAATCATAAATAATTTGCCAAGACAATAATGAAACGCGTTTGTGAATTCAAAGGCTTGACAGCTTAATTAACAAATAAAAGCTCAGCTTTCTTTGTTGTGTTTCCTTTACCACATATTGGCCAAACACACCCCTTGCATTCCCCCACTCCCCCACCCCAACTTTGCTGCATTCAAATTTTTTACCAATTTCCAAGCCTATTCCAGCAAAAGATTGAATTGTTTCCAAAGAAAGTCACTTCGGTGAAATTGCCTGTTGGAACAAAACACCACAGCGAGAGTCATCCGTTTACCTTTTAAAATCCGGTTTGCTTTCTCTCAGCAACCTTTCCTAATGAGACAAAGTATATCCTCTCTCCACCCCGCCTCCCCGATTTTAACAAAACCAGAATTTTGTTTCCATAAATAGATGGGCAAGGAAGAGAGATTTCAAGTTGCCTTCATTTCTTTGCCATTGTCAAAGCAAAAGAGCTTCGGGGGGGGGGGAGGAAAGCAGCCCATCAAGACTGCTGAACGTTTGTCTCCTTTGAGAGGCATTTTAAGAGGAAGAGAGACCAGTCTCTATTCCAGCTTCGTTCTACGGTTATGTGTTAATGAACTGTAGGGCTCAGCATTGCTCAGTTAAAAATCAGCCGTGATGCAACCACAGACACAGAGTTCAACAAGATCTCGGCGCATGGCGTTGCTCCAGAGATAGCAGCATTAACGCAGCAACAGATACGGAACGTATTTTCGGCGGCATTACCTGAATCTCTCATTGCGTCTCGCTCATCCTTTTCTGCATGATGATATCAAGGAGGCGAACTGTTCAGCTGCTTACAGGCGGAGGCGACAGCCAGGAAGCACAGTTGTGACAGAGCTTTGTTCTGCCTGCAGTGAATTACAGGAAGCCAGGGTTAGACAACAGCAGCAGCAGCAGGCAGCAGCAGCAGCAGCAACAACAAATTAAAAAACCAAAGTGTCCCTTTTTCAGCCTGGATTTGCACATCTATTGGGAGACGGAGGACCAAAAGGGGCGGGGGGCAGGGGGGAGGAAGAGTCACGAAACGGGACTGACGGGAGAATATTCCATTGCATGTTTGCCGGATCTCTATTTAACGAGCAAGCAAGTTGAAATCTTCTCCATCGCTCTTTCGTGAAGCAGCCTACCCCTTCGGGCGACCCCCCCGCCTCCTCGCCAGCAAGAGAAACAGACACTCTGTAGCTATTACAGATTAGACTTGATGTGGACAGAATATAGTTGCCTGCCTGGATGAAGCTATATATAAATACAGCCGCTGATCAACTTGCATAATCAGACTGTTCTGTCACCATCACCTCCACTCCCTAGCAACCCAACTCACCACCACCAGCTCCCCCCCCCCTTTTAAAATAATAAAATAAAAGGCGAAAAGGGCGCGTGGGTTTTCAGAACGGCACAAGGCACAAAAGCCTTTTACCCCCCTCCCAAAGATAACACGCAAACCCTTTTCTGTCTCTTTCTTTAAAACAAAAACAACCCCCCCCAAAAAAAAAACCGACCCGCAATGCTTCATATACCCTAAGCTCTTGCTCTTTTGCCTTGCCCTTCCAGCTTCACCCCTGTCAGGCAGAATCTGGCCAAATGGAAAAAGAAAGGGGGTCACACACACACACACACAAAACCAAACATCTGTCTCTTCTTGTGCTGGCCCCTCCTCTGAGAGGTGTTGGGGGGGGGGGGAGAGAATCCATGCTGGGAGGTACAAAAAGAAAACATAACACAGCCACAACCACCCCCCCCCAAGATGCAGCTGGGTGGCTTACAAGCTAGCTAGCTTCCTCGCTTGAATTTCTTTTTTTGCTTTTAAAGTAGGGAATGATTTCATATATATGCTTCCTTAACTGTTTCTAGAGAGTGAGCAGGGTGGATGGGGAGTAGAGGCTTGCTGGTTCGCAGATTTGGCCACTGCTCCAGAGAAGGCATCTAAGGACATATTGCATCGCACCAAAACCCTTCTCTTCACACACAAGCAACTTGCCAGCACTCAAACCCCACTGTACGTGCCCAGCGCCCCCCCAATCCCCAGACCTCCCCCCAATATGCCTATGAGCAGGGTAACCCTCTATGCATGCCTCCTCAAGGGATAAGCCCTGCTGAGTAGGGCTTACTCCCAGGTAAGGCTGCAACCCCAAGCCCCGCTTACCTGAGAGTGAGCCCCACGGAATTACTTCCGAGTAGACAGGGCTAGCTTTGGGTCATTAGTTGCTCCTGCAAACCCTGACATGCAGAAAACCTGAGGAGGAGAAGATGGAAGCAGACTTTTTTTAATATATATGTATATTTCCCCCCACCCTTTTCTGTTGCTTTTCTTGGAAATTACAAAACAACTCTCCTCCACAAACACACACACCCCTCTTGCATGACAAATCCTCCTTTCAAATCAGACTCGTCGCTGCATTCAACAGTTTGGATGGGAAGGCTAAAAGGTTAACGCTGGGGGAGGGAAGAGGAAAGTCGACGCTCGCTGGCCCTTTTCTGCATAGATGTCCGAGATATGTATAGTGTGCGCTTATCTCTGCCGCCGCCACCCCCGGCCACTCCACCCCCCCTTTTTTTTTGGTCCAAATGCAACCCCCCCTGCTAGCAAGCCAGCTGGAGCTGAGGCAGGATATGACTTTGGAGGCTGGTTTTCAGATAGAAATATATATATGTAATGGTTTTAAAAGCAAGCACGCGTTTTGCACAGCTCCGCAGAGCTCCTACCCATTCATGCAGCCTGCAGCCTCTGAAATCTTGCCTGATCCGCCGTCGGCAGCAAATTGAAGACGGAGGAGGCGAGGGAGGGAGGGGGATGCTTGCCGGAGAGAGCCTTGAATGTACAAGAAACTGGAGGCGGGACGGGAAGGATCCGCCCCCTCCCTTCGCGTCCCGCCCCTTTCCTGACATTCCCCCCCCCCCCGCACCTCTCTCACCTTCCCTCCCCGTTTCCCAAAAAACCCCACTAACGAACCATTTCCCGCCCATCCAACTCAAGCTTCCGCCGGCTTTTGCCAGCGACAGAGGCAGAGGCAGCATCTCAAACGAGTCGCGGCATTGTGGAGTCGGAGGGGACACCGAGGGTCATCTAGTCCAACCCCCCTGCAATGCAGGAATCTCAGCTGGATCATGGAAGGAGAGAGAAAGAGAGAGTCCAACAAGTCTTGTGGCAGGCAGTTCCACTGTCAAGCAGCTCGTGTGGCATCTTTTTTATTTTTTAAGAACATGTTTATTGTAGCGTAATAAGCTTCCAGGGGCCAGAGTTCACTTCATCAGACGCACAAGGTGTTGTTCACAGTTGCCCAGGGGAATTTTATGTGGTGTACGTGTGTTTCTGCGTGTGCAAAAATGCCAACTGTCTGCAAACCTACAGCCTGTGACCATCCTAAAAGCCATTGTGTTATATGGTTTGCTAATTCTGGGCGATTGTAAAAGTACCAAGGACTGTGGGACTCTTAATCTAAGGGTTGTGGGTTTGAGCCCCATGTTGGGCGAAAGATTTCTGCATTGTAGGGGGTTGGACTAGATGACCCTCAGGGTCCCTTCCCACTCTACAATTCCATGATTCGGTGGTAAATCAGTGGCTGTGCAGTGTAGTTGGCTACGGTGGCTGGATCAGGACCTGGGGAGACCAGCGTTCAAATTCCCACCCAGCCGTGAAGGAGGATGGGGCGAGGAAGGAGAGCCCCATGTACAACACCACTTTGAGCTCCCTGTAGGATAGGAATGAAATTTATTAAGTAGTGGGTGGACAGATCAGACGACACAGAGAACAAAATTAATAAGGGAAGTTTTTAATGTTTGATGTTTTATTCTGTTTTTAATCTGTTGGGAGCCACGCAGAGTGGCTGGGGAAACCCAACTGGATGGGTGGGGTATAAATAAATTAATAATAATAATAAAAAATAGATCTTAACACATTGTAAATCAGGTTGCTTTTGCAGCTGCATGCAGGTAACAATCTCCTCATCCCAGTTTTTCGTTTGCGGGCAAGGAAAGGAGGAAGTTCCTTAAGTTCCATTCAGTATTGGGATGTAAAAAAGGAGAGAGTGCCTCTGAGCATGTCTGCAACGCATCGCCTGCAGCAGTTGCGCACGAAGACAGTGACTGTGGTGGAGCAGTAGACTCTTCATCTCAACAGTTGTGGGTTCAAGCCCTGCATTGTGCAAAAGAGTCTTGCATTGGACTAGATGACCCTTGTGATCCCTCTTTCCAACCCTATGATTAGGCAAATTATTTTACTGGTTTCTCACTTTTCACCCTCAATCATTCACCAGCTGCATCATGCAGCCAGACATTCAACAAGTGACGCTCTCCACATCACTACCCTTCCTTGCTGCTGCCTGTTGAATTTCACAGAGCTCGACGCCATCTTTCAAGAATCCCCACACCCTGCTGGCAGCAGCCTGGACCATCCCGATGGAGACACAGAGATTCTCAACAAGATGGCGGCAGAAAAGATGGTGGCAGAAAAAACAGAGCTGGAACCTTTGTTTAACTCTTCGGAATACTTTTATTCAGTACCATTGTTCAGAATCGCAGACCTCCACAAAGTGTAATATTTGTAATCATTATATAGTGGTACCTCGGGTTAAGAACTTAATTCGTTCCAGAGGTCTGTTCTTAACCTGAAACTGTTCTTAACCTGAGGTACCACTTTAGCTAATGGGGCCTCCTGCTGCCGCCGCACCGCCAGAGCACAATTTCTGTTCTCATCCTGAGGTAAAGTTCTTAACACGAGGTACTATTTCTGGGTTAGCGGAGTCTGTAACCTGAAGCGTCTGTAACCTGAGGTACCACTGTATATGCAATCACCCCTAAGCACAGAGAAAAAGAAACAAATTATGTGTGTCTCTCTTTGGATGCAGTGGACTGGTAGGGCACAAGGCAAGGAGGCCAACAGTAGGTGGAGCCAGAGCCAACTAAATCTGGGTCTGTTCTGCTCTGCTCCTCTCTGTGTTCCAGAAAGGCACCATTGAGACTAAGGAGGAAGAAGCTGGCATGAGATGGCAGGCAGTTGGGGGCTGGTGATGGGCAAATTGTGGTTGGTGGAGGCATGTCCCATTTGCCCCAGTGGACCAGCTCCACAGAATGGAACTTGCTTCTGAGTAACCAAGCAGAGCATTGCACAGAGGTCTCTCATCCAGATAACCTGTGAATTCAGCATTCGTCCTGATTTGCTTGCACAATGCGGTGGTTAAATGGGGTGGCATGCAGCTCAGTTTTACTCACAGCTGATGTGTGAGTAATGGTCGTAACGTGTTTAGTCATTTCATGGAATGATACAGTTGGAAGGGACCCTGAGGATCCAGTGGTGTAGCGTGGGTTGTCAGCACCCGGGGCAAGGCAAGTAATTTGCGCCCCCTAACCTGTGGATTTGCGCCCCCTAACCCGTGGATTTGCGCCCCCTAACCCGTGGATTTGCCCTAACCCCAGATGTTGTGCCCGGTGCGGCCCGCCCCCCCTGCACCCCCCACGCTACGCCACTGTGAGGATCATCTAGTCCAATGCAGGAATACGCAACCTGCAGGGATCGAGCCCGCGTCCTTGGCATTACCAGCACCAAGCTCTAACCAGCTGAGCTATCTGGAAGCTCATTGGGTCTACTGCAAATAAACCTCCATTGAATGTGTCTGCTTTTTATTGCCCACATGGGGAAGTCATAGTACCATGAGCATTCGTCCTTGTTTGCATGTGGGAGATTTACACGTCTTCCTGTTAATCATTTGTTCAACCCACACTTCTCGGTCCAGTTTCCCAGTCCCTTTCCTAACTGCAAGACGTCTGGGTGGTTTTTTTTTTTTAATAGATCTGTTTTGAGCTTAGGGTGATAGAGCCCTTTAACTGAGCCAACTCTCTCATAAGGTGGTGGACTCTCCTTCTTTTGGAGATTTTAAAGCAGAGGTTGGATGGCTATCTCTCTGGGATGCTTTAGCTGAGATTCCTGCATTGCAGGGGTTGGACTAGATGACCACCAGAGGATCCCTTCCAACGCAACAATTCTATGATTCTGTGATTCAGTATGTGCTTGAATCACTCCCTCAAAATAGTGGCAGTCTGAGTGCACCATGAGAGAGAGAGAGAGGAAGAGACAGAAATGACCGTGCTTAGTAAAGTATTAGTGTGTGGTAGCTGTCATGGAAGAATTATAGCATGGCTTGCTACTACAGGTTGTGTTTATTCTGGATTTGGCTGCACAGTGTGGGAATGAAAGTAGACTATAGAATGGAAAGATAGGAGTTGTGTCAGCAGAAAATATGGAAGAGAAACAAAGGCTGGAGGTACCAAGTCCATATGTTTCGTGGACTTGGCAACAGACCTGCCAGATAAGAGCAGAGGTGCAGAACTCAAAGCAAGTTATATATAATAGGCTGAAACCTGCATATGCACCATAAACTAGCATTCACACACACACACACACACACACACACCCAAAAGGATCTTGGAAACTGTAGTTTACGTCTCATGGAGCTACCATTCCCAGCACTCTTAACAAAGTACAGCATTCTCTGGAGGTAAAAGTGCTCAAAATAAATACAGTATATGTGTCTCTCAGCAAATATTTAAGTAAGCGGGCTAATCTGCTAAAATAAAACTATTTCAGAAAACTATAGGGGGTGTTGGACTGCCAAGAGTTCTTTTGGATGCTGGATGTTTGCAACAGCTTCAGCAGGGCCGGTTTGCAAGATCTTTTATCCTAATTCGCCCTGAACTCATTCTAATACACAAGATTAGTGGCTCTAGCAATTTATGACCCGTGTGTGATCTTTCATGTAATAGCCGCAACATAAGAATTGGCCCTGGATCGTAAGAAGAATCAAGCTTGCTCTTTGCCCTGCTTTGCATCCCATAATTTGCCCTCGTATCCATTCAGGTTAGCTGGAACAGGTGGAATGTGGAATGTTCCAGCCAGCCAGCCAGCCATGCCCTCCTACAGGATACTCCATTCTGTTCCACTGTCTGCCCCAAGTATCAGTCAGCATCCTGCACATTTTCAAGGGGGGGTTAATGGGTCACTGGCAACATAGTGTTGTTGTTTAATTTACTGGATATTCTATGGAAAGCATAAATCCAGATAAAAAGTGTGGATTTGCGGGGGGGGGGCAGGTGCAGACTGGGATTTTGACATCAGCTAGGAAAAACTTGCATGTGGTTCCACAATAAACATCTAACTGGGCTGTTTGGGAGATTTCCCCCCACCCCCTTAGGGTTTTCTTTTGTTGTTCCTTAGACCCCCCCCCTGCTGATATCTCCCTCCAGTGTGTGGCTGTCACTGTTTTGGCTACATTAATTATCACCTCTGAATACCAGAAATATCTATTCAAGTTAGTTAGTACTGAGAAGAGCTACTTCTTCTCTGCAGAGTTTCATTAGCCAGAGGGTTGATTAAAGAATTAATTTTAAGACCATTTGTTTTGTCATAAAAGCTGGGATGTTTGTTTTGTGTTCGTTCTCAAGGAATTGAGCTTCCTTGAGTGACCCAGGAAAAAAGGAGGAATGATTTCTCTAGGGCTTGACCATACCCAGACAGAGGTTTGTTTGTTTTTTAGTTCCTTTTTGCTTTCACATTTCCAACAGAACTGCTGCAAATAAATATTGCATGAGCAATTTGGGCATAATTCTCTTTCTGAAAGACAAGGTAGCAGGTGGAAGATTTTTCTAAAAAATATTTTACCCAGAATGACTGGAAATCTAAAAGTCACTCACATGATTGGCAGCGTCGTGAAACAGACTATTGAAAACATTGCTTAGTATTGAGTAACATGAAAATTCTGCCTATGATATCTACTCAGAAGTAAAGTCTACTGAATTCAGTGAGACTTACTTCGTTGGGATTGCAGGCTAATTCCACACTTTCAAAGTCACTGCTTGCAATTGCAGTTATTTAATGATGATTATGTATTTGTGAACTAACCCTGCATTATACTGAAACCAATTGGGCATGCATCCCTGCAACACAACGGAAGAATCTGACTATTCTAGGACTTTCTTTTGAGAAGTGATCAGAAATAATCCCTTGCAGTGCCCCAACTCTAGAACTTTCTGAGATTTGTGAAAGCCTGATTTTGAACCTCATTCAGGGACCGTTCTCTGTTTGGTGATTATTCTTTCCATAGGAATAACATTATTTTAGTGGTGTAATTCTTAGACATACATTATATATTTTAAATTTACTAGTTTCCCATCTTTATGCAGGAATCATGTTTTGAAAGGCTGTTAGATATGTAGATTGGCAAATTCTAATTCTCAAAATAAAATAATAGCTGTATCTACAGTATTAAGCACTTTTTATTATTCAGTGAAATTTTTTGTGTTTGGGTATGTCTTGCGTAGGGCCTCAATTCTTTCTCTCACTTGCTTAAAGGTAAAGGTAAAGGTAAAGGACCCCTGACAATTAAATCCAGTCACGAACGATTCTGGGGTTGCGGCGCTCATCTCGCTTTACTGGCAGAGGGAGCCGACGTTTGTCTGCAGATAGTTTTTCGGGTCATGTGGCCAGCATGACTAAGCCGCTTCTGGCGAAACCAGAGCAGCACACAGAAACGCCATTTACCTTCCTGCCAGAGTGGTACCTATTCATCTACTTGCACTGGCGTGCTTTCGAACTGCTAGGTTGGCAGGAGCTGGGACCGAGCAACAGGAGCTCACCCCATCGCGGGGATTTGAACTGCTGACCTTCCGATCGGCAAGCCCAAGGCTCAGTGGTTTAGACCACAGCACCACCCGCATCCCCCACAGTATTTATTGTCAAGGGAAGTGATCTATCATCAGGCCTGACCATTGGCAGTGTCTCTGAATTACAGAATGGATTTTCATTATGTTTGATTCAAATATCCATTTGTTTTATTTTGTTATTTGATGCCACCTAGGAATATTTGGTCAGCCCTAAATATTTTGTTTTGTTATGAAAATGGTGGCCAGGATGTAATTTAAGGCAGCAGTCCTATATACAATCTGTCACTGGGGCTTTCCTCAGAGTCCGCAGAGGAGAGGTTTCTAATTAAAGTGTCCTGACAGTTGACCCAACAATCACCAAGCCTGAGCCTCACCGATTTTCCAAATAAGAGGAAATGACTTTTGGAGCCATAAGCACCAATTTCCACCCCCCGCCCTTCTCCAAAATTAAACTCTGGGCAGGTCTAACGATCCAATCCTGCCATACACCGGGAGGTTATTGCTTGCTCAGAACAGCTGGTGTCTGTTCTGCATTCTGATGCAGGATCCCACTGTGAGCAGCAACACAGAGATTCTGCACTGATGAGAAGGTCCGCTTACATATGCATAAGACTTTGTGCGCATGAAACAAGGCAGATTGGGAGGTGAGGTACGGCAGATGAGTGATATACAGCGTGCTTTCAGTGTCATAGGTTGAGTCTCTGGCATCTCTACCTGCAAGGAGCTGTGTTTATTTTGTCAGACAAGCAGAGATGACTGAGTTAGACGGAACATGGTTTGTCACAATATAAGAAATCTACATATGTTTGGAATCTGGGTGGGCCATTTACCGCTGATCTCTGCGGCATCAGACTGTTCATATATGCATTTGATATCAGAGTTGCTACGTGCCTCTGAATAGAGATGTGAATGGTTGTCCGATTCCTACAACACAGAATCACAGAATTGTAGAAGGGGAAGGGACCCCAAGGGTCATCTAGTCCAACCCCCTGCAATACAGGAATCTCAACTAGATCATACATGACAGAAGGCCATTTGCTTAAAAACCTCCAATGAATGAGAGTCCACAACCTCTCCATTGTTTGTTCCATTGTCGAACAGCTCTGACTGTAAGAAAGTTCTTCCTGAAGATGGCTATTAAATCTTCTCTCAGACTTCTCTTTTCCAGGATAAACATACCCAGCTCCTTCAACCGTTCCTCATATGGCTTTGTTTCTAGACCCTTGATTATCTTGGCTGTCCTCCTCTGCACAGGTTCCAGCTTGTCAACATCCTTCTTAAATTGTGGTGCTCAGAACTGGACACAGTATTCCAGGTGTGGTCTGACCAAGACAGAATAGAGTAGGACTATTACTTCCCTTGATCTGGGTTACAAAAATTACTCTTGTGTAGTGTTTTGTGGTGCAGGGATTGCACATGCTAGACCTTTTCAAAACATGAATTCAAATACCTGGAAATAAATAAAATCTTAATCTACGTCAAAATATTCAATTGATAACCCCCTAAACTGACATAGAAAAAGACAAATTCTAATCGATTAAAGACAAAGAAGTTTGTTTTAATAATAACAACAATTTTAAAATAGCCAGGGTTTTCTTCAACATGCATTCACACACACACACAACATCCTTAGAAGGAGAAAGACAAGTAAATCCTGACACAGGATTGTAAGTCCAGAAATGCACTCTTTCGGAAAAACATGGCAGAGTTTGACAAAAAAAACCTTGGCTCTATGGAACTGACATCACATAACACGGGTCAGTATATTCCTCATGGACATGAATTCTGTGCAATCCTAACAGTTGCTTCCATTTCAGCTGCAACAGAAAAATAAAAACAACACAGTTTCCCAGCAGCACGAGCGTCTGCTAGAGCAGTTTTGCACATGAAATGAAGGGTCATGGTTTTTACTAGTTCACTAAAGTCATATCAGTTGACATTGATCAGATATGATTGCATGCCATGAAATATGCTGAAGAAATCAACATCACCAACCGTTTACAGACCTGGCTGCTATATCAGCACAAACCCAGGATTCATTTGTCCCTCTTGCTACTTGTCAGGACCTACCGGCTCTCAGAGCCCGACTTGGCTGGGATCTTTTCCTGAAGAGGAAGGAATCCCTCTCCCCAGGGGCGTCGACTTGCCCCCCACATTGAGGGGGCGCAACCACATGACGTGTCACATGACGTCGTGTGCCACATGTGCTGAGGCGAGGCAGGAGGCGTGGAGGGCGATCTTCGCACTGCCGCCCTGAGCTCCTGGGCTCCCGAGATGCTGGGCGGATGCTGAGACGAGCAAAGCAAAGATCTCACTCATCCCAGCTGCTACCCGGTTACCCGGGCTGCCGGAGGCTGGGGCCCAGCAGCAGTGGAGGATGGCAGCCCCCCAATATGGGGGGCGCAGCCCCCGCCTCACAATATTGGAAGAGCTGAAGCCGCCCCCTGTCCCCTATACAGTGGTACCTTGGGTTACAGATGCTTCGGGTTACAGACGCTTCAGGTTACAGACTCCACTAACCCAGAAATAGCTGTTGTTGTTGTTTAGTCGTTTGGTCGTGTCCGATTCTTCGTGACCCCATGGACCAGAGAACACCAGGCACTCCTGTCTTCCACAGTTTGGTCAAACTCATGCTGGTAGCTTCGAGAACACTATCCAACCATCTCGCCCTCTGTCGTCCCCTTCTCCTTGAGCCCTCCATCTTTCCCAACATCAGGGTCTTTTCCAGGGAGTCTTCTCTTCTCATGAGGTGGCCAAAGTATTGGAGCCTCAGCTTTACGATCTGTCCTTCCAGTGAGCACTCAGGGCTGATTTCCTTAAGAATGGAGAGGTTTGATCTTCTTGCAGTCCATGGGACTCTCAAGATTCTCCTCCAGCACCATAAATCTAAAGCATCAATTCTTCGGCGATCAGCCTTCTTTATGGTCCAGCTCTCACTTCCATACCAGAAATAGTACCTCGGGTTAAGAACTTTGCTTCAGGATGAGAACAGAAATCGTGCACTGGCAGCAGTGGGAGGCCCCATTAGCTAAAGTGGTACCTCAGGGTTAAGAACAGTTTCAGGTTAAGAACGGACCTCCAGAACGAATTAAGTTCTTAACCCGAGGTACCACTGTACCTGGCTCACCTGCCGCTCCCCATGGAGGTTGAGAGGAGAAGGAGAGGGGTACCCTGAGACAGCCACTACAAAGGGTAAGTCATCCTGTATGGAAGGCATTGAACAGATACTGTCCATTCAGGTATGTGGTAAGAGGTACCATATTTATTTGAATGTAATGCTCCCCTTTTTGGTCCAATTACGTCGTGAAAATGAAGGTGCGCATTAGATTCGATCACGCATTACATTCGAGTAAACACTGGTAAGTATCCCTTTGTTTCTTACCAAGAGGCCCACAAAGTGGGAGCTGAAGGAAGATGTCCCATTCCAGCTGCAGGATGGATGTCAGTCAGGAGGACCTACCTAGCTACATGGTCCAGTGGGTGGGAGAAGGAAGCAGATAGTTCAGCTCATGGTTTTTAACCCTGCAAATGATTTATTTTATCCCAGGGTGCCCAAATTCGTAAGGCTAAACCACTGCCCATTTGGCTCTCTTACAATACAGTGGTACCTCGGGTTACAAACACTTCAGGTTACAGACTCTGCTAACTCGGAAGTAGTACCTTGGGTTAAGAACTTTACCTCAGGATGAGAACAGAAATCATGCGGCGGTGGCGGGAGGCCTCATTAGCTAAAGTGGTACCTCAGGTTAAGAACAGTTTCAGGTTAAGAACGGACCTCTGAAACGAATTAAGTTCATAACCCGAGGTACCACTGTATTGTTGTTCATAGGCCTTTCGTCAATCCTCAGATCATTTTTTCTTTTTTCCCCTTTTCTTTTTTAAAAAAATCCGTTCTCACGAGTTAATGCCCACTGGTGATAGGTATCTTATACTAGTCGTCTTCCTTGCAGAATGCTCCAAGCAGCTATTTCCCCCTCAGGAATATTTCAGCTTGCACAAATTCCACATGGGTGACACAGAAATTATATGCAGGTCACATCTGCAATGTTCTGCAAACTGACAAGACCATATTTGGGGATTGTGACCACGTTCGGCGCAACCGTACGGACTTGCAAAGAGTTAACGGTTCAAAATGCGGATCCCAGGGCCATCCAGAAACGATAAGAAAGTGAAAGAATTCTAAGCATGCTGCTTTTATGAAAACCAACCCTGCCTGAATAAATTCTTACATGCCGTTTTGTTGTTATAAATAGGAGGCAGCCTGTGTGTTTAAGAGCCCATTTATGCTTCGTATGGCTTTAAAAGGGCTAGGCACACAGCATAGCTTGACAGGGAGAATAAACATTTTATAATAACGAGGAAGCGAGTCAGGAATTTGCCCGCAGGCCATTCCCTTGACTTGTTTATGTTGCATATTAAGGGCCTAAGTAGTGGCTTATAATAAAGAGCAGGCCTAAACCCATGAGACTGTTGACTCTTGTTTTTGACAACATATATGTGCAGCTTTTAAAAACCCTTGATCAATGGTCAGCGCAGTGCTGCTATTGCTTTTAGCTCTTTTTGCAACAGCATCCATGCTTGATACCTTCATTTCTATTTACCCAGGCAACAATGCCGGCAGTTACCGATTCTTCCGCCTCCTTTTTCTTTCCAGGACGGCTAGTAGCAAGAGAACCGGGAGACTCAGATGAGGAGAGAGACTTGGATTCAAATCCCTGCTCAGCAAGGGAAGCAAAGTTAAGTAGGGCTTTTCCACCGCATCAGTTGAGAAACCAGAAGCCCTTGGCCCTTGCTAACCGTCACCTAGCAACAGATGTTCCATCAGGTTGCAGAACAGAGCAATGGAAAAGAAGCAGAGGAGATAGACCAGTTGCCTTTCTCTCCCCCCCACCCCCCACCCCTCTCTCTCTCTCTCTCTCTCTCTCTCTCTCTCTCTCTCTCTCTCTCTCGTTGCCTCCAGGTTTCAGCTAACAGCAGCCATTCCATTCAGTTGAATGTTTTTATCCTAGATCATCATTACAGTGGTACCTCAGAAGTCAAATGGAATCCGTTTGACTTCCAAAACATTCAGAAACCAAGGCGCAGCTTCCGATTGGCTGCAGGAAGCCACGTAAGCCGCATCAGACATTTGGGTTCCAAAGAAAGTTCGCTAACATCCGGGTTGCGGCATTCGGGAGCCAAAACATTTGGCTTGCAAGGCGTTCAGGATCCAAGGTACCACTGTATAAGAACTAGTGCCTGAGCTTTCATTTCCCACCCCTCCTCCCGCCCCATCTCTTTTTCCTTGTGTGTTGTGTCTTTTAGACTAAACTAATTTTCGTGAGCTGCCCTTGGAGTCTCTTCAGCTAAAGAGCAGGGTAAAGAGATAAGCTCCGTGGTTAACCCCTTGGAAAATGACCCACCTTATAATCATACTACAGTAGTACCTTGGGTTAAGTACTTAATTTGTTCCGGAGGTCCGTACTTAACCTGAAACTGTTCTTAACCTGAAGCACCACTTTAGCTAATGGAGCCTCCTGCTGCTGCTGCACCGCTGGAGCCCAATTTCTGTTCTTATCCTGAAGCAAAGTTCTTAACCTGAAGCACTATTTCTGTGTTAGCGGAGTGTGTAACCTGAAGCGTCTGTAACCTGAAGCGTATGTAACCCGAGGTACACTTTGGGCCCCTTTGTGCTTCACTTGTGTGCAGGGCACAAGTGTTTATTTATCTATTTGCACATTGAATTTATATCCTGCCCTTCCTCCCAAAGGAGTTCAGGGTGCCATACCCACCCACAATCTAAAGCTTTCTAAAGTGGGTAAAACACCATAAGCGGAGCCATTGTTCAGTGGAAACAAGCACAAGCTTAGCATACAAGTTATTTTGTCACTGCCTGTGGTCTACCCAGAGAAAGAGGTCCAAAGCTGAAATGGTGCAGTGCTAGGGCTAAATCAGAGTGGCTGGAATTGGAAGGGGCCACTAGGATCATCTAGTCCAACCCCCTGCAATGCAGGAATCTTTCGCCCAACGTGGGGCTTGAACTCTCAACCCTGAGATTAAGGACTCGGCTACATTGGTAAAGATAAAGCGCTTTATATGTGTTATAACACCATGACACCAGATAGCACTATGGAGTCCCTTCCTTCCTTCCTTCCTTCCTTCCTTCCTTCCTTCCTTCCTTCCTTCCTTCCTTTTTTCTTTCTTTCTTTCTGAACCATTCAGTATTCCATTATTACATCCACCAAAACTTATTTACACAGTTCAATTTATCTTCATGCTGCCCACGTTTCCAAATATACACAATTCCCCCCCCCCAATATATTCAATAAACATTTTCCAATCTTCTTTAAATGTATGTTCTTCTTCTTCTCTTATTCTTTATGTTAGGTCTGCAAGCTGTGCATATTCCATCAGTTTAAGTTGCCTTTCTTCTTTAGTTGGGACTTCACTCGATTTCCATTTTGGGGCTAACAAAACATGGGCCGCAGTAGTGGCATACATAAATAACCTTTTTTGACACCTGGGAATTTCGGTCTGAATTATCCCCAACAAAAAGGACTCTGGTTTTTGTTTTGTTTTTTTGAAAAGTCCTTTTAAACATTTTTTTCAATTCATTATGAATTATTTCCCAATACTCTTTTACCCTTTTACAGGTCCACCACATATGATAGAATGTACCCTCAGTCTCATTGCATCTCCAGCACTTATCTGATTCAGTCTTATACATCTTAGCAAGTCTACTCGGAGTTAGATACCATCTGTAAATCATTTTCAGGTAGTTCTCCTTCAAGGTCTTAACAAGCTGTAAACTTCAGATCACTCTTTCCTAATGTGTCTAGATCCAGCCTAAGAATCTCATGCTCTACCGACTGATCTCTCTTGCAGAACTCTAAATCAGAGTGATTGGCACTAAAAAGCACACATTGCCTTTAGGTAACTGCGCAACTCACTCATGCTCAGGATACCTTCAGTTTTGACCAGCTCCCATCATTGAGACACACCTCCTCCCTCCCTCCCAACATCAGTTTATTGTGCGGACTGCCAGTCCATTACTTGTTATTCCCCCAGCAGACTTGAAATCACCTCCCTGTCCCACTGTCCTCTTCATGTAGACCAGCTGCTGAGCCGTTGCTACACAAGTGGGTGTGCTACACAGGGACTGTGTGTGTGAAGGGACCACTGAGCTGCTAGTGCTTCTTGCTAGAGAAAGCAGTGTGTGTGTGTGTGTGTGTGTGTGTGTGTGTGTGTGTGTGTGCCTCATGACTTGCACAGAGGAAAACGCAAAACAGGAGTGACATGCAATGCATGGGTGCAATGCAACATCTTTAGATTCTGCCCTGCGCCGAATAACGGTAACTGCAGTAGAGCAGATCAGCTGTAACCACATGAAGATGGAAATTGCTCCCCAGGGATGCTGCTAGCTCCAGGAGGCAAGCTTCCAGGGGTGTCAATGGGAGCTTTTGTCTCAGGACTAATTGGAGCTTTGCATGTATGTGTGCAAAAAGAAACACGGGTGGCGCTGTGGGTTAAACCACAGAGCCTAGGACTTGCCGATCAGAAGGTCGGTGAGCTCCCGTTGCTCGGTCCCTGCTCCTGCCAACCTAGCAGTTTGAAAGCACATCAAAGTGCAAGTAGATAAATAGGTACTGCTCTGGCGGGAAGGTAAACGGTGTTTCCGTGCGCTGCTCTGGTTCGCCATAAGTGGCTTAGTCATGCTGGCCACATGACCCGGAAGTTGTACGCCGGCTCCCTCGGCCAATAATGCGAGATGAGTGCCGCAACCCCAGAGTCGGTCATGACTGGACCTAATGGTCAGGGGTCCCTTTACCCTTTACCTTTACCTTTGTATGTGTGCATGAAGGATGTATCATTGTGACTGCAGGGGAGGAGTGTTAAAACCCCTCATCCTTCACGCCATCTCATCTCTGATCACGGTTCCCGCCGCAACTTTTATCTAGGAAGTGGGGAGCTACGCACATTTAACATCAACATCTAGTTTGGTCCTTCAACAGCAAAATCATGGAAAACATCAGTGTTACCTGCTCAGTAGAAAGAGCCATGGAATTGGGCCCATCTCTTAAAAACACTTATTTTGCAGATACTTTCCTTTTGTATACAAAGAATACCACAGTGATAATTTCCGCCCTCCCTTCCCCACAGGTGGGCGGAGTTTGCGGCACCGAGCGAGGGCTCACCTGGGCAGGTGCCTCCCACCTGCTTGGGCCGGCCTCTGAGCTGCCCTCGGTCAGGGAGGACAATGGCCAGCCGGCCAGGCGTGGGGCAAAGGCCAAAGAAAGGAGGCTGACTCCTTTGTCCAGGCCTCTTTTGGTTTTCTTCCTTCCTGGAAGTTTCCAGAATGTTGCTTATTATTTGAAAGAGGAGCAGATTGTAAACCTCTGTTGAGTAGGGAATCAGCTTCAAGTCTCTCGGTTTTCTTGCTCTCAGCCAGATCAGCCTTCTCTTCCTTCACTATTAGATTATTTTTATGCTGCAAAAACAGCTGCCCTTGCAAGTTGCCGCTTGCTAGAGACCCATATTTCTCAGACCTGTTCAGCCATACCATACACCAAAAAGGATCGCTGAGGGTGATAAGTCACCTCCCTGCCGCCTTCTCATTATGGAGACAAATCCACAATTTAGACGCATCCCTGTGCAACCGGCAATAATTCTGTCACAGAGGCTTTGGCTATTCGGAGTTGCTTTTGTCACTGAATCTCAGTTTAAAATAAAGTCACCAGACAAAAATCTGGTTACCTTCTGGTGCTCAAGGGAAGGAAAAAAAAACTTTAACCTAATTATACCTTACAGTTTGGATCAGCATTGTGCTTCTGGTAGGGTTTTTAAAATTAAAAAACAAAACATATTGCCAAAAATAAATGTCCATCTGTTCACCCGAACTGCCCCACTAGTTTGCCATATTGGCAGCCGTTTTGGCAGCCACCAACAATTCACTGTAGTTTCAGATACAGTCTGCTCAGAAAATTTTCTTCAGTCGGTGGGGGAAACTGACAAATATATTCTGTTTTTTTAACCAGAAGCATTTTTATTAGGAATTATAGGTACCGACATTCCGAAAGATCAGAAAAGACTTTTTATGTAGGGGACAACAGCTGCTCGGATGCTACTAGCCCAGAGATGGAAAGAAGAAAAAGTCCCTACCAGAGAGGAATGGCAAGTTAAGCTGATGGACTATGCTGAAATGGCAAAGCTGACTGGAAAACTCAGGAACCAAGAAGACCAAAACTGTTTTAAAAAGAATGGGAAAAATGTATAAGTTGTTTAGGAGACCACTGCAAGCAGATGGAAACATTAGCAGGATTTTAGTTTCACTTATAATGTAAGAAATACTATGGATAATATGGATTGATATAAAATATAGATTATGGAATAATATGCAGTTATAACAGCTGAGAATAAGACCCACGAAGGGAAGGAAGTTGTGAGATTCAGAGATGTATTTGGTTTGTTTAAATTTTGTAAAATCAAATAAAAGTTTTTTGTTTTGTTTTGTTTTTAAAGAAAAGACAAATATATTCTGCCCCAGCTTCTTTAGATAAAGGCAGATCCCCCAGCTTCTACATATACCCCTCTGCCTTTTAGGATAAAGAGGTTAGGCCCACTAGAAAGAGCAAAAGAATAATCCTCTCACATATGTCAAAACATCACCTCTACGACATGGGCTTCCTGTAGGGGCAAGGCTCATTCTTTCAGTTATTGCTTCTTCTTTTTTAAAAAAGGATAGGAAACAAGCAGGGATCTATTGCCTTCCACCAGCTACAACTAAATCCAGGGACACCTAATGACAATGCTATACAGTCGTACCTCGGCCTAAGAACAGTTCTGTTAACGAACGATTTGGGCAACACATTCTGCGAAACCGGAAGTACGGTAGGTATTCCGACTAGCAAACTTTGCCCTGGAAAATGAACGGAAGCTGACCGGTGGAAGGGCACCGACGGCAGGAAGCCTCAGTTTAAGAATGTTTTCGGTGTAAGAACGGACTTCCAGAACGAATTAAGTTCGTAAACAGAGGTACCACTGTATAATGACACTATCCATGTGTGTTGAACCAAAGGTGAACTGGAGATTCCTCCACAATGTGGAATATCCCACAAGTGTGAGAATTGGTTGTTTTGTTCAGGGATGCTGTAGTTTTCCATCAGTGAATGTCGGAGCGCAGGCAATCGTGGATAAAGGTATCCAGAAAAGGAAACCTGTCAGCAAGAACAGAACTTCTTGTATTATTTAATAACTCAGATGTTCTCCCTTGTATCTTTCCCACTGTGTGAAGGAGAGCATTCATGTACTTAGGTATTTATTTAAAACGTGTCTTACTCATTGCAAATGCAATTCCAGATGGGGGTGTATATTAAAACAAACTTAGATGCATCGTACAAGGAGGAAAAACAAGGCAGATCCTTCTACCAGCAAACTAAAATAGCATCAGTACCAGCACCAAAGTCCACCAAAAGCCTGAGTGAAAAACTAGGCCTCCAGCTGTTACTTGCTGGTCCTGTCCCCTCCTTTACATTCCCAATGGCCTGGACCCACTGCCTGTTACCCATCATGCTTTAGGAAGCTTCCTTTGCAATTTGACATCCTGCAATATCAAAGTTCTAAATCATGCTTCCATGAGTCTGTTCCTCGCTGCGAACATTCAGCCCTGAGTCATGAGGGATGGAAAGGGTGAGCAGGTTTGTGCTCTCTCCCCTTAGGTGATGGGAAGTGTTAAGTTGTGAGTGAACATATCAGACGACACAGCGATTCTTCAAATATTCACAGGCCAGAACAGAACTGAACTGAAGGGTTCAGTCAGCCTGCTTATATAGAGCTCCACTACAACGTAACTGTAACAATTTTCTAAAACTATCCAATCACTGAACGTCACTTTCGATCCCTTATTTGCATAACTATCTACAGTAGCCCCCTGCTGGCCCAGGGTGAGAACTTCAGTACATAACAGGAAACATGTGAGGGCAAAGGGCAGCACTGGACGCTAATACCAAATAGGTAGATAGATAATTTATTACGGTCGGAGACCAGCTTATAAAACACACTTGGGGGTACAGTCCCAGAAGGAAAACAAACAATTAAAACAAAGTACAACAATAAATTTAAAATTTATAAATGCAATAAGCATATAGACACTTAAAACTTTAAGATAAACTACCTCAGAGAGATTACCCAGAGTCACCCATGGAACCGAGTTTGGGGATTTTCTTAACAAACTAGTTTGAGTCGGGGGATTGTCTGCGCCTACAGATCTGTACACAGAATCTGGCGACCATCCGGGTCATCTTCTGATCTTTGCTTAACAGGAAAAGGTCAAATTTTTGCTTTTCCGGAAGGTCAGTGAGCCTCACCAGTAGGGGATCAATGGTCTTACTGTGTGCATCTTCATAAAAGGGACATCTAAGTGCTCTGGGCTTCCTATCTCTCCCAATGAACAGGCACAAAGTCTCTGAGCATATGGGACTTTTTTAAAGGCTCCTTCCAGGACCAGCGAGGGCAGAGCCGAGCTTCTGGCAAGTGTAAAGGCCCAAATAGATATTTCACAGAATCATAGAGTTGGAAAGGAACCTGAGGGTCATCTAACGCAATGCAGGAACCTCAGCTAAAGCATCCATGACAGATGACCATCCAACCTGTGCTTAAAAGCCCCCAAGGAAGCAGAGTCCATAACCTCCCAAGGTAGACCCTTCCACAGTCAAACAGCTTTTACTGTCAGAAAGTTCTTCTGGATGTTCAGTCGGAATCTCCCTTCTTGTAAGTTGAAGCCATTGGTTCGGGGCCTACCCTCCAGAGCACGAGAAGACAAACTTGCTCCATGCAACAGCCCTTGAGATATTTGAAGTTGCCTATCATCTCACCTCTCAGTCGCCTCCTTCCCAGGCTAAACACACCCAGCTCCTTCAACCATTCCTCATAAGGCTTGGCTTCCAGACCCTTGTTAACTCAAGCAGTTTAGTATCATCACCTTAAAGGGTTGGTGAGAATGCCTGAAAGGCGGAAGGAGGAAAGAGACTTCTAATCATCTATTATACAGCAACAATGCCCACAAGTAAAATGTATTGGATTAGAATTAATAACTTGATAAAAGAGATTTGGGGATATGAGATCCCACTGGATCCATGTGTGCGTGTGTGTGTGTGTGTGAGAGAGAGAGAGAGAGAGAGAGAGAGAGAGAGAGAGAGACACTATGTGTTGCTCAGTCTGTCAGGAGCACAGATAATTAGCTTCTGATACGATCACAGTAATAAAGATATTATATGCCCCACAAAAGGGGGGGATCATAGAATACACCCTTCAACGAAGGAATACACAGACAAACTCTGAGGGTTTGCCTTAATACTTAAATTAACTCAGTGTGTAAGAACGAAGGAAAAGAGACAATGATAATTTTATTAGTAACTGAAATCCTTTTGTTGAGTATTGTATGAATCATTCCCTATATCCATTAATACAAAGGTAAAAAAAAATTATTACGGCCGTTGAGTTAAAATTTAATCTAAATTCCAATGAAGTGAGGTGTACATAGATGTTTAGTTTTTTCCTTTTGATAATCATTTTAGTAACGATTAAAGATTATTACGTGCCTTCATTTTAAAATAGTTTAATTTGATACATTTATGTTAGTAATGATTATATTAGAAATGACCATAGCTATTTCTTATATATTGTACCTGTATCTAATCTAAGATAAGGAACAACTACTATGACCACCTAAAAGGCTGGCCTTGGCCTCAGCCCTTCTGCTTTCCTTGTGTTTTAAGCCGGTAGTGTTGTGTACACAGCCCTTATGTCCCTGTTGGGAGATGCCTGCAACTGTAGCAGATAGTCAGTCAATAGGAGACACTTCTAGATTCTGCTAAATTTGTCCCTGACTGCTGCGGACCAATAGGGCAAGCCAAGGTAAGCTGCCATATTCACAGTGGCATTCTTGGAATATTTGACAATATTTGATTACAGCCGAACAATGGGCAGTCCATTGACTGGTCAATTGACAACATTCTACCTGACATTTGACCAGCATGCCAAGCTTAGTTCTCAGGTAGTTTCTCATGCAGGTAGTGCCAAGAGCCATTCACATTTAATGCATTTCTGTCCAGGGGTGGAGGAAGGGGTGGGTTGTGGGTGTGGTCTGCCCTGGGTGTCACCACTGAGGGGGGTGACAAACTGCTGGGCGGCACTCACCGCAGGAACTCATCTGCAGCGTGCCCAAGCCACACGTCTCTCCTGGGAGTGACGTGGTGGCTTGGGCGCCCGCCGCCTTCCCCTCAGCTGTAGGGTGGCTGAGTGGGAGGAGGTAGGCAGACTCATTGAAGGCCTCACGGAGCATCCTGCCCTGGCTCGCCTTGCGGGCGGCTGCAACCCCCCGGGCGCAGGGCACGTGCGCCGCCGCAGACGCCCGATTGGCTTGCTTCACTGCTGCTTCTGCCTTTGAACCATTCTCTTGAAGCTTTTTTTGTTTTTGTTTTTGCAGCTTCAGTTCATAATGCTATGAGCTTTTCTTCTAATTCTCTGATTACTTTAGAGCAGGCTTCCTCAACCTCGGCCCTCCAGATGTTTTGAGACTACAATTCCCATCATCCCTGACCACTGGTCCTGCTAGCTAGGGATCATGGGAGTTGTAGGCCAAAAACATCTGGAGGGCCGAGGTTGAAGAAGCCTGCTTTAGAGTATGGAACTTAATCATTGCAGCAGGATGAATATTTCTACCTCCATTGCCCCCTGTCAGGCATGACTTGCTCTGAGGTTTTCTTCTTTTCCTTTTTTTGGTGTGGGGTTTAAAATACAGTAGTACCTCAGGTTACATACGCTTCAGGTTACAGACTCTGCTAACCCAGAAATAGTACCTCAGGTTAAGAACTTTGCTTCAGGATGAGAACAGAAATTGTGCTCCGGCGGTGCGGTGGCAGTGGGAGGCCCCATTAGCTAAAGTGGTGCTTCAGGTTAAGAACAGTTTCAGGTTAAGAATGGACCTCCGGAACAAATTAAGTACTTAACCCGAGGTACCACTGTATTATGTCCCTCCAATATTTTCCCTTCAGAGTTTAAGTGTGTGTGTGTGTGTGTGTGTGTGTGTGTGTGTGTGTGTGTCTGTCCGTGTGTGCTTTGCTCATGTTACTAGTTCAGATTTCAGTGGATAGCAACCCCAATATTAACAGGAGGATCTTACTCAGAGGCATCTGCCACAACAGGACGTTCATCCTAAATGTGCTCATTTCACCCAGCCAGTGTACATATTTGTCTCTATAACTGGTACGCTGCACTGCTGGATGATAGGCTGAAGCCAAGGCAGATGGCTTCTCCTGAAGCAGAAGCCAAACTCACCTGAGGGGGCCGCTAGGAGAAGGAAGATGTCTGTGCTTCCCTAGCTTTTCGGTGCCCAAGGATCTGGGTGGCAATTCGTAACTCCCAGCCTAATTTTGTGGGGCCGGGAGGTGGGGGAGCCCAGAAGGAGAGAGGGGAAACATGGGGGTGGAGGAAGAGCAGGTGAGAAAGCCAAACTAGAAGGAGTAGCAAGAGTTCTCCACAAACCATCAGTCCAGATCTCTTGTGAAGAGCAATCTGCTCCCTGCTTCTGGTCTGACAAAACGGTTAAAGCTTACTGCTTTTGCACAAACAAATGTTTGACCCACACTGTCCCCAGCATCCTATAAGCGTTGTCTAAATGTTTACTGGGAAGCTGGACTGAAGCAATGGCTTAACTCTAGGAAGGAGGAGCAGAAAAAACCCTGCAGGGCACTGGCACATTAGCCCACTCTCATTCTGTGAAAATGTACTTAATTTCACAGTTTATAACAGGGCTGCCTCGTTTTATGAAATATGCACAGCAGTTGTACATATGGCTTTATTATTTTCAGCAGTCAAACTGCAATTAGTTATATCATCAGGCTCACATTGCTGAGGCAAATTAGAGATTATAGAGCATACAGAGCTCTACCTATAATTTACCGCGAGCGGTAGCTTATTTACATAATAAGTATAGATCAATTTATAGTTTGATAATTTGGGCCACAAGATTCAAAATGTCGCCCAAAAAATAATAACCAGCCAACTTTTCTGCCTGCCCCTAAAAGTTCCTTAAGAAGAAAATGAGCTGTTCCTAGATGTTTAAATTCTGGCAATTGGATAATGAACGTGCATCTGCTGGTACGCTCAATATTTATTTCACGTTATGGCAGAACCGAAGATTTATTAACACCTTTGTCTGTGGGTAGAGATAGCCTCCACTCCAGCTATATAAATCCTTACTGCCACCTGCGTACATCATTCTGCAAACCTCCTCTCTTTCGCTTCCTTTGTTGCTCTACCTCTGATTCTATCGTTTTATCTGAAGCCCTGAGACCATATAGTTTTCAGGGTGCCTGACATCTACACAGAAGACTCAGGCTCCTCATTATGGAAGGAAAGTTTAAAGTTTACTGCATGCATGGGGTTGAAGGAGAATGTCATGAAAATGTTTTATAGATGGTATATCACCCCGGTAAAATTGGCAAAAATGTACAAAACATGTAATAAATGCTGGAAATGTAAAGAAAAAGAGGGAACATTCTACCATATGTGGTGGGAATGTAAGAAAGTGAAAAGCTTCTGGGAAGCATTCTACAATGAACTGAAAAAGATGTTAAAATACACCTTTACTAAGAAACCAGAAGCTTTTCTTTTAGGGATTACAGGAAAAGATATAAGAAGAAAAGACTTTAGACTCTTCCAGTATGCAGTTACGGCAGCAAGAATTCTTCTGGCCCAGAAATGGAAACAAGAGGACATACCGACGATTCAAGAATGGAGAATGAAACTGACTGACTATGCGGAACTGGACAAACTGACTGGGAAAATAAGATATGTTCGAAACCAAAAGTTCATCGAAGATTGGGGAAAATTTGTTGATTATCTGAAAAATGTATGTGAGGTGCAAACAACGCTAGTGGGGTTTCAAGAAGCACTGTAAAAACTTTTAAAGAGGTATTGCTGAAAGTAAATAGAAAAAGGAGGGAAGACAAATGGCAATGCTATTAAAGAAATGCGCATTAAAGGGTAAAAATGGATGATTGTCAGGGAAGTTGAAGGAAATCCAAAATATGAATTTTGTTAAAATCTGGTAAAATTTGGATAAATGATTTGAATGTATGGAAAACTAATAAAAATCTATTTAAAAAAAAAAAGAAGAAGACTCAGGCTCCTCTATTTCCATGGGTTTCCTGTATTCCAGCATGGAGGGAGACGAGGAGGCTTCTAGCAAGAAGACCTGACACAGCACTGCTGCCCAAGGAAAGCTGGAAGGCCTTTCTGTCTCTGGTGGGGTGCATGGCACATACAGTTACAGAACAACGAAAGCAAGGTCCCCTGGGAAATGTAGTTGGTTAAGGGTGCTGGGGACTAGAGTTCTCAGGGTACTTCGGAGGGGGAAATGTGTTAAATAAGGGTAAATGCAGAAGGAGTGCAGGGCTGGCAAGCAAGATTTGAGGGAGGGAGTTGTGCAAAACCTGTTGCACTCCCAGCTTCATCCAGAGAGTGTATTAACTTATAGCCTGTGTGTGTGGTTTGGGAGCTGCACGGTCAGGGAAAAAACAATGCTGTCCAGGGTTGTAAAGACTGCAGAGAGAATAATTGGGTGCACTCTACCTACCTTGGATCAAATCTATGCTTCCAGGTGCCATAAGAAAGCTGCAGAGATAGTGCAGGATAGTGCGCACCCTGAAAATGATCTCTTTCAGCTTCTGCCTTCTGGAAGAAGGTACAGGGTTATAAAGACTAGGACTTGCCGCCTGAGAAACAGTTTCTATTCAAATGCAATTTTGGTTTTAAACACAGTGTAAGGTAGTCT
Organism: Podarcis filfolensis; assembly: GCF_964270895.1. Classification (NCBI taxonomy): domain Eukaryota; kingdom Metazoa; phylum Chordata; class Lepidosauria; order Squamata; family Lacertidae; genus Podarcis; species Podarcis filfolensis. The sequence goes on from NC_139603.1 coordinate 24,597,545, forward strand.
CTATGGGAGTCTACTGTATTTAATTATGGGGTATCAGAGTTTTTAGGGGACTAACCAGGCTGGAATAGCTGGGATAGCAGGCTTGTTGGTTTCTGAATGTCTGGTGTAGATTTTCAGTTTTGTTGTTCTGTATGGGACAATGACAATAAAGAGTATCATATTGTATCTTATTGTATCGTAATGACATCTTGTTCCTGGGGGAGAGGTCAGTTTGTTGAGCCCAATTCCAAATCTGGCTGGATTTGGTTTGCTCACTGCTCAAAGCTGCCATGGTCTGAATTTATAAGGGACAGTCCTCTGTTTTGAAGGGCTGTCAGAAGACATTGGAAGGTGTCTTCTGTTTGACGACGGCCCCATCCAGGTCTGGCTTAAAGATAAGAAGCCACAAGGATGGAGAGCAGAGGCTTTGAAGTTGCCCATCCACACTTAGAAGAACCTTGTCTGCAGATTGAACAGATCCAGCACCCGGGGGCCAGGTGCGCATGCGCGGCAGCCCATACAGACGCCATGCATGCCCTTGGCCGCTGGGGGGGAGGCAGCGGGCCATCTTGTCACCCCCCCCAGGGTGGCACCTGGGGCGCACCCCCCCTCGTATGCCCCTGCATGCAGGGGCCACCTTTTGTCTTCCTTACTATGGTAAGATGTATTTCTATTCGCATTACAGCAACGATTTGCAAATTTGCATCTGTACATGTCGCGTTCTGCATTTTACCGCATGCATATTGCTGTAGACCTCCGTGATCTTTTATGAGATGATGGTATATACTTTTATATATATATATATAAAAAGAATTACTGTATGGACATTTTATGCACGTTGGTGTCCTCTTTTGTGTTGATGCAAATCCTCTTTTTGAGGGCAGTGAATAATTGGCCACGCTTTCACCACTACACAATTCCGGGAGCCCAATTGAATTCATTCCCTGGACTGTGTGCACTTAGTTGCTCTTTTTCCTTCCGTGTACCTATTGACTCCTTTCTTACAATCTAATTTGAGTCTCTTATTGAGTTTTGGCTTCAGCTAATACATCACTGCAATCCATGAATAGCAGAAACGTAGGCAACTGAAGAAGACGACTGCAGGGGGGACATCTAAATTCCTTTCTCTGAGATCCAAGTTGTTTACATTTCTGCTAAGATTAGATTTAGAGGGGCATTTAAAGACAAATAGTTTGTAATTTCATCATGTTTCTCAGCTAGGGCATGATATAGGAAGGAAAATGGGTTGGAGTCCCGTCCCCCCCACACTCTCTGCACATCCTGGTGTTACTAAATTTACTCTTCACAAGTCTGCAAGTTAAAAGTTCAAGACCTGCTGTGAAATGTGCACATATCATGATAATCGAGAATACGTTTCTGAGCACAATTCAAAGTGTTGGTGCTGACCTTTAAAGCCCTAAACGGCCTCAACCCAGTATACCTGAAGGAGCGTCTCCTCCCCAATCATTCAGCCAGGACACTGAGGTCCAGCTCCGAGGGCCTTCTGGCAGTTCCCTCACTGCAAGAAGTGAGGTTACAGGGAACCAGGCAGAGGGCCTTCTCAGTAGTGGAACGCCCTCCCACCAGATATCAAGGAAATAAACAACTATCTGACTTTTAGAAGACATCTGAAGGGAAGTTTTTTTTTATGTTTGATGCCTTATCATATTTTTAATATTCTGTTGGGAGCTGCCCAGAGAGGCTGGAGAAACCCAGCCAGATGCGCGGGTATAAATAATGATAATAATAATTATAATAAGTTGTTGTTGTTGCTGTTGTTGGTATAACTTCTGTGGTTTTGACAGGCCTCTCATACTCTATGAGAAATACCTTGACCAGTCAGTTGGGTCCAATGCACTCGCAAAGCAACAAAATTTTGAATGCCTTGCTGTTTATGGAGGGGGAACTAGCATGGAGTATAAACTCATTCTTTTTGCACAACGTGAAGCTTCGGGGAATTGTGAATATAAATTCTGACTCGAATACTCCCTGTGGCCCTGGGTATGCCATTAATCTACTCTAGTTCTGTTTTCTCATCCATGAACGAGATAACTTAATGCCTGCCCTACCTTTACAGGTGCGGTGAGAATTCATTCAACGGTGATGAGGGGAGGGTGACACAATGCATAATTTCCCTTTCTCCCCCCTTCATGCCATCACAACCTCATTTAAAAAGTAACCTTTCATTTGGACTGGTCTTGATGAAGGCTATTTTCTGTCGTTATAATTTTATTTTCTACAATTTTGCGATTCTATTATGCGCGTGTATTTATTGTAGGGTTGTGACATTTTGTCTGTTAACTGGCTAGAATGAGATGAATCCATTTTAAAACATTTTATAGTGCACTGTAAGGGCTCGGCCACGCAGGAGTTGACTGTGTGTTTGCCACTGTTTGCATTCCCAGTTATTTTGTATACTCCACGTGACATTACTCTCAAACAACACAATGTCAATTCTTTCCCCCTGAGAACTAGTGTTTACCCAACATGGGAATAATCTGATAAACAAGGGGAAATTGGGCTCCAAACAGCTGCACTCAGAGTCATAGATGATTTGGTGCAGTATTCCCCCCTCTGTACCCCCCTGGCTACACCCATGATCACGTTTTTGTTACATGAATGGTGACACAGATCCCCTGGGGTTCATGGACTATTGGACGATTGTTCATGGACAATCAGGAACTATTGCTATGAACACGTACTTTTTTGAGTACAGTGGTACCTCGGGTTACATACGCTTCAGGCTACAAACGCTTCAGGTTACAGAAATAACCCAGAAATAGTACCTCGGGTTAAGAACTTTACCTCAGGATGAGAACAGAAATCATGCTCTGGCGGCGCAGCGTCAGCAGGAGGCCCCATTAGCTAAAGTGGTGCTTCAGGTTAAGAACAGTTTCAGGTTAAGAATGGACCTCCGGAACAAATTAAGTACTTAACCCGAGGTACCACTGTAAGTCCCTTTAAATTCTTCTGCTTTTTTAAGGCCTTAAGAACAGCAAGCCCTGCTTCTGGGCTTCCCAGTCCAGAAGCAAATGTCTGGTCACTGTACAAAGCAGGACACAGGGCTTGATGGATCTTTGGTCTGATCCAGGAGGGCTCTTTGCATGCTATGATACCTGTTTTCCAAAGGGCTGGTGTGCCCTTGATTTGTAACCAGACTGTACAGCTTCAGATATCAGTTAACAACTGCTGCGTTACTTCATAAACTAAGATAAGCTGGAACCTACAACAATTTATGACATATGAAGTGTACTCTTAAAGCAAAGCAGCCAACCTCAGGCATTCTTTGTGCCTAAATAACAAGGGTGGAGGACGTGCCTTGTTACATTTACAATGACCTTGGACCTCGGGGAGAAAAATTGCAGGCATCCTTTATTTTTAGAAAAAGCAGGGTGGCGCACCTTCAACAACTGCCGCCAGGACTATAAACATCCAGCATGTGCTTTTTCATCAAAGGCATATTCCGGATGTTGAAAGGATAAGCAGTCTTTTTAAAAAAATATATAAAAAATAAAGACAAAATTAAAGGAGCCACTTTAAAAGCTGACGTTGTAAGCAGCTACTTTTGCAAGACATAAGTCTTTGTTGGCCCTTGGCGTCCTGGTCAACACACAGTGGTCAACATATAAGTGTGATTTTCCAGCTTTGCCTCAAGCTTCATTTGAAACGGTGTTGGAGACTTTGTGCTTGAATATTTGCCTTTTTTTATATAGAAGCTTTGGCTTAAAAGCAGAAGTCTACCGGCATAGACTATGGTGCTGGGAAGTGCTTTCTCTCTCATTACATGGCTGATACTCTGCCCATTAAAAGAAAGAAAGAAACATAATCCTAATTTGTGTATATCCATTTTTGGGGAAGAGGGGAATACACTGCTAGACAGTGCTGAATCATATCGTATTTCTTCCAAAGCGAGGATCACAAGCACCACAGATGGGAATGCCATCAAATTGTGAATTTGTGTTTCAATGGTTGAGTTTCATCTGCCTCCAAATTAAATCTGGAAAAGGCGGGGGCCACTAGGTGGCGCATCGGAAGATGGCTGACAATAACATCTCTCCGACCCACACGAGGTAATTTGGAGGCTATGATGGGGGTAATTAGCCTCCTTAACCCCCCCAGGATTGTGGGGGAGACGGCCCTTGCCTGCTTTGCCCTATACCACCCCCGAATTTGTGGGGGTGGGGGCACTAGGCACAAAGCCCTCCTGTGGGATTCCGGCACTCCTGGACGCCGTCCCTGATTCGCGCCGCTAGTTGCAAGCATCTTCAAAAGAAACAATTTGGACGAGATAAATTGCACATGCTTCAAGGAAAAAGGGGAGTAAAGACTGCTGACAGAAGAGATCTCTGATAACAAGACAAGAATAAAATATGAGAAGATACGTCAAGATACGGTATGACTGAGGGGGGAGGGGGAAAAAAACCTGCCTTCCTTTTTCTTATGTGATTTAACAAGAATCCCCTCCCCTAATGAGTCAGAAAAGGACTTAAGCTGTGGATTTAAGGCTGTGTGGAGATAAACTTTCGAACCAAAGGAATGTTTGAAGATGAAGCTGGAAAGCTAAGAGTTTTGGAATGACGCAGTTAAAAATGCCGTCGCCATTTTGGGAGGCATTGTTGGAGCTCTTGGGTCTGGGAGGAGAAATAGAGAAATAGAGTTGTTTACATATCGTGGATCAACTTCTCGGTGGGACTTAAGAGCGACAAATGCCAAATTTATGATGGAAAGAGCGATGTTATCTACGAAGGAGATATATGGAAACCATCTGGACTTAGTGGAGGAACGGGAAATCCACACAGGATTATTATTTTGCTTATCGGCTTAAGGAGACTAACAGAAAAGATCGTAAAGGAAAAATAGAAATTATATGAACAAGATATGATGTGGAAACACCAAGATAAGACTGGATAGAATTATGAATTTTGTTTGGACTGATTGGGACTGATTTGGACATTAACGCAGTAATAAGAAGATGATCTGAATCCCCCTTTGGATCTTGAAGTATGGGTTCCCCCAACAAAATTTAAAAATTTGGCTTTGTAATTTGGAATTTATGTGATGTGATTTAATTTGATGTGATTGGCCAGTTAATAAAAATTATTTTAAAAAATAAATAAATCTGGAAAAGGCTTCTCGTGTCTCTGCTATGTGTCTCCCCTTCAATGGTAAGGGTTCTGTTCTGTTCTTTGGCTTGGGAAAGTAGTGGAGAGTCTCAACAGCTGAAGGGCATGGAGCACCCATTTTTCTTTTTCTTGGAAAAGTTTGAAAAGACTTGGGAAGCCGAGGGATATTCCACACCACTATGAAAGACCTTTTGGAGGATGAGAGGTCAGACTCAGCTCTGGAAGGAACAGCTCAAACATTTGGGTGAAGGGTCTGAATTGCTTCACCCATTACCTGAGTGTCACAAGAAGTGTTTGCCACCAGTTACAGGTCTAATAATAATAATAATTTATTATTTATACCCCACCCATCTGGCTGGGTTTCCCCAGCCACTCTGGGCAGCTTCCAACAGAATATTAAAATACAATAGTCTATTAAACAAACACTCTAAAAAAATTAAACCTATCTGTAAGGATTCTAGTACAAGACCTGCCAAGAAAAATAAAGAACTTATTTATGTATGCTACAACAGCAGCAAGAGTCTTGATAGCACAAGGATGGAAATCCCAATGAAAGAAGAGTGGCAAGAAAAGTTGATGACGTATGCAGAACTGGCTAAATTGACATACAAATTGCAGGACAAGGACAATGTGACTTTAAGGAAGAATGGGAGCTTTTTACAAACTATCTAAAAAGAGAACAAAAGGAACTGGACTCCTTGCCAGGGTTTGAATAAACATACACAAATTTATTGGTTGATAACATGATAGATAGATAACGTAAGGATATGTACAAGTTTATAACATGAAGAATAATATGTGCTGAGAAATCAGAGAGAGGAGCTGAGGGAAGTCTCGGGGGGGGTTGATGGGGGGGAAGGGCGGGAAATAATGAATATGATATGTTTTGAAATTTTGTTATGCTGAAATTGTTAATAAAATTTTTTTGAAGAAAAAAAAATAAACCTATCTATTTCAATTCCTCTACTCTCTAAACCTTCTCTTCAGTTCTCCCTCTCCCCTTGTTATTGGGGAGAGTCACTAACTAGTGGTTGCTCCCTTGGCTCCTTGTGTTCACGGACTTCTTATCGTCTATATCCGCAATCCTTCTGGGGTTCCCAGTGCAGAGGGCAGAAGGCACAATCTGAGTCTGTTAAAGGTCATTTGTTTGTTTGTTTGTTTGTTACATCACATTTTCCTCTGAGGAGCTGGAGGTGGTGTACATAATTCTCCTCCTCCCTCATTTTTACTTCACAACAACAAGGTAAATTAGGCCAAGAGATGGTAACCAGATCATGACTGAGTGGACACTCAAAAAACTTGGTTCTCCCAGGTCATTGTCCAGCATTCTAACCATTGCACCACACTGACACTCAAGGACTGTACTCCTGCTCAAAGTAGACCCACTGAAATCAATGGACATGACAAACTTAGTTCCAGAAATTTGAGTGGGTGTACTCTGAGCAGGACTAGCATTGGATACAATGGCTCCAAGCAAGAGCGCCCCACTTGCTATTGACAAGGCCCACATCAGCAGCTAGCATCAATTAAGGTCCTACCTTAAAATAAAAAATAATCTTCACAGAGTCCTTTAAATATCTCAGAGGCCTGGCACCACACACAAGTAAGCCTGCCAGAACCCATTGACAGAGGAGAGGTCCCACCTAGGGACACTTGACTCAGGGCCTCCTCAAACCTAGACCCTACTTGGACCCTGCTTCTGCTTTTGGATGATCCCTGCTCAAGGCCAATTCTCTTGCATCTCACGTCCTGGTTGGAAGAGAGCAGGAGGTAGAATCCAGTGTTGCATGAGCAGACTTCTGCCAGCACAACACAGCTTCAACTTTCTCTCCTCCACCCTCCATGCCCCTGAAATCATCTCCAGAGGGTCGCTCAACCCTTCAGAGCAGATTTGGGGGGCAGGCAGAGGGCTGCTGTGGGGAAGAAATGAAAGTGGGGTCCCACTGCATGAGAGGAAGTTCATTCTGCTCACACACAGGCAGGACTGGATACAACCCAGACACAGTGTGGACAGATCCACAGAGGCCCCCAGTTTACTGCAGTCATTCAGGATAAATATGTCTATAGCCAGTCTGTTCGTGTTGTCCACTTCTGTTCACATACGCCTTTTCAGAGTTCCTCAGCATTCAGGAAAGTTAAGGAGGAAAAAAGGAGGGCAGGAGATAGGAATAATTGCACTTCAGGAACTGCCACACAATGTCCACATTTGCAAGGGGGAACTGCTTTCATGTGGTAGCACTTGTGTTCTCGAACTCCTTTGCCTGATGTCAGGGACCGTGCTGAGGACGGCTGCACTGAAGAGGGATGGTGGGAGCCTCCCCCTCGCCCTGATCCTGAATCTTCCCAGGAGCAGGAGGACAGTATAGATTTGGAACAGTGGTTTGCAGAGGGGCATAGTTCAGAAAGGCAGAAGCTGGGAAATACTGGATGGAGAAGAAGCATTGGGAGAGAGGGAGTTAACAGATTCACTATCTCTGGAAAGCGTTCATCCGCTCCGCCCAAGGTCAAGAAGAGCTGATAAGGTAGCAGCACAGAAAGCACAGTGGTGATGAGATCAGGTTACAAGATGCGGGAGTGACATGGGTGACTAGGGAGGAAGTGGGTTGAACCCTTAATTGGGATCACCGCCATCCTTAGGAATTGGATTCTTTGTTCTCTCACTGTGATTATTAAAGTTTCTAACTGGTAAGAAGACTCCTTTTCCTTTGTTCTGCTTATCTACTGCCAAAGGGGGGGGGGAGGGAGGGAGGTGATTCCCTGAAGCCTGACACCTATTGACATTCAGCAGGTGTCCTCACTATGTTGTTTTAGATACCTGCTGAAAACTCCTGCTGTGCCAAGTGTATCCAGACACATGATTTAGTTACAGGCGACTCCCAATTTACATGGGGCTTACATTCCAAGGCACCACAAATTTATGTGAAATTCTGTATATTTGAAACCCCATTGGAAAAGCCTGCAAACACTCGATTTCGCCCCTACCCCACCCACCCTTGCACATCTTTTTGTGACATTTCCAGGTCACTTCCATGTTCAGCATGATGCAGTCATTCACATATCAGATGCACCTAAAATGGCCATTGCCTGTACTTATATTTGCTTTTAAAGTTTTGCTGATTTCATCTTTTTATTTTTATTTTTTTTTAAAAAAAATTATGATGGTTTTATGTATCTTTGCTTTTAATGGTTTGTGGAATTTAGCCATAAGTGTGGCTAAACCTGTAATTTTATTTGTACACACCTCTTGGAGACCTTTTTGATTAAGGAGGGTACAAATTTCCTAAATAAATTTTTGTTTTTGTTATTTAGTCATTTAGTCGTGTCCGACTCTTCGTGACCCCATGGACCAGAGCACGCCAGGCACTCCTGTCTTCCACTGCCTCCCGCAGTTTGGTCAGACTCATGCTGGTAGCTTCGAGAACACTGTCCAACCATCTCGTCCTCTGCCGTCCCCTTCTCCTTGTGTCCTCAATCTTTCCCAACATCAGGGTCTTTTCCAGGGAGCCTTCTCCTCTCATGAGGTGGCCAAAGTATTGGAGCCTCAGCTTCAGGATCTGTCCTTCCAGTGAGCACTCAGGGCTGATTTCCTTCAGAATGCATAGGTTTGATCTTCTTGCAGTCCATGGAACTCTCAAGAGTCTCCTCCAGCACCATAATTCAAAAGCATCAATTCTTCAGCGATCAGCCTTCTTTATGGTCCAGCTCTCACTTCCATACATCACTACTGGGAAAACCATAGCTTTAACCATACGGATTAGTTGCAGCATAACATTCATTCCGCGGTCTGGGGGAACCAGCTCATCCAGCCTTAGGGCTGGGCTAGGTTTAGAAATTTTTGGTCCAGCAATTTGCAAGGTATGTGCAAATATGCCCCAAGGCAGAGAGACTGGATGGTAGAGTTCACTTCTGTCCCTATTATCTTGGAAGCAGAATAGTGGGAGAGAGGCCCATATATGAAAAACACATGCTTAGAGGTTCAACAGAATGTAAAAAAAGTACTTATTTGTGATCACGGCTTCTGCACATTTTAATTTAATTTATTTTTTTACTTTCATATAAAAGGGAAGGACTTCAGTCGTTGTTGCCCAAGGCAGGAAATTTTCCTGACAGCGTTGGAACCTTTATGCATTAAAAGATTTTGAAGAAGATTTCAAAATGAGTTTCCACAGGACAAAATGAGATAGTGGAAGATCCATGATTTGATCTCATACGTGAGATTTATTTTTTTTAATTTAAAAAGTAAATACAGTCATTGATATTTATTTGTGATCAGGGCTGCATTGTTAGTTAAATCCTTTGTCTCCATGCCATCTTCCCAATCAAAATTTCCCCTCCTGAGCTGCTTTTTGGCACATGGAACAAAAGCTGAGTATATGGGTGGATTTTATTTAGGCAGACTGCATTAATATGGGGGGTGGGGGTAGCAAAATAGCCAGTTTGTGCACTCAGTTGAGGAGTGCAGTTTTGAGTGTGGAATTTTACATGTGAATGAGCCATCGCAGATTGAACATCAGCGCCCCTGCTGCTTTCATTCCACTGCTATTATGCATTTATCCTATTTAAACTTAGTAGAATCTGCTATCAAATCACAAATCTGAAAATGAACAAATGTTAACAAGTGAAAAACCAGAAGTTACCTTAATTCATTCCTAAATAACTTTAAACTATGGTTGTTGTCAGGGAACTGCCATCGGAGCCCGAGGGAGAGGGAGGGCTCCAGAGGGGTTCCGGAGAGCGTCCCGGGAGGGAGAGAAGCAGCCCATCTTCTGGGGAAGGAATTCAGCGTAGCACCAGTGGAGAAGGGGGGCAGATGGGGGAATCAGCAAGGTGGCTCCATGACTCCTCGCCGGAGACCAGTGGGGAGAGCACAGGTCCTCCGCTGCCCACACCCTCCCTGCGCAGAAGACTTCCGCGCAGGGAGAGTAGGCGGAGACTAGGCATCAAAGAGCTTCTTTGCTGGAAAAAGTTCAAGAAACGCCCACTGAGGGATTCTGCCAGCAATTGAGACAGCCACGGGTGAGGGGCTGTCCGGACAGAAAGGGTTCACCCAGGTAACCTAGCCAGGTGTGGCGTCAATTTACGCACGAGCAACCCCTAGAACCATTACAGTTGTGTACCATAGCTTGCACAACTTTTAGAAATCGCACCCAGATTTACATATGGTGTTATCAAATCTGAAACCTTCATGTTCCAATGCATTATAATAAAGAAATACTTCAATAAACTTAACTCATGATCCTCAAGCCTCTCTGATCCGAAGAAAGTTTGTTAATTTAACCATATGCACAGAGCCCCAAGTTTTTAACACCCATTCCATTACTGATGGGTGCGTCACTCACAGTGTCTTTCAGTTTGGTCAAACATTCAGCTATGATCCGTCAGGTGCTGAGAAATCAATAATTTGTGAACCAGTCCTGTGTTTTATGCGTTAAGGAGCATCCATTATCTTCTGCATAAACCTGGGTTCAAAATTGCATCCCACTGGGGAAGGCTGAGCCAGCAAAAAACTACTCCTATAAATGCATATGAGCACATGAGGAAAAGAAATAATGAAGCAATAAAGAATTGGAGAGAAATGAAAATATAATACAGCAAATACTAATGAAAATATAATACAGCAAATACTAAAGACCATGAAGAATTAAAACTGAAGTCTAGTTGGAGAAAATGATGCTCTATCTTCCGGAAATCCTTCCAGAACAACTCCTTAAAACAGTATAACCCATTTTGAGTTTCATAGCATTCTAAGTTTTAAAGCAGATCCTACACCCCAGTCCAGTGGGGCCGATGACTCATTACCCTTCATCTGACCCGTAAGAAGAGAGAAAGGCAATGTGCACCTTTTCATCCATCCTGAGCTTTTTATATTGATCAGAGGTGGGGCCAGAACTTTCTGGGTTACTGACAGGGGGGCATAGAAAGGTTGTCTTCATTGAGCCCCCCCCCACTTCTCATTTACCAAAATTTTATCAGGGAGAAACATTCCCAGTATCCCCATAAGTGATCTCTTGCCAAATAATTGTCTTGCAAGTACATTGCATTTCAGCATTGCTTCATAAACAAATACCACTGCTGCCAGTCTTGTTATGACTTCGCCAACTGCAGAGACTGCAAACAAGTTCTTTCTCATTCTCTTTCCTATCAGCAAGATCTCTTCCACCCTTTTTATAACCGTCGAGGCCCTTCACATCTCTATATCAAACAGGTCTCATGCACACAGCTTTGGCTTCTCAGCAAAGGTCACCATGACCTACAGGCAGTTCGTCTGTAGACAAAGGTTATATAGAGTCAACCCTGGTCACTCTGGCCATCCATTCTGGTTCCTCATATCTGCTTTAAAGATAAAGGTAAAGGGACCCCTGACCGTTAAGTCCAGTCGCGGACAACTCTGGGGTTGCACACTCATCTCGCTCTATAAGCCGAGGAGCCGACATTTGTCCGTAGACAGTTTTTCCGGGTCATGTGGCCAGCATGACTAAGCTGCTTCTGGCGAACCAGAGCAGCGCACGGAAACGCCGTTTACCTTCCTGCCAGAGCAGTACCTATTTATCTACTTGCACTCTGACGTGCTTTCGAACTGCTAGGTGGGCAGGAGCAGGGACTGAGCAACGGGAGCTCACCCCGTCGCGTTGATTCAAACCGCCGTCCTTCTGATCGGCAAGCCCTAGGCTCTGTGGTTTAGACCACAGCGCCACTCGCATCCCATCAGATCTGCATTAGGATTTGCTAAAAAATCCATGGTTCCTTGGACCTGGAAGGGACAGATTATCTTTCTGAAGAGGTTCGGTGCCTCTGGATTTTTCTTTAAAATAAATAAATGTTGTTGCCATCCATCTGTCTCGGGAGACAATGGAGGAGTGCACTTTTGGGGGTGAAGTCAAAGTGTTGGAGGGTTGCAGCACCTGTTGTGGCTGTAGAGACAGATATGGGAGAGACCTGTTTTATTGCAGCTGGTGTTCAGTTGTGCTGCTACAGAGGCACCACAGTATTTCTTCTCTCTGCACTCCTCCCGGCAGTCATTCCTCCTGTGGTCACAACAGTGGATACACAACCTGACTGTCTGTCTCCAGGCATTGCGGTTGTCTGCAAGGGATTCCCACAAGGCGGGGGTTGATGCAGCCAACCTTCATGTCACAATTGCAGACATCTTTGCAACACAGAGTTGGTCTGCCAATGGGCCCGGTGCCTGAAGCCACAAATGAGATGTGGCAAACCAGACTGACTGATATAATTATTTAAGAATTAACTTTTGTAAGCGACCTCTTGTTTGTTCTTTGTGCAGCTGCATAATTGATAAAGGTGGGCATATCAAGTGTTGTAAGAGAAAACTGCTCCTTTTCCCTTATGGGGTATCCAAGAGCCTGTATAGAGTCCTTCAGTGGCTTCCCTATCGGCAGGAGAAAATACAGTGGTACCTCGGGTTACATACGCTTCAGGTTACAGACTCCGCTAACCCAGAAATATTACCTCAGGTTAAGAACTTTGCTTCAGGATGAGAACAGAAATCGTGTTCCGGTGGCGTAGTGGCAGCAGGAGGCGCCATTAGCTAAAGTGGTGCTTCAGGTTAAGAACAGTTTCAGGTTAAGAACAGACCTCCAGAACGAATTAAGTACTTAACCTGAGGTACCACTGTAACAGAGGCCAACCAGAGAATATTGAGAAGCAAGGCAGCTAGTAAGCCTGATCTTTATTAACTGTTGCAACAGCGTGCTCACTCACCACATGCAGGAGGGGAGAGGGACCCAGAAAAATGGTGCGCAAGCCCTTATATAGACTTTTGAAATTGCCCACCCTGTAGCTCAAGACCACTCCCCAAAACATCATACATACATCACAGAAGGAGGCGGTCTACAGCAGAAATCCTGTCTTCTAGGAAACCTTACTGGTCATTGATTGCTCTTCCTGGGCAGCCCATCTTGTGATGGTAAATACTTTAGTTCCTGAATCCAGGTCACAGGCTCACCCTACTCATACACAAATACACCCTAAAGACAGGATTTGTAAGCAAAAACAACAATGGGAAGGCGTTCCCCATTTCCTTCCTTACTGGAGAGGAATATTTGAGGTCACTAGGAGAGTCAAAATGGTTTCAGGGTTGTTCTCCTGTACTATTTCAGACACGTAGTTTATATACTTATGTGTGTGTTTGCCTTGTACATTTATGAGCATTTACATACAGTGGTACCTCAGGTTACATACACTTCAGGTTACATACGCTTCAGGTTACAGACTCCGCTAACCCAGAAATATTGCTTCAGGTTAAGAACTTTGCTTCAGGATGAGAACAGAAATCGTGTTCTGGCAGCGCGACAGCAGCAGGAGGCCCCATTAGATAAAGTGGTGCTTCAGGTTAAGAACAGTTTCAGGTTAAGAATGGACCTCCAGAACGAATTAAGTACTTAACCCGAGGTACCACTGTATTTGAGACCTTAAATTCTTATAACAAAAGTGTTTAAAACAAAAACAACACACTTCCTCACGCCCTTGTCCCAGGTTGGCTAGGAAATCCTTTGCCATATCATGTGTGACCCCTGCTTCAATAATAATAATAATAATAATAATTTATTTATACCCCACCCACCTGGCTGGGTTTCCCCAGCCACTCTGGGTGGCTCCCAACAGAATATTAAAAACAAGATAAAACATCAAACAGTAAAAACCTCCCTAAACAGGGTTGCCTTCAGATGTCTGCTAAAAGTCAGATAGTTCTTGACATCTGACAGGTGCCACTACCAAGAAGGCCCTCTGCCTGGTTCCCTGTAACCTCACTTCTCGCAGTGAGGGAACTGCCAGAAGGCCCTCAGAGCTGAACCTCAGTGTCTGGGCTGGAACGATTCTAACTCTCTACAGCTGCAATCTTAACCACCCTGACTAGAAATTAACTCCCATTGAATTCAGTGGGCTTTGCATCTGAGTAAGCATGCTTAGGATTGCGCTATAAATCACCTGGGGTTCTCTGTGTTTGGTTTGAAGCGGACTTGATGAGACCACAAACATTTCCCAAAGCAAAACCACGGCCTTCAAAGCATCATAGCATTTACTTGTGTGTTCAGCTTAGCCATTACTTCTTCCTGGTGATCTTTGACAGCTTTCCCCCCAGACCTTGCGGTCTGCACACATCGTGGAGCCATCTGGGGTTTGAGCAAAACAGCAGGTAGCATGATATTTATCTTCACTTGTGACCTGCAACCGAGCACAAGCCTGCAGAGATGACAGACCGCTGCAATTAAGACCTTCTATCTTTTCCGCCATGTTGAGGCAGCGACTTCAAATGACAATGCCGTCGACTCCCTGGGTGCAGCTGCAGCTTCCAAATTATCCCCATCTTGCTGTTAAGTCTCTTGCCGTTAATAACATTTGTTATGAATGCATCAGCAAGCAGCGGCTCTCGCAGAGGGGACTAGAACGTCACCGGAATAAAAGCTGCCTCTCAGAGAACGCATCTCCTCTCACAAAGAGCGGCTCCAACGAGACAGTCCCTCCTTACCTCTGGCGAGGGGGAAAAAAGAGCATCTGTTCCATAGTCTGCCTCAGTGGTTTTAATTACCCTTAACTATTCCTAATCTACTAGTTTGCTTGCCTTGAAGGGAACTGAGGATGAGTGGGGGAGGGGATGTGTGAGAGGAGGGATCCCCACTTCTTTGCTGCTTGGTATAGTTGTGTGACCTCAGTGGGAGGTTGTAGAGACAATAGGGCTGCCATATGTCTGGGTTTTCCTGGACACATCTGGGAATCGTGCTGCCAAAATGGTGCCTGGGCAGATTTTTGCTGAATCGGCAGAAAACCCAGACGTATGGCAAGTAGGGTGATTTTTTAAAAAAATGTTTTAAAAATTAAAAAAAAGCCCCAAAACCTAATTGGGGGGAGATGTTCCCCCCAACCCCAACCCCCATATCCACTTTTCACTGGATTTTCACTTTTGGGAATATGGCAAAAAGGTAAAGATAAAGGACCCCTGGACAGTTAAGTCCAGTCAAAGGTGACTATGGGTTGTGGTGCTCATCTCTGCTTTCAGGCCGAGGGAGCCGTCGTTTCACCACAAACATTTTTCCGGGTCATGTGGCCAGCATGACTAAACCACTTCTGGCACAACAGAACACCATGACGGAAACCAGAGTGCATGGAAATGCTATTTACCTTCCTGCCGCAGCGGTACCTATTTATCTACTTGCACTGGTGTGCTTTCGAACTGCTAGGTTGGCAGGAGCTGGGAGAGAGCGACAGGGGGTCACCCTGTCATGGGGATTCAAACTGCCGACCTTCCAATCGGCAAGCCCAAGAGGCTCAGTGGTTCAGACCACAGCACCACCTGCGTCCAAGGGAATATGGCAACCCTTAGAGACAACCTCCATCCAGACCTGGTCTCTGTTGACAGAAAGAGTACACATACCTCTTGTTATGTTTGCTTCATGATACGTTTTTTCAGGTTGCGTCCCGCAGCGACCTGGAGGTACCAGAAAGGGTTACTTCCGGGTTTCGCCACTCACACATGCACAGATGCGCAAAATGACACCACGCACATGCACAGAAGCAGCAAATCGCAACCCGCACATGTGCAGACGCACAGACACGGGTTGCGTTCCTTCAGATTGCAAATGGGGCTCCAGAACAGATCCCGTTCGAAACCAGAAGTACCACTGTACTGGGTTTGTGACATTTATAAGTAGAGTGTAAGTGGAGTTAAATACCATGTGTGCTCCTACCGGGCGCCAGATCCCACACCACAGATCCCAAGGGCAGTTCCAAACTGTTTCATTTGTTCACACAAACACACACACTTTCTTAAGTGGAATTTGTCACCTTCCCCAGGCTCTAACAGCGGTTCCCACTCCAAACATTCCAGAGAGAGATCTCTGCGTCAGGAAACAATCTTCTAATTATTAGCTCCCAAGAGGAGACATCAGTTCACCATTAAAGAACGTTAGCATTCTTCTGTCAAACTCCAGCCTTTGATCAGACCTTGTTTTCAAGGCAAAAGCATGGTGATAGACCTGATCACAATAGCCAGACTGCAAACCCACAACAAAATCTTCTGAAGTCACCTATCTCAAAAGCCGGTACAGTTGGGTCGCCTTTTATGGGCAAGTGGCTTGGCAGCCACATAAATGGGTGTTACGCAACAGGAAAATTGTGAAAACAAAGTTTAAGAGAGAGGAATGTAGTGGAGCACTGGTTTTTAAAAGCTACTTGGTTGCTTAAAAATGTGGAACATTTTGCATATTTATCCTCATGTTGTACTGTTCTTGTTACAAGTTTATAAATGGCAAAATTATTATTTTGTTGAAAAAAATAATGTGAAGCAAAGCCTATGTACATGTAGCATAACTGCATTTACACACATTCATTCCTTGTTATCTTTCATCTTTGTCTCTGAAAGCAAGCAGACTGGGAGGACTCAGACTTTGTCTGGGCAAAGGTAAGTTAAATGACTCCTGGAGGGTTAAGTCCAGTCGAATTTGACTATGGGGTGTGGCGCTCATCTCCGCTTTCAGGCCAAGGGAGCCGCTGTTTGTCCACAGACAGCTTTCTGGGTTATGTGGCCAGCATGACTAAACCGCTTCTGCCACAATGGAACACAGAGACAGAAACCAGAGCGCACGGAAACGCCATTTGTGTTCCCGGCGCAGCAGTACCTTTTTATCTACTTGCACTGGTGTGCTTTCGAACTGCTAGGTCGGCAGGTAACAAGTTGATCAAAATGAGCCAGATTTCCCTCAACAGGTTTCTGGGGCTTGGAAGAATCCTAATGACCCTTCATGCCACCTGATCCCTGCTGAACTGAGGGCTACAAAACTATGCTCTAACAATCAACACTGGTAGAGTTGAAGCACATTGGCCAGAAGTGGATGAGGTCCTTAGGCTAAGATAGTTTCCTAAGTCTTCTTATAAACAGGGGCCAATATTATTTCTTCTTCTTCTTCTTCTTCTTCTTCTTCTTCTTCTTCTTCTTCTTCTTCTTCTTCTTCTTCTTCAATATATATATATAAAGGCTGCTTCTCAGTGAAACAAAACACGCCATTATTTGTGCAAAGGCTTCCTGAACTGTATTAAGAGATACAAATCACTCTGTCAGGCAATCCTTCATCTTCTGCAAGGTTAAAATTAAATTCCTAGAAATCCGCAAGCATTTCTGAATAAAGTGGAAGGAACTCAGGAATATCCCGAGGCAGAATGAGAAAAAAGGCTGGCTTCTTTTCTTACCTTTTGGTTTGAACATATTCGGTAAAAAGAATTACGAGTTAGCATGCTCAGGAACTGCATACTCCGGAGCCAAATGGAAAATGCAGTTTCAAGTGTGCTGCCTCTGATTTTACATCTTAGAAAGATTAAACAAAAAACCGGTGGTTAATGTTCTGTGTAACCAATCTCTCAAAGGTAAACAACACTAAAAAGGTATAGGCCTATTTTCCCATTCACTGTAAATATATGAGGACTTGTCGTGTCCCCCCAGGCGGGGAGGGAAGCAGCAGTCCACTGTATTAAGCCGTATACAAAACTGGCTGGTTATTTGAAAGTTATTGTCCTGAGAGAACCATCTGCCTCCTGGTGGGGTCTGAGAAACAGAAATGTCTGGAGCCATCCATGCAATGACTAAGCGTACGAGTAACAGTTTGGTCCTGAGCTAGATTGATGGGTAAGAAGGAGCAGGACTTTTTAACGTGCAGATTGGCACTATCCTTGTGGAACTCCCTTCCCAAAGTCCACATGGTCAGCTGGTTTTTATTTTCAAAATATTGGAAAGCCCATCCCATCCACCCTGACAAGCCCTGGGGAAACTATACAGTGGTACCTTGGGTTAAGAACTTAATTCGTTCTGGAGGTCTGCTCTTAACCTGAAACTGTTCTTAACCTGAGGTACCACTTTAGCTAATGGGGCCTCCCGCTGCTGCTGTGCGGCTGCTGCCCAATTTCTGTTCTCATCCTGAAGCAAAGTTCTTAACCTGAGGTACTATTTTTGGGTTAGTGGAGTCTGTAACCTGAAGCATCTGTAACCCAAGGTACCATTGTATATCGTTTACAGAGGATATAACTCCATGTACAGTTTTGTTGAAGTGGTTTTTGTTTTGTTTTGTTTTTGGCACTTGGAAGCTGAAGCATCAAGGGTCTTGTTGATCACTGAGCTGGCACATATTTTCTAGAATTTCCAGGGCAGTTTTTTTTCCCCATTTGCTCTGCTGCTGTAATAATAATTTATTATTTATACCCCGCCAATCTGGCTGGGTCTCTCCAGCCACTCTGGATGGGTGGCTCGCAACAGAATTAATGATAATAATAATAAAAAAGCGATAAAAACATCAAACATTAAAAACTTCCATAAACAGGGCTGCCTTCAGATGACTTCTAAAAGTCGGATAGTTGTTTATTTCTTTGACATCTGATGAGAGGGCATTCCACAGGGAGGGCGCCACTACCGAGAAGGCCCTCTGCCTGGTTCCCTGTAACCTCACTTCTCGCAGGGAGGAAACCGCCAGAAGGCCCTCGGTGCTGGACCTCAGTGTCTGGGCAGAACGATGGGGGTGGAAATGCTCCTTCAGGTATACTGGGCTGAGGCTAGGGATTAGTAGTTTACATTTAATGTTTTCAAAACAACAACAACTGGTGCTTTATATTGCTTTATAGTCTTTTTGCTGTTCCATGAGGGCTCCATGGAGTCAAGTTAGGTAGGATTTAAATTTTAAAATAACTGTGTGTTGCCATTATTGCTAGTAGCCATTACTGGACTTCAGAGTGAGTGCCTTAAGTCAGGATTTAGTATCCCCAATCAATAAAGTTAGCAAGCCCTGCTTCAGTGCAATACATTTTAACTATTGGAGATTTCTGCAGCTCATTAAAGCTTTGTTGTTGTTGTTGTTGTTGTTGTTGTTTAGTCGTTTAGTCGTGTCTGACTCTTCGTGACCCCATGGACCAGAGCACGCCAGGCACTTCTGTCTTCCACTGTCTCCCGCAGTTTGGTCAGACTCATGTTTGTAGCTTTGAGAACACTGTCCAACCATCTTGTCCTCTGTCGTCCCCTTCTCCTTGTGCCCTCCATTTTTCCCAACATCAGGGTCTTTTCCAAGGAGTCTTCTCTTCTCATGAGGTGGCCAAAGTACTGGAGCCTCAGGTTCACAATCTGTCCTTCCAATGAGCACTCAGGGCTGATTTCCTTCAGAATGGATAAGTTTGATCTTCTTGCAGTCCATGGGACTCTCAAGAGTCTCCTCCAGCACCATAATTCAAAAGCATCAATTCTTCGGCGATCAGCCTTCTTTATGGTCCAGCTCTCATTAAAGCACATTTCCCCTAATCTTCCCGAGTTCTTTACTTGCATATTTTCCTAGGAGATTAATCTCTGTGACATGACCAGGCCATCATGCTTGATTACGAGGAAAGAACCCAGTGAACTGGATAGCACATCATCAAAAGACAGGATTGAAGCAATCAGACTCTTGGAAGGGATGCAGGAAATCCTGGGAAAATGGCAACATCAAAGGTTGAAAAATGCTATGAGCACAGAGAAATTTCTCCTGGCAGTTCCCATGATTGCTTTGTATCCCAAGAGACTTCAGCTGCTGTTAATACATTGGCCCCGATCCAGAGAAATAGAGGACCCAGGAGGCTTTGACTCCGCAGTGTTTCTGTGCATGCAATCACATCCGTGTGTTATTTTCAAATCTGTTCTTCTCAAATGTGTATGTAAAGTCCGATATAAATAGTTGGTGTGGGGTGATATGGTCCCAAGCTCGACTTAAACGGAGGTACAAAACGGGCCAGGGAATTTTTTAACCATTGGATTATGTAACGGTTTCCTTTCAGCCTGAAACAACCAGACATATTTTCAAGGGAGGAGAACATGGCTCAGTTGCAGACAGAGTGCATGTTCTGCATGCCAGTAGATGGACCAGTGAGCTGACTCAATATGAGGCAGGTTTCTGTGTTTCTTCTGAAGGAAGAGAAGAAGCCAGATACTAGGGAGACTAGCAATCAGTAGCCTGGCATCCCAGTAGTTTATTATTGGCTCTATGGCTACAGACTGAAGTCACATCCACAGCATGACAAAGGTCCGGAATTTCCCGGGATTCGTCCACCAAAAATAGTGTCTGGGTGGAATTTTCAGTAATTGGTAAAAATGCCCAGCAAAATCCATATCCATTTTTTTTGCAAATTTCCTAAAAACATAGATCAAAAACCAAAGGAAAAAAATTTGACCCCAAAAAGCTCAACAACTTTGTGTCTGGATTTAAAGCACCATTGTACCACTTTAACAGTCAAGGGGAATCCTGGGAACTGAAGTTTGGGATTCCAAGCTTTGTGAGGTCTGCAGCCTTAACAAACGGCAGTTTGCAGGATTCCCCAGGATTGTGGATGTGGAATAATAATGATGTTTAAATGTGTGGTGTGGATGTGACTTGATACCCTACAGCAGGATCCCCCAAACTTGGGTTGCCAGATGTTTTGGGACTACAATTCCCATCATCCCTGACCACTGGTCCTGCTAGCTAGGGATGGTGGGAGTTGTAGTCCAACAACAGCTGGAGATTCAACTTTGGGAAACCCTGCCCTACAGTATGGCAAATTCCACTACTGTAGACCAGTCTGGATGCAAGGAAGTTGGAGAGCAGCTACTGTGGCTAGGCCAACAGCCACTAGTGTCTTTATTTGCCAAAGAGTTTCAGATCTGACTCACTATGGAATAGTAAGGAGCTGCCCATTTAAACCAGCCTTCCCCAACCCAATGCCTTCCAGATGTTTTGGGATAATATCTTTCTACATTCTTTTCACTAATATATGCATTTCTATGCACGCTTTACCCTAGCGTGTGCATTTTGAGTGCACATTATTTGGCTGGAGAATTCCACTGCAAGATTCAGAGTAGTGCAGATTTCAAAGGATGACTGTGTTTCAATGCACATATTGTTTTGGAAAGTGAAAATCTTGGTAGGCTTTAAAAGCAGAGCTGAATGCAGTTTCTTCTCCATCCCTAATTGTGCCTGCATTAGATACTTTCTAATTCAGCCTCGAAAACCCATCGTGACAGTCTAGGCTGTACAATGAGTCAAGCAAAAGTCTTTTGTGCAGAGTTCCCCTAGCGTGTCACTGTGTTGTTCCCTGTGGCTGTGGTTGACTCAAGTGAATTACACATCAGCCATGAGGCATTTCTGGGTCGTTTGCATCCTTTCCCAACAAGCCTTTTAAGTAGAAATCTTTATCCCACTATGCATCTGTACTTGAAGTACAGTATTTTTAACCGGTTTTGTATATAGAACTGCATTTAAATGTTTGGATTGTTTTCACGTGCGGAAGTACATTTCAAATTATGTTATACACGGAACAGTGTTTAATTGTTCTTACACTTTTCTTGTTGAATGGCTGGAATTGTTTTAGTTGTTTACTCTTAAAAGCGTTGTTGAGGCATACCTTCCAACATTTTCCAGCAAAAAATCAGGATGTGTGGTTTTTGGTGCTGCGCTGCCACGCGAGTCAGCTGGCTTGTGGAGAAGCGCAGCCACCAAAAGACACGAGAGTCAGTTGGCCACCTCCCCTGCCACAGTGCCTACATGGTGGCAACTTGCTCTTTTCCCTCCTCGCTCACTTGCTCCTCCCACTGGCTCACCCTCCTCCCATACAATACGATAATCTTTATTGTCATTGTCCCATACAGAACAACAAAATTGAAAAAATCTACATCAGGCATTCAAAAGCCAGCAAGCCTGCTATCCCAGCTATCCCAGCTTGGTTAGCCCCCTAAAAACTCTGATACCCCATAATTAAATGCAATATACTCCCATAGAGACTACCTTACACTGCGTTTAAAACCAAAAGTGCATTTGAATAGAAATTGTTTCTCAGGCAGCTAGTCCTAGTCTTTATAACCCTGTACCTTCTTCCAGAAGGCAGAAGCTGAAAGAGATCCGGGGTGCGCACTATCCTGCACTATCTCTGCAGCTTTCTTATGACACCTGGAAGCATATATTTGATCCAAGGTGGGAAGAGTGCACCCAATTATTCTCTCTGCAGTCTTTACAACCCTGGACAGCATTGTTTTTTCCCTGACCGTGCAGCTCCCAAACCACACACACAGGCCATAAGTTAATACACTCTCTGGATGAAGCTGGGAGCGCAACAGGTTTTGCACAACTCCCTCCCTCAAATCTTGCTTGCCAACCCTGCACTCCTTCTGCATTTACCCATATTTAACACATTTCCCCCTCCGAAGTACCCTGAGAACTCTAGTCTACCCCTCACAGAACTATAGTCCCCAGCACCCTTAACCAACTACATTTTCCAGGGAAACTTGCTTTCGTTGTGCTGTAACTGTATGTGCACTATCTCTGCAGCTTTCTTGTGACACCTGGAAGCATAGATTTGATCCAAGGTGGAAAGACTGCACCCAATTATTCTCTCTGCAGTCTTTACAACCCTGGACAGTATTGTTTTTTCCCTGACCGTGCAGCTCCCAAACCACACACACAGGCCATAAGTTCATGCTCAGCAATGGCGGCACTGGAGGGGAAAAACAAGACATTCACAGATGAAATCAGAAGCCAGGATTGCTTCTGTAATTCTATGCATGTCCCGGCTGAATAGGGACACTTGACAGGTTAGGTGATGCACTCTAGACAGGGATCCTCTGCTTTGAGCAACATTTGGTAGTTGTTTGGAGTAGCTTATACCGAAAGTTGCTGCAATAATGTGGGAAGTGGGGACAGAACCCTCAGTTTGTTTTTTGTTTTTTAATAATTTTTATTGAATGATTTAATGTTACAAAAAACAATACAGCCATACTACCAATAAATATAATTAAGAAACAAAAATTACATACATCAATATTTAGTTTATTTGTTATTTACCGTCTTATTTCCTCCCAAACATTGCATACAAAAACACACATATGTGCAGACACCCACATACCCGCACACAAAATGATAATAATGAAAGTAAATATTTTTTCCCTTTTTATCTCCCAAAATCTTTTCTTCAACTTTGACTTCCTGTCAAGTCCCTTTGCATATATTTTATCTTACATTTGAATGTACACAAAACAATAAACCTTTCTATATAATTTTTTCAATACATTCTGAAAACATAATAAATCCACCTCCTTTTAGTTCCTTTATCACTCGAATGCTAGCACGGAGTCAAAACTATCATTGTATTTTTGAACATATCTTCTATAACCATCCCATTTTTCTGCAAATTTTTTCTTTGAGTTTCCTCTTGAGTTTAGACAGAACCCTCAGTTTGAAGAGCAAAGAGGGCACAGGGGTGAAGAACTCTCCCTTTTAGTCTTTGCCCACTATCCTAGTGGAAGCTTCAGCAATGGCTTCTGGGACGAAAGGGAAGAAGGTATAATCTGAGCCCTAGCCTAGTGCTCGTCCTCTGACTCGAACACCTTAACCTCAAGGAACTCCTTGCTGGACCAAATGAGTTGCTTGCTAGAGATGGTGTTTGCGTGTCAAGGTCCCCAAGCCACCCCCCCAATAATTCACACATCAATTTTGGTTTGGGTTTTTGGCACGATTTTGGCCACCACTTTATTTAAATACACACAAGTGAGTGGTTGCTTAGGCATTGGTTCTGACTATCTGTCCTTGCCCAGGGATAGAACTGACTTCCGGATTCCAGCAGAAGCCAGTGAGGGAAACAATTTTGGGGAGAAAATGAAGCTGGGCCTCAGTCCCTCACTTCTCACCCTCATGCTGCTGGTGGCTTGCATGGCCCAAGTCCGATGCCAGGGACAAGGACGAAAAGAATGGCAAGCCCCTGGATTCCTTTAATGGAATTCCCTTTCCGCACCACCATTGGAGGGGTAGGCACTTACCCCTCCACCAACCAATTTTAACCAATGCTTAACCGCAAACCTTACAAGTTGTGACGATTTGCTACGCAGTAGGCAAAAACCAAATGCCACCAGCCAATCAGCCAAATGGACAAAATTCCTACCAGGCCCCTGCCTCAAAGCAGACGACCCCATGACAGGCATAGCAAGGTCAAGCGAACAACCCCCCCAATACAGGGAGGGTGGGCGGGTGATCCGGTGCAAGCAGCCAAGAGGACGCCCAAAGTTGGGCGTTCAGTATTTAAAACCTCTGACCCCTCCTTCAAAATTGGCAACAAGCAATTCTCACCAGCGACCCAATTAACCAATTCACTGCCTGGGTCACTCTGCAAATCCGCCCAGCAACACTGGGGTGGCTTGTATCCCCCACCGCAACACGTGCTCTCTGCTAGGGAGAACACGTTTTGTTGAGACCCACTGCAGGCTCTCAACTCAATACGATTGCTTTCCGGTTTGGACTGAGAAGTTCTGATCGCTTTAAGTAACAAAGAAGGTCAAAGGTAGCCAGCTGGTTTGGGGTATCATGCCAGGCAGCAAATTTGTACGCCATTCAGTTTATTGCATTTTTACTGCCGGGGAGGAGGAAGAGGCGTTTGCGGGATTTTTCTGCTTCAGGCGCCAATATATCAGTTACAGTTTATTTGCATTGCAGTGATTTTACTGCGCGATTGTTTTATTGTTTGAATGTCTACACCACCTTGAGGTGGATTTTAGTCAACTTGCATCTGACTCGATGTTCCAAAGGATCGCATTGTCCAAAGCACAAGCATGTGTTTACTCAGAAGTAAGTCAGAATGTAGTGAGGACTACTCTGTCGTAAATGCGTTTAGGATGGCAGCTGTAACAAGGCAGTAGCTTTCCTGGACAATCCCCTCCCTCCCCGCTACATGCCAGGCCATAAAACAAAATATAACTCTCCTTTAAAGTACTGCTGCTCTCCCTGCATTTTAAAGTAATTGCCCTTACCTGACAAAATTCCAAACTGCTACTTTTCAGATACGTAGACTAAGTGCGAAGTTACAACTGCTACCTGTCAGTGCCATAGTAAACTACTACAGTCTTTCCTTGCAATTTCCTCCCCTTTCGTTCACAATTTTGTATAAGAGATTGCACAGGAAAACATACGTTTTTAGTCATACATGGATGCTTTCTTATTATACTGTGAAATCCTGTTTCACCACATGAATATTCATATAATAATTTAAACCTTCCCCGCTGCAAAAAAATAAAATAAAATAAATACCCAGGCAGACAATACAGATGGGAATTGATGGATGAGGACAAGTCTAAATGACAAGAAAGCGGAGAGACAAGACAGGATATGGGTGTGTCCTCACAAATTCTGAGTCTTTTTTTAATATGAAAAAGCTACTTGCTCAATATAAAAAAGGAAATGTTTGAGAAGTTCAGTAACATTCATGTTTTAAATAAAAACATAAACTGTCATTCCTTCTCAACGGCAAAAAGGGCCTGCACTGTTTCCTCTTCTGTATGAGAAATCAATGAAAAACATGTTGAGTTGAGGATGAGGGATGAGAACGCTGAACGAAACTTGTGCAGAATGACCTCAGTTTTCTTTATGAAGCTCCTAGGCTGACACCATTTCGCTTAACCAACAGCTCCACCTAACCAGGCACATCTACAACGCAAATGGCCAGCTAGCTAGCAGCCAGGATTTGAAAGGCAACAAGGAGGAGATAATGTTGTAAACAAAACCTGCCCTTCTTCCCTTATGGGGTATCCAAGAGCCTGTATAGAGTCCTTAAGTGGGTTCCCTATCGGTAGGAGAAAATAACAGAGGCCAACCAGAGAATATTGAGAAGCAAAGCAGCTAGTAAGCCTGATCTTTATTAAAGCTGTTGCAACAGGGTGCTCCCCTCACACGCAGGAAGACACAGAACAAAGATGTGCCCGCCCTTATATAGACATTTTAAATTGCCTGCCCTGGAGTCCAAGACCACCCCCAAAAACATCATACATACATCACAGAAGGGGTGTAGCCCAAGACCACCCCCCAGATACATCATACCTACATCACAGAAAAGGCGGTCTACAACAGAAATCTGAGTGTGTTGTTTATCTCCTGTCTGGCAGATTACTTGTTAATGGTCACTTGATTGGTTTACCTGGGGAGCCTGGCCAGTCTTTTGTAATGATAAATACTTTGTTCCTGAGCCAGGTTACAGGCTCACCCTATTCATACACAGACATACCCTTAAGACAGGATTTGTGAACGAAAAGACAATGGGGAGGCTTTTCCATTTTCCTTCGACCTGGCAGAGAAATATTTGAGGTCAATTTGGGAGGGACAAAATGGTTTCAGGACTTTTTCAGACATGTGGTTTATATATACAGTTATAAACATTTATCTTTTATATATGACCTTAAAATTCCTATAACAATAACAAAGAATGTGAATGGCTGCCGTAATGCACTTCAAAGGGGGAAAACGGATCCCACATAGAAATTGGTTGCTCAGTTGGAGTTACTGTGTTTGCTAAAATTCAGCCCAACTCATTTCTTTTAGTGGTCACAGGAATAAGTTTCTCTAAATATCAAGCAGTCACTAAGCGTGTGGTGTTGACTTGGCAACTTGTCCCTGATGTTTGCGGTCAAGCGAATTTAGCCCCGTTGGAATGAAAACTCAACACTTACAAAATTCAAGGACATCTCTCCTAGCAAGTCCTTCAAGAGTACAGAACCCAACGCCTTGTTTGGGTTGGCCGTGTTTCACTTCCAGACTGAACAGGCTCAGGGAAGGACGATGTCTTGAATGGGCCTCTGGTTTTGTAGCAGAATGTTGCAGGAATCAGGATCGAGATGTAGAAGAACTGAACTTGTTCCCCGGCGGATGACTTGCTTTCCTCCAGACCCGTCTCAGTAATACAAACGACCGCTCCGCATAACTATTTCTGGAATCCCTTCAGACACTTTTGCCTTCCTGCCCTCCGTCTCTGCCACTTTCTGAGCCTCTCTCAACCATTTCGTTTTTATGATAGCTCCCATCTAAACGCTCTTCTGGGATTTTATCATGCGCAAGAATGTATTAGCACAACATGACAAGCGGTTGAGCCACAGTGTTGAGGGTGGGGGACGTGCATGCTTTATTCTGACTTGTTAAAAATGTCTGAGCATATACCTATTTAAAAGCAGCAACAGAAGAAGCCTTTTCATAATAGAAACAGTGCATCAGATGCCATGCAGTGCCTCCATGTGTCTGCCTCCACTTATGTCCGTGGCGCTTTTTTACATATACATGTCAGAAAAATTAGTCTTCTTTTCACCTCTCTGTGAAAGGGATACTGGTATCCAATTTCTGCAGATTCAGTTAACTCGGCTGTAGTGGTGTGATTCTGCTTTCTAGCTTGTCTGGAGAAGTCATTTGTTCATTTGTCCACATAGGAAATACTCTTTCCTTGTTCCTCCAGACTAGCCTATGGGTTATAAAGGTAAAGGTAAAGGGACCCCTGACCATTAGGTCCAGTCGTGACCGACTCTGGGGTTGCGGCGCTCATCTCGCTTTATTGGCCGAGGGAGCCGGCATACAGCTTTCAGGTCATGTGGCCAGCATGACTAAGCCGCTTCTGGCGAACCAGAGCAGGGCATGGAAACGCCGTTTACCTTCCCGCCAGAGCGGTACCTATTTATCTACTTGCACTCTGACGTGCTTTCAAACTGCTAGGTTGGCAGGAGCAGGGACCGAGCAACGGGAGCTCACCCTGTCGCGGGGATTCGAACCACCGACCTTCTGATTGGCAAGTCCTAGGTTCTGTGGTTTAACCCACAGCACCACCCGCGTCCCTCCAGCCTATGGGTTATACCCAATACTAATCCTGCTGAAATTAATGAACTTGACTAAAAGTCCATAACTTTCAGTGGGTCTACTATTGAACACATCTGCTTTCCAGTAACTTGAAAGAAATTGGGGGGATTTTTCAGCAATGGCAGCCCATTTGTTGAATGCTTACCCCAGGGAGGCTTGCCTGACACCTTCATTACATAATTTTTGGTGTTGGGTGAAGATGTTTCTCTATAGCCAGGTCTTTGGTTGATTAACATCCTACGGCCCTTTAAATGTGGGGGGGTTGGGAGGGCGGTTATTGGTTTGTTTTTGTTTAATTACGTATTTAGTGCATGGGAATATGTGAAACAAAGGCCATCTGAACAGGGCTCCCATTTGGGTACATATTTTTAAACATCACTTAAAAGGTTAAGAATAATCCACACATCCTGTTTAAGTCTGGATAGTGTGACTAAATGTTGTACATTGAACACACTTTTGTGTGTGTGTGTGTGAGAGAGAGAGAGAGAGAGCGCCTGTTAACTACCTGGGCAGTTGAAGATTTATGATGGTCTTAGCTTTTCGTTTCCTTCTTTTTAAATGCATGCATTTAGCAAACAGCATGACAGGTAAGTAGAATGAGCTCACTTAGTCACCATTATTGCTATTTTCAGTAAAAGATTCCCTTTGCTTTTGAATGATTTATTTCCAAAGGCCATCACAACTCTTAACAATACCTGGCGGTTCCTCCCCCCGGCCCCATGATCCATGATGTTAAGACAAGACAAGAGGATGGAATGCAACAATTAAATGTTAATAATCTGCGGGAGATGTGCTTTAGCTACTCCAAATGGGTACTTCAAATATGCCCTGAATAGCCGCAGTGCTATTACGCTGATGGCAGTTAGACGTCTAAAGCCTGAAAATGTTCAGTGTAAATATTTAATAATAAAATGCATTGGTCATAATTCTGAACTTGCTTAGATGTGTTTCAGCTCTCCTAAGGACATCCCTACGAAGCAAAACAGTCCTTATAGCAACATTTGTAACATTTGCTGTTATGCATTCTTACCCACACTAAGGGGACAGTCAAACGAAAGAATAAGTGCTTTGACACCTCACAGAATTTAGTGGTTGATTTAGGGTGCAATCCTACAAAGCTCAGAAGGGCATCCCCCAAAAACCCCCATAGGACTTTGTGGATCTCCCTCGTTCGTGTTGCTGTTGTGGATGTTTCCATGGCGGCCTCTCCTCCACCATTGGTGGGGTTTAGTTAGGTGGGTTAGAGCTCTCCTGTTCCCTGACACGCACCCAGAACAGGGGCCACCCCAGAGCTGGCCTTTTCCATGCCATTGGGAACAATGGGAAGGAAGATGCAAGGACACACACCAAGCAAAGGGCAGGGAGAGGAAATGCATTCTCCGCTGCCACATGAGGCCAACATGACTTTGGCTAGTCCTCTGCCTTGGGTTCACCACCCGCTCTCCCTTTGGATTGCTCTATTAAGAACATGTTTAATTCTCTCCTGTTGTCATCAGTGGGCTGAATCTGGCTGCTGACAGAAGGCTCGTTGACCCTAGCAATGTGGAATGGCATGAGAGTGCTGTCCGTGGTACTTGTGCAGTGGTTGGTTCATATAATAATAATAATAAATTTTATTTATACCCCGCCCTCCCCGGCCAGAGCCGGGCTTAGGGCAGCTAACACCAGTAAAATTACACTAAAAATATAATGGGGGGGGATTAAAATACAGCCTCATTTTAAAAGTAGCCCATGGATCAAAACCATAAGGGGAGGGAAACATAAGGGTCAGACTGAGTCCAAACCAAAGGCCAGGTGGAACAGCTCTATCTTGCAGGCCCTGCGGAAAGATGTCAAGTCCCACAGGGCCCTAGTCTCTTGTGACAGAGCATTCCACCAAGTTGGGGCCAGTACTGAAAAGGTCCTGTCCCTAGTTGAGACCAATCTAACCACCTTGCAACTTGGGACCTCCAAAGGGTTGTCATTTATGGACCTTAAGGTCCTCTGCAGGGCATACCAGGAGAGGCAGTCCCGTAGGTACATGGGTCCTAGGTGGACGTCACCACCTGATGCTGCTTTTCCCAGCTGATGAACCTGCATGTGTGAACTGATTGCTTAACCACCTCCATAAGAATACTGAGTCAGACCATTGGATCTATCTAGTTCAATGTTGCCCGCACTGACAGGCAGTGACTCCCTAGGGCAGTATTTCCCAAAGTTGGGTCTCCAGCTGTTCTTGGACTATAACTCCCATCATCCCTAGCTAGCAGGACCAGTGGTCAGGGATGATGGGAACTGTAGTCCAAAGACAGCTGGAGACTCAGCTTTGGGAAACCCTGCTCAAGGCCCTCTCAGCCCTAACTGGGGATGCCAGGGATTGAACCTGCAACCTTCTGAATGCAAGGCAGATGTTCTACCACTAAGCTACAGCCCTTCCCTCTGCAGACTAGGCAACCCAGGCTAACTAATAAAGTTACTGTGATGGAAAAGAATCATCTCCATGAGAATCAACCTCAGTGTGATTTCTAAAGTTCAGCTGCCCACAAAAATATATACAATTTCAGTACAGTTTTGTTTTTACTTGCCTTTGCTATTTGATTCTACTGAGCCTTTATTTCAAAGTCATATATCTATTAGCAAGAGGATTTGTCAGCCTGAGGGTGTTTGTTCCTTTTAAACTTAAATTATTGTACAGCACCTAAGGCTTAATAAACAATTTAAAATAAATAAATGTCTCAAAGTAATAATAGTAATGCCTACTATTATTATTCAACACATTCGTTTCTTTCCTCTCTCTGTTTTCGTCTTTTAAACTGATATTCCCCCACACACACCGTTTTTGAAAAAAAGTAAATGAAGTCACAAGTTGCTGCCTCTCAAATCGATGACGTAAGGAAAGCTCAGATAAAACTGTCATTTACTCTACTTGCGATGAACTATGGAAGTGCTTATTAGCAAGTGAAAATACAGCGAATGTTGATCTGGGAATAGGAATGTCCCAAAAGAGAGGGGTTTTGTTTTGGTTTTTTGCAGAATGCAAAGACAGTTTTTTCTAAACCCTGCGAAATTAAAATGTCAACCAGCACTGTGGCTGAAGGAGTATTAACAACCCCTTTAAGAATGTCTTGGATAATATTATGTAAAGCCCGATGTCTGTTATTACCTCAGCATTTGCCCCACAGGCTGTCCTTATGCTGATCATCCTAACAGCTTTCATACCTCTGGGTCAAGAACTGCCACTCCTGTCAAAAGGCATTTTCTAATGAACTTGCTGTGGGCAGCTGACGGATGTGTCAGAAGTGCCTGGAGAAGGAAGTGGGAGGTGACAGTTTTGCCATTACAGGACAAAAGGGTGGATAATGAATATTGCAAATGTGTAAACGTGGCTGCTGGGGAAAGAGCGTTTTCCTTTCATGTATTTAAGGCGTCTTTAACACCACTACCCTGTGCATGAATAATGAGGACTGCCTATCTCAGCATCAGAAAACCTCACCAAATAATCTCTTCCCCACTGAACTGGCAATACATCCCATCATATCTGCTGAGGGCTCAGCTACATGATCAGGAGATTTGTGTAATGTCTCGCGTCTGTTGCTAGATGGGAGTGCATCGAAGTACAGTGGTACCTCTGGTTAAGAACTTAATTCGTTCTGGAGGTCCGTTCTTAACCTGAAACTGTTCTTAACCTAAGGTACCACTTAAGCTAATGGGGCCTCCCATTGCCGCCCCGCCACCGTCCCATGATTTCTGTTCTCATCGTAAAGAACTTCTGGGAAATGGTATATAATGAGAGATCACTGCAGATGGTGACAGCAGCCACGAAATTAAAAGACGCCTGCTTCTTGGGAGAAGGGCAATGACAGGCCTAGACAGCATCTTGAGAAGTAGAGACGTCACCTTGCCAACAAAGGTCCGTATAGTTAAAGCCATGGTTTTCCCAGTAGTGATGTATGGAAGTGAGAGCTGGACCATAAAGAAGGCTGATCGCCGAAGAATTGATGCTTTTGAATTATGGTGCTGGAGAAGACTCTTGAGAGTCCCATGGACTGCAAGAAGATCAAATGCATCCATTCTTAATGAAATCAGCCCTGAGTGCTCACTGGAAGGACAGATTGTGAAGCTGAGGCTCCAGTACTTTGGCCACCTCATGAGAAGAGAAGACTCCCTGGAGAAGACACTGATGCTGGGAAAGATGGAGGGCACAAGGAGAAGGGGGCGACAGAGGATGAGATGGTTGGATAGTGTTTTCGAGGTTACCAGCATGAGTTTGACTAAACTGCGGGAGGTAGTGGAGGACAGAGGTGCCTGGCGTGCTCTGGTCCATGGGGTCACGAAGAGTCGGACACGACTAAACGACTAAACAACAACATATAATGAGATGAAAAAGATGTTGAAATATACATTCTTTAAAAAACCAGAAGCATTTTTACTTGGTATTATAGGTGAGGACATTAACAGGCAAGATGTTAAATTGTTTTTATATGCAACAACTGTGGCAAGAGTATTGTTAGCCCAGAAATGGAAACAAGAAGAAATTCCGACGAAAGAAGAATGGCAGACAAAATTAATGGACTATGAAGAATTGGACAAAATGACAGGAAGGATTTGAAACCTGCGGGACCAGAAGAAGTATATGAATTATCTGAAGAGCAACTGTAATCAACAAATTACGCTAGTAGGACTACAAGAAGTTTTGTAAGGAGAAATATACGAAGTGTTACAAAGTAGAAAAAGATAGAGATATTGGTTCTGAGTTTGAAATGTAATAGGGAAGATAAGAAATGCATACTGAGAGATTAGACTGGAAAATTTTCAGACAGGATTGATGGAAGTCAAAAATTTGAATAAGATGTAAAAGTATGTTTAATTACTGTTGAAAATGATACGTTAAAAATAAAAAATTATATTAAAAAAAAAGATTTCTGTTCTCATCCTGAAGCAAAGTTCTTAACCCAAGGTACTATTTCTGGGTTAGCGGAGTCTGTAACCTGAAGCGTCTGTAACCCAAGGTACCATTGTACAAGTGTTGGGATTCTGTACCCCATTGAAACAAGGAAAAAAACAACCCTCTAGTCACATAGTAAACTAGCAAGATAGAGAGAAGGGTTCTCTTTGGGGCTGTGTGCACACTGTACATTTAAAACACATTCAAAACACATCCATTCCCTCAAAGAATTCTGGGTATTGTGGTTTGCCCCTTACAGAGCTGAAATTCCCAGAAACCCTTAGCAAACTACAGTGACCAGAATTCTTTGAGGGAACTGATCTGCACATAGCCTCATTTTATATATATATGCTAAAACTAGTATGAGGAAACTGTGGTTCTCCTGCTGGTGTGTGTGTTGAGAAATTATTGGCATCCACTGTCTGTAGTTCCCAGAATCTATGGAATAAGTTCTTGTTTCAACAAGCTCTTCCAGCTGGATGGAAAATGTGTCCTAGGGTGTTTATTTGTGCTGTTTCATTGTATGGTTGTAAATTGGCTTGAAATCGATAGGAAAGGTGATTCATAATTAAACAGTAACAATTTCCAATTCAAAGAGAGGCACATCATAGCTTCTTTAGACTAGAATGTCACCCATGGACCAATTTGAGAGTCCAGCTTGAATGCTTAGAAATCTTGGGTTGGATCCAAAGAAATGGGAGCTTGCCCAAGACTTGACACCATTTTTTCCCTGCTCCCTCTTCTTCCTCTGACCATCCCTCATTGTCCCACCACCATTCCCCTGGCTCTGAGCCTTCCTCCTTGGGGGCTTCCTTGCTGGTACCTCCTGCCACTCCTCTGTCTCCCGCCAGTCCGTGACATCACATTGATGTTCTTATCCTATAGAAGAAACACTGGGATGTGTCTGTCATGGGTTTGCATCATCCGGATTCAGCCAGCCCGTGACAGTACCCAGCAAAGTTGTACTTTGAAATTATGGTGTTCAACTTCCATTGGGTCTGCTCTTAGTAGCTCTACCATTGGACCCAAGCCAATGATGGAATGTGTGGTTGCTATTTCAGTGTTTGTTGGAGTAGGCAAAATTACACATTTATTTTGGGGCCTTGCTTATTTTTATCCTACATCTACCCCAAGACATCTAGAGACACGTCCCCATTCTCTCATGCTGTTTCAACCATTTCTCCCACCCACAATATTTCTTCAGTTGAGTTTAAGAGTGGGAGGACTGAGGTAAATATTTTGCATGGACAGGATTCTCTGAGCACACCTGGAAACTCTTCTAGTGAAATCGATGGGATGTATTAAATGTCAACGATCAGAGGAGAAACAGTTAGATTTCATGTCAAAATATTATCATCTAAATTGGCTATAAATGGCAGCTGGAGAAATTATATGCTAATTTTGCTCTGAAAACTATGAAGATGTGATTCAGTGTGATTCACTGAATTTTAATGCTGCTAATAAATTTGTACACATGCAACTGAAGCTAGTCTCCAGCTGCTAACCCTCCAGCCCTCTGCTGTAAAGAGAGTGGCTCAAACAGGAGGGCTGCACACAGCGAGTTTTATAACAGTCATGGCATCTATTTATTATTAGCTGAATAATTACTGTTTTGGCATCAATTCTCGCTCTTTCGATTGTGTTACTAATTTTAGGTTAGGTAACAAAAAGGTTATTCGTGTGGCCTTTGACAACCAAATTCCAGTAGAGTGGACTGGAGGGTTGTCGATTCCTGAGGGAATCTTGAGAGTTAAACCTACTCTCAGAGGCGATTGAATTTGGAGAAAATATGTTAAACATGCGTAAGTTGAGAGCCGACTGTACAACCTGAATTTGCCGGTGTGACACATTAAATCTCCCACAAAAATAGCAACAGACACAAAGTGCCCAAGGTTGTTGAGCTTGAAGCAATTCTCAAGTATTTCCATACACAGCAATGGTCTGTTCTACCGCTGAGAATTTTCTATTATGCGTTCCTTTGCATACTTATTTAGGAATAAGCTCTGGTGAATATAGCTTGGCTTATTTCCACATAAGCAGACATATGATTGCACCACATATCTTGCCTTCATCTTTCTATATCAGATACATTCCATTACTTTCAATTTCCAGTGACATTTCATATAATACTGACATTTACGGTTCTCATCTTTCACTTCTGTTATTTCCTCAATATATATCTGATCGGACCATATATGCTTTGTCCTCAAAATCTTCATGAGGAGAGTTTTAAATGGGCATGCTCAAATCAAATCAAAGTTTTAATTTTATTTATAAGATATTGGCACATTGCTTTCATCAGCAAGATCTGAACCTTCCTGCCAATAGTAAAAATCGACTGTTTACTTTGTAAGTTTAAAAACACGGCTCATACAAGACACTCATTATTGTGAGCTCATGCTTTTCTTACACAAATACCAAGCCTTCAGTATAGAAACCATGTGTGGGATTCACCTCATGACGGCCATCAGTAAGGACTTTCCCCTCCTCTCTCCCCCTGAGCCCCTAAAATTGGGTGTTTTTGGGGGGTCCAGGAGAACTCCCAGACATCACACGGAAGAGGAGAGGAGGGATTGCCATGTCTGGCAAGCTACAATTCTTGTGCTGTTTTGATGTTTTGTTGTTTTGCATGCCACCCCAATCTCCGAGCTCTGCAAGATTCCACAGGAATAGTTTGTATTTCCTTTGGGCACAAGGCACAGAGGAGACTGCAGTGTCTTTATGATATATGGTTAATTTACACATAAATACAACCTGAACCTATGATGGAGAGGTTCAGAGCATCAACACTCCAAAGGGGTCTTGCTTCTCCCATAACCACAGCCTTGGATTCAAACAGACATCAAACATTCCTCTGCTTCTGTTACTTCTAGTCTGCTGCCTTCCTTCTTGGACAAATAACTCCCATCCACTTGCTCTCTCGCTCAAGCCCTTTATGCTTTGTCCTCTTACTGGCCCATCACCCAGGAGGTTAGTCTGACTTGATTAGCTTTTAACACTTGCCAAATCCAGGAATAGGAAGTGTCTAGCACTCATCTTAACACCCCAAGCCTTGATTAAATTCTAACGCTTACTGGATCCAGGAATTTAGAGAAGTCTGGCACCCACAAACTCATAGCACTATATTTTCCAAATTTATTCTGGGGATTTTCTTACTTCCTTAATCGAAGAGCACCTAAGGGAATCTTATTATAAACATGCTTTATTAGTACAACAACACATATTAGAGGTTTTAAACTAGTCCACCAACCTTTAGTACCATGAAAAGTCATATACAAGGTTGGCCTGAATTATTTTTACACTGCCTTGAGCTAATTCTTGCCTTTTGTTTTATGTGGACATTATTATACTTCTCCATCACTCATCTATTTTTTTCTTAAATATACAGGTTGGTAATGATTGGGAAATTAATATTAATTTCTGTCAGAGCACTCATTTTGATTAATTACCTTCTCGGTGTTTTCCATTACCAGATGTCTTTTTTTATTAGGTTAGGCCACAACTCTATACACACATCTACTGGAGAGTAAGTCCCACTGAATTTAATTTGACTTATTTCTGAATTCATCTGTACAGGAAGGCTGTGCTGTTGATGGTTCACAATAATGCTGATCTTTGAGTTGGCTTCTCATTTTTTGTCATGTCCACTGGATGCTTCCTGGGTTTTTTGTGTGTATTATAATAATCCTGATAAACTATTAGTTAGAATAACTGGCTGACACCCAATGATGTCCACCCCCTTGGACAACGGAAATCTCCTTGGGCAACAGGACATCCTGTATCTCATCTCCCCTTTGAGCCCCTCTGCACATTCCTAAAATAATTTGGGTTGCAAAGGGGGCTGCATGAGGGATTAGCAGAAGGAGAAGCCCCACTACACAAGCCAATGTCTATATTGGATCACACCCATTCTCAATAGTTATAACCATCATCAATAAATATCAGTATTTAATTAGTCTCTGTTTCCAACTGTATCGTATTTCCTTCTTAGTATTCAATTAATCCCCAGGTGTTCAGATTGGTTTTAAGTAATCTCATCTTTTGACAAGTTCACATCACTTACAATTATGGTATGTTCTGAAAACCTTCCATAGATTAGGCACCAACATCATCAAAGAGTTGGAATTGACCTATCTACATTAAATAAGAGAGCAGTCACTTTTGCCTGTTAGTCCCACTCTGTGTTCTGTTTCTTGGTCAGAAAAAAAGGAATAACAAGAAGAGGCATATTTCATTATATTCAGGGCTTTTTTTCCAGCTGGAACTCGCTGGAACTCAGTTCCATTACCTCTCAGGTGAGAGGTTCTAAGAGAACGAGGGAGGTGTTCGTGGTGAGCTCTCTTTTTCTAGAAAAATAGCACTGACTATATTGCTTACACGGGACACGGGTGGCACTGTGAGTTAAACCACAGAGCCTAGGACTTGCCGATCAGAAGGTTGGTGGTTCGAATCCCCACAACGGGGTGAGCTCCCATTGTTCGGTCCCAGCTCCTGCCCACCTAGCAGTTCGAAAGCACGCCAAAAAGTGCAAGTAGATAAATAGGTACCGCTCCAGTGGGAAGGTAAACGGTGTTTCCGTGCGCTGCTCTGGTTCGCCAGAAGCGGCTTAGTCATGCTGGCCACATGACCCAGAAGCTGTACGCCGGCTCCCTCGGCCAATAAAGCGAGATGAGCGTCGCAACCCCAGAGTCGGTCACGACTGGACCTAACGGTCAGGGGTCCCTTTACCTTTAACCATTATGGCTGTCCCCCAAGAATCGTGGGAACTGTAGTTTGTTAATAAACATATTATATTAGACATATGTATATGGCGCAGAAACCTCTCTCTAATTTCACTCCAGCCTTGCCAAAAACTCAAGGCACCATACTAATTTGCCTCTCTCCATTGTTCCCGACCTGCCTGTGAATTCCTGTCCTTGTTTGCTCTCACTGTTTGCATGCAGTTCAAATATCTTGCCCTTTACCTTCAAGGCTCTGTACTGCTCTCATCCACTTACATCCCAAGCTGTCATTTCCTCCCACTCTTGTAGCCCACATTTCTTCCCCGTTTTAACTCCCCCCATCTATCTTTTCACTCACCGCCTGAGTCATCATTTTCGGTCATCTACGTGCTCTTTCTTTCCTCTGGTTAGCCCCTGCAAAATAATCTCTCTCCTTAACAGTGAAGTTTAAAAATTTGAGAATGCCTAATGCTGAGAACGATGCAGCCGAAGGGAAGCATGTTTTAAGTACTACTGTACTACTTTTCACACCAGCTTAACTTTCTGCACTTGAAATTAATGGCACCTGTAGAGGTAGCAGGGAGAAGGGGTAGGTGTGGCTTCCAAGGAGCCAAACACAGAAGTGGGTAATGCATTCTGTTAGGGAAAAATCTAGGTGCGAGGCTGCTCAGTCACCCAGCTCGTCGGAATAAAGGAAGCCTGCGGAATAAAGGAAGGAGTCCAGCCACCAACCGGAGCAAATAGCTGTAGACCAAAGTTTATTGCGCAACAGGTTCAAAGAGGAATTTTGAACCCTGAGGATGGGGTGACAAGGACTTTTAAAAGTTTCTATCTTATCCCAGCATATAGTTCATTAAGCATCATCACTACACCATTGCTTCATCAGAAAAGGGGAGGGTTATAGTGATTAACATAGGAGGAATGTGTTGGGGCAACACATACAGGCCAATACAGGATATGTATTGGGAAGTACATGCTAAGCACCTACTACAAAGGGACAATAGAACTTTGGTTTGCATAGTCTGCCACCTGGGCAAGTCCAGAGGAGTGCCTCTGCCCAACGATTGACACTTATGAGTACCTTCCTGTGAGTATGTGACCTCCCACTTGAGGGATTATGGCGGGGACCAAGTGGTTTCCAAGTCCTTGACCAATGAAGCAAATTGGCGGTGGAATGAAGGAAACTGGCAAACGAGTTGATTTTATATGATTTTTAAAACTAGGTAACTTCCCTGAGCTGTCAAGTCGAAAGGATACATTTATGCATAATATTTGTAACATTTGACGACTTTAAAGATGTGCCCCCCCCCCGTAATTTCCGTAACAATTCCTTGGAGGGCCTGATCTGCTTCGCCTGCAAATCCTGCCACCCGAGACAGTCACCTCACGTTGCCTCATGGGTGGGCCGGCCCTGACTAACAGTGGCTGCCCCAAATACCTCAGTGGTTGAACAGGGATATAAGAGATCCAGCAGTCCCTGAGGTGTCCAAGATGTTAAAGGCCTTGTAAATTAATACAAGAATCTAGAATGTGACTTGGTAGCCAGTATTCTAGGAAGCAGACTTCCAGTTCCCACCCATAATGCACGAGAGCATGTTGATTATATTGGGAAGTACGGTAATTTAGGACACTTTCACACAGCAGTTTTTTATGAACTTGGTGCTGCTCATGGATGTAAAAGTGCCATCCTATATCACAAATGGTAATCTGGGGTTGCCATTTCCATTATCTTATTTTTAAAAAATTATTGGATAGCTAAAAATGACCACTTACTACGTGGCAAGTTGTCACGGTGTGCATGATAACATTTGGTGAGCTGTCTGGCATCACCTACGAACTGTCAGTATTTTGTGGGAGGGATGCTGGAAATTTGGGCTAGCACAGTTTGCGTTGTCATGCTGGCACAACAAATCCACTTTTAAAACTAACTAACTAAAGAGATATTTTGTCGTTGTTGTAAAAGTTAGGGCGCATACACAGGAAAATTCCTTGAGAGAATTTACACTTTATTTTAGCACACGTAACAATCCCCAAAATCCATTTTGACTCTCCCAAAATGACCTCAAATATTCCTCTGCAGCTTACCCATTTCCTTTGCAAATTCCGTTAACTTGGGATGTAGGGGCTTGAACCCCTCCTTGCAAACCCAGTCTGGCAAGTTTCTGTTTAGTTTTTTACAAACTAACACCTATTGACAACTTAAATATTTACCATCTCAAAAGAATAACCTGGCTACCCAGAAAATAATTATCATATATCCTGGCAGACAGGAGAGAAGCCTCATGCCCAAATATCAATGGGAGACCACCTCCTGTGAAGTATGTATGATGTTTTTGGGATCGACTATAGGGTGGGGGCAATTTCAAAAGTCTTTCAAAAGGACTTGCGTACCTTTGTTCAGGGTCTCTCCTACCTCCTTGCAAGGAGGGGAGGGAACTCTGTTGCAACAGAAAATAAAGATCTGCCTTGCTTTCCACTGGATCCTGCCTCCATCCATTCTTCTCCTACTGATCATGGACTTAGGTGACCCAGAGTCCCATGGAGAGCTGGGCAGCAAAAGCCAAACCCCAATTTTTACACCATTGTTAAGAAAGTGATGGGGAAATGCACTGAAAAACATGGGTAAGCGCTAATGATTAACAGGAAGACGCAAGCAAATCAAGGTGAATGCTCATTGTCAGGAAATTCCCTGCAATCAAATTCAAAATGACCATACGTAGTCTTAACATCCATATAAGCTTTGTGCAAGGAAATCAGAACAGATGCTCACTAAATTGCTTGTCTAGGGGAGTCTTGGGTGAATACAGACGACCTGTACAAGTTCACAGGATGCTGCAGATGACTAAGCTACTCCAGAGTAAACTAGTAAGGAGAATTACACCACACTGGCATAATGAAGCTTCAATGTAGGAGGAAGCAGCTATCTGTATTCACACCAGATAATAGAATTAATCTCTGCTAGATGCTAGGAAACATTCCAGACCATTCCTAAACAGATCAATACTGATAAAGGGGTTCAGTCACATTTTACTGAGGTGAGGATAATCTGCTGGGAACTGAATGAGGCCTGATATGATTTACTGGAAAATAAATCCTTGTTCTTTCATATTTTAAAACATTTTTTCTTCTCTATTGAGATTGATTAAGGCTCTCCTTCTTCCACAAAGCCTTACTCGACATCTGAAAACATAAAGCCATGCAAGGCAGCCTCAGAGGAGAGTTTTGTTGAATTAATATGATTGGATCCATATAATAATTGGCTAAGAGTCACTGCTCTGCTGTGCTGATCACATAAAATCCAAGTACGACTGGAAAAGTGAAAGAGCAGCACAAGCGCCATCTTGGGTCTATTTCTAACGCTGGGATGTATTTTACCTCGCTCTAAAGACCTGCTTTGCCAAACAGGTGCTAATTTGATCCATGCTGCACTACTGTATTGGTACATATCAATATTTACCAAGGCATCCTAGTAAATACACAGAGAAAGTCATTGGACAGAGTCCTGCCAGACATTTTATTGATAAAACTCAAAAGCCATGAAATCACCATCCAGTTTCAACCCTCTTGCCATCATTTACCTGCAAATGTTCACCTTCACGAAGGCAGGGTGGGAACATCATACTCCTAGGGTAGGTATCTGAGGATAATTTTTTAAAAAACCAAACAGTTCAGGGGGCATTTCCAGAGGGAAGATGACCAAGGCAATTCTACTAGATGGAAGATTTCATTTCTGCACTCATTTCAGAGTCTTCAAGTTGGAGGTACATTGATCCATGGCTGCTGGCGCCATTTTTGTAACCTCATTCATCCTCTTCCCAACACCAGCTACTTTTTCTTTGAGTGGAACCCTGAGTTCCTTCCAAATCTTCATAAGCACTACTTTGGTGGAAAATCAGCCTTAACATTTGCTGGAGGGAAATAAGTCCAGGGGCCTTTGGGTAGTGTACTCTTCATCTGTGGAATTTGCAGGAAACCTCTCCGTTCTTCTTGTCCTCTGGCTTGTCCTATTTTTGGTCTGGTTAGACTCGGGGGCATTCTCCCCCTTTGTCGGTCCTGCAGTACTGCAAGACAGAGCTGTTCCACCAGGCCTTTGGTCAGGGCACAGCCTGACTCCCTCCTTTGGCAATCTTCACAGAATCTCTAGCCCAATGGTTGCCATCAATTTGATTTGAATTAATTTTATAATGAATGATTTTAGAATGTTGTACTATTTTATTGTTGTTAGCCGCCCTGAGCCCGGCTTCGGCTGGGGAGGGTGGGATATAAATTATTATTATTATTATTATTATTATTATTATTATTATTATTATTACTACTACTACTACTACTACTACTGCCAGGGGCCATGCTGGGGAGGGCTGCACTGAGGAGGAATGGTAGGAGCCTGCCCCTCCCCTTGCTCCTGATCAGAATCCTAAATCATCCTAGGAGCAGGAGGACAGTATAGATTTGGAGCAGTGGTTTGCAGAGGGACACAGTTCAAAAGACAGAAGTTGGGAAGAACTGGGTGGTGAGCAGCTAGGAGATGAAGAACTGGGGGAGAGATAGCTAACAGACTCCCTTTCGCTGGAAAGCGTCCATCCGCTCAGCCCAAGGTCAAGGAGAACAGATAAGGTGGCTGCACAGAAAGCACAATGGTTTCGAGATCAGGTTGCGAGACGCGGAAGTGACGTGGATGACTGGGGGGAAGTGGGTGGAATCCTTAATTGGGAGCACCTTCATTCCTAGAAATGGATTCTTTGTTCTTTTGCTGTGATCATTAAAAATTTCTAACTGGTAAGAGACTCCTTT
Source organism: Podarcis filfolensis (assembly GCF_964270895.1). Classification (NCBI taxonomy): domain Eukaryota; kingdom Metazoa; phylum Chordata; class Lepidosauria; order Squamata; family Lacertidae; genus Podarcis; species Podarcis filfolensis. The sequence continues at coordinate 24,639,726 of NC_139603.1, forward strand.
CGCTTGTTCTGCTTATCTACTGCCAAAGTGGGGTGGGGCGGGGAGAAAGCCAAGTCCCTGAAGCCTAACAAGTACTTTGGCAAGCACTTACAAAAAGGGGAGGATATAGGGTTTTCTTCTGGAGACCTGAGCTAGGGCACAGAATTCCCCTGGCTACACAACCCTTTACAGGGAAGAATGAAACATACTGTACTCATTTGGTTTTCATCTCACCCCCCAAACAAATTTAATTCCCTTTGCTACAAAGTAAAACAAGCCACTACGTCTCTGGTAGAATATAACCAGTGCTGAGGCAAATACAGTGGTACCTTGGGTTAAGTACTTAATTCGTTCCGGAGGTCCGTTCTTAACCTGAAACTGTTCTTAACCTGAAGCAGCACTTTAGCTAATGGGGCCTCCCTCCCACTGCCGCCATTGCGCGATTTCTGTTCTCATCCTGAAGCAAAGTTCTTAACCCGAGGTTGAAGGATTCAGGGCTTCTGTTGAGCTTCTGAAAACTTAGTGCAATGTATTTGTGTTTGTGGTCGTGGCAGGAAACATCAAACAGAAGGTCAGTTGCTCCCCCAAATCTTTAGCTGAGATATCTTTCTTAAAGCGAGCAATATGTTTATAGTAGTCCAAACCTAAGCTAAACAAAATAGTTTCCATGCCACTGCAGCCAATTTTAGACATCTCCACTTTGATACATATTTATATATGTAGTTACGATAAAGACAAAACTATTACAGTAAAACTCGGCAGATGCTGGCGTTTAATGGTAATTCTTAATATCTTGGAAGTTGTCACTAAATTTCAGGAATCGCAGGCTTTTGGCTAATGACAAAACAACATACATAAATAAAACAAAACGTCGACAAACTGACCATTTCTTGCCCAATTCCATTTCCTTAGCAAACTATTATCTTGCAGCACAGTGCGGAAACTTACCAGCAGTGTGGTATACAGTGTAGTGATAAGAGTATGAGACTAGGACTGCAGAGATCCGGGTTCAAATTCTCACTTTGTCATGAAACACACCAGCTGACCCTGGCTAGTCCCCATCTCTCAGCACAGCCAACCTCACAGAGAGGAGGAGAAGTGTGAATGCCAGCTTGATCTGCTTGGGACTACAGGTAAATAAGCAAACATGCCTGCCCTGGTGAAAACACATGGAACAACTTTACCACATGGAGTGTCAAACTACCAAGCATTCCCTTCTCCCGTCTGCCTGGAAAGAACTTGCTTTGAGCTGTGTGGAGGTGTGGCTTTAAAGGAAAACAGCTCTGAGCGTGCTCCGAACAGCTCCCAGGGCAAATCAAGTAGAAGCCACCCCAGAATTGGCCCTATGGAATATTTTACAAGGCAATAATGCACACTCACACTACAAAGAACTTATAACCCACCTAGGGAGGATCCAGACACAGGAAAGACAACAACAATGCTATAAAGAAGTCAGAAATTAAGAAATTAGATTGCTATAACAAAAGAAAAAATCTATATGGAAAATCGCGTTTTTAAAATTTCCTGCTCTCTGATGCCATCTGGTGTTACATGTTTATAGAGCATCCAAATCATTGTTTCCTTACCAATGTAGCTGAGTCTCTACTCTCAGCAGCCAGGAGCATCATAACTAGACATAGGAGGGACCTGGAAGGAGTGAACATGGACCACTGGTACAAAAGTGTATTGGAAACAGCATTGCTAGAAAAGCTAACTCACAAACTGAAACCAGCACAGGGACAAATAAAAGAGGACGCCTTCACCCCGGTGTAGCTCCCCTTTATTACATACACATAGCCCACCAAGACAACAACCCACCGATAGAGTACAAATCAATATGGCTAAGTTGACGCAACAACAGACCTCTCCCTCCTACACACAAACAAAACTCACTGCAGTCCACTATAGATAACCAACCATGCCCTGCCCCCTGAAATTTCTCTCACCATCAATGAAAACTAAAAAAATTAATAGAAAGAGAACCTACCCATGTGACACCGACACAAAAACCTTTCACACAGACTACGTAAAAGAATGAAACTGAGCTGTAGAAAGGACTTTTATAATCTGAAAACAGAAACGATGTACGTACGTTTGTAATCCAAGAAAATATTTAATAAAAACTTTTTAAAAAATAAACAAACAAGTAGGCAAGTTAACCTCAGATATATCCTAAGTGGGGTCAGGTAATGACAATGGGTGGGGACAGGGGTGAAGAGCAGTCAGGGCAAATAGCTAGTAGACTCAGTAAGAGAAAAATCAATTTTTCTTCCTGTAGACAGAAGAATGGGATCTCCTGTCAGGAACAATCAGACTGGCTGAGCGGTGCCAAGAGCCGATTGGTCAAAGAAAGGGAGATTGGCAGAAAAGTATCCAGAACTCTCTACATTGAAATGGGTTGTGGAAGGATTTTGTGACGCAGAGAAAAGAGTGTGGCTTTGAGATTTGAGGGAAGCCTTTTAATAATAATAATAATAAAATTGCTGGACATTTCACTTGGTAGGGCTGAGCCTTGGTTGTCCTGATGGACTACCACACACTGGGGAGCGGTGTGTGTGTGTGTGTGTGTGTGTGTGTGAGAGAGAGAGAGAGAGAGAGAGAGAGAGAGAGAGAGAGAGATAATATCAATATCAGAGCTGAAAACGTGCTGCAGTTTCAATAAGACCTGAGACTCCTCTGTGCCTGTAGTTAAAGAAAAAACTGATGGTGGCACCTGCAAGCTATGCATTTAGCAGAACATATACTGAACAGACGCTGTAAATACTAACACCACCAGGAACCTATGAACAAATACTATTACTAGTATCTTGCATTTCCTGCAGTCCGAAGCATGCATGCTTGAAAGCTGTCCTGCCAGAATCAACAGAAATGGCTAGGACCGGGCCGCAAAACTCCCATCTACCTGGCCAAATCATTCAGCTGCAATTTTCAACACCGCAGAATTTCAGACCCATGTAAGCCCACTTACCACAATAGTTGTTGTGGATACCCCAATGGCACTAACAATGATGAGAGAAATTGATTTCACCAATGGGGTGATTATCCAAATTAATTATCGCAAGCTGGTGATGATGCAGAGAGCATCAGCTATGAACATTTTTAGAGTGACGAACCACTTTCACTAAAAGTTGGTAAATATGACCCTGTTTTCCAGGAGAGGGCCCATGTTTCCCTGCCCATGGTTTATATGCTGCTCTCTGTGGAAGAAACACTGTTTGTGCAACACTCCCCTTATTTTCCCCATGGACCGTACTTTCTGTGTAAGCATAACATCTCAACAACGCTTCCTCTAACATAAACACAAAAGACCTGCTTAATAGCTCCAAGTATTCCTCCTACTTTATTTACTTAGAATTCAGCCTGCCAAGCTTGGCTCGGCTGTTACAGGGCTGGGTTTGTTTTGGTGCTTTTAAAAACAGGGCCCAGTTCAACAACTTAAAGCAGTGTTAGCCAAACTTGACCCTCCAGCTGTTTTGGGACTACAATGCCCATCACCCCTAGCTAACAGAACCAGGGGTCAGGGATGATGGGAGTTGTAGTCCCCAAACATCAGGAGGGCCAAGTTTGGTCATCCCTGACTTAAAGGATCTGCCCTACCTGAAATTACTTGCCACCAAGTTTCCCTCAAAAGAAAGGGCAAAATTGTCATTACTAACTTAAGTCTTCCTACTTACTATGGAACTTTGCTACCATTTAACACCTGAATGATCTACACTAGCTCCGAGTATGTTCCTAGCCACAATTCAAAGTTTTGGTGCTGACTTTTGAAGCCCTAAATGGCTTTGGCCCTGTATACCTGAAGGAGTGTCTCCACCCCCATCAGCCCAAACCGAGGTCCAGCTCTGAGGACCTTCTGGCAATTCCCTCATATCATGAACTGGCAGGACGGTGGGGAGGAGGAAGATGATGCTGGTGAGAGGTGTAGCCGGGACACACCGGGGCAAGCAGGGGATAGGGAAGAAAGTACTCACTGACAGAGAATGGTGAAGAGATAGAGGTCAGCGCACAGGAACGAGAGCAGCAGGACCCATCACCAGATGGCCCCTGTCCCCATGGACACAGCAGGCTCTGGGGCAGAGGGAGCTGCAGGAAAGGCGCTCTAGCAAGCTGAGGCAGGCAAGGGCCCACAGACCAGCTCGCTGGCTGGCCAGGTGAGGCTCGCTAGCTCTGGAAGAAGGTTGTGATTCCTCAGCTGGAACAGGTGAAGGTCACCTGCCTCATCAAGCTCAGGGGCTGCAATCAGCAGGCAAAGTGCAAAAGGTCAGCAGAGCTGAGGTGCTGGGTTTGCTCAACTGCCCAAGTTGACAGATCTTGATTTGGATGCTACTAGACCTCTACAGACTGTGTTTTGGGTTTGACCCCTGAACTGTATCCTGACTGCTGGACTTCAGACTTGGCATACTGACTTGCTGCCAGGTAGGCCAGGGATTCGGGACACCTGACTGCAAAAAGTGAAGTTACAGGGAACCAGGCAGAGGGCCTTCTCGGCTGTGGCACCCACCCTGTGGAACGCAATGGTCAGGGATGATGGGAATTGCAGTTCAGCAACTTCTGGCACTGGTTTGTCTACCACGGACCCTCTGCGTGGAACAGGATCACTGAAGGAAGAACAGCTGAAAAATCAACAATAAGAACAAGACCCAGACCAAACCAATAGCCCCTCTTCCCTTCCCAAATGGCAACATAAATGTTCTGTTGATCAGGCTACCAATGGATCGCCTGCAGCTCTTGAATGATGGATTTACAAAGTGGTGGATGCTAATGAGATTAGCTTTCTGCAAGATTTGGTTTTGAGAGGTTTTCATGCACATGTCCATGCAAACAGCTCCGGCGCTTTTCTGAGCTTCACAACCACAATTAAGGCGGCCCAACTTGATAGGATGCTTATCCACTCCCTGTGAAAGACGGAGAACGAGGGACCTGGCTTCCCTGTGCTTTCCAACTTTCTCCAATAATTGCCTTGGCCTTGGATTAAAGAATATTGTGTTTGGAGCTTGTTTACGTGCAGAACAAAGAGGCACATAATCCCACAACACAATCAAATAAGACTGCTTAACTGGCAGAATTCTGCCAGCTTCCAGCGCTGGAGAAAATTCAAACAGGCAGCCCAAAGATTTCTGCCTGCTCCCACCCCGAGGAAATCCAGGAATAGCATAGCCAGTCTGGCTTTCCATAGGGGACATGTAAAATAGCTCTGGAGAGGGTGTTTGCTAGTAACAGAGTTAATAAAGCGGTCAAGAGGGAGTCAGCTAAGGTCACTGGTCTTGCAGCCCAACTAAGAACAAAGCCAATGGAATTAGGAAATTAATCTTATCAGGGCATATCACAGGAGTGGAGGCGAAACAGGGTGGAAACCAAAACCATCTTTCCCAATGCATGGTTAAAGCCAATAGGAAGAGATGCATCAATGTCATTGTTCATGTCAAACCTCTTATGTAGCCAGTATTATTTTTCTAGAAAAAGAGGTGCTGGAACTTGCCATGTTTTCTTGTAACGGCAATGGCGCCCACCCGAGAGGTGCTGGAACTGAGTTTTGGTGTGTTCTGGCTCAAAAAAAGCCCTTCCCCTATTTTGGATTATTATTTTTCATACACTAGTTTCCTCCATACAACTTTGCCAGGAATCCAAATGGTTAGGACAAACACACACAATTACAGGAAAAAAAATTATATTTTAGGTAGGAAATAGGATCTTCTTCTGGGTCCTATCTATTCAGGGTCCTACTATTCAGGGCTGGATCTATACCGATCTTATAGAACATTATATTGAATAACGTTTAGAACGTTTAATGGCAGTTTTCCATTGCCGGTGGCTCACTGCTCTGCAGCACCCTCTGGTGTCACATTTTAATAACGTATTTTTAATGTTACAAATGACGAGTGTCGATCCGCCCAAGGACACTCATAATGCCGGTATTCAAACACATCAATTGCTTTATTATAATTTTGAATAGCTTAAGGTATTCTGCAGCTTGGTATCAAGTGTTAACTGGAGAGATGAGTTAGCAGCCACCATTTTAGAAGACTTTGTTCCAACTGCTTCATTGCTGTTCAGCGGCTTAAATAACATAGCAATGATTGCTCTCCCATGATAAAGTGATTGATGGTAACTGACAAGCAGATGGATGTCTGCATCCAGTTTTGCAGCGCTAACATTTCTACTGGGATGACTGGGTTCCACAGCTGTAGTGACATGGCTTTAATGCCACAGAGCCAAGGGGCTAAAGCAGTACAGGATGAATCCCTTGCTGGCACGCTCCAATACTGGCAGCCGGCATGGCGTGCATGTTTCATGGATTTTATATGTACTTTCTTTCTCAGAGCTATGGCAGGCTACTATTCCTACAGTCTCTATTCCTACAGATGACTCTGCCATCTGCTGTGATTGGTTAGGCAAACGTCCACTTATAATACAAACAGTATTTCCATATATCGTGTGTCCAAGACAGATTGAAATCATACAATAGAGGCATTCCTTTGATCACTTGAACTTGGGCCACCTGTTCATTTTAATAGCTGTGTCTTAAATCGGATTGTTTTATTGTGCATTCTGATTCGGGATTTTTATACAGTGGTATCTCCGGTTGTGAACGGGATCCGTTCCGGAGCTCTGGCTGCATCCCAAGGAATTCGCAACCAGAGGTGCTGCTTCTGCGTATGTGCGTGGCGCGAAACCCAGAAAAATACTTCTGGGTTTGCTGAGTTCACATCCTGAAAGATACGCAACCAGAGGTGTGCGTATCTAGAGGTACCACTGTGGTTGGTAAATGGCTATTTTGGCTTTAAGCAACACAGAAATTAAATAACAATACCCACAACTCGTTCATCACAGCAAAAGCAAACAGGTCTAGACACAGAAAGCAAGATAACCTAATACAGTGGTACCTCGGGTTACATACACTTCAGGTTACATAGGCTTCAGGTTACAGACTCCGCTAACCCAGAAATAGTGCTTCAGGTTAAGAACTTTGCTTCAGGATGAGAACAGAAATCGTGCTCCGGCGGTGCGGCGGCAGCAGGAGGCCCCATTAGCTAAAGTGGTGCTTCAGGTTAAGAACAGTTTCAGGTTAAGAACGGACCTCCGGAACGAATTAAGTACTTAACCCGAGGTACTACTGTACAGATGCGTTCTAAGACTCCTACTGCAACACCCACTTGTCTGCAAGCAAGTCCCATTGAACTCAATGAGGGCTTACTTCTGAATATTCAGGTATAGGATCATGCCAACCTGCACTAAAATAAGAGCAAGTTGAGCTGAGGCACAAAAAGCCTCCTATTGTCCAAAGGGTGCATTGTGTATGAGCTGATGGCAAAGTGTTTATCTGAGCAGCTACCCATGAAAGCATTAGGTGCAAAATATATACCATTTCTCAGCCTGCTGGCATTGTGAATTCCAGTATGCGATACGGCTTCCTAGGTTTGGTTACCAAGTGAAGTGGGATTCCAAATGCAAAAGCTTTTCGTTCTCTGGAGCTTTAACAGCTTGCCAGTTCTACTTAAGAGGGCACATGTTGTCTCAGTGTATTGAACAGAGCTTGAATGGGGGGGGGAGGGGCTGGGTTTCAATCTCTGCTCAGATCTGCAGCTCCTTAAGTTGGCTTTAGGCAAGTCACTGTCCTTCAGCCTAACTTGGCTCACAGGACTGTTGCTGAGATTATGACAAATGAAATCTCTCTTTTGTCGTTGTAGTTCCTCCTCCTTTTATTTAAGATTCAGTTTGAGTGGACAGAGAGAGTTCTTTTCAAGTGCATCCTATAAAATTAATCATAGAAAAAGTAATCTGCAGCATCTTCTTTTAAAACAGGAATTAATTCATCTCTCACTCGCACATACAACCCATATGCTTTTGGGTGTGTTTTTTTAAAAGGTAGCAAAATTCAAGTTTTAGTTTCCTCCCATTATACACAAGCCTCTAAATTTGATCTTAAAACATCACAAAGTGAGAAATAGCCACCAAAAAAATTTCAAAGCATGCTGACCAGTCCAAGATTTGGTCCAGAAGCAAAGGGCAATATTCTGTAGGCCTTGGGATTGCTCTCGTATGCCTTTTGGGCCTAGTTACAGAGCCAGTTTATTTCCTTGTCACCCATTTGAATCTCTCTGGAAAATTCATAAACAGCACCCATCTTCCAACACTGAAGCGGACCACGTATTCAGTTTTTGGCAAGAGACTTGTGGCTGTGTCTCTTTCCCTCTTCTTTTAAATGGGAGGGGGGAGGGGAGGGAGACAAGGTACAATTCCAAAGAGTTGGTTGAGGCGCTGTTGCCTGTGGCATCGAGTTCTTTCACTGTTTCTGGCAGCCAGTCTCATAACTCCACCTGTCACTCAGGGAGGTTGCAGTTTCCAATGACACGGACCTCTCCACCCCATTCGTCACAAGGAATGGTGCTTCGCTTCTTCCCAAAGTGCTAGTCTCTTCGTAGTGAGCAGCTGAGCCACTCCACTCAAAAGCAGCAGGAAGATGGTGAAAGACATTGCAACGACGTAATGGCTAATGCTGCAACAGAGAGAAAATTATGGGTGAGACAGCAACAGATTTTAAATCAACAAGAGGAAACAAAGTTTACCGACAACATTAGAGGGACACAATATTGGTCGCTCTCCTAAACAGGATGTTCAATAATGAGCAATAGCAATACAGACTTTACCTGGATAGCTCAGTTGGCTAGAGCGTGGTGCTGATAACACCAAGGCTGCAGGTTCGATCCCCGTACGGGACAGCTGCATATTCCTGCATTACAGGGGGTTGGACTAAGATGGTCCTCAGGGTCCTTTCTGTTGAGTTGCGGGTGAACATATCAGACCACACAGCGATTCTTCAAACAGCTCTTGTTTATTCACAGGCCAGAACAGAACTGAACTGAAGGGTTCAGCCAGCCTGCTTATATAGAGCTCCACTACAACACAACTGTAACTATTTTCTGTAACTATCCAATCACTGAACGTCACTTTCAATCCCTTATTTGCATATGTGGACCTGAGTGAAAACTATCTACAGTATCCCCCTGCTGGCCCAGGGTGAGAACTTCAGTACATAACGCTTTCCAACTCTGATTCAACAGACAAAAGTATCAACAGCTTATTTTCTGGGCAAGAAGGAAGTGCACTCCATTAACATGTGAGAGTTTAATGATCTTGGTGGTTTGTAAGCAGAGATTGGATGGCCATCTGTCATGTGTGACTTCATTGAGATGCCTCAATCACAGGAGGTGGGAATACATGACTCTCCTTCCAACTCCACAATTCTATGGGTTTCTGCCTAAAGGTTTAGATCCTATATATATTAGTGGCAAGTCCCTAAAGTAAGCCAACACCAGTTTTGGACATTAACGCCAATATATGATTCTAAGCAGTTCTCTGTCCTCCTAAAGCCAAGGCAGATTACCTAATGGTTAAGATGTGGAATAAACACAGTTCCTTGAAGCAGATAGTCACAAATGGGAGAAATTGGAATACTGACCAGAATGAAACAAGAACATTAGCTCCAATATTATTAGTTAGGACACTTGGTGGCCTCATGAGAGTTGATCCAGATCACTGACAAACTAATCAGGCATGAGAAGAACTCTCTAGCTGAACTTTTAGCTGATGAGCCGCATTGTTCCTTAAGAAAACTATGGAGCTCCCTCCCTCCCCTCAGTTACAGCTAAAAAGAAACAGCCCATCGAACTGCTAGCTGCTGCCACTACCTGCTGCTGCCATCGCTCCAATTCCACAGAGAAGGTGCAAGTTCAGAGGCTGATAATATTCAACCTGGTTTGTCAAAGTGCAGAAGGCATTGCTTGAACAGCCTGGTCAGCACCCTTTGGACTTTGCAGTTCACAGGAATGCTTACAATAAACTGATAACATGAGCCTGTCTTGGGAGAAAAAGCTAATCTTGCAACCCAGCTGGTTAGGCTGAATTCTTTTTCCCCGCCATGGCTTAAAAGAGAATTGTTGCTGGATTTTTGTTTAAAGCTTTCTACGGAGTTTTATCCTCAGAATTGCATCTTAGCCTTCATCACCTCCCCAAAGCAAAAGCTACCAACCGGGGGGAAAGCACAACTCTTTACATTTACAAATCAAGGGTTGTTGTTTTTTTGGTGTGTGTGTTTTTGTTTGTTTTAAAAAATGCAGATCCTTTGATGAATATTCTAATTAGTGTTTTTATCCTTTGAGAACTTGGATGAAATTTTAATTACTTTGAATAATTAAAAGGAGTTCATGACTTCATAGTTTGTTCGCTCATATGGAGCTGGAAGTTCAGACTACACAGCTCTAGAGAATCTACTCAGTCAATGGAAAATATCTGTTGTCTTCAGGAGAATTCAGTTAAATGCCAGGCACACCACTGAGACTCCCAAGTCCAATAACAAATAGCTATTCTACTCGTAATTGACTGTGTTGATTATTCAGCGTTTAGCATTGAAATGGACCCAGAAAGTAGTAATTGAGGTTTATTACTTTAAATCATAAATTAAATAACTCCACCCTTTCTCGTTCATTCCATCTTATGTCTAGAACTCTATTCCAGAACTGCAGAAAAGACCTCTCCATCTGATTTAAAGCTATTCCACCTAGCACTGGGCAACACAGCTCATGCTAATCAGCACATATAGACACATCTGGAGAGGCTTTCTGTAAATTAAAAGTGGCTGCATGGAGGCAGAGGGAAAGGGAAAGACTGGTTGTGAAACCTGCTTTCCTTTTTTTTGCAAGCGCTGGATGCAAGTCGATCGTACTTAACGGCTAAATTTGCCAAAACGGAACACAAAATTGAAAACTGTAGCAGGAAATGCTACAAAGACAACGGATGTCAGAGATGGACCACAAGCTGAAGCAAACATCTATTAAAATTAGTTAAACCTGCCACGCTGGTTGTGAGAAATTGTGGTGCGCTATAGATTCGAGTGTTCAATTTATCCAACTGTCTTTACAAAGAGAGATGGCGTTAGCAGCGAAAGTAAGACGCCTGTAGACTTTACGCTGATCCAAACTGTAAGAATCTTGGGCCTCCCAAATGAATTGAAAGAAGAGGTTTCTTCTGTTAATGGTAATTTTAAATTTGTGAAAATCTATTGCCGGTATCCCCCTTTTACCGAGAGCAACAATTCTGAACCTTAAAAGAGGGAGAGAACTATTTGGAATGGCAAATAATTAGAGAATAGGGATTGAATCTGGGCTGCATATGTACAAAGCACTCGTTCTACAGGTGAGCTATAGCTGCTTAACAGAGTCTGGACAATACATTACCCTCATGCTAATTAAAGCTCGCAAATGGAGCTGCTAACCGGGACAAAGGACCCAGCGTGATTTTGAGGTTGCTCACATTAAGTCAGGACTGCATGATGACCATCAGTGGGATTTGAGAAGGCTGGTTACTGCATCACAGAACCACCTTTCTTAGAAGTTTAAACACCTTCCGATTCCCATTGCGGGATTCCTCATTCAAAAGATACAAATGAAACACCATTTTAGACTTTCAGATATTAAGTCTTCAGTAGGGTTGTTAATTCACATGAAACCAGAAGCTTGAATTATGCAGTCAGTTCGGCACTGACTCTCTTTCTGGAGTGAGAATTTCACTTGGATTCAATGCAAGATGGCCACCTTCATCCCACCAAAGACAAAATGGACACCTGGCTCACAAAGTTGGGAAAGTAAGAGGCTGTTGGAGATGGCATTGCAATGCTTGTGTACTACAGAGCACACAAATTGGGACATTTTACATGTCACACTGGTGACATGGAAGGTACTTCCCCGTAGGTTTATCCTACAGGCCCAAACTAGTATTTAAAGGCTAGCAGCCACATGTGTGTCCACTTCTATAGGAAATAGGGCCAGATTTAGGTTTGATGAGGCCCTAAGCTACTGATGGTATTGGGGCCCTTTGGATAGTGTTCTCGAAGCTACCAGCATGAGTTTGACCAAACTGCGGGAGGCAGTGGAAGACAGGAGTGCCTGGCGTGCTCTGGTCCATGGGGTCACGAAGAGTCGGACACGACTGAACAACTAAACAACAACAACAACAACATATGTCCAGCTATCCTTTGTCAACAACAAATTGTCACTGTTTTTTGTGTTGAATATTTGCTGTAATGGTAATTTATGGCCCTAATAGGTATCTAAAGCTATTTGCACATAACAAAATATGTATTTTATAAAAGTGATTGTTGAACTGAAATACAATTAAGAAGAAGTATATTAATAGTGAAATTGGGGGGGGGGCAAGAGAGTGGGACCCTAAGCTATCACTTGTTTAGCTTATACGTAAATCCGGCACTGATAGGAAAGACCCATAAAACTTGTCACCCCCTATGTGGGTTCATCCAGAGTTTCAAGCACACCCCGTAGCACTAGTGTAACATTTTAGGGCCCCTTAGTAAGCCATAACTTCCTTAAATTTGGTGGTGGTGGGGAACCCCCAAGATGTGGCTTTCACATTTTTTGTTATCTTCTCATTACAAAAAAGGATGGACATTAAAAAGCTGTTTCTGGACGCCTACAGAAGATGCTCTGGAAATACAGCACTACTGCTAGGTGCCAGACAGAGGCTGAAGCCAGACTCTGTCGTGTTTAGATTAGACCTGATCCTACTCAGCTGTCTAGATCCAACCCATCATTTGTGAAACAGGCTTTAATTTTGATAATGAACAAAAAGTTTTTACTGTCTGACAAAAGGAACACAAGGGAAGAGAGAGGAAGAAAAAGACAATAAGGACAAGATTAAATGTCTATGCAAAAAAAGTTGTGGACACGCATAGAAGAATGGGGAACTTTACAGACCGTGCGTGACACTTGTAAGTAACTGCTTTGAAATGAAATAAGAGAAGGAAAACAGCTGAGCCACCTGAAAAGCCCCTGCAATGTGGTTTAAGAAAGTATGTTCAAAGGGGAAGTGAGAAAGCCTGTGTAATACTCATTGGATTTCAGCCTTCTCAGTGGGCCAGAATGTTGACATAACAAGGAGACTGTGAAGTCAATTGGGAGGGGGGCGGTCCTTTGATGCTATCTCACACATGCACACCAAGGAAATACAGCAGCGGTGGCAGATGTTTCTACATCTTCTGATTAGTGCAGGGTGCGAGTGAGAATTCTGTGCATGTGTGGCACAGCAGCTGCCCACAGGGCTGCCATTCCCTCTCTGCAAGAACTACTGCTATATAAAGCGGCTGCAGAGAAGAGGGAAGTAAATCAGCAAAAATAATTTTTAAAAAGCCAGGAGTGGAAGAGTTGATGTGCCCTCTGTTGCAATGGCAACAAGTCGGAGTAGGGCCAATAAACCAAACATGAATCCTGACAACATGAAGGTGCTCTGGCTTGATGGCGCCCACATCCAGGAAAAATGAAGCCCAAGTGGTTTCAGTGATGTGAAGTGCCCTTTTCCAGCTCTGGCTGTTATTGGGCAGGAATAGCCTGGTTATTGTTAGCCATACCCAAGTGATGGGACACTTGGACTTGTTATAGAAAAAACCTGCTCCTTTTCCCTTATGGGGTATCCCAGAGCCAGTATAGAGTCCTTCAGTGGGTTCCCTATTGGAAGGAGAAAATAACAGAGGCCAACCAGAGAATATTGAGAAGCAAAGCAGCTAGTAAGCCTGATCTTTATTAACTGTTGCAACAGGGTGCTCACTCACCACATGCAGGAGGGAGGAGAAGTCCAGAACAATGGTGTGCAAGCTCTTATATAGACTTTTGAAATTGCCCGCCCTGTAGCTCAAGACCACCCCCCAAAACCATCATACATACATCACAGAAGGAGGCAGTCTACCAGGATATCTGTTAATGGTCACTGATTGCTTTACCTTGGCCATTCTTTTGTGATGGTAAATACTTTTAGTAATTATTATTATTATTATTATTATTATTATTATTATTATTATTATTATTACCAACTTGCTGATTTCCCCCATCAAGTGTTAAAAACAATACAGCATTAAATATTAAAAATTTCCCTAAACAGGGCTGCCTTCAGATGTCTTTTAAAAATAGGATAGCTGCTTATTTCCTTGACATCTGATGGGAGGGCGTTCCACAGGGCGGGTGCCACTATTGAGAAGGCCCTCTGTCTGGTTCCTGAATCCAGGTCACAGGCTCACCCTATTCATACACAAATACGCCCTTAAGACAGGTAAGCAAAAAACAATGGAGAGGCTTTCCAGTTTGCTTCCTCCTTGCAGAGATATATTTGAGGTCAAAATGGTTTGGGAGAGTCAAAATGGCTTCAGGATTGCTCTCCCTTACTATTTCAAAGACGTGGTTTATATACTTATGTATGTGTTTGCCTTGTACATTTATGAACGTTTATGTAGAGCTACTCTTGAAGATAGTTCAGAGACTGCAAAACTGCTGCTGATCAAGCTTTCTGCCCAGGACCATGTTACATTTGTCCCTAAAGATCTGCACTGGCTGCCTGATCACCACCAAGATCAATGCAAGGTGTAGGTTTTGAAGTCTTAACCCCTGAGTTGCTTAGGACCATACTTGTGTTGTTTACAACACCCCACTCCATGAGATCAGACCCACCAGAGGGTCTTCTTGGCACTAGAACATCAACTTTAGAATACGCTCCCTCTTAAAGCCTTGGCTGGCACCCACATTATCTGTCTTTTGGTGCTAGCTGCAGATGTTTATATTATGCTAGGCACTTCAAGGATTTTTTTTATAGGGCTTGTGCTGGAACAGATGGGGAGATATACTGTATTGTTTTACTTTTTTAATTGAATGCATCTTCTCTGGCTTTTATTGTATCCTGAATTGTCACCTGCACCAAGGTCATTTTGATGAAATGCAGGATGGATGGATAAGTATTAGAAGTTTTTGGAGTAAACATTACAGAAGGAGGAGTGACTACTAAAAACACTGCACTGAATGGGAAAACGGGTGAAGGAAATGGGGCAACAAAACTCACAATCAATGACTCCAAATAAGAAATGACCAGTAAACAACAAACCTCACTTTGCTTTCTCCAACGTCCCACCTTCAAAACTGCCATCAAATAAAACTCTTGTAAGAGCTGTTGCACATATCGTTTGATGACAATCTACGGCTAAAAGCATGAATTGGTTCCAGTGGAAAATGCTGCATTTGCAGAGATGCCTGCAGGAGAACTCAGCCTGTAGAGCATGAGAGTCTGAATCTCAAAGTTGCGGGTTCAAGCCCCACATTGGGCAAAGAGATTCCTGCATTGAACTGGATGACCTTCATGGTCCCTTCCTGCAATTCTATGATTTTTTATGTGATGCGATCATTCAAAAGTGAGTGGTAGAACTCCCACTGCCTTATAACACCTTGGATGATGAAAACCTTGATATGGTTTGCTCTCCCTATTCTCTGCCACAGGATGTGTATGTCTTACTGATGGTGCTATTCAGGCTTTCGCTCTAAGTGAGACGTCAGACCTCGTTTTTGGGGGATGTGGGAGGCAGCTGAGTGGAGTACAGGCGAGTGCTGGGTTGGCACCAGCTGGCTGAAACTAAATCTGTCCCTGGGATAGCTCAGTTGGTAGAGCAGGAGGAAGAAGAAGAGGAGGAGGAGGAGGAGGAGGAGGAGGAGGAGGAGGAGGAGGAGTTTGGATTTGATATCCCGCTTTATCACTACCCTAAGGAGTCTCAAAGCGGCTAACAATCTCCTTTCCTTTCCCTTCCTCCCCCACAACAAACACTCTGTGAGGTGTGTGAAGCTGAGAGACTTCAGAGAAGTGTGACTAGCCCAAGGTCACCCAGCAGCTGCATGTGGAGGAGCGGAGACGCGAACCCGGTTCACCAGATTACGAGTCTACCGCTCTTAACCACTACACCACACTGGCTCTCTTAATCTCAGGTTTGTGGGTTTGAGCCCCACGTTGGGCAAAAAGATTCCTGCATTGCACTAGGTGACCCTCATGGTCCCTTCCAACTCTACAATTCTATGATTTCTATGAGATGTGATCATTCTGTCGGCAGCGTTTAATCTGCAACGGCTCACTCACACACCCGATTCATCACTTAATGGTGCAGCCATCAGTGGGTGAACATTGTGAACCAGTACCAATGCATCTGGAAAGGACTGGAGTGAGGGAGTCACAGGTACTGTGTGGCACTCGTTCCTCCCTTATATGCTGCTCTAGATTTAGTTACACACACACACACACACACACACACACACACACAACGTTCAGCAAAAACGCTGCTGAAGGAAAGAAATCATGCTACAAATAGAATGCAATTAAAAGCAATTCCTACTCCATTTGTTATCACATAATGGCAGCCTGCCAATATATCTGAGGCTATCAGCAACCAGTACTGCAATGCCTGCAGGCAGCTTTGCTTGGAAAATTAGTTTTCATGCAGGAGTAGCACTGTAATTTTAAAGGGAAACAAAAAGCCACGTTTGCTGAACAAAAAGGCAGTATCTAGTTATAACAGCTTGGCAAGGTTTGATTTCCTTTTATGTTGTACATCTGACAGGGTTCACAATTACAATAACGTCTAATATACAACTTCTTCTTCCTTGGCTGAAGGTCAGTAATAACGTATATAATTCAGTGGGATTGAACTTGCTGGAAAGATATGACTATGGGATAGGAAGACACTGGATGGATGGAGGAATTCTTTTTTGCCTTCCATTATGTGCAAAAAAAAAACCCCACCCCACCCTCAAACCTTTGCCTATGTCATAAAGGCATCATGTTCATTATCACTGGCTGATGCTGGCAAGTTTGGGGAAACATACAACATGATGAGAACAGGCAGTATATCAGTTTTACTACATATTACAGAGGAGAAACCGCTATGAGACAGCTCCATATTTAGGGGATATGTACTTCTGTCCTTATATCTGAAGAGGCAGTTGAGAATTTATGGTTTTTTGGGGGTGGATTTGCATTGGCTTGGCTGTTGTACTCAGCTGTACCACTAATATTGGTAGCAAGGTATGGTATCGCTTAACATCCCCATCTATGAACTGTGAGAAGCAGAAAAAATGGCAGGCTTGTTAAGTAATAAGAGAAATATATTGCAGATCATAAATGCCGCAATAATACACTGTATAAAATATAATAAGGAAGTAGTGAGATGATTAGCTGTTCTGGAAAATTCACCACACACATATTCACTGGATTCCCCACCCCCACCCCCTTTTTAACAAACACTGACCTTTTTCCAACTGCCAAATAAAATTATGGCAGGAAAGAATCTTTCTGAAAGAGTATCTGTTGTTTTCTGGGCTTAGACCAGTTTCCTGAAATGGCTTCACTGAATAAAATAATTATATGGCACCTTAAGAAAAGTGTTTTGAGGAGAATGGTCCAAAGTGTTTCGTAGTTGAAGGATGTGCGCCAAAGTCACTGCCAACTGATAAATAACTCAAAAGGCGTGGAGCAGGTGATATAAGATGGCCTGACTAGAAATAACTTCTATATACTGTCCTCCATGTCCTGGACCCAACTAAATGACCACTGATGCCCGGGCTGTGGGTATCTCCCTCAGGGCAAAACACTTCTGGGAGAAAGTGAACACTGGTTGAAGAAGGTACTGATGGAAGCAGGAGAGGGAACTGCACAATTTTTTGAAACGAAACTTCCTATTTACCACTTATTTTACCATACTTGATTGTGAACAACACACTCCGCATCCAACTAATCTTTTCTGTTTTTACTTATCGGGGGTGGGGTGGGGGATCAATTCCCAGAACCAGAAGCCTTGTGAATGTTCAGCAAACTCATCTCTGTGAACTTAAAAAAACCAAACTGGAAACTCTTAAGCTGGGGAGGAGTGGCGAGAATACCCCCGATTCTGTTAAAAATGGTATTTACTTTAAGACAACGACTGAAGAGGAATAATGGGAAATAAAAATTCTCAAGATGACCTGGGCTGAGAAGGGACATCAGGCAAAGTGTTTCACAGCAGTTAAACACTAAACAACTTAACAAGGCAAGAAATGGACACTAATAAATAAAATATATCACCATCAACATTTATAGGCAAGGAAGGGAGATGGTAGAAGCAGCATGGAGGCACTTGTCTTGATTGATATGTAGACAGCATTTAACTATAGGGATTGAACTAAGAAATACGCAGCTTAATCGTTGGCTTTATTTTAGAGGCAGTGTTACAGCTAAAGAGGAAGAAAAGGCAGTGCAGGAGGAGAGGTGGGGAAAGCAAATGCTTTGTACCTTGTTCCAATATCCAGCCAGCTTCCATAATCTTTAACCAGAAAGAAGAAGTGCTAAGGTGAGAGAGAAAAACAAAGAACACCATGTTGTTTGGTAAATAAATGTTGCACAACGAGAATCACAAGACGCAAACGCATGTTTCAGGCGTTCATTTGGGGGCATTTAATTCTTGAAGTAAAAGGTGACCTGGCTTCATCAGAGAATGTTTAACCGAACAACAAACATGTCAGGATACAAGCAATTAAGGAAGTGGACTTGAAGAGGAGAGGGCTAGGTTCAAATTCCTGCTGTGCTATGAACTCTCTGAGCCAAGGTACAGTGGTACCTCCAGTTACGAACGGATTTCTGGAGGTCCGTTCATAACCAGAAACCGTTCTCAACCTGAAGCGCGCTTTCGCTAATAGCGCCTCCCGCTGCACGTGTGCCTCTGGCGCGCAAATTTCCGCTTGCATCCTGGGGCAAAGGTCGCAACCAGGAGCAAATAATTCTGAGTTAGTGGAGCTCGTAACCCGACGCGTGCATAACCAGAAGCATTCGTAACCAGAGGTACCACTGTAGTTGTTACAAAGTGTGTATGGCTATTGTTGAGAGCAGCAACCTTGTGGTCTCTTCCCTGTACCTCCGTAGCAATGTCTAGAAAGAAAGCGGGGAAGCCCACAATGTAATCACACCCAGGTTCTCCTACCCAATTTGTTGGTGCAGCTTGCAAAGGTGGGAATGTGTCGTGCATCGTGTTTAAATGGTTACTGGTTACACCAATAATGTAAAACCTTATGCACACTTAGGGACACGGGTGGCACTGTGGGTTAAACCACAGAGCCTAGGACTTGCCGATCAGAAGGTCGGCGGTTCGAATCCCCGCAACGGGGTGAGCTCCCGTTGCTCGGTCCCTGCTCCTGCCAACCTAGGAGTTCGAAAGCACCTCAAAGTACAAGTAGATAAATAGGTACCGCTCCAGTGGGAAGGTAAACGGCATTTCCGTGCACTGCTCTGGTTCGCCAGAAGCGGCTTTGTCATGCTGGCCACATGCCCCGGAAGCTGTATGACGGCTCCCTCGGCCAATAAAGCAAGATGAGCGCCACAACCCCAGAGTCGGCCATGACTGGACCTAATGGTGAGGGGTCCCTTTACCTTTATGCACACTTAAGGAGCTACCCAAAGTCATGCATACAGTGTGATCTGCCTCATCTCCTGCAGCAGCACTAGGGGAAGAAGCAAAGACTGCTCTGTTTGCAAGGCTGTAGAGGGAGACTCCCATCAACAGCTGCAAATATCTTGCAATAATATCTGTCCATTTGGAGAACACCGTTCAAGTCAATTTACAACATAAAAATATAGTAGAGCACTAAAAAGACACCATGAGAACAAAACGATAAAACTATTTACATCTCTTACAATTAATTACACTTTGCACGCGGCAAACGTTGTTAACTGTGACGCGAAACCATTTCTCAACTCTGAGCCAGGCCTCTGGGCTGCAGAGTCATTTTCTAACTGCCATATGGTCATTTCCGCAATTCCTCCCACAAAACAACAACACAATAAATATCCCATTCTGAATTGGCAATATATGAAGGAGTAATTGCCTTGGTTTTAGCAGTGTGTAGTTTGGGCCTTGGAAAACACATGGAATTACCTGAACTGATTCAGGTCAGGCAATTTCCCCATGCAATTCTGGCAATTTATTTATTACAACGGAGAGAGAAAACATCTCGGAATGGGACCCAGACTCGAAATGCAGATTTTTTTCCCTTTAACACTCCCCCCTTCCTAATCACATTTGTTGACTACTCTATAATTAAAATTATGACTGCCTTGGATGTCTAGCACTTAGGCACATTTCTCCGATGGCAGCAGCTCCATGAAGTAAGTGACACAACAAAAGCAGGAGGTGTTGTGACATAACAAAAGCAGAAGGTGGTGTCACTTCAAGTAAGTCCTCAGGGAAGGGTAAGAGATGTGGGAAGCAAAATCTCAGAAGAATAGCAGGCCTTTCCCCCTTACTGCTTTAGAGACACATCCCTTCGAGCCATGTCATAAAGTGTAAATTGCGTTACAGCCAACAAAAATGGCTTTCGGGGAAGAGTTGCGTGACATTTTCCCCCCCTTTCTCTATTAAAAAAAGAGAGCAGTTTCGATTTTAATAAACTGTGGTTCTGAAATTATAGGATGGATACTGAAATATGCTCTTCCCCCACGCTTAACTTGTGTGTGTTTGTGTCCCTTCCTGTCTGGTAATTCAGGCATCTCTCTTGAAAAATTAAGGCAGACCATGACATATTTTTCTTTTGTTCTGAAGGCAGGGAAGAAAAGGAAGAAAAATTAAACTGGGCACCCAGGTGCATCTAGCATTCCCTTTTCACTCACAGGCTTGAACATTCAGTATGAAATACGTGAAAACCAAGCACCGCTAACGTAAAAATAGCTCTGTGGAAGAACTGAAGTAATAAAGATGATGTCTCTTCTGATGCATTCATTAGATGATGTACAAAGGATTGTGAAAAGGGGGTTTGTGGGGGAGGGAGGGATTTCCATCTGCAATTTATGTGGGGTTTCAGTTCAGTTCCCTGCCCTAGTTCCAGAAACTTTGAAGTCTGAAACTAATTCAGATTTCTCTTGATTGAATTAGCAGAGCTCTCTGGGTTTTGATCTTATTTGTACAGAATGTCCGACAGTAGCTTACCAAAGCCATGATGTCTGAAATCACAAGAACAATGAGAAAAAGCCTGGAGGGGGGAAAAGAGAGAGAGACGGTGTGTCAGAGGAAGACCATAATTCATAGTTCAACAGTGCAACAACAAAGCTTCGTAGAATCCCAATAATATGACAAAAAGTGTTACAGAGGTACAGTTCAGTTCTCCTTTCATCTGTTTTCTTGGAATTATGTGTCTTAGGTTACCAGGGATATACATATCCTGGGCTAACTAAGGAGGAGGGATGAAAATTCAGTATTAAGGCAAGCTTAAAAGGAAGGCCGTTTCCCTACAGTTGCTCACAGAGCGAATTATGTGGAAGCCTCGTTATTCTATTTAACAGCGGGATTGATAAGTCACCTTTCAGGACAGAGCCTTCTCAAGGTAGCTTCTAGAAATGTAATACAACGCTGAGGGCATAGTGAGTTTAAAAGAAAAAAGAAAACACGATAATTATTGGATTTTTTGTTCTGTATCTGCTGCTCACAAGGAACAGAAAAGCACTGAGAGCTTAGCTGGTGGCCCTGCTAAGCTTCTCTGTATTTCCAACGTCACAAAGCACTGCTCACACGTTTTTCAAGGTTTATTCCTGCCCCCCTAGTAATATCTTACATTTCCTCCAAGGAGCTCAAGGCTGTGTGAACCATTTTCTCCCTCACTACCTGCCACATTTTACGCTCGCAAAAGCCCTCCTGTGAGGTAAGAAAACCGGGTTTTCCTAATCCTTGTCCAACATTCGAATCCAGCCATTGCTAGCCAGGTGCCTTCCAGCTGTGGTGGCTGTGGATGATAGGAATTGTAGTCCGAAAGGTCTGAAAGGAGCCTGGCTGGTGAAGGTGGCTCTAACCACTCGCCACACCTGCTGTGAAGGTGATTTCCACAGCTTTAGGGATTAGAAACCTGTATGTTGAAAGCAAAGCCCCTCTTACAAAGCTGGGTTCTGTGGCCATTACCAAATCAGTTACTTTGGGCAAAACAAAACCCCATCCTGGCCGACATGGTGCACTATACCAAACAAACCCAAGACATTTTATTTTACTGCTGCAGCGTTAGGCTTATATCTTTGAAAACGTGGTTGAGCTTAGCTGGAAGTCGATGCTTATAATTCCAGGTAGGTAAGTGCGTATAAGGGCTGTATTAAGTTAGGAAATGAACACAGAAATCCAGCCTAATGTAGTCTAAGGTATTTAGAGAAGCAGGGAGAGTCCTATCTATACTGCTCAGAGTTCCTTGGAAGATACAAATGTGATGGCAAAAAGTTAATATTAGCTTTGCATTATTTTGCCTGACTTCAGGCCCTGTGTACCTGAAGTCAGCCCAGATACTGAGGTCCAGCTCTGAGATTCTTCTGGTGGTTCCCTCGCTGCGGGAAGTGAAGCTGCAGGGAACTAGGCAGAGGGCCTTCTCGGTAGTGGCACCCACCCTGTGGCAATGCCCTCCCATCAGATGTCAAGGAGATGAGTAACTATATAACCTTTAGAAGACACTATGTTTTTAGATATGCTGACGTGGATGGCGCTGTGGTCCAAACCACAGAGCCTAGGGCTTGCCGATCAGAAGGTCAGTGGTTTGAATCCCTGTGACGGGGTGAGCTCCCGTTGCTCGGTCCGTGCTCCTGCCAACCTAGCAGTTCAAAAGCACGTCAAAAGTGCAAGTGCAAATAGGTACTGCTCCGGCGGGAAGGTAAGCGGCGTTTCCGTGCGCTGCTCTAGTTCGCCAGAAGTGGCTTAGTCATGCTGGCCACATGACCCGGAAGCTGTATGCCGGCTCCCTCGGCCAATAAAGCGAGATGGACTCCGCAACCCCAGAGTCAGCCATGACTGGACCCAATGGTCAGGGGTCCCTTTACCTTTACCTAAGGCGTCCAGAGAGGCTGGGGAAACCCAGCCAGATGGGCAGGGTATAAATAATAAAATTATGGTGATGATGATGACGATTATCTGAAGGCAGCCCTGCATAGGGATGCTTTTTAATGTTTTGTTATGTTTTTATATATGTTGGAAGCTGCCCAGAGTGGCTGGGGCAACCCAGTCAGAAGGGTAGGGTACAAGTAAAAAAAAAAATTATTATTATTATTATTATTATTATTATTATTATTATTATTATTGACTTTCAGGTCTCACATTTGCAACTGAAAAAGGCTCTAGTGTTTCAACCTATAAGCAACTGAGCCGGAGCCCTTGCGAATCCTCTCAGAAAGGACTCTTGGCTGCAGCCTCCTTACCTCTCAGAGAGACAAGCTCTTGTTCACAACTTTAATACTCCCCAAGAGAACCAAGGCAGTTCTTAATGGCCTCCCTAAACCTTTTCATTTTTATTTGTTCCAGGTTGATAAGGCAGCCACTCTCTTTTGTGCCCAAATAACTGATAGAGACACCCTCCACCAAGTTCACGAATGGCTGAGTGTTGAGTTCCACTTAGCCTCAAGGCACAAGAAACTAGTTATCCAAGTTTTTGGTATACAAGATCATTTGTGTTTGGGGAAGCACATTTCAGGGAATGAAATGGACTATGAACAAGCAAAGTGAAATACAGCTAAAGACTTTTTCATTATCTTTATTTTTCATTAAGTGATTGAAATATTAGGCCACATGAACGCCGCTCTAAATTGCTAATGACTGGCTCTGCCAGCGACTTGCACTGAAACAACGCTGCAAACAGCTGACCCAGTAGCAGGGAGATGGGCCATTAACTGTAATAATAATTTAATTGTAAAGAATTATAATTAGAAGTGCGCTATCAGTTACAGTGTGAAATTTCATTAAAATGTGCTATTCCATAGCACAGAGCAAGACTATTACAGTGGCTTCTAACAAATGATCCCCCTCCGAGAAAAAAGCAGAATCAGATCATGTGATCCAAGCGTCAGCTTGGTAAATTAATTATACCTTACAAGATCATTATAAATTTGACAAATCCAGTTCCTGCAGATTAGCTTACAAGCTTAGTTGGCTTTGCAAAGCAGATGCACAGCTGGATATCACCATGTCATTAAAATTACTGGCAAAACTTTTAACAGCGACCCCATAGAGGTATGGGATGCAGGTGGCGCTGTGGGTTAAACCACAGAGCCTAGGACTTGCAGATCAGAAGGTCGGCGGGTCGAATCCCCGCAACAGGGTGAGCTCCTGTTGCTCGGTCCCAGCTCCTGCCCACCTAGCAGTTCAAAAGCACGTCAAAGTGCAAGTAGATAAATAGGTACCACTCCGGCGGGAAGGTAAACGGCGTTTCCGTGCGCTGCTCTGGTTCGCCAGAAGCGGCTTATTCATGCTGGCCACATGACCCAGAAGCTGTATACCGGCTCCCTCGGCCAGTAAAGCGAGATGAGCACCGCAACCCCAGAGTCGGTCACGACTGGACCTAATGGTCAGGGGTCCCTTTACTTTTACTTTACATAGAGGCAAATACATATACCCATCAACTAATAGGGCAGTCTGGAGTGGAGTCCCTAAGGTGGTTGGATGGAGCTGTGTAGCCTACTTCGGCAGCTCCTGCCAAATGTATTGTTCTGCTCTCCTTTGAACCACCATCAATGGGGCCAAGGGGGTGGGTGGGTCTTGTCATCTGGGCCGCCCAATACCTGCATACACACTGCCCAGGTTCTTGTGCCCCAGGGAAGTGACTTCGGTGCTGCAAATGCAGCAGTTTGACTTCATCCCCAGAGGCACACTCCATCGTCTCTAGAGACAGACAGATGCCTGTGATGTTAACATATGAGAGTGCTGGAGGTGAATTAGTTAAACAAGTTATCCAATCAGAACCCGAGGGGGTGGAGTCAGAGGGAGTATAAAACCAGCTCTGGGAGGGGCCAAGGGAGGAGTTCGTTGGGAGGTTGGTTGGAGTGGGAGTGAATTGGGATGGAGTCTGTTGGTGGGTTGAGTTAGTGCAGCGAAATAAGCTGAGTCAGGAACAGTTAGGAGCTAGGAAGACAAGTAAATATCTGAGAGGTGGTTTAGTGAGTGAGAGCAGGTAGTGGAAGTTATAGGTCTGGACAGGCACCCCATGATTGTAATGGACCGATACCGTTTATGAAACCACACACTTGTTAAACTGCAATAAATAAACAAAAGTTTATGTTCCAATTTAAACCTGACTGGACTCAGTATTGTACCAGGTAGGGCCTGGGTGGTGGCAGCGAGAAATCAAGTGGTAGCACAGGGATCAATAGACTGTGAAACGTCCAGGGACTCTGTGTGATTGCCACAGTAAAAACCACAACAATAGGACGGTTGGAAGTCAACCATAGAACCTTCATCGTTTATGGGTTCACATGATCAATAGCAGTGACAGCAGCAAGAACCTTCAATAAACATGGAACTATTCTTTATTTTGCATAGCTTAAGAGCTATGCTCAGCTGCAGCATATAGAAGACAAAGTGCATAATGTTGTAAAGGAAATACCAATTATGGTAGTGGACTGCGAGTATCAAATCTATAGCTCAGAGCAGGTCTTAACGTAATATCTAAAATACAACATCCATGGAACAGGGCTGGCCCAAGACATTTTCCGGCCTGGGGTACAGAAGCAAATGCTCCCCCAAATAAATCTTCTCTTCCCTTGTAGTAATATAATAATAATAATAATAATAATAATAATAATAATAACAACAATAATAATAATAATAATAAACTGAAAATCTGCAGTTGCTTCACTCTGTCGAATGGCAGGGCCAGCCCTGTATGTGAAATAGATGCAAACAGGAACTCAAGTCACTACCAGCTTTTTAAAAAGCTTTTTTTTTTTAATAGTCGGAGATTTGATAAAGCTTGAACCCAGTGAATGAAGAATAATTGTACTCACTGCAGGGATTTACAAAGAAAGAGCTGCAGACAGTTTACTCCATGCACCCCAATGAACCCCCAAGCAACGGCTGCTTCGGTAAAAGCGTTTACTGTACCTTTTTGATGATAGCTGCGTTGTGACTTGAACAGCTTCAAAGGCACATGACACAAGAACAAAAGGGATTACAATCTGTCAAGGACATGGAATTACATTAAGCTAATTGAAATACCGCAGAAAACAAAAAACAACCAACAGCCACAAATTAACATAGCTAGTATTCAAAGAGACAGTCAAGCACATCTTGAGGTTGGCTTTACAAAATTCATCGTTCTGAATGCAAACATTTTATCTAGTTAACAGACCTGTTGCCTTCAGTCATGGCCCTGTAGGTTCTGTGCATTGCAATCAGAATATTAATAGTCCTTGTTACAATTCTAATACAGCGGTATATATTTTAGAAATAAACTACTGTGTTATGCCAAGGCTCTTCTAATTATTCTACCTTCACGGAACACTTCCCATACAAATTTGCCTGCTGAGGAACTTCTGGGGCACGTTCTCGACTTCATATTGCCGAGAAAGATTGCCAGTATTTTGTCTGCCTTTACTGCTCTTCTCAGCGAGGAGACTTTGGCAGCTTCCAATGTCGCCATCCCATGCAATAGTCAGAAAACCACTAGGAGTTTCCACTTTCTGAGCCATTTTTTCTAGGACTGGTACAATTCACTCATTTCTCTGTTCCTCAGAATCCAGACAGTGTTTCTCCCAATTTGCTGAATCTCTGTTTTTCTCCAAACGTGAATACTGGTTTGCAGTGATGTTTGGCATTTCCAGTCCGCAACCTTCGTGAGCCTGGTGCCCTCCAGATGTTTTGGACTACAACTCCCATCTGCCGCTGACAGAACTTGCTGGAGGGCACCAGGTTGCCAAAGGCTGGTGTAACACAATCCTCTGAGCTCTGAGCTGGCGCAGTGCTATTATCTCATTGGGCCCGGAGGTGTGACTTCCGACATGCATGATGATAGTGGGTAATCCATTTCCTGTTCCACAATGCTGCCCCTCTGCAACACAGTTTAACATGCTGTATTCCTGAACAGGAATGGATGGATCAGTCAGTTCCCAATTTATCTCATTCTCCATCCCTTTCGCTTCTTGCGGCTTTCTTTTAAACTGCACTAAAACACGAGAATGGGGCCTTCTCTGCAGTGGCTCCCCGCCTGTGGAATGCTCTTCCTAGGGAAGTTCGCCGGGCACCTTCATTATACACCTTTAGGCACCAGGCAAAAACATTCCTTTTTAACCAGGCCTTTGGTTGATTTGATTGACACCCTATGCCCTTTTAAAATGTGGTTTGTTTTTCTTCTTGGGTGTGTGATTAGGTTGTTGTTTTTATTTTGATCATATATTTTGATCATATTATTTGATCATATATTTGATCATATATTTTGATCACATATTATCATATATTATATATTATTATATTTGATCATATATTTTGATCATATTGTGGTTTTATACAGTGGTACCTCGGGTTATGAACTTAATCCGTTCCCGAGGTCTGTTCTTAACCCAAAACCGTTCTTAACCTGAGGCACGCTTACACTAATGGGGCCTCCCGCTGCCACTGCGCCGCCAGCACATGATTTTCATTCTCATCCTGGGGCAAAGTTTGTTACCCAAGGTACTACTTCTGGGTTAGCGGAGTTTGTAACCCAAAGTGTTTGTAACCTAAGGTACTAGTGTATTTTGATTTTGTGCTGTGACCTCCAGGTATAGGGCAGTATATAAATTCAATAAATAATAAAAAATTAGCAATAAAATTTGCAACCCGTTAGTTACAGGTTTACACAGTGGTCCCAGGACTGCCTTCAGAATATAAAGTCTTTTCACAAGTATCAAGTACTCCACGGCTGCTAGAAAGTTTGACTGCTGCTATGACCACCATGCATATATTCAAATGTGATCATAGAAGCCCCTGCAATGGATAACAACCCTCCTCCCAGGGATTTCCATGGCGGGTGGTGGGAGAAAAAGATGGCCACCCCAGGGCAATCATCGTCATTTATTTCAACAAGCAGCAGCAACAAACAAGGTTTCATATTGAATTCTGCTTATTTCAGTAGGACCATCCGCCATCCTGGATAGCTCAGTTGGATAGAGCATGGTGTTGATAATACCAAGGCTGCAGGTTTGGTCCCCGTATGGGACAGCAGAGTAGTCCTGCATTGCAGGGGGCTGGACTTAGATGATCGTTAGGGTCCCTTCCAACTCTACGATTCTATGAGTCTATGACTTACTTTATTTAGCTTGCCTTACAGCTCATGAATATATATTTTTAAACGTTCCTCGGAAGTCGAATGGCTTCCAAAACGCGTTTTTCATTTTTTCCCCATTTACTTTGCAGCCAGCCCACTGATCCTCGGTTTTTGAATGTTTTGGAAGCCCAACGGTCTTCTGGAACGGATTACATCTGAAAACAGAGGTTCCAGTGTGTGTTTGTTTGTTTGTGTGTGTGTGTAGCATTTTGCATTTAAGAAGTCTTACAAGAGCAGATAGGCTATTTGTGCAGGAACAGTTAAGTTAGAATTGAAAAATTGTGATCCCATCATTCCCTAAAGGTGCGATTACTAACCTTCCACAACAGCAAGGTTCCCATCAGGAAAGGGCTGAACACAGTCAAGAAGCAATGGACTGAAGTTGGATCAAAACTAGAGACCAAGAATGAAACCAAAACAAACATTATGTATTTTCTGCAAGTAATATGTTCTACTAAGAAACAGGAGTTTTCCCATCCCCTTACAATCAACATTTGTATCATCATGCAGCAACCTTTCAAGTCACTCGGCTTCTAGTTTTATAGGCTGCCTCTAGTTTTTTACATAACAAGCAAACAGTTCTTGGATGCTACTTTTTGCTAAAAAGTTTTATTTCTGCAGCACCTTTTGTTTTATGAAATGTTTCCCACCCTCCGTTTGCTTTCACAACAGGTCAGTACTTGGACAGACAAAGAGTTCTTTTAAACAGGCTGCCAAGAGTCAAAAAATGTTGGTACTTGCATAGCAACTTTCTGTTGTTGCTTCATGAAGAATATCTCATGAGATACCCTTGTTCTGGTGACCTTTCTGCTGGATTGCTGCAATGCACCTGCATGTCAGGCTGCCCTTGAAGATGATCCAGAAGCTTCGACCAGGTTCTGGGGGGTGATAAGTGGTTCAACATGCTAGACACACGAGGCGCTGGATCTTAAGGAGATGCACTAGCTACCAATATGTTGCTGTACCAAATTCAAGGCACTTGTGGAGTCTTTACAACTTGGGAACTTCCCTCTGTATAATAATAATAATAATAATAATAATAATAATAATAATAATAATAATAATAATTTATTATTTATACCCCGCCTATCTGGCTGGGCTTCCCCAGCCACTCTGGGCGGCTTCCAAAAAATATTAAAATACTGTAATACATCAAACATTAAAAGCTTCCCGAAACAGGGCTGCCTTCAAATGTCTTCTAAAAGTCTGGTAGTTGTTCTCTTTGACATCTGGTGGGAGGGCGTTCCACAGGGAGGCGCCACTACCGAGAAGGCCCTCTGCCTGGTTCCTTGTAACTTGGCTTCTCGCAGTGAGGGAACCGCTAGAAGGCCCTTGGTGCTGGACCTCAGTGTCCGGGTAGAACGATGGGGGTGGAGATGCTCCTTCAGATATACAGGACCGAGGCCGTTTAGGGCTTTAAAGGTCAGCACCAACACTTTGAATTGTGCTCGGAAACGTACTGGGAGCCAATGTAGGTCTTTCAAGTCTCGGCGGCCGTTCCCAGTCACCAGTCTAGCTGCCGCGTTCTGGATTAGTTGTAGTTTCCGGGTCACCTTCAAAGGCAGCCCCACGTAGAGCGCATTGCAGTAGTCCAAGCGGGAGATAACCAGAGCATGCACCACTCTGACGAGGCAGTCCGCAGGCAGATAGGGTCTCAGCCTGCGTACCAGATGGAGCTGGTAAACAGCTGCCCTGGACACAGATTTGACCTGTGCCTCCATGGACAGCTGTGATGACTCCCAGGCTACGCACCTGGTCCTTCAGGGGCACAGTTACCCCATTCAGGACCAGGGAATCCTCCACACCTGCCCGCCTCCTGACCCCCCAAAACAGTACTTCTGTCTTGTCAGGATTCAACCTCAATCTGTTAGCCGCCATCCATCCTCCAACCGCCTCCAGACACTCTGTATCAGGCTACTCATGTGTTAAGATGTGACAGGACGGTGCTACTTGACTGCCAAGAGAAATCCATTATGTAGTGACATAGGGCAGGGCCTTCTCTGTTGTGGCACCCCACTTATGGAATTCCCCTTCCAACTTATCTAGACGTAGTTCACAATAGTCACCTGTTCACAGAAGCTATGTTTCCAGTACCGAAAAAGGCTGTCACTTGGAAGAAAACCTGGGTAGGGCTAAGGAAAACACAACATGCTCCTTATTGAGCAAACAGTCACACTTCTTTCACATGATAGCGGTATAAGCATTCCCAATGACAACTTTGCACCACAGGTATAAGATAATGGTAAAAATATCCAGAACACACCAAGCTGTGCATGGGAGGTGAGAAGAGAGGAATAATGCTTGCAAAGGCCTTTAGAACATTTTTTTGAATAGACATCCAAATAGATGCCTTTGTCTCAATCACAATTAATGGGTAGATTAAATATTATTGGCAGCCCATCTTTCAGGAAGACAAAGCCCGTGTATGTAATAGCCAATTTTATATAGCAACATCTGCTCATTCCTTTTCCCCCCATCTTGCATTGTGTTAGAGTCACATGGTTTTTAACATGTCAGGTGAACGGTAGCTGGGTAACCAAACTATTCTTAAAGCATAACTGTTCTGATTGATCAGTTTCCATTGTCCAATAGGAAAAGTAAGAAAAGGGGTAGGACTACTCAAATTTTAACAGGGTGAAAGCAGGTCCCATTGTTTGTTCAACAAGACCTCGTTAGATTCAGCATTTGGGTAACAACCGAAAACTCTACCTGTAGGTGATGTGTACTAAAGCAAATTAAGGGAAACAGGAGTCAGAAAGATCTTTACTGCCTTCTCCTAAATCCCAAGCCTCAGTTTTTAGATGCATATCTAAAGACGTCAAGTATATGCATCCCTGCAAAGCTTTGAAATTGACCCCCCACTCCATATATTAATGCAGCTTTCTCACTGTTAGGAAAGCATAACTGCATATGTAGGCAAACTGAGGCCCGGGGGGCTGATCCGGCCCAATCGCCTTCGAAATCCGGCCTGCGGACAGTCCAGGAATCAGCGTGTTTTTACATTAGAATGTGTCCTTTTATTTAAAATGCATCTCTGGGTTATTTGTGGGGCCTGCCTGGTGTTTTTATATGAGTAGAATGTGTGCTTTTATTTAAAATGCATCTCTGGGTTATTTGTGGGGCATAGGAATTCGTTCTTTATATATATATATAGTCCGCCCCCCACAAGGTCTGAGTGGACCCCTGCTGAAAAAGTTTGCTGACCCCTGCATAGCTGCAAATAAAGAAATCCAAAGCATGTACTTCTCAGAAGTGTTTAATGGACCAACGATATAGTGAGCAAGACTCTTCTTCTGAGATTCATACCTACAATTTCTGTGTAAGACAAGAAGGAGATGAAAAGCACAAAACCACAAAAGTGCCAGTATGCTAAATATATGCAGTGTGAATCAACTCGTGGAAAACCAGGTTAACCAAAGGCCAATAACAAGTCCTAACTGGGAAGCTTCATTACTAAACTTTTCTGGATATCATTTAAAAAATTTAAAATTTTAATTTTAAAAACTGGGCACAGTATGTAGGCTCAATGCAGCAACAACAGCATTGTTATGAAAACTTTCATTCATAATAATAATAATAATAATAATAATAATAATAACAATAATAAAAATAAATAATAAATTTTGTTTATACCCTGCCCTCCCTGGCCAGAGCCGGGCTCAGGGCAGCTAACATCAGTAAAATTACAGTAAAAACATAATGGGAGGGGGCAATTTAAAATACAGGTTAAAATGCAATTTAAAATGCAGCTTCATTTTAAAAGTAGCCCATAGATCAAAACCATAAGGGGAGGGAAACATAAGGGTCAGACAGAGTCCAAACCAAAGGCCAGGCGGAACAGCTCTGTCTGGCAGGCCCTACGGAAAGATGTCAAGTCCCGCAGGGCCCTAGTCTCTTGTGACAGAGCGTTCCACCAAGTTGGGGCCCGTACTGAAAAGGCCCTGGCCCTAGTTGAGACCAGTCTAACCACCTTGTGACTTGCGACCTCCAAAATGTTGTCATTTGTGGACCTTAAGGTCATGTGCGGGGCATACCAGGTGAGGCGGTCCCGTAGGTATGTGGGTCCTAGGCCACATGTATGCTTCCTGTCCCATTGATAAGCACTTTGCTTGTAAAATTATCCACTAGCAATTCCAAGCCAGGCCCATCCTAAGAAACCAAGATTTTGCTTTTTCAGAGGGGAAGGGAAAATGAAAATGAAAAGCCAACCCATCGCATTTCAACCAGGCCTTCACTCAAGGTAGAAAAATGATACGAAGAAAAAAGATCGCCGGACGTCATCCAAATGAAGTTGTCGGAACTGTGTTAGATCATTAGTGTATGAAAAGCTGAGAGCAGCAAGCTGTAAAAGAGAGAAGAGAAATCAATGCCATGATGTTGATATTAAAGGTATATTTTCCAGGGAGCAAATGAGAATTTAAAGAGTTATTCCTTCAGAGAAGCCCATGTCTGTTGCTACGAAAGCATCTTCCCCAACAGTTTTATTACACTTTAATGACTCTCAATAAAGTTATCGTTCGAGCAGGATGATCAAGTGGAAATGCTTCTGCTGCCTTAGGTAAGGAAATAACTCCCCGAACTTTCCATTTGCTCTCTTATTTCTTCCTGCTTTTCCCCAAACGTCCTGGAAGGAGACATATTTTCATAATTCAGAAAAAAGGTGATTTTGCAGCTGAAGCATTCTCCTCTAGTGAGCTACAGCGGGAAGCAACGGAGGTGCCGTATTCGCGACTGCTGGTTAATTCCTTCCCTCTGGTGCAGTGTTGATTTACGTGGATTGACAGCATAGCACCTAATAACTTCTTATTTCCATTGCTCCCACATTAGAGCACTCAACTGGATAATAGCACTCAGCCAGGTTACTGCAGAGCAAACTGAGCTAGCTCCAGAGAGAGTAAGCATGGTTTGGTTTCTGTCATTCTTCTAGATGCTAGTTCAGGTGTGGGGAACCTTTGGCCCTCCAGATATTGCTTTGAAAAAAATTCAAAAAACATTTATTCAAAAGTGACAATAAAATACATTTTCAATCAATATACCTGTACAGTGGTACCTCGGGTTACATACGCTTCAGGTTACATACGCTTCAGGTTACAGACTCCGCTAACCCAGAAATAGTACCTCGGGTTAAGAACTTTGCTTCAGGATGAGAACAGAAATAGTGTTCTGGTGGCGCGGCGGCAGCAGGAGGCCCCATTAGCTAAAGTGGTGCTTCAGGTTAAGAATAGTTTCAGGTTAAGAACGGACCTCCGGAACGAATTAAGTACTTAACCCGAGGTACCACTGTATTCCCTCCATAGACAACTCTGTGATAGTGCTGGCATTAAAATACCCTGTTCTGGTCTCCCTTTCCCCCCGCCTTTTATTGAAGAAGAACAGATATTGCTGAACCACAACTCCCATCATGCTTGCTGGGGCTGATGGGAGTTGTATTCCAGCCGCATCAGGAGGACCAAAGGCCCTCCACACCTGCTCTAGTTTCTCGGTGTAGCTGCTAGGACCTTTGCACCAGTGGGCTACATTCAATTTTATGGGATCTGCCTGTGCTATCTTCACCCCTGCAGCCAACCTGAATGCTACATGACCACCTCCTAAAACAGGCATATGCAAACTCGGCCCTCCAGATGTTGTGGGACTACAACTCCCATCATCCCTAGCTAACAGGAGCAGTGGTCAGGGGTGGTGGGAGTTGTAGTCCCGAAACATCTGGAGGGCCGAGTTTGCCATTGCCTGGCCTAAAATGTGGGTTTAAAATCACTGGGCCTTTCCCACTTCCACCCATCAATTTAAAACATATGGTAAGATTTGAGGACTTATGGGTATCAGTTTGCATCTGCCTAGTGGAAATGGCTGCTGGTACTTTGGATTTTGCATCAACACTCCCTGGTCCATGACCCTTTTGGGCCACCCTAGCTGAGGGAAAAGAGAATCCATTTTTCTTTTATTTGAGAATAATAATGCCTAGCCAAATAATGCCTAGACAACACATACACATACCAGAAGCAACGAAGTCTAATCAAAGTTAGTGCCCAGTAACTAAATGTCTAAGTGGTATTTACCTACAGTGAAAATAAGGGTTACCTTTGGCTTTGGTGAAATGCCGTAACGTTGTACTGCTTCTTGTTCCATATTTATCCACACAAACATCAACAAAGCCAACGCCAGGGGGAAAAGTGCTTCATATCTACGTCGAAAGACATTTCAAATTAAAAAAATGCAACCCAGGCATCAAATTTATTTTTCCTCCACCACCCTTCCATAACAAATGCTACTAGGTTGGGTGTTTGTGTGCGGACAGTGGTTTGGCAACTTGTTCAACAACTGTGTTGGCCACAGTCAAGCTGAGCTCTCCACATTCATGTTACCTGCATATTGTTCCGATTAATACAGAAAATGCCAAACAGTTGGAAGAAATATTGCCCTTACTTGGCAATTCTCTCCGCATTTGAAATTGTTACCTTCAAGTCGCGTTCTGGTAAACTGGCAAGTACTATTTATCAGCCTCAGAAATTTATCATCACCTTAGAAATTAGTTGTTTTGTTTGAGCAACGTTTTGTGGATGTGGCAAAATTATTTTTAGGGAGAAGTGAACCAAGATGGCCACATTTTGTTGCTCCTAGAAAGCCAGGATGCTTGAAAAATTCAAAATGGCTACTGCCATCAAAGGTGACTGCCTTCTTTTCCACTACAGGGAGCCAATTTCACAGTGGTCAAAAGATGAATGCATTCAGAAAACACACACACACACACACACACACACACACACACACACTTACAGAGTGAACCGGTCGTTCCTCCAGCAGCCGTTTTTGAGAGCTACTGTATTAAAATACTATGACAAAAGAAAGGGCATTGATTGTAGCTTGCTAAAAATATAAACCTCAGTGTGACATTCCACGCAACTCTATTATTACATTTGAAATACTAGGGGAAACTTCTTCTTTTTTTACATTTGGATTCACCGCCCTTTTCTTTTAGTAATAATATTTCAACCAACCCCCAAGATGCTTTATTTAAAAGCATAGGTTTAAAAGTAATCAATGGGGGCAGGGATTTCATCTCTTCAAATTTCTGTGTCAAATTCACAAATTTTGGATTGAATTGTTGTTTATCTCCAAATGCTGTTGGAGATCATAAGAAGTGAAACTGAATTATTCAAACACTTGTTTTTATTTGATCCCCCTGTGCTGATTATTCCTTCCTCTTTTTTACTTTCTGGTTTCTACTGTATTTTGAAATCATAGTGTGTGTTTGTGTGTTAGCTACCATATGTGTTCTCATGAATCAATGCAATCAAAGGAGCTACAGAAAAATGTTTCAGAGTGCCATACAAATCACTGGCTAAATGTTTACTCCACGACGTCGGCAATGAGATTTAAACACACGCAGCATCTGGAACTTTGCGTCTTACTGGTTAAATGCAATGGAAGAATGACAAGAATCTGGCAAAATGAAAATACATGACTTTAAAATTGCTTAGTCAAGAGAAACGCAAAAAAATATATATGCTGGAATTTCATTTATAAAGTAGAGAGAGAATTACCCTGTACTAAGCAGAAGGTATGTTGACATCAGGGAAAGAAATATGCTCAGCAACCTCGAGAAGAGGAATGTCGGGCTTAGCAGTGGCACTACCAAGGACGAAGCTGCAATAAACACAATATCATCTGTCAACACCAACATATTTGAATACCCCCCTCAATGACTCTCAAAGCATGGGAGCAATGTATGACTTGTGTAGTTTGCATTCACATTCCTAGAAGCTAGGGTGCAGGAAAATGGTTTCTTTCCTCACTCTTTGAATTGAATGCATAATAATAATAATAACAATAATTTATTATTTGTACCCCGCCCATCTGGCTGGGTTTCCCCAGCCACTCTGGGCGGCTTCCATAGGAAACCAAAAATACACTAAAATATCACAGATTAAAAACTTCCCTGAACAGGGCTGCCTTAAGATGTCTTCTGAATGTCAGGTAGTTATTTATCGCTTTGACATCCGATGGGAGGGCGTTCCACAGGGCAGGCGCCACGACCGAGAAGGCCCTCTGCCTGGTTCCCTGTAGCTTTGCTTCTCGCAATGAGGGAACCGCCAGAAGGCCCTCGGCGCTGGACCTCAGCATCCGGGCAGAACGATGGGGGTGGAGACGCTCCTTCAGGTATACTGGGCCGAGGCCGTTTAGGGCTTTAAAGGTCAACACCAGCACTTTGAGTTGTGCTCGGAAACGTACTGGGAGCCAATATTCACCACATAGCAAAAACAAAACAAAAAGACCATCTGTTACAACGATTCCGAGTTTACCCCATGAAAAGAGGTGGCCAAGCTTGGATATAACTTTTTTCACAGGATTCTGCGCCACTCAACCAATAGCCTTATATCACCAGGCTCATTCGTGCTTATGTGGACAATTGAAGTAAGCATGCCTGAGTTGTTTCTCTTGAAGGAGTAATTTGCTGCTGGAATGACTATGTATATATGAACGGGGCTGAAGCCGGAATGTAGAGAGAAACCGCTTGAAAGGTAAAAGGTAAAGGACCCCTGGACAGTTAAGTCCAGTCAAAGGCAACTGTGGGGTTGTGGCGCTCATCTCGCTTTCAGGCCGAGGGAGCCGGCGTTTGTCCACAGACAGCTTTCCAGGTCATGTGGCCAGCATGACTAAATCGCTTCTGGTGCAACGGAACACCGTGACAGAAACCAGAGCTTACGGAAACACCGTTTACCTTCCCGCCACAGTGGTACCTATTTATCTCCTTGCACTGGTGTGCTTTCAAACTGCTAGGTTGTAGGGAGAAACAGCTTGGAACGACCTAGAACAGAGCCTTCCAAACTTTTCGTACTGGGGACACACTTTTTAGACATGCATCATTTCACGACACAGCAATTCAGTTTTACTAGCAAACCGGAGGTTAAACTAAGCCCTTTCCAGCCCCAGGAGGAGCGCAGGGAGCATTCGCACGACATATCTACACACTGCAGTTTTGTGACACACAGTTTGGAAAGCTCTGACCTAGAGGCTGGAAGTAGCCTGCACCAAAAGGCACCAAGCAAAATATCAACTGGAAGAAGAGAACAAAAAGCATTCCTCCAGTTCCAGTTTTCGCAGCATCAACGCTATGCATCTGAACTCCACAATAGTTAATGATGCATCTCATTAACGCCAGGCTGAGCTATTAATCTCCAAACGCCAGTCCACTTCTAAATCAATATCGCTCATGAGAGCTTGAAGAGGGTGCTGATACTCTCTTTTTCTTTTTTTGCAGGATGATGCTTATGGATGTATGGATGCCAGTCAAGGACATCCCAGGTTAAACTCTTAAATAGCAGGAAATGTGTGTCTATATACATATCTTTACATGCCGGACTAGGATAATCCCAGTTAAGGAAAGTAGTGCTTACCTAATGTTGTCCAGCTAATAATCTGATTTGTTGTAGGCAGGCCTTGTTTGTTGTGAAGACTACTGCGAGTACTATTCACGATGTAAGTTGACAGTGCCAGACTGAGAAACTAATAAAGGAAAGGAAAGGGAGCAATTAATCTGGGTGGTTCCACTATTCTGCAAAGACACCAAAACTTAAGCGTATAAACCAAAACTGACAAAAAGAAAGGAAACGGAAGCAGATTTGACACTTTTAGCTAGAAAAAGCACCCATGTTTAAAGGGCAAGACACTTGTACAGCTCTCCCACTGTGCACATGTGTTTAAATGGCTGGGGTTCCCAATGCCCCCATGAAGAACGAAATAGTACGTAACCCATCATGCCCTGCCATGCGTATATATTATGGGGAACTCTGATCCTGTAAATGAGCATGTACAACCGACAGCTTCACAGAGATATTTGTCATTGAAATGCACAGTAGGATTCAAGATGTGATGTGTGAATCTACACTTGCCCTACATGACTTAAGTTCTTGATCTGAGTAGGGCAGATACGACTGGCTATGCTATTTAACCAGCAGGAAAAAATAGCCTCTACCAATATGGATCAGTGGGACACATGTGCGCCATCACAACAGCTTTTCTATAAGCTTGCTGGCTCCTACAAGGACACATTTTCTGCATCTCCTGCTCCCTTAGGGGACAGGATAATTGTCAGGAGCTCATCCTACACTCGAGTAGGACCCTGGCAGAGCCACATGCCCGACTGGCATGTTCTCTCCCTCCTGGTCGATCGTTCGGGAGCTTCAAAAGCTTTCTTCAGCCCAAACATCACAGCGACAGATGCCAACAGACATTGGCAAACTTAGGGATCCGCAGAGTCTTCGCAGCTTGCGTATCAGACCTCAGCAACTCAGCATTTTGGCTAATCTACTTTATTTACATATAAACATACATGGAGCACTGCAACATGGCTCCCTCTCTCTCTAGCATTAGACAGCAAAGAGAAAAAGAACAAAGGACAATAGTCCAGCTTCACGGAACACAGTAACACAAACATCCTGTCTCCGTCACTTCCCACTCTGTGGAGTCAAAACATATAGCGTCATGTGATAGACAAAAATCCCATGACTACAATCATGGAGCAGGAATTCTAACATCAATAACCCCATGGTAGAGCAATGGTTTGCATGCAAAAGGTCCCATCCCCAACACCTGCAGCTAAAAAAAAAATTAGGTAGCAGGTGATGGCAAAGACCAGAGACCCTCAAGGGTTCCTACCACTCAGTGCAAACTGCACTGAGCTCCATGATCTGGAAAAATTCAGCACCCTAAGCAGCATCATTGGGGAAATGGTGCAGGTCAGACCACAGTGTCGCAGGTAACTGTTGCTTTGCCCACAGTGATGCTGGAGTTGGGAGCCAGGCTATTTGCAACCTTTTGCTGGCATCAGTTCCCCCAACTCCATCTCTATAGGAGCTCAGTAGCTCTATAGGAGCTCAGGTTATTTGTTTTGAACTGCTCATGCAGTTACTGTGGTTTTACACGGTACTGGAAAACCTCAGCCCAATCTCAATTTAGCTTTCTGCAGAATTGGCTTGTAGGATGTCTCCCTCTCCCCAAAGGTTCTTGGTTCTTAACATACAATTCAGAATCTATCCTTTCACTTTGTCAGGCTGGTTTTCTTTGCTTGGAAAAAATATATACAATAGTTTCAATGAAATGTAGGAACAGTGCTCTTTTGCAAAAATGTTCAGTAATACTGTTCAGGATTATGGAAAAGGCTTGCCAAGTAGCCTGGGCACAGCAAGAAAAGTTAAGAACTACATAAAAAAATCTAAAAATGCAGAAGCTCTAGGAACCACATACTGCTTAACATATTTCAATTGGTCATGTTTACTTGGAGGCATTAAGTATTGTATAACCCCATTATGTTTTGGATGCCACCGTAAAGTATTCAGCAACTCCCAGAGCAAACTGTTGATTCATACTTGCATAACTGCATTTCACGCTTGATTTCACCTAGGCAGAATAAATAGGGAAACGAAACAAACTTTGGGAGGAAGGCTTTCAACAAAGTTTATTTAAGAGGTAGACCTGTCAATAGGAGTCCATTTCCAAGCTTACAGAGTTACAGATTAGAGAGGTAATTAGAGTAGATCACAAAGCAGCAGATATCTGGCACCGGTTTTTATGCTGGTTCAATAAAACTTTGCCTGGCGTGCCATCATGTGACAATCCACAGAGAGGGCATTAAGTAATATATTCTGGGCTCTCTCTTTCTCGCCCTACACAACAACAGCTTAGACTTCGGACTTGAAAATTAATTTAATGCAAACCTTTTCCCCACAACAGCCAGTAAAGGCACTAGCCAGAGTCATCCTGCCGTTCCACTTTATGTTTGTCTATCCATCAAGTTTTATTACAGAGGAACTGAAGTTATTTCCAGCTTCGTCCTTACTTTGCGGCTGGATGGCCGTAAAGGGTAGAGCAGCAAGCCTATGCCCCACATTTGCCTGTTCACTGGAGTCTATAGGGAACTGAAACTGGTGATACCGAACTGTTTGGAGTGGATAAGACAAGGTACTCCAAAAGGGCCTCTCCAAATTGGGTGTGTGGGCAGTAAAATGGCAAATTCAATTCTATACAAATAAGCGTGAGATAAAACTGCCTGTATTGTAATGCCCTTACACAAATCAGGGCTTTTAAGTACAGAGAGGAAACAAGTAAGAAGGGACATGATAAAGGTGTATCTAATATATGAAGTGGATAGAGTGAAGTACCGTATTTTTCGCTCCATAAGGTGCACCGGACCGTAAGACACACCTAGCTTTTAGAGGGGCAAATCAAGAAAAAAAAGCTTATTTTCCCCCTCAGCCCCAAAGAGCAAAGAAGCCAAGACAGCGAGCGGGATCCATCCCGCTGGCTGTCTTGGCTTCCTCTTTAGCCGCGCGCAACCTCTCCGGCAGGGAGAGGCTGCGTGCGGCTATGGCAATACCCCCACCTCCCGCAAAAGCCCACAGGAGCCGCGCCCCCTTTAAGGAGCGCGCGGCTCCTGTGGGCTTTTCTACGAGGAGGGAGAAGGGACTGACGGGAAAAGCCTGCAAGAGCCGCGCGGAGATTGTGTGCAACTCTTGGGGGCTTTTCCTGCCTGCCTCCCCCCTGCATTCGCTCCATAAGACGCACACACATTTCCCCTTACTTTTTAGGAGGGGAAAAGTGCGTCTTATGGAGCGAAAAATACGGTATTTATTCCTGTCTCATAATACTAGAACTCAGGGAGATCAGATGAAGTTTGTAGTAATGGGATGCTGGAAGATTCAAGACAGGAGAAAAAAGGAAGCACTTTCTGCTCCCTATGGAATTCACTCCGCAACGAAAGAGTCGTCTTTTAGCAGGATTATTGCAATAACCTGCAGTTTCACAACAGTGTATATTTAAAGTTGATGAATAAAAGAATAAGTTAATTTAAAATATGCAGGAAATGTTAAAAAAAATTAAAAATTAAGGAACCGCAGAAAGAGGAAGGAAGTCAAGTTTTGAAATGTTAGGATTGTAAAACTATCTAAATGTATATAACTGAAAATCATAAATAATTCTTTTTTAAAAAAAGAAACTCATTTTTTGTATCACTTAATATAACAAATATTTCTAAGCAGTTGTCATTAAAACAACAGAAGTACAATAATGTCATTCAATAATCCTAAAAAATAGGACCAAACAGAACAAAACCTAGCTCTAATGAAGTTGTAACTTTAGTTTCTATTGTACACTGTTAAATGATTTTATTCATTTTGCTTTTTTAATAATAATAATAATTTTATTATTTATACCCCGCCCACCTGACTGGGTTTTTTTAACTCCCCCTCCCATTATTTTTTACCAAAAATTTAAATTTATTTGCGGGGAGGAGATCCACATAGAGATTTTATTTACAGTTAAGCAGTAAAGAAAATTTGCAAAATACAGTGGTACCTCTACTTACGTTCACCTCCGGTTGCGTATCCTTCAGGATACATACGCAGCAAACCCGGAAGTATTTTTCTGGGTTTTGCCACGCACACATGCGCAAAAGCGCTCTACGGCACCGTGCGCTAGCACAGAAGCGGTCCCTCCAAATGCGGAAACCTCGGGATCCGACCGGAGCTCCGGAACGGATCCCGTCCGCAACCGGAGATACCACTGTAAATATAAACTATAGATTACAAATAAAACTGAGCAGTGTACACAACAGAGAATTAAGAGTCAGAGTCCAGGAAAGCTCGGGTAAATGTAGGCATTTAAAGGCCATTACGATCTCTTCCTCACAAATTACCCAAGGGAGGGAATTCCAGATGGTGGGTCTGTGTTGTCACCAAGCATCAGCCAACAAACCCCTTCCCAAATATTTTGAATCAATTTTCTATTTCGCTCATTTCTATAAAAATTGCACACAACAGCAGCCGCCATGATTGCTTTCTTTTGTTCCATCTTCACAGCAACAGAGCTGTTCATTATGAGGGATTCCCAATAAATGCCCTCAAGTACAGCAGAAGGAAATCAGTTAAATCTAGTTTTAGAAAATAGCAGCTAATATTTGGGAACAGGCAAATATTTAAAAGCACCGTGGAGGGGAGGCTGGAAGAATCCAGTAATAAAATGAAGGCTTCACTAGGCCTTTTTCTTACATGGCAGACCTCACCCATAACAGCCGATAAGGAGAGGAAGAAGTCAATGCGAAGAGTTTACTAGGCTAGATACATTTGAATATGTAACACAAAAAATGTACCCAGGTAATTCCAACCTGGAAGCCATCTGTACTCAGTTGTTCCCAAACATGTTTATTCAGCAACACCACAAAAAGATGGAAGCTGGGGTAGATCTGTTTGCTCTGCAAACATAAAGAGCAACATTAAATTTATCTTTTCCATTATGAAAATGTACTATACACACTGAGGGTGGGGTGGGAATGCTGTGTGGAAGCCAAAACAGTCCTGTTTTAGGCTAATGAAGGCTGTTCTTACAACAGTATTTGTGTTCTATGTTGGTGCCAACAAAAAAAAACAAAAAAACTCACAGAAGTTTGCCATTTTATTGGGTTCTCTCTGTCTCTCTCTCTTTCTCTCTCTCTCTCTCTCTCTCTCTCTCTCTTTCTTTCTTAAGGAATATACTTGAGAAGCTCTGCAGAGCCCTTCAAGAGAGATAGGTGTTGTGAGTGAAAAAATGAAACAAAACATAGAATATGAAGTAGTATGATTTTGTGCAGCCTGATTAATGCAAATAATTAAATAAATGTCTATTTATTTGGCTTCACAGAAACGGCTTGGTAGTCGTGTTTCGAGCTCATTCAAGAACCCAGGAAAATGGCATAGGATGAATGTTTAAGTTAGACGTAATTATCTCTGCAGAATTTGAATTTTTCAGTTTCCAAACACCAAAGCTAACTAAATCGCCTTGGGGTTGTGGGGAGGGAAGTCAACAGCTCACAAATGCTTTTGCTTCTTTCAGCAAGCGTAGGACCAGTTTGCACATGACATACTAGGTATATACCAAAACAGGAGTGTTTCTAGAATATTCCAAAAAGGACTGCCAACTTGGCCCCGCGACAGTGGGTTCCTGGGGCCATGGGTGCCATGCAGTGTGCATAATCCTGGCACGAAAATCTGTGGGTGCCCGGCCCCTACATGGGGAATTTTGCGGGTGCTCAGGCACCCAGGGAGGAGTTGGCACCTATGCCCCAAGATGTTTTGAATGTTCATTTAAACAGTGAATAAACGTTTACAAGTGTATCTGCCACACAAGTACATGTGCCCCTCAAGCAGCTCTTGATTTTGTTTGGCAGCGATAACATAAAAAATTCCTGATAGCTTGCTACTACTGTGCAGTGTGTGAAATGGCCTTGACGTGGAGATAAACAGAGGCAGCTTGCCTTCTCATTCACCACTAAAACCTGCCATCGTACAGCTGTCGTGGCTGTCCAGCTCATCATATTCCTTCATTCCTTGGGAGTGTTAACCTCATGCACCATACTGTCAGCTGAGGGAGCTCTTTAAAGGTTCTTAATGCAACAAACAGGATAAGGAGAGCCTTCGCACCTGAGAGCTTCCAGACAATTTAGCCAAAGCCAGACCCCAATTTGACTGCGGCTTTACACTACAATGGACTTGGTTTAGCATTTGGCCAAGGCATGCATCAAACAGCAAAAAGATAAGGCTAAACACAGTTTATTATATTAGCTAAACTGAAGATGGATTTGCAAACATTAATCCTGAGGGCAGGACTGCTCTCCTTTAAAAGGTTATACAACTTAATCACAATTCTCTTACAGGAAGTTATTGACTCCTAATTTACGGTCCTTATTTACTGTAGCCAAATAAAATTCCCCCGGAGATGGCTCGGTTGGAAACCCATTTGGATTCTTTGTGGGCGTCATTTGAACTGTTTTCATTCCTAGAGGTTTGTTTTGTGGCAAGGCCAGCATGCCAAATCAGTCTGAGCCAACTCAGGTCACGAGGAGAGGGAAAACCGGCGGGGAAAACAAGGATAAAGCGAAGTATTTCAAAGAAAGTAAAAAGGTGACTTTCATTACAAGGTTGTGGCAAATTACATGGTTGCAATCTATTTTGCTTTTTATCTGAATCAGTTTAGCTCCTTAATTCTTCCATCAATACCACATTTGCAGTGACATCTAGTGGCAACGAAGAACACGCTTTGGGGAGAAATTAAACTCTTGCCGAGAACTACTATGTTTTGAAAAATTATATTTAGTACCTATTAGAGCCAGCCTACAGCAG
The DNA here is from genome assembly GCF_964270895.1 of Podarcis filfolensis. Taxonomy (NCBI): domain Eukaryota; kingdom Metazoa; phylum Chordata; class Lepidosauria; order Squamata; family Lacertidae; genus Podarcis; species Podarcis filfolensis. The sequence continues at coordinate 24,683,779 of NC_139603.1, forward strand.
ATTTTCTTTTTACATATACACTGGGTAGCAATAATTAATATGCAATCCACTGGAACTGGAACATTTTCAACCCTGTGATGAGCCACACTTCAAAATTTTCTAACAGAATTCATGAGAAATATGTTGACAGTAGCTCCGATTTATGCATAACCTCCAACTGGAAATAATTAAATATTTCTAACAGAGCACCTTTCCTAAGTGCTTAAGTGCTTCACACACATTGTCGCAGTAATCTTACAGCATCAGTGTTAAGGTATAAGCCAGTCTTCTTATTTTCATATTATAGATAGGTGTGATAAAGGGAAGTATAGCTCTGGGGTTTTTTTTCCAGAGCAGAAGGGATGACGCTTTCTGCCAGTACATCAAGATAACTGAAGGACTCTCTTTACTCCAGCAAGTGAATCAGGAAATAACAATGCTTTTATATCTGCATGTGACAGATTAGCAGAAGTAAAAAAAAAAAAAGGAGAAAATAAGCAAGTAGAGGCTGGATGCTCCCTTCCTTTTCTTTGATGGGGTTTCTACTTCAAGCTAGCAGTTTAAATATTAATTTTTCTTTGCAAGATGGTTTGCATTTTTAATTAAACACCAAAGTTTGCATCTCGTCTGGCTGAACTTTTGCTAAAGCTCAGTATACAAATTGAGCCTGTGCAGTCAGAAACAAGCACCGTCGAGTTCAATGGCACTTAATTCCAGGTAAGTGCAGGCATGCTGACGCTGAGAATTTTGGTGTTTTGCTATTTATTTATCGGTTTTCTAGAGCATCCTTCTTCGCACAGTGAACTCAGGCCAGTTTCCAACATACTACATTCAGTATAAAGTAATAAAATACAACAGAAAACCAATCATTAAAAAATTACAGCAGCACAGGGGGCAGGGGGAAACCCCCTGAAACGACAGTATCAACTACCGTATTTTTCGCTCTATAAGACGCACCAGACCACAAGACGCACCTAGTTTTTGGAGGAGGAAAACAAGAAAAAAAATATTCTGAATCTCAGAAGCCAGAACAGCAAGAGGGATCACTGCACAGTGAAAGCAGCGATCCCTCTTGCTGTTCTGGCTTCTGGGATAGCTGCACAGCCTGCATTCGCTCCATAAGACGCACACATATTTCCCCTTACTTTTTAGGAGGGAAAAAGTGAGTCTTATAGAGCAAAAAATACGGTAATTTATCCCATCTACACCTTCAGGGAGAGGGAATTTCACAGTCGAGGCACCACAGCAGAAAAGGCCCTCTCTCATATCACTGCAAAGTGAGCTGAGCCTAATGGCATGACGAGAAAAAGAGTGTCCCAGTGTGTAACACTGGGTTGTACACAATTCATAGATCTACAGTGGATAGGGCCTGATATATTAGTGGGACAATTTCTCCTCTATTCCCCAGCATGCTTGCACAATTTTATGGGTATCTTCTTTTACGTTTTAGAGGTCGCGCATACTTAAGACATAAGAGGGGAGTTCTTTGAGTCTACTAAGAAAAGAAAAAAAAGAACTTTAAGAGAAAGTGGATATGTGCATATTCTCATGGAGGAAGTTTCAACGGCATCTCATGCCTAAGCAAAAACAGTAGGTTTACATTCTGAAATGACCTGGTTTCATAACACACAACAGACACTCAGAAAATATACTCTCTATATAATGATGAAACTTAACCTATTTTGACAAAGTGGTTTGGGGCCATAAGCCAAGGATGTTCTTTATCTCTCCCCCCCACCCCGCCAACGCCCCCAGTGCCAGCCCTGCACGACCATCTTTGTCCTGAATTCTTGGCACGAAGGACAAAGAGGAAATATTTTAAGTTTTTTACAAAACGAGCAGACACGAGAAAAATTGGAGAAAGAAAAGAGGACTGCATTGGTTTTATTTATGATCTGTGCGAGGAACTTTGAAAAGTTTTGTTTGCACTTCCCTCCAAAAAGCATTTTCAATGCAGCTTTGAAATATATCCCGGGTAAGTAATAGTAACGGAAACCAATCTACCCGCCCCCCAAAATCATGGAACTGTTAGGCTTATTCTGAGCCAATTTGAGTTAGAATGGGGGCACAGCAAGGTCTGACTGTTAAACCAACACCACCAGTGAGCTTCAAGATACCTCCCCAATACAAATGCCTAATTACACCTTCATGAACGCTTGAAGGTCCAACCGCTGCTGCATCTCCTGCTCCAGAAGTTAAGATCCCTGGCTTCCTTCTGCAGCGGCACCAGAACTGTTTTGCTTCTCTGTACAATTGCCCAGGAAAGGGCTGAACGTAATAATCTAAAGACGCTTCCTAGAGCTTTTTTATTATTACCGTATTTTTTGCTCTATAGGATGCACCCGACCATAGGACGCACCTTGTTTTAGAGGGGGAGAACAAGAAGAAAAAAAATCTCCCCCTCTCTGCTCAACGCCCCTTCAGCAAAGCGGCAGGAGAAACGGAGCCCCTTCCATTTCTCCTCCCGCTTCGCTGAAGGGGCGCTGTACAGCTCTCCCTCTCTGCTGAAGCCAGGAGTGTCTTGCTCTCCCGGCTTCAGCAAAAGGAACCCAAAGCCTTCAGAGTGCAGCGTGAGTTCCCGCTGCGCTCCAAAGGCTTCAGGCGGCTATCCTTGAAGCCTGGAGAGCGAGAGGGGTCGGTGCACACCGACCCCTCTTGCTCTCCAGGCTTCAGTGAAAGCAACGCATAGCCTCCGGACCGTGGAGGGAGCGCTCCCTCTGCGTTTCAGAGGCTTCGCGTTGCTATCGCTGAAGCCAAAGAGCCTGCATTCGCTCCTTAGGACGCACACACAATTCCCCTTAATTTTTGGAGGGGAAAAAGTGCGTCCTATAGAGCGAAAAATACGGTATTTTTAAAAGCCACTTTTACCCACATGGACACAATGAGCTGAACAGCTGCTCCACACACTTTTGAAACGTTTTTACAAAACCCCAAAAAGAAGGATGGCAATCAGCCCTCAGACTATCACAAAAGCATGTGCAAGATACTGTCAGACCCATGCATGGGTTGGTTCCTATAGATGTGGACTACTCCACCTATTAATAGCACACAGAGGGAACAAACCACAACCGCTGACCTAGTGTTAAATGCAGACTAGGAGATCATGGTTTGGGTGTAGCAGAGAAATGGACCAAAAATGCGAATTCATGGTTTGTCATGACGCAGGTTCCCTTCACTCAACAGCAAGTTCCCAAAATGAATAGGTTACACAGAGATCCTCCTTTGTAAACGTGGAGCGTTCTAGCATTCACAACAGATTAGAGAAACACATTTGGAGTTCTGCTTGCTCCTTGGAGGTGCTGCATTGTGGCCAATCATTACAAGTGCCTTAAGAAATATCAAATCAGTGGGGAAACTCGTGGTAAAGAGTAAACTGACCCAGAAGAATACGCAGAACTGATTTTTTTTTAATAGTGACTGCATAAATGAAAGTTACACTTCTCAATAATTCATGTGTACAGAAGTCACTGACCTGAAAGAGGTATATTGTGAGTTCTTTACAAGGCATGTGTTTCTTTTTCTGTTTCCAGAGGCATGTCACCAGGTAAGATGAATCCAGCAACAGAATCAGCAACCCTGCTGTGGTTCTGTAAAATATAAGACATTTGTGAGGTTGTGTGATTTTTTTGAAGAATATATAGATTAGGAATAATTTTCATGAAGTTGAAATCATGTTACTGAAGGGCAACTACACAACACGCATAAAACATTAATCTAAGCTTTTGGGAACTAGGAGGAAGACAGAATCAAGAAGTTTTGAGGATGCCCTCCTTCCCTTTCACAAGACTCTGTTTCACCACAACTTCACAATTTCCCGTATTGTGCCAAAACTTTAAAAAGCCACTAACCTGGCAATTTACAGAGGAAGAATTACCTTCCAGTAACTAAACAAGGAAGTTGTATAAACATTGGTTCCTTTCTCAGTGAATGACTGCATCTCCTAACTCTACCAGGTCCCAAGTCCACTTGCGGGCCCTTCGGTCCCTCTGTTTGCAGAGAAGAGCCTGCAAACCATGTCACCAATACTGTGATTGCAGACCTCTAACTTCTGTTCTTCCCCTCTGCTCCCAGGACCCAGAAGGCAATCCCCAACAATGTGGTTTCAGTGGCTTTCCCTCTTCATGGCAGGGAAGTAGAGAAAGGAGGAAAGGTCTCCATAGAGCTCTTAGCTCTACAACTAGTAGGAGCTATTAGAAATATCTAACTCTATTCTGAAAAAAGACTGAAACAAGGATAGGATTTCCTCCAATGAGGGATACATTTATAGAGAGAACCCACTCTAGGACGCCTTTCTCCAGCAAAGAGGAGAGCAGTGCTCCAAAAATGAAGTTTTCAATAACAAACCTCATTGGAAAAAACAAAAAACCCATGAATTTCCTCCACAATTACCTTATTTAAATTCTGGAATTCAACAATAGTGGTGATACGCTTTCAATAACATATTCCCCGCCCAATGAAAACGAAATCTGTGCATGCCAAAGGAGGCTCGGAATAATTTTATTTGTGCTCTTACACTAGAGAGAAGCTTGGCTTTCTTCCTACAACAGGCATCAAGGGGAAGACTGCCAGAAGCAAACACGAAAGAATCCAGCTTAGCACGATGGTCTACAGCAATGAAAAGAAACACCAAATAAATGAGTCACATGTGCAAATAAAACTAATTATGGGAACTGAAATACGAAGTGGAAACAGCAGGGTTCAGGTGAGGTCATGTCAAAATTGCCATTTGGAGGTCTCCGAATCCTCAAAAAAAATGTGCCTGCACCAAATGCAACCTTCTGCCTCACATGTCATTTAAGAGTTTTCCTTCGCACTCTTAAATGTTTCTCAGTGGCCCGGGACCTCCAAGATGTTTTTGTTTGGAGACCATAAGGTCCTCCATGAGACATACCAGGAGAGGCAGTCCTGTAGGTACGAGGGTCCGAGGCCGTATAGGGCTTTAAAGGTTAAAACCAGCACCTTAAACCTGAAATTAGAGAAGCCTTTCAACCCCATTCTCAAGAACGTACTTAAAGCTCTGTGACATTAAAGCAGAAAGGGACTTAGGATCCACATGGATTTTGTGTAATGACCAGCTGGCTGCTACGAGAATTGTGCAACTTTTAAAATTGGTGCCTGAATTTGCTTGTTTTTCTCCCTCCTCATTCTCCCCACCACCACTTTTGGATCGTGGCTTTTCGATTGCAAGCCTGAGGGAAAGGACCGTCTCATGTTTTTTGGATCTATAAGCCACCCTGGGATGCTTTTAGGCTGAAGAGTGGGGTAAAAATATCTTAAGTAAACAAATAAGTAAAAGAATCAGAATCTCTCTGCACATTAAATACCTTTGCTTGTTTCCACTGCTGAGTAACCAATGGCCACATGGAAAAGATAATCAGGCCAAAACTGAGGGAGGAGCGATAGAAAAATGAGAAAACCTAGATTTAGAAATGGAGATAGAGGAGAGAAATACAGACATGTTAGCAAGACTGACATTCTCCTCAAACAAATAATATCCCAAATAATATCTTCATAGCCCAGTTTCAATTTCTCAAAACATTTTCTGTATTCATCCTTTTCATTATAGTTTAAATGTATGATTTTTTTTAAAGGTTTCCAACGAAGTAATGGAAGCTAATTAATGAAAATCAATAATTATGTGTATCACTTACTAATATTTCAATTCCCAGGACACAAACGAGTAAGAATCCAGCAAGCTGAGCCGGCTGAAAGTTCACGAAAGATGCGACCAGTCTCTGAATAACTGGGTATCTGTATGAAAAGATTACATTAGGCAATTATTATTTTTTATCAGATCAGAAAGTACATAAAGATTGTCACCTAACAAGGACCCTCAATGCCTATGAACTGGAAACAGCAGTTTCCAGTTCCCAGTGCAGCATGAAATGAGAGAATAACTACTTACCGACATGACTTGAATTATCTACTTTGGGCCAGTTCAATTTTGTGTGGCAAACGTTTCTGCTTCGTATACATCAGTGTACAAGGCAGTGAACTTAGAAAGACTAAAGGCATCATATGTAGCCTGGATCAGAGGGGTGCCTTCAGTAGCTAGAGAGCAGAATTAGATTCTGCAGACTTTCCTATTGCTCACTCAGAGTCCAAACACAACACTTCCTTCATCCTCTCCCGCTACACATAGTTCAAATGCCCAGTTTGCCCTTTCCCTCAACTATTCCATGAAGGCGGAATACCAAATGAAACGAAATGTTGGCACTTCTGACAATGAACTGCTACTCTGTCCGCAATCAATACATATTGTACTAGCCTACAGAATATGGTTCACTGCACAGCAGGAGCCACACACAAAAAACAACCATAAATAACAATGCCAATGAAATTTTATTGCATAGAGTCTACAGAACAATTTACCCAATCAAAAATAAAAAAGCACACATCGGATAATTTGCTGCTCAGAAAGTAGGGGATTGTGTTATTCAACTACCTTCTGCCATATTAAAAGAACTTGCTCATCAGTAGCGTAATCACACTTATATTTTTTGTGTGGATGGCGCATGAATATTGCAAGACTTTAATTTTTCCTGTGCAGGTTTTCAGGCTGAGAGTGAGGGAATAGGAACTTGCTAGTGTACATTAACTTGAAGTGATTGAAAGTGTTAGTGAATGTAGAATTTGGGTGGGTACTGTACGACTGAAAGTTGTATCACACGAGTTCTGATGTTTTATCTGTTCCCCCCCCCCTTTGCTTTATATGCCATATGATTTAATCTTGTTGTTTGATTTCCTTGGTAAACCATTTTGTAATATTTCTTAGGAGCAGAATTATACTTTAAATAGATAGATAGATAGATAGATAGATAGATAGATAGATAGATAGATATCAGGCCACTTTAGAAGGTATTACTCATCCGTTCCAAAGCTTTCTTTGCCTTTTTGCTTCCTCTTGATCAACTTCAAATGCAGCCATACAGATTCCCTACCTCCCACCCCTCCTTTTTAAAAACTTACTCTTTCAAAACTGCGTACCATATCGGGACTGGTAACAGACAATATATGTAATAAGTCCAAGGCAAGCTTTGAATGAGCAGGAACATGGCGATTAACACCCCAACAGCGAGAAACGTATACTGGAAAAGACAACCGGCTCCCTGAAAATAAAACAGGTACTTGTAAAATATTACTTTAACATTGCAAATATTTTATTTTAATGTTTCAGATTAAACTACTGCAAAATGTTTGCCAGCTTTTGCAATGCAAGGCAGACAAAGCAAAATTTCAACAAGCTGTTGACAAGCGGATTAGTTCACAGAAAGCCCAAATCAAAAAGTTCTTAGGATGGAACTAAAAAGGTAAAGGGGCCCCTGACCATTAGGTCCAGTCGTGACCGACTCTGGGGTTGCGGCGCTCATCTCGCTTTATTGGCCGAGGGAGCTGGCGTACAGCTTCCAGGTCATGTGGCCAGCATGACTAAGCCGCTTCTGGCGAACCAGAGCAGGGCACGGAAACGCCGTTTACCTTCCTGCCAGAGCGGTACCTATTTATCTACATGCACTTTGATGTGCTTTCGAACTGCTAAGTTGGCAGGAGCAGGGACTGGGCAACGGGAGCTCACCCCGTCGTGGGGATTCGAACCGCCGACCTTCTGATCGGCAAGTCCTAGGCTCTGTGGTTTAACCCACAGCGCCACCTGCATCCCAGGATGGAACTAGATACTCTCATAAGGGGGGGTGGGTCATGTTGAATTATTAGCCAACTCCGTAACACATAATGAAATGCCACTGTGTCCTGACATCTCCAAAGCCACGCATTTCCCTGTCGTTCCTCTCTCCTGCATCAGCAACCACCGACGATACAGAACAGAATCAGGGGGAGACAGTTGCCATGCTCAGTTGTAAACTCTTGCTTCAAAGCATAGTGAGGGAAATTATTCTGTGAACACACTGTGTACTCGTGTACACGGCTCAAGCACCCTGCGCTTTGCTCCTGGCCTTCCTAGAGCAGAAAAACAAACCTCGGCTTCCTGCTCGAGGTTTGTTGAGAAGAAGCAGACCACAGGTTTTGGTTCAGATGTAATTGCTAAGCAGGCTGCAACTTGTGGTTTTGCTTTGCTGCTCAAGGAAGGCAGGAGCCAAGGAAGGATCGCTTGAGCTGCATGCATCAGCACACAGCTTGCTCACAGGCTAATCTGCCTAGCTAGGCTTTCCAATCAGTGTTACAATCCAACAGTGCCACTGTGATAACAAAGGGACACTGCCAAGTTTCACTTATATACCCTACAGAGGCGAACTCTATAGAAGGTTGCCATTTTCAGAAGTGTTCTTGTCTTGCAATATCTAGTTCCATCTTTGTGCGTTGTGTACATGGAGCTCTGCTCTCTGAAAGGCCTACCCCGTTCATTTCTGTAGAAGAAGCATGCATCTATCTGACATATACACTTCCTCAACAAAATTTATGGGACAGACCAAATACAGTGGTACCTCGGGTTACAGACGCTTCAGGTTACAGACTCTGCTAACCCAGAAATAGTACCCCGGGTTAAGAACTTTGCTTCAGGATGAGAACAGAAATCGCACGGCGGCAGCGCAGCGGCAGCGGGAGGCCCCCATTAGCTAAAGTGGTGCTTCAGGTTAAGAACAGTTTCAGGTTAAGAACGGACCTCCAGAATGAATTAAGTTCTTAACCAGAGGTCCCACTGTATACAGCTTTGTGGGATCATGATCAGAGAGAGGGAGTTGGGGTGGGGGAGAGAATGAATTCCTTCTCCTTGAACAAATTAATTTTTAGTTGTTATTCTGGCAGTGCACTTGTAAATCAAAACATTCCACAAATCACAAAAACCAGCATCTGTGTAAATAACTTTAAGGAAACTCAAGTTTCTAAAAAACATTTCTTCCAGCAAGGATTTATATCACTGAAGATTCAAATCTGCCTAAATGAGAATACAGTCATACCTTGAAAGTTGAATGGAATCCGTTCCGGATGTCCGTTCGACTTCCAAAATGTTCGAAAACAAAATCGTGGCTTCTGCAGGAAGCTCCTACAGCCAATCAGAAGCCACGGAAGCCCCGTCAGACGTTTGGGTTCCAAAAGAATGTTCACAAACCGGAACAATCACTTCCGGGTTTGCGGCATTCGGGAGCCAAAACGTCCAAGTTCCAGGGCGTTTCTCAACCCAGGTATGACTGTATATACCAATAATATGGGCATTTCTTATGCTGATTTGAGAAACAATGCTAGGCAGATACAAACAGGCACAATATATATGAGGAAAGAGCACAGAAAAATCCAACATCTACCTATTACTATCTCTAATGTTATCCTAGGCAGGCATAGGCAAACTCGGCCCTCCAGATGTTTTCGGACTACAACTCCCATCATCCCTAGCTAACAGGACCAGTGGTCAGGGATGATGGAAGTTGTAGTCCCAAAACATCTGGAGGGCTGAGTTTGCCTATGCCTGGCCTAGGCAATTTCCTATATACGCACATATTATACCCTCTGCCGAACAACACAGATTAAAAAAGATAGATACTTGTTTGTGAAATTGCACTCATATACATCCAGGAATATAAACCCTACCAGGATTCATCTGTGGGGAAATGAAGGCATACACATGTTCTAAGGAATCAGTGGAGCTTGGTGGTTAGAGTGTCTGACGAAGACTGGGGAGACAACAGTTCGAATCTCCCATTCATTCCATAAAGTGCACAAGGTGATCTTTGGCCAATGACCACATCTTGGCCTAACCTACCTCACAGGGCTGTTGTGAGGATAAAAACAGGGAAGCCACATATTCTACCTTGAGTTCTTTGAAATAAAGGTCAGATATAATTACAAGTAGTGAGAAGTAGTATGGCACCTTTTTTAAAAAAATCCAATTTGCTCTTGTGAGCTCCAAGGGATACAAACCCCATTGTTTAAAAAGCATTTCAAACATTTTAAATAATTTATTCTCAGATGCTTAAAAATATTTAGAGATGTAATATGTAATACTCTCAAACACCTCCGGAAATTCAGCGCTCTAAAATTACATCTTTAAATATTCTTCAGATTCGTACAGGGAGAGGATATTTGAGACTAAACACAAGGTATGAAACATTTTGTCTCTAAGTATTCTTTGAATTATTTAGAATAATTAATCAGCCCAGCTTATCTCATCTTACACTGTACTTTGCAAAAGGTCAAGGCTCTGCTCACATGAATTTACTGGGAAATGCTAAGAAAACAGCGATCTTCATTTGTGTCAGCAAACAAAGAAATCCTTTCACAATGAAAGGTTTTCAGAGGTTTAATTTTTCCACAGAATAACGTCTTTGCTCTCAGTTCATCTTTTCAACTGTGCATATGTGTTTGAGCACTTGTCAGAGAAAACCTTTTTTCCTTCCTATTTAAATAGACGCATGAGATACCAGGAAACGTGTCATAGGATTATTTTTGTGTCAGATGTATGAGAAAGAGGTAGCCCCCTTCTCCTTAACCTTGGTTTAACATTTATTGCAGATGAATAAATGCTGGAAAAACACTGGTTGATCCAGCACTGTTTTTAAGACCTTTTCCCCCCTTGACACTTGTGTGTTGTTTTTTTGTGTGTTTTTTGCCACTCTCAGCTCTACTCAGGTGAAAGTACAAGATATAAATGTAATAAATAACAATACCTGTGTAGGCCTGACAAGCCAGACACTGAGCTAACTTGCTACAGAAAATGCCATAACAGCCTCAGCCCAGTATACCTGAAGGGGTGTCTCCAAGCCCATTATTCAGCCCAGACACTGAGGTCCAGCTCTGAGGGCCTTCTGGCGATTCCCTCACTGCAAGAAGCAGGGAACCAGGCAGGGGGCCTTCTTGGTAGTGGTGCCCGCCCTGTGGAACGCCCTCCCATCAGATGTCAAGGAAATAAACAACTATCTGACTTTTAGAAGACATCTGAAAGCAGCCCTGTTTAGGGAAGTTTTCAATGTTTGATGTTTTATTGTGTTTTTAATATCCTGTTGGAAGCTGCCCTGAGTGGCTGGAGAGGCCCAGCCAGATGGGCGGGGTATAAGTAATAAATTATTATTATTATTATTATTATTATTATTATTATTATTATTATTATGCAGGCAGACCCCAGAAGTGGCAGAGCTGAACTTACCTCTTTATTCACAATACTCCTCGTCAGATCAGTATGCATCTTTGTAATAATCAAAATGACATAAAGTGTCCAGCCCACAAAACCCATGGTGACACTGAAGCCCAGGAAAAACCTGTCGTACGTATGATAATATGACAGTCCTTCCAAAGCAAGGCGAATCAGCTTGCTGCAAAGAGAAACCTATAGAAAGGAAACAACCATTATAACCCTATTGCTCTCAAGACTAACTCACAACTGGGCTCAAACCCAACTCTCACAGACAAACCCAACTACCAGTGATGAAACTTAGAAATGAATTGAAAAATAAAATGTAAAAGGTAAAGGACCCCTGGACAGTTAAGTTCAGTCAAAGGAGAGTATGGGGTTGCAGCGCTCATCTCATTTCAGGCCAAGGGAGCTGGCGTTTGTCCACAGACAGTTTTCCGGGTCATGTGGCCAGCATGACTAAACCACTTCTGGCGCAACAGAGCACCGTGACGGAAACCAGAGTGTACAGAAACGGCGTTTACCTTCACGCCGCAGCAGTACCTATTTATCTACTTGCATTGGTATGCTTTTGAACTGCTAGGTTGGCAGGAGCTGGGACAGAGTAATGGGAGCTCACCCCGTTGCGGGGATTCGAACCGCTGACCTTCTGATTGGCAAGCCCAAGAGGCTCGGTGGTTTAGACCACAGCGCCACCCGTGTCCCTGTTACATCAAATGTAAACGGTCTACCACTAGATAGCAATAGGGGAAGGAAGGAAGGAAGGCCCAGATAAGGTGGGGAGGGGGAGCCTCAGGCCCCATGGGTCAAATTTGACCCTCTAGTCTAGACATCTCTATCTGGCCCTTAGGACTCTCCAAAGCGCACAACTTCTCCCTAGCCACACCCCTTTCCCCCTCACCAGCCCTGCTTTGGACCCCACTTGACTGTTTTTGCCTGGCTGGAACGTGTCCTTGGACTCCGATGACACGTCTTGCTTGTATGGATGGAAAATATAGCGGGACATGCGAAGAAACTGGCCTATTGTATTAAAAAACGGTTTTTAAAAAGGGGCCACTCTTGCATCTGTCGCTGCCTCGCCACCAGCAAGTTGACCTCAGAAGTTTAAAGGTAAAGGGACCCCTGACCATTAGGTCCAGTCGTGACCGACTCTGGGGTTGCGATTTCAGTTTAAACTACTGCAAACTGTTTGCCAGCTTTTGCAATGCAAGGCAGACAAAGCAAAATTTCAACCAGCTGTTGACAAGCAGATTAGTTCACAGAAAGCCCAAATCAAAAAGTTCTTAGGATGGAACTAAAAAGGTAAAGGGGGCCCTGACCATTAGGTCCAGTCGTGACCGACTCTGGGGTTGCATCTCGCTTTATTGGCCGAGGGAGCCAGCATACAGCTTCTGGGTCATGTGGCCAGCATGACTAAGCCACTTCTGGTGAACCAGAGCAGCACACGGAAATGCCGTTTACCTTCCTGCCGGATCGGTATCTATTTATCTACTTGCACTTTGACATGCTTTCGAACTGCTAGGTTGGCAAGAGCAGGGACCGAGCAACGGGAGCTTACCCCATCACGGGGATTCGAACTGTCGACCTTCTGATCAGCAAGTCCAAGCTCTGTGGTTTAACCCACAGTGCCACCCGCATCCCCCTCAGAAGTTTACTCAGAGGGAAATGCAGCCCTCAGTTTGAAAATTATTTCCCCATCTCTTTAACAGTTCGCTAAGACTAAGGGAAGATGGAAGGGACTGTTTCTGTTCACTTACCGCTTCCTCGTATTTCCCATGATGAATAGAAGTCCTTGCTTTTCTAAGGATGTCAATCTGTTCCGATTCAGAGAGTGATCTATGCACAAGATAGAGGAATTTTATTTTATTTTAGTCTCAGTTATATTTCTCTTTTGAGGATGGAAGAATAAGAGTGGGCAAACTTCTTGCAATATAGTGTTCTATCTGTTTTGCTCTATAAAAGCTGTGATTGTTACTTTAAAAGAAAAATAATACACACACAATGCCCTCATCTATAGATTGCCATCTTGCTTAAAAGCGTGTCTGCAAGGGACCAGTGCAAACTTTTTTTTAGAAAAAAATACTGTATTTTCCCTGGAGAGTTTTTAGGTTACGAAGCGCCACAGAACGCAAGGAGATTTATTTCGTCCGGAGAAAACCATGGAAGCTGAGGGGATCCGCTAAAGAGAGCAGCAAGTTATGCAATGTAAAGGATATATTAGATGGGGTGTTAGAGAAGAACAGCTTCATTTTCTTTTTATTCAGGTTGGCTGGGGGAGGAAATCTTAATTGCCAAGCTTCTGAATCCACAATACTCATCTGCAACAGTGGTAGCGCCGGTTGCAGACAGGATCTGTTCCGGAGCTCTGGTCGGATCCTGAGGTTTCCGCAACCAGAGGGACCACTTCTGCACATGCGCGTGGTGCGGTTAAGCGCTTCTGCACATGCGCTGGGTGAAACCCGGAAAAATACTTCTGGGTTTGCCACATACGTATCCCAAAGGATACGTAACCGGAAGTGAACGTAAGTAGAGGTACCACTGTATGTGTAGGCAATGAAAATCTGGGAGGTTTGAATGGATGCTCACTGCATCTTACAGATCACTGCACCGATGTAATACTGAGCAAGCCCAAGAGGCTTGAGATTATAGCCTTGAAAACTGTAGAGGCTTATCGTCAACAATGGGAGGGTGGAGGGGAATCTGCTTTGTTACAAGAATATAAACAACATCGTTCCTGTGTAAGAACAATTAATTATGTAACTAAACATCAGCACTAATTGTGCAAAGGCTTGTAAATTGTCCCTTAGGGGATGTTAGTAGCTCTCACTGGGAATATACATGACAAAATTAATATTTCCACCACATCATTCATGTCTCCCAATAAAGAAAAGAGAAATTGACAGTTCAGACACCAAGTCTGTGATGAAAATGAAGAACCATAACAAGAGTTCAGTCTGGCTATTGAGCTCTTTTGAATGAGGCCATCTCTGCAGATATGGCTTTCCTCCTGTGGGCTGGGATATCACTAAACCTTATAAAACAAGTAAAAGCAAACAAACCCAACAATTTTAAAGTGGGAAATCTGTGCTTAGCACATACTACCATACACATGAGTCTGTTTCTACCCCCCGTTACTTAAAACACACACATTAAAAGAAGTTTTAAAAAAGTAAGTTTCTCAATGGGCATAAATTGGTGAGATGAAATATCTGAGCCGCTCATGACAACAAAGCAGATTATTTTTTAAAAGGCTGAGAATTTGCACACTTATGTATTTTGCATGTAAATAAATTAAAGAGTCAGGGTCAATTAAAGGCCAGAGGGAGGAAAATATGTGATCTACAGCAACTCCTCTGGCCAACATTGCAGCAGAGTCAGACGAATTCAGCAGGGACTAGAAATAGCAACTTTAGCCTCAAGGTCTGAAAGACGTGATGCAAGACACTTTCGAGTGAACGGGGCTTAGTGAGGGAAGCAGGAGAAGATTGCCACAAATAATAATTTAAAGTAAACTCTCCATGTTGCAAAGGCCAAGCATGCATAAAAATAAAAAAGCTGTTACGGTGAAAAACAGGTACACATGCGTACAGTGGTGTTGTTTTTAGTTTGTTGCTGGTTTTAATCTTTTGAATGTCTTAAATAGCTATCTTAATTGTTCTTACCAATAATACTATTGGTTTTTGTTTTTTTGTAAACCACTTTGGGGGTTGTTGTTGTTTTAAAAATCGAATGGTGTATACATTACGTGAAATAAAATAAATGGGGAAAAAAACAAGCTGTTTAAGGCTTTAGCCCTTTATGCAAAGATCAAGGATAGATAGAAAGTTAAGGCTTTTGGCATATTTAGTAAGAACATAGCCTAGAGCAGGGGTCAGCAAACATTTTCAGCAGGGGGCCAGTCCACTGTCCCTCAGATCTTGTGGGGGGCCGGATTATATTTTGGGGGGGGGGTAATGAATTCCTATGCCCCACAAATAACCCAGAGATGCATTTTAAATAAAAGGACACATTCTACTCATGTAAAAACATGCTGATTCCCAGACCGTCCATGGGCCGGATTTAGAAGACGATTGGGCCAGATCTGGCCCCCGGGCCTTAGTTTGCCTACCCATGGCCTAGAGGAATGCAGTGGTTAAGAGACAGGGAGTTGAACAAGGGAAGCTCCCAAATTCAATCCCTATCTTGGACAAGAAGAGCTCGCTAGATGATGATGATGGCCTGAGGCAAGCCATTCACTACAAACTTTCAGCCTGGCTCCACTGAAACACGGGGATAAAAATATTGATCTACCTTACAAGGTTATTGTAAGGCTGACTGACCTAATGCATGCATAGCACTCTTGTGATATAAGCACTGCATGCAGTAACGCTAAGAAAAATATCTTGGTCGCTGTTTTTATTCTAACAGTGGTCTGCAGGCTACTTGTTCATCTCTTTGGGACCAGAGGGACTTTGGGGGAGAGGATCCAGCAGATAACACATTAAATAAATAAAGATCCTAGACTAGATGATCCTCAGGGTCTCTTCTAACTCTAGGATTCTATGAATGTGAATTCTATGACAGCTTCACTTCCTTGATCAGGAATGTATGTGGGTGGGGCTATTTTGTACATTTTAGTTTGTCCCCCCCCTCCTTTATTAAAATTCAGAGAGATACTCAAAGTGCTGACCGTAGGGAATATGTTCACTACAAAGGAAAACTGCTTTATAAATTACTGTATTTCTTCTCCACAAAAAGTCCTGCGGACCAGAGTTCTCAGAGGGAGTTAAAGGAACTGTTATGAGAATTCTGAGCACTCATTCCGAGTTGTAATTCCGATCATTCTTCTTTAGAATATGCTTTACTATAGATATGGCCACACGTTCTAAGAAGCCCACTCAGCAACTGAGGTCTGGCCAACAGACACTGCTGCCTGTTATGTCTTTGCAGCATATTAGAACAGTAAACAGCAAAGAGTCATTTGCTGCCACAGCTTTCCTTCTTTCTGAACAGCGCATCATTAAATGTTCAGAGAGGTTCACAAAACCCCTCTTCTTCCAACAGGGACCTGGTAGCACTCAGTCATTTCTGTGGTTCTTTTAATTTAGAGTGGTTTTAATTGACGACGTCTGTACTACGCTCTTATGGTCTTATTGGCTGGTGTCGCAAAATACTTGGAAAAAGCAGGATTAAATTGTTTGCTGTAAATAGGAAGCAGATGTCAGCTACACAGTCCCCTCGTAATTTATCTCCCATCTCTAGAGGGGGATAGAGACAGGAGCAGTGAGTATTACGCTTGCTCAGTTTTCCCTTTTCTGAGTATCACAGTCCACTTCCTCAAGCCATCCTCCTGAGCCAGCAACTCGGGTCTATCTTCTCCTACTCTCCATGGCAATTGATATTAAAATCAGGAGTAAACTGGGGTAAGCCTGCAGCTGGCACTGATATTCATGACCTCCTCTAAATATTTATCCTCACAACACTCCACCATGTCATAATTATTTACATCATATTGGGCCCACCTAGCTCTGCTTTTAAGTGTTTACATTTTCTCAATCCAAGCACTGATTCCACGCAGCCATAACTGCTCTGTAAATATCCCTATCAGTCCGGTTATTCCTTTATCATCAGTATCTGACAGAAAAGCAAAGAGATTTAAAAAAAATGTCATTAAGGAAACACAGTAACATTGAGGACACCCTTACTTGAATGGTGAAAACAGGAATGAGAGTGTGCTTTTCTTCTTCTGTGCCATCTTAATCTGAGAAAAAACGACAGGTTTAAACAAAAAGCAGTGTACTGTATACTGTTAAGGAAATGAATTACGAAAAATATGGAGATGCATGCCAACCTTCTGCATCTATCATACACAGGATTTTTATTTTTTTATTTTTTTAAATGCAGCCTGAGCATGTTTCCTCAGACGCAAGCCTCAGTGTTCGGTGAGGCTTACTCCCAGGTAAGTGTGCAGCCCTAAACACAGCCAGTGGGGGAGAAGGATTCATATATATGGTTTGAGAAGGGAGGAGCTTGGAGAGGCGCAGTGAGCATTACCTCAGGGTCCTTTGAGTGGATCACTACAGGTCTCTTTAGAGATCGACTAAGGTTACACCTACACCAGCTTTCTTTCCCATAATGGATAAACCCAAATTTAATTTGCTCTGGTGGTGTCCCAGAAAATCCGTGTTATACCTGGTTCTGACTCCTCAAGTGAAGACATCTAGGAGCAATATAGTCCAAAAATGTACCCAAAGAGAGGCATAAGAACCAGGAGCAGCAACTTATGCCTTCCCCTCAGTATAGATGTCCAGGAGCAGACCATTCTTGTGGGACTCACTCTCATCCAGATAGATACACACACAGAGAGAGAGAGTCGTGCCTTGCGATCGAAACCCAGAAGTGAGTGTTCCGGTTTTTGAACGTTCTTTTGGAAGCCGAACATCTGACGGGGCTTCCGATTGGCTGCAGGAGCTTCCTGCAGCCAATCAGAAGCTGTGCTTTGGTTTCCAAATGCTTTGGAAGTCGAATGGACTTCCAGAACGGATTCCGTTTGACTTCCAAGGTACGACTGTATATCTATCTATCTATCTATCTATCTATCTATCTATCTATCTATATCCTGCGCTTCCTAAACATTCAGAGAGGCTAAAATTCACACCACAAACTAGATACAGATGCTGGTGGACTCGCATCTCCCATCAGCCCTAGACAGCATGGCCAACAGCCAAGGGTGATAGAAGTTGAAATCCAACAAGCAAACAAGAAGGGTGCACAACGTTAGCCGGGTTCAGGAGGAGTTTCAAAATCTGGGCACATTTTGTAAGAAGGCCCCCTCCTTCGTTGCAATGAAACATACTTCAGACACGTAAGAGGTCCTCTTTTAATGACCTTAAAGAGCAGATAGGCACCTATGGGAGCTGGTCTCTGGGTCTGAAACAGATGAATGGCTTGAGTTTGGGAACATTTGGTTTTTCTGCTTTCTTTGGCATGTACCAGAAGCCACACGCACAGATTGTAACGGGAATGTTCCAAACCCGGCTGAAGAGGAAATGCAAACCCCAACTCTGCAAATGCTGGCGATTCAAGTCCCAGTTGCTTGAATAGGACCCGTGCCAGCAGAACACTTTGAGGATTGCCAGCAATAGTCATTAGCGAGATTGGAATTCAATTCCAGGACCCATCTGACCCCGCTGGTAGAATGCATTGCTTTCAGTGGCAACAATTCACACTGGCTAGCCAGAGTTTGTCCCTTAAACTCCTCATTCTAATACAGTATTATACAGTATTATACACAATACCACAAGTATCGTGAAATATTTACATTTCTCCTTAAGTCAATGAAAAGTATCAAGCTGTTACAGTAAAAAACAGATGCAGGGATTTAAACTAAAATTACTTGATGCTGCTGCTTCTTATTTATAAATTCAACATCTTAGAAAAATTCTTTTATCGTTTTAAATTGCAGTCTTAAGTATTTAAATGCGCGCTCTCGCTCTCTCCACTGTAATAGCTTTTATAAGTTATTTTTCCACTGCATATATTTAGAAAGACATGTGACGTTTGCATTTGAGCAATATTTCATTTACCTTAAATTGTTCAAGAATCTGAGCAGCATTCGTAAACATACTCTCTGCTTTAAAATGAGCAGTGTTGTTCAGATACTCCAAAGGTAGACTCCCCTGAAAAAGGCACCAATAACCCATGTTTTATGGACACATTGTGGATAGCTCAGTTGGTTAAGAGTGTGGTGCTGATAACACCAAGATTGCAGGTTTGATCCCCATAAGGGACAGCTGCATATTCCTGCACTGCAAAAAGCTGGACTAGATGATCCTCTACAATTCGAAGATCCGATGAAGCCAAGACTAGAAAAACATGTAAGCAGTTTCTGCGGGGAAACAGAAATTGCTACTCTACAGTACCAAGTCATTATATACCGAAGGGCAACAGGATCTCGCCTACCAGTCTCTCCCCTGCCCCATGGCCATGACCCCACACCACTGGCATCGTGCTGACCCATCACAAAAAGAGAGAGCAACATGCTTAACTGACGTGCACCACGCCCCCAGGACGCATGCCAGCCACGCCCCCGCCTGCTCTCCACCCCCTGGTGCCGGAGCATGAAGAAGAAGAAGAAGAAGAAGAAGAAGAAGAAGAAGAAGAAGAAGAAGAGTTTGGATTTGATATCCCGCTTTATCACTACCCAAAGGAGTCTCAAAGCAGCTAACATTCTCCTTTCCCTTCCTCCCCCACAACAAACACTCTGTGAGGTGTGTGAGGCTGAGAGACTTCAAAGAAGTGTGACTAGCCCAAGGTCACCCAGCAGCTGCAGGTGGAGGAGCGGAGACATGAACCCTACACCACCAGAACACTACACCACACTGGCTCCACCACTGGTGATATGGTAAGTTTAATTATTAAAAATATTTATGCCCCCATTTTTCCTTGCAAGGGTTGTTTTATGTGTGTTGGCGTGGTTGCTCGAGAGCGAACAGGCAAGACCCCCACTGGTCTTTTCAAGGCTTTATTATCTGTGCAAAACATACACAGTGCAGAACGTCTCAATTCCAAGTCTGCTCAGTCACTAGCAGAATCTGGGAGTGGGCCGTCTTTAAACTTTCCCCAGCAGAGCAGTCTTTTGACCCCCATCCTACACCTCCCCTCTCTGCGCATAAACTGACTGCGCAGATAGGGCGTGGGCAAAGGGGGACCTGCCTCCTCCCCGCTTTGCTCAGGCTCAGTGTTGCAGCTCTCTCTTGCATCCTCCGACTCCTGCATCCCTTCCCCACTGGAGGCTTCCCTCAATCAAGGATTCTAATTGCATAACCAGGAGAAGAAGGAAAAACCCAACAACTAGCATGCATCTTACCACAGAGTTCAGGGGGAAAGGGACACCAATAAGAGAAGCCATCAGCGGTGCTATATCAGCCTGCAGAGAAAAATACACTCAGTTTAAGGCTGTGAAGCGAAGTGCTGTAAAATTAGTAAAGGTAAAGGGACCCCTGACCATTAGGTCCAGTCGCGGACGACTCTGGGGTTGCGGAGCTTATCTCACTTTACTGGCTGAGGGAGCCGGCATACAGCTTCTGGGTCATGCGGCCAGCATGACTAAGCCGCTTCTGGCGAACCAGAGCAGCGCACGGAAACGCCGTTTACCTTCCCGCCAGAGCGGTACCTATTTATCTGCTTGCACTTTGACGTGCTTTCGAACTGCTAGGTTGGCAGGAGCAGGGACCGAGCAACGGGAGCTCACCCCGTCGCGGGGATTCGAACTGCCAACCTTCTGATCGGCAAGCCCTAGGCTCTGTGGTTTAACCCACAGTGCCACCTGCATCCCGACTGTAAAATTACAAAGTCGAAAAATCCGTTTTGATGTAAACAAAGTGTGAGGTCCTTTAAAACTTGCTGCAGACTTTAGGTCTTCGAAATAATACTGTCCACGTTTTACTGCTTTTAGGAAAATTGAAATGTAGGTCAGTACAGAAGGGAGACAAACGTCACGTAATGCCTGGAACAAGAGGGGCTCTGTGCTTTTGGTGGGGGGAGGCAGGCACAAGGCGATCAAGGACGCACTAGGACTGAATGCTGCCTAGGACCTTTGCAGACATAATGTTCTCAATCTTCTAAATGTGGCTGTGCAATGGGGAAAGTAGCAAGGGCTCTGCTCTCCAGTCTAGCATTCAGCATCCCACAGTGAGCCTCTGCAAAAACGATAAGCAGGATGTGAAGGCAATAGCTCTCGCCCACAGTCGTTCCTCAGCAGCTGGCATTCAGCAGCATGCTGCTTCTGATCTGAGCCACTGAGGTAGCCATCTTTCTCTTTTCGTTTTTACAATTCATTAGAGCACAATTTTATTAACTGAAAGACTATCAGCTCCTGCCAACCTAGCAGTTCAAAAGCACATCAGAGTGCAAGTAGATAAATAGGTACCGCTCCAGCGGGAAGGTAAACGGCATTTCCGTGCACTGCTCTGGTTCACCAGAAGCGGCTTAGTCATGCTGGCCACATGACCCGGAAGCTGTACGCCGGCTCCCTCAGCCTATAGAGCGAGATGAGCGCCGCAACCCCAGAGTCAGTCACGACTGGACCTAATGGTCAGGGGTCCCTTTACCTTTACCTTTTACCAGCTTTTAGTACAGTTCCATGCAGTAGGTTCAATACAGGTGTACAGCAGCAGCAGACAATCAATGTCATATATAAAGAACAAAAGCTTAGTCCGTTAAAGGGAAAGATTGCAGTGGAGGTTTGTGTGTGTTTTTGCAAGAGTAAGAAGAAAGCAAGAGATAAAATGAGATGACCTAGGCTAGGGTTGCCCAAACTTTTTTCAAAGAGGGCCAGATTTGATGAAGTGAACATGCGTGAGGACCGACCAAAGTTGTTGAGCTTAAACTGCCACAGGGGCCGGATGAGGTCCCCAAAATGGACTTTGAACATGCCCAACCTAGGCAATGAGTCAAGCTTTGTTCAAATCTTGGGTTCTCCAGAGCTTTTGCTTGTTTAAACAAATTCTATGCAACCATACATTGTGACATTATGTTAGGGGGAAACACTATGGAAAATGAGAATTCTGACTGGAATGATGTACCCATCTTATAATAATAATAATAATTAATTTGTACCCTGCCCATCTGACTGGGCTGCCTCAGCCACTCGGGGAAGCTGCCAACATACATATATAGAAAACACAACAAAACATTAAATAAATGTTCCATGAGTTGCCCCGTTAAAAGGGTTTGCAAACCCAGTTACAAACTCTAAGTGTTAAGGGTGATCCTGATTATAGCGTTAGAGCTGGCCGACAGTAACACTATGCCATAGGTGTGATGGAACTGAGGCGGAGTTTTGCCCACAAAAGGGAAAGGAAATGTTCGGCATGCTTTCAATCTCTTCCCTCCGGTTAGCATATTGAAAATGTTGTCATGCCTGCCCAGTTCCATATTGATCAGAACAAATAAAATCAAATTACCTGGCTATTTTTTTAAAAAATGTTTTTGCTATCTCCATAAATCATTCTCCCACCTGCATGTCTTGTGGTAGCTTAAATTAAAGACAAATGTTAACCAGCTGTAAAGTACCTGGTTGACATCTTGCCGCTTTAAGGTCTCCAGTTTCCAATCTACAAAAGGATAAACAGAGAATTAAAGACCATTTGCGACACAGGCCTAACCGACACGAACAGATCTGAGGGGGAAATAAGCCCTTTGAGGCTTAATGAGTTGTTGGTCTCTTCTGCTCCATAACACACTTTTTTGCTGCTGAAACGAGAGTCATGCTTTGCCTCAGAACAAAAATCTAAGAAATTTACTTAAAGTAAACTATTTCACCTTTTTAAAGCCACAGAAAGACAAATTTTAACTACTTACCGATGTATCAAGTTTTGAAAATGAAGTCAGAGGCATAAAACTTCGAGCCACTTTAAGATCATACCCTGCTCCTATCCACAAGTTTTAATTTGTATGCCACTTTTCCATACATTAAACCATACTCAAAAGATTTTACATAATTAAATCTGTGCCATAAACTAGATATAATGAGCACTCATATTAAGAGTGCTCTGTAGATTGATAGCTGTAGTCTTATATATATACTAACCTTTTACGCTCTTTCACTCTTGTCTAATGTTCCTAACCCTTCTTTTAGACTCCCTTGGCTTCTTTTGGATTCTTATAGACTTTTATATATACTTTCTGTTTTAACTCCTTTTAGTTTAGTTTAAAAACAAGCAAACAAACAAACAAACAAACGTTTTTAGATTTTAAATGATTGTACCCCTCCCTCCTTATGCTGGTCTACGATTGTAATAAAGATTTGTTATTGTTGTTGTTGTTGTACATAATTAAAAACACAGCAAATGAAACACATAAATGAAACACATAAACACATAAATGAAACACATCAAAAGGTATACAACTGTAATCGAACGATTTCCATGTAAATCATTATAAGAACTAGAAATAAAGATATAAAAGCTTAATATCAATAACAGCAACACAACAACAAAAACCCGAAAACCCCAACCCAAGAGTCACATAATATCTTGGGCTTAATAATAATAATAATAATAATAATAATAATAATAATAATAAATTATTTCTACCCCGCAGATCTGGCTGGGTTTCCCTAGCCACTCTAAGCAGATACCAATGAAACCTTTGGCTGTGCATGCAGCACACAAGCAGGAAGTCTTCCAATAATTAGTTTCCCATTTTTATTTCAACTGGGAAAGTATGGTTAACAGGCTAGGTAGATGCCATGCTATGAAGCCAATTTAAATGCTTTGGATCAAGCCATGGTTTGAACCACAGTTTCCAAGCTGAAATAAAAACAAAGCAAAGCTACAACTAAATTTTCTGGGTTTTGGGGGGAGAAAAGATTGTGTGGACAATTGGGTCTGTCCATATCTTGACCTCAGGCCACATTTCTTCAGCCTCAGGCCTCCTCCATCAGTAACATGAGTTCAAATTACCCACCCTACTTTCTGGATAGTTTTATAAGAATGTATGTGAAGCAGTTTGAGCTCTTAAAATAAAACACCGCAGCCCCTTGGTTATATTGTTTGCCTTTTCATTTTATCATATTTATCATAAATTATTATTGTTGTTTTTATTAATTATCCCTCATCTGCATTGTCCTACTATATAGGATGCTCCAAATGTGTTTCCTCATTAAAAAAAAGTCCCTGGTAAGTAAATGTGGAATTAATTTATCTTATGATTTACTAACGGCATTTGGTAGCTTCCAATTGTCCGACAGCTAGGTTTTTGCACAGTGGAAGCCATGTCGGACGTTTGTGTTCCAAGGAACATTCGAAAACCGGAGCACTTACTTCCGGGTTTTCGGCATTCGGGAGCCAAAACATTTGGCAACAGAGCCGTTCGAGTTCTGAGGTAGCACTGTGCACAGTAAAGTCCAGGGGGCTTGGATCAGATGCCTGCATTCATATCCCTGGGGAGCCATGAAGCGACTTCCATTTTCTGATAAATAAACCAATTTACCTGTGGCAGCTAAGAAGATAAAATGAGGGACATGGTGCCCTCCGGACTACAACTCCCATCATTCTCAACCACGGCCCATCCTGCCTGGGGCTGACAGGCGTTGAGGTCCAACAAACATCTTAATGGTGCCAGGCAGACTACCCCAAGATAAAAGGTTATTACGCCCCTTGTATTTTAAAAGCATACAGAAAAAATATGACCCGCATACAGTGCTATTTTTTCGAGAAAAATAGGTGCTGGAATTCACCATGAACCCCTCCCTTGTTCCCTTTTTGCCACCTGAGAGGTGCCAGAACTGAATTCCGGCGAGTTGCATCTGAAAAGCCCTGCCCACACATCTACCTTTTAAAAATGTGTCTTCATACTGTTGCGAGGCGACTTTTTGTGGAGAGTTGATTCCTGCTCCCCAAGCAACGAGTGGTGTTAATGTTTCTGACGGATGACCAGCCCCATGAACCCCTAAAAGAAAACAAAGTTAGAATTACTTCATAATGAATTGCTGCCCCTGCAATGGGCCTTAACATAGAACATTAAACCGTTAAGATTGTTATTTTTAAAACATTTGAACTTGTCTAGTGTTACCCACTCAGGAACCTCAGAGGACGCCTAATGTGAAATGGATGTGTCAAATGCTGCACTTCTATATGGAAACTTGGTTGATTCATCTGTACCCATGTGGCTTATGCGAAGCTCTTGACTAGACTGCTGCAATGTGTTCCGTTTGGGGCTTCCCTTGAAGACAGTCTAGAAGCTGCCAAACACAGCAGCCAGGCAACTTGACTAGCACTGTAAAGCAGGGACGTGTGATACCTATTCCTAAAAGATCTGCACTGCTTACCTGCTACCAAAGCTAATTTATGGTGCTAATGTTAGTCTGTAAAACTCTATATGGCTTGAGATCAAGATATTTGAAGGTTTGCTTCTGTCTTATCCACACACACACACACAAACACACACAAGGGTGGCCCTATGTAAAGCAGTATCTTTTCTATTGTGGGCACCCTGGCTGCAGAATTTCCTCAGCACAAAAATACTGTTGTCTCCTATGCTAGCTGCTTCTAGGTGTCATAGAGTAACCAACATTTATTCAATCAGATTTATGGAAATTACATTTAGAGTCCACCTTTCCTGCAAGGAGGTCAAAGTGACGTACAGTGGTACCTCGGGTTACAGACGCCTCAGGTTACAGATGCTTCAGGTTACAGACTCCGTTAACACAGAAATAGTACCTCAGCTTAAGAACTTTGCTTCAGGATGAGAACAGAAATCATGCAGCAGCGGTGCAGGGGCAGCGGGAGGCCCCATTAGCTAAAGTGATACCTCAGGTTAAGAACAGTTTCAGGTTAAGAACGGACCTCCAGAAAGAATTAAGTTCTTAACCCAAGGTACCACTGTACAAGTTTGTCCTGCTTCCCATTTAATCTGCACAACAACCCTATGAGGTAGATCAGGCTGAAGGACAGTGACTGGTCAAAGGTCACCCAGTGAGCTTCATGGCCGAGTGGAAATTTTAACCCCGGTCTCCCAGGGCCTTGTCCAGCACTTTAACCACTGCACCACACAGTCTCAGGTTTTTGCTGGATTTTCTGATTTGCTTCGTATTTTTGTTTTATAGGGGTTGGGAGGGGGTTGTGTTGACGTGTGCCTTTTTAATAGGTTATTGTATACTGCCCTGGGTTGAGCTGTGGATTACAAATGTAATAAATCATAAGAATTCTAACCAAATGCAAACGATATCCTTACATGAGAAAGATCCAAAGGTATTTCTGTTCCTAACACATTTTGAGTGGTGGGACACTCTCTTTATCAAACACTTCTTACTGCTTGGGTCACCGAAGCAGACTTTGCTGCTTGACCTCTCTCCTCTGACCTCTATTTCTATCACATCACAGAATGTGTCCAAGAAAAAAGGAAAATCTTTGGCATTTCCATATATAAAGCAAAAGAGAAAGAGTTTTCAATAAATTAACTAAAACCGGGGAAGCAATCTGGGGGGGGGGGTTGGATTAAGAAGCCTACTTGAGTGGATGGGTACATTCTGAAGTTATATTAATACTTCTGAGGAGAATCACCATGAGAAAGATTAATTTGGGGGGGGGGGTGTAAAGGCAGCCTTGGTGTTTGTCTGCATTTTAGTAGTGAAGGCGCATGAAGAAAAAGGTCATGTTTTCAAAATCCTCACCCCAGTCTGTCATTCCATGGTCTGAAGTCAAGATGAAAGCTGTGCTGCCATCATTTCCATAAAAATCCTCAAGCATCGAAACAATTTCTTTTACACCTTCATCGACTTTCCTAATATTGTTCTTGTATTCTCTGGAGAGGAGAGAAAGGAGCTGAATGTTTTGACATGATTATAATAGAAAATGAATCCAGACATTCATTAAGGCAAGAGGCTTGAGTTACAAGGTGATCAACCAAAGCGGAAAAGAAAAGAAATGCAAGAACAAAGAGTAAAGTTTTCTCTTTAGTTTCCATATCAATAATATCCCCTTGGTACATTACACTAGAAATCTGGATCCAAAGCACTCTATCCAATTAGTTTTTTAAAAAGTTATCTCCAGTGGTACAGGCAGCCATGATACAACTGGAGATGCATTTGAAAGTTCAGCTGACGGATTCTTTAGCACTCTCTCCTTTTCCCAACACTAATGTAAAATTGCAAAATGACTCTTTGCCTACAAACCCAAGGAGCCCTGGGAATCATAGTTCTAAGAGGGGACTCGGGACTCTAAAGCATGCATAGGCAAACTCAGCCCTCCAGATGTTTTGGGACTACAACTCCCATCATCCCTAGCTAACAGGACCAGTGGTCAGGGATGATGGGAACTGTAGTCTCAAAAACATCTGGAGGGCCGAGTTTGCCTATGCCTGCTCTAAAGGAATTTATCAAACTACATTTTACAGCTGCAGGGGAGATGTCAAGGTGGGGAAGTGAGATCTTGTATCGTCTGGGATATAGCCTTCTTAACAGCGGTGCCACAATTATGTAGCACCTTCTGCAGAAAAAAAGACACTGTCCAGCTTCAGGCATTTTTGTTATGGCGGATCTCCTGCAATGGTAACATGGCTCATGTCAGGGAACTGCCATCGGCTCAGAGGCGAGAGATAGAAGGGCAGTTGTGTTACAGGGAGCCTCCGAAAATCTTGCGAAGCAGTTCCTCTTCCGGCGAGGAGGAAAGCCCCACCTCTAGTGGAGAAGAGGTGCAAGGACCAGAGGATGCTAGGAAGAGCCTTAACGCGGAGCCTGAGCAAGCCGGAGAGGCGGGGAGAACGTTGCCATCGCCCTTCTTGCGCAGTAGTTTGAGGCGCAGGGAGGGGCAGAAAAGGCTGGGGGTGACGAGACTTTTATGTTGGGGGAGGTCCAAAAACAGACCACTCCCGGATTCTGCTAGCGATTGAGTCAGACATGAACTAATGACGCTCTTCACTGTAAATAGTTTGCACCAAAATAGCCTTTGTAAAAGACAGGTCGGAGTCTTGCCTGGTTACTTGCGAGCAACCGCAACAGTACCTGATAGCTAGTTTTAAAAACAATTGTAAATAAATATTATGCGCTGGGTTTTCAGCAGTTGTTATTGCTTGATGTCAAAGTTCTACAGATTGCCGTAAGACTTTTGTTAGGAATGCAATTAAGGGTTAAACTACGCCCGCTGGAGTCGCTACAACAGTTACATCAAAATGTGGCTGCAAGCCCTGAGAAATATGGAAGGGGCTGAAAGTTGTAAAACAGCAGTCTCTACCCCAGTCCCTTCTGTGCTCTGACGCATGAAAACCAAGCTTCTCCCTTAACCACAGGTCTGGATCCTAACTTTCTGCTTTGGGAACCATTGAAAAGTTTGCTGCCGTTTCGATTAGAAAGGCCACGGTGAAATATGTTAACTAAATGCTTAAAACGCTGTATTAGCATAAATGAGTACGTTTGCCTACTTTTCCAGAGTCGTCATTTCAGGTTTAAATACATATATCACAGGAGGGATTTACATGGATGATACGGAAATATTAAAGTGACAATTTAAATTTCACAAAGGGTAGGAACCCCCGTTCTAATTATGCATCTCTAAAGTACTGGGCTTAACTCCCTCCCATTGCTATCAATTGCACTTAAAGCTGCTTAACTTTGACAGGATCTTACAAAGGCTGCTATATTTTAAAATACAGATATTAATGCACTGTACCTCGAATGAGGCCGATGAACATGCCCGTTTGTGTCTATCCCCAATAAGTGCAGGAAAAAAACAACTTTCCGCTCGTGCAGTTTAGAAAGCAAGGTTTTGTTGTTTCTGGCAGAGCGGAAGAAATCCTGGATAAGAAAAGACAGTTGTAAATTATCCTGAGAGCAAGCAGATATCCAAACTTCTAAAATTTCACATTTTTGTTTGATGCCACCAGCATGTACGCAGGAAATCGAATTCTGCAGCAGTCCTAGTCCCCCGGATCCTTGCTGCTGGAAAGAGTTAGAGCAAGGTAGAGATGTCTGATAGCAAAGCAGAGAGTCAGACAGAGAGACCATGGCTGCAGCCATGGAAAGTGCAGTGGATCGAATGTTAATGCAAACTGTGTCCACATAGCTCAAGGGTAGAGGAAGGTTGGCCAGGGATCCACTGGATCCCGAGCCAATTCATTTTCCAAAAAGGGGCCCAATCCAGGTTCCTAAGCTGCACCACCCTGGCTGGTGTGCGTTGGTAAGGCTTTGGATACAGCAGTTAATATCAGGGTGGATAAAAATCAATAATTTTTTTTAATGGATTTTAAAAAAGGAAAATTGGATTTTTTAAAATTTAAATTGGATTTTTCGCCCCATAGGACGCACCGGCCCATAGGACGCACCAAGTTTTTTGGGGGGGGAAATAAAGAAAAAAAAATTATTTCCCCCCCCAGGCGCTTGCGGGGCAGGCAGCGGGGAGAAGCGCTCTTCTCCCCGCCGCCCGCCTGCAGACCAGATCCGGGGACAGCAGGAAGACGCGCTGCGCCTCCCAGCTGTCCCCGGAGCTTGCGGGGTTGGCGGCAGGGAGAAGCATGCGTCTCCCCGCCGTCAGCCTCCAAACCACATCGGGAGACAGCGGGATGGCAGCTTTCCGCCTCCCCGCTGTCCCTCGACCTTGTGGGGCTGGCGCTGCGGCTCTCCTCAAGCCTGGAGAGCGAGAGGGGTCGGTGCGCACCGACCCCTCTCGCTCTCCAGGCTTCAGCGAAAGCCTGCATTCGCCCCATAGGACGCACACACATTTCCCCTTCATTTTTGGAGGGGAAAAAGTGCGTCCTATAGGGCGAAAAATACGATAAATAGGATTTTTTTAAAAAAATGCTTTTGGAGGAAAAATCTTTCTAAAGATAGTTTTCTATTTAAGCTACATTATAGTCCAAAGGCTATTCATTAAGTTTTTCATGTGTGCTAAAGCTCAGTCTAAGCTGTTGTTGTTTTTAATTGTTTAACCACATCAGTTAACAAACATGGATACATATGCTATAATGTTATTGTTTTCGTTAAATAAATTGTTTAAATTGTTATTAAGGAAATGATTATTATTCTCCTTCCAATAAAGTACAGCAGAAAAGTTGTCCAAATATAAACAGTTAACTTCCAATCGGGATTCAGGCCTCATCATGGGACTGAAACTGCCTTGGTCGCGCTGGTTGATGATCTCCGGCGAGCTAGGGACAAAGGTGAGAGTTGTTTCCTAGTTCTGCTGGATCTCTCAGCGGCCTTTGATACAATCGACCATAACATCCTTCTGGACCGTCTAGAGGGGCTGGGAGCTGGGGGCACTGTTATACAGTGGTTTCGCTCCTTCCTCCTGGGCCGTGTTCAGAAAGTGGTGGGGGGGATGAGTGTTCAGACCCCTGGGCCCTCACTTGTGGGGTGCCTCAGGGTTCCGTCCACTCCCCCATGCTTTTTAATATCTATATGAAGCCGCTGGGAGAGATCACCAGGGGATTTGGACTGGGTGTCCATCAATATGCAGATGATACCCAGCTCTACCTCTCTTTCAAATCAGAACCAGTGAAGGCGGTGAAGGTCCTGTGTGAGTGCCTGGAGGCGGTTGGAGGATGGATGGCAGCTAATGGATTGAAGTTGAATCCTGACAAGACAGAAGTACTGTTTTGGGGGGATAGGGGGCGGGCTGGTGTGGAGGACTCCCTGGTCCTGAATAGGGTAACTGTGCCCCTGAAGGACCAGGTGCGCAGCCTGGGAGTCATTTTGGACTCACAGCTGTCCATGGAGGCGCAGGTCAATTCTATATCCAGGGCAGCTGTCTACCAACTCCACCTGGTACGCAGGCTGATACCCTACCTGCCCGCGGACTGTCTCGCCAGAGTGGTGCATGCTCTAGTTATCTCCCGCTTGGACTACTGCAATGCGCTCTACGTGGGGCTACCTTTGAAGGTGACTCGGAAACTACAACTAATCCAGAATGCGGCAGCTAGACTGGTGACTGGGGGCGGCCACCGAGACCACATAACACCGGTCTTGAAAGACCTACATTGGCTCCCAGTACGTTTCCGAGCACAATTCAAAGTGCTGGTGTTGACCTTTAAAGCCCTAAATGGCCTCGGCTTCAACAAAAGGAACCTGAATCCTGCGGAGTGCAGCGGGAACTCGTGCTGCGCTCCGCTGGCTTCAGGGGGCTTTCCATGAAGCCTGGAGAGCGAGAGGGGTCGGTGTGCACCGACCCCTCTTGCTCTCCCGGCTTCAGTGAAAGCAACGCGAAGCCTCCGGAGCACGTTGCTATCGCTGAAGCCAAGGAGCCTGCATTTGCTCCATAGGACGCACACACATTTCCCCTTAATTTTTGGAGGGGGAAAAGTGCATCCTATAGAGTGAAAAATACGGTAAATGAAGTTTTACTGTGATTTAAATCATGATTTAAATCAAATCCACCCTGGTTAATATTCAGCCCCGGTGCTCCCAGCCAGCACTTAGGATTGATCTCTCTATTCGCTTAAACTCTCCCGGTAACAAGTATCCCCCATCCACTTCTATGGGAAAAACTGAAGGGGTTATTATATCAGCTATGTAACTGATGCATGGCTCCTGCTCAAGACGCTTGTGACCTCAATGTCAAGGAAGTGTGAGAATCCCATCCAGGCATAACAGTTTCCCAGTTGGAGTCCTCAGAGCATATCCCATTCACTTCTATGGTGAAAGGAGAGGGAGCCCTGAGAAAAGGAGGGATTCTCCATCTCTCAATCACAGACATAGACGATGCCATAACCACCCAGTATGTGCAAATACCCAACAGAAGAAAAGGAACGAAGCCCAACATAACCGGTAAAACCCAGCACCAGGAAACTGCAGCTGAATTAACCGATGACTGAAGGGCACCAAAAAGCACATTTAAAATGTATTGCTTACCCCACCCTGTATTACTCACGGGGTGGGGGTAAGGAGAGGCTGTAAACCTTTTGCCAGGCTGACTGCCAGGCCAACTAGGGTATGGTTACCGGATTTTTTTCAATGAATGCGGGGACACTTATTTTATTTTTTATTTTTTTGAAGCTGAGTAGCAACAGGTAGTCAGTAGTGGGGATGGTGAGGCAAAAGACCCTGGGCCCAAGCTCACATGTGTATTGTATAAAGGTGCAAAGCCCTTCTTTTGCACCCTGTGAAACATAAATGTGCAGAGTTTTTTTAAAAACTGGGCAACGGCATACCACCCGCCTGTGACTCCCGAGCCTTCCCCGATCTCCTTCCCCCTTTGTTTTGACAGATCGGGGGAGGCTCAGGAGTCATGGGCAGGCAGCCGTTGCCCAGGAGGGGCCAGCCTGGTACAGTCATACCTCAGGTTAAATATGCTTCAGGTTGAAGCGCTTTCGGGTTGCGCTCCGTGGCAACCCGGAAGTAACGGAACGCGTTACTTCCGGGTTTCGCCCTGCTCGCGCATGCGTAGACGGTCAAAATAACGTCACGTGCGGCGAATCACGACCCGCACATGCTCAGGTTACGTTCGCTTCAAGATGCGAACAGGGATGCGGAACAGATCCAGCTCGTATTCAGAGGTACCACTGTAGTGCAGTTGACTCTGGCTGGCTTCAGGAGATAATAATAATAATAATAATAATAATAATAATAATAATAATAAAATTTTATTTATACCCCGCCCTCCCCAGCCAAGACCGGGCTTAGGGCGGCTAACAACCAATAATAAAAACAAGTTGATTAAAATACAATTTAAAAGATTAAGATACAACATTAAAACATTAGGGTGCAATCTCTTCATAGGAGGAGAAAGGAAAAAGAAATAGGGGGAGGGAATCAAACTGATTCCAAGCCAAAGGCCAGGTGGAACTACTCTGTCTTACAGGCCCTGCGGAAAGAAATCAGATCCCGCAGGGCCCTGCTCTCATGAGGCAGAGCGTTCCACCAGGCCGGAGCCAGTGTTGAAAAGGCCCTGGCTCTGGTTGAGGCTAATCTAACTTCCTTTAGAGCCCGGGACCTCTAGGGTGTTGCTATATATGGACCTTAAGGTCCTCCGTGGGACGTACCAGGAGAGGCGATCCCGTAGGTACGAGGGTCCTAGGCCGTGAAGGGCTTTAAAGGTCAAAACCAGCACCTTAAATCTGACCCTGTACTCCACCGGGAGCCAGTGCAGCTGGAAAAGCACTGGGTGAATATGCTCCCATGGCAGAGACCCCATGAGGAGCCTCACTGCTGCATTCTGCACCCGCTGGAGTTTCTGGGACAGCTTCAAGGGCAGCCCCACATAGAGCGAATTACAGTAGTCAAGCCTGGTGGGAAAGGTAAGGGACCAACTGCTTGATGCGTCGAAGGTGGAAAAATGTCGCCTTGGCTGTTGTTGTAACCTGCGCCTCCATGGAAAGGAGATGCTCAAAGATGCTCGCTGCCATGGCACAGGAAAAATGGCAGGCGCCACAGCAGTGAGCGGCGCTAACAGGCTGGCTCCGGGCTGCTGAGGCTGCTGCTGCCATGTTTCCCGGGGACAGATTTGCAAATCTGGGGACATTCCAGGGACGCAATTTGTCCGGGCACAAATTTACAAATCCAGGGACTGTCCCAGGGAACTGGGGACGTTTGGTGACCCTAAACTAGTTAAGCAAAACAAAGATGTTCATTTACCTTAACATGGTCAAAAACCCACGTGTCTAGCAAGCTGGCATCTTCTGTTCCAAAGTCCTCCTTTTCCGCTTCATAGCAATGAGTGTAAACATGATCCCCAGTTGCACCTTCAAGGGGAGGAAAAAGTAAAGGACTGCTCAACTTAAATGTAGGAAGGTTGTTGTTGTTTTTGTAAACATAAAACAGTTAACCATATGAAGCGTGCGGGTGGTATTTTACTCTTAAGGAAGCCAGAAATGCACATGGTATCAGGGTTCAGATGGCAGCCTGCCGAGAAGCAGACAAATACACAATTCTGCTGAGGAGGTATGTATACTTGTAAGGCTTCCGTTACTGATAGTTGGCGGTAGAACTCAGCTCTTATATAAGAATCGGTGGAATCCAAAAGGTCAGAATGCAATGGGGTGTTGTTGTTTTTTCAGCGGACATTCCATCCAAACTTATTGATCCTGAGTTACGGGTCAACGAGGTTTCAGAATTCCAATCGGAATCTGGCGAGTGGTTAGAAGGTTCTGACTGCAGGAAACAAAAGGGCAAGCTCTGTACTGTTTAAGAGTCTGTTGGACAGTCTTTGGGAGAGTGTGGAGAGATTAATCAAGGAACTAAAGAAGAGGCAAGAAACAAGCCTGGATAGAAGGTCAGCAGCCAAGAGCAGTCGCAGACAGGGGTCTTTGTTGGAGCAGACAGATGATGAAGAGGAAGAAGAAACACCCCAAGGCTAAAATCTCTGAAGGTAGAAGCTCAGAAGGTCTGCAAGGGGAGAGGGAGACTTCAGCAGTAGTCCTGCAGGACAGTTAAAGCCAGTAGCCGGCAGTTAACCTGAAGAAAGTCTCTATGCAAGAAAAAAAGTCTTAATAATGCCTGTTGGCCTAACTGTATGGAAGAGAACCTGCATAGAGAGAGGACTTCAGGTGCAGACCTTGAAACAGTGGAGCAAAAACCATTTGACTTGGATCCAAGATTCCACAATACAAGCACAAGGGTAACTTGAGTAATGGTTTGGGACAGGGGTGGGGGCAGAGAACAATTATATTTAATAATAATAATAATAATTTAATTATACCCTGCCCATCTGGCTGGGTTTCCCCAGCCACTTTGGGGCGGCTCCCAACAAAATATCAAACATCAAACATTTAAAAAATTCCCTAAACAGGACTGCCTTCAGATGTCTTCTAAAAGTCAAGTAGTTGTTTATTTCCTTGACATCTGGTGGGAGGGCGTTCTACAGGGCAGGCGCCACTACCGAGAAAGCCCTCTGCCTGGTTCCCTGTAACCTCACTTTTCGCAGTGAGGGAACCGCCAGAAGGCCCTCGGAGCTGGACCTCAGTGTCTGGGCTGAACAACACCTCCTTTAAAGCGACAGTGATGTCATTAAAGAGATTGTAAATCCTTAAAACGTTCAGCCAGTCCTGATTTGGGTTGTTAAAATTTTAACTACACATTCTGACATTATTATTTTTTTCTTCTCACTTGCATAAAATTCCTCATCACCTCTTGACTACCAGGCAAGTACTTAAATAAAAGAATATTTTAAATGTTACTTTCCTTGGCATTCATAGAATGATAAAGGTAAAGATAAAGGGACCCCTGACCATTAGGTCCAGTCGTGGCCGACTCTGGGGTTGCGGCGCTCATCTCGCTTTACTAGCTGAGGGAGCCAGCGTACAGCTTCCGGGTCATGTGGCCAGCATGACTAAGCCGCTTCTGGCGAACCAGAGCAGCACACGAAAACACCGTTTACCTTTCTGCCAGAGCGGTACCTTTTTATCTACTTGCACTCTGAGGTACTTTCGAAGTGCTAGGTTGGCAGGAGCAGGGACCAAGAAACAGGAGCTCACCCCGTCGTGAGGATTCGAACTGCCGACCTTCTGATCGGCAAGTCCTAGGCTCTGTGGTTTAACCTGCGTCTTATTTTAAGTGGCAAAGAGTCTGATAACATTCTGGTGTTCTAACACAACTACAGCCACCCTTTTAAAAAAAAAAGAAGAAGAAGATAGAAACAAGAAGCAATTTGGCATAGATGCTGGAGAAATAGCTAGCCATTGGTTCAGATCTTCATGTGTGGAAGGTGACCCTGTGCGGACTCTCAATGTCTAGCATATCTCAATGCTTGCAAAAACCCCTATCCAGGCAGAAAAGAGCAACCACACACACATGGTCCCTTTCCAAGGAGCTGGACTGTGGGTTGAGCAATATGGTGACCACTTTGGGTGATTGCTTTAGGATGGAATTACTCCCAAGAGACTGTGATCTACTCCCAGAATAAAAAAAACTGGCAGTGATCTACCCATTGTCATTGGAGGGAGGAGGAGTGTGCTTGGGGTGGATGGATTGCCCAGAGTTGTTGAGCTACATGATAAGGATCCCGTGATCTACCAGGATCAGCCAGGGATCTACCAGTAGATCACGATCTACTGGTTGGACATCCCTGTGATATACCATACCCTGATTTTCCACACCAATAAGCTAATTAACCCACTCAAGCCAACGGCAACTATGTGCACTGTAGAACTAAAGAAATGTGACTCTAGAAAATGTGAAAACCATGGCTAGAGCAAAACAATTGAACAGGAAGCCTGCAATCCCTTGTCATATCCTTCCCAATTTCCTGCTGAAACAAAATATATACTTCAAGGAGAATGAGCTGAGCACACAAAATACAAGATACGTAACAGAGGATATGAAGAGAAGGGGGCAGTTTCAATTGCTGAAAATGACAAGATTCAGTAAAACCCGAACTAATGCCATATTTTAAATCCCTTCTGTCAGTTCTAAAATGGTATCGGGGAAGACGCACTGAGGTTTATCACATTATTCTGGTTCATGGATTTCAGATGTAGGCAGAGCAGCACGTATTTTCTTCTCCCCAGGGTTCTTCTGCATCATTTACACAGCTCAAAGATTCGCCATTTGTCACTCCCATCTCCCACCAGTTACTTACTATTCCTACTCTTAGGTCTCCACGGCACAGAGACTGCCCTTCTGGAAGCCAGAGTGATGACATTCCCATTCAGATGCTTCTTTAATTAGCTGGCATGCACTGTTTTGCAAAATGGAACGTTTCAAGGAAACAGATACACTCTGTTTCTAAGCCCCAAGAGAAACACAAATATTGAGAGCAAGGGCTCATCAAAACGCAGGGAGAATTATTTCCCAGGCTCGATGTTCAACAAGAACCAGCGGGAACAGGGGAAGAGACATAGCTCTTAGAAGTTCAGACTGCAATATGTTATAGCCATAAGATGGTAATTTAGAAAGCTCTTTGCAGACTAACTAGGTCAGATTGTGTCCAGTACATAAGATCACAAAGTGCACCATGGACAAAGAATTAATGGCTATGCTCCTTCTGAAAACACTAAATCCAGTTACTGAAGCCATATTTCTTTTGTTCATGAGGCCAAAGAGCAAGCATCGCAAAAACCATTTGACTTGGATCCAAGATTCCACAATACAAGCAGAAGGCAATGGTGCCCTCCTATGAATAAGCAGAAATTTCCATCCCTTCCATCCCTTCCCCCTGAAAACTGCTCTGGAATGTCCACCAACCTTGTGAAGCCAGAATTTCAGAGCTGTAAAGGAGCAGGCTGCAGTAAATGGTCAACCCTTCTGCTCAAGTGGCAGTGCCATCTGCTCACACAAGATCTCTTGATCTTTGTATATTAGGGTGCATTTAAAAAAAATAACAACACCCTGTCACCCTGGTCTAGATAGCATTACATCTACCTATTTTTAGACAGATACACAAACATATGCAGACAACATATGTAGATTTATTGCAGGCATCCCCAACCTGCCAGATGTTTTGGCCTACAACTCCCATGATCCCCAGCTAACAGGACCAGTGGTCAGGGATGATGGGAATTGTAGTCCAAAACATCTGGAGGGCCGAAGGTTGGGGATGCCTGATTTATTGGAACATCAGCAAGAAACCACAGTAGAAGAAGAAGAAGAAGAAGAAGAAGAAGAGTTTGGATTTGATATCCCGCCTTTCACTCCCTTTAAGGAGTCTCAAAGCGGCTAACATTCTCCTTTCCCTTCCTCCCCCACAACAAACACTCTGTGAGGTGAGTGGGGCTGAGAGACTTCAAAGAAGTGTGACTAGCCCAAGGTCACCCAGCAGCTGCATGTGGAGGAGCGGAGATGGGAACCCGGTTCCCCAGATTACGAGACTACCGCTCTTAACCACTACACCACACTGGCTCTCATTTGGAAAATGTTTGTGACCCTGTGCGGTGTTGCCACCAACCGAAGCGTGATTTCCAAATCTGAACACCCCACAAAGAGTTGCAAAGCACTTCCTTTGGATACTGCACTTTGTAGTAAAACTTTTGATACTTTGTAAATGATGCATCACTAAGAATAAAACATGCTTACCTTTAGCGAACATGGGCAGAATATCTGGACTTCCCCAGCTCCACGTGTATTTACTTTCGTTGAAAACGGAATCAAACTCCACTGGGTTTTCTTTCCATCCTGTTAGGGAGACAATTGTTACTGTAGTGTTTTCTAAGGGTGATAACGCGAGTTTGGATACACTGTTGAAGGGAAATAAAGGTAGCATGCACATTTTGAATGAAGACCAGCACTTTTAGCGAGCACTCAAACACATCTGTTTCACCAGGTGAGCACATCATGGGAAACCACAATTGGCTTCAGCATTCCAACACATAACACAGTCAGAAAAATACGCAAACATACAGATATTGCATCTTACAGTATACATGCAGCCTGCCCGAAACAGAAGTTGCATGAGTAGATTTTCATGTATGAAGCAGTTCCTAAGAGCGCAGGATATGTCCAAAGCGGTTTATGTCAACATATTCCGCAAATAACTGGAGTACCACTGTTACCCACTTAAATACCATTGTAAATCTCACAGAAGGTCCAATGTGCCAAGTATTTTGCATCTTGCTTCCCACTGAAATACTTTAAACAGCAAACCAAATTTTGTTTGCCTTTTCTCAGACCCTGAAGACTAAACTCCACTCATTCCCAAATACCTATGCAAAACTGATACTGTTAAAAGTTGCAATCCTATTCACAAGGAGTAAGTCCCCAATGGGATTACTTTCTCAGTAGACAGGCATGAACGTTGTCACTGTTCATTGTTTCCGGTGGCCAATGAACCTTGAACACTAGCCTTCAAAATGATACTAATTACAGTTCAGCCTAGGCAAATAGTGCACGCAAAAGCTTCCATAGCTTTCTAGCACCACGTAGAAAACGGAAAAATAACAGATATATGCCAACTGTCTACTATGCCAAAACAAAGTTTGAATGACCGCAACGCTAACCAGAGACCTGGTAGCAAAGTACAAATCTCACTCTCACATTTTAGGCTTTCAAATTTACAGAGCTTGGAGGTATAAGCATGGATCCAAAAATAAGATAACTCAGGAAAGTCCATAGAATGAAAGACTGCCACGCCCACCCACCGAAAATCATTTCCAAAGGGTCAGAGGACATCCTACACACTGGGATATAGTAAGGGGTCTGCTGAAAGAATTGGCCCAAATTGGGAGGACCTCTGACCCCATACCCTACAGCACACATTGGTCAGGAAATGCTACCAATCCTCCACTGATACTTTTTGGTACAGATAGGTAGCCGTGTTGGTCTGCCATAGTCAAAACCAAACTTAAAACCATGGAGAGACCTGGTCTGAACAAAGACATTGGATTCTTATCTCATTATACATGACAAAGCCATTTTTCACCTTCTCACCCCTTGCTTTTTCCTGTAAGACCTATTGCAGTCGTTAAGAGTCGTCAACAGGCTCATCACAGCTATCTGCCAATCACCCATTCCCACCACCCTTCTGAGTAATACCCCTCCCCACCTTCTCACTATATAGAAGGATCTGGCAACTTCTGTTTCAGTGTATCTGAAGAAGTGTGCATGCACACGAAAGCTCATACCAAGAACTAACTTAGTTGGTCTTTAAGGTGCTACTGGAAGGAAAAAAAAATTTTGGTACAAGTTTATTTACCTTAAGATACAAGTTATAATAATTTTATAGTTAGTAGCCAAATATTCTAAAGCTCAGCCTGTTCATCCAAACAAAATATTTTATGGATAATCAGCATACCTCTTGCAACAGCACTGACGTCTTCGTAAAATCCAGCTATGAGAGCTACATGCCCAGGTCTTGACTCAGTTGGAACGTGAGTATGAGATACTCCCCAGCTGCCTTTGGTTAACATGATATTCCTGGAAATAAGACACAGTGGTAACGCATGCCGTTTTGAAAAGCCAAATCCACGCCTGTAAGGCTCCAAAGGGAAAAGAACAAACAGTGGCCCCACTGCTTAGTCTAAGGAAGCGTTTCCACACATGCAACAATCACCATTTCTAAACTATAAGATTCTATGGCTCTTCCTAGAGAAAAACTCTAATTAAATGTTACACAGATTTTACAGTTTCACAATACAAAGCACAATGTGCCCAGGTTTGGGGAGGTTATCACATCCTTCACTTATCCTTAAGAAGTTGGGATTAATATAAAATAGGGGTGGGGAGAAATCTTACAAAGAAGTAACTGGCGCTTTTTAAGATATTTAAAATAAGAACGACTACTGATCAAACTGGACAACCAAGTATATGAAGTGTCTTATTGGTCAAGTCACATTTTTAAATGGCAGAAATAACCTTTTCTAGTTGCAAAATTCGGGCGCAGCAGTGCAAAATCCCTGTCCCATAGCTAACGAGATTTTTTAAAAAAATAATAATCTCAGGAGTTCGAAGGTGTCAGGGAACTGCCATCAGTGCCGGAGAGAGCAAAAGCCAGAGGGATTCCAGAGAGCGTCCAGGGATCGGGAGAAGCAGCCCATCTTCTGGGGAAGAGAATCAGCGTAGCACCAGTGGAGAAGGGGGGCAGATGGGGGAAGCGGCGAGGCGGTCCCATGACTCCTTGCCTGGGACCAGCAGGGAGAGTAGGGGTCCTCCGCTGCCCACGCCCTCCTGGCGCAGAAGGCTTTCACGCAGAGAGAGTAGGAGGAGACTAGGCGTCAAAGAGCTTCTTTGCTGGAAGAAGTTTAAGAAACGCCCACTGACGGATTCTGCCAGCGATTGAGTCAGCCACGGGTGAGTGGCTGTCCGGACAGAAAAGGTTCACTTAGGCAACCCAGCCAGGTGTTTGCACCCAGCCGGGGAGATAAGCACCGGCTTACGCACGAGCAACCCCTAGAACCATTACAGAAGGATTAGGGGAGTATCGTAACAAGAGGAACATACCTAAGGTAGGGAGCATTAGAAATGCCACGGTCATCCACTTCATAAAGCGAATCTGCACGCAGACCATCGGCAACGAAAAGTACTAAGCGCTGTGCAGG
Source organism: Podarcis filfolensis (assembly GCF_964270895.1). NCBI lineage: Eukaryota > Metazoa > Chordata > Lepidosauria > Squamata > Lacertidae > Podarcis > Podarcis filfolensis. The sequence goes on from NC_139603.1 coordinate 24,724,214, forward strand.
TGGTGGCAAGGGAGTCTGATGGGGAGTCATGCCGTGGACCAGAGGAGAGGTGAAGTAAATGTCAAAAATAGAGATCAGGAACACACAATGTACCAGGAGAGCAGTCGCTACAAAGATCTGCATATTCATGGTGATGGGTTGTCCAGCACTGAAAGAGCAAAACAATTACAGGTGAGGCAAGCGATCGTTTGCTGCATTCAAAGTCTGCATCTGATAATACGTTTTGTGCATTCTTCAGTTTCATAGATAGATTTGTTTTTCAAAAAATTAATTGATTGTTTAATTGATCTTTTCACCCCACTCTTCTCAAGTCTGGGGTGATGCCAGGCAAGGTGCTCTCGCTCGTACTCCCCCGGGGGCCCTCCCAAAATGAGTTTACCAGGGGTTGGCAGGATAGACAGTGGTGGGGACAAACACTCAGCCCAGAGCTATATAGTGAAGTGCTGGACAAAGGGGCTGCAACCTCTATCTTCATTTGCCCAGAATGTCTCTGGATCCTGATATCGCTGGCTGCAGAGGTATTCTGGGAGAATGAAGATGATGATGGATCCATCTGTTTTCCTGCTGCCTGACATTAGTTACAGAAGGCTCTGAAGTCTGGCATGTGCCCCACTGTGACAGGTGGTGACATCAAGCCTGTCAAAGCTTCATAACTCAGATCTGTTATCTTTAGACTATCTTTGGCTTGTTTCTCAATGGTCTAGTTTTGGGGTGATGCAAAGTCGAGAGAACAATGCAATTCCTCTGTGATGCCATAGCCTGCTGACCTAGCAGCTCGAAAGCACGCCAGTGCAAGTAGATAAATAGGTACTGCTGTGGCAGGAAGGTAAACGGTGTTTCCGTAAGCTCTGGTACGGTGTTCTGTTGCACCAGAAGCGGTTTGGTCATGTTGGCCAAATGACCCGGAAAGCTGTCTGTAGACAAATGCCAGCTCCCTTGGCCTGAAAGCGAGATGAGCGCCGCAACCCCATATTCGCATTTGACTGGACTCAACCGTCCAGGGGTCCTTTACCTTTTTTTACCTCTCTTTATGTTCTAGAGAGAGTCATAGCCACTACATTGTCATGCGAGAAATGTATTCAGTAAGGCTGGTGTGGAACTGAACCCTATCTGCAAGGAAATCAGCTACATCAACCTTGAGTCAGAGCTGGGTGGAGGCACACAAGCTGAATATACCCAGTTAATCTCTCTCAAGTCACCAGTTCAAGATCCATTGGCTGTATTTTCTGCAAGATATGAATGGGCTCATACACTCCCCCGGCCCCACTTCCTCCTGCATGGCTGGAAGAAAGGATTGGGAAGCTTTCACTTTCTCTTTTGGTTAACGACATCTTGCTATGTCATCCAAATACAGTGGTACCTCGGGTTACATACGCTTCAGGTTACATACGCTTCAGGTTACAGACTCCACTAACCCAGAAATAGTGCTTCAGGTTAAGAACTTTGCTTCAGGATGAGAACAGAAATCACACGGTGGCGGCGTGGCGGCAGTGGGAGGCCCCATTAGTTAAAGTGGTGCTTCAGGTTAAGAACAGTTTCAGGTTAAGAACAGACCTCCAGAACGAATTAAGTATTTAACCTGAGGTACCACTGTACAGAACTGTGGTTCGAAATGAGTATGGTTAATCTGAACAAGCCCAGCTTCAGAAATTGCAATGTTAAGTTAGTGTGTTTGAAACTAACCAAACTTAATGTTGCGACTTCTGCAGGTGGCTTGTTTAAGCTAACCCTAGTTAGCATTAGCCATAGTTTGCTGGGTTTGGACAACATGGCAGGACACAGTTAAACAGAAGCACAGCAAGAAGCTTCTGAATTCCTCCCAGCTGCATAAGGCGGCAGAAAGATAGAATGTGCAAGCATAGGAAAGGAGAAAGCTCATTCACATGTGAATGTCAGTGGGATGTTTGAATGCAGCCAGTAGACTTGAATCCCCATTGTACATACCACCATTCCTTGCAAAAAATTTAACTTAAGAGAAAGAAAGAGAGAAGCAACAGAGCAAAGAAAGTTGTATGAAGAAGACACTTCTCTCCAGGCAATTCTATTACTCCCTGACAGGAGTACTTCTTTCTTCTATTCCTTTCATTTAATTAGACCAGGCATGCCCAAAGCTCAACAACTTTAATCCTAAAAAAAAAAAGCTCAAGAACTTCAATCCTAAAAATAGATCAACAACTTTGGTTGGCCCTCACAGCCCTTCACTTCATCAAATCTGGCCCTCTTTGAAAAAAGTTTGGACACCACTGCTTATAGGCCAATCTATTGCCTAAGAAGATTTGTGCCTGCTATAGAACCTGTAGTCCTTTGCTGAATCAGGTCCTCCAAGATGAATGGAAATGTCAACATAATGCAGACCTATTTCCCCCCAAAGCCACCATATCCAACACTGCCGATCTTTGAACATTTAAAACTCACAATACTTGGGATGCTGAGATTGCCTTTTATTTTTAAAAGATAGAGAAAATAACAAAATACAAATATTTATGAAATATGCAACCATTTGTTTCCTATTCCTATTTATGCTTTCAATATACGGAGAAACATATACAAAATGTAATTCAGCTGACTATATTATGCTGGTGTACAAGTATATTTAAAAGCGTCAAGGAATGACGGTAAAAACACTTTAGTCATTTCTTTCAAAAGGAGCGTGCTCCAGTGAGCATTATATGCCTGTTGTATATAATTTAAGAGAATCTAATGAAAATGCGTTTTCAGTAAGCATGTGTCATGGCACGCGTATTACAAAAGGGTATGATTAGAAGCTATTCTTTCAGCTGACAGGATTATTTTTAATCAAAAATGTATTCCATAGTATTTAATTTAGACTGTCGGAGAGATATGAAAACAATTCATCCATAAATAAATTGAAAACAGGAATAGTTTTATGGAAAACTATTAAGTTGACACAAGCATATTGTTCAGCACTAAGGACGCCCCTGTATGTTAACCAAGTTTTGAGCTAGAATAATACTTTCAGATTTACTTTCTCTCATCATCATATACAGATCATTTCAACAATATTAAAATTCTGTACCACTGCTACTTCCCCCACTCCCCGCAATGTTCTAGGCATAATCATGTGGTCTTCCCCCCGCCTTTGATTAGGTAAACGAGCATGAACAAATTTGCATGATCCAAATAATCTGTCGTATAATGCAGTTTATAAGACATAATTTCCATAGGCTTTCACATTTAAATGTGTTTTGGTAACTTGTTCATCTGTTTAAAATTACCATACAGTCAAGATTTTCAATGAGCATTTTGTACATTACAATAACAAATGTCATCTGCTTTAACATGCAAATGTGGTTCAGCAATGCAGAAGCAAACCTAAGGCAAAAAGCTCCCCCCCGAGAATTGAACATTTTATTGTCAAATTAACTCTCTGCACCAGCAATCCCTATGCAAAATCTTGAAGGGATAAATATGATTATCTGCTGTCCTGGCTTGTAGGTCACAAAGCGTCTTAAGACTCTTTTTAACTTCCTGCTACACTTCTTAGATGGCAGGATGGGATATTCAACTCCGCCTCTGAGGCACCCCTGATAACAGGGCATAGCAAGGCCTGGAGGTTATTCTCATTAGCACAACTCTGAATTCAGCTAAGACTGAAACAATATCTGGCTGAAAAGCTGCAGATTAAAAAGGAATATCGAACACTAACCATGAACGGGCCTTCTAGGTTAGGACAGGGATGTTGCAGGTTGTATGGCTGGGACGCGCCAAAGGCAGAGCCATGAAATTAAACAGATTTCCTATTCTTTTCCTCTAGTTTTGCTTTCCTTTCCATCCATGGGCAAGCATAAAGGCACCCCCTACACACACACACACACACACACACAAACAAACAAGATGAAACTGGGTGACTGTGTTCCTCTGAGGAGAGAATGTTATGTGGAGGTTATCTCCCAATGGAACCATCAGCTAAGGGACATAAGATCTAATTGGTAGTGTGGAGGGTTGAGGACCAAGTGGCCTTGCAAACATCTGCAATATATGTGTTTGTGGACAGGGTAAAGTGGGCTGTGATGTGCTGGGGAGTGGGCAGGTGCTGTGCCTCCTAGGCCTTAATCCACCAGCTGACAGAGGAAGAGGCTGCCTTTTCTAGAGAAGTGGGAGAAGACGACACAAGGATGGAGTCAAAGAGGCCAAGAGCCTCTGTTCTGACAGGATAGTCTTTCAGAGCCCTGTGTATGACTAGGCTGTGCCAGAGTTGTCCCACGAATGCAGAGATCTGGGGCAAAAAAAGACTGAAGGTCCCGTTACTGAGCCCTATGAAATGGAGAATTTACTTTCGGGACGAAGGAAGTGTTAGCACAAAAACACCGCCCCGTCCTTGTGGAAAGTGCAAAGATTTGTAGTTATGGGAGTACTGAACCTTGCTGTCCCCTCTGTTTTGCACGAGAGTGTGAGTTCAAGAATCCTTGGTGTTGCAGCACTGAAGACTGCCACTGCTTGCCTCTTCAGAGTGTTAGGCCTAAGCCCTTGGCGAAGGCTCTGTTGTAGGATACAAAGATCCTTGACTCTGGCCTTCTAATGGTTTCCACATGGTCTCGGAGATTAAGATGGTTGAGGCTTTCCTAGGGTGCTGATCACAGTAGGTGAGGTGCCAAGCTTGGTGAGGTGCGTGGCTAGGTAGAGACAGGTGGCATTGGGATGAACAACAAGACCTTGGTGAAGCTGGTCTTTTTTTTATGAGGGAGAAACCCAAGTGGAATTGCTGCTAGACGCAGGATCTCAAGTAACCACTTCTGCACATGCCTTCCCATAACTTTACGATGGGAGATTTAACTGCTGAGGACAATAATCGTACAGTTAAGATAATATACTCACCAGACCAATGAAGAGAGTTGCTTTGAAACTCAGCCTACAGTCATTGCTTGTTTTCTTCCATCTGCCCTAGTCCAGATCATACAAGGGGGGAAAATGAGCTTAGGGTGGAGCTCTCCATGTTTTTCCTTGTGGGGGAGCTCACCTAATTTGGTGGTGGTGGAGGAGGAGGAAAGGGGGTGTTTGGGCAGGTGAGTGAAAAATAAATCTATTTCCAATTTAAATGACTTCCAGATGCCTTGACCTACTCGGAATATGCCTGAACTTGTATTTTCTACCAACAGTCTCCTTCACAGAATACAAACAGTGCAGAAAATACTGTCGTGTGCACTGAACACCACTAGGGGATGCAGTTGCTAAGAAATTGCTTTCTAAAAAATTAGCATCTAACATTTAGGTAGTGCAAACATTACAATTTCAAGCTTTCTATTAATTGCATAAAACCTTAGACTCTAATAATAATAATAACAACAAATTATATTTATATCCCGCCCTCCCCAGCCGAAGCCAGGTTCAGGGCAGCTAACAACAATAAAATAGTACAACATTCTAAAATCATTTCATTATAAAAGTAATTCAAATCAAATTGATGGCAACCATTGGGCCAAAGTTCTGTGAAGATTGCCAAAGGAGGGAGTCAGGCTGTGCCCTGACCAAAGGCCTGGTGGAACAGCTCTGTCTTGCAGCCCCTGCGGAAAGATGTCAAGTCCCGCAGGGCCCTAGTCTCTTGTGACAGAGCGTTCCACCAGATCGGAGCCACAGCCGAAAAAGCCCTGGCTCTAGTTGAGGCCAGCCTAACCTCTCTGTGGCCTGGGACCTTCAAGATGTTTTTATTTGAAGACCGTAAGTTCCTCTGTGGGACATACCAGGAGAGGCGGTCCCGTAGGTACGAGGGTCCTAGGCCGTATAGGGCCTATAGTGTAGTTGGAGAAGGGCCATAGTTCAGTGGTAGAGCAACTGTCTTGCATGTAGAAGTTCCCAAATTCAACCCAACAGTGGCATCTGCAGCTCTGGCTATCCCTGGATAGCTGCTGCCAGTCTGTGCGGACAATGGTAGGCCGGATGGATCAATGGTCTCAGTTAGTATAAAGCTGTTTCCTGTGTTAGCTCAGTTGGTTAGAGCATGGTACTAATGATGCCAAGGTCATGGGCCAAAAGGTCTTCGATTCCTGCATTGCAGGGGGCTGGACCAGAGATGCTCAGGGTCCCTTCCAACTCTACAATTCTGTGATTCCGTGTTCCATGATTTGTGAGTTCTGTTCCCCTTAAAAGCCTTATTTATTTGCTTATTTTTCTTTAAAGTATATATAAGACTACTCTGAGATTTTCATTATTATTATTATTTATTGGATTTATATACCGCCCTATACCCAGAGGTCTTGGGGCGCTTCACAGATCAAAGGACAGTTCACAGAACAATATGAGGTTTTGATCCTTAAAGTCCGCTGGCAGCCACTGCAGCTAAAAAACCCTGTTCTTTGAACAAAGCTTCTGTTAACAGGAGTGCTTAATGTCTTATTGCGTTTTTATATTTTGCTAGAGTTTTTATATTTTGCCCCAGAGAGGCTGGGGTAACTCAGTCAGATGGCTGGCAAATAAGTAAAATAATAATATTATTATTATTATTTTATTTATTTAGTAGTAGGAGGAGTACAGTGGTACCTCGGGTTACATACGCTTCAGGTTACAGACTCCGCTAACCCAGAAATATTGCTTCAGGTTAAGAACTTTGCTTCAGGATGAGAACAGAAATCGTGCTCCGGCGGCGCAGCAGCAGCAGGAGGCCCCATTAGCTAAAGTGGTGCTTCATGTTAAGAACAGTTTCAGGTTAAGTACAGACCTCCGGAACGAATTAAGTACTTAACCCGAGGTACCACTGTAGTAGTATTCTGCCAGGACACAAAATGGCAGCCCTGATGTATTCAAAGCTGTGGGGTGGGTGCGCCAAGCTCTGGGCCCTCCAAGCTGCCAGCTTCAGACCCCCTTATGCGGCAGATCTAAACCAGAGGTGGATTTAGGGGAGCGCAATCAGTTCAGTATCACTTGGCCCAGAGCCTCAGGGACACCACAACCATGATGCAGAATGGAAAGTGAGAGGTAGTGGGGATACTGAATTTTGGGGCCCCACAGGGCACCACTGACATTTGAGACCCCAAGGTCTGCTACTGTCTAAACACTCTTCCCTCCCCCAACCAGTAACTAGCAATGGTGGGGATGACAAGCACAGGGGAGCAAGCAGAAGAAGCAAAAAAAAGGGGAGAAAAATGGAGGGCAAAGAACTGAGGGGATAACATACTAAGGGTCCCGAGAAAGGAGATAAAGCACTCATGGGCTCCAAGAAGACAGAGGCGGAGGTGGGAGAGTGGGGAACCACCAAACTCACACAAAACACATTCCAGAAAGGCTACAGATGAGAACCAGTTTTTCTCAGAGGGGATAAAGGATCCCAATCCCCCAGCCCCCAACAGCAGGCAGTGATGGGAGAGAGGACCCTGCCCCGATCCTTCGTTTGGCAAGAGGCGTCATCCCCCATCAGCAACATCTGGCAAACAGCCTTTCATGAGATGTCAGGGGGGAGTCTGAGGAATCAGTGGGTTTCCTGGGTGGGGAGGTGGGGAGATGCGGAAACGAGGAGAACAAGCCCCATTTACATCCGACCCCCAGCCAAAGCGTGGTCGCCTGCGAGTGGGGTGGGGCGCGGGGTCTCGCGCGCAGACACGCGTCCTCCTCCACTACTCACACGTTCGGAAGCCGGCGCTTCTGCACCCTTACCAGGCATCCCGGCGCGCGTCAAAGGGCCTCGGGAAAGGCATCGCGAGATCCCCGGTGAACAGGAGCGAGGAGGAGGAAGAGGGAAAAAGTGTCCTCCCCCGTCAATCATGCATCTTGCATGTCCACGATGCACAGGTGGAGCCCAATGGGACAGGTGTGCACCCTCCTGCTCACCGCCTGTGCCTCCAGAGAGAGAAACGTGAAGAGTATAACGCACGTCGACTCTCACAAACCTCGTGCTCGGTTTTTTGAAATAGCCGTTTTGCACTTTGGGAGAAAGAGTAGTTTGCAACCAAACTATTGTTTGCTCCCATAACTATGGGGTGGGTTTGAAGTTGACCACAACCCAGTTTGGTGCAACTGTCAGATCGGAAACCAAAAGGCTTCATATGCACCTGGTCAATTTCTGCACTGGATGTCGGCCAGGAAGGGATAAAACACACCGGCGCTTGTGGTGATGGCTGCAAAAGTAATTCTAATTAAACCGCCACATTCCCTTTCCCCCCGCTGAATATTAAATTCCTTTCGAGATTCAAACCTCAAGCCAAAGCTTGCGTTTATTTAAATACAAACACGCTGGAGTTTTTGTTTTTTTACCCCTCTCAGTCTCCGCTTCAGCACAGTCCTGACATTTCAGGGCTGTCAAAAAAAAAGCAGCATTCACCTGCCCGACCTACAATGTAGGAATAATAATAATAATAATGGACTACAATGCATCCCGGCCACCACCGTCACACCGATGCAACACAAGGGGAACAAACATGGTCTCTGCATCCTCGGTTTTTTGTTTTGTTTTTTTGCATTGTTTTGAGAAAAAAGGGTATCTACCGCCTGAAATAAGACGCAGGATGCAATCTCATGTCAGGTAGCCCAGCGGGCCTTCTTCATAGGCAAGCGAGTTAAAACAGATATGATATGAATATGCATTTGCTTCTACCTTTTTTCCTCTTCTTTTTCTGAGCAACCCTAAAGCCTTGCTTTTTTTCCCTCCGTGGGCTCGTGGTTGTTTTCAAGCAGCTGCCGATTTCTCCCCACGAGGAAGAAAAGGGGAACAGCGCCCACGCCGACCAAACGAAACCTCTCGTATGCCCAGAAAACAAGATGAGCCGCCCCCTCTGTCGCTTTCGAAAGTCTATACCGCTCCGCGAGGACGCTGGAGACCGGAAGCATCCGGGCGGCAACTCTCGCGAGAGGCGAGACCAGGAAGAAGCTGTGAGCTCTGAGGAGGGAGGAGGAGGAGGCGGGCGGTTGGTGGGCGCCGTCGGCTGCTGTGGTAACGGGGCTCTGTCGGGGGAGGGGGGAGCGCTGCTTGGGGCGCCTCCCCTGCTCCCAAGATGGCGGCGGCGGGGGCTGCTGGGGTGAACCCTTTCCTCAGCGACTCCGAGGAGTCGGACCCCGACGAGGCCCGGCCCGGCGGTGGCGGAGGCAGCAGCAGCAGCGACCCCGGCGGCGGAACGGCCGCTCCGCTCCCGCTGCCTTCGTCGGCCTGCTCTTCGCCGCCGCCGCCCCTTCAGCAACAGCAGCAGCAGCATCTGCCCTTGCCGCCTCCCTCCTCCCTGCAGGCCGAGGAGCCGCCTCGGGTCCCCGTGGACGCCCTGGCGGCTCAGCTGCTGCGCGACCAGTTCGTGCTGACGGCGCTGGAGCTGCACACGGAGCTGCTGGAGAGCGGCCGGGAGCTGCCCCGCCTGAGGGATTACTTCTCCAACCCGGGCAACTTCGAGCGCCAGGGAGGAGGCTGCGCAGGGGGGACGACGACGACGGCGCCCACCCCGCCGGCCTCGGCGGCCCCGGGGCTACTGGCGGGGGCCGGAGTAGGGAAGGAGCCCGGCGCAGCAGGACAGCTCCGTAAGTTTGTTTGTGGAGGGAAACAAATAAAATAATAAAATAAAATGTAGCTCAGTTCCGCCGACTCGGTCCTTGGTTGACCTTGGCGAGTTGTTTTGGTTTCGATGCACTCCTCCTTTTTTTGCCTGCGATGAGCACCTGTCAGTTGTGGCAGGGAAGGAGGTGAGGCGGGCGGGGTTTGTTTTTGAAAGCAAGCGGTGGGTTTGGCACGTGTAAGATAATGCCCGAGTTGGGCTCACTCCGCTGCACCCAACCCCCTAATGCCCTGCTTAAATTAGGTCAGTAAGTTAGCACCATCATATAGTTCAGCATCAGTGCTTTTTTTCCTAGGGAAAAGGGGGGTGGGGAACTCACCATGAAGTTTTCTGCAGGGCCGTTTGCAGTGCCACCCACACACCCAACTCAAGCAGACAATGACCAGGATTAGAATTGGCTACAACTTTATTGATTACAGATATAGGTGGATATTTGGCTCAGGCATTGGGTGTATGTCCATTCCAGCCCCCCCCCCAAAAGACTCCAAAAAAATTATTAAAAATTTTAAAGGTAAGAGAACTCAGTTTCCTCATGTTCCTGCTAAAAAATACTTTTAAAAAACCCTGACCACACTTAGGGAGCTGTCCTGTAAACAAGGAGCTGGTATGAATGAGCTACTCAGTTCAGCAGTGGGGCTACTGCTAGCGGAGCCCACCTAAGCCTGGTAGAGAGAAAACAAACTTTTAAAGTAGTGCTTGAGATGCACCACCCTTTTTGATGCCTTAACTTAATGCCAGCTTGCCGAGTCACATGACTGAGCTGAGGCTCCATCCTCTGTGGTCCTGCCTCTGCCACGCTGCTTTGTCAGGGCTTACCCCAGTTTAAGAGCCTCTGAGCTCTGCTCAGCCAGCTAGGTCCCAGCTCTCCTGGGATGAGAGAGATGATACTCCCTGGCTAAGTCCAAGGATTAAGTAGTTAAGAGAGTATAACTACCTCCCAGCTCAGCTAGAGCTCTGCAGGAGCCTAACCCTCACATCCCAATAGATCTTGCTATAGAGGAAGAACTTGCCTTAGTGGGAAGATGGGTTGTGTGATAGTACTATTAAGACTGGAACCCTATGCATACTTACCTGGGTATAAGTCCCATTTAACTCAATGGAAATTACTTCTGAGGAAATATAGGTTGGATTGCAGGTCATCAGCCTTCATGCAGGTATATTACTTTGACAGGGTTGCTGGGTCAGAGGCTATTGCTTCTAAACATTAATGATGCTAGATTCTTGTAGTCGTTGCCATCTTCTTATAGCATCTGTTTTTAACAGTATAGAATTGGATGTACATGTTGATCTTTTTCATTCTTGCAAGGAGCATATCATCATGAGCTCAAGCTGTGCTGATTATTCACACATCTGCAGAGGTGACAAGAATAGCCATGACTATTCCTGATCTGTGTGGGTTTTGCTTTCTTTTTGCAAGGCTAGATGTTGGGTCGGGTCGGGTTCTTCTGAATCACCTTCTACCTTATAAAAGTGAAAACTGACTCCCCTGTCACTTGCAGTTTGGTGCTGAATCAGCAAGCCAGGGTTATCAGGAAAACCCAAGGAATCATAACCAGTTAACATTGGGTTAGATCCAGGCTCCTGCTCTTCCAATGGGGCCTGTTCTTCCTCCCCTTCCTCCTACAGCCTTCATGTGCTTCCAGAATTTGCTTTGGAGGGCTGAGGAACGTTCCAGAGCTGACATTGGGAGCATTCAAGGTGCTGGAGCAGGGAAGAAGGCTAAACTAGAAGTCTCATTGTGAAGTGGATTTCCATTGTGCAAGTGGGCAGTCATCATTGGATGTTGCTCTTTATATCACAATAGTAGTTGGCCAAATAGAAAACACTGTGTTCATATTACTTGCTTTGTGTTTAGTTCCTTTAAATAACTGGCATGATGTTGTTTCATTGCACCCATGAAACAGTACCTTAAGTACTAGAAGTGGCTTTGACATAATTTGCCATAAGTGTTAGTGTCTTGTTTAATGATGGAGGCATGGCTGACGCTGAGGCATTGAATTGGGAAATGGGTATTCCTGTGGAAGTGTATTTTGTTGGAAAGGTACAGTGAGCATTCGGGTATGCACAAGTATCTGCAGAAACTCAAATTTGATTGAAATGTTTCTACCATTGCCAGGATATAGATACAGAAGCTGTTGGATGTGCCATTGTATTAGTTTTATCTATAGGGTCAATAGGATTATGTTGTGTTCTGGATAAAATGGAAATAACTTGGGTTAATCATAAGACACATTGGAGTGATAGAACTTCCCAGGTACATCTCAGAACTTCCTGAGTTACAGAACTATCCACATTGGCATTTCAACAAGCATTATCAGATGCTTGGAAGACAAGTGTAGGTACATAGGGAAAATATTAATATATGGAACAATTTTTGTTCTTTCCAGCTATGACTCTTAATCTGTATTCTTGGAAGTAAGAAGGAACAACTCCTAGTCAGTTCTGATGAAATGCTGGGGTCAGATGTCTGCAGAAACACTGCTCATGTGACTATTCCATTCTCATGATCAACTAACTCAGGTGGGAGCGTTGCTTCCTTCTATAAACAGGAAAATTGCAACTTGAAATCTTCTGGGTCACAAAAATTAAGCTATATTTGTGTGTCTGTTCTCTGCCTCCATGTTATGCTTCTCAGAAGTTAGACTTACTCCCATGAACAGATCTTAACACATGTGTTCACTAGCAAATTATAAGAATCAATTTTTAGAATTGTATAGGTGGAATGGACCCAAACTCTGTCTTAAAATACCTGTTCCTAAAGCAAGTATGGAAACATATGGTCCTTGAAGCTACTTATGTTACATAACTCCTGTTTTCCCCCCAGTATTTAGAGGTGTTAACCATGCTTAGTAGCAGTACCAATATATTTTTGCACTAGTATTAGTGTGGTATGACACAAATGACAGAGTCTATGATTTGATACATTTTGGGGTTAGGAAACGGCTCAAGGAGCTGCAAATGCAGCTAGCCTCATATCTAATTATACTGAATGCTATTTTGCATTCAGTCTTTAGCACCATGTTGGCATAAATACAGGTGTGATACTGATCTGAAAGTACAGTTATTCTCATCGTTTGATAGCTTTATTAACATAAATTATTGTTTTGGTTGAGACCATATTAATGAAGAATAGATATGGTACCTCTGTCACATTTTCTGAGATGTTGTTTTATTCAGTGTTTGCAGCAGGATCTTTTTGAATTTATGGTGGCATTCTTGGTTTAGCCAAGGAGAAATGTTGTTTGGTATTTTACCCTATAAAAATGTTCAATTATACTATAAGCTCCTTTTGAAATAGGAAGAATGCCAGTAGGGGTGAATTTTTCATTTATTGCTTTGGCACTAACTTCAGAAGGTGGAATCACACCACTCTCTCCCTTCCCTCCACATGTGAGGGTGAGAAGTAACACTTCCCAGTTCTGAAGAAATCTCAGTTTCCTGTTAAATCGGAACATGGGAACTGCAGTTTGTTCTGGACTGAGCCTGGAAGTTTTACATTTTCATTGCACATGCAATCAGGAGGAAGGAAGGAGGAAGAATGCTCTTTTTTGTCACAGCTAAGAATGCCTTGTGGTTTTCCATGTGTAGATTCTGTGCATGGAGAAGGGACAACAGGATTGTGCCCCTGATGTTTTCCATAGCCCTGAGCACACCTCTGGGTTTCTCAGCGTTGACATGGATTTATATCTAGCACAGGGATTGAATACTTTTTTCAGCCCAAGGGCCACATTGCCTCATGGGCAACTTTCTGGGGGCCTCATGTCAGTCGTGGATGGAATGATGGATGTGGCTCTTTACTTTTGTACTGTTGGCTACATTCCAGTCCCTCAAAAGCCAGAAGTTTCTACACTCACACCCATGCACATATCTTTCCATCCAGGCAAGCAAGAGGCATTATCACAGTTCAAGGACATATTCCAAGCCAGGTAAAAGCATTCAAGGAGAGCTTGGTGCAGGGCTGGTGAAGTGTGTGACCTGGAGAGAGTCCTGAAGGTCAGATTGAGAGGCCTGCAGGATTGCATTTGGCCCACAGGTTCCTCACCCCTGGCATAGTGAAAGCCTAACAAAGGCCAGAACCCCTATGTGGTATTGACAAGCTGGAACAAGTAGAGAGATGGGCAATCAAGATGATTAAGGATCTGGAAACCAAGCCTTATGAGGAATGGTTGGGTAGAGAATTTGCCGACGCCCGAAGATGGCGGCTGTAACAACTTCTCCTTCATGAACCCTCCGGATTACAAACCTTTTATAGCCTTTTATAGCCTTTTACAGCCGTCTTTTTAGCTGTTTTTATTTGACTTTTAAATCATTTTACCTCTGTTAGAAGTTTTAATCGTTTTACTTCTATGGTTGGCCAATACGTATCAACAAGGATATTCAAACCTTCTGCTGATTAGTAACGCCGCCTTGAAGATTGGGTTATGCTGAGCAGTGGAGGAGGAGTTGAATGGTTGAAGGAGCTGGGTATGTTTAGCCTGGAAAAAGAGGAGACTGAGAGATCTGATAGCCATCTTCTGTTATCTCATGGGCTGTCATATGGAAGATGGAGCAAGCTGGTTTTCTCCTGCTCTGGAGGGTAGGACCCAAACCAATGGCTTCAGGTTACAAGGAAGGAGATTCTGACTAAACATCAGGGATAACTTTCTGACAGTTCAAGAGTGGAACAGGTCCTTCAAGAGGTTGTTGACTCTCTTTCCTTGGAGGTTTTTAAGCAGAGTTTGGATGGCCATTTGTCATGGATGCTTTAGTTGAGATCCCTGCATTGCAGGGGGTTGGACTAGATGACCCTTGGAATCCCTTCCAACTCTACAATTCTATGATTATAGGTGATTCCAGGTCCCAAGTGTGTTTAAGGAGTGAGGTAGTAGCTGCTTTTGTTTAAGATTTTGTTATATGTAAATCCATGGAAACACATGGCTGTCCAGGCAGTGTAGACACGCAAGACATTGAACAGAGCAAGCAAAGCCAGCAACACACTTCTACTGCCTCTTTCTCTAGGCATTGGTTTTTGACATGGAGGAAACCCGGATTTCAGGATCTCTCAATTCAGCCCTCTCTGCTCCCACAATTGCTTCCTTGGAGAGTATATGGTTGAGCATTGTTCTATCTGGAGATCTGGGAGTTATGCACTATTTATGAGGAATGGAAACGAGGTGGTAATAGTGGAAAACAAGACTATATTCAGAAAAAGTGCTGTTTTTGTTGAGTGGCTACTGTGTTTTTGTAGGTTATTCTAGCTTAGAATTATTAAAAGTCCATTCTCATTAAGGCCAGCATTTGTCACATTTCTGTAACTCATACTCTGCAGGCATGAACAGTATATAGTAGTTTACAATGCTGTAAAGTTGGGTTGTAATGGTTAGTAAATATTTGTAAGATTTCAGATGTATTGTGTTTGTGTCATTTAATGAGTAGCATACGTTCCCTTTTCTGTTTCTTTTAGACAATTTTCTTCTAGTATGCTACTGTCCGCTTTGACTCTGTCCCAGGACAGCTAGCAGCAGAATGATGTACTTGTGTAAATGCTTCTACAGCATTTACCGTGTTGGTCTGTAATTCAGGTGTACTTGACCAGAGCTAAAGACTATCTAAGAAGAATGTATGTGGAAGAAACTTCTTGTATTCCATATTTTGATTAGGGCATAACCTTTCAGATATTACTAATCAAAATTGCACTCATTCTAATTCTAACATGAAAAGTAAACTAAGCACTTGCATCCTTTGAGCTACTGAAATACAAGTGTTTACAAAAGTGAGGAGTTGTCTCTTTATCCCTCCCCATTTCTTGTTCACAGCAATCCAGCCTCATTTATTAAACCCCCAAGGCAGGCAGGCGGACACTTTTCTGCCCCCCTCCCCTTGTTCTAATCCTGACAATTACAGCTGAAGGGCTCCAAAGTTATATTCCAGGCTTAACAGAGTTAAGGGCACTGTAACAATTCTAGGGCTTGAGTTTCTTCAAGGACTTCAGAACATTTATAGTTTTGGGAAATGATGGGCTTAACTACTTCATATTCCTCAGACATGCCTCAGATAACAACTCCCAGCATGCAATAAGGAAATATAATTACTCCTCATATGCACAGTAGCTTAAAACAGAACCAGAGAAGTGGAAGTATTGACTCTAGCAAGGGAAATCAAGTCTGTTGTTGAATAATTAACCACTGAAAAAAGTTTGCATTGGAAAGCACATGATAATCTGCTGTTACTGTAGAATTATGTTTTCATCTTGAGAAACAAGGCTTTATTTAAAATCATTCCAGCTTAGTACTTCAAGAAGGACATTAGATTTTTACATAGTCATCATACCTAAATAGGATTGAATGTTTTAATTATTACTTTTTGTTCATCATATTATGCAGCCAGCTAATCATTTTACACTTCATTTTCATTGCAGCATCAAAAAAGGGTCGTAACTCTATGATAGACTAATTTTGGCTTATTGTAATCAAAGTTCTAGTCAAATAAAACTTTCTGGGTCCGTCCCACCACAAAAAAAAAAAAAAAAAACGCTTTCCAAACTGATTCAGTGCACCAAGTCCAGTATAAAACATTCCAAGAAGCTTAGGTTTCTTCTGAAAAGACTTTAAGTTCACTTAGGCATTGTCTGAAGGAGGATCAAATATTTGATTGATAATTTTTAACAAAATTGGGTGCTAAATAATTATAATGCAGTATCTCTTCACTAAAGTTCAGTAGTTGGTCCACAAACCCATAATGGCATTTTATGCAGAATTACAGAAGGACCGGAGGAGGAAGAGATGTAGAACCTGAGTCTCAGCGCATGCTTACCAATTTAATAACTAGGAAAGTCACTTTTTTTCTTGCAACCCAATCTTAACACTGGCATTATTGATTTTTCTGCCAAGTGATTTGCTCAGCTGAAGCCACAGCTAAAGCAGCGTATTTGTCTGGGGCAAGTAGCAGTTGTCCCAGCAATCGCTTGCAGTGTAGTAATAAGCTGAGTGGCAAATGCTTGGTCCATATGTTTATGATAAATCAATAAAAGAATAAAAAGGCAAATGCTTGGGCCTGCTTAACTTGTCAACTCCTTGCTCACAATGGTTGTAGGCTAAGGTTGGCAACCACAATAGTGTTGCACTATTTTTATCTAAGCAAAATGCAGCGCTTCACTTTGAATGCTGCCTCCTGATGGTGTGTGTGTGTGTGTGTGTGTGTGTGAACATACGGTATATAGGCTGGCAGTACACATCAAATTCAGCCCTACACACATGCTCTTCATAAATGTGTACACCTACTAGAAGATACACACAGATCGGCAGCAGTCATTTTAGTCTTTTGCACTCCCCTGATGTTTCTCCACAGCTGCTTGTTTCATGGTCACTCCCTCCTGATAAGCGGAAGAGAGCATTCACAGACAGACTTGTTTACAAGTCTATAAATTGCAGCATATTTCAGAAGATATCTGCTATTTATATTCCCTTAGTTGCAAATTATTAAATCAAGGGTGGAGAACTGCTGACCAACAGCCTCTTGTCCTTAGTCATGCTCATGCAGAAATTAGCAGCAGCAGCAGCCAAGAAAGCTCCTGTTCATGCTGATAGTACCTTTCCCCCCTATACTATATTTATGCATATGTAAGAGTGATTTTGAATAGGCAGTTTGGGAGATTTTTGCCTTCTCCATGCACTGCCAGACCCATGACCTCAAAAATCTCCTGTGTACCGCAATGAAACATGGAGAACATAAGCCATTTGAAAGAATGGAACATTTTGCTGCATGACAGATCTTCAGGAAAGACGAGGTGACTGAAAGAAGATGGATAGCCCACTGCTAGCTCTGACTCCGTCTACCTCTCGTATGTGGTCCCTGTGAGATTTCCCACTCCCAAAGGAATACAGACCCAGCACAAAAAGGTACCCCACCACAGTCTTAAAATAAAAGCACTTCGCACCTGTGTGCTGACAGAAGACTTGTGTCTACTGCAGTAATCAAATATCTTGCAAACTGAATGCATGTTAACATCTGTTTCAACTATATCAACATCAAATGGAGTCCCTACGTGATAAAGATAGCTTGTAAGTTTTCAGGAAGACAAAGTGTTGTGAAAATAAATTTTACTGCCAGTTTTGTTCGCATTCTTGGAAACTCTTGAAAGGTTGCTAATTTTCATTTCATTAAAATTACCAAATCTCCTTAGTGCCTTTTACTTCACATAATTTTCCTCAACTGATCAACATGTTATTTTTCTCGGATTTTAAGCAGTTACCTCTGGCATGAATAATAGCAGCAAGCCAGTGTAGAGTATAGGTGTGGAGTTCTGTGAAGTAATTTCAAAAAAACTTGTTCTACCTGTTGACCAGGAATATGGAAGTTTGGAGAGGCTGTGCAAGAGGCTGACTTAAGAAACAAGCTACAGCCAGGCCAAGGTGCAGAAAGAACAACTTAGTACAGATTATTACAGGAAATAGGAGAGATGGAGCAGAAGAGTAAACTGGCAATTTAGATGGAGAGCAATTTTGTGATTTCAGTGCATCCTGTTGATAGCAGCAGAATAATGATATCTTTAAAAAAATCTTTAATTTTTTAAATTTAGTTCTGTATTAAGACCTGTGTGATTACTTAACAATTATAAGACTATACAGCTCTTGCATTTACAATGGGCACATCCCATTAACTTCAGGGGCATTTACTCCTAAGTAAGTGTATATGATTACAGCTATAATACTCCCCCACTCCCTGAAATAGTGCTAATGGAAGTCTAATGGAATCTGTTCTGGAATTCCGTTCGACTTCTAAAACGTTTGGAAACCAAAGCACAACTTCTGATTGGCTGCAGGAAGCTCCTGTAGCCAATTGGAAGCCCCGGAAGCCCCATCAGACGTTTGGGTTCCAAAGAACGTTCACAGACCGAAACACACACTTCCGGTTTTGCAGCGTTCAGGAGCCAAAACGTTTGACTTGCAAGGCGTTGGAATCCAAGGTATGACCCTATTACTATAATGTGTTTTGTCTGTCCCTCAGTTTATGATTCTTTTCCAGTTTCCTGATAAAGTACTCCAGTTCTCCCACCCCCAGAGTGATGCATAAATAGTTCTTAGTAAAATATTACTAAAGAAAGGAAGTTGATATTTTGCATCTACTCTGTGCTCAGTGAAGTAAAAGAAGCAGATCTCCTTGAAGCCAGCCATGTAATCATTTAATTTTAAGTTTCTCATTTAGTTAGAGTCTAGTGTTTCTCAGACTTGGATCCCCAGCTGTTATTGGACTTAAACTCCCATCATCCCTAGCTAGCAGGACCAGTGGTCAGAGATGATGGGAGTTGTAGTCCAACATCAGCTGGGGACCCAAGTTTGAGAAACACTGAGCTAGACAAACCTTAGTGTGAAACATGCTAACTGCATAGTATAAAACAGTGTTTCAGACATTATAGTATAAAACACACTTACCGTATTAGCCAGAATATAAGCCACACTTTTTTCCCCAAATTCCGACCGTGAAGTTATAGTGCAGCTTATATTTGCAACCTTACGATATCGCTGCTGAAACAACTGCCCTAGGTCCGCGTTCCTGCCTTGCCTTCCAGTGCTGGGATGGAGAGCACCCCCCGCCTCCCAGGATGCCACCATGAGGGCCAGTGGGGGTGCAGCAATAAAGCAGGGGGAAGGCCGCCAGCAAAGCAGCGTGGCTACCCCACAGGAAGCAGCCCAGGAGCGCGGGAGAATGGTACCCATAGGATTTTCTTCTATGTTTGCCATTTATGGGTGTGAGTGCCTGCAGAATTTTAAGGTAGCGTCTTATATTCAGGTATTGTCTCCCCCCCCCTTGAATTTTAAAGGTGCGGCTTATTTGCAGGTGTGGCTTATATTTGGGCCAATACGGTACTGCAAAGAGATTTATTTCCCTACCTTTTTTAATTTCTTTACAGTTCTGTTAAACTGTTTCTAACTAGTTTTATGCAGGTGTTTCTCACTGTAGTAAGACAGCTCAGTTCCTTCTCCTGTTTCATGGCTTGGTTTAGAGTTACAATTCCTGTGCAGAATTGACTTTTCTTCTTTTTCGCATTTAAATAGGTTTCAAACTTATGTTGCAATTCTACACTTAGCGTGTTTTCTTTAACCGCTGAATTTGTGTATGTTTCAAACATGGGTGTAGTATAAGCAGCTTAAAAGGAAACATGCTGCTATTTGAGACATTCCTGTCCCCATATTTTTTCTTGCTGTATTATTCTTCCTCTTCCTGATCATTGGGGAAACTCCTCTTATTATTGTTAGATTTATATCCAGACCTTTTCAGCTGTCATAGATAGGTATTCGGCATAAACTCTTCTTTTCAGTGGAATTGTTACTATGCTTACAACACCTATCCTGTCTCTAAATTGACTTCTTTTCATTCCGTTCCCTGTCTAAATAGAAGATCATGCTCAAAGAGAACACATTTTTGTGGGAGAAAGTTGAGGCAAACAGGCAGTGAAACATTTTGTGGTAATGAGAGGAAAACAGGTATAACTTAAAGCTGGCACTGTGTTATGGGAAGATCATCCAGGGTACTGTTTAACTAGATTTTACTTGGAGTAGAACTATTGAAGTGAATAAACATGACTAATTTGACCACATTAATTTTCAGTAGGTCTACTCTGAGTAGAACTTTGTTGAATACCACCCAAAGCTTTTTTTAAGTCCTTTGCCATGTGTAGCCTCTCACTTCAGTTGGGGAACCCTTGTACAGGATGGGCAGAACAAAGAAAGCTCAAATGTTTCTTTAAATATTTTTAGATCGAGCTGGAAGCATTAGCACTCTTGACTCACTGGACTTTGCAAGATATTCAGATGATGGCAACAGGGAGACAGATGAACGGCTGGCTGGTGAGCAAAATTTCATATAAAATAAGCTATTGTATGTTGCTCAGTGAATTTTTATTTAGAAATAGTCTTTAGGTGTGTCACATTTATTTTTTAAAGTTATCTTTTAAGGACTTCCGGGTTGGCGCCATCGCCGAATGGCGGACTCCCTCCGAGCTCCGGAGGGAGTCTGCTCGGCAGGGGCTGGGTTCTACCGCACCGGCGATGCGGGGACCCTTAGAAACCACGGCCACGGAGGCCGTGGACATGGAGACTCGGCTTGCACCGTTAGCGCCCTCCCGACTCGTGAAGGAGCCTTTTTAAAGGCTACGGATCGGGTGCCGGGGAGAAGCGTGGTGCCTTGAGTTTTCTGCTTCCCCTGCTGAGCGAAGCCGCATGCCATCCGGCGGAGAGCGCTGACTTCTTCCATTGAAAATTCGGACTTTTCAACAACAACCCGTGAGTAAATTTGGAAACCGGGCTCAAAAGGAGGAAAAAAAATTTTTTTTTTTCGAATTGGATACGAGCGGGGGGGATCCAAAAAGGAAGTCAGTCCCCTCCCTATTGTAAACTTTCCAAAACAAGGACGGGGAAACCAAGACCCAAAAAGGCTTGCATTGCTGATAAAAATCCAAAATTTCACGATGGGGAACTACAAGAACTGTGCTGGAGGAGGAACTGGAGAAGGGAAACGCAACCCCCCCCCCTGGGAACCGGGGCGACTGAAGAGAGAGCCTGGTGAAAGGAGTCGGAGATTTTGACAGCTGTCAAAATAGCTGTCAAAGTCGAAAAGCGGAGTGGATTTTATTATGAGAACTTGGCTGGTTAAATTTGATACAATTTGCTACAACTTGTTAAAATTTGGATACAAAATGGCGAATATGGATAACAAATTGACTTTTGGATTAGAGGAAACAAAGTCACAACAATCCCCCTTGAGGAGCTTCGGGACATTACAAGGATTGGGAAAGTGGAAAAACACCAATGGAACTTTACAGGACTGGTTATCTTCTGGGAAAGCTGCAAAACGGAAATAACATCTCGTCTTCAGGGTGTTTTCTTTTTTGTTTTTTTAAAGGAGACAATAGATTTTTCTATTGAAGAAAGGAAGGGACTGAACGTAAGGTTTTGCCCCTGAATAACAACCATCCCTGCAGACTTACCAAACTTTCGAATTACAACGTTTTAGCAGCGGAACAAAGGGAAATTAGACTACAACCTGGAAAGAACAATGGAGGGAGTTCTATTACAGTTTTATTAAAGACTGAAGTTAAAGTTTTGAAAAATAATGATAATAATAATAATTTTGATTTTCAAAAAAATTTATTTTTAATTTTAAAAAGAAATAGCCAGCAAGGAGTTGGGGAAAAGTTGTGATTTATGGCCTTAAGAATTCCAGGCAGACACTAGGGGTTGATGGTCAGGGGGAAATTAAACCGGAGACAGGGGGGGGAGAACTAAAACTCCAAAGGCTTGCCAACTTTGTTATTTTTTGCTGAATTGGTCTATTATTCATTATATTTTTTTTTATTTTCTACCTTTTCTGTTTCTATTATCTGGGGTGCTTCTTTTATTAAAAAATGGAAATTGTGGAATGACATGGGGTGGGTCTTGGGGAAAGAACACTGGGTTTTTTTTCTTTTTTTTTATTATTATTAAGGGTAAAACAAATTAAGTTTCAATTTGAATGGGGAACTTGTTTGGCCAACAATATGAAAGGGGAATATGGTAGGGGTTGGGGAAGGGGGGAGTCCCGTAAAGTGATATTTTTTGTATTTTTGAAAAATTTTAATAAATATTATTTAAAAAAAAAAAAATAAAGTTATCTTTTAAGTAATGCTTTGTAAAGTTTCTAGTAATGTGGAATATTTTTGAATGGTTTATTAAATTTGTAACATTACCTCTTTGGCTAGTTGATTTATTTATTTTTAATACAAAGAAACTGTTCTTTAAAAAAGTCCCATTGATCCATTTTATGCTTTATGTCTTTTTCTGTCACTGTAATAATTGTCACAAAGCAATAGCATTTGAAGTCAACCTGAAGACAACTACTGCATCTAGTTTTGTAAGGAACAAAATGCTGTTGAGAGACACAAATCCTTTTAAATATAAAACCTTTTGAATGGCTGTTTATGTTTCTGCTAAATGGTTTCCTTATTGGTCCAGAAAGACTAGTGTGAACAGGCTGACTAGCAGTGTACTGTGTTGTACAATTCTAAATGAAATAGGTTAGAAGTTGTGATAATATTCAAATATAAAAAATGTTAAAAGTTGATTTCCTTAAAACTGATAGTGAAGACAAAAGCCTTATATGATCAACCTTCTAGCGTAATACTTTCGGGGTTGAATATTGCATTTAAAAAGATTGTCAGCATTCCAGAATTATCATATTTTTCCATGTATAAATGATGTTTTTTGCTTTAAAAATTTAGGCAAAAATTGGGGGTCATCTTATACATGGATTGTGAATGCACAGGCGTTTGGCCCCAGGCACTGGTATGGGCGGCCTGGGCTCAGGCTCTTAAAATATGGTAACCCTAACTTTGGACAACCTCCGCAAAAAAGTTCAACAACTTTGGGCGACCTCCCACTCCCAAAAGCTCAAAGTTGTTCTGTTTGATGCTTAAATTATTGATTTCTTAATTTTAGGTTCAAAAAAAGGGGGGTCATCAGTCTTATACATGGGGTCATCTTATACATGGCAAAATATGGTATACTTCTTGGGTTGAATGTTGCAGTGTCATGCTGTTTTATCTTGAACTTGCCAAACATTAAGAGCCACAGAAGAATGGGTTTTGTCTTGATAAAAAGATCTTAGTGGTTGTGTAACAACTGGTTGCCTGTCTTCTGCAATAGTTTTGTTACCTCACATGCTTTAGAAAAAGAAAAGTGAGGGGACTTTAATTTCTTCACAGCTCCACGGAGAAATCGCTGCCCTGGTTTAGCTATCACACTGAACTATGATTTAGGTTGACATCCAAACTAGGCTAGTGGATTCTCCACTGGGCCATGGAGAATGAGCTACAGGAAGCCTCCAGCTCCTCCCACCCTTCCATCTCTGGCACAGTTGTCAGAAAGGGTTTGGAAACGGTGGCTGCTGCTTTGCTGGCTATGGTTGGTTTGCAACGAAACAATTTAAAAACCTGTGGTGAGTCAGAATTGCTCTCAGGGTACCGGCATAACATCTGCTTACCTGGATGGGGTTGGGGGCAGGGCATAGTCAGGGTTGCAATATGCTGCTCCTGGCCAGCCCTAACCCAGCCTGGTAAGCAGCAATGATGCCAATGTTGAGATGGTAAGCTGCAGTGATGCCAGTATGGTTCACCTCACCACATGTTCCATATCTGCTGTTGGCAGAGATTACGCCTTTCCCCCTAAGGTGGTTATGCTTATTGTGAAGACTTGACGTGCTATAAATTCCAGGGAGGTAGCTGTGTTATTTTAGCTACAACAGATTTAACAGTCTCCTGTGGACACCTTTAAAGGCATGTGACTGGAACCAGAGAAGCACATGGGGAAGTCCAGCGGATAGAGGAGCCCCCTGAAGCAGCATGAATATTAGAGGCAGGAGCAGGGAATGGGTGCAGACCGGAGGCTTGTGCTAGCAGATGCACTTTCTGCTCACACAAGAGACCATCTGGATCCCAGCCTAACATATTTATTGCAGCAAGAGTGTTTTTGGGTTACATCCAACTTGATCAGTTGAATTTTCAGAAGCTAATGGAGAAATAAACATATTAGTCAAAGCTGGAACAAAACTCTATTGTTTTTGATTCTGCTAAAGTCAGGGCTGCAGTTATGAAGTCATTATTATCAATGGGGGGAGTCTAGTCACTGTCATATTTTTATCTGAAAAGAATGAAAATAGCTCTTTAAATTGTAATAAAAACAATGACTTGTTTTTTAATAGAATATGTGGGTTGGAACCAGACAAAGTTAGTTGTGCTTTAGCTTGCCCCATCGGAATCTAACTTTAGGGTGCAATCCTATAACACCTTCCTGGGAGTAAGTCTCATTGAACTCAGTGCTTGATTCTGAGTAGACATGTATAGGATTGTCCTGTTAGTCTGGAGCCAACCACCTGTTTTTATTTCAGCCAGTCATGCTTGATATATTGTTGAATATCTATAATACATATATATGCTAGCTGGATTAAAATGTTAAATGTCTGAAGAGAAACCATGCAGCAGAGTAAACTGTTTTAATGGTAAAATTAAGTACACAATGTTAAGTTACACTGGTTGTTTAGTGTATTTCAGAGCTGTTAATTAGATAATAGAAAGACTTTGCCGTCTGACATGGGTTTATGTGATATGGTTTTTCTGGCTTTCTGTGCCCTTGGTGATATGTCTTGCTGTTGAACATTAGTTTCCTTACTGGAATTCCTGAGCTTCTCTACAATTTGTGTTCTTGCTATCTTTTTTTGAACATTTTTATCATCATGTTGCAGGGCATTTCTGATCTGCAATTGTTCTGTAACAAACTATTTTTATATCTTTTAAAGGAAGAACCTTTTAATTTAAACTCAATTCATCTACAAGTTGAGTAACTTTTCAAAAAGCCAAGGTTATAACCAAATTGTGCTAATGCTGGCTGCTTCTACAGAATTAATTTATTAATCAGTAGAAAGTCTCAACATTGTTTTCAGACTTTGTTGCACAGAAATATTTGCAGATCAGCATTGCTGATTCCTACAGATTTTTTTCACTTTCTCATCAGATCCTCAGTTGTGCTTTCGTAGTTCTGCAGTAAAGTTCTGTGCATCAAACAAGTTCTTTCCATGTAGTAGATGTGATGTACTCTAACTACCCATTCTGTTTTTAAAGAAGAAAAATGCAAACTGAGTGAATCTTTTTCCCATACACACTTACTACCAACATATTACACAAATTCATCCATAAAATACAGTTATCGCCATACGTTATCCAGGGGTGAAAGGCTCCAAGAAAACAGCACCTGCTTTTTTGGTACAACCTAGGTTATTCCAATATAAAGATTTTTAAGTAATTACCTAAAAAATACAGGACTGTAGTCAACTAGGTTTTACCCAGAGTAGGCCCATTGAAGTTAATGGAACTAACTTAAATATGTTCATTAATTTCAGTGGCTACAAATTAGTTGAATACCACCTATAATTTCCCCCAGATTATTATATGTTGATAGCGTTAAATGTTAATTACAAATGTCCAAAGTGAATTCTAACCCCTTAACTCAATCAATGTAAGTTCCAGTTCTGAGATATTTGATAAATTGGATCTACTTACATATTGTTCAAAGTGCTGTGGCAGAAAGCAATTCATAAATGTTAAATTATCTCATCTTGTCTAAATGATGGAACAAATGTTTTGTTTGGAAAATTATTAAATGTGTCTCTAGCAAAATTTAAAGTGGTGTAAGGAGTAGAACCAGCCCACTGATAAGCTGCTCCAAAAAACATCATGCCACATAGAAAAACATAGAGCTGCCTCCAGTAGCTGTAAAAATGTAGATTATAACCTGTGTAGTTGCTGATAATTCCATTTTGTTGATGAAAGTTGTATTTCAAATTCATCCCAGTCCCTCAAAGCAAGTCACGCTCATCTTCACACTTCTCTTTTTCAACTTTAAAGTATTAGTCGTCATTAATGCCTTGTAAGGAAAATCTTTCAAGCTTTCCAAAGTGGTACAATATTCTGCTTAAAGCCTATAGCATTCCTTGTCAGACAGCTTAAGTTATTCATTAAGGTTAGACTTTAATTATGGAAAATGTTCACCAGTTTGCTTCAGTCTAACTCTGCTGCATGCGTTCATGAGTTCCATAAAGATTGCATGCTTTGTCTTTAATACAAATTGTATTTTATTTTCACACCCATCCTTGCTTTTTTATATTTCATTTTTGTTTCCCTATTCTTGGTTGGATGCCTGTGTATGTTTAATCCAAATCCTTGTCCAGTCCTGGAGTTTGAACTACGGAAAGCAAAGGAGACCATTCAGGCCCTCCGAGCCAACCTGACTCAGGCTGCAGGTGGTGTACATAAACCTTTTCCTTAGTTTTTTTTTTTTTCATTTTGACAAAATAGCAGTAGGTGATGCCTCACAAAATGGAGAATAATAATTTTTTATATATTGCTGTTTGCAGAAAATGAAGTTCCTTTGCAGGAACGGAGAAATTACAAATCAAGTCCTGAAATTCAGGTGGGTAGTTTGGACGGGGGGGGGGGGAAGACACCCTATTATTTGCTGTTATCGTCTACCAGCAGTTAGCCAATAGCCTTTTTTATAATAAAAAAGCAATATTTATATACTCCTTGATTGCAGTAAAACTTGTAGGTGGTGTGGGGGCTGTTTGCCTGTAGATAGATATAGATAGATAAATAGATACATACATACATACATACATACATACATACATACATAGACAGACAGACACACTACACAATTAGCTTGTTGAGTACACCGTGTAAACTACTCTGTGATATCTAGACATGACTGAGCTGCTATCTTAATACATAAGATAATGATAGAATAAATATTCTAATGAGAGTATTTACATCTCTTACATAACTTCCTTCTTTTTCCTAGGAACCAATTAAACCTCTTGAAAAAAGAGCTCTAAACTTCTTAGTCAATGAATTTTTATTAAAGAACAGCTACAAGCTTACTTCAATAACTTTTTCAGATGAAAGTGATGATCAGGTAAGTTTGAATAATAATTCCGTTACAGCTTGTCTTTTCCCCACTTACCTTTCCAAGCACTTGATAATTCTTGAGCCTAGTTTCCAAACAATATTTGTGTAGTGACTCATATGTAGGAGAGACTGGTGCAGGGTTATTGTTTTGGTCATAGCAGGAAATAGTAAACCACAAATGGAGGCCCACAACAAAATACGTCTATCACCAGCTCCTGACAGTGGTGCTCCCCCTTCAGGGCTGCAGCCAACTTGGAACATGAACTTTGTAGTGCTGTTCAGAACTCATAGAGGGAGATAAGTCTTCAGGAGGAGCAGGTGTTCACCCCCTCACTCCTAAAATATTCCATTGCTATGCTGTTAAGTGCTGAAAGGTTCAGGTGTGGATCTGGCTGCCAGCCTGGGACTTCTTTAGAGCACAGAGAGAGGTTTCTAGAGAAGGAGAAGAAAGATGAGAAAGGCCACCTTCCCTGATTAGCCTGGGAAGAAGACATTTTTGTGGTTTTTTAACTTGGTGGCACCCATCTCTGTAACCTTAGAACCCAGGGGGTGGGGGAGATTTGCAGGTGAAATCGTCCTTTTTTTTCTTTTCTCATTCCTGAAACCTCCCTATAGACTTGGGGCAGCCATACCCAGCTAGCTGGTACAAGGCCAGAGTTCAGGTATTATAACACTTCTTTGGGCTTCTCTGTCAATCTCCAACTTTACTGTCTGGTGACCTTTTATGGGGCCTGATGGCCACTGCTCCCTCTAATTCTGGAGCCATATCTGGTCAAGTTTTTCAGCTCGCCCTCTGTCTTCCACTCAGCAATTTCCCCCCTCCTTTTTTGGCAAATGTTGACATGGTCTCTTGCTTCTTACTGGAGATTTCCCCCTAAGGTGCCAGGATCCTGTCTGCCATGCTGATTTTTGCTTAGAAAGGGGATTTCCACAGCATGGCTTATTTTGGGGTTCAGTTTAAGAGTCTGGCTGTCTGGTCCATGTTGGACATCTGTTTCCTTCAACCCTCCCCCATCTGTCTTATTTTTCCAGTCTGTTGCATCTCAGAAGTCATATAGCTCCTGTCTTCAGCCTTCTGAAAGGAACACCAAGCTTGCGCATACACACACAGGCATGCGCATGCTTATGTCTAACCAAGGTCAACTCATAACAATACTTGACGGGATGAGAAGGGAAGTTAACAATTAATCTTCTGCTTTTACACTTCTAAAGGATTTTGAATTATGGGATGACGTAGGACTGAACATTCCAAAGCCTCCAGACTTGCTACAACTCTACCGTGACTTTGGGAACCACCAAGTAACTGCAAAAGATGTTGTAGATGTAGCAGTTGGCCCGGAAGAGGATGAATTTGACGCAACCACTCCTATCCTAGAGAACATTCCTATATTTGGAACACCAGAATCTATAGAGGTAGGCAAATATCATTCACTTTTGTCAGTTTAAAGCCTGCTACCAAAATGCAGTTTGATAAATTATTTCCTTCCCCACCCCTTTATGTTTTTCCCCGCTTTAGCAATGTGTAATGGTGCAGAAATTGGAAGATCAAATTAATGTGTTAAGCACCGAGAAGTGGTCTCTGCTGGAACAAATACGAAGGCTTGAAAGGTATATCCTCCAGCATTGTAGACTATGTGCTTTTTAGAAAATGGGAAGTTACTTGGCATTTTATAGTCTCAGAAAAGACGGATGGCACAGATAAATAAATGAATCACTTAAATGCTCAGTAGTCACCTCAGTTACAACATAAATGGTAAACAATTCAATATTTACTTGACTTTGTAACTTCTTGTGTCTTGTTGATCTTAATGGCACAGTTAAGCGTGCCCAACTTTGTTTCATTTGTGCCCTAAATTGCATTGAATAGGCCAGACATTGAATTATGCTGCTTAAGAAACCACTTTGCTTACCAATGTGGTTTAGTTGCTATTTTCAAGCTAACAGCTTTCAATACCATCAACCATTGTATCCTAGAACACAAAGCCCCAGGGAGCCTTCCCACAGCAGCTGGTCAGAAGGAGGAATGATTACTGTTCCTTACTTATAAGCTCTTATGGCAAATTTATTCCAGTAGAAAACTGCTAAGTTTTATTCCTATGAAGTGTAACTAAGGTTTGTTCTATGCCTTGTAGCTTGTGGTTTATCTGGGAGAGTTAAACCATGAGCCTGGTTTCAGACCATGGCTTAGCTCAGCAGTACAGATAAATAACCAGGGAGGAGGAAAGTGACCATGGTCTTGTATTTAGGAGTCCTTGCATTTGCTCATTTGGGTTAAGCCATGACTTGGCTTAGCATTACATATGAACAAGGGTGCTACATGCTCCCTTCAGTATGATTTTTATCATGGAAAAATGGGGTTTTAATGGCTACAGAAGGGTTGCGGAGTCTGTGGTCCTCCGAAGGTTAGATTCCAATTCCCAGATTGGGAATTATAACACAACATTTGGAGGAGTTCCCTATTCCTAGGTTTAATAAATAATTTTAGAAAACCTTCCAGTTTCAGTTCCTAAGTTTCTGAAATAGGCTTTGTATATGACCTGGAACAGATTTGGAAAACCTGTTAATATATATTTTAGGTTACTGGAAGTGGTTTACTTACTAACTTGTTTCTTAATTCCAATCCTTTATGTCCTGCCTCCCTCTTTTCAGTGAGATAGAGTACTTAAGAAATGAAAAAACTCCTGTTCCAGTGATATTCGATTCAATCCAGTCATCTTTAGCTCAAGTGCCTCTCACAGTCCCAGACGATAACGGGAGATATTTAGATATCCAGAGTTCGCTTAATGACGGTCAACATGGTGACACTGAAGAGAAAAGGCCTCCTAAAGAAGATATGAGAATTTCTTTTCCTTTGAAGGAGAGAGAAAAGCTTCCATCTTGTCCTCCATCAAATAAAGCTGCCATACACTTCGATAAACCCAATAGGTTAGTGGCTTATTCTTTTCCAAGAAAAAGAATACCAATATTGTAAGATTCTTTTAATGTTTCACTTGCTGCACAGGGGCAGATTTAACAAGTTTGTGAGGGATCTGAATTTTTAGTGCACACCCCCTAAGCATTTGGGTTTCCCCCCTTCTGACATGGGAAACTGCCATGCGTGAAGCTAACAGTATTTCTCCTGCCTACCTTCCAAGTGCTGACCTGAGCACTCATGCTCCTGCATTGTGTGTCCAACTTGCTTGCATTCGTACCATTTAAGCACTGTTTGACCGTGGTGGTCATTAAAATAAAATAAAAAGGCTCATGGTTCACTTCTCCAGCCATGGAAACTGCTGCTGCAGGATTAAAAGATGGGGCTCTAGTTGCATAAACACTTCATTCCTGCATGTACATATTGCTTCTTTGATCACAGGTCAGAGATTTGAACCCCAGCCACCGCCACCACCCCTATTAAAACAGATGGTTATGCCTGCTGCAAGTATGTTGAGGCCCTAGCTTTGAGATGAAAGGTGGTTTGTTTGACATTTGGATGCAGCCCCAATGAGGCTGTCTCGTGTTCCTTTTGTTCTTCCATCTTGTCCAGGTACCTTCAGACCTTTTCAGACCCAGGTTCCACGTTTAACCCAAACATGCATTTGGGGATCCAGTTCTTAAGTCTTTTACCATATATTTGCATGGTGATGGTGCTCCTGTTGTGACCCCCTTGGGATCAGGCGATGACCCGCTAGTGGGTCGTGACCCACCAGTTAGACCAGTGATCTAGTCCATATAACATCATGAGCTTATAGATACTGATGCTCATCTTTTACCTCAAGAAAATGTGCAGTCACACTATAGGTTTTCATGCCTTACTAGTAATGTTCATGTATAGCATTTTTAAAAGACTTTATTATATGTGTTTCTCACCCTGAGCCTCAAAATAATAGTTTTGAATATGCTTTAAGTGGGACTTGATAATGAGCTTTCTTTTTGAAATGAATAATTTACTCATAAGCAATTTGAGATACCTTCTTGAAATCAGGACTGCTTCCTGAACGCTCTTTGTAAAAACCCATATTTGAAAATTGCTACATTTGTATCAAAAGACTGAAATATAATTGGCTCAGAATATTAACAAAGTCAGTTTCCCCATTTGGTTTGTAGTAGGCAGATAACCATTTCTATCCAACATTGTAGGATCTGAGGATTTTGATTCTTCCCCCCTCCCTAGTACATTACATGCAAGCATAATTAGGGTGGCATTTTAGTAAAATCCATTTGAATCTTAATCCTAGTTTACATGAATTACGAATGGTTCTTGTTTCCATTTTGGAAC
This sequence comes from Podarcis filfolensis, assembly GCF_964270895.1. Classification (NCBI taxonomy): domain Eukaryota; kingdom Metazoa; phylum Chordata; class Lepidosauria; order Squamata; family Lacertidae; genus Podarcis; species Podarcis filfolensis. The sequence goes on from NC_139603.1 coordinate 24,755,424, forward strand.
GTTCTGTTGCATTGAGAAACATAACTTTCATCTTTTCAACAGACATATGTAACACCCCCTTCCCCTAGTAAAATGCCTTTGTAAGTTGGGTTGGGTTGCACTGTAAGAAGAAAAGCGCAATATGAAATTTATAAACAAGACAGGTAATTCAAAAGATAGCAGTTGTTAATTACACTTTCCTTCTTGGTAACTTGTCCAAGCTCAGTGTACTTCTCTTTGTTGGGATGTAAATGAAATAATCAAGAAATAGATAAAACTGAAATGTTGTTGCTGTTTTTTATTTTAAAAATCTGTTTACATCAGTGGGCAAGCTTTTGGTTTCTCGTGGAAACTAGTTTTCTCAGTCGAGTAATATAATCTGTATGATAGTGTAGGAGTAACATTTGAGAAGTTTTTGGCTAATCTGTAAAGCAGTTTAGAATTCTAGCAGCATGTACACACACACACACACACACACACACACACACACACTGTGTTCTGTAGCTGTCACTTGTGAGTCAAAGAGGCATGCTACTAATATCAGTTATCCAACTGTCTTCTATTTCTCCCCACACCCCAACTACTGCAGGAAGCTGTCACATGCGTTCCATCAAGCATTGCTGTCTTTCTGTCAAATGTCAGCAGAGAGCCGTTTGGGATCAGAGGTATATGTCCTTTTTGGAAAATGTTAAATCTTGATGAGTCGTAACATCCAGGCTGAGGAGACCATCTTGCTGAATTTTTAATACTCCAGCAGACTTCTGGCCCGTTGCTTATGTAGCTCCGTAGAGGAGATTTTAGAACCTTTGGACTGGTTATTACCTTTGGCAGCCACACCAAGTAGCCTCAACAAGTGCCATTGTTGAAATGGGGGTGGCTCCAGTTGTATTACTCAGATGGAGTTATACTGCTCCTCATGTGTTAGCCTACACAGATAACCTTTGTGTCTTTTGGTTTCAAGACGTTTAAAATGAGCATGTCAATCCAGTATCCTGTTGTGTGCTGATTTCTGGGACGGAAACCAAGACGTGACTGATTTCTTAATTTACCTTAAGAATTGCACAAATGCCATTGCAGAATATTATTTCTTTTTCTTTCTTTTTTTAAATCAAAATTGCACTTCCAGGTGTCCCGAATTGCTGATAGTGAAAAAAGCGTCATGCTGATGCTTGGGCGTTGCTTGCCGCATATCGTTCCTAATGTCCTGCTTGCAAAGAGAGAGGTGAGAAGTCCAGACATTTTTATTTCAATTTTATGCAACATTTCTGTTTATTGAGAAGTTAGTAGTGTTTATTATGTTGAAGTCGATTACTTGCAATCATCTTATTACTTTTGTGCATGCATCTCTGCTCCTAGAGAATGGTTGTGCACCTCTGCCAGGTGAGTTTAGCAAAACAGCATGATATCCTACTCTTTGTCCTTTTGCTTAAGATCCTTGATGGCACTCTGCAGGGCTGTTATTGTGAGTCCATCTGTTTTGCCCTTCAGTTTGCTTACTTGTGTTAGCTAAACCCACTTCTAGTGCTTCTGTGTGTCAAAGCAGAGTTATAATATTGAATTGGGGTGAATTAGCCTCTTAACATCGATGAGAATTATATATGTATCATTTAAAACAATACATATATAATTAACAGAGGTTCTCAAGGCAGCTTACAATATGTTTAAAATATGGTGAAACAATCAGGACGTTAGAACCTAACTAGATAGGAATTCTTTATCCAAGTTACCATTGACATGGCTTGCAACTGTTGGCTCCCAGCGACAGGCATAAGAGGTCCAGGGGGTGGAAAGAAGGCAAAGATTAAAAGATGCTCCCCAGTCGCTTGATTCATCTGGCACTGAACATCTGGACCACAGCAGATTTCAAGGGGAAGGGGGAATACTTCTGCACTAGAATTCATTGCGAAAAGAGCCAAACATTAGGAGTCCCTTGTAAGGGAAGTAAGTTATATAGCTTTATTTCTTGTAAAGCAGAATATATGCTGGTAAAAAGCAAATAGAGCTACAAATATTGTTGTGCCTATACAACTTTTACAAGAAGAATGTCCTTAGAATTGAATAGCATTTGGCAGAAGCAGCTCACCCAGCAGGACAGAGCTGCAACATAAACTTCCCGGCCGTGGAGACACTGCTGCTTACTGGGTGGTAGGAATCAGAGAAGCTGGTACAATCTGAGCGCACCAACAGAGCCAGTCTGGTGTACTGTCAACAAGCAGGCTGCCTCACCCTTTTCCCTCCTGGTAAGCAGCAGCAACGCCACTTCTGGAAAGCTAGGCATTGTGCCTTTCCTCCATTGGGCAAGGCACTTCCAGTGTTTGGGATTCAAGGGTTGATATGCTGTCACTTTTACAATGTAGATTATAATGCAGGGATAGGAAACCTGGTGCCTTCCAGATGTTGTGGGACTCCAGTTCCCATCATCCCCAGCCAGCATGGCCTATGATCAGGGATGATGGAAGTTAGAGTCCAACACCTGGTGGGGAGCAGGTTCACCGTACCTGCCGTGATGTGAGTCACATCATACTAACAGGATGATTCTTCTTGTAGGTCCTTTTAGTGGTCTGGGATTTGGCCCTTATTGACAGAACTTTCTAATGCATATTATAAAGAATGACGTGAGCTGAAGACGAGGCAGTTGTGTGTGTTTTGTTTTTGGTTAGGAACTGCTTTTCCAGCCAGCTTGGCTTTACCTATTAATCTAGAGAAATAGTCATGCGATTGGCATTTTAGCCCTTGGGGGCTGTATGAAAAGGCAACCAAGTCAAGAAATGTGTACTGATCCCTCTGTTACAATGACTTAGCAACCTCCATGTGTCTATAAACTTTTCATTAGATACATTGAAATTCTACAATTGCATGCAGCATTTAAGTCTATAAACTGTATACCTTATGGACTAAACTAATGATTCTGTTTAAGTTGTGATAGAAAAACAACTGTGTAAGATGTGTTCCAGGATCAGTTACTAATTTCTGACTCTTGCCGTTTGGCTTGGCGGGGTGCTACTTGAGCTTCTCTTTGCAGCTCCTAGTTACACTTGGAGTTAGTGTAAGATTTCTGCAGCCTACCTCCTGCTTACTTTTCCCTTGCAAAATTTGTGGAAATAATAATAACTACATAAACATTCAAGTTACTATCTGTGTTTTAGATATGAAATGTCTTACATTAGAACCTTGTGCTTGCATGTAAACTTTTTTTTAAAAAAAGTAAAATATATTTGGCAAAATGCTGAATTTAGAAGAAAAGAAATACTAATGTTTTGTGTTGGAGCCTACTTGTGCACAAACATGAGGCCCATATTTTTATTTCAGTTTCCCTCATTTGGCATAATTTCAACAAATAATACACCTTCTGTTTTTATATTACACTCCAATACTAATTGTTGTGTATATAAACATGCGTACATTATGTGAGTGAACGATTGAATAACTAGGTTCTTAATGTTTACTTTTCCTGGATTAGTTACATGCCTGAGAAAGTCAGAGCAATGTTGAGTTTATTGCAATATAGTACCCATTTCAAAACATACCACATGGGTATACTGCTTCAAAGTTCAACAGAATATGAATAATATGACAATATATGTTAGGTTGTTTCTGATTTCATGAGAAGCAGAATGGTATTTTTTATATTATTAATTGTATAGATCAATATATTTACAGGGATCTGGTCACAGGGAGCAAAAGTAGCATGGAACTAGTTCTGTGAATTCCATAGGACTTTAAGGCAATGGCTTAAGGCAAAGACATGGACTCCCATGTTGTCTGAACCTGGGTTTAGCTCTCTCCAGACGAACCATGAGCTGCAACCAAGATTTGTCCAATACTGTATGGTTATGGTTTTCCAGGACAGCTAAACTGTGAGCCCAGGCTCAGATGACATACTAAGCTGAAGTGTGACTTAGCTCAGCACAGCAGCAAAACAATCAGAAAGGAGCAAAGCGGCTGTGATCTCCTTTCCCAGAAAGAAACCTCACATTCACACTAAGCCATGGTTCATGACGTGTGACTCAGACCAAAGAATAGTTAAAGCGTTACAGCTTTGTGTAAATAGTTATTTAAGAAGTTGTTCAGACGGGTGCTTTACTAAATTGAATGGTCCATCTAGGTGCAATCTTGGATTTGTCGATACTGTATCAGAAAACCTGTTTTGGTGGTTTGGGCCATTATCTTCTGGCACGTGAGCAGCATTGTGGAAGAAAAGAAAACACCCCTAGATTATTCATGTTTTGCCTTTAGAGCAAAGTGGATTGTGGAATTATTAGTTCTTCTGGCGAGGAATTTTGCAGTGTGTTGTAGTTAGAGAACCTGAGGAGACAGAGGCAAATGAGAAGATTGTAGGTATGGCCGAGGAAGTCTTCATCACATAATAGACAATGTACTTGAGGTAAAGCTTACAGAAGAAAAACACTTCATTCCTTTGGGAAACATTGTATTCTTTCCCAGTAAAGTCAAGTAAAGGTAAAGGGACCCCTGACCATTAGGACAAGTCGTGGCCCACTCTGGGGTTGCGGCGCTCATCTTGCTTTATTGGCCAAGGGAGCCGGCGTACAGCTTCTGGGTCATGTGGCCAGCATGACTAAGCCACTTCTGGCGAACCAGAGCAGCGCATGGAAACGCCATTTACCTTCCTGCCGGAGCAGTACCTATTTATCTACTTGCACTTTAACATGCTTTCGAACTGCTAGGTTGGCAGAAGCAGGGACCAAGCAACAGGAGCTCACCCCATTGCAGGGATTCGAACCGCCAACCTTCTGATCGGCAAGTCCTAGGCTCTGTGGTTTAATCCACAGCGCCACCCGCGTCCCTTAATGAAGCCTTCATAGTTCACCACTTAAATTAAAGCCTCTTTTCTTGACCGTTTGAAACCTATAGTTTTCATGTTATCAGAGTTATTTATTTCATTCTTTTTTTCCAAGAAACTGGGAAAGAAAAGCGAAGTACTACATAGTGCCTGAAACCTGGGTTGTGGGGCGCTGAAACACAATTCCTCGTCGCATTTGTGCCGCGGTGCCCGACAGATCTCCTGGCTCGTGCGGCACCAAAGCAGGCGCGTCTAGGGCTGCTCCTGGCAGTGGCAGGGGACAGCGGGAGGCTTGGGGCCACAAATGCAGAGCTGTTCATTGTGCTGCTCCAACTTCTTAAACAGCTTTGCCACTTCGGCGGCAGTGTGGCTACAGAACCACCCGCGACCCTCTCGCTTCCCGAGGCAGCGGCAGGAGTGATCCTGCTGCCCCCACCTTCTCCTCCTATTCTCCCTCCCTCTGTCGGGCAAAGCCTCCCTTTCTTCCCCTTCCCTAAGGGGGAAGTTTTGCTGATGAGTGAGAGGTGAGGTTTCGCTTCCCCACCCAGCCATGTAGAGGGATGGGGAGAGGGGAAGCTTCGCCTAACAGAGGGAGGGAGGATAGGAGGAAGAGAAGGCGGTGGCATCAGGATCGCTCCTGCTGCTGCCCTGTGGAGTGACAGGGTTGTTTGGGTCTGCAGGGTTGTTTGGAGCTACAAGCAGCTCCGCATTTGCTGCACCGATGGGGCTACGGGCAACAGCCCCAAGCGGTGCCTCGGCAGCATCCACAGTGGCGCAGGGTCTGGCAGGGGGATTTCTGCAGCCTCGCCGCCCTTCGCCCTCACCCACCCTCCCCTTACAGACCAGGCAGGCAGGAAGCCAGCTGAGACGCGGCTCTCTTTGAAGTTCAGCTTCAGCGATCTCTTTAACGTGGGGCTGGCAGGGAGCAGTTCCGCCACTGCCACCCTCAGCTCCAGCAGTGGCAATTTGAATCGAAATCTTAGGCGCAGTGTACTGCGACAAGAGCTCAGAAAATGCTTGCAATAGTAAAACTCCCTATCGCAGAATGCGCCCGTTACTATCGGAGTTTCATACATATTTTAAATAGAAATTCTGTTAAAGTACTTATTATGCGCATGCACTTCAGACATTCCAGCTTCATGAATAAACCGCCAGCCAGATCTTTAGACCTAAAATCCCAAAGGACTCAATCCGTATCCTTCTTAGCAGATTGACAGTCTTGCATTTTCCAGCCTAAGCAAGCCACTGAGAACTGCTTCCAGGTAAGGCTGCCTAGGAGTGCAACACACTTAGTTCAGCTATATGCTATCTCTTTCTTGGAAGGATTATTATTTACTTAAAGCCTTTTGTTCAGTCTACATGTAGTGTAAAGGTAAAGGGACCCCTGACCATTAGGTCCAGTCGTGACCGACTCTGGGGTTGCAGCGCTCATCTCGCTTTATTGGCCAAGGGAGCCGGCATACAGCTTCCAGGTCATGTGGCCAGCATGACTAAGCTGTTTCTGGCGAACCAGAGCAGCGCACGGAAACGCTGTTTACCTTCCCGCTGGAGCGGTACCTATTTAGCTACTTGCACTTTTGACGTGCTTTTAAACTGCTAGGTTGGCAGGAGCAGGGACCGAGCAACGGGAGCTCATCCCATCACAGGGATTCAAACCGCCAACCTTCTGATCGGCAAGTCCTAGGCTCTGTGGTTTAACCCACAATGCCACCCGCCTCCCGCCTCATGTAGTGTAGGTAGTCTGTATTACGCTCTTGCTCCATACCTTCTGCGCTCGAGAAATACCCTTGTCCCCGGGGCTCCAACTGTCCTCCCTCTTCTCTCCCTTTCATTAACAATACATGGAACATGCAGTAGGACATATCTGCTCAAGAAGATTTCTCATTGTCTCTCCGCTCCCATTGATAGAAGGAAGTTTAGAAGCACAGATGCAGCGATGCAGAGAACGCTCCAATCCCATAGTATACATGAAAGAATATGACCCACGGACGTGGACACACAGCTAATTCCATCTGATACAATTTCCAGCTTTCTGCAAGGTAAAAGCAATAGCCTTGTATCCGCTCCATATCCATTTGGATTAAATGAAACAACCTTGCAAAGAATAGTAAGCTGATACCTAGGTATAGATTGACCGGTCTCATCTAGTCATCCTCTTTAAAGTTTTGAGTGAGGAGGGACTCAAACTCATTTTCAAAAGCTTCCGATTTTAAATTTTTTAAACTGTTGATTTAAAAAAAAATACTTTACAGCATATACATGCGTATACATAGTTCCACACACTCAAATTGGATTTGATTTTGTATACTGAACAGCAGTTCCCATGTCACATGAATAGTTTTTGAAAGCAATGAAAACTTTCAGAAGAAGTTTGTGGAAAGGAGATTTGCTGGTCACGAAGAAAAAAATTCAAAATGGATGTGCCTAAAATAGCTCTTTAGATCTTGTAGTGAAACTTGAGCAAGCATTTGCAACTTCTGTTGTGCTGAATATTTTAACAATGTGCCAGTGATTAACCATCAAAATAGACTCTTTTGTTGGATTCATCAGTAGAACTGTTTAGCGTTTGTTTTTTACTCAGCATGCTTAAAAAACCCCCACACTTTTCAATGCCCATTCAAAATGATTGGACAGTAACATTAAATATCCTTGTAGGAAGCTCTTGGCTGACACATAAATTACAAATGACTTACCAGAAACTGAATGCTGGTTTATAATAAGCCCTGGCATGATGCAGGCTATCCAAAAGCTGCCTTGGATAAGGGCGTCTGATGCCACAATTGGATTTAATAGTTTTTTTAACAGGCATCTTCATACATGATGCATCACCAGTTGCTTTTGCGTTCTTAAGTAGAAGATTGGTATATAAGTTTTCTCCCATGCAGTGTTTTTTCCTGCATGTTCGTGTGCGTGTCACTTAGAAAATCAATAATGTGAGGCAAATAATAATAAATAATGTAGTTGCTTTGTTTTTACAATTAATTTAGTTTCAATGTTCGTCTTTTTCATCTTTTATCAGGAATACATGGTTGATCAATATTTTCCCACTTGATCAACTTTTTATTTATATTTTGAAATTTGCTACTTCTCCTTGGTGCCCTCCTTGCCACCCATTACCCTACCCCTTGTACAGGAAGTTAAATGTAAAATGATAATAACAGGCAAAGCTAAAATACATTAAAGCCAGTGACTTAAGTATTGCTATGTTCCCTTTATCAACATCAGCAGGCATTCAAAATTTCAATTTAAAGAACCATATGGATCAATTAAATTTGAATGTCAGTCAGAACTTGAGCATACGTACAAAACTCATCAACCTTGTCTCTAATACTGATATAGTGTACATCCTGTCACCTTTCTCACATCTAGATAGAACTCGCTTTGCATAGCAGGCCTTTCCTGACGACACTCATTCATATTGAAATGTGTTCCAAAATATCCATATTTTATGTTCTTTTGTGCAGTGAAGCCTTCATAAGGTAGGTAAAGGGACCCCTGACCTTTAGGTCCAGTTGTGGCCAACTCTGGGGTTGCGGCGCTCATCTCGCTTTATTGGCCGAGGGATCCGGTGTACAGCTTCCGGTTCATGTGGCCAGCATGACTAAGCCGCTTCTGGCGAACCAGAGCAGTGCACGGAAACGCCATTTACCTTCCCGCCAGACGTGCTTTCGAACTGCTAGGTTGGCAGGATCAGGGACCGAGCAACGGAAGCTCACCCCGTCGCGGGGATTCGAACCGCCGACCTTCTGATTGGCAAATTCTAGGCTCTGTGGTTTAATCCACAGCGCCACCCGCGTCCCTTAATGAAGCCTTCATTACTTGCTGGTTTTTTTTAGTACAAAAGTCATCATCACAATTCTCTGTTCTTATACTTATATACTTATATTATCCATCATAGCTTCTTCCTGGCTCTCCGAATCTACCTTGGGCTAGTCACACTTCTCGGAAGTCTCTCAGCCCCACTTACCTCACAGAGTGTGTGTTGTGGGGAAGGAAGGGAAAGGAGAATGTTAGCCGCTTTGAGACTCCTTCCGGTAGTGATAAAGCCGGGATATCAAATCCAAACTCTTCTTCTTCTTCTTCTTCTTCTTCTTCTTCTTCTTCTTCTTCTTCTTCTTCTTCGATTGTCTTCACTTCACTTGTTTGCAGCTGCTTGCTCCATTTTTGGTTTGTCTTTCAGAGCCCAGATATCTTAGGAAGAATGCAATAACACGGGCAAGCATTTTGTATCAAGGCTCAGATTTTCTTGAAAAATTCTATAAAAATTACCCGGTTCTTTAGGCTTTACTCAATGTATACATTATTTGTGTTACAACTGTTGAGACAGGACAGATTCTCTCTTTCTCTCCCTTCCTCCCCGCTCAATAATTGGGCTTTCCTTAAGACCCCAGTGACTCCCCATTTTGTTAGTGAAAATCCCACTTATAACATAGTTTGGAACAGTCAGAATACTGAAGCAAAAGGTAACCTACTGATAAGATTAGCCTTTGTATGTCATACCTAGCATAGCGGTAACTATCAAAAAGAGTAAAAAAAAGTAATTAGTTGGTTTGGGATGAATGGTGCCATGGCATAAAAACAGCAACAACCATAGATGAGTGTCAACCCAGAATTGCTGACGAGGAAAATAAAACATTATAATAAATTGTTGTACATTTTCCAAGTTTAGTGTGAGTCACCTTTTTGTATTTCTGAAGTATTGTTGGTGGTTCTTTCTCTTTTCATTTTACCAATAAGACATGAAATTAAAATTGGTTCACAATATCTTCCATTGTAAAGATTTGGGACGTGTGCCTGGAAAGAAAAGTTACAGCTGCTTACATTTTATTTCAAGACCAGGCCACAGTTCAGTTTCAATTAAGTGTAAAAGCTAGTGCAAAGCTACTGTAGTCCTCCAGCTGCAGATGCCGAATGTTTAGATACATTGCAGGAAAAACGATCAGGAACTAGGAAAATCTGCGTAATCTTTGCACTTACTTTGTTGCTTTTGTGGACAGAATGTGCACAGATATGAATTGCCCGGAACATCAGAATTCTGGTTTTAGTAGGTTGTAAAAAAGTAAAGGTAAAGGACCCCTGACTGCTAAGTCCAGTCGCAAACGGCTCTGGGGTTGGGGCGCTCATCTCGCTTTACTGGCCGAGGGAGCCGACGTTCATCCGCAGAGTTTTTCCGGGTCATGTGGCCAGCATGACTAAGCCGCTTCTGGCGAAACCAGAACAGCACACGGAAACGCCGTTTATCTTCCCGCCAGAGTGGTACCTATTTATCTACTTGCACTTCAATGTGCTTTCAAACTGCAAGGTTGGCAGGAGCTGGGACCGAACAATGGGAGCTCACCCCGTTGCGGGGATTCGAACCGCCAGCCTTCTGATTGGCAAGCCCAAGGCTCTGTAGTTTACACCACAGCACCACCCACGTCCCTGGTCTTAGTAGGTTGTAGAGCAGACTAAACCTGTTAAACTGGCATAATTGTTTTAGGGAAAATGTGTGGCAGCTATCAGTCGATAGTTCAAAACATTTGAGTCATGTCATCTCACTAACTTTCTTTAAATAGTGTGTGTATGTGTGTATAATATGTAAAACGTGTGTGTTGGTGTTTATAGGGATAGATAAATAGAAAGTGTGTGTGTGTGTGTGTGTGTGTGTGTGTGTGTACATTCACTCTCTATGGGACTATCCTATTTGCTCTGGGACTATCCTATTTGCTCCTATAGTAGGGGCTATCCTATTTGCTCTGGGGACATCTACTTAATTCATGGAGCAGCCTAGGTTCACACGGTATTCCATGACAGCTCTGGAATAACTGGATTGAAGTTACTTTCTGGCAGTCAATGCATAACACCAAATATTATTTTCTGTGTTTGCTTAGCCTCATCTTTGTTTGTGTTTTTTTAAAAAACAAAACAAAAAACTAAACCAATTTCTTTTCTTCAACTTCAGTAAGGAAACATATAGATAATAAACATAACCATTGTAGCACAGTCTTATTGGTGCTATTAGAACCTATAAACAGAACATGTGTTATTTTACAACTTGTGATTCTATGAGAAATAATATGCAAGCTAATTGTGCTCATGCTGGTCGTAGATTAACTAGATCTTATTTTACTTTATGGTTTAAAATGTTTTCTAGGCTTTTTTTAAAGACCGTTGTTTGATAGCTTTTCACCTTTCCCTCCCACTCGCACCTTTAGGAACTGATACCCCTCATACTGTGTACAGCTTGCCTCCATCCTGAACCCAAAGAGAGAGATCAGCTCCTACACATATTGTTCAACTTGATCAAAAGGCCAGATGATGAGCAAAGGTGTGTCTTTGATGTGTGGGAAACACTTTTCTTTTTTGAAATTTGAAGGCTATTAACTACTTTTCTTGTTGCAGGCTTTTAGTAAAATAGGAACATAGTATCTCTGGGCAGCCGCCCAGAATGGTTGGGGAAACCCAGCCAGATGGGCGGGGTATAAATAAATTATTATTATTATTATTATTATTATTATTATTATTATTAAATTTTATTTATATCCCGCCCTCCCCAGCCGAAGCCGGGCTCAGGGCGGCTAACAACAATAAAATAATACAACATTCTAAAATCATTTCATTAAAATTAATTCAACTCAAATTGATGGCAACCATTAGGCTAAAGTTCTGTGAAGATTGCCATTATTATTATTATTATTATTATTATTATTATTATTATTATTATTATTATTTATTACAGTGGTACCTCAGATTAAGAACTTAATTCATTCTGGAGGTCCGTTCTTAACCTGAAACTGTTCTTAACCTGAAGCACCACTTTAGCTAATGGGGCCTCCCGCTGCCACGCGATTTCTGTTCTCATCCTGAAGCAAAGTTCTTAACCTGAGGTACTATTTCTGGGTTAGCGGAGTCTGTCACCTGAAGCGTCTGTAACCTGAAGCGTATGAAACCCGAGGTACCACTGTATTATTATTATTAGCAGTCAGCAGTCGTTCACTTATACATTGCCTGTTCTCTTACAACAGAGGTGGGGAGCCTTTTTAAACTAGAGGAGCAATGGATGTATGGTAGGCTACCTTCTAGCCTTCAAAAGTCAGGTTTCTGAACACACCTCTTGACGTGCAGCGAAGCATCGAAGTACACATTCTAGCCAGGCACTTGAGGAAGGTTCAGAGGAAAAGCGTGGCTTAGGGAAATTCCCACGGGTGGAATAGAGATTTTGCCTCTAGGCCAGAGTTTCCCTGTCTCTGTTCTGTTAAAATTTTAACATACCCTGAGTGACAACTCACCGTAGTTTTCGCTCCGTTACACGCATTTTTTTCCTCCTAGAAAGTAAGGGGAAATGTCTGTGCGTGTTACGGAGCGAATGCTTCCCTCCTCCGTGGTTTCCAGCGGGAGAAGAACCGCTGAATGGGGAGGAGAGAGGGACAGAGTGCATCATTCTTTAAAGGAGCAAAGTGGGAGGGGAGAGGCTCTCTGTATCTCTCTCGTCCCCACTCAGTGGCTCTTCTCCCGCTTTGCTGGAAATAGCAGGAAAGATTTTCAGCTTGCTAAGGGGGGGGGGGAGAGAAGCAGACCCTGCTTGCTTTAAAGGAGCAAAGCGGGAGAGGGGAGGAGCTGCTTACACGAGTGTAGGCGGCTCCTATCCAGTTGGCTCCGTTAAAGCAAGCAGGCTCTCTGTATCTCTCTCCTCCTGCTTTGCTGGAAATAGCAGGAAAGATTTTCAACTCTCTAAGGGCGGGGGGGAGGAGGAGGGAGAGAAGCAGAACCTGCTTGCTTTAAAAGAGCCTACCAGACAGGAGCCGCTTACACGAGTAAAAAGCAAGCAGGCTCTCTGTCCCTCCAGCAAAGTTTTTCAGCTCGCTAAGGGGGGGGGGAGGAGGGAGAGAAGCAGAGCTTGCTCCACGCGTGCTCCTTGTCCCTTGAATGCTTTTCCTTCCCTCCCCACTTAAAACGTGGTTACAAAGCACAGATCCACATGGATCCTCAGGATTTTTGCACTGGGTCACCCCAAATTCACCATCAGATCACATAGCATGTCCATGGCTACAGTTTGCACCAAAAAAATCACGCACCCACTGTTGCCTGGGGCCGCAGTGGTGCAAAAACGTGGTTACAAACATGGATCCATATGGATCCTCAGGATTTTTGCATTGGGCTACCCCAAACTCACCATCAGATCACATGTCTGTGGCCACAGCATGAACCACAAAAATCATACATCCACTGTTTCGTGTAGAATATTTTTTTTCTTGTTTTCCTCCTCTAAAAACTACATGCGTGTTATGGTCGGGTGCATGTTATCGAGCGAAAAATACGGTAATATTCCTCGTGAAATCTGTACAGTCCAACAGATAGAAATTGCTTGCATGCAGGCTGTTAAAAAATAGAACCTTAGGCAGGCTGGGAAGCGCAGGCAAGGATAACATTTTCATTTTCAAAGATTTCAGTCACCATTGAGGCTCAGAAAAGTGCTTCCTCTCCTCAGTATTTTTGCCCTTCAGTGATTTAGTGTCTTAGACTGAATAAAGGGTTTGAGGTTGTTCAGCCACGTGAGCCCCCAACTGTAGTCTGAATTGGTACAGACCAGGCCTGGTTAAGAACTAGGCCTGATTCTCCTGCCATTTAAGGCTGTGACAGGGATGGCAGAGGGAACACTGCAGGCTGACATCTGATTCTCACTCTTTCCCCCTCTCTCCTAGTGGCATACAAACCAGTCTGTTCAGGCCTGGTGCGGTTCTGACCCCTTGATAAATCCATTCCTGTGCAGATTTTAAAGGAAAAAATACTTAGAACCTGCACAGATTTCCAATTTGCAAAAGTCGTTTTAAAAGCACTTTTTAAAAGACATACAAAGCTGCCTCCCATGTTTTTTGTACAATTTCCCTGAGAGTGACAGGACATCAATCTGTACCTGCCTCTCACAGGAGGAGTTGAATACTGTATATGCCACAATGTGCTGTACAAAGAAGAGAGCCAGCCTTCTGACATCTCATAAGTAGGAGTAGAATCTGGGGGAGTGCAGGCTCCAAGGAAGAGATTCTAAACCCCGCTAGTCCTGATGAATTGCTCTATAGGATTGCTCCCTAATAATTAATTCTTTTTTAAAAAAAGTTAAACTGTTATCAACATATAAATAAGCAATTTAAAAACAATCGTGTAATAAAATTATCTATCTAGGTGGGCTTGGTGAAACACAGGTTTTTAGCAGCTGCTGAAAACAGTAAAGTGAAGACACCTGCCTAATATTAATGGGATGGTAGTTAGGTTCTGTATTTTGTGGATTCTTTTTAAATTTAATTATAGGAAAGTAGCAGGTATAGCTGTATCTGCTAGTAGGAAGCAGAAGATTAGCTTTACTCTGCATTGAAAGTTTCTTTGTCTTTGTAGCAAAAATTCCAGATATTGAATATGTTCATTAAATCATTTATGCTTCTCAAGGGCTGATTTTTTCCCCCCTAGAGGTTTTATAACAGTCAGTTTGTGTACTTTTTAAGGCTTTTGCCTATCCACAAAAGCAATACAGTGGTACCTCTGGTTACATACGCTTCAGGTTACGTACGCTTCAGGTTACAGACTCCGCTAACCCAGAAATAGTGCTTCAGGTTAAGAACTTTGCTTCAGAATGAGAACAGAAATCATGCTCCTGCGGCGCGGCGGCAGCAGGAGGCCCCATTAGCTAAAGTGGTGCTTCAGGTTAAGTACAGTTTCAGGTTAAGAACGGACCTCCGGAACGAATTAAGTACTTAACCTGAGGTACCACTGTATATAGCTTCTCTTACTTTGCTTGACCTGTATAATCTACATTCACCTTTATTGACTAGTTTTATAATTGAGGGCCACTTCTTACACGACATTTTTCCTCCTCTACATGGTCACTTACGAAGTGTTGTGTGAATATTGCTGCTAGAATTCTAACCAGAAAGCGCTTATGTGCAACAACTGCCCAATAGTGATGTTTAAGCACAACCATGTACAAAATGCAGTGCAAGTGTACACTTCTCCCTTCATGGAAATTATTTTCATACTTGGAAAATGTCGTGTTTAATGAACCATCAATGACATGATTGTCAGTAACTAATTGCTCGCAGCGCACTCCAGATGCCATTTTCTGTGCAGACCATTCAGTCTGTTACATCTCCTTTTAGGCATATGTGTGGTTGTTGTACAAGCATGTTTCAATGTAATAGGCTGAAGATTTTTATTTTATAGGCAAATGATTCTGACTGGATGTGTAGCATTTGCTCGGCATGTTGGACCAACACGTGTAGAAGCAGAACTTTTACCACAATGTTGGGAGCAGGTAATAGGAGATAATCATTATTTACTTCATGGGATACCAGGGCCAAAAAAAAAATTCTGCAGTTTACCAGCAACTGTGGTCTTGTCAACAGTGGTTTACAATATATTAAATAGCATATACTTCTAAGAATTGTAATTGTAAAGGAAAGCAAAAGCCAAGAGCAATCTAGGTGGGCAGTCCATGAGCATCACACCTGTAGGTTAGGAAGATCTGAGGTTGAAGGTGCCAGTTCAAGTAAACAGAAGAAGAAACTGTTCTTAAGTCATGTATTGTGCTAACCCATGAAATTCTCCTAAGGGTTAGCAGTGGTCAAGTGACAAAGCTTTATTAATAGGAGTTTATTATTTATTTTTTGCATGCCTATAGCACCTTTCTGCCAGTTGTAAAGCCAAAATGGTTTATAGTATTAAAATCCTAAACAAATAAATGGTATAAAATATTGATCAATTGTGTTCTTTCCATGCTGACTACAGGCAACCCTCAGTTTGCATGGGGGTAGCGTTATGGGTCATTGTGCGCATCCGTGAAATTGCACATAATTGAAAAAACCTACCCCCATTCTACCCCTGCTTTGCTATGCCCCCGCTCTGCTTTTTTAGTGGTGTCTTTTATGACGTTTCTGTGTCACTTCCAGGTTTGGCACAATGTGCATGTAAACAGTTGCATACATATCAAACACGTGTAAATGGGGATTTGCCTGTACTGACGTAAGCTGCTAGGCCTGGGCTTCCTTCTGTCTTAGCTCAGGACCTGCAGGGTGCTGAATAGTCTCTGGGAAGGTGGAGTTAGACTGACCGTAACAGTTTGGCCAGACCATTGATGCGCCTCTCAGGAGCTGATAAAATCTGCTGCCTGGCCTAGACTTCTTCCCTTTATGGGGATGTTATGAAAGTGTCTAATGTCTTTGTAGCCCCCATCTCTTCACCAGACCTTAGCAGCAAAGCTGTGTTTCCTTTCTGGAAACATAAGAATTCCAGGTTCAAGGCATACTGTGCATCCTGACTATGGTTTGTGAATGGAAGCCTGTGGTGGCATAGTAAATAGCAGCAGCCTCATATCCTTTACGTGCTGGCTTTTGAAACAGAGAAATACAGGACGGAATTATAAGCAAAAAAATGAAAGGAGTAACTTTTCCTTCCTACAGATCAATCACAAATATCCAGAAAGACGGCTGTTAGTGGCAGAGTCCTGTGGAGCATTAGCACCTTATCTTCCTGTAAGTGTTCTGTTTGCAGTTAATATGTATCTAAATTTAAGACTCATTGAAGAGGTTAAAACAGTGGCCAGATTCTGAAGAGCCACTTAGTACAGTCCTCCTCTTCCTAGTTTTTACTGGCCCACCATGTTTTTGTTTTGGAGCAGCAGAACACCATGCCATACCACCAACTGCTTTTGAAGCTTCTATTCAAAAATTGTTTAGCCATAGGGCATCCTAGACTGCTAGTCTGGAACAAGAAGTCTAAAGGCCTAAGGAAAAGAATTCATCCAGTCATTCTGGATCCTGGCCAACTACTTCAGTTGTAGCAATTGGTAATGTTCACATAGAACAAAGCAATGTGGCCTTTTGGGAAACAATATTTGCAGAACTAATCCCAACCAATGTGTCCCCCCCCCATGCATTCTAAATGCATATATTGGATTTTTTGCAGGTTTAGGCCTAAAATGTCTTATTCTACCAGATTATTTTGCCATCAAGATTAGCTGCCATCACTCTGTTTATAATAAACTGTAAAAGATAGCATAGATGTATATGATATTATTGGTCTTACGTTTCCAGGTTTATGTAATGTAATTCCAGCAAATACTAATTTTCTCTTTCAGAAAGAGATTCGAAGTTCGTTGGTACTTTCCATGTTACAGCAGATGTTGATGGAAGATAAGACAGATTTGGTGCGAGAAGCTGTGATCAAAAGCCTTGGTATCATCATGGGGTACATTGATGATCCAGACAAATACCAACAGGTATTGTATCTGATAATAATACATGACAGGACAGTTGCTAGATCATGTGATTATGAACAAAGTCTGAAAAATCACCAGGAAGTATTTACCAAACTAATCCCCCCAAAATGCCCTGGGCTATTTTTAACATCATCAGCATTTTGAGATGTGATCTAACTTTTGGGCTCTGAAAATATCTTGTTGTGTGTTAGCAAAAAAAAAAGAGCAAGCTGGCAGAAGAGAGAGGGAACCTTCTGTAAAATCACTGAAGAATTTTCATTATTTTGACTGTGAACTGGTGTTCAAAGATCTTTAATTTTTTAGTTGTAATACCTATGGGTACCTTGGCTGCTTATGTATTGAATGAATTATCCCATTTTATAGTTCACCTAACTTTTCTGCATGCTCATTTAACTTTATCAAATTTAGCCCCCTGACACTAATGGCGTTGCTATGGTGTTGCGGCATCTATTCAAAATAGTTGTGGAACTTTTTGAATTAACTTGAACCACTGTAGCGCCTTTTCATCAAATTCAAGATAGACACTTGCTTATCTTGAGGGTGCCTGGAATGCTTAAGCAAAGTAAACATAACTCTCCTAAACGGTCTGTTTCTTTACTACCAGGGTTTTGAACTACTACTTTCAGCATTGGGTGATCCCTCAGAACGAGTAGTTGGTGCAACTCATCAAGTGTTTTTACCTGCCTATGCTGCCTGGACCACAGAACTAGGAAATTTGCAGTCTCATCTTATACCTACATTGCTTAGTAAAATTGAAAAACTACTCAGGGTAAATATTTAAGGTGTCTCATACTCACTGTTTTTTGTGCCTCTTGAATAAGCAAAGATACAGCTCATATAAATATTTTAATCTCCCCCCGCCCCACACTTATTAGAATCGATAACATTCAACACCATCACAACTGGTTGTTTGGACTATTCTGCAGATCACTTTTTTATAATGTTCATGTTGCCATGTCCTTTAAAGGGCATTTTATCTACAGTGTTAACTTGCTGCTGCTGCTGCTACTATGTATGTCTAGAGTTTGATCATCTGGTTACTTGCTGATGACTGTCTTTTGCTATATGTTTTGCTATCTATAAAGAAATGCTGGAATTCTCAAACTTTTGAAAGTGTTTTCCCCTCTGCTGTCTTGGTATTCGTATGAAGAGTCTGAATACGTTACACATTTCTAGGACATTTTTTCAGATTTTCACATTGGAAGTTCATTCTTCTCTCTCTCTAGTAAACTGACTCATGCCAGTTGCTGTGAGATTAGGAGTCTGTAGTAGAACTGGGATGCTGTATGAGAAATAACAGTGGGCACAATCAAAAGTTAAGCACTTTAAAGTCCAATTGAGTCAGGGGTGCTGACTTATGGGGAAGCCCCCACAACCCCTAGGAGTTGGCTCTTATGGACTGAGTTAAGTACATACTGGAATCATTCTTACAGGGATCATTGAGATTTGAGGTGGTTAACGTTGTCTTGGATTGTGGCCACAGTGTTTTGCTTCATTTAGTTTGTCATGGTTTGAACTAAAGGCACATTGGTGCAGCAACCGTGCTGAATCTAAACTTCTCTGGCTCTCTAGAGTCAAACCAGGAGATCGCGTGAGACCTTTTGTTCCACCTTGCAAGACAGACGATTATAAATGTCATGAATGCATCGGGTCGATAGTTGGGTTTTTGGAGAAGAACCTGATAAAAAAAACCCTTTGCCTTTATCTGTCCTCCCCTTTCTGGTCTCTCTCTGATAGATTCTCGTTAATGGCTTTTTAATTAGTCAGAAGCTCCTTTTGAATGGATAAGCACCTTGAGAGCAAAGGAGCAAGATTTTCACCTGGATTCCCTGTTTGCATTTCAGGAAGGCGAGCATGGACTTGATGAACACAAGCTGCACATGTATCTTTCTGCTTTGCAGTCCTTGATTCCTTCGCTTTTTGCACTAGTGCTACAGAACGCACCTTTTACAAGCAAAGCTAAGCTTCAGGGTGAAATTCCACAGATTGAAGGTAACTTCTTGATCATTCTCTGTGAGGGTTTGTTTTGAAATAGGGTCACATTTATTTTCATTTCACATCAACTTTAAAATAATATTCCATAGAAATGCTGTGCAGGTGAATGCAGTGCAGCAAGCTTGCTCTCTACGTAGCTTGAAGACTTCTGGTTCAAGAAGTCTTTGAAATGTGAACTCTTTTTTTCCACTACTACCAAAGAAAACCTATAATTCTGCATGTAGGAAGCATTGTTGACACTTCAGATGAGTAGTATCTATAGGGAGATTGGTTTATTCCTATCAGTTTCTGATGTATTCATTGCCAGCTGCAAAACCCATGTAAAGGCCCAGTACTTCTCCTGGTGAAGTAAAGGGCAGAATCAGACCCCTTGATTTGGCAGGTGGTGGTCATAATGCCTTCTCCTTATATATCCCCTGACTTGAGGCTCATAGCTGTTTTGCATACATTATAGATAATCTCGAGCCCCAAGCAAAACAACTCATGGGAACAAAATGAAAAGGGTGTCAAGGGGGGAAGGGCTGCCGAAGGGTGCTATGGAACCCATGGGTGTCATGTTCTGGATCCCAGTTCTAGAATTCTAGTTTATTAGAGAATGATCCAACAACTTGTATACTAGCTATAGCCTCTAAAAACTCTTCACAGGGAAATCCATGTACAGCCCATTACAGTAACAGCATCTTGAAGGTAAGGATACATAACTTCCTAGGTATCAAGAGTTGAGCCACAGAATTAGGATTTAGATTGGTTTAGTTCTCGTAGAATCTCTGGGACTAAATCCCCAAATCATCTTTTACCTTATGATTTAATGGACTATGGGTAGGTGTTTCCCCTACTTACTTTATTAGGTGAAAGTGCCTATAGTTAGGCATGTCAATTGCTTCTCAATTTTCACTGAGTCTTAAACTTTGACCATGGTGGTTTGTCGTTTGCTGCCAGTGACTAGATTCCCAAGGCCTGCATCGCCTCTTCAGGATGTAGCCACCATAATTGGAAGCCGTGAACAATTGGCTGTGCTATTACAACTTTATGATTACCAGTTGGAACACGAGGGTACCACAGGCTGGGATACCTTACTGTGGGTTGTCAATCAACTGTGAGTTCCTTCTGACTTGTTTCACTTGCTAATTCCTCTGAATAATTGTGTGGTGAGGGGGACCCAATGTTTTTAATCAGCTTTAGCGTTTTTCTTTAATGCTACTATTTTGCAGTTACTGACAGCATACATTGTTGTAGAAATTTTGCTTTAAATGGTATAAATCAATAATTATACCACCCCCATTGTTCAGCTGAGACACTGAAGTCCAGCTCCGAGGGCCTTCTGGCGGTTCCTTCAGTGTAAGAAGTGAGGTTACAGGGAACCAGGCAGAGGGCCTTCTCAGTAGTGGCGCCCGCCCTGCGGAACGCCCTCCCATCAGATGTCAAGGAAATAACTATCTGACTTTTAGAAAACATATGAAGGCAGCCCTGTTTAGAAGTTTTTAATGTTTGATGTTTTATCGTGTTTTTAATATTCTGTTGGGAGCCGCCCAGGTCTGAATGCTGAAGGATTCATGTTTGCACTATTAAATGTATTGTGCCAAAGCCTCCCAAAATATTGGACTTGTCAGGAAAAAGGATCAGCTTGCTTACAGTATTACAAACCTATTATCTGAAAAGTGACTTATTTTTAACCTGATTTTTCAGGTTGCCACAACTTATAGAAATAGTTGGCAAAATCAATGTAGCCTCAACAGCCTGTGTACATGAATTCTCAAGGTTTTTCTGGCGCCTTTGCAGAACATTTGGGAAAATCTTCACAAATACAAAGGTAAACATATTCACGTTTGGACGGGATAATGCAGAATAGAAACAATGTATGTGTTTCATATATCTAATGGAATGTTAGGATCAAAAAGTTGCTAACATGCCAGATTAAAGTTCTGGAGAACACTTGACAGGCATCTAGCTTACCTTTACTAAGCAGCCCCCCCCCCCCCCCCGTGTATGCATGTTTTAGAGTGTGAGGGAAACCTTGCCCACTAAGAACATATTAATAAATATTCATCAGAAATATATCCTTCTCAGTTTCTAAACTAATGGTTTTCTTTTACTTCATAACTATTTTTTAGGTAAAACCACAGTTCCAGGAAATCTTAAGGCTGTCTGAGGAGAATGTTGGTGAGTCGCGGAGTTACTACTTTTTCTACTGTAGCCTTTAAAAAACAAAACACACCCTAGACCAGGCATAAGCAAACTCGGGCCTCCAGATGTTTTGAGACTACAGTTCCCATCTTCCCTGACCACTGTTCCTGTTAGGTAGGGATGATGGGAGTTGTAGTCCCAAAACATCTGGAGGGCCAGGTTTGCCTGCCCTAGACTGAATCGAGACTCCAAGTTCTCTACAAATGAAGTTTGGGAGGCAGTTTACATTGAAGATGGTTTCTTATTTCTGGAAGGCAGATGTATAGGCAATAAATTGCCTGAGCATGCAGTGCTACTGTAACACTTTCTGACTTTTGGTTCTCCCATACAAACTGGAAATGCAAATGTTGCTAATCCTTAGTAAGCTATTGGATCACACTCCTGAACTGACCTAATTAGTAGCAAACAGTGCCTGGGCCAAGAAAAGGATCCCTCATTTTAGCGGGCTTATTAAAAGAGTATTAAGCAACTACGAACTTATTTTAAATGACCGACATACTCATGCTTCTTATTCTTTATTTGTACGGCATGGTTTCAGATGCCACAGCAGGAAATGGAGTGCTAACAAAAGCCACGGTTCCTATTTATGCCACAGGTGTACTTACATGCTATATCCAGGTAAGCAGCTTTTGCTCGGTACTGAATAGTACGTGTCTTTGAAACACTCAGGCCTAAGTGAGGATGGTTACATTGCCGTTTTAGTAAAGCTTCTTTATAAATCATAAATTCAGTCATAGCAGCATGTGAACATTGTCTTGGACCCTAAGGTAAATTAAGGAAACTTCTGGAAGGAAAGTTTTGCACCCCCTTCTTCCACCTGCAGACTTATGTTCCCCACCCCTAAAAACATCTCCAGATGATCAGGGAGTCCTGAATGTGGGATGAGGTATGGGAGGCCGCTGGAGAGGACCGAAAGTGGACCTCTGCCCAGCCAATCAGTTCAACTGTTCCTGATACACTTGGCCATTTTAATTGAGGGGGCAACATGGAGGTCAAAACAGGAATATGTGACATTACCATATTTGTGCGTTTAGAAATTCCTGCTGGTAGTGAGACTAGTTTGAAAGATCCCCATCCCACCCCACTGTGGAATGCACATGGTTGCATAAAAATCTCAGTCAAAATATGTGTGGTACTTGGCACAGGAGTAAACACAGCATTCAGCACCCTATTTGTACAATTCTCCCATTTTAGTAATGCCACTGTCTTCACAGGTTTGTAAGAGTATAGTGATTCAAGTCAGCACAAATATTGCTGTTGACATAATCAGAATTAACGCTTTTTCTCTGATTGCTGATCCCTCAATGATTGCTTTAGTTATTCATTGGGTCTTGGGACATGCTGACAGTGGGGCAACCAGTAGCTGAGGAGTAGACATAGTATCTTCAGAACAAAGAGTGCAGTTGACACCTGGGTCCCAAAACTGAATCTCTCATAACTGAATCTCTCTTAGCTTTTCAGCCACCTTAAGATACATGTTGCAAAACTAAGATTAAAAACTTCTAAAATTTACTTTCAGGAAGAAGACCGGAAGCTGTTAGTTGGATTTTTAGAAGATGTAATGACCATGCTTTCATTATCCCATGCGCCTCTTGATAGCCTGAAAGCATCTTTTGTGGAACTGGGGTAAAGTATGTTTTATAACTGGAATCACCATAAAGCGGGATCAAAAGTTCCTGGAATTTTTCTCTTAAAACATTTGCAGCAGAATGCCTAATGATGACTTCGTAGCATCTGGACAGTGCAGTCATACTGTCGGTGTTTTGTGACATGTCCTTGGCAAAAGTGCTGGACTATTTTACTTGGAGCTGCCATAATAATAATAATAATAATAATAATAATAATAATAATAATAATAAAAAATTTATTATTTATGCCCCACCCATCTGGCTGGCTTACAGCATATATAAAAACATAGTATCAGGAAAGGAAAAAGAGACCATCCAAGGGCCAGCAAGTTTAAAATCCACATAAAGCAAGCAATACAAGGTGCCATGTCTAGTGATAAGGCAATCCCAATAAGGGTGGCACCTACTCACTGCTAAAGAAGTCCATTAGAGCTATCAGATAGGTCCAGATTTTTTATTCAATAAGTTTCCCATATTCTCTTGTGAGCCTCCACTGACTCACATACTTGTGTAAGAGCTTGGATCTCATTCTCATACACACTCTATATAGTTATCCTATCACCAGCTTCTATTTTGGCCATCACTATCCAGCAATCAACCTTTCTGGAGGTT
The DNA here is from genome assembly GCF_964270895.1 of Podarcis filfolensis. Classification (NCBI taxonomy): domain Eukaryota; kingdom Metazoa; phylum Chordata; class Lepidosauria; order Squamata; family Lacertidae; genus Podarcis; species Podarcis filfolensis. Next base: position 24,778,867 of record NC_139603.1, read on the forward strand.
TCTCTAAATGTTTGGAACCATTGTGTGTAGCGTCTGCCATAGCACAGAAGTCCATCTTTTCCATGCTTGTTACAGTTGGTTCATTAGCCATTAACACGTTAACGCAGTGACTCACCTTGAAGCCAAAATGTTACATATTGACAAAATAATTGCAAACAATCAGCATCCCTTTAATTTAAAAAAAACCTCTGAAACATATTTGGAGAACTGCATTGTGAGATGTACATGCTCCATATATTCTGGAGACTAATTCTGAAGCCTGTGATGAAATTATTTACATACTTTCTTCGGTGTGTAACTTAATGGAAGAAAGCGCCAGTCTCTGCTTACAGCCTCAATTTAGATTGTTGCCTAGAGAGACCAAGAGAAGGGAGGAAAGGTTTGAGTGGGAACAAAGTGCTGGTTTAGGTATAGATTGATCATTAAAATTATCCAACGACTTCACAGAGAAGGTGGGATTTAAGGTGAGATGGTGGGATGGCACAGTGAGTGGAGTTGTTTGAGAGCAAATGACTATTTATAGTTCAATAGTGATTGTTTTGTGTCCTCAGTGCAAACCCAGCATACCATGAGTTGCTGCTAACTGTATTGTGGTATGGAGTTGTCCATACTTCAGCACTTGTTCGGTGCACAGCTGCTAGAATGTTTGAGGTAAGTGCTTATTGAACGCATCTTAGATGCTGTTTGAAGGTGCTTTGTATCATGATTTGGCAACTGGTGGCCCAGAGACCCAGACCTTCAAGGATTTCTATCCCCCCCCCCCCGCCCCCAGCTGCCTGCTGTAGTCACTTTTTCCTTTCTCAAGGGGAGTTGTGGAAAAGAGAAGCAATAGGCAATCAGTAAGGGGTTTAGCATCACACAGTTTTAGTATGGGACTGCAGGCTGCATTCTAACTGTGTCTGAAGTGGCACGCAACTCTTGCATACCGCCTTTTGGTCAGATGCCACTGTCTTGCTTAAAATTGGATTGCACCCTTGAGAGGTCTCTAAATATTCATAGTATTCTGGGTACACACACACACACACACACACACACACACACACACACACTCCCAGTTGCCTCCACCTCCAGCCTGCAGGGAAAGGAAATGATTGAGGAAATGATTGTATTACCCTATCATCAATGTAAGGTGACCCACAGCCAGAATTTGTTGATGCCTGGGGCTTTGTATTGTCTAATCTGACCAGATGCCAAAAAAAGTGAATGTTTTAATGTTGCATTGTATTGCTTTAAAATACTTCTAAGAGGTTGTGCACTGTGTGATGGAGCAGAATATTAATACTGTGTAATTTGGGTTTGAAAGCGTTGTACGATTTCTAGCATTCATTTATTTAAGTATTGCTGGCTTGCATCTACTTGCAAGATGTTTTCATGGTAACTGGCACAGTTAGGTTTCTTCTGTTTCTGACTTGAATATTAGATCGGTGCATTGCATGCTTAGAAACTTCCATTGGCTATGAGAGACCATTTCAGTGCTGAATTCAATGTTCAAACCAGATATTTGTTGTCAATGACCTTGTCAGATAATGAATTGAGCATTGCCTGGTAACAATAGTAAGTTGTTTCCAGTAATAAAATCTAAATTTGCCTAGATTTTGATTTAAAAATAAAACCTATGCAAATATTAAGTAGGGGGAAGAGAACAGTCAATGCAGCATGTTTTTCTGGATCTACTTGCCACCATTGCTGCTCCTGGCACATAGAACATTAACTTCTGCAGCGGAGGGAGAAGCCAGGAACTGCCCTCCATTTACCATGGTTGCTTCAGCCATGCCACAACAGTTACTAGCCATGAGGAGACATGCTTTCAATTTTCTTGCCTCAAGAGCCTTCCCATTTTCCTAATGGTTTAATGTATCGACTTTATTGGGCTTAGCTTTATTAGCTCCTTTGAGAATGCTAATAGAAAGGTGGGATATCAGTTTAAGAACAATATACTTGAATGCTCTTAGGAGCACTCTCTTAGTATCAGGTGTGTGTGTCTGGGGTCTTTTTAGCAACTGTGAAGGTAGTACCACATGTTCAAAGGGGAGTTGAGGCATGTGTTTTGATTGTATAAAGTGCTCTTCACGCCACTCTCTAATCATACAGCAAACTACTTAGTAAGTAGTGTTCAAATGCAGATTACACCACACAGATCTTTGTTTCGGTTTTTTAATGGAAAGTGATGTCTTCCTTCAGCGTAGGGTCCATTGCTTTTGCATAAGCTTCCTAACCATAAAACTGCACTCTTTCTAAGGACAGCTGAAATAATGTCATCATGGAAGTTGATATACAGAAGATAACACTTTGAACATTTATTTTTCTAACATAGGTCCACTTTTTAACTCAAGTATATACTTGAAATGCAAATAAAAGGTGGCATCTGAGGTTACTATGAACTAACATGCTGTATTTTATGTGACTCCCCCCTTTTTGCTCTTTTTGTGTACATGTTTGTGTGTTAACTGCCCATATTAAACTGTATGAATAATCTTCAGCATTTGGTTCTGGTTTGAACACTGTCCATACACAGCAAGAATATGAACTTGTTATCTATGTAATAATAGTCTATCAGTTGAAACCATGGGTGGGCAAAAAGTAGGCAGTGGTCTCGTGCTTGACCACCTGAGGCCTGCTGGTTGCTTGGATTCTTTCAAGGAATGCTAGATGAAATAGACTTGATCTAATCTAGCAAAATGCTAACAATGTCCTTAAGCAAGAGTACATACTCAAGATCACTAGGCACAAATTAATTATGCCTTTAACAGTTAGGGATCCGAAAAATGCCCTCTAGTTTTATAAATTGAATACACATCAGTGGTCTGCAGGGATGCTAGTTTCTGTGTGGTGGGGGGTGTTCATCATGCAGAACTGAAGTCAGCCCACCCCTGGTTTAAACCAAGCAAGAGCAAGTAAACATTTTAGCTTTCTGTCAACATGCCTTTCCTCTGCACTTTAAAATCAAAATATACATATAAAATGAAAATTCTGGATCTCAAATCTTGGTTGTATCTGATTAAGTTACATCTTTTTCGCTATGTGAATCTCAAGCTTCTTTTTCGTTCATATTTGCTCATGTGTCATAAGCCATGATGGGGTTTTAAAGAACCCAGAATTTTAAAACTGAATTGATCTAGGCATCATTTGTATTCTAATAGAGAATATATATTACATGACCCATAGAAAGTCTAGACAATATCTATTGTATTATCATAGGGTTGCAGTAATACTTTAACAAGTCAGTGGTCTGTTTATTCATTTCTAAACAGCCGTATCAACTCGTATTTGATGTCCTTTCCTGGAGACTGAATTTTGGAAGCCCACTAGTTCTCACTGTGACTAACCATGGAACATTCCATGCTAACCACGAGAAGCTGGCTGGCTTTGTTAGATCTTCCCATTAGTTTGTCACTTTAACATTGAATATATTAAATAGATCAATAGCTTCCAGTTTGGAATTTGTAAAAACTCTTGTCGGTGCCTCAGTGAGTGCCACACATTCATGAATTATTTTTAGGTTGCCAGAAATATTAATTAATAAGACCCCTTACACACCCTTTACTATTAAGGCCCAGGGAAGGTTACAAAAATAAAATATGTCACGATGAAACAAATAAAACAGTTCAGTATAGAAAGCAATTATAAACAAAGCAATACAGATATTTTTTAAAAAATCCACACATCAAAACAGTTTAACATGGATACAAAACAGATGCAGACTGGGATAGGAAACAATCTAGTGCCAGGAGTTTGTGGAGCCATCACTTCATTTTTGCTTTTGAAAACAATAGCAGGTCCACTTCAAGTGGAAAGTTTAGAAGCCACTGTTGGAATTTAATTGTTAAAGACTTCTAGTGGTAGTACATCACTAGCACCTTACTATAAGTATTTCTACCCTGCCCTTCAGATAATGGAATAAACACCAACTATTCTGGAGCTTAGCCTATGTTTCCAAATGACATGTGCTCCTTTTGTACTTATTGGTCACATGGAGTCAGTTAGATAAATCTTCACTGAATGTGACTTCTCTCTCTCTCTCTCTCTCTCTCTCACACACACACACACACACACACACACACACTTAGCTTACACACATGGGTAGAAGTCGAAAAAGACAACCAGAACGGTTGCCTAAGCCCATTTAAGTTGCAATACTAATGGTCCGAATGCCGTCAGGTTTTTGTTCCTTTTTTAACAGCGCCACACTTCGTCTAGTTTCTGCCGCCTTGCTTGGGCCACTTGCGCTTTCATCATGCCTTCTGCACATTTGTATATAAATATTTTAAAGGGCACTTTTAGCTTAGTGGTATTTGCTTCTAATTTTGGTTTGCTTTTTGTGTTTTTCTTCCTCTTGGTTGTGCTGTTCTTCCCATGATACTGTGCTCACTCTTTCCGTGCATCACCTGTGATACCCCTCTGCTCTACCCACTCAGCTGTTGGTGAAGGGGGTACATGAAACTCTGGTAGCTCAGAGAGTTGTTCCTGCTCTCATTACTCTCTCCAGTGACCCTGAAATGTAAGTTTCCCAACTGTCTTGATACAACTAGCGTCCCTCTTCCAACAGGTGAAGAAATAAACAATCAGGGTATATATATGATAACAAAACTGTAGAACGTATTAAAAAACAAACAAATGGGCACTTACCTTGCTCTTTAGAAAAAAATCTCCTTCCAAAATAAAGTTGGTGAAATTATTGCAATAATTGGAAAACAAATGGTGCAACTTTAAAAGTCGACACTCTTGGGCGCAGACAACTGTAGGCAACTTTCACGTGCCAAGCGCCACCTTGTTGATGTTTGTTTCTTCAATGCCGAAGAGGGATGCTATTCTCACTAACACATTATTGCCAGTAAATGCTGAAGCATGAGCAGAGTCCTTAACAGTGTTAATGCCCTGTGTGGGTGACTAAACTCAGAAAGGCCAGTGAGTCTGCCTGCCCATCCTCAGTCACAGCTAACTTAGTTATCCTTCCAGTTTAAAATCATTTTTATTGCATGTTGACTGGTTTACAGCTGACTCTCCGAGGCATGAGTGAAGCCTTAGTTGACAAGCGGGTTGCTCCGGCCCTTGTTACCTTGTCCAGTGATCCTGAATTGTGAGTTTCTGAGTGTGACCTGTCTGTCTGTCTTGTTCCTTCCTCCGCCCCCCCCCCACCCCACTTTGAGCATTTTGCTGGTCTGTAATTTTGTCATTGCTAGAAACTAATACATCTTCAAGTACTAACTATGAAATTCCATTAATTTTAATTGAAATCTGCTTTAATCTTAAGGCTGAAGAACTCTTCTGCTTTGTTTCCTCTTAGCTCTGTAAGAATAGCCACAATTCCTGCTTTTGGTACCATCATGGAAACGGTCACCCAGAGAGAGGTAAGATGCCTGCATAATGGACTAGGGTAGCTGTTCGCAGATATTGGCCACTAAACCCTGTAAGGGCTATCAATAACTTTTTTCAGATTAACAAAGAGCCCGTAGTCTTAGAATGGTAGATAAAGGATGCTCAAAGTCTTTTTAAAGTGAACCACAGAGAAAAGAAACAGTACAGAAGTCAGTCCCTGCCTGCAAGCTTGCCGTCTATTAGACAGAACACAGAAGAGGGATAGGGAGGGAGAGGACTGTGAGCTAATTTAGGCACCAGTTCTGAGAAGTTGCATGCCTTAATTGATTAGAATGGATAGGCAGCTCTTGCTCATTTTGATCATGGACCCGGTGAACTGCTGTAGAGCAGGCCTGCATATGTCCCAGAAAACGGTTTCCCATTTCTTTTGATATATTGGAGCTCAGTGGAAGCAACCAAGCAGAAAGTAATAATAATGAGGGTATAGGTGTTTATTCAAAGCATTAATCTATTCAAAGCATTAATTTTTTAAAAAGATAAATTTCAGGCATCATTCCCCTCCTTCTCCTCTCCCTGCCTGCCCCCTAAATTTGTTCTAGGAATTCCTCCAACCCCAAAACAATTTGGGAGAGGAAATTCTGTTGGACAAACAGAAATCTTTGCACCAGTAGGAGCGCTTCGGTGAATACCATATGTATATAATATATATAAGCGCTGTTAAAACCTTTCAGTCTAATTATTGAAACTGAGTTTTGAGTGGTAAAAAATCTGTAGAGTTTGCATTCTTGTAATTTTAGCTTGTTCCTGATTTTCTAAAGAAAAATATTTGAGGAAATGCAACTATGAATTTTGTACTGACTCATACTTATATTCGGAAGCTGAGTAAGTAGTAGTAAAGTAGATCAGAATTACTAGGCTGAAGTTCAGAACAGTCTACGGTTCAGTTCAATCTAATTAATATACTCGCATTTATAATGGGAATGTGATTTGAGAACAGAAATTAAACAGTGAGCACTCAAGACATCAGTCAGGATGGATATTCAAATGAACACAAATTTGAAGCCAAGGTGGCTGTATGAAAGCATTTATTGTTTATGGCATCAAAATACTAATTGAAAAAGACAACCCTGCAGTAGTGGGGGGAGCTCATATTATATACACAGATGTCCTCAATGGAGTGTTTTTTCTACTTAGTTTTATTTAGTTTTGCTTTTCTTTTACATAAAAGTATTCATAACTTCTGTTTCATTTCTTCTTAAGCTGTTGGAAAGGGTTAAAATGCAGTTGGCCTCTTTTCTGGAAGATCCACAATACCAGGACCAACATTCTTTACACACAGAAATCATAAAAACCTTTGGAAGAGTTGGGCCAAATGCTGAGCCAAGATTTCGCGATGAATGTAAGTTGTCATGATGGAAAACAAACCTTGATTTTCTTGCAGTTCTGCAAATACTGTAGCTCAATCTTGTAAGTTGAAGTATTGATGATAAATTTCTTGTTGAAAATTTATTTTTCCAGTTGTTATTCCACACTTGCATAAACTCGCCTTGGTCAATAACCAACAGTCTGCAGATTCAAAAAGATTGGATATTGCTACTCATCTCTTTGAAGCCTACAGCGCTCTCTCCTGTTGTTGTATCCTTGTTTGGTTTTGAATATCGCAACAAGTCATTTAAAAGACTACTCCATTGTGCTTTGGTAATGAATCCATTTGCACGGAACTCTGAAAATATTGCAGCTAGAAAATCCAACCCTGTAGAAATTCACAGTAGCAGTTCATCAGAATCTCTTCCTCTTCCTTTCCGCTTCTGCCCTGGGGGGTCACCAGGTTTTCTAGAGAAGGAAAGAGGAAGCCCCAGGGACAGAAGCTCTCCATAGTAGAGGAAGGGAAAGAATTAGTGGTATGACATGGGCACTTAGCAGGAAAGACAAGGAATGCTTAAGAACTGGGGCGCTAGGGCAAATAGGAAACAGTAGGAAGACTAGGCAGTAATGATTTCCCTGTCACATATTGTGTGCCAAGCGCTTAATTATTTCTCTACTATGAGAATATCTTTAATGAATACAATCGTACCTTGGAAGTCGAACGGAATCCGTTCCGGAAGTCCCTTCGACTTCCAAAACCAATTGGAAACCAGCCGGACGTTTGGCTTCTGAAAATCGTTCAAAAACCAGAACACTCACTTTCAGGTTTCGATCGTTCAAGATCCAAGGTACGACTGTATTTAAAAATATGCACTGGGAAGACATCAACATGAGGTGTGATATAAAGAAGTCTTTATAAATGTTTGAAAAATTTCTGTACTTGTCACTATTTCTCTCTCCTCGTGTCTCGCCTGTTATCAAGTCCTCCTGAAACTATTTTGATATTGGAAATCCATTGTGTTTGACAGTAACCATTTCCAGTCTTTCTTTGTGTTTACCCCAAGGAGACAATATACTGGCATTGAGAGAGTTAACCCTTTGAAAGGAAAACTCAGAAATTAATGTGCAAAAATCATTATACTCTTTATCTTCTAATTTTGACTGGGGCAGGTGATGGCAAGCCAATAATTTTATGTTGGACCTTAACTGTTTGTCTTCTAGTTATTTCAGAGGATTTAATGGTCAATCACTTTTTACCTGGACTCAGGTGTTTACGAAATGACATGGAATCTCTCTCGCCAGAACATGAGGTGAGTAATTGAAGCTGCCATTCTTGCACAGCTGAGTTTTGAATAGCAAAAGAAATCTGGTGATTCATCATTCCATATTAAATAGCCAACAAAAGTAAAAATACTTTCCATCATGTAGGCCCAACCTAATGATCTAAAACCTGCATATTTTCTCTTATCCCTTCCCCATCAATACAAAATCTGTACCCAAAGACTTTCTTTGTGCAGAGCCAACGTAGTCGGGACCATAGTGAAAGTTGCAAAAGGCCAACAGGAAAGATAATACCTAAAGTTCCTCACGTTTAATTTATAATTGCTGCCATCTATAAATCACTCCTTCTAATAGTGAAATCAGGCAGTGCTAACATGAATGGAGTAAAAGGGAGCCTCTGAACAAACAAGACAAGATACCAGCATTACTTGGGAGAACACAAAGCTTTGGAGAAATACTGTACACCAAATTTTTAATGAGAAAAGCCTATGAGGGCAAAAAACTCCAAAAGCAGTGAGTGAGCATGCTCAGTGGCCACAGAATGTTGAGTACCGGCAGTAGTGACCGTTTTGCACACGTTCAGTTGGTGCGTGACTGTCGGTGTGAAGGTCCTTTTGGACCTGGAAGAGGGCAGAATGGGGATACGGCAGGACAGGGTGTATGTGTACTCCATCGACACGCACGGGGGCTAGGAACGCAACCCCTGCACAAATCGGGGGTTGCCTATATTTACTGGAAGGAAAAAATACCAGGAAATTGGAGCTGTTAAGGAGCATACTGATTGCCAGTTAAGTACCTGAAATACAGTATGGCAGCTTCAGTTGCACAGGCACCATGTGTCTATTCCAATGAACATACAAATCTGAGTCTTAGTTCCATCACTCTGCCACTAATAGTCTCCCAGCTCCAAGGTAGTGTTGAAGCTGAAACTAACCACAGGATAGGATACCATACAATACCATATCAGTATTGTCTAAATACCACCTATAGGGAGTTGACCCTCAACAGCTCTTATTTCCTGGCCTTTTGGTGCTTGAGCGAACAAGGAAAGCACTTAACCGTATTTACTCAAATGTAATGTGCGCCTTTTTTTGGCCAAATTACTTCGCGAAAATTAGGGTGTGCATTAGATTTGAAGGCGCTGGCAAATACTTCTTTGGTTTCAAGATTTTGAAAATTGAGGTGCACATTAGATTCGATGGCATATTAGATTCGCGTAAATACGGCAATACAGCTTGTTAAACCAAAAGGATTTCTTTGTTAATTGAATAGACTTTTATCTGACCAAACAATGCCATTCTATGTGTTGGGAGTTTTTTTGGGGGGGGGCTCATTACGCACACATGCACAGAGCTGTTGCCCATGAAACAGTTTCAAAGTTGGAAATAGTTTCTTGATATAAAAAGGGTTCTGTGTCCCTGCACTAGGTCAGCAATCAGACCACAGGAACACATGAAACCATGAGGTGGGACACCCATTAAATACTTCTGACATTTTGTAGCGCAGCCTAGGCATGTTGTATCCCACAACTGGAGTTGTACTGGTCATGACCTAGCAAATCTGGCACCAAAGGTGCACAGTTGCATTGGTAAAGAGCACAAGGGCATGACGCAGAAGTTAAATCCGTCTGCACAACAAACCAGTGAGGGCACAACGTATATGCCACATCTACAGGAAAGGAAAACATCTCTCACCATCAACAGAACAGTCTCTCTCTGCTCCATAGCAACAGCCAAAAACATGCCACCCACATTATTCTGGAAAACAAAATACCACAGGCAGAGGAGGAGAAATGGGAATGGAACACACTCCCTCAAGCAGCCGTCATAGCATGCTTGCAACAGATCAGGCACAAAATTTGGAGCGGTTGCAGCATGTAAGCATATGCCATCACTCTTCTCTTTTTAAAAGAAGAAAGATGCATGATTGCAGAATTACTAGGGTCCTCAGTGCTGGTTACAGTGCTACAGTGGCCTGGTTTGAATGATCACTCAAGGCTTCATCAGGGCCCAGCGCTCCTCCTTTGCCCCTCCCCTTACATGCCACTTCATAGCTTAGTTTCTGGTTTCTGTTAAGTCAGATTCCCCTGTTGCTTCTGAACCAAAGAATCATAGAATCATAGAGTTGAAAGAGACCACAAGGGCCATCGAGTCCAACCCCCTGCCTAGTCAAGTTGAGTGCGATCAATTCCAATCTGTTACCTCCGAGGATGTGGACAGGCTGCTTGGACGAGTGAAACCAACCACCTGTCTCCTGGATCCTTGCCCATCCTGGCTTATAAAAGCTAGCCGGGAAGGACTGGGCGATGGGCTTCGTGGGGTGATGAATGCTTCCCTCCGTGAGGGAGTCTTCCCAGACCCGCTGAAAGAGGCGGTTATTAAACCGCTTCTTAAAAAACCATCTTTAGATGCGGCCACGATGGCCAACTATCGCCCAGTCTCAAATCTTCCATTTTTGGGCAAGGTGATTGAGCGAGCGGTTGCCAAACAACTCCAGGCACGCCTGGAAGAAGCGGACCATTTGGATCCCTTCCAGTCGGGATTCAGGCCTCATCATGGGATTGAAATTGCCTTGGTCGCACTGGTTGATGATCTCCGGCGGGCTAGGGACAAAGGTGAGAGCTGTTTCCTAGTTCTGCTGGATCTCTCAGCGGCATTTGATACCATCGACCATAACATCCTTCTGGACCGTCTTGAGGGGCTGGGAGCTGGGGGCACTGTCATACAGTGGTTCCGCTCCTTCCTCCTGGGCCGTGTTCAGAAAGTGGTGGTGGGGGATGAGTGTTCAGACCCCTGGGCTCTCACTTGTGGGGTGCCTCAGGGTTCTGTCCTCTCCCCCATGCTTTTCAACATTTACATGCAGCCGCTGGGAGAGATCATCAGGAGGTTTGGGCTGGGTGTTCATCAGTATGCGGATGATACCCAGCTCTACCTCTCTTTTAAATCAGAACCAGTGAGGGTGGTGAAGGTCCTGTGTGAGTGTCTGGAGGCGGTTGGAGGATGGATGGCGGCTAACAGATTGAGGTTGAATCCTGACAAGACAGAAGTACTGTTTTTGGGGGACAGGAGGCGGGCAGGTGTGGAGGATTCCCTGGTCCTGAATGGGGTAACTGTGCCCCTGAAGGCCCAGGTGCGTAGCCTGGGAGTCATTTTGGACTCACAGCTGTCCATGGAGGCACAGGTCAAATCTGTGTCCAGGGCAGCTGTTTACCAGCTCCATCTGGTACGTAGGCTGAGACCCTATCTGCCTGCGGACTGTCTCGCCAGAGTGGTGCATGCTCTGGTTATCTCCCGCTTGGACTACTGCAATGCACTCTACGTGGGGCTACCTTTGAAGGTGACTCGGAAGCTACAACTAATCCAGAATGCGGCAGCTAGACTGGTGACTGGGGGCGGCCGCCGAGACCATATAACACCGGTCTTGAAAGACCTACATTGGCTCCCAGTACGTTTCCGAGTACAATTCAAAGTGTTGGTGCTGACCTTTAAAGCCCTAAACGGCCTCGGTCCAGTATACCTGAAGGAGCGTCTCCACCCCCATCATTCTGCCCGGACGCTGAGGTCCAGCGCCGAGGGCCTTCTGGCGGTTCCCTCATTGCGAGAAGCAAAGCTACAGGGAACCAGGCAGAGGTTCTCAGTAGTGGCGCCCGCCCTGTGGAACGCCCTTCCAGCAGATGTCAAAGCGATAAACAACTACCTGACATTCAGAAGACATCTTAAGGCAGCCCTGTTCAGGGAAGTTTTTAATGTGTGATATTTTACTGTATTTTTGGTTTCTATGGAAGCCGCCCAGAGTGGCTGGGGAGGCCCAGTCAGATGGGCGGGGTATAAATAATAAATTATTATTATATTATTATTATTAAGTTCTTAACCCGAGGTACCACTGTAACGCTTAAAATTAGTAGCGGATAACCATGTGGTTCCATAGGAGTTGGAATTAAAAACATACAGTAGGGCAATAGCTTTATTAGGAATCAGCCGGAATATCACAGGATAGTGAGCAAACTAAAGTTATACAAACCAAATAACCAGGATGCACGTTGAGCTTCCTTTAGGCATGCCAGGTTCTGAGATCTTTGTTCTAGCTTTTCACTCCCTGCTTTAGTACAGAAGGGTATTCATTCCTGTTCGTGTTTTTCCTCAGAATGGAATGATACATATATGTGTACATATCCATGACACAGTATCTCTAAGTGAAATAGTGTATCGCAGTTAAACCTCACTAGCTGTGATCACAAAGTAAAAGGTATATTAAGACACTCTCTCAGTGATTTGACTTTCAGTGATTTGACTTTGATGTGTATACAAACATTGCAGTCTTCAAATATTACTTAAAATGTGAGGTAAGTAAAAGTTTTATCACTTATCTGGTTTCCTCTTCATTCACAGAACATATATAGTCATTACCCGGAAGTATATTTAAAACAGTGTATGTTCAAACTGCAAAATTGTTCTGCTTTTTGTCCTAGGTTATTTTAAGCTCCATGATAAAGGAGTGTGAACAGAAAGTGGAAAATAGGAGTGTCCAAGAACCGCAAGGGTAAGGCGTTGGTTTATCACAAGTTAGCATCTTCCTTCATTGTGTAAACAACATTAATCAATTGTAACTAGGTTGAAATACCACATTTTCGGCCTGGGCAAGTTTGCTTTTATTTTAAAATAAAGCACCAACAGCACTTCTGCTACTTTCTGCAAAAGTCCAGCAAGAATGATTAGAAACCACACTTGCTTCCTTCTTCATGTAGGAAACGAGAGGCAGTTCCTTTTCCTTCCTGTTTTGGTTTTTTGCAAAAGCCAGCAGGGAAATGCAGTGGGAACTTTCTCCAAAAGCCCAACTCATTTTTATTTTTCTAAAAAATCCTCCTCTGAAAATGGGCAGGGCAGGAAAGGTAAGGTGGTTTTGCACCCAAATTGGGGCTTTTGCAGAAAGCGTCACCTGAGTCTTGCTTCCTATTGCAGCAGCCGAATGTGACAAGAAGAAACTTTTTTTATTCTCTGTCCTACATGTGGAAAAGAAGCTGTAGGTTTTTTCACTGTTACGCTTTTCTTGCTGGAGGCAGCAATAAAACAAAGATGGCACTTCTTGCTGAAGCTCAACTCATGATGGGAACAAAACCAAGAGCAATATTCAATGAATGCTACCCATGAGCACAAAGATTTCTCCTTGCACAACAGGCCTTCCCCCCCGCTCCCCCTGCATGCATGACTTCCGCCCTACCCAAATGTGCTCCAGAGGCTTGGGGGAACCTCTATAACAAATTTAGGGGGCATGCAAGGAGAGGGTGCAAACGTGCCATTGTGCAAGCAGAAATGCTTGTGCTGACAGAACGTTCACTTAGCGCTGTGGTCTAAACCACTGAGCCTCTTGGGCTTCCGATCAGAAAGTCGGCGGTTCGAATCCGTGCAACGGTGGTGAGCTCTCGTTGCTCTGTCCCAGCTCCTGCCAACCTAGCAGTTCGAAAGCACACCAGTGCAAGTAGATAAATAGGTACCACTGCGGCGGGAAGGTAAATGACATTTCTGTGCGTTCTGGTTTCCGTCACAGTGTTCCGTTGTGCCAGAAGCAATTTAGTCATGCTGGCCACATGACCTGGAAAGTTGTCTGTGGACAAACGCCGGCTCCCTCGGCCTGAAAGCAAGATGAGCACTGCACCCTGTAGTCGCCCTTGACTGGACTTAACTGTCCATGGGTCCTTTACCTTTTATCTTACAACCCCATATCTTTCATCTACAGATATAAGAGAAGGAAGGACAGGTGACTCCCATCCTTTCTCATTACCTTGCTGCTTCTGCCTTCTGGAAAATCCCGATTGAAGGGAAAGAGACAATCCAATCTTTTCTTTGTGGAGAGCTGGGGGCGCAGGGAAGGGGGTGAATGATTCCTCTCCTTTTTCACTGGTTTAGTGTAAGAAGACACCAAAAGGGAGGGCTCCTTGTACCTTTCTCAGAATCCATCACAAGGGCAAACTCAGGGGAAATCCCAAGAATCAGGCCTAGGCTAAGACAACTAGATTCTTTAATAAGTGGAAATGATTATGATATTGGGCAACAGCTGACTGTTGTAGCATCCTGCAAAGATCTATACATATAAACATATTTCCACACAAACAGCTTTATTGTTGGATTGAATGGCCTTTCCCCGACAAATCAAATTAATTAAATTTCTAATTACCTTGCCATTATTACGTTAATGGGGCTGCGACACTTAAAATTTAGGTAGCTGGAAATAAAAATTAATGGTTCAATTTAAATTTTAACTACCAGTAGCATAACAGGGATATTCAGTATGGAAGGAAAGGTTTTGTTTTTCTCCTCCCCCCCCAATTCTTTTAAATAGCACCTGGAATGGAAACAAAAATTCCAAGTATATTTGCACTTCAAACCACTTGTTTCTTCTTTTTTTAATCTTCTGACTCCATGCGTGTTTTTGCTTCCCTCCTTTTTCTCTTAGCCTCGGTTTGAGGACAGGCAGGTGCACTTAAGATCATGGGCTGCCAGCTATCTTAACTTTGAGGAGGTTTAGTTGGTGGGTGGGGTTTTGCTTGGATACTTGCTCAGAGTTTTGAAAGCCATTGTTTTAAATGGTTTTACTTTTTAACACCAGCCTCTTGAACTTACTTATAGGACCCGGAGCTACCTTAGACCAGGTCAGGTTCTTGGTCCCTCTAACTGCATACTGTTATGTTTGACAGCAGGGTTCTGTAGCTGTGTCGTTTCAGCTAGTTTTAACTGATGGGTTAACTCACTTTTCCTTTCACTCCCCCTTAGCTCTATGTCAATTGCATCAAGCCTCGTGAGTGAAGACACAAAGACCAAGTTTCTGAACAAAATGGGCCAGTTGACCACTTCAGGTGCCATGCTGGCCAACGTATTCCAGAGGAAGAAATAAATTAGAAAAGGAAGTCCTTGTAAACACTGAAGAGACCTCATTTAAGACTGGTTCCTTGTACTTGAAGTACTTGCCTTTTTATTTCCCCGTCTTACGTTCTTGTAGTATAATTTTACTCTAACCAACAAAGATATTTGCACTGCTCTTGAATATTGCTACGTATCTGTTAATTTGGGGTTAAATGTGGTTGATTATAAAACTAAATTAAGTCTGTATCAAGTCCCTGTTCTGTGTTCTCGTCTTTCCAGCATATATATATGGTTTATATATATATATATAATGGGGTTGTTTTTTTATTTCCTGATGGGTTCTCGGCTGATATCTGTATTATACATCAAACTGTTATGGTGGTACTTAAAATAATGTAAATCTGAAGTCACGGTCATGAAGTAATAAAAGTGGAGATTACTTATGTATTTAAGTTATAAGAAGATAATGCAGAATTTTTTAATGTTTCTAAAATGAAAGGCAAGAGCCACCAGCACAAGTCTGATTCCTGGATTGTTTTTGTAAGTTATTGTATATTTGAATTAAAGAGTTAGAGATTATAATGTATAACAGAACTGCTTGCACTACAAGTCTCAAAAGAGGACCAGATTATTCTAGAACTGATGGATAAACCAAATTTTTGAGATAAATCTTGTGCATGTATTGGCATTTTTAAATGTGTGTGAAGCAGCTTAGTTATTAGCTGCCCTGCTTTAGACAGCACATCCCAATGAGCAGAGGCAGGGGGTGGGGGGTGGGAAATTTTATTCCAGTGCAGTCCTAATCATGTTTACTGATTTCAATGGGGCTTCCTTCCAGCACAGAGTGTGTATAGTATTGCAGCATGAAGTGCGATGCTGCCGTGCGAAAACATTTTATCTGCATAGATGCTCCCCACAGCAGTGCTATGCTTCCCCCCTACGTGTCACCCTACAAATGTACAGTGTCTACGTGCCAGAGCAACACCTGCCTTGGCTACTGATGCTGCGTGTGCTATGGACATAAGTTGAGCAGGGCGTGGGGTCAGCACCTTCTCCAGTGGGATGCTAGATGTGTCAAGTGGCTACATGGACATGTCCTTTCCCCTTGGCTAGTATCTCGTTTAAGTCAGGCCTGAGGGTCTGCAGGGCGGCAGCATTCAAAGAGCACGTTGTATTTGATCCACGACGTACTACATAGCAGCACTCCAGCGACTAAAAGCAATAACTTGTTTCGCCTTCGACACCAATTAAGTTGTGAGGTTGTTGATGCAATGTAACTTTAAAGGGCCTTTTGAATTATGTAAATTTAATGTAGACAATGTACAGCGTGGTTTCTATCCCAGTAGCCGTCTCTGTGCTAAGGAGTGGTTCGTGGATCGAGCAAAGCCTTCCATCAGTTGGAACGGGAATCAAGCTGACCTTCGGTGATTTCTCTGGTCGTGCCGGAGAACCTCCCACCCGCTCTAGCACAGATTTCGGATGGGGATGGGGATTTGCCAACGATTGCCTTGATTCCTTCTCCACTGACTAAACACTCCATGGGATCAAAGAGCCTTATGTCAGCACAATGGGGTCCAACCCTGTGTATTTCTTGAGAACTGTTGTCAATAACTTTTAATGCTGACTTCTACCACAGTTTTCATCATTGAGTATGTAACAGTTGCTGCACCCTTGCAGCATACTTGTGCAGTAAATTGGGCCAGCAGCCAGATTTGCCTGAGGCCTCGCAGGGTTTCATGGCTGTGTGGAGATGTGCTCTGAATGCAAAACTGTCGCCACTGCATCTTTCTCTTCTTAAAGCTCCGGCATGCTTCTTTACAGAGCTACAAAGATAGAGGTAAACATTCCATTTAAATATTGCTGTGTTATGTAAACTCTGTTTTTGCGAAAGGGGTGTTAAACTTGATTGGTGTCGGTGGGCACAGGCCCAGTTCCTCTGCTATTTCTTTGCAAAGAAACGGCTGTACTGATAGCACTCTATATGTAGGAGTCACTAGGCCAAGAATCTCACTCTGGCATTAAGCCTAGCAAATGGGCTCAAGCCTTGCCAAGCCCCGGTCACATCCCCTGCATGTTCTGCAATAAGAAATGTAGAGACTGTTCGGTGGAAGATCTGTGAGACCAGTACCTTCAGCAATCACTGCAATTCCTGTTCAGAGCACTGGCAAAGAGAGTAAAGGGGGCACCAGCTTTAGGCCTCCCAGAGCTCCCATTGTATCCGACCGGGTGGGGGCAGTATGTTTATCTTTTCAGATACCTGTCATATCTGTAACAAAGGACCTGTTTTGCAGATGCCGCAGCTTTCATTTTTTGAATTGTATACACTGACATTTTTAACAATTCCCTATCTCGGTTACTGCCAGGTGTGCTGATTCTGTTGCAAGTTGTTGTCTTAACAGACTATCTGATTATGAAATGTTGGGAGACATTCCTGAGGAATTGGAAGTGGCTGTGTCTCTTGTCCTTTCTTGAGTTAAATAAAATGTTTTGCATACCTCTTTTGTATGTCTGTTTAAGGATTTCCAGGTAACCTGATTAGTTTTGGCTAAAATAATGTCAGTGATTCATACTTGATCTAACATACAGTATCGTGCTTTATACAGCTTAGCTCATTGAACTTGATACCACTTCTGTATTTTTGATGAATGCGATCAATTAACTTGTGCAACACACCCTTGAAGCACTTCCTTCATGGGCGCTAATTGTCCAATCCCATTAACTGATGCCCTCTTAACTGTTCAACTGCTGTCCTGCAGTAAAAACCATATACAGATTACTATCATGCTCATACAAGGCAGCATCTTCTGCACTACAAATAATTTTGATCAGCCAGTAATATTTCTGCTGTCAGATGAATGCTTGCTGTATTAGGCAAAATATTGCAGACATGCTCAGTCCTAAAAGTCTTCCAACAATTGGCAGGATTGTGGCAAACAGGATCTTATAGCCCAGAAAAGTGAGCTCTGCGTATATGCATTTTAATATGTGTGTCTAGCGTTGAGCTCATGCCCTAGTTTATCACAGTGGTCAGGGAGGTCTTGAAAATTGCACATACTATTTATGCATAATTAAATCAAAAGTAATGCTTGATTGAAAACAACGGGGGTAGTAAAGAGTGCAGCACATGCAGCGTTACAAAGGTGGTGGACTAAACCCGTAAAGCTTGCATCAGAACATCACCCCATGCATGCAGTCTCATTCATTTTAAAAGAAAGCACATTCTCCTCCCTGGCAGTTCCTGCATTGTCTTAACTTACTGACAGTGACCTGGAATGAAGCTGTAGTCCTACCAACTAATACCCCAGTAAAAATGGGCAGGGGTTGAGATGCAGACATTCTCTTGGAGTTAGAAAGCAAGGTGTGGGGTCTTCAAGTGGGATAAAATACATGGCTTTCTTTCTTTCTCCAGAATCCTGGCTGCTCTCTTCTCCAGCCTTCACATTTTGCTTCTTGGCGTTCCATCATTTTTTGAAGGGGACAACTTGATGTCTGTGGAAGATCCCAGAGCTGTGCATAACCTCACACACATTTGTTTTCAAAGTTTTTTCTCAATAGAGATGTGGCAGGCAGTCATCAAGCAAAGGGTAAGACAAGAAGATGGTCTTGGGCAGGCATAATGCTCAAGAAGTGGGGCCTGATATGCTTGAACCATTTGTTACGACGTTTTACTCTTAACAGCTAGGCAGAAGAAAGAACTTTGGTTGATTTGCTTTTTTGAGACCCAATTGACTAGCCAATTGCACCAGCCAGTATTATTTTATATAAGTATTAATAAGACATAAGCCCTGTCTTCTTTAGCATCTGGTCACCCTAGATCAAAGAGGAGATAGACATGTACAATAAAAAAAATGGGCCTCATATTAGGGACTAATGGTGGGTCCAAGGTCTGGAGCAACTGAATATTACTGTTGTAGCTATCCCCAAGTTACCATTAAAAGGTAAAGGGACCCCTGACCATTAGGTCCAGTTGTGGTCGACTCTGGGGTTGCGACGCTCATCTCGCTTTATTGGTCGAGGGAGCCGGCATACAGCTTCCAGGTCATGTGGCCAGCATGACTAAGCCACTTCTGGCGAACCAGAGCAGCGCACGGAAACGCCATTTACCTTCCCGCCAGAGCGGTACCTATTTATCTACTTGCACTTTGACGTGCTTTCGAACTGCTAGGTTGGCAGGAGCAAGGACCAAGCAATGGGAGCTCACCCCATTGTGAGAATTCGAACCGCTAACCTTCTGATCAGCAAGCCCTAGGCTCTGTGGTTTAACCCACAGTGCCACCCGCATCCCTAAGTTACCATTAGGTGGTGCATAATTGGAAGTTTGCAGTTGCACAGCACACATAAGAAAACCTAGGAAACTGCCTTGTGCTGAGGAAGATCATTTTCAAAATTCAGTACTTTGTGACAGCAGTTCTCCAGGATTTCAACCATAATATTTCCTGGGGCCTAGGGGAATCAATCTGCCAAACTGGAATCTTAACACGCAAAGCATACCATTTCCTGCTGAGCTCCAGAAAATGGCTGCAATTGAAAAGAGTTTGCTTGTATACTGGACCATATCTGGCTTTTATGCAGCTTCCTTTTATGAAAAAGGAGTAGCTACATAGACTAAATAATATGAAAATTAAAATACTGGCTCGGAGGAAGAAATAAAACCTGCTATCACAAGTGAACTTTCTCAGCGTTAAAGCCGCTTTTTAAAAAAGGCCAAAAGCCAAGGATATTGAAACTTGGAGCAGAGTCTTAACGAGCACTGGTTAATGATTAATAATCTAAACATTTATGTTCAGAAGCAGGTTGCAATCTGGGTGTTCTAAGTGGAATGTTAATCTATCGTATGCCACATTGAGTGGTGCCATTTTCTTAGAGCAAATATTCAGTAACTGAGTTGCAAGAACAATTCTTACATCTCTAGAATGCTCTTAACATTCATTTTCCTGCTGAACTTCCATAGCTGTAGCAGAAATTAATTAAATTATCTAGTCGTTTTAAGTTAAGCAGCGATTGTGTGTGTGTGTGTGTGTTTAAGGATTCAGTACAGGCAACTCCCCTTTTACATGTGTGTAGCCCACGCTGTTCCCTTGCGGTGCCAAAAATCGTCAACTGCATGCAAGTGGGGAGTTGCCTGTACTCAGTGCTATTTTTCTAGAAAAAGAGGAGCCGGAACTCACCATGAGCGCCTCCCTTATTCTCTTATAATAGCGATGGCACCCAGCTGAAAAACCCTGCCTGTGTGTTGTTAGCATTGTGGGGGAAACATAATTTTCTAGCAGAAGCAACATTGATTTCATACGTTTTCTTACAAGACAGATTTTCAGGATGTTGTGTGGGGCTTTCTGGCCAGTGCTTGGCTGCAAGAGATTGAGCATCCCTGCCAAAGTTAGCAGGCACCAATCCCGACACCTTCACAACCCTTCCTGGCTCAGATGGAGCAAAGAGAGAGAGAGCGCTGCTTGTCATTGCCATACTAATGCTGCCGTGCTCCAAATCCCCAGATGGCAGCTCCCAGCAGTTTCATGTAGATATTAAATAGCATAAGCAATAGAATGGACCTTTGTGAGACCCAATAGCCCAAGATCCATGGAAGAAGAAGAGTTTGTATTTGATATCCTGCTTTATCACTACCCTAAGGAGTCTCAAGGGTTAAACCACAGAGCCTAGGACTTGCCAATCAGAAGGTCAGCGGTTCAAATCCCTGCGACGGGGTGAGCTCCCGTTGCTCGGTCCCTGCTCCTGCCCACCTAGCAGTTCGAAAGCACGTCAAAGTGCAAG
This sequence comes from Podarcis filfolensis, assembly GCF_964270895.1. NCBI lineage: Eukaryota > Metazoa > Chordata > Lepidosauria > Squamata > Lacertidae > Podarcis > Podarcis filfolensis. The sequence goes on from NC_139603.1 coordinate 24,799,455, forward strand.
AAGATAAATAGGTACCGCTCCGGCAGGAAGGTAAACAGCGTTTCCGTGCGCTGCTCTGGTTCGCCAGAAGCAGCTTAGTCATGCTGGCCACATGACCCGGAAGCTGTACGCCAGCTCCCTCGGCCAATAAAGCAAGATGAGCACCTCAAGCCCAGAGTCGGCCACGACTGGACCTAATGGTCAGGGGTCCCTTTACCTTTACCTTTAAGGAGTCTCAAAGCAGCTAACATTCTCCTTTCCCTTCCTCCCCCACAACAAACACTCTGTGAGGTGAGTGAGGCTGAGAGACTTCAAAGAAGTGTGACTAGCCCAAGGTCACCCAGCAGCTGCATGTGGAGGAGTGGGGAAGCAAACCCGGTTCACCAGATTACGAGACTGCTGCTCTTAATCACTACACCACACTGGAACCAAGCAACAATGGCGCTACTTTCTGGTAGCAAACCTGCAGATAGGAATAGTACCACGGTACCTCCAACTCCTACCTCCCGAAATCACTCCAGAAGAACACCATAGTCAATAGTGCCAAAAGCCACTGAGAAGTTGAGATCCTACAGGACTGCACTCTCCCGTGTCTCGCACCCAACAGAGTTTATCAATCAAGAGTGACTAATGCTGTTGCATTGCCCAAACTGGGCCTGAAACCCGACTGGGATGGATCTGCACGGTTATGCTGAAGACGGAATTACAAATTTATAGTCTGAGTCAGGCATGAGTAAATAACGTCCTTGCTGTTACAGAATTGTCTGCACTACTAAAAAGGGGAAGAGGAGACTTAGCATTGTTCCAGCTATGCAGTAAGCGGTGCCGATAACAGCACTGGAGGAAGAGATCTTGCTTCCTTCAAGATCCATGCACAAAACAGACTGGTTGACCCCAGAAATACAAGCAAAGCAAGCATAAGGGCTTTACCTGAATATCAGCATCCAAGTGCTTGTTGCAAGTGAAGAGGATGCAACGTTTACATGTGCAAGGTGGGGTCTTCTTCAGTCTCCATCTGCGGAAAATGCCAGCTGAACCCAACAGACAGTATTTCAGATGCCACAGACAAATTAAGAAAATAATTTATGGCAACCACCAAGTAAAGATTAATTAGGACCAGAAGTAGGCTATATTTGTGTGTACACACGTGTGCTTGAGGCAGAGAATCCAAATGGCTCCCCTGTGGTAGTAAAAATATAATAAATTAATTGGCAACACACAGTCCTTTATTGGGACGAGGGTGGTGCTGTGGTCTAAACCACAGAGCCTAGGACTTGCCAATCAGAAGGTCAGCGGTTCGAACCCCCTTGACGGGGTGAGCTCCCGTTGCTCGGTCCCTGCTCCTGCCAACCTAGCAGTTCGAAAGCACGTCAAAGTGCAAGTAGATAAATAGGTACCGCTCCGGCAGGAAGGTAAACGGCGTTTCCGTGAGCTGCTCTTGTTCGCCAGAAGGGGCTTAGTCATGCTGGCCACATGACCCGGAAGCTGTATGCCGGCTCCCTCAGCCAATAAAGCGAGATGAGCGCCGCAACCCCAGAGTCGGTCACAACTGGACCTAATGGTCAGGGGCCCCTTTTCCTTTACCTTTTAGTCCTTTATTAATAAAAGAAGCTGAGGCTCCAATACTTTGGCCACCTCATGAGAAGAGAAGACTCCCTGGAAAAGACCCTGATGTTGGGAAAGATTGAAGGCACAAGGAGAAGGGGACAGCAGAGGACGAGATGGTTGGACAGTGTTCTCGAAGCTATCAGCATGAGTTTGACCAAACTGCGGGAGGCAGTGGAAGACAGGAGTGTCTGGCATGCTCTGGTCCATGGGGTCATGAAAAGTCGGACACGACTAAATGACTAAACAATAACAACATCCCAGTATCTGGCACATTCAGGGATGGTCCTGAACAGGACAATAGGAGTAGCAATAGCTAGAAAAGGCAAAGTGTATTAAGATTGTTAGCAGAGCATGGGAACGCAAGGTTACCAGATTTGATTTGATTTTAGTGGAAAAGATGGCTAAATTATGCTTGACAGCACTGGAGCTAAAGTGTTCTGAAAGGAAGCCTACTCATTTCCCGCCATGCACTGAGCCTTGAGGGATACCTCAGCCAGTGAAGCCTGAGACACTTAATTTCAGAGTCATGGGTTCGAGATGCGGGGGCGAAAGATTACTGCTTTGCACCAACACCAAAAGGCCTGGACTGGACTTGAGTGCTATGACATGTGGCGTTGCTGTGGGTTGAGGAGGCCTTAAGCTGCTTTGCTTCGGGGCGCAAAATGTCGCCGGCGGGCCCCTTATTCCTTTTCCTTACACGAGGCACCCTTCGATTCGCAGATGCCATGAAACGTTTTGAATTAGGAGGAGCGAGGAAAAGGAACGGACCACGAGGGAGTTAATACACACACACATACTGAGAAAGTGGCAACTCTGCAAGTTGAGTCCTGAGGAAATGCTGTGGGAACTGTAGCCAGAAGGGGAGGGACTTTCTGTTTCCCTCACTTGTGCGCTGTCTCTTTCTCGCCAGCTCTCTTCCCTTGTGGCTGAAAGGCAGGAGGAGAGGAATCAGTCACTTAAATGTGCCTCTGCCTGAGGCTTAGTTTGGAGGACTTTATTCCTGCTCAGCAGCTGCAAGCAAAACACTCCTGGATATGGCTATCTCAGGAAGCTTCTGGCTTGTTGTTTTCACCGTTTTCATCACTGAACTACAACAGGTAAGGCTTCAAGGCGGGGTGGCAGGAGGGATGCGAGGGTATAACGTGGGTCCTTCAGTCCCTGAAGCCCCAAGGTATGTTTGAATTTAATTTGTTCTACTGTTCTGTTCAAAAGCTCCTGCAATAGCTCCCCCACTCTATTAAAAAAAATCAGTGCAATTTCACAAACATAAAACCCTATTCAATTAAAAAATACTGAAGGGGGCAAAGTCCATTTTTGGAAGGGGCAGGGTGAGCTTTGCTGCACACGTTTTTGGATTTCTGGAAGAGAAAGCAGAACACTCATTACTGCAAAACAACGCTGCCGCCTGAAATGCGTTCAAATCCGATTGATTTTTGACAGTGTTAACATCTGAGTAAGCAGACTGAGTTTTCCAGTTGCCACAGGTAGCCACAGCGATTGCAGTGTGGGGGTGCTACTTGTCTATGCAGCAGGAGAATCTTGCTCTTCTGGAACCATCAGGAAAAAATAACAAATACACAATTTACAGTGCATTTACAGGAAAGCAGCAAAATTGAAAGCGGAGCATACACAAAATAAACCCTGATGTAATTTTAAAAAGAGGAAAGCTTCAGCTCATCGACAGAAGCTCCCAAAAGTATGATTCCTTCAAAGGGGAGGGGGTTTCCAAGGAGAAGGTGCCCCTACAGATATGACCCAGGATCCTGCCTCCGCAGTTTGCATCCTCATGAACTGGGAGACCCTAAGTGGGCCTCCTCAGGTGATCGTAAGTTATGTAAGAAAACATGGCAGGAGACTCCATCTGCATACACACCATACATTTAAACACATTTCCGCCCTCAAAAAAATCCTTGGAACTGTACTTTACCCCTTATAGAACTATAATTCCCAGCGCCCTTAGCAAGCTAAAGTTCTCAGGATTCTTTCAGGGAGGGGGTGCTGCTTTAAATGTGTGGCTTGGATGCAGCCCTCTTCTAAGATACAGCAGCAAAGCACAGCTTGCAGTTCTTGTTTTTAATACTTTCCATTTCTTACGGCTCCTTATCTAAAATCAATATCATCCTAGTGCAGTTTCCCCATTCCGATGAGTTGCAAAGGTAAGGGAGGCAAACAAGCCACCTCAGCCCTGTCGAGATAGGCGAGCCCAGCAAGGAAAGCTATCGAGGGATGTAATTTGCATGTGCTGAAAAAACAAACCCCGGCAGCAGAATTCAAGCAAAGGGTGGCTATCTGATTTCTCATATTTTGTGTTTTCCAATCATTTTGGAACCGACCCATTGAGTTTCACCCAATGGTGGTTTTCCATTGAAGTCTGCCTTCGCTCGTGTTCTTCCAAACTGGAAACGTCTCCAGTGATGTGGCTTTCACCACTTCCCTTGAGAAACTATCCTGTAAGCTATACTCCGTGCTTAAACATTAAAATGCTTTTTATAAACAGGGTTGGTGTTGTTAAAAAAAAAAAAATCTCCCTAATGTTTGACTTCTTCAAATTATATACTTTCTTGGGTATCTTTCTTGGTTGGTTGGTTTTTGTGTGTGTGTGTTTTTCCATTTTCAATATTTAACCAGTGAATATTGAGCAGCCCTGGGTGCAAAATGCACACAAAATCCAAAACAGAAACAAAAAATCAGAAGGAAACCAAAGCATTAATTCAGCTCTCCTATTAAGTACAGCTCCATTCGTTGCCAGGCGGTACTGCCTAGCTCTTTAGGAAAACTAGTTCATACCAATATATAGCTAGTCTTGCATAGTGGCTTTGAGTCAGGAAGTAGCCAAGCTAAATCTCACCTCCATCATAAATGCACAGGGCTTTTTTTCAGCCGGAACTCATTGGAATTCAGTTCCAGCACCTCTCAGGTGGGCACCATTGCCATTCTAAGAGAACAAGGAAGGCATTCATAGTGAGTTCTGCCACCTCTTTTTTTAAGAAAGCACTGAACCACCAGGCCTCATGTCTACTTTATTTGTTTGTTTGCATTGAGGAGGGGCCTTTGCATGCAGAAGGTGCCGGGTTCAACCCCTGACATCTCCAGGTGGGAGAAATTTCTGCCTGAAACCAGGGCTGGCGCAAGCCATTTTGGCACCAGAGGTAAACCACAAAATGGCTGCCCTCCACCAGGGAAGAAGGGCTGAGTGAAGTTCTATATCAAGCACAAGGGGATGGGGATGGAATAAAGACCTACATTGGGAACAAGGATGTGAGGTGACCAGCAGCACCTCCTATTAACCAGCTGCGCTTCCTATTCACCAAGAGGCTGTTATAGAGGCGGCAGTATGAGGGAGCTGCTGAGGGGACGGCAGATCTAGCCTCCAACGAGCTGTGTTGCCATTGCAGCTGCAGCAATACAGAACAACAAACCCCTGTACAGTGGTACCTCGGGTTACATACGCTACAGGTTACATACGCTTCAGGTTACAGACTCCGCTAACCCAGAAATAGTGCTTCAGGTTAAGAACTTTGCTTCAGGATGAGAACAGAAATCGTGCTCTGGCGGCGCAGCAGCAGCAGGAGGCCCCATTAGCTAAAGTGGTGCTTCAGGTTAAGAACAGTTTCAGGTTAAGAACAGACCTCCGGAACGAATTAAGTACTTAACCTGAGGCACCACTATATTGCAAACTTAGCACAACAAACAATACAAGCAACATGAAGACCAGTTTACTAGATAGCACTGCAATTCTTATTGCATAATATACATGATTTAGTACAACAAAAGAAAATGGGTACACTTGTGAATTCTCTAATATATTTGAAAGCGAATGAACACACGTCTGTCAATCTTTGAAAGTCCGTAGAAGTATAATAAGTCTATGGTTGAAACAAAGTAATAGATGCTATCCTGTGGGCTAAGCGGTAAAACTTTTTTTAGGCGTTCATGGTGCCAAAGTAGTAAGTGAAGAACAATGTAGGACAGTGATCCCAGATAATCTGACTGTTTCTCTGGAATCTTCTTCAGCACAACTATAAAAGAATTCAAATATAAAACAATGACCTGTGTACATCTGCTTGCCTCATAGGTGGGCTGGCACTTCTTGGCGTCACCAGGCTCAGTAATGGAGACTGAGGCAGATAAGAGCACTTAGCCAACTCTCTCCAAACTGGTTCAGAAGTGTGAAAACACTAAACTATGCATTATTTACATTAAGATTTTGCACAATGTTTCGGTTTTGTTTCACTGTTACGTGCAATTTCGATAAACCGTGCAAAAGATTGATTGTAGTTTAGGGTTCAGAAAGCAAGCTAAAACCAAAGTGTAACCTTCCTATTTTCATCAAACAGCAATGCCAGAGGGATAGTGGGATAGCATGTGAGCCTGAGATTCATTTCTAGGGCTGCTATTCTATTCTAGAATCGGGCAGCAGAAGGCATCCAGGCGGATTTTCGCCGGATCGGCAAAATGTCCAGGAAAACCCAGACATATGGCAAGGGGAGTGAATTGGTTTTGGGGGGAGATGTTCCCCAAAAAAGCTCAACAACTTTGTCTGGATTTTTCACTTTTGGTAATATGGCAACCCTATTTTTACTGGCCTTCATAATACAGCTATATCATGCTTGAGCATTGTGTCTGAACACAGCCATTTAGTGTGGCTGTTTCTTTGTTTACAATCCAATAATATATTCTTATTGGAAGCCAGCTAGAGAACGTAAAACAAGTGAATACAAAAAAAGGTAATAAAGCCGTAAAACTGAATGCAACATAATATCTAATATAGTATAACACTTTAATTCAGACTGTTCTGTTATAAATTACACATGGGTTGAATGCTGCCTGGACCTAGTGCGAGTTCTTGGCCACCTGTTTGTTGCATGAAACTGAACAGTTTTATGCTTGACCCACACTTTCTAGGCATGGGTCTGAGCAGTTTCCCCATTGCGCTGCTCCTTTCCCAGGGAAAACCCATTCTTTATTGCTAAATCAGAGCAAACATCAATGCAGAGAAAACCCCAATTGCCATTTGCTCTGATTGAACACTAAAGAGCAGTTTTTCCCTAGGGGAAAGCAGCATGACAAAAGGAAGTGTGGTTGAGCCTTAATGTGAGATTAAGGGGTAAAGGCCATTCTGAAACACCATGAAAATTAACTTTGAGATTTATATTTCTAGGGGCTGTGGTCCTTTGGCTCCCCCAATACAATATCTGAGGGGGGTGCACGTTGATGGGCATTGTCATTCAAACGGTGTGCATGCACTGTGTCTTGTGAGACAGAGCTTACCTCCCCCCTCCCTTTTTTAAATTCAAGCTGGTACTCCCGGACCAGGACATCATTGAGGCAGGCCATATCCTTTCTCCTTTAGGCCTGTGAAGATGAGGCTGTATGTTCCTGAAGGTTCTCCACCCCACAAAATGCAGAAGCCAAATGGAGGAGGAAATCTATGTTCAGTGGTTTCTGGGCCTTGGGGACTACTCCTTGCTTCTCAGGACTAGAGGCCGTGGTTGCGTTGGAGTGGCGGGGGGCAGTTGTGCTAAAGCTGGCCTCGCTTTGCCCATGAAAATAAAAGTGGAAGGGGAGAGCAAAGAAAGAGATCTTCAATGCACAGTACAACTTTTCATTGTCCAACGGAATGTTCGCTTGTACCTCTGGAAGGCTCCTGCCTTCCTTTTCCCCGGGGCTTGCCCAAGTCGGTGGCCTCAACATTGGTTGGCAGAAGAGGAGATGGGTTGAAGATCTCTTCGGAACCACCTCTTCAAAAGAATCATGGAGTTTGTGGTAGAAGATGGAGCAAGGAGCAGATCTGCTTTTATTCTTCCGTTGGGAAGTGGTTGTGGTATGGAACCATCTTCCTGCCAAACAGACCTGCAGCTGGTTCAGAATAAATGTGTGACAGGCAAACATGAAAGTTGCACTGTAGAATTAATTTTGCATATTGAATTGGCTTGCGGTGCGTACAGAACGGGGGTTTCCAGGTGAGCTAGTTTAATTTAATTTTTTATTTGTTGGTACCGTATGTATGAAAGGCCAAAAATCCATCCCGTCCCCAAATTAGGATTAGTCATTTAAAGTTGCATATAATTCTATCGGCCCTATAAATCACTGCTTCCTCTCTGAATCTTGCGAAATCCTTAGCCTCAACCACATCCTGGCAACAAGTTCCTCATTCTAATTTTGTGAAGAATATGAAGAATATTATCTTCCATCCCGTGCCCTAAAATGGTTCATGTAGGGGTGGGCGGGGAATCCGTACGCAAGTCCTATTGGTTTTAAACAAAACCACATTTTTTTACAAAAGAATCTACAGTAGTTATAGTTAAATCTACTTCATAATGCAATGGGAGACAAGGAAATCTGTTGAAGTTCCAAGAAATAACAAGTGCCATCTAGAACCATTGTCCTTTACATGATGGTAGTGGTTCCTCAAATATGGACTGGATGCATATTCCTGTTCTCTGTGGGCACAGTTTTAATTCCATGATGAACTGGCAACAAGCTTATGTTATGTACTCAGTGGCATTTATCCTCCGCTGCTGGAAGACGCTACAGATACTACGATAATCTTCATCATGATAGGCACAATACGGGCAAAGCTGAGCAACCCCATGCATTTTTTTACTTGGAAGTAAGCTCCACTGTGTTCAGTGGAGCTTACTCGAGTGTGTAGCATGCCTTAAGTCCATTAATTTCTGTGGTAATAAATGCATCTTACTGAATTTTCAAGAGGGATATGCTTAAAAAGGTAAAGGGACCCATGACCATTAGGTCCAGTCGCGACCGACTCTGGGCTTGTGGCGGTCATCTCGCTTTATTGGCCGAGGGAGCCGGTGTACAGCTTCTGGGTCATGTGGCCAGCATAATTAAGCCGCTTCTGGCGAACCAGAGCAGTGCATGGAAACACCGTTTACCTTCCCGCCAGAGCGGTACCTATTTATCTACTTGCACTTTGATGTGCTTTCAAACTGCTAGGTTGGCAGGAGCAAGAACCAAGCAACTGGAGCTCACCCCATCGTGGGGATTCGAACTGCTGACCTTCTGATCGGAAAGTCCTAGGCTCTGTGGTTTAACCCACAGCGCCATGCTGAACTCTTGCTAAATCAATGGAAAATGGAAGGGCTCCATTATGACCAGCCATTTTATTTCCAGTTAAGGCAGAAGTATTAAGCTGGCTTTCTTGTGTGTTCCTTTCCATTGGCTTTGGATTCAGTAGCATCATCAGGGTAGGTCTTTGGGGGCACAAGTCCAGGGCCCCACTCAGAGGAATGAGCAGATGGATCCCCCAAATGCAGCAGGCTTAACTGCATTTGGAAGTATGTGAAATAATGTACCTTTATGTGAAATAACTTCCCATAAAACCACTATATCCAGAGTCTAAAATTAGTTAACTGTGCCACTCTTTGTATGCTGCATGAATACATGGCACTCCCTTATTCTGAGTCAGACTCCTGATCTTCTTTGTCTGGTTGAGTTTCTGCAAATTTGCAAGTGATCCTCAAAGGCCGCAGGTAGCTGCATTCCTAGCCCTCCTACCAATATCATTTTTAACTGGAGATGTTGCAGACTTTGTACATGTACTGTCTCTACCACTGAGCTATGGCCCTTTCTCTAGATGTAAAACAACGGCCTCTATGGACAGTGATTGGCCAGTAGCTTAACTACTTCAAATCTCCAGTCCAACAGCAAGGACTCTTGTGGATTTATATTTCTTGTTCGTATGTTTGCTGATATCAGGCAAATTCTCCAACCAGTAGTTTGGCCACCTCTTCCTTTTTAAAAGTCAACCAAGTATACTGTGAAGCACAGAGGTTGGAGAAATAGAACTCTCTCTTTTTCCAGGAACTATTGACAGGATCTGAGCATCTTTTATTTATTTATAATTTTTATCCCATTTTATATTTCAGTCTTCAGCGTATAGAAAGCTCTTCAATCTTAAGATTTGTGTTTTTTTCAGACAGAAATATTGTTTTCCCTTCATTTTGCTTCAGCTCTTTGCATTTCCTGACCGTGTATTTGCTTTATGGGATGGAAACTTTGTGATGTGGTTTTTACAAGTCTCATTGGAAAGTCAACATCACGAAAACCATTTCCTTCACGGTTTAGGAGTTGTTTTGAATTAAAGACCTGGAAGTGAACTTCTGGAGCTACAGAGGCTCTGCTGTGCCCTGTTTGAGAACGCTTAAGATCAGGGGGCAGCAAACTTTTTCAGCAGGGGGCCGGTCCACTGTCCCTCAGACCTTGTGGGGGACCAGACTGTATTTTGGGGGGAAAATATGAACGAATTCCTATGCCCCAAAAATAATCCAGAGGTGCATTTTAAATAAAAGGACACATTCTACTCATGTAAAAACATGCTGATTCCCAGACCGTCCAGATTTAGAAGGCGATTGGGCCAGATCCGGCCCACGGGCCTTAGTTTGCCTACCCATGCTCAAGATACTGTTTACAACAAACTGGCTCCTAATCTTTTTAAGTGGTCTTTCTCTGACTTTGCATAGATGACAGCCCTTTTTGCAGTTTTAGGATACTTCCAGATTAGGATTAATTATGGAATCTGAACACTTTATGCATGTTAAGTTTTTTCTTTTCTTTTTTGGTAGTGTCCACACAATATTGTTGTCATCAAAATGCCAGCTCATACTTTTTTAAAAAAATCCCCTTGCAGTATAGGTGGGTTCCCACGAAGCAAGACACAATGATAACACCAAGAACCTTTATCAAACTAACAGAACTGGACAACACGGGCAAAGCAACTGCTTATATACATTTCTGAAGACCTGGGCCACTCCCACTCTCAACGTGATTGGCTATCTAAAGTTCCAAGCTGCAAATCATAGCTCAGAGTTTAAGGGCCAATGGCAGTGGCCCAAATCCTGAAACATTCTGTGATTGGATATCATGTATCGAATCAGAACATAGGAGCTCATAATGCAGACTCAAACACAGACCCCTGAATACTTAACACCTGAACATGGGGATTTAATCTAATAGGCTAGATATGTGGTGACATTTCATCTGATGTTACACCCCTATTCCACTCACTCCTTATCTTAGCACAATCTAGCCATTTGGTTTCTGGTGGTCCAAATTATATGAGTGTGTCTGTTTCCACAGATGGTTGCATGCTGAAGCCATGTTCAAATCCAACAATCTGGTTAGGAAGAGTTGTTCATTCAAGATCTATCCCACCTTGGAGACTAATTGTGGCACATCCATCAGACTTAAAAGAGGGGGGTGTATTGTGCAAGGCTTCTATCACTTGTGCAAGTATTAATCAGGTAAATAGCATTCTTGTGCAAGATCTCAGTACTGTATTAAAAGTCCAAACAAACAAACAAATGGAGATGGCTCTCCCCTCACCCAAAAACACAACCTCATTGGTTGATTATGAAACATGAGAACCAAGGCTGGTAACATTCGCTGTTGTACCCTTCCTGGTGTCACGGTCCAGTCTATGGGTGATCGAAGTCCCGGCTGAGGACGTCAGAACCGGGAGCAAGATGGCGGGGTGGGAGCAGGAACGAGAGTCCAGAAGCCAGGGGTCCGAGGGTCAGGAAGCAGGTAGTCATGAAATCAAGGGTCCGAGGGTTGAGAAGCAAGGAGTCACGAAGTCAGGGGTCCGAGGATCAAGAAGCAAGGAACCAAATGCAACAGGGCAGGGAACGTGTTGCTGTGGCAAAGAGCAGAAGGGAAATGCTGACCTTATATCCCTTCCCGGCTCTTGCCACCCGGTGCAGTGAGTTACCAAGCAACCTCACCTATGCGGCCGCACCTTGCCTCTCCAGAACAAACTTAGGAAGGCCCCAGTCCTGCGAAGCCCTACTGGTCACAGGGCCTGGCTCCTGCACGCACTCCTGACACCTGGCAGGGGCGGGGGATATTTTTAAAAGGTATATGAGCACAGGCACAGATACACTTGCATAGTAATCTTTCAGAAGAAGACAAATGACCAGTAACACTACCCTTTCTTGTGCTCTGAACAAGAGCATCACGGTTCTGACGTGATGTGGCTCAGTATCTCAAATGACAACTGATCTCTACACGCTCTATGACTTGGTCAAATTGTTCCTGCCATAACCAGTTTTCAATATAATTTAAAATAAAATAAAATAGTGAGGGTCGCTGTAAGGACTTTGCATCTAGAGTGCTAAACTGAAAACTTTGGTTCTCATTTGTCCTGTTGAATGATTAATTGCAAAAAAAAAATGGGGGGAAAGTTCCAGGTTTTTGAGCTAAGTTACACCTGTTGAGCGCAGGCCATGACCCCTAATCCCAGATGGTTTTGGTTAGCTTCACACAGTGGGCGCACTTTAAATAAACGTTAGCTTTCAAAACAATGAGATTATTGCTATAGAATAATCTCGGGTTATTGGCCAGAATTTGTGTGTCATGAGGCCCATGGAAACCCCCTAGGTTGCTCTTCCAGGTTTCATTGTCTCTGAAAAAAAGAAAGGGGCCCAAGCAATTATATCCTCTGCCAGGGATGTGTCTTTCTCTCCGAACAGTCATTTGAGCGAAAAGCAATTTTAGCAAGCCATGACACACAATTTCTTCTGTAATCAGGTTGCTCAATAACATTATAAATAAGCCGCTCTAAGAGTAGCTAAATGATTTTTGCCGATTCTGCCCATTTCTTCTATTTCTATTTGTTTGGAGTGGATATGTGTTTCTCTACTACATATGGAGGGTTTGTAGAGAGTGTTCATAAAGAGGAGAGGACAGGGATGTAGTATGGTCAATATTGTTCTTTGTCTTGCTGTGACGGAGACTTGCAAGGATTCTTAGCTCAACCTGTTGCAAACACATAGGCAGTGTGTGAATGCACATGAGCGATCTCATTGAAGACGGTGGCAGTATTCTTTGCAATTGTGCAAAGGACAAAGATATGCACAAACTGCTTGGGATAATGTTGCACATTCATGTGCCTTTTGGGTCTCCTGCATGCTTTAATCATGTGCACGTGTGACTGTGACTCATATGGAACTAGGTATGGGGGGAAATTCAATTCAGTTCACATTTAAAGGCGAACTTACCCACACACATTGTTAAACCGTACAGTGGTACCTCAGGTTAAGAACTTAATTCGTTCTGGAGGTCTGTTCTTAACCTGAAACTGTTCTTAACCTAAAGCACCACTTTAGCTAATGGGGCCTCCCACTGCCGCCGCGCGATTTCTGTTCTCATCCTGAAGCAAAGTTCTTAACCTGAGGTAATATTTCTGGGTTAGCAGAGTCTGTAACCTGAAGCGTATGTAACCTGAGGCGTATGTAACCTGAGGCGTATGTAACCTGAGGCGTATGTAACCCGAAGTACCACTGTACAGGAATTGAAACAAAGCTATCCTTTGAAATTTGCACTTCTTCGAATTTTGTAATGCAGCTCTCAAGCCAAATAATGTATAAAAATGTGTGCACTGGGATAAAATGGGCAAAAGTAAATGCATAGATGAGTGGAAATAGTATATGTTCAGGGAAATTCCTCTGCAAAAATGTGCATATTCAGCAAAAATGTACTTATTAGGAGAAATTTGCACTGAAATGCTGGCGAATGTTCTTGAAGTCATACAAAATATATATTATCATTATTTATTAAATGTGTTAGCCGCTTCACCTTGCCCAAGGAAACTCAAAGCAACTTACAACAAACAAAAACGAAACCCCGCATTAAAACCAAGGTGAGAGGATATATTTAAAACATCCCACCTACTTCCAGAAGGTTACAGATAGTTAAAGGTTTACAGGGGAAAGTTTTTGCCTGCCATAAAGATATGTAATGAAGGTGCCAAGTGAGCCTCCCTTGGGAAAGCATTCCACAAACGGAGCCACCACAGAAAAGGCCCGTTCTCACGTTGCCACCCTCCAGACCTCTCGTGGAGGAGGCACACAAAGAAGGGCCTCAGATTATGATCTCAGGGTCCGGATAGGTTCATATGGAGAGAGGCAGTCCTTGAGGTATTGTGGTCAAAACCAGCACTTTGGACTGGGCCCAGAAACAAATTGGTAGCCAGTGCAGTCAGGCCAGAATTGTTGTGATACGCTTAAGCTGTCTTGCCCCCGTGAGCAACCTGGTCATTGAATTCTGCGCCCGCTGAAGTTTCTGAACTGTCTTCAAAGGCAGCCCCATGAATAGTGTGTTGCAGTAACCTAAGCTAGAGGTTACCAAGGCATAGACAACCAAAGTGAGACTATCCCTGTAGAGATAGGAGCACAGCTGGGCCACCAGCCAAAGCTGAGGGAAGGCACTCCGAGCCACAAAGACCACCTCAGCCTCAAACATTAGTAATGGATCCATAAGTATCCTCAAGCTATGGACCTGCTTCTTCAGACCAAGAGCAGGCAACCTCCCATCCATCTGGTCTAGGGAACCACCCATTGACAGGGCCTCAGTCTTATCTGGATTGAGCTTCAGTTGGTTGGCTCTCATCCAGTCCATTACCAAGGCAAGACATCTGGCCAGCACATCCACCGCCTCACCTGCAGATGAAAAGGAGACGTAGAGCCAGGTGTCATCAGCATATTAACAGCAACGTACTCCAGATGACGCCACTCAGTGGTTTCATGTAGATGTTGAACAGCATGGGGGATAGAATCGGACCCTGAGGAAGCTCTCATTGAAGGATACATGGGGCTAAACAACACTCCCCAACCATCACCCTCCCCGATATGGAAATGTGAAGAACTACATTTAAGATGTGGGGGTTAGAAACTGAGGCAAGCAAAAATTGACTAAGATGAACTGAGTCATGTTCTTTCATTTCTGCAGTAAAATCTAATTGAATACCACCAGTGCGATTTTTTCTAGAAAAAGAGGTGCCAGAATTCACCCTTGTTCTGCCAGCATGGTATAGTGGTTAAGAGCGGTAGTCTCGTAATCTGGGGAACCGGGTTCACGTCTCTGCTCCTCCACATGCACCTTGGGCCAGTCACACTTTTCTGAAGTCTCTGAGCCTCACTCACCTCACAGAGTGTTTGTTGTGGGAGAGGAAGGGAAAGGAGATTGTTGTTAGCCGCTTTGAGAATCCTTAAGGGGAGTGAAAGGTGGGATATCAAGTCCAAACTCTTCTTCAGCGGTACTTCGAGTTAAGAACTTAATTCGTTCTGGAGGTCCGTTCTTAACCTGAAACTGTTCTTAACCCGAGGTACCACTTTAGCTAATGGGGCCTTCCGCTGCCGCCACACGATTTCTGTTCTCATCCTGAAGCAAAGTTCTTAACCTGAGGTACTATTTCTGGGTTAGCGGAGTCTGTAACCTGAAGCATCTGTAACCTGAAGCGTCTGTAACCCGAGGTACCACTGTAATGACAATGGCGCCCATCTGAGAGGTGCCATTGGAACTGAGTTCCAGTGAGTTCCGGCTGAAAAAAGCCCTGAATACCACCCATAGAAGATTGTGCTGTAAGTTGCCCTGAACACAGCGAGGCTTACTTCTAAGTAGGCGCCTCAGGATTGCACTGTAAAGCACTGAGTCTAGATGGGAACCATGCCAATATAAGAAAGTGCTGAATGTTTACTTTTCTTTTCTGTGCATAACTGTACAAAGAAGGAATCGGCTTTTTATTGCTTTACTGTTGGCTCCTTATCAGCGAGGTGAATGATAGGACTAAACAAAGCACTCCCATTGTCCTCAACCTCTGTGCTTCAAAGTGCAGGGGTGACTGAAACAGGGCCACAAACAACCTTCTGTTATAAAGGTTAGAGTATTGTGAGTTACTATTACTTTCTCTTTTTTTTCAAAAAAGAGGAAATACCTTCGGATACAATGCAGAGGTTTCCTGCTATTCTCCACAAGTTTGGCTCTGTGTGCTTTTGTAGATTTGCATGCTGTTCCTTAAAGCTGGGGACTTTGCCCCTGTCAAACTCCATCTAAATCACCGCTAAAGTGCCTCACATAAAGAGGAACCTGCAGGCGGAGGCCGAAAAGGAAGAAACTAACACTTTTTATGATCATGATCAGACTTTCTGACGAGTCTTTGGGTCCATAAACTTATGAAGTGGTTACTTGATAAGTGGCTCATCTGTATTGCCATAACACAATTTGTAAAGGTAAAGGGACCCCTGGCCATTAGATCCAATTGTGACCGACTCTGGGGTTGCGGCGCTTATCTCACTTTATTGGCTGAGGGAGCCGGTGTACAGCTTCCGGTTCATGTGGCCAGCATGACCAAGCCACTTCTGGCGAACCAGAGCAGCGCACAGAAATACCGTTTACCTTCCTGCCAGAGCGGTACCTATTTATCTACTTGCACTTTGACGTGCTTTCGAACTGCTAGGTTGGCAGGAGCAGGGACCGAGCAACAGGAGCTCACCCCGTCGCAGGGATTCGAACCGCCGACCTTCTGATCGGCAAGTCCTAGGCTCTGTGGTTTAACCCACAGCGCCACTAAATCCAGGGATGCAAATGTGGAACGATTCTCCTCTCACTACATGTCCGGGAACAGGGCCGGATTTAGGTTTGATGAGGCCCTAAGCTACTGAAGGTAATGGGGCCCTTTATATGTCCAGCTGTCCTCTGTCAACAACAAATTGTCACTGTTTTCTGTGTTGAATATAAGCTATATGGTAATTTATGGGCCTAATAAGTATCTAAAGCCGTAATGCAGGGTCCAGCAATCTTTTTCAGCAGGGGGCCAGTCCACTGTCCCTCAGACCTTGTGGGGGGCCGGACTATATTTTGAAGGGAAAAAATGAACAAATTCCTATGCCCCACAAATAACCCAGAGGTGCATTCTAAATAAAAGGACACATTCTACTTATGTAAAAACACGCTGCTTCCCTGACTGTCCGTGGGCCAGATTTAGAAGGCGATTGGGCCAGATCTGGCCCCCAGGCCTTAGTTTGCCTACCCATGCTGTTCCTTCCTTCCTTCCTTCCTTCCTTCCTTCCTTCCTTCCTTCCTTTCTTCCTTTCTTTCTTGCAGTGTGGAACTTGCACAACATTAGAAAGCTGAACCTGGATTTACCTTTTTTTTTTTGTTGATGTGCATGTCCCAGGGTTTTTAAAATTATATATATATAATTCAGTTTCATATTTAGCAGTTGAGTCGTTTGGGAAGCTCACAGCAAAACAGATGTGGCGTCAAAAGTCCCTGGAGTGAAATGGGATGTCTCTGAAACTTCTCCTCCCTTGCTTGCAAGCGAAGACCCTTCTGCAAGCAAAGGCAGACTGGCCATGATTCTCTCAGGCTCCACCACTGCCAACCAGGGTGTATTTGTAAAACTGAAGGCAGCAATGGGTGGGTGGGGGGAGTGTTAACTCCCTAGCCACTAGGCTTGTTGCCCGGCAGAAGGGTTTCCCCTCCTTTCCCAACTAGTGCTGCTCAAGGTCTTGCGATACCGTTGGCCAAGCCACCTCTTCATCCTTTAACACACAGCCCCAGACATCCCACTCAGCCTGAAGGGGAGAATGTCTTAAGCTGGGAACATTTATGATATAAATTCATTCCATGCAGTTTGCTCAAATTCTGACCCTTCACGGAATGTAGATATTATGGGGTTCTGTCCCCCTCCAAAAAAACTTATGACAATACATTCCACTGACACTTCATAATATTGGGCTACAGTATGACTAAAATAAAGCGGCTATCAAATTTAATAAATTGGTGTCAGGAATGAGCCAGCTCCCAGCGAAGGTTTGCAGCCAACTGCAGAAAGCGCCAGGAACAGAGAAGCTTTGATGTTAGTTAGGCAGGGGAGAGCCGGCAGGTGCAGACTTCGGCTCTTCCTGACCTTGACAGGCAGGCTGATAAGGCTGTAGCTGAGAGCAGGCTAGAACGCAGCCAAAGCTCACCGGAAGCACAAACAGGTGTGAACGAACTCAGAGACAGCCTCTCAGAAAAGGAAGGGGTGGGAGCTGATCAACTAAATCCGAAGAGTCGGCGAATGGGAGGGCTGCTAGATAGGAAGCAAAACAAGAGTCGTAAGGTCTGTAAGTTCAACATCTTCTGTCGACACCAGAAGGAGTCTTCAGAAGGGTCATCTTGAGTAATGGTGCCGGAGGCTTTATTAGAGCCATTCAGAGCTATCTGTTTGTTTTTGCAATAAATCCACCTTTTTAATTAGCTACGCTTACTGTGTTATCAAGCTGGGAACCTGGACTCCTGACAATTCACCAGTAGTGGCCAGCGGGGCTGCCTGGGTAGGGCTGCCTCGCTCTCCTGGCTTCCCAACACCACACACTTGGCTCTGACACTGTGGCTGCACTGTGCCAGCCCTTTTATTCCAGTTGGCACTCCTGCATAGCAGTTGTTGTTGTTTAGTCGTTTAGTCGTGTCCGACTCTTCATGACCCCATGGACCAGAGCACGCCAGGCACTCCTGTCTTCCACTGCCTCCCGCAGTTTGGTCAAACTCATGCTGGTAGCTTCGAGAACACTGTCCAACCATCTCGTCTTCTGTCGTTCCCTTCTCCTTGTGCCCTCCATCTTTCCCAACATCAGGGTCTTTTCCAGGGAGGCTTCTCTTCTCATGAGGTGGCCAAAGTATTGGAGCCTCAGCTTCAGGATCTGTCCTTCCAGTGAGCACTCAGGGCTGTTTTCCTTAAGAATGGATAGGTTTGATCTTCTTGCAGTCCATGGGACTCTCAAGAGTCTCCTCCAGCACCGTAATTCAAAAGCATCAGTTTTAGTGACTGAAGACGAGCAACGGGTCTTGTGAACTGCCCTGAGATCTACAGAGGACGGGTGGCATACAAATACTACTACTACTACTACTACTACTACTAATAATAATAATAATAATACATTGTAAATATATTTTCTATGTTAATGAAGTTTTATTCATTTATTTGCTTGTTTTGAGCTGTTATTTCCTCCCCTTAACTTTTCAGGCAGGTTAAATCTTACTGCCTGATGGTTTCACTGCGAGACATCACGACTGTAGTCACAGCCAACTGAATCCACATTCAGATGCGAAACTTTGGGATTGCCTTGAAATATTTCATAACTATGAGGGCTTTAACTGACGGTGTCCTAATTTCTCTCTTTCCCCGTGCTCCAGCTGTCCTTACAAATCACCCCTCCCTGTAGCAGCGAGCAACATTATGAATATTCTGGACGGTGCTGCACCAAATGTGAGCCAGGTAAGGATACCTAGGACGTGCTTCTTCCAGGAAATGAAGAGGGGCCCATCTCTCAGCACATGCTCTGCATGCAAAAGATCCCAGATTCAATCTGGTGAAGCTGAGGAAGACTCCTGTCCTGTCTGAAACCCCAGTGTGTGTTTGTGTGGCACTGCTAGTCAGTGTAGAATATGAGCTGCATTGACTGATGATCCGACCTAGTATTAAGGTGGCTGTTCCCCCCCCAAAAAAAAAATATGGAAAAAATTGAGCACTCGTGTAAGAAAAACATGTCAGATACTCCTTTTTAGTTTCTGTTGAGGGGTGCTCCCGTTTGATACAGAATACAGACTACATTTTGATGCCTGTCCTGGAAATTTTGTTTGGGTGGAATGAAGCTGGGCTCATATACATGTGTCAGGATTTTCCCCTTAGGTGCCCACAACAGCGCACAGATCTCTCAGAGGAATGGTATCACTGAGAGCCTCCATCCCTTGCCAAAATAGAGAGCAGGGTTTAAAAGGAAACAGAGGGGTTTGTAACATACAGAAAAGGTGGTGGGGAAAAGGGATGTTGAAAGCTGAGCAATAGGAGAGGAGGGAGGTGGGTTGTAATGTGAAAGGAATGGAGGGATGGAGAAAGGAAGAGGTGAAAAGATGGAGCCGAGTTCCCCACAGTCCCACCAAGATGGTCACCTGTTCACACAAAATGTCCCTCCCAGTGCTTTTAGTTTTGAGGTTTATGTGGCATGCAAGAAAACTTTGGAAGGTGCCAGTTTCTTTGTTGTTGTTGTTTATTGTTTGTTTGTTTGTTTGTTTGTTTGTTTGTTTGTTTGTTTTTATACTGCCCTATACTCTCAGGTAGTTCACAGGAAATGACAGGCCTAAGTCCCCACAGCTAACCAGGTCTTTCTGTTTTGTAAAACCATCATCTTGATTTGCGCTAAGCTTAGTGGAATGTTCTTCTTGAACATCAGAGACCAGGACCAAAAATTTCAGCCACAAGTTTCAACTTGATATCTGGGAGTTGAGATTAACTGGTTGAACAGTGGAGATTGGTCCATTACTGGACTGGCAATCGAATCATACTTTAACACTGGCAACGCGTTAGCTAGCATTCTCTGCCACCACTGAGGACTGCAGGCTAGATTAGAGAGCATAGGACAGGCACATGCAGTTTTGTCCTCTGGCACCATGCCAGGACTCTCGTTCCCCCAGCATCTGCTGCCTGAGCTGGCTGCTGCTGTCTACCTAATGGCAGGGCTGGCCCAGTAGTCAGGACATCAAAACAGAGCCCAAGAATCAACAATATATGTCAGTTTACATTATCAAGTGCTATTTTTAAATTACATTCTGATGAGTATGGGTTTTTTAAAGAGATTGTTGAATTGATTCTATTGTTTGTAAAGCTTGTGTTTCTGTTTTTACTTTGTTTTTGTTTTTTAAAATCAAACACAGCTTGGATGGCTTGTCACTGGGAAGCGGTCTATAAATTTGTATAATAATAGAATCCGCAAAACCAGTAAGCTTCAGAAGTGACCGGCAAAAATTTGCTGCTGTGGAAACGGCTTCCTGTGGATCGTGCAGAATCCACTTGTGTGTGTTGACCACTCATCATTGACCCCATTCTGTCAAATTGTTGATCCAGATCCAGCAGGTTCTACCTGGGTCACCATGGCTGTAGAACTTACCGTATTTTTCGCTCTATAAGATGCACTGTTCCCCTCCTAAAAAGTAAGGGGAAATGTGTGTGCGTCTTATGGAGCGAATGCAGGCTCCATGGCTTCAGAGAAAGCAACACGAAGACTCTGGAGCACAGTGCTCCCGCTGCGCTCTGGAGGCTTCGCGTTGCTTTCGCTGAAGACAGGAGAGCAAGAGGGGTCGGTGCGCACTGATCCCTCTTGCTCTCCTGGCTTCACTTCGCTGAAGGGGCGCTGCGCAGAGAGGGAGAGACTATTTTTTTTCTTGCTCTCCTCCTCTAAAACTAGTTGCGTCTTATAGAGCAAAAAATACAGTAGCTGTCCTTTCAAAATAGATTTGACAGCCCTCATTCCAGTATTTTGATGAGCAATACCTTAACTGGGAAGAGGAAAACAATTCTCACACCAGAGTTAAAAGCCTTTGTTAGTGCTACCTTGTCAGCATTGCAGAACCTGAGGTGTAACCAGCCTTTTCTCCTGCCCTGTTAAGGAAAGTACATGTCTGCCAAATGCACTCGCACTTCAGAGACCGTATGCCAGCCCTGTGGCCCAAATGAGTATATGGACACCTGGAATGAAGAAGAAAAGTGCTCGCTTCATAAAATATGTGACCAAGGTAAGGGAAACTAGCTAAGGCATTGCTGTGCCTCTGATCTGAGTCCTTGACTTGCGTTATCATATTAGTAGGAGAAGAATACTAGATTGTTAATTGTAGGTGCTACTTACCTTGCCGTACGGTTAAGCATACTGTACCGTACTAGATTGTAAACCGAAAGGCCCATAGTTCAGTGGTAGAGCATGTACTTTGCATGCATAAGGTTCTAGGGTGTAATCTTCAACACCTCCCTTTCCATGGAGGCGCAGATTGCAACTATAACAAAGGCAGCATTTTTTCATCTCCGCCAAGCTAAGCAGTTGGCTCCTTACCTCTCTCGCCCTGACCTAGCCACTGTGATCCACGTGACGGTCACCTCCAGACTGGATTATTGTAACTCGCTCTACGTGGGGCTGCCCTTGAGACTGACCCAGAAACTCCAGCGCGTGCAGAATGCCGCGGCGATACTCCTTACAGGGTCCTCGCTGCGAGATCACATTCACCCGGTGCTATACCAGCTGCACTGGCTCCCGGTGGAGTACAGGATCAGGTTTAAGGTGCTGGTTTTAACCTTCAAAGCCCTATATGGCCTAGGACCCTCGTACCTATGGGGCTGCCTCTCCTGGTATGTCCCACAGAGGAACTTACGGTCTTCAAACAAAAACATCTTGAAGGTCCCAGGCCACAGAGAGGTTAGGCTGGCCTCAACCAGAGCCAGGGCTTTTTCGGCTGTGGCTCAGATCTGGTGGAACGCTCTGTCACAAGAGACTAGGGCCCTGCGGGACTTGACATCTTTCCGCAGGGCCTGCAAGACAGAGCTGTTCCACCAGGCCTTTGGCCAGGGCGCAGCCTGACTCCCTCCTTTGGCAATCTTCACAGAACATCTAGCCCAATGGTTGCCATCAATTTGACTTGAATTAATTTTAGAATGAAATGATTTTAGAATGTTTTATCATTTTACTGTTGTTAGCCGCTCTGAGCCCGGCTTCGGCTGGGGAGGGTGGGATATAAATAAAATTTATTATTATTATTAGGTTCAATCTCTGCAATCTCTAAGTAGGACTGGGAATGTCCCCAACCTGAAACTCAGGAGAGTTGCTGCCAATCCGTGTAGGCAATACTGAACTTGTTGGTGCTATGGTCTGACTTGGCATAAGGCAACTTCCTACTTCCCTAAGATTAATGGGCACCAGTGATGCCGAGAAGGAGGAAGGGAGCCCAGCCAGGAAGGGGCCCTGGTGAGGGCACCTTTCCCCAAGGACCACCAACTCAGCTGGTTCTGAGCATGTCCTGAAAAGAGACCCAAAGCTTGTAGAGAGGACTCACCTTGTTTTACTTACCATATTGGCCCGAATATAAGCTGCACCTGAATATAAGCCTCACCTTTAAAATTCAAGGGGGGGAAGAAAAAAAAGACAATACCCGAATATAAGCCACTCCCTTAAAATTCATCAGGCACTCACACCCGTTCTGTTTTACCGTATGTCTGATTCAGCAGTGATATCGTAAAAGCCAATTTTTGTAAGGTTGCAAATTTAAGCCACACTTTAACTTTTCACGGTCGGGATTTGGGTGTGGGGGAGTGAGGCTTATATTCAGGCCAATACGGTATATGCGGTGCTTAACCATGTAGGCCCTTTAAAATCTGTGAGGGAACTGACTTTTGGAAGGGTAGAGGGAGAACTGAGAGAGAGAGAAAGCAAGATAATCTGTGGGATGCAAACACCCCTTTGAACCTGCTTGTGAAACTTAATTGGCAACCATCACAGTCTCCCACAGCAGGCTGAGAGATGGCGTGCCTAACTGGGACTTAGACTCTGGGGGGGCTTCCCTTATGCAACCGACCATGAACAAACTGCATTCTGCTAAACTCCCACAACCATCCTTCTGATTATCCACACACCTTACCCCGCACTAACTCCCCCCCCCCCCGACATTTGTACTTGTTTCCCTGTATTTTCCTCTTCTGCTGATTCAGAGCTTGGGGTTTTCCCTGCTCCTTACTCACGGGCACAACAGGCAGTTGTACCCTTTCTGCGTCCCACCAGGAGTCACAAGGGAGCATGGTTTGCAGTCCAGCGTAAGCCACTCTTGCCAACTAGGAAGGGGTTCTCGGGATCGAGGTCAGGCTAAGGGCTCCGAAGGAAGCTGTGAAGGCACAACTTGTAACCTCCATCTGCTTCCCCACTTTGTTCTGTTCGAAGGAAGAGCTTTGATAGAAGTGAACCCGGGAAACAGCACAAACCAGCGGCAGTGTGCCTGCATAGCAGGCTACCACTGGAATGAAGACTGCGACTGCTGCCGAAGAAACAAGAAATGTCCCCCTGGCTCTGGAGTCAAGCATCCCAGTAAGATTTCTGATTTCGCAAAGCCACCCTGGGAACTTTTGGTCCAGTTTGTGCCCAAAGCCTTTTGCAAATGCCAGCGGCTTGTTTTAGATGCTCACTGGGCTAGTGATCCACTTGATCCCCTCCCAGCTTCAGGTGACACGTGGGAAAGCACTCCAGGAGGAGGCCTGAATTGCTCACATCATCTCTCCTCCTCATTTTTTTAAAAAGTATAAATCAATTCGCTATACAGTGGGACCTCGGGTTAAGAACTTAATTCATTCCAGAGGACTGCTCTTAACCTGAAACTGTTCTTAACCTGAAGCGCCACTTTAGCTAATGGGGCCTCCTGCTGCTGCTGCTGCTGCGCCATCGGAGCATGATTTCTGTTCTCATCCTGAAGCAAAGTTCTTAACCTGAGGTACTATTTCTGGGTTAGCGGAGCCTGTAACCTGAAGCGTATGTAACCTGAAGCGTATGTAACCCGAGGTGCCACTGTATGGAGACGCACCTGCCTCATACTTTACGCCATGTCAAGAGTGTGGCATAAGGGTACCAGATTTTTTTCAATGAATCCAGGGACACTTTTCATCTTTAATGGATTTTGTATGGGGACTGATTTGTAAATCTGGGGACTGCCCCCAGGATACGGGGACGTCTGGTAACCTTAGTGTGGCACCTCTGGCTTGAGAGCCAAATTTGGCCTACTGGCCCGTTTCCACCAAACCACACTTGCCCGCCTTTCCACTGACACCACATGTGATTTAATGTGTGGGGCAGATAGAGGTCTGCTTTCCCTACAGAGCATGAATCCTTGCAGAGAGAAATATTGAACCTCCTCCTGTCCCTCAGCGGATGCATGGGGAGTACAGTCCTGCTTGGTTGAGGGGCAGCAATAGAGAATTTCCCACAGGGAAGCTGCCTCACACACCCAAACCTGCAGAAAGCAGGAACAGACCCGCCCCTGCCCATCAGCTGGTGTGTGAGGAAGTAAATCTTGTTTGATTTGGGTGTGTTTGAGATGGGACGCGGGTGGCGCTGTGGGTTAAACCACAGAGCCTAGGGCTTGGCGATCAGAAGATTGGCGGTTCAAATCCCCGCGACGGGGTGAGCTCCCATTGCTCAGTCCCAGCTCCTGCCCACCTAGCAGTTTGAAAGCACACAGTGCAAGTAGATAAATAGGTACCGCTCTGGTGGGAAGGTAAACGGCGTTTCCGTGCGCTGCTCTGGTTCGCTAGTAGCAGCTTAGTCACATGACTCGGAAGCTGTACTCTGGCTCACCTTAGCCAATAAAGCGAGATGAGCACCACAACCCCAGAGTCGGCCACGACTGGACCTAATGGTCAGGGGTCCCTTTACCTTTACCTTTGGCATGAGATAAATAACAGGTGGGTAGTCCTGCCCACCCATCAAATTTGGTGCGGGATTTAACGATCTGAGCCACCAGGCAAAAACGTCCCTCTGTTGCTCTGCTATGTGTATTTTGGATAGGGTTTGTGTGTTTCCATACACACATATGTGGATGCTTCAAAGCCTTCAAAATCCACTGCGTTTGTCTATCATACCTGTAATCCCATGTTGAAGCATGCAAGCACAGCAAATCCCGTTGTGCAGAACCAGAGGTTTCGCTGCAGCTCCTGTTTCAGGTCCTGCTACCACGGAAGGGCACAGCTTGGCTTTTATTTATATTTTCTAAAAGTTGGTTTGCTTCTGCAGCATGTGGGAAGCAGCCCACCGTCCCTCAGCCTTTTCGTCAATGGTTTTCATCGTTGGCTTGCACCAAATGCCTGCTCCTAAGATTTGCAAAATAGGGTTGTTAGCAACAGGTCTTCATGTATGAAGTGATGCTCTATTCTCAGTGCTTTTGCTGGTTATGTTTCCCACAGTACAACAAAATAAGGACACAGTGTGCATGCCGTGCCCAAGAGGATCCTTCTCTAACATCTCTTCCGCGACTGATGCATGCAAAACATGGACCAAGTAAGTGCCACGAATCTATAGCAGTAAAATAATAGTAAAAAAAAATCAATAAAAAATATCACATAGCTCATGAAGTGAGCATGAGACTCACAATTTCTTCTTTTCCATTCTTTTATTTATATTTTATACATATATTTACATTTTATACATTCTTATTTTTATTTTATTTTAGCAAAGTAATAATCATAAATGAATAAGAATGAAAATGTGCACCCCACCCCCGAGACCATTTCATTGTAACTATCCAACCTCCCAAAATTTCAACACCTCCTGCGATGGTTTGACCCCTTTCCGTTTTAACAGTATAAATTCTACAAGCACCCTCCATATCTCCTCAAAACCATTCCTCCTGCATATTCCCCATCTTACCTTAGTGGCACATGTTAATTTATCATTAATAGCTATATCCCACACCTCTTTATACATTCTTCCATTTTATATTCTGCTTGGCCCTTCCACTTCCTAACGATAATAATTCGTGCAACTGTCAATAAATTTGTGATTGAGTCCTTCGTAGCCTGGCAACCTTCCATCCCATCGTAAATTGGTAATAATGCTACCTCTGGACTTTTGGCCAGCTTTAACTCAGTGATTTCTGTTATCTCCTTAAACACCCTTTGCCAAAAAAAATTGTACATATTTACACCCCCACCACATGTGAATATAATTCCCTGTTTCCTGACATCCTCTCCAATCATAATTTCAGGGTCGTGGTTTCAAGCCTTACATTGGCCAAAAGATTCCTGCATTGCAGAGGGTTGGAATAGATTACGCCCTCAGTCTCTTCCAAGTCTGCAGTTCTATGATTCTCTGTTTACCCTAGATGTATACTACAGGGGTCAATATATTCCTTCCTTCCTTCCTTTCCTTAGCTGCACAGCTCTAGGAACTGAGGAAAAAATTCCTGGGAACAGATTGGCTGATGTCGTTTGTGAGAAGCAACTGAAGCAGCCGCAAGACGGTAAATGCAAAAATATACTGTTGCATGCCACCCCAAACTCCAAGAAGTTGTAAGATTCTGGGGGGCTTCAGGCACTTAACCAGGTTTCATGTTTCTTCGGAATAAGGGCCAGGGAGACTGTGGTGTCTTTACGATGAGCCACTTCCTTTGTTACCTTAATGGGCCAAATTTAGAGGGCTGTTACCTCACCAGCAAGCTAGCCTGGCTATTCCAGGAATTGAATCTGTGCTGGATCAAGGAATTAGAAGGGGGCTCAGGCATAGAAAAAAGCTCATAACAAGACCAACAATGATGGGACCACAGAGGGTTGCAATTTTTTAAAGAAAAATTGTGTATTATTTGTAGGACTTAAGTTGACATTCATTTTGGCTTAAGTGGGAGCAGTTCCTCAGACCCTGAGGGCTTTATCAAATGTTATCCTCAACAAGATTTTCACAACATGAAAATGAATGGGCCAAAGGCTAATCTCATTGATTAATATTTTATTTTCCAAATATAATTAAACATGATTCGCGCAAGAGTGGATTTATCCAGGATTAAAATTTGCTTTGCACAGACCCTAAACAGTAACTGCAATTTTCAACTGTGCTCTGTGCACTTTCCAGTGAAGTTTATGACAACCAGTGTCCTTATTCACATGTAATGCCATGCCAAATCATAGCTAAATGTAAAGATGCATCATCATCATCATCATTATTATTATTTTCATTTCTATACTGCTTTATATTTTTAAGAAAAAACCTCAAAGCGGTTTACAACACATTAAGACATCAAATAAAACAATTTAGAATAAAAGATTACCGAAGAAAGTCTAATATAAAGTATACATTCAAAGCAACATAATTAACAGGAAACTAAAATATTATCTTTAAGATTTCAGAATAAAACATTGCAAAGGAGGTCAGCTACAGAATGCACATTTAACAATGCATAGTTACCCCAAAAAATGATCTAAAGCATTTCAAAAGAAAACATTACTAAAGGAAGTCAGATATAAAATGCACATTTTAAACAGCATGGTAAGCAAGAGAATAAAATGTTGTCATAAGCATAGAACATTTCTGCTGCTGTTGCTGCCAGTGGTGGTTCATGGAGGGCAGTGGCTGTGGAAGCTCAGGCTCAATGTCTTGGATCTGCAGTAAGAAACAGCCAAGGCATTTGACTCAGCTTTTGTAGCTGGAGTCAGTTCCCTTGTTTAGGGAAGCTTTTAATGTTTGATGCATTACTGTATTTTAATATTTTGTTGGAAGCTGCCCAGAGTGGCTGGGGAAGCACAGTCAGATGAGCAGGGTATAAATAATAATAATAATAATAATAATAATAATAATAATAATAATAATAATAATAATTATTATTATTATTATTATTGTTGTTGTTGTTGTTGTTGTTGTTGTTGTTGTCAGGGCCCTACCCTCCCAGGCCAGATGGGAAAAGACAAGCAGGACAGGGATCAGGTCTTTCCATAGGCCCAAAAGGGCTCTTCGGGGAGAGTGCCATCCCTCAGTGGCGTAGCGTGGGTTGTCAGCACCCGGGGCAAGGCAAGTAATTTGCGCCCCCTAACCCGTGGATTTTAGCACTCAAGTCTCTTCCACAGTGCAAGCGCGCCCCCCCCCCCCCGATGTTGCGCCCGGTGCGGCCGGGCCCCCCTGCACCCCCCGCGCTACGCCACTGCCATCCCTGACTCCCAACTAGTTTCCCATCATTCTTCTAGTAAGACACTTTTAAGGGATGGAAATTCATCATCGTTGTTAAGTGTGCCAGCGTGGTTGCTCGAGAGCGAACAGGCAAGACCCCCATTGGTCTTTTCAAGGCTTTATTATCTGTGCAAAACATTCATAGTGCAGAATGTCTCAATTCCATGTCTGCTTAGTCGCTAGCAGAATCTGGGAGTGGGCAGTCCTTAAACTTTCCCCAGCAGAGCAGTCTTTTGACCCCCATCCTACGCCTCCCCTCTCTGCGCGTAAACCGACTGTGCAGATAGGGCGTGGGAAAAGGGGGGCCTGCCCCCCTTGCTTTGCTCAGGCTTGGTGTTGCAGCTCTCTCTTGCATCATCTGACTCCTGCATGCCTTCCCCACTGGAGGTATGGCTTCCCTCCTCTCCGGAGGAAGAGCTGCTTCACATGATCTTCGGAGGCTCCCTGTAACACAACTGCTCTTCCACCTCTCGCCTCTGAGCTGATGGCAGTTCCCTGACAATCATCATCATCATTGCACTATTTATACCCCACCCATTTGGCTAGGTTGTTCCAGCTCCTCTGGCCAGCTTCCAGCACATATGAAAACATAATATGACATCAACCGTTAAAAACATGGATTATGGCTGCTGTGGAAATCATGACTCTTGCTCTCCCCTTGGTGCTGCTGCTGTGCTACCCAGAGCTCAGCTTTGGTTTGGTTTAGCATTGCATCTTAACTGAGGCTACAGACAAACCATAGCCAATGCTATTTCTTGGTTTACCAGTCATGCTTTCTCTCGGGGAGACAAATCTGGGGTCAAACATAAGACCAAGCCAAACCATGGTTTAGCTGTGGGCAGCACAGCAGCAGCAGGAATGGGGGGATGAAAGCAACTGCAATTCCAAGTACAGTGGTACCTCGGGTTAAGTACTTAATTCGTTCCGGAGGTCTGTTCTTAACCTGAAACTGTTATTAACATGAAACACCACTTTAGCTAATGGGGCCTCCCACTGCTGCCGCGCCGCCGGAGCACAATTTCTGTTCTCATCCTGAAGCAAAGTTATTAACCCGAGGTACTATTTCTGGGTTAGTGGAGTCTGTAACCTGAAGCGTATGTAACCCGAGGTACCACTGTACCTGCATGCTCATGTGTTCACACTTTGCCATGTGAACCGGGTCACTGAAAGACCGTGGAAATTAACAGGAATAATTGGAATAAATGTTCCAGTTATTCTTCCATTTTGCTGGATTTCAGTCATAACACAATTGGTGCTTTAAAGGGATGTTTTGAATAACAAAAATGGCAAATTCCAGGAATATATTCCTACCTGAATATACAAAATGCTCTGACACCTATCTGTCCTTTTATTTTCCAGAAACCAACACATTATTTTATATACTGATTATTCCACTCCTCATTGCCTTGGTTGGCATTGCCATCTTTGCGATACTCTATCGCAAGAAAGGGAAAGCACTGACAGGTACGTAGCATTTAATTATGTCTTTCTCGATCTGTTGCGAAAGCCATGAGTTCTCTGCACACTTCCTATTTCAGCCTCCTAATTTGCCTTCGTAAAAGCTAGTGTATAAATCACCACTTTAATCTTTTAAACTGATCTTTAGTGTGCTTTTTGTTTTAGCGAATATGTTGCAACTTTCGCAAATAATACGTTTTGGATCTGAAACACAGAACTCTCATACATGAAATCCCACCCATTTATTTAGACATACTCAGAATGCAAAATGTGCTCATACGCCATGGGCACAATCCGTCTGGAAGTTACCCTGTGTAAACCCAATGAAATTAACGAGTTGTGGAACAGCACTTTCATGTAAGAGCTGCTACTCATACAATTTTCATCCTAGATCCTGAGCAGTGTGTGCACTTAATTGTACACAAGAGATTGCCATGCACACGAGCATCTCTGCCTATTTCTAAGGAGGGAGCACACTGGCCTGTACATTCCTTTGTACACGTAGGTCTGCTTCCTCCACTGAGAAGAATGAGATGACCTTAACTGAAGAAGTGTGCATGCACACGAAAGCTTATGGGAGCCAGTGTGGTGTAGTGGTTAAGAGCGGTAGTCTCGTAATCTGGTGAACCAGGTTCGCGTCTCCGCTCCTCCACATGCAGCTGCTGGGTGACCTTGGGCCAGTCACACTTCTCTGAAGTCTCTCAGCCTCACTCACTTCACAGAGTGTTAGTTGTGGGGGAAGAAGGGAAAGGAGATTGTTAGCCGCTTTGAGACTCCTTAGGGTAGTGATAAAGCGGGATATCAAATACAAACTCTTCTTCTTCTTCTTCTACCAAGGGTATCTGAAGAAATGTCCATGCACATGAAAGCTTATACCAAAAACAAACTTAGCAGGCCTCTAAGGTTCTACTGGACTTTTTTTTTAATATATATTTGAACTCCCTTTGTGCATCATAACTTGTGCATTTGATAGCAGTTGCTGGATCAGGACTATTAGCTTCCATGGAACTTGTGTATTGGTGTATAATTCATGAGCTGAAATCTGAGCTGGTTTGATTCCATGAACTTCGGTCTAAATGGGCCTAAATCCAAGCGCTTCAACTTTACTGGGTTGTGACTTGAGGGTGCGGCTGCTGAGTCAACTTAAAAGCATGTCAGACTGGTTAAAGTGGTTTTGTGGCCAGCCCTGTAAATTTGTACTACGCTCCAGGAAGAATCCTTCGGATGGATTGGAAAATAACAATGACCCCTGCTGCATAACAAACTCTTAAAAATGTCGGTCAGGTCATGGTCTGGATTCAACCTCTCTATACCTGCCAGTTAGCATTTGAGACCCATTTTACAGATATTTTACCTTGTTTTCTTGCAATTTTTTGCTATCTGAGACTCAAGGTGCAGAATAATTAGACAATAATTAAGCATATACATAGCATACCTTAAGGGACTGTTGTGAACAGATACTCTGTTCTTCATAGGAAGCAAGAAGTTGCTACTACAGTGGTGCCCCGCAAGACGAATGCCTCGCTAAACGAAAAACCCGCAAGACGAAAGGGTTTTCCAATTTTTTAGCGGCTTCGCAAGACGAATTTCCCTATGGGCTTGGTTCGCAAGACGAAAGCCCACAGGGAAATCTCCGGGGACAGCGGGGAAGCGCAGCGCGCCTTCTCCTCTGTTCCCGGACCTGTCCTGAAGGCTTGCGGTGGGAGAAAGGTTTTCCTCCCCACCGCCAACATTCAGAAGGCTGTTCTGAAGGCTGGCGGTGGGAGGAAAAGCCCTTCTCCCGCCGCCAGCCTTCAGAAGAGTTTCCCCCAGGGCTGCCTAGGCTGCGGATAGCAGCCTGCTGCCCCGCGCGAGGGGCGCTCTTAAGCAGAGCGCCCCTCGCGCGGGGCAGCAGGCTGCTATCCGCAGCTTGGAGAGCCCTGCAGGGAACTCCTGCAGGGCTCCCCAAGCTGCGAATGTCTGCCCTGCGCGAGGGGCGCTCTGCTTCAGAGCGCCCCTCGCGCGGGGCAGCAGGCTGCTATCCGCGGCTTGGAGGGCCCTGCGGGGAAGTCCTGCAGGGCTCCCCAAGCTGCGAATGTCTGCCCCGCGTGAGGGGCGCTCTGAAGCAGAGCGCCCCTCACGCGGGGCAGGAGGCTGCTATCCGCGGCTTGGAGGGCCCTGCGGGGAAGTCCTGCAGGGCTCCCCAAGCTGCGAATGTCTGCCCCGCGCGAGGGGCGCTCTGCTTAAGAGCGCCCCTCGTGTGGGGCAGCAGGCTGCTATCCGCAGCCTAGGCAGCCCTGGGGGAACTCTTCTGAAGGCTGGCGGCGGGAGAAGGGCTTTTCTTCCCACCGCCAGCCTTCAGAAGGCTGTTCTGAAGGCTGGCGGTGGGGAGAAAAGTCCTTCTCCCCCCGCCAGCCTTCAGAAGAGGTCAGCGGACAGACTGTCCCCGGACCTGGTCTGAAGGCGGTCTCCATAGGAACGCATTAATTGATTTTCAATGCATTCCTATGGGAAACCGTGCTTCGCAAGACGAAAAACTCGCAAGAAGAAAAAACTTGCGGAACGAATTAATTTCGTCTTGCGAGGCACCACTGTACCTTGATCCTCAGAAAATGCCCTCATTTGCACCTTAGCCCCCAAGCAATGCACATAACTCATGGAAACACCATTTCTTTCAATGGAGCCAATGAGATTATCTTAATGGATTTTGTGTGTGTGTGTCTTTTATGTCTCCCCAGAGCTGTATATAATTGTTCCTTTGTCATTTCATGTGATCTTGCAACAGACGATCCAACCAATCATTTGCACCCAGTTAGATCATTAACAAGTCAGTCATAGGCGGATGGCACATGAGATGGAACAAAGACACAGTGGATGTAGAATGTTCTATTTTTGGCATAGATGGTCCAAATAGACACACATTCCATTTGGAGAGAGAGAGAGAGAGAGAGAGAGAGAGAGAGAGAGAGAGAGAGCGCTTGCAATGATTGTTTTAACACACAATTATTTTTCAGTTTTTGAGAAAAGTTGGTTTAAAATTAAACAACTTCATCCCACTTTAATTTAGTGAATTGAATATTGTGGCTTGTAGCCAGACATTGTCAGTCTCGTAGTAGACCCACTGAAATCCAATGAGATTTGAGTTAGTCTGGACTATTAAGTCCCATTAATTTTAAAAACTTAAACTAACTGGGTCTGGATCCAGCCCTATACTTGCTGCCTTGTAATTTTTTTAATGTTTAACCTATTAAGGACACTGACCAGTATTAAATGCACCAGTCTACTGAAATCAGCTGCCTGATGTGCACCCAACTCTTGCGATAGATATTGACTAGACAGTCTATCAATCAATTTGGGCTAAAGTACTTGGGCTTGAGATTAGTTAGGATAGATGATAGATAGATAGATGATAAATAGATAGATAGATATAGATAGATGATAGATGATAGATAGATAGATAGATGATAGATAGATAGATGATAGATAGATAGATAGATAGATAGATAGATGATAGATAGATAGATAGATAGATGATAGATAGATAGATAGATAGATAGATAGATAGATAGATAGATGATTGATAGATAGATAGATAGATAACTGGCGATAGTGTGGGCAGGAATACCAACAGAATTTCCCCATGTACATTGTATGTGGATTGGGGCCCCTACACCCCCCCACCTATCTATTGACAAGAATTTCGGCTTACAGTATGTACATATACTAACTTAGCCTAGCTTACCTCACAGGGCTGTTGAAAATATAAAATGGGGAAGGGGAAGATAATGTACACAAACCCGAGCTCCTGGCTGAAAAAGCAAAATGCAGATATATGCCACAAGTCAACATTTCTTCCTCTGACAGCTTAGCAACTGTGATTAAGTGTCTTTAGCAATGGTACTGTAACCTGCTGAGCTCCAAAGCCTTAGTGCTGTCTTCTGTATTTTGGTTTACAATTTTTAATTTTTTTTTTGGTAGAAATGTACGATTGACTTATCTTTTCTTTTTTTAATGAAAGCTCAGAGTCTGTGGCCCCTGCTAGCTTGGGTTCTGCTACATGTGTACCCTCTGTACCTCCATTTCTGCAACTCTGAGTGTGAGATGTCCTGGACTCTTCCCACACCGTTCAAGTGATAGTTAAATCTATA
The DNA here is from genome assembly GCF_964270895.1 of Podarcis filfolensis. Taxonomy (NCBI): domain Eukaryota; kingdom Metazoa; phylum Chordata; class Lepidosauria; order Squamata; family Lacertidae; genus Podarcis; species Podarcis filfolensis. Next base: position 24,832,921 of record NC_139603.1, read on the forward strand.
AACGGTTGGAGTCAATGACACAGATACAACCGTCGTCCCCCCCCAACTTGGTAGGAGTACGGCATGCTAAAGGGTTAAGCATCCCAGCAAAACCAGCTTGAATTGATGGCTTTGGGTATGTGGTTCTATCTGTGACTCACTTATAGCGTGCAAAAATCTAATTCATTATTTTCTTTGTTTCCCCCTCCAGCAAATCTACAGTACTGGGCCAATGACATGTGCAAGCAAATGAAAGGGACAAAGGTGAAGTCTTAAGGCTGTACATACTGTGTTACACTTCGCCGCCTCCCTCTTGCTTTCCTTGGCAGCTGGGGAACCCAAGTGGTGAATTAAGGACATAGGTTTGTCAGCAGCTATTTGGTAGCTGCCAGGCCACATAAGGAAGGGCGGGAGGGGGGTAGCGAGATTGCAAGGAACAAAGAACCACAAAGAAGGTCGCCTGGCATTTAGTCGCGGATAGTCAGAAATTAGCCCTGTGCAACGGCTCTGAGGCTTCCACACAAGCAAAAGATCACTATTACTAACAGTCTTATCACTGTGGATTTCTCAATGGCTTCCTTGGGCTCACAGTCCATACACAGTTCAAAACCTCTGTGACCCAGTGATTATTACATGCTATCTATTTTAAGTTGTATTTCTTTGTTCAAATGTAGTTATCTCGTACTGCTTTGCTGCTCCTTTCCAATGTTTTCGTGCTGCTGCTTATGTGGCCAAAACAGCAGGCTTGATGAGGACCTCAGTGTTTATGGAAGCACAGATATCTTTAGATTCAGAGAAGGTCCTTTTGTACTGCTCTGAATTCACCTACCGGGTGTTGGGCAAGAGAACCTGTCCCCCTCCCTTGTTGAAGATGCATGTTAAGGCTCCTCAGCTGTTGGAGGAGAGGCCAGAATTGTTATGGTTGCATTGTAAAACTTCCTATTTTTTTAAGTGCATTTTCCCTTTGGATTCTACACAGGACTCTCCTCATGGTACATTTGTGAACAGAAGTGTGGCAAGCCCGGCTGGACTTCGGCTATTGGGGGGCACATATTTGCTGGACCTTGACGAATATTCTTTTTCGGAGGATGCATGTTACCCACATGGAGACATCCTGAATAGGAAAGCAAGCCCTGATGCAATCTGCTGTGAATTGGGAGACGATTTCCCAACGCTGCCTCCCGCAGCTGTGACTGAAGATGACCAGTTTAGGCAGATACCCACAGAAGACGAGTATACGGACAGAACGACCCAGGGACCTTGCTATTTCCCTTTACTGAGTAGACCTGAAAGCAAGCCTGTGTCGCCGTTCTCAGAGCCACTGGAAGTAGGAGAGAATGACAGCTTGAGTCAGTGCTTCACGGGGACTGAGAGTTTGATAGACTCGGCAAACTGCTGCTGCTCAGACCCTTCATGTGGAATGGACCCTGTTCAAGTTTCCTCACACCAATGCCTGCAGAACTCTTTTCATCAATCCGCCTGCAGTAGCATGGGAGATGCTGATAACCGAGGCATAGGTGTCTCCCTCTCAGTGCCCAAGGAAATGAGGTGTGCTGCCTGTTGTGTGTCCTGCAGAGAATCTTCCAGCAAAACTGGCAACACCATGCATTCTTTAAAAGAAAGTGGGCCTTCTCCACTGTGCACCTGTTGCTTGGACTCTCCCTCTGTGGATCAGTGTGGTTCGGCAAGCAACAATGGTGTCAGAAGTGATCCATCTGACGGAAACGGCACAAAGGACCATAATGCAAAACGAGCTCCTGAGTCGTCAAACGGCAGCACTTCAGATCCCCCAGCAGCATCTGGTAAGCCTACAACAACATGCATGTTGCTTGCATGGCAATCTTTAGGCTGGGTGTGCATCATGTGGCATCAGCATTTCAATCTCATCTGTAAAATCAGGTGTACAAAGGAAAGTGGCTGTGCTGGTCCCGTGGGTAACCCAAGAGGCAAGGTCCAAGTCTGGTCCGTGATCAAGGTGCAATGTGGAGGCAGTCCATAGTAGCTGAAGCTGGGTGCAGGGCAGGGTGTCAGGTGAAGTCAGGAACAGGCAAGCAAGCAGGGAGCCAGGGCAGGTCAGGAGCTCAGGCAGGAACTAGCAACCAACAATGTTGCTCCCGCAACTTGGGACTGGGGCTGGCTGGCTTCTATCTGCCCCGAGGCATAGGGCGGCCCCGATCCTCTGGTGATTCACCTCTCCTGGCCTGAAGGTGAGCACTCCTCTTGCGGGAACTTAGTTCCCTCCGTCTCTCTGCCCTGAGCCTCTGTACCTCAGGAGAGGCTGGAGGGTTACCGGACCCAGAGGCAACCTCCTCTTCCCCTGACAGGACTGAGAGTGGAGCACCTGCAGGCAATGGGTCCTCCATCACCTCAGGGGCCAGAGCAGACTCGGCTGGTGCCTGCACCTGAGGATCCAGCACAGGTGAGGACCCTTCAGGCTCATGCCCCAGCCCTGGCTCAGCTGGTTCTGGAGGCGGGGAATCCTGTGCAGGCTGGGATCCCTCAGGTTCAGCATCTGAGTCCGAATCCCAGGCCATCACAGTGGCCATCTCTGTCATGTACCTACCTGGGTCATCAACTTGCAAAGCTCTGTAGGAGACATGTGTCAGGCTAGACAGATGTTTGATGTGACCAGGCAAAGACATTGTTGCGTTCTTACTCATGACGGACACAGGGGCAGCTTTGAAATATGTGTAGGCTACTGGAAAGTAACATCCAAATATTAACAAATCCCCTTAGGCCCCAGGCAGCTAATCTGCTTTTGGTTTTTCCTCCCATATGTTTTTCAAAATTTTCTGCACAGATCATATTTATGGCAACTAAACAAGAATCATGACTTGGGGGGACCATTTAAGACAGACACTCTTTTTTTCTTTTTCTTTTTTGGGATATTCATTTGAAAGCAGACTTAAGGTGAGCAATGGAGGTTAATGTATGGAGTGATCCAGTCCATAAAAGTCCTGCATATCATCATTATTAGAATTCCTGCCCCCCAGCAGTCCCTTGACTGAAGGGTAAAATCTTCCTCTTTTTCTGGTGTAAATTGAAATTGAAAACAGGAGTGGCCAGCATTGTGCCCATGAACATATTGGCATCCTTGGGAACTTCCCCTGGCACCCCCAGAGCCTTTGTGCCACCCTCACTGCCCCTTTAGATATGTGTGTTGCCATTTTTCCTCTTGAAAAAGTACGTAGAGCAAAGGAGGAAGTTGGAAAGGGCAACATGTTTCTCACTTCCTCTTTCACCATTATGTGCTTTTCGAGGCTACTGATCTGAGCCTTGAAAGGCACATAAAGAGGAAAGAGGAAATGGGAAGAGTGCCTCACTTCCTTTTTCAGCGCAGTGTGCTTTTCAAGACTGAGATCAGCACCTGAACAACCAAACAGAAAGGGAAGAGGAAAGGGGAGGGTGAGAGGGAAAGCAGAGCAATCTGGGATGCCCTAAAGGTCAAGAAAGAGCAAGAATGGAGGGCCAGAGAGAGAAAATATATGCACGTATTGCACACAAACACACATCAGATCCAGTAAAATGGATCCTATTGAAACTGCAATTTTATTTCACAGGTTCCTGCCCAACTCTCATCAAATCAGAGATTGTATTTTTCTTTACTGACTGAACTGTAAAAATCAAAGCTTTGGTGTCTTTCAGTGAAAAAAAAGTGGATCTGATACAAATTCTTAGGGATTTTGATGATTTTTACAAGAGAACCATTCAAAGCCACCATCAAATGATAGGTTTCCTCTCTGAGTGCCCAGATATGTGAATTGCTGGTGGGTTTAATTGCCATTCCTGTGTAAATCTCCTAAGATCCCATGAGTATCCATAGTGTAGGTTGATGATTTTGTGGTTCTAGCAAGCACCAGATCTGTGAATTTATGCAGTTTACCAATGTAAGATTTTAACTGATTATGTTATTGTGTTGTTGTTTTCTGAGACCCCACGTTCTGAGACTCAGGCTATTGCATACAAAATCAGGGGGATCCATTTTAATTCTATGGGATCTGACTTTTACCCAGATGCTATGCTCACATACATTTTCTCTCACTCCTACTCCTAACTTAGTTTGTCGATAAATGTGAAATTCAGTGCATAACAGGAAGGAGACAAATCACATGAAGGCTGTGCAGTAGGAGCCTTAGATATGTTCAACTCTGAAGTTTCAAAATGGCGCTTGTCCTTGGCTCTCTTTTTTTGTTTAAATGCCATACAGAAATGGAAGCTGGAGGCAACAAAATGGAACCCCACCTGGGATATGTCATCCAATGCAAATACCTTTATGATGCTTCACAGGGCTCCTGCAGAGGAACTGTTCATTTATTCATCCTGATTTGCTTACACAAAGCTTACGCAGTGGTTAGACCATGCCAGGCTTTTATTGAGCATTTGTTCGTTTGTTTACAGGGTGGTTATATGACAATGAGCATTTGTTCTGATTTGCTTGCAGGGTGTTTACAGGGCTTCCTGTTCATCATTCATTTGTTCCACACTTTTCAGTGTGTTTCCCTATCGCTTTCCAAGATGAAAAGCATCCGGCTTTTGTTTGTTTTTTATTTGTTGCCCTAGGGTGACAGAGCCCTTTAATCCACTTTAATGGTGCAAATCTAAAGTTCCAATACACACTTGAATCCCTCCTACAAAATACTGACAGTCTGGAGGCACCTAGAGTAAGGCTTGCCCTGCTTATTAATCTTGCAGTTAATTCAAGGATGCTATGAATGAGCCAGGAACTTCTATTTTTTCCTGAGATTCTGGAAATGGTCTAGACCCATCACGGTCACATGCTGGTGCCAGTGGTTTCTCTCCACCCATTCTCTGGCATTCTGCAGCCCTGGCTAGCTAGCTGGCAGGCCAAATGTTATGGTAGTGGTGGTGGAGAAGGAATAAAAAGAAAATCCCTTTACCAATTACAAACTAAGATTTTCAGCTCACCAGATGAAAGCATTAGTCACAATTGTTGTTGTTTTTTGTTCTGTATGTGAACTCTTGAAAAACAACCATAACATCGTTTGGTACATTATATGTCTTGACAGTTATCCTATGATGCAATGGATTAAAAATGAGTTCTAGGATCCAAAACAGTTTACATACATTTACCTGGAAGTAAGTCCCACTGCTTTCAGAGGTTGTAGCTTTAAAAATTTTGCCCTGCTGGTGGTTCAAATCCCCACAACAGGGTGAGCAACCATTGTTGGGTCCCAGCTCCTGCCAACCTAGCAGTTCGAAAGCATGCCAGTGCAAGTAGATAAATAGGTACCACTGCAACGGGAAGGTAAATGGCATTTCCATGCACTCTGGTTTCCGTCACTGTGTCCCGTTGTGCCAGAAGTGGTTTAGTCATGCTGGCCACATGACCCAGAAAGCTGTCTGTGGACAAACGCCAGCTCCTTTGGCCTGAAAGCGAGATGAACACCACAACCCCATAGTCTTTGATTGGACTTAACCATCCAGGGGTCCTGTACCTTTAGTACAAATCTCTTCCTAAACTCTGACCCTAACTATTAGAGACAGAAATTATCCATGGATTCATTTCTGATCAGGTACCGCAATCTGTAGCTCACGTCTGGTGCAAGATTCGTTTAGTTAGTTCTTCTACCACTTTGTGTTGTTTATCAAAGGCTAGAAAGGAACAGCTGAAAGGACCTCATTTGTGGCATGAAGCATGCAGGCTTCTGGGGACCTGACCTTGGATCCCTCTACACATGTGTGATGCATCTGGTAAAGTTGATTGACATCTCCCATGATCCTTAGCATCTTAAAGATGCTCTGTACAGGAGCATGGCTCATAGAAACCTGTAGCCTCTCTACCCCCTCTGATCCTCTAAATCAGGGGTGGGAACCCTGTGGTGCACCAGATGTCACCAGACTACAGCTCCTATCATTGCTGACCATAGATTACACTGGCTGAGGATGATGGGAGTTGTAGTCCAATAACATCTGGAAAAAGCCACAGCTTTTCCACCCCTGCCTTGAGTAAACAAAGTGAAGACTGCAGAAGTCTGAAGCCTCTAGACCAGGACTGGGGTGCCCAAAGCTTCCCCCTCCCTCTTGATTTTTTTCTGTATCAGACATTTATCACTGCCCTTTAAAATTATCACTTGCCATATAAACATCTGGTCTAATGGATCAACACTAAATGGAAACTTTTGGTTTCAATAGTACAGGTCGCTGCTTGTTCTGGTGCAGCGTAAACCACTCTGTCAGTATCAGTTGCAAAGGCTGTTATCATTGATCTGCGGGAGCTGTACAGTTGTCATCTGAATTAGAGGTTTTCCAGAAACTTGAGTATTCCCTTATGAAAACAGCATTTTAGCTCAATCTGCATTGGCCTGTCCATAGCATTCTCCTTCTGCATCTGTTACTTTGGATCTTCATTGATTGCTTGCGATTGTAAACTCCTGCACTGTAAATTCCTTACAGTGCCCATATATTAATGGGAAAATGTGTGTGTCTCTCTCTCCTCCTCCTGTTCCAACACCCTCTCTAGGAAATGTGACTGGAAATGGCAACTCTACATTCATTTCAAGCGGGCAAGTGATGAATTTCAAAGGTGAAATCATCGTCGTCTACGTGAGTCAGAATTCCCAAGAAGGGTCTATGTCTCCCGGATCGAGTGACGACAGCCTGGGCAGCCCAGTGCAAGAGGAAAATCTGGACCGCTGCGAGACCTTTGTGGGCAACGCTCGCCAATATAAGGAAAAATGTGCTGAGATGAATTCGTATCACAGTGTGGGTGATGAACCGCCGAGCATTGTGGGAGAGTACAAGAGAACTGCTGGGCCTATAGCTCAAGAAGAGATGCATGAGAGTCAGAAACTTTTCTCTAGTGAGGCCTCGCCGCCTGTGCAAGAGGAGGGAAAGCCAGGGCAGTTTCTAAAGCAATCATTGCACTGATGGAACCAAGGCCTGAATTGCTGGTTTCTGGCATTTGGTCAAAAGGACACAATGACTGAATGTGTTCTAGCAAACAGCACCTGGGTAGCAATCTTCTATTTGTTGTCGTCGTCAGAACGCTGCGGCGGACCGATGAGAAGTAGGGTCTTTTCTGGATGACGATCCCTCTGCTATAAAAGGAAGCAGGAAACTTCAGTACGCTTTGGTGCTATAGGGTACGTCTCTCACAACAAGCTGAATATTTCAGGATTCAGATGCAAGAGGCATTGCTGCTGTTCCAAATGCTCCAAATGTCTCGGGAAATAAGCTCCCGAGCATCTTGTACATATCGCCAAACTTATCTCGTCTTGCATCTTGTTAGAACGGTAGACCGGCTGTTAGGGAGAAACTCTGTTCAGTTTGCTTTTAAAGTTGAATTTGCACTTTCTGGAACAATAGGAGAACCAAAACACAGCCGTCTTTCAAAATCCACACTTACTTAAATGGTGCACTTCAGTTCTCCAACCAAATGTTTACAAAAATGCATATCTTAGCGGGGAATGTGTATAGAAATAAATACCTTTGTGCAGAAACATATAAAAATGCACAATATCAGGAGAAACAGCTTGCAAAAATGGGCAGATTAGTCAAAACGGCAGAGAAAAATGTGTTTATTAGGAGAAGATTGCACTAAAATGCTGAAGAATCTTTATAGGGTTGTTTTTTTTTGTAAAATCACGAATTGCTGCATAAATGTGGAGAACTGAATTTAAGACTGGAGAAATGATGACCTCAGAGAACCGCAACTGACAGACCCTTCCGTCTCTTAAACAGGAGTCATGTGTTTTTTTCCATTTGATAGGCTTGAGGTTAACCTTGGCTATGGAAAAGACGCCACTGGTTTCAGACAGGTTTCAGACAGGTTTTCTTATTTAAATGTCCATTCACCACCTTGCCCTTTAAAAGCAAATCCAGTTTTTAAAGGGGTTTGCAAGAGCTACTCTGGGTCTAGGCTTGGTTGGCTTTGGGCTATTGCAGGCTCCTGCTAATCACTGCTCTGTGCAGCTGGTTTCTGGTGCAAACTTACAGAACCAGGAGCTCAGCCTTGGAGAAGACTGGTTTGTTTGAGCAGAACATAATGGGTTTTTTTCCCAAAACAGCTCCACTGCTCAATATTTCATTTGCTGCATAGCCTCGGATTCTGAATTTTAAAATTTTAAACATCGTTTTAGCACAGACTGTCAGCCATAGTTTATTTGTAGCTAATATCGTTCCATCAAGTTTGATGGGCTGGGCGCCAAATAACCAAGGAAGGGGGCTACCAGCTGCATTTGGCTCTGACTCCTCCTCTTCCCAAGCCTTGGTTATTTTTAAATTCCCACTAGCCTTTTCCTTGCCCCAGTTCTTTTCTGAATGCCTGTGGGTGTCATGTTGCTGGGTCCAGTAACAATCAACAAGAATGAGGAAACATTTTATAAAAAAAGAGATTTATTCCATACCCTCCAAGATAGGGATGTCCTGTTCCATAATAATAATAGTAATTGTTGTTGTTGTTGTTAATATTCTGCCCTTCTGACTGGGTTGCCCCAGCCACTCTGGGTAGCTTCCAACATATATAAAAACATAATAAAACATTGCCCATTAAAAGGCTTCCCTATACAGAGCTGCCTTCAAATGTCTCCTAAAGATGTCATCTCCTTGACATCTGATGGGAGGGTGTTCCACAGGGCGGGTGCCACTACTGAGAAGGCTCTGTGCCTGGCTCCCTGTAGCTTCACTTCTCGCAGTGAGGGAGCTGCCAGAAGGCCCTTGGAGTTAGATCTCAGTGTCCAGGCTAAATGTTGAGTGTGGAAATGCTCCTTCAGGTATTATCCCTGCTTCCTTTCAGATATATACAGATACACACACACACACGGCTGTGCCATGGTGCTCAGCAGCCTTACGTACAGCCTCACCTGCTAGCAAACCACCCAACACTCATCAAATCCCCACCACTATCGTGTTATACCAGGTGGCTTCCAACATATATAAAAACATAATGAAACATTAAACGTTTAGAAACCTAAGCCTTATACAGGGCTGCCTTCAGGTGTCTTCTAAAAGTTGTATAGTTACTTATCTCCTTGGCTTGTGGGTCACATAACTCCATACCCTCCAACATTTCACCGATGAAAACAGGGATGTCCTAAGCAGGAGATTACGGGATTATGTAAATTACGGATTACGGAACGTCTTATGTAAATCCAGGATCGGCTCTGGGAAATGGGGAAACTTGGAGGGTCTATTATTCAGAGGAGCCTCTTAAGAGCCTGTGCAAGAACCTCAACCTACAGGCCTAAAGAAACTGCCCATATTACAGGACTCAAATTGCCCTGACCTTAACAGGGAGAAGGAAGATTTTTCTGCCAAGACTGGGTCGCCTTCCACTGGCTGCGTAAAGTAAACCCTTCCGTTGCAGACTCTCATCAGTCAGGAGCAAAAATGCTCACAAGACTACTCACATTGCCCTCTGCTGGCCTTCTTCTTCTCAGCTGACGCAGCTGACTCATCACCATGCACTTTAATGCCCTAAAAAAAGGGAGGACATTGGCCTCTCTCCATCCCTCCCTCCTATTCATGTGAATATGAGACAGCGGCATTAGGTACTGAAGAAGGAAAATATGCCTTGCTGAGGGCATGGGTATCTGTGGTGTGACAAGGTTATATTTGGAGTTTTGAGAGTCTGGAATAGATATAAAACCTAGCTTATATATGATGATACCCTTACGGAACTCAGTGCAAGAAGCATCTCATAGAAAAGAGGGGATGAAGAGAAATGGTTAGCCTATCAATAATCATTAGAGAGGAAACTATGCCTTGCTTCACTTCAAGAAGAGGAGTTTATAATACTGTTTTCATAGAATCATAGAGCTGGCAGGGACACCAAGGGTCATCTAGAACAACCCCCTGAAATGCAGGGATCCTCCCGGGGGGGGGCTTGAACCACCAACCTTCTGGTTAACAGCGAGAGGCACTGACCCATTGCGCCATGCAAAAAGCATGCTTAATCGCCCCTCTGTGTTTTCGTTGGCCTACTTGTTCCTTGCAAAAGATGGAGATGGGATATTTGGGGACTTCTGGTGGGGGGGGGAGAAGGTGAAATTCTAAGGATTTTCAGTTTTCTAAGAATCGATGCTTTTGAATTATGGTGCTGGAGGAGACTCTTGAGAGTCCCATGGACTGCAAGAAGATCAAACCTATCCATTCTGAAGGAAATCAGCCCTGAGTGCTCACTGGAAAGACAGATCCTGAAGCTGAGGCTCCAATACTTTGGCCACCTCATGAGAAGAGAAGACTCCCTAGAAAAGACCCTGATGTTGGGAAAGATTGAGGGCACAAGGAGAAGGGGACGACAGAAGACGAGATGGCTGGACAGTGTTCTCGAAGCTACGAACATGAGTTTGACCAAACTGTGGGGGGCAGTGGAAGACAGGAGTGCCTGGTGTGCTCTGGTCCATGGGGTCACGAAGAGTCGGACACGACTAAACAACAACAACAACAATGACGTGGCCAAAAACATTGTCCTTTCTTCTTCTTCATTAAAAAATGGAAAAAAGTAAGCACCACCTAGTTTCTTTCCCTGTTCCTCATCTTTCCAATGAACTTGTGCATTTCTCACAAGCATGCAGGCAGAAACGAGTAATAGCTAGTGATACCTGCAGAGATGGGGCCTCAGCCACTACATTTTTTTATGTCTCAGGAAACTTGTGCAACATGAAACTTCCAAGCACATGGAAATGCTGCCTTTGAATGTTAGCTCCTCTCATGCTTCATCTTTAAATTTAGCAGATGTAAACTGCCATAGATGGGGGGGACGGGGCGGGGCGGAATTAAATTCAGTTTGAATTTAAAAGCCTACTTCCCTACTTTTCACTTTCTAAAAGCATCTGTGAATCAAGACACAGCCATTCTTTGAAATTCAGGCTTATCTGAATTTTGCAATGCAACGCTCCGGGCACAAGAATACATATACTAGGGCTAAAGTCTGTGTATATATTACAGGAAAGAACACGCAAACTGCATACTTCGTAAAAATGCATATATTGGGGACAATTGCATACAAAAATGTGTATATGAAGAGAAATTCACACTAAGATGCTGATAATTTTTCTCAATTTGCATCTTCGAAACTTTGTGTTAAAAAAGGAATTAAAAAGTGTTCAAAAACAGACCCCACCCTTTTAAAAAAAACTATCATCGTCAAAGAAGTTGGGCTCAATTGATGCTCAGATTGGGATCTCTATCTGAAGATTATGGGAAAGGTTGGGACAAAGCACAGTGCAGAAAACAGTGTCTCTGCCCGCTCAGTTTACAACCTTTTGCTTTAACAAATGGAAGGCGCTTGGAACTGGATTTTGGGGGCGGGGGCTGGATTTGTTTAGCATCGAACTCAGTGGTTATGCAAAGCAGTGCTTTGATTTGCTTTGCTGAGACAGGCTGGCATGGGTTTTCTTTTAGAAGTTCCTGGTCCACATTTACTGCACGCACAAAAACGCCTTAAGACCTCTCTCCGAAAAAAAATCTCTGTGAAAAAGGCTGTAAAAACAGAAAGGCAGCCCTAAGCGCTCATCTGTCTTTAACACCAGATGGTATGAGCTCATCTACTCCTCAGCAGCAGAAGAAAAGCAAACGTTGTTGTTGTTGTTTTAATTACCACTCGATGCAGGAACGGTGCACAGTAGTAGATCACCTTTATTTCTCATCCAATCCCTGTAAACATAAGAAGAGCCCTGCTGGATTGGACCAAAGACCCATCTATTTTTAAATTTTATTTCACAGAATTTATATTATATATTGCTTGATTGTAATAAACAAAACCTGCAAGCATTGCCCTCCCCAGCATCCTGTTCTAACACGGCCAATCAGATGCCTATGGGAAGCCTACAAATAAGGATGCAATCACTTTCCACTCTTGTGATTCCCAGCACACTGCCTCAGATCCCGGAGGGAACATATAGGCATCATGAAAATTAGCCAATGTAATCCTCTTTGCCTAACCCCGTTTTAAAGCCATCCAGATTAGCGGGTGCTATGCACTGAGCACAATCCTCCATTGTCTCCCAAGGCAGACAGATGCCAACAATAACAACTACACCTTGTGGGAGAGAATTACCGTATTTTTCGCTTTATAAGACGCACCAGACCACAAGACGCACCTAGTTTTTGGAGGAGGAAAACAAGAAAAAAAATATTCTGAATCTCAGAAGCCAGAACAGCAAGAGGGATCACTGTGCAGTGAAAGCAGCAATCCCTCTTGCTGTTCTGGCTTCTGGGATAGCTGCGCAGCCTGCATTCGCTCCATAAGACGCACAAACATTTCCCCTTACTTTTTAGGAGGGAAAAAGTGAGTCTTATAGAGCAAAAAATACGGTACTTTTTTTTTTTTTTTTTAGTGATGCACTGTGCGAATAAGCACTTTCTTTTGTCTGCCTTGGTTCTTTCAACATCCAGCTGCATTGGATGACCCTACGCAGTGCTATTTTTCTAGAAAAAGGGGTGCCTGAACTCACCATGAATGTCTCCCTTGTTCTCTTTTAATGGCAATGGCACCCACCTGAGGTGTGACGGAACTGAGTTCCTGTGAGTTCTAGCTGGGGAAAAAGCCCTGACCCTAGGTTCTACTATTTGGAGGAGGAAAAACTTCTCTCTACACACTTTTCTACACTATTCATAATTTTATACACTTCTCTTATGTTTGCTGTACAGTGACCAAATAAATCACTCACGAGCAAATGCATTTTAATAAAGCAGATGACTTCATGAATCTTTCGAAGCGTTCTTTAAGTTGGGGAGAAGAAATGAAAAGCACTTATACAATTTCCAGGGACATCTGGATGAATGCAAATGACTAACAAGCCAAAAGCTATAACGATGAGCTGGAGTTTGGTACCTCACTGGGATTACATCTGTGTCCCAGTTACCTCAGGAATGCGGCTGCGGCATGCACCATTTAAAACCATGTATGTTAGTGGAACATCTGCCGTTTCTTTCATCTGCTGCAGAGCTCAGGAGACGCCTTTTCTGCACTCAACAACTTTCGGCTAGATATTGCAATTGGCCTGAACTGCCTCAACTATTTCCTAGCAGAGCTTATCTGCCTGGTTTCTAGCACCTACACCCGATTCTCTTCAAAAACCAAATATGCATTTCACAAATGAGTTTGGAGCTCTATTTGGAACAAAATTACACCCATGGGAGCAAAAGGTGTGTGCTTTTGCAAATAGTTTCAAGAACCCAGACAACTGTGAGAAAGAGTGCCGTCACGTTGAGCACCTCGCAGTTATTGAATTATACCTTCTATTTGTTGCGTACTTGAAGTTCCCTCTAAGCCTCTGTAAGTGCCTCTAAGTATGTACAGAGTGTCTTTCCTTCAGTCACACGTAACTGCAATTCAATGTTGCGCAAATAATTCCATGACCACCACCAGGAGTAAACAATCAACATCTCTGTGGCGGTGGGAAGAGACCTTTCTCAGGGCATCTTGGAACCTGGCAGCATCGCTGATAATGCGGAGTGTTGCAAACCCTCATTGGATCATGCAAAAGGTGGACGCTCTTTCAACCTCCACTGCTTTTCCCTAGTAAATAAAAGGCAATTGCACTCTTGGCATTTCCCTGCTAGGCATGAGGGAGAAAGCTGGTTCAAATTTTAACGAAAAACTACCTAATCCACACTTTCCAATACCATGAAGGAACTAAACTGACTTTTCACACTTCTCTGGGCCATAGGCACCATCTCTGGGGGCCCCTGGGGGCCAAGGTACCCACAAATATTTTACTGTGAGTGCCCAGCTGGACGACCCAATATGGTGCACGCATGATGTCATATGGCGTGCCAAAGCCTGACTGGGCTCATCACAGCCACAGGAGAGTCTGACAGGGCCCATCACGCCCTCCAAAAACGCCCCACCACAGCATGTGACATCATGTGCACAACACACATGATGTCACACACGTGTCAGGTACCCACTTACTCAGATGCAAACCCTTTTTTCCTGTTAGTAAGGCTTGTTTTCTGAGAAAATATGCAGACTATTTGGATAAAATCGCATCACATTTACTTGGGAGTAGGGATGGGTGGGTGGGTGCATTTTGGCTTCTATTTGCACTGTGATCATAGGAGTGCAATTCTAAGCACACTTACTTACTTAGTAGCAAGTGCTACTAAACACAATGAGACTTCAACTACTCAGCAAACATACACGGGCTTGCACTGAAAAGGAATATACATAACTGAACATACAAGTCCTGTTGACCCATATGGAAGTTATTTCCAAGGGAAGATATTCAGGACTGCAGTCACAAAGAGCCACTCCCCCCTCCCTTGCTTTTGTTGGCTGAGATTTTGGCTGTGGACTTCAAACTAAGCACTGAGCTCTGAGTTTCACTTTCATTTCACATTTACCACAGCAGTTTAGTTTTAAGTTTCATTTCTCTTTCACTGTGTAGGCTCCTCCTGTCTTTCCCTTATTGATTCCCTATCAATCTCCACCCTTTCCTCTTCAGTTGAGGTGACCAGAACTGGACACAGTATTCCAAATGGCATTATAATATTGGCAGTCTATTCTTTTCCTACATGGGGAATATAAAGGTAAAGGGACCCCTGACCATTAGGTCCAGTCGTGGAAGACTCTGGGGTTGCAGCGCTCATCTCGCTTTTCTGGCCAAGGGAGCCGGCGTACAGCTTCCGGGTCATGTGGCCAGTATGACTAAGCCGCTTCTGGCGAACCAGAGCAGCGCACAGAAACGCCGTTTACCTTCCCGCTGGAGCGGTACCTATTTATCTCCTTGCACTTTGACGTGCTTTTGAACTGCTAGGTTGGCAGGAGCAGGGACCGAGCAGCAGGAGCAGCAGGGGATTCGAACCACCGACCTTCTGATCAGCAAGTCCTAGGCTCTGTGGTTTAACCCACAGCGGCACCCGCGTCCCTACATGGGGAATAAGCCCTATTAAACTCACTGGATCTTACTTCTGGGTAGACAGGCCGATATAGGACTGCACCACTAAGAGAACATTTCCACAAAAAACCACAACATCCCCTCATGAGGTTGTGCATTTATTGTTTGTCATCATGAGCCATTTGCTTTACAAGATAGGACCACCTTGGTTGTTAGAAACCAAAGATTCACTTCTTGGGGTGTGTAATCCTGTGGATTTAGATAGGGGAAAGCCTGACAGAATTTGTTAATATCCTTATAAGCACCATCCATATGCCCTTGTTTTCCCCACAAAGAACAGGTTCAACAAGTCCCTTCCAAAAGAGGCTTACAATCTAAATATAAGACACAGGAAACCAGCAGACGGCAGGAAGGGAAACAGGAAGCAGGACTGGACATGGGAAGCTAACAAGCATCTGAGGAAGCATAAACAGGATCAGGCTTTTAAGTGGAAGGTTTTTTTGTCGAGATCCAATGCACAGAGTTTAGTGCTGAAATCTGATAACAGTTTTCATAAAACACAGGTGCTAATTGCTGCAATTATTAGGCGTGACCTGATCTGTTCCCTTTGTGTTTCTTAAAATGATGTGGAATAAACACCCTTGCAGCAAACTACTGTACACGCCCAATACAGTTTGCCACCTGAGGCGAACTACAAATGGGGTCCCCCCCCATCCCACCTGGGAAGAAGGGGCGAGTGAAGTTCTACATCAGGAACAAGTGGGGGGTGAGGAGATAAAGATCTGCCTAAGGGTGTGAGAAGACCAGCAGCACATCATATTCATTGAGAGGCAGTATTATTCTGTGATGAACAGTGGTATATAAATCAAATAAACAAATAAGTAAAATAAAAGGAGAGGATGCTGAGGGGACAGCAGATCTGGCTCTAAGGAGCAAGTCACAGCTGTCACCACCACCATGACAGTAGCAGCAGCAGCATCCCTTGCCAGGGCCTGTTCAGTACTGGCCCCAACTTGGTGGAACGCTCTGTCACAAGAGACTAGGTCCCTGTGGTACTTGACATCTTTCCGCGGGGCCTGCAAGACAGAGCTGTTCCACCTGGCCTTTGGTTTGGACTCAGTCTGACCCTTATGTTTCCCTCCCCTTATGGTTTTGACTTTTAAAATGAGGCTGCATTTTAAATTGCATTTTAACCTGTCTTTTAATTTTTTAATTTTTTCCCCTTATGCTTTTATTGAAATGTTATTGGTGTTAGCCGCCCTGAGCCCGGCTCTGGCGGGTGAGGGCAGGGTATAAATAAAAGTTATTATTAGTAGTATTAAAGGCTGAATCTGCTGCCCCTGTGACTCCTGCTGCCTGAGGCAGTTGCCTCACTTTGTCTCATGGGTGGGCCGGCCCGGATTACCCACCCACTTAGACACATACCAGCTTCGACATTTTTGTGCAGCAACACACTGCCATCTCTCTCCGCCCCTACGGAAGCCATGCAAGCGCTGGTTCGAGAGCGCTGCAACCCTCTCTCCCGGGGTCTCCTCTTAGGACCCAGCAGGCGGGGCGGGGTCAGACGGAATCGTCACGGCGCGAGGCGACGCGATTCGCGAGGCGGCGCTCCGATTGGCCGCGGGGCGGGGAAGGTTCTGCTTGTATTCCGGAGCCCGCCCGCCCTACTCCTCTCGCTCCTCCCACTCACCGCCCCCTCCCACCACACACGCTCCTCCCTCTCCCCCGTCTCTTCTCCTTTCCGTTCGCGCCAGTCAGAACGAGGGAAGAAGGGGGCGGAGCGTCGCGTCTTGACCTGCGCAGTAGAGACTTTCTCTCCCTCCCTCCCCCCGCCCTCCGCGGGCACGCAGGCCCTCACGCACTCCCTCAGGCCGCCGCCATCGCAGGCTCCTCAGCGAGCGCCTCAGGTTTCCTGCCCGGTGAAGGAGGGCCATGAGCGGCAGCGGCGGCTCCTGACGGCGGCGCCGCTGAGCCCGCCTCGCTCGCTCGCTCCTCCTCCTCCCTTCGCGCCGAGGATGCTGAAGATGAAGCTGCCGGTGAAGCAGCAGCAGCAGCAACGGCAGACGATGAGCCACCAGGAGGCGGACGACGGCGGCGGCGAGGGAGCGGCGGTTGGCGGCCTGGCCTGCCACCCGCGCCGAAGCGGCTCCTCAGGGGCGGCGGCTTCCCCGGGCCCCGGAGGCCCGCCTCTGCGGTGCCTCTGCGGCTGCTCGGCCGGCGGCGCCCGCGAGGCGGTCTACGAGTGGTTCGGCCTGGCGCTGGGCTCCTCTCAGCGGCTGGAGTTCGCCGTGGGGCTGCTGGACCTGCTCAACCCGCTCGAGCTGCGCTTCCTGGGCTCTTGCCTGGAGGAGCTGGCCCGAAAGGACTACCACTGCCTGAGGGACTCCGAGGCCAAGGCCAACGGAGGAGACGCCGCCCCGGCGGCCACCGGCAACCCCGCCGCCCAGGCGCAGCAGCAGCAGCAGCAGCCGCCGCAAGCCCTCACGCCGACGCCGCCTTCCCCCCCGGGCGCCGCTGCTGCAGCCGCTGCTGCTTCCCCGCCTCCGGCCGCGCCTGCCCCGCCGCCGGGGGGCAGCGACTTCCGCGACCCGGCCGTGCGCTCCAAGCTCATCGTGTACTTGGCGCTGCTGGGCTCCGAGAACCGAGAGGCGGCCAGCCGGCTGCACCGGCTGCTGCCTCGCGTGGACGCCATCCTGCAGAGCTGCCGGCCCGGCGGCGGCGAGGAAGAGGAGGAAGCGGCGGCGGGGAGAGGCGAGGAAAAGGCGTCGTCGGAAGAGGGCCTGGGTCTGGTGGCCCAGGAGGAGCTGTTGCTGCTCTTCACCATGGCATCCCTGCACCCCGCTTTCTCCTTCCACCAGAGGGTCACCCTCCGGGAGCACCTGGAGCGGCTGCGGAGGGCCCTTTGCCGCGACGGCGCGGAGGACGCGGGCGGGCTCACCTGCCGCGGGGGTCGGGTAAGGGCGCCGCTTTGAACGCGCGGAGAGAGAAAAAAGAGAGAAACACACGTCTCTCGCATAGCCCGCCCCCGCCTTTTGCTAATCCCCCCTCCCACGCGTCATGAATGGAGTCTTCCCGAGCTTCCCCCCCCCCCGGTGCTCTCGCCTGCTGCACAGGCGCCCGGAAGAACTTCTCCTTGTGACATAACAGTGTCTCGAGTTAGGGGATGAGCTGTTAGAGGCCCTCCGCGCTCCATCCCTTCCTCAAAGTGGCCCTTTATTTGCGGAGGAGGAATCTGGGGGGGGGGAGCTCAGTCCGTGGGGGGGAGCTGCAGTGTGTGTGTCTGCTGCAATAGGTCCTCTTGTCCTTAGCAGGATGAGCTGACCCAGTTTATCCCTCTGCTCCTGGAAGTAAGGGAGTCTCCCATTGCCTCACCGCTGCTTTTCCACAAAATATTTTGGTACAAGCTGCCGCGGATGTGCGTTGCACAGAAAGGCAGGATATGGGGGGGGGGGTTAGTTTAAATATACGTTGCTGGTTATGTGACCGTGCAACTGGTACGTGCAACGGCTGTGGTTTAGATAGACCTGGTGGCACAGAATTAGAACAGCATGAAAATCGGAAGTTGAGGCATATTTGCAGGAGGCTTGAGGTACTAACTCCCATTTAGAACTTCATTTTCTATTTCTAAAGCAAGCCTGCTATTTTCATGAGGGCATAGAAAGGCCACAACGATGGTGCCGTTTTTTTAGTTTGCATCAACATACAAGCAAAAGGATTTGCAGGTGTAACTTAAAAGCCCTTGCGCAGTTGAAATGGGATTTCCTGTTGCCAGTGGTGAAAGAGCCAAAATGCCTCAGCAAATGATGATGGCAATATATTTTCCCACATTTGTTCTGAGCATATGATACAGTGCTACATCTAGGTCTGGGCCTCAGGGCCAAAGTCAAGGACACCACACTAAGAGGAAGGAGGCAAAAAAAAACCATGCAGAGAGTGGCTTGGGATGAAGTTTAATGGTAAACAAGGCTGCTGTCAGTACCTGGACTGGTGTTGGGCATGCTGGGGCTCACCAAGTTTGATGCTAGTTGCCATAGAAACAATATCCACACACACACTGGGGAGATTACACATACATAGTTACAGGTGTGCATTTATTTTATATATAAATTATCCTTTTCTATTCCCAAGTATGTTTAGCATCAGGGCAGCAAAAGCGAACACCATTTCTTTCCTCTAATTGTGTTACAGTTTAAGCAAGTTTCAGATGTGAAACTGCATCTCCTCGGGGTATATTTTTGCTATTTTTGTTTTCTGTTATACGTTATGAATGTCAAAATAGTTATAATCCATGGAATAAGTGAGGAGGAAGATAAATGTTAAGTGTGTTCTTCACAACTGAAGTGTGTGGCCCCGTAAAACTATTAGTTCACTATGCAGTTTCTGAACATAGGACCCTACATTTTAGTATTTTGAGAGAAAATAAAATATTTGTCTTCACTCCATGCACTTTTTTTAAAATAATTATTTCATTGATATAGCATCATCTGTCTGTTTTCCAAAGAACAGATGTGACAGGTTCCTAGCCCAGGGGCTTACAGGCACATAGAAGGGGAGGGAAATTGAGGCAGGTTAGACAGAGGAAGAATATGGTTCCATTACACGTACTTTGGCTTATATACACAAAAGTACATGGTGCTGTTCATTTTGGAATTGAACATCTTGAGTAGCTCTAGGTTGGGGAAGGTTGCAATGGTGGATGAGGGGAGTGACAATTCCAGAGAAAACAGAGGGGAAGTGGAATTGGGGAGGTACCCTCATGTTTGAAATGGACTTCTCAGGCAGAATCAGAGGTTAAATTGTGGGGTTCCTCAAGGTTCAGTTTTCTCTCCCATACTGTTCAACATCTACATGAAACTGCGGAGTTGGGTTGGGTCATCCAGAGTTTTGGAGTGCGTTATCAGCAATCTACTGATGACACACAGCTCTACTGCACCTTTACATCTTCTTTATAGTGGATATGATGGACTGGTGTCTTGCCTCAGTAATGGACTGGATGAGAGCCATTACTGAATCTTAATCCAGATAAGACTGAGGCACTGTTAGTGGTTCCCTAGACCAGATGGATGGGAGCTTGCCTGCTTTTCATTGGGTTACATTCCCACCAAAGGAGCGAGTACGCAGGATCTGTTAGGCTTAGGTAGTCTCAGTCCCGTGGAGTTCCTTCCATCAGCTTTGACTGGTGGCCCAGCTGTGTCCCTGTCTGGACAGGGATAGCCTCACTTCTGTTGTCTATGCTCTAGTAACCTCTAGATTAGATTACTGCAATGCATTGTATGTGGGGCTGCCTCTGTAGGCGGTTTGGAAACTTCATCTGTTGCAGAATTAAGTGGCCAATTTGCTCACCAGAGTACGACTGAGCATACAATTCCAATCCTGGCCCAGCTGCACTGGCTGCCAGTTAGTTTCTGAGCCCAATTCAGAGTGCTGGTTTTGACCTATAAAGCCTTAAATGGCGCAGGACCGCAATATCTCAAGGACTACCTCTCATATGAACCAACCTAGACTCTGCAATCATCATCTTGAGAGGTCCGGAGGGTAGCAACATTTCTGCGTTGGCTTCCTGCTTGTGGAATGCTTTCCCCCAGGTAGACTCACCTAGCACCTTCGTTACATATTTTTAGGAGCCAGGCAAATATATTCCTCTTCTCCCAGGCCTTTGGCTACTTAAACAATCTATGGCCTTTTAAACTTGGTGAGAGGTGGACTCTTGCTTTGCTTTGTTATGTCAGTTGGTGAATGTGGTTTGGAGAAATAGCCTAATAGGCCCAATTGGACCCCTAGCTAGAGGTTTCTCGCTCCAGCTATAGGACTTGGTTTAAAATTTTGAAATGACTGCTCCAATTTAAAATAACTTATTTGATAATGCTACATACATTTAGAAAAGGAACAGATTTTTAATTAGAGACCCTAAGTTGCATATATAATGCATTTTGCATTATTTTTCACATGCATGTTGTTTCCTGTTGTCTTTCTACTGTCATACTTTTATATCACTAAATGTAATCAGGTTTATATTTAATATTTTTATTTCTTTTCCTCAATTTAGAACTTTTCTCATAACTGCATGGCAAGGAATGAGAGCGGTTTACTTGAACAAAGGGCAGCACTTCATGATAAGCATATGGTAGCCTCCCACAGACCACAACAAGAAGGTATGTAGATCAAAATCTCATATTTTGAGTAGCTAACAGATTAGCAAAGTTTTATCCCCATTTTATGTCTTTTGCTCTCAGTTAGTGGTGAAGTGGAAATGTTTACACTGTTACGTTGTTTGATTAAAAACATCCCATTTTTGGAAATATGTAGCTTTTGTAATATCAATTGGTATAATAAAAAATGAATCAAAGTCAAATTGGGCAATTGTAATAGAGTATCAATCAAATGTAAAAACCAAGTTACAATTAACTTTCAAAAGACTATTACTTAGAAACAAATTTACGTGCACAGCTCCTCAGGTATGCTCAAATGCGTGTATTTTCCGTGTCTTCCATTTCTTCTTAAATTGCTACTATGGGCAGTGTGTGTTAATAAGTTGCCATGTATTTGAATATTTATAAACCAATAACATAATTTCCAGCTAAAGCTTTGAATTTGTTTGATTATAACATTTAAGGTACACTGAGTATGCCTCCATTGATTCATTTTTTTCTGATAATACTTTACTTTGACTGCTTTTGTATATTTGCTTATGTTATATAAATCAAACAGATATGCTACATCACGTCTCTGGCAGTGGAAAATAAAAAGAATCATCTCCCGCCAGCCCCTGCCCCCCAACTTTCATTGGTAATTCGAGTTGATGAAATTCACAAACTAGGAATATCCATTTTTGCTATTGCAAAGCTTTTTAATAGGAGCTAATTAAGATGGTTCTTAAGTACAGCTAATGGATTAGAAATTTCTGGGAACTAACAGAGGAGGGACAGAACCCTTCGGCGGCATCCCACTACATTTCTGTACAGGGTGTAGAAAAGAGGGCTTTCCTCCTGGTAGTCCAGTTTATTTATGTGCTGCATGCAGAGGATGGAAAAAGAACTCAGGCCCTTTTCTACTGGCCTTAAGTCCTGCCTGTATGTAATTCCTTGTTTCCTGTTGCTGCTAGACTAGTGTTTAAACACAAAGTGGGATAAGTGTGCACGTATTTAAAAAATAAATAAATGTAGTTGTGTTTGCATCTGTTTAAGTTAAAAGGAACTATGGTTCAAAAATTAATGAAGTCTGACTTTTTCTTGTCTTGGGACTAAGCCTGTGGTGTTTCATTAAGTGGGCAGGATTGTAATGCTACAAATAACTTAAAACACTATTTAAAAGAGGAATGGCTGGATTTGGTTTTAAAGGTTCATTGACCCTTTTGCAGTGCAGTCCAGCCAGGTATATTGCAATTTTACTTTTTAAAGTTGTATTTATGTTTCAAACTGTGTTTTATGTTTTACACTGCTTAGAGGTATTAAAATATTAGGTGGTTTATAGCTGTTTTAAAATAAATAAATAAAATGTGTTCCCATGTTGTGGTAACTACCTTGCTTCTGTTCTGTTCTCTCTTCTCCTTGCTGTTCTTCATTTCATAATGAGTAAGGGGAATTGAGAGCTGTTACATTTGATAAAAGATGTCCCAGTCAATGTCTTCATTGTGTAGGAGGACAGAAGTAGTTGTCTAAAATTGTGGAGTTGTTCTTTTTACACTAATTCTCCAGAAATACTGGGAGATAACTGAGATAACTCCAGAAATACTGAGAAATAACTCATGATTTAATTAATTCTAACTTGCTGATTTCTTGGGTTGCTCAGCTGTAATACAGTTTGAAGTCAAACAGTGAATTAGTGCAAATAGGCCTTTAACAATTCATTTTGGCAGATATCGCTGTGTAGCCTATGCAGATATAGTTGGATCAGCATACAATGGGCAACAGAGGACTAGCCCCCATTGCACAGTGGTACTGATGGGTAGTAAATTGAAGACTTTGAAAAACCATATACAGTGGTATCTCGGGTTACATACACTTCAGGTTACATACGCTTCAGGTTACAGACTCCGCTAACCCAGAAATAGTGCTTCAGATTAAGAACTTTGCTTCAGGATGAGAACAGAAATCGTGCTCTGGCAGCGCGGTGGCAGCAGGAGGCCCCATTAGCTAAAGTGGTGCTTCAGGTTAAGAACAGTTTCAGGTTAAGTACGGACCTCCGGAATGAATTAAGTACTTAACCCAAGGTACTACCATTGTAGTTAGAAAGAAGCAGTGATGTGGTGTTTCCAAATATCTAATTCCAGGTCCAGCTTTCTAGTGTTTTATCAACCTGGGCAGGTACCTAATACAGAGAGGTTAAATCATGAAAAGTACTTGTGAATTGTTGAACATTTTTACATTTCCAGTTTGTGTTTTTCAGCTGTTCATATTGAAAAGATAATGCTGAAAGGAGTACCAAGGAAAAGAGCTGACAAACATCTGGAGTATACTTTCAAAGTAAGTGATCTATCTGTGGGCTACAAATATTTGCATTGATTGCAGTTCAGAGTTATTTAGGTATAAAATAATGAGATTTTGCTATTGTATTTCATTACAATGTTTGTGCACTGCCTTAAGAAGCTTGATTGAAGGGTGGTCTAAAAATATAAGAATACATTAGAAAAGGGTTAAAATGTCAGATGGATGTTCTTGCTTAATCAAGCAACACTTACCTATGCATAGATTCACAGAGTTTTTTATGCCAGTTTGTTGTATGAGTATTGTAATTTGTTATGAAAACACTGTTACCTTGTTATATTAAAAGAGAAATGCTTACCATCAAATTGAATGTGTAGTTTGAAATGGGCTAATTGGGGCACCGTAATATATTTTAGTATATATGAAGATGATATTTCCCAACTAAAAATGCTAATTTGGATAAAAAGATTTATCTGTCCTCTATTAGTCATACTATTTGGAGAATAGAAAAATCATGAATCAAGTACTATATATAAAGAGTACTTGATACATGTTCAGTGAACTTACTGTAATATGTCAGGGCAGTGGTTTAGAGGTTAGATATTACACCAAATGAAATCAGTTTTGGGATGAGATTCATTCTTGTATCTGTCTTTTTATCATGTTTGGGAATGCTAGAATACCTTCTGTTTCTAAAAGTGGCTTCCCCAACAGGCTGATTGAACTTAGTCTGGATGGCACCAGAATAGGAAAGGCTACCTTGATTACATGGAACATTGGTATCAAATCTGTCATGGTACCCTGTAAAAGCAATGTGTGGCTATATAATTATATTTTCTTTTTCATCAGGTAATCTGGTCTGATCATTCTATATCCTGTGTAACAAAAACACATCAAGATTTACAGGAATTTCTACTAAAAGTACGTATTTGAAAGGGATTGTATTATATTCAAAGGTACAAAGCTAGCTTGAGATTTATGTATTTGATCTTCAAGGTAGAACTGAAAAGCTACTATTTTACCAGTGACTTTAAAACATACATACACATGGTGAACATGTTCAGATGTTATATGCAATTTGAGTTTGTGCTTATTACAGAATGTTGACAGTTTAAATTGGTTAGGAAGCAACAATTTCAAGTTGTTAGCTGCAAGTAACTTATCAAGTAGGGACTGCTTGTTTCAGCAATAACTACATACATACATATCTATATCAATACTGTCTAATATTAGAGTCAATTTGGTGGGACCATTTGAGG
This sequence comes from Podarcis filfolensis, assembly GCF_964270895.1. Taxonomy (NCBI): domain Eukaryota; kingdom Metazoa; phylum Chordata; class Lepidosauria; order Squamata; family Lacertidae; genus Podarcis; species Podarcis filfolensis. Next base: position 24,857,386 of record NC_139603.1, read on the forward strand.
TCCTCTATCTCTGTAATCTCTACATCTAAAGTGGCAGATGTCAGATTAGCTAAACTGCCACTTCCATGGCCGAGTGAGGAAAATTTCCAGGCAGGTTGCTCCCATGTCCTAAACCTCTAGAGCTTTAGAGAATTTGTCTCCAGGAGGACATATCTATATAACAGTGCTTTAGGATTTGTAGGTTGGGATTGTAGCATTGGGAACCAGAGGGCATAGGAATGTTGTAGAAGAGAGGAGCTCAGTATTGGGAATGCAGGGTAGAAGTGGATCTTCCTATGATGCAGGGATCACAATCCTTGTGAGAGCTCTTTTTCACGTCTGAACTAGGGACAGCAAGATGGTGATTGCTACAAAGTGTCGATTGACTTACAATCATCACTGCAGTATGGCTGACTTGTATTAAGACATGAGCTCTGATGTTCTCTTAAAAGAACCTATCATGTCTATACTATCATTTGAAATAATGTATTAAGTCAAGTGTAATTTAAAAATTAGTATGTTGTTGATGGTCAGCTTATAGTTGGGGGAAGTATAATGGTGGCTGTTAAGAAGAAAAAATAGCAAAATGTTTTCCGGCATCTTCAATGTGTTAAAGCTGTTTATGGTTATTCTATTGTAAAATACGTAGAATTTTAGCCCAGACACTGAAAGGAGTTTATTTGTCCTCAACTGCTTGGGAACTTCTAAATACTAGACACTGAAAGATTTTACAAGTAGGCTTCCAAATTATTTATTCCATTTGCCATGAAACCTGTGGTTGCCAAAGTAAAATTGACTACTGCAAAATAGGCACAATGTAATAGCTTTTTTCATGCCTGGAAGAAGTTGTGGTTCTAATTAGAGAAGGGATTAAGCTTTAATTAACATTAACCTGCTTTTATTTCTAGTCTGAAGGGGTGGGTTGTGTTTAAAAAAACCTAAAAATTGCATTAATCAATGGTCTGTCTATTATTGGGACGGGGAAATGAAATGCAGTGCTAAGTAAACATCCTATCAGCACAAGATTTCCTGCTGGCACAGTCCCCCCCCCCCCTTGCTGTTCTAGTTTGGGCGTTCAGCTCTTCGGAGCAGATTTGAGGAGGGTGTATGGCTGTGTAGAGATTGGGGGGGGCACATTGTATAAGTGGGAATCCTTGTGCTGATGGGATGCTTGCTTAGTGCTGCATTGGATATAAGCCACTGCTGATAGAGTGTAAAAGGAGCTGTTGCCGCCTTATGATGATTTGCATGACTACTTTGATACAAATTGCTGTTATCTGCCAATAATTAACATTATCCCTCTCACCAGCTTCCAAAGGAACTTTCTTCTGAAGCATTTGACAATACTATTTTAGGAGCATTAAATCAAGGGTTCCAGAAGCAAGAAGAAAGGCGACACCTAGACTTTGAACCCATGATAAGGTAATAGTTTGAGGAAATTAATATGGTGTTTAATATATTAATTTTGATGTGGTGCTCTCACCCTCCATATTATGCATGTGGTTAATCTTTTTAAACTAGAGATTCACATAGGAAGACACCTTATACCAAATCAGAACATTGTTATAGCTAGCTCAGTATTGTTTACACTGACTGGCAGTGGCTCTCCAGGTTTTTAGATGAGAATCTTTTTCATGCCAGGAAATGGAGGAATGGAGGTGCTAGGAATTGAATCTGGGACACTTTGCGTGCAAAACATGTGCTGTGTCACTGAGCTTCACTCCTTTCCTTTAATCTGCACCTATGGAACTATAGTTCTGCAACTTCAGAATATGAAAAACAAGGCATTGCTGAGTCTGCATAGCTGTAATTAAACTGCATATTCAAACTGGTGTCTCCAGAATCCTAAGAATGCCGAGGAGGAAGGAAGGAGAGCATAACTTTTCCATTCCTCACTTGGAGAGAACATTTGTGTTCCTGCATCTTTGGAATATCCTCTCCAAAGAATTTTGTTTCACCTCTTCTGACTTTTTTGAGAGAGCGCTAAAAATGTTTATATCCTTTTAGGCCTTTGACCTATTCTAAATACTGGCTTTTAGGGTTCTGAATTGCATTTTTTACTTCATTGATTTTCATTTTAAGCTGCTCTGGGAGGTCTGGCCCTTTAAGGCAGAACAGAACAATAAATTTGTATGCCAATATGAATGAAATCCAATTCTATTAGTTCTTATATGCATTGCTGACCATAAGACATGGGCCCATAGAGTACAGGACCTATGCAAGTGTTGCATCCAACACATAAGATATGGACATGAGAATTACTATGCATTCTACTGAGCCACCACTCTTGTTTCTGAGATTTTAAGTAGTTCTTACCTTCTTGCTTTATCATTTTATCCTGTTGGGCAGGAGAGGCATGGCTAGTAATTGGGTATGAGCCTTTCTTCCTATCACACCTAAGACCTTAGCAACGCAAACTAGCCAAGTTGCATAGGTACATCTTCTGTCTTGTACCAGACACCTGAAATAAACTGTACCTGTCCATTGTGTGTACATGTCATGCCAAATTTGGCTTTGCCACAACGTAATGTGTAATGCAATTCTTATTCTGGGTCAAGCATTAGTGTTTTAACATAAGCCTAGAAATTCACTTCCATCTGCTCCCCTACCCAGAATAGGATATGAATTAGCAATGGGTAGAATCGTATTCTTAAATTTGGTTTTTAAATCACAAATCTTAACAGAGAAAAGCAAGGGAGCAATCAGAATAATATATGTCCTCTCAGCCCCTCATTTTTTGTGTGTGGGGATGGCTAGTTCACATTCCATTTCTGGGTGTTTGGTTTGGGTTTAAATAAAAGCTAAGTTGAATGAATGAAAAAGTAATATATAGGTTAAGGTAACCTTGATTGGATTGTTTACTTTTTATTTATTTTTAGGCAGCTGTTTTCAACAACATCTCAAGCTTTTCTGCAGAATCAAAGAGTAAACAGCTTCTTTCAATCTCTGTCCTCGGAGTCTTTGCACGTGCACAGTAAGAAATTTCTAAACACACTTCTGATTGATTTACAGATTAATACAAAGTGTTTGTATCAGATAAGCTTACACACTTATATTTAAGATACACTTACATTGACTTCAGTAGGAGTAATAGATGTAACTGAGACAGTGTGCAGTCTCAGACTGGTGTATCAAGATTTGATAGCCACTAAAGTTTGAATGCTACAGCCTGCCCGCCCCCTGGCCCTTTTAACTTTTGAGGTCCAGACATACACTTCAGTAGAAAGCTATAAACTCTCCTAAGCCTTTAAACATTGTAAAACTGATGTCATCTGATTCCAGGCTCCAGAAATGCCATCATGTGCTTTATCAACATAGTCGACTGATCCTATCTATTGTGTTCTTAGAATTTCTTACTAGAGTTCTGGCTTTCAGATAATAACCCTTGGAAAGCAACTCATGGAAAACACTATTTCCAAGTATGCTGAAAACTGTATAGCTTTTGTACAAAAATGAATAGATGGTTGACATAAGCTATCTAATGATATACTGTATCTTGAAAGCTGGCCAGTAAAAAAGAAGATATGAAATTAAATGAAGACTGAAAACCGATGGTGTAAGCAGAGCCATCCTGTCAGGTCCTTAGCAGTTTTAGAGATTAGCATATTAAGAACAGATAACCAGCTAAAATTATCAACTTACTGTTTTACAATAAAATTAACTTGCTGCAGTATTGGCAGACAAGGACTTCTAAACCAAGAGGAGGAGAGTGTATGTGTGAGAGGCTTTGGAATGTATATAGTTCTGCTTTTAAATACATAATTTTATCCCTCACACCAAACCAGTACAGGAGTTCTCTAAATGCTCCTAATGTTAGACTGGTTAAGCTGCCATGGAGTCTTGAAGCAAATTAACGCAATTATCTGCAAGGTATACTCTCCGTAACTTCAAATTTTCTACAGCCCTTTGTAAAACTAGGTAGCTGTTAAAATTAACCTTTTGAGTAATATCTTTTGAAGTTGCTCAATGATGCTTACCTTCCAGATAATCTCCAATCTTCTCTGAAGACATCTAAGCTACCGGAACATTTCAAGGAGGACAGCTCAGAAGCTTCAAGTCAGGAGGAAGGTAAGCATGCAGTTCAAAATGAACTTGCAGTTCATTATCCTGCCCCCCCTTACCCCTACTATAGTAGTATTTTTGCTCTTGTGAAAATGCAGAGGGCCAAGGATGAAATTTTATTATTTATCATTTGACTGGGTTGCCCCAGCCACTCTGGTTAATTAAAATTAACTTGATCAATAATGTTTTTACTATTCTTTCCTATCCAGAAATGATACAGCACACAGTGATTCACAAGAAACATAATGGGAAATGTCCTATTACGAAGTAGGTCCTTGTTATTTTCTCATTTAAACTAATCCATTTGATGCTTGGTTTTTTTGAGGGGAGAAATATCTGTCATACTGCTGTTATGAAATTGCTAGGGAACCTCTTGTGGCAAATTGTAAATCTTAGGTTTAGTATTAGGAAAATTTTGCTACAGCACAGTTTTCTTTCTACATATACCGGTAATTCAAGGAAACAGCATCTGTGAAGGGAGACAAACCAGTTAAGCCAACCCCCCCTTTTTTTTTATTCACTGCTGCCACCAAGTGGATATCTTTATTTTCCCTTACTGCTTTCCACAGAGAAGTCCTTTAAAGTTCTGGACTTTAATTCAACCAGCCTACTCCCAACACTGGATAGAGTGGCAAACTGTTTGGTCATGGGTTGAATAACAAGATTTCAGATGACGTTTTTCAAAAACAAACTATACTTTCACTTAAGATTTTAGTAAGCCACGGACAAAAAAACATTTATTTACAGTTTGAGTAGGTAACAGAAATAAATGCATCCAGCTTATACCTGTTCTAGGTTGTTTCCCTAACTAAGCCAATACTTTAATAGTTTGAATCCTTTAATTCAGTTCTGGGCCATATTGTTCTCTTCTTCATATTCCTTTTTGCTGCAGTGCTGAACTTTCTACAATTCCAGCTTTCATTCAGCTCTTCAGTCACTAACTGCCCTATTTTCTAGCATCACTTTGTAGACCATTTCTCTAGACCAGACATATCCAACCAGTCAACCGCTATCGACAGGTAGATCCCCTGGTGATCCCTGTCGATCGCGGGATTAAAAAAACTCTGGAATGAATGCTTCTTTCCCCTTGCTCTGTCCCTCCGTCGTATCAAGCAGGCGTATTTTTGCAGCTTCTATTTGCGATGGTGGATACTATGATTGCCTTCAGCACTGCCTGCTCTTGTTAGCTGTGGCGTTTGAGTTGAGTTATTGATGTTATTTCCCCTTTTAAGAAGCTCAGCAACTGTGGTCAATTCCTCAAAAAAGCTCAACAACTCTGTTCTCCCCCCAAAAAGCTCGACAATCCTCAATGACAGTGGGTAGATCACCGCCAGTTTTTTTATACTGGAAGTAGATTGCAGTCTCTTGGGAGTTGGATGGGCGTGCTCTAGACCATCTAGAGAATAGAGTCTTGATTAAATTTCTATTTCCCATTAATTGCCAAGTTCCTAGGGTAGGTATTTGATCTTCCTGTGCACAGGTTAATGAGCAACACACTTTTTAAATATTTACAATATTACAATAAATTAATATTTACAATAAAAATAGTTTGTGCATATTATTATAAAAATGAGAAATGTTTGTGTCAACATGAATATTGTTGTGAAAGTAATCATATTTACATGGTTGTAAATTACTCCATACTCCCACATTCTGTAACATAACAGGTTCCACTTTTCCATAAATATGCTACCATCCTGTCTTTCTTACCTTATTTTGACATCCAAAACTTTCAATAACTGTTGAAAAGTTGTTGACACTTCCTCCTTCTTTACCTTGTTATGCCTAATAGACACCCTCGCAGCTGTCAGAAGATAATAATTTCTCTGGCTTCCTTGAAATCCCCTCTTAAACTTCTGACTCTCCTGCAAACAATTTGCTGAGCAAAACATCTCCTTATACTTTTAACTTTCCTATGACCTCCAATGCGCAGCACAAAATAGCAGGCAGTCTTTATTTCTTTGGGAAAAAATTAACATGAGCAAAGGTTGAAAGGACCTCTTGAATGAGCACACTTCACCGACTTTTTACTTGCACACATTCCCACTGTCTAATCTCTTCAGCCATCTCTGGTGTGGTAGCCCATATTAGCTTGGCTGCAGTGCTCTTTCAACAGGAAAAATGCATCACAGTGTTATTGATGCACAATAATTACCTTGAAGACACTTGCTAACCTAGCTTTTTAAGACTGGCAGAACAATGGGTGCTGCTGCCTGCTTGGGAGATTCCCAGTTTGTTTATGTAATACAATATAAAAAGAAAAACATACAAAATATGACAACAAATAGCAGGCAGAGGATTAAGTATCTCAGTTTTAAAAGGCTCAGACATACCAGTGCTAAGGGAGGTGAAATGAGTGAATTAACAAATGCAGTTGCTACTTTGTCCCAAGTGTGCAGATTAGTGTCTATCTATAGAAATCCAGTCTCTGAAATTTAGTAAAAAGAACTAGCCTTGTGGGTTGTACATGGGTGGACATTTTCCTGGATGAATTGAAATGTTAGAGGTACTTTCAGTGACATAAACTCATGTATTTCTTATAACAGCACAGTTAATACTAAATGTTCTTCACTGGATGGCTTCAACATAAATTCTGAGCATAACGGTGTGGCAGACTGGAGAAGAAAAGGCTGTGCTGTTCAGCAGCATCCAGAGCATTGCACGTTACTTGATCAGGTATTTATTTGATGTGTCTTAAAAGCACATATTTCTTAAGTGGCAGCAGAACCCCATTGAATTTACGTGTCTTATTTTTAATGAAACCTCTCTGGAGTGACAGTGCTGGTGATGAATTACACCACTTTTCACAAGAGACCTCTTACCCCTCCATAGGCTGAGTGACAGGTGCCAGCAGTAGCATTTCAAAGAGATGGAAGGAGTAGAGCAATGGGCAGGGTGGGGCAAGCTACAGAGAGCAGAAACATGACCCAGAGGCTTTTGCATAATTTGCAATGTTCATGGAAGGGAACGTGACAGTTCATAAATACCATGTGTGCATTAAAAAAAAAAACTTAGGTAGTGCTTTTCTTCATCTGAATGTGGTTGGAAAGCAAAAGAGCTGAAACCACTATCTATAGTCTTCTGGTTTTGAATTGAATTGTGCCACTCCCTGTGTCACTTTAAGATGAGTGTTAGACAGTTAGATCATCTGCATCCCATCTTCCAAGCAAGATACTGCCCAGAAGCCACCAGTTAATTAGCCACAATTTTAAGCAGTGAAAGCCTTGTATGTCATTCCCATTTTTAAGCAATGGAAATGCATGTTTAAGCTTAGATAGGACTTTCAAAGAGGAAATCATATGCAAATATTTATTTGACTCAGTTAAGACAGAGAGGTTCCTTGAGTGTGCTGGAACACCAGCAGAGCATAAGCATAGAAAATTGTGAGAACTTGTACATCTCATTCCAAATGATGAGCTGTTATGTGGGAGGAAAATAACTTTGTGTCAACGTTGTTCCTTTGGTCTAAGTGCAGTTGTAGCATTTGTCGGTCTCTGAAGTGGGAGGCTTTTGATCTGCTATTTCGTTCTCCAGTATACAGGGGAGAAGAGAATTTTGCCTGTAATGAGCAAGAAGAAAGGAAAGCTCCAACCGGAAAAGTAAGTACTACACACATTAAAAAGAAACAGAATATAGCTTATGCATTTATCAAAATATAGGCATTAAGTATAGCATTCAAATTTATTGGCTTATGTTAGAGGAAAGCTGATCTTTTTCAGAATTTGCTATGAGGTTTTTTTGTTTTGTTTACTATGAGTGGTAAACAGAGTACAAACCGTGGCTTCCGCTTGCAGGTTTGTTTGGAGAGAAACAGATCACGATCACTGGTTCACACACATTTAGCCAAGTTTATGGTGTGTTTCTTCCAACTCCAGGCAAGGTAGAATAAACTAGCAGCAATTGAGCAGCATGCAATAGCACGATGCTCATTCACAGTACGTCATTGATTGTTTCTTAGGTCACATCCACACCATATATTTAAAGCACATTTGTACTACTTCAACAGTCATGGTTTACCCCAAAGAATCCTGGGGATTGTAATACACCCCTCTCAACTGCTTCCCACTTCTTCAACAAACTGCAGTGCCTAAGATTCTTTGTGTATGGTGTGGATGTGACCTTACGGTGGCTTACCGTGATATGCACACCAGGTCTTTCATGCAGATGTTGACTTACTATCTAATAGCCTAATCAGAGGTTTGCCTAGACATACAAAATACAATTTGTTAATATAATGCAATGTATTAACATATATTAATATATGCATGTGTACCAGTAACTACGGTCATGTTAAACCAAGAGTTTAAAAACTTCTGAGTTTTGTATAGCACAATCCATATCCTTGAATAATTTTGAAGTTGAATTGAAAATACTAACCTCGAGGTCCTATGAGAGACTTCATGACCACTTATTTTGGAAAATGAACTATGTTTGTATTCTCACACAGAGATAAAATAAAGAGAACTGACGCCAGGTTTACCATCAGAACTAGCTGTATGAGAGTCGCCGATGCTCACCTCCACCCAGGAACAGTAAAAGGTAGGAAATGTTCTTCACTTTTATTAAATTAGAGAAGCTTTTTCCCTTTATTCTAGTTAAGAGATAGAACTCATTTTTCTTTCAATTTGTGGTTTAATCTAGTTGTCCTGCATGTCTATGGCACAGTTGGGAGTGTGGTGTTCAAAAGGTACTGTGGCTATCAAGGTGTTAGTAGAGAGTACCCATTCTGGATGGGACCCACCAGTGCTTTGGTTTGTGTCAGTGAATGGCATATGGTAGGCTGTTCCCTACACTAACAGATAAAAATGATCTTGACATGGTCACTATTCCACTTGAGATACTGCCGTGGGTAAATGGCTGCAAGTACTGTAAAGGGACTGTGTTTGATCTCTCCCCCAACTCGAGGACTGTGTTTGATCTCTCCCCCAACTCGAGTCACCTGACTCCAAGGTGATACTTGAATACAAGGCACCTGTGTAAGGTCTAGATGAAGATCTGAAATGGCAAACGTCTTCTTTTGATCCTCTTAATGAGTCCCAAAAGCAGGCATAAGCAAACTCGGCCCTCCAGATGTTTTGGGACTACAACTCCCATCATCCCTAGCTAACAGGACCAATGGTCAGGGATGATGGGAATTGTCCCAAAACATCTGACAGGCCAAGTTTGGGGATGCCTGCCCAAAAGGATAATATGGCCATGTCAAGCTATTGCATTGATCCTCCTCTACCAGCTTTCTCTTCCTCCAATCTAATTGAGTAGATTCACTGACAAGACTTGGTTCCTAGTCTGTAGTATTAGTGTCCTCCAGGCAGAAATTGAATTCTGCCCCAGTAATTGTTTCATCAAAGCCCAGCCTTCCAGAACTGATCCTTGATAAAATCTGCTGCATCTCCTTAGAACACACACTCCTGGATGCAGTGTTGCATCAAATGTTCAGGTCATGCAGTCCTCCTTGTGCATAGTGTTTCTGTTTAGACTGATGTTCTTGAAGATTGCCTTCACTTTCGTATTTTGTCCTACCATTGAGACCATAAACCCCTAGAGCACAGAAAAAATTGTAGTCACACTTGCTTGAGAAGCCAACCATCTTACCTTCCCACATATAAAACTGTTGATGCTTCAAAACCCTAAATGGTAGCCATATATTGGTACCATAGTGCAATCTACGACTGGAACCAGTACTTATGCATGCTACTTCCAACTCTGCACTGAGAATTAAATATTTCTGATTAAAGCCTTTCTGATGTGGAGCCAGCATACTCTGTGGGATTCACTTGTTACAAGCATGCACTTGTCACAGTTAACCATTTCCTTCCTTTCACACTTAAATCGCTAAGAAATATCTGTAGCAGAGGAGCTATGGAATATTCTTTTTAATTTTTCCAAAACTAAGAGTACGGATCTAGTTTGAACGTTCATTAATGATTTGGGGTCTGGATACCCCTTTTCTTCTCAAGTGACTAGATAGGTATGGGGAAAGCACTTCTGTTTTCTCTTTATGGAGTAGCTACATGAAATTATTGATCTTACTGACATTCAGAAATCTGAAATTCTGCTGAGCCAGTTGGAACAGTTGCCTCAGTGGCATCCTGGAGCAAAAGGAAGATCAGTCTTGATATGCACTCAAAAAACAAGCAATAAAACTCCACTTGATACAGCAGTTCCATCACCTTCATCTCTGATTCTATTCTATGGAATAGGTTCAGCCATAGTGACCACTTCCTTGGTCCCAACAGGTCCAGATTTTCAGTGACAACATTCTTACCATATTTGGCACTAATACCTTCTTCTCCAGTGCCAAAACCTCTGGATGGAGCAGGGCACATATTTTTTTCCTAGTGACAATTTTATATTTGCTAGTCTGCCCAGTAAACTGCATCCTCTGTATCTGTACGCAATCTGACTTAGCCCTTGCCTTTCAAAAAAGATCTCCAACTTAAATTTGTCGCAGGTTTTGATTGGTTAACTTTTCTGTTTGCAGGAAAGTCTTGCATATCTGTGAATCACTCTGGTCTTCCCCCCTTTGTAAGAGTCATAGTTCTGGAAGGATATCTGTTTCATTTGTTACGTCACTCTTAAGATGTCTGTGATTCCAACCAACCTCCAATTCTCTTGATGGCTAGCTACCACATAATAGATTCTGCCAAGACTTGGGCATTATAGTATCTGGAGAATGGCTATATTTTCTGTGTGTGTGTTGGATAGAAATACCTCTTGAAAAGGTGTGCCACTGCGTACTTCCTAAAGCTGATGTAGCATTTGGCAGAGCATGTCTTTCATAGCCTGTTTTTGGACCTAAAGCCACCTGCATCCTCTTACAGGGGTCGGCAAGCCAGTTGTGTTCTTCAGGTTGCCATAGGTACAGCTTAAGACACATGCATATGATAAGGTCCTCTAAAGAGGAGGAAACGTAAGTGTTAGCAACCTGGCCTAAAGTTCTAGAATATTCCCAGAGTTGGCCCTGCATTGGTGCAGAACCCTGCTGGGAACTGCCCAGATAATTACTTAAACAATGGCAATCCCATGTTTAGATAGGACAGGATGTATCGTGGGGATGCTCAGGATTATGGTGATGATGATGATGATTTATTTTGCAGAGTTGAATTGGTCGTGTATTTCTTCCAAAATTACATGGGCCAGAATTCAAATAATTGAACACTAGCCCTCTGTTTCTTACTTTTGAATCAGAGGACTTTGAGCAGCACTCGTACATGGTGGGGAGATTAACTGTTCAACGAGAGAAAGTAAAAAGCTCCCACTGTTCATGCCCATGGCCATTGTGTCTAAAGTAGCTCTTTGAAATTCAGCCGTAGATTCTGGTATATCATGGCAATGGCATTGTACAGTTGTGTAAAGGTTCTTGTCTTTTACTATTGGATAACAAACAAAAGATCCTTACTATGGACTTGATTTCAGGGAGCTATTGACTAGGTAGCAGGTGAACATTGCAGAAAATGGCAAGTTAATATGCATATTAATTAATTGACCATGTCTAGTGGTAACCTTTGCTGAAATGAAATCTCTTCTAGATTCAAATTTAGACATTACAATGGGACATGACACGTGTGGAGAAACCTCTTCAGAGAGTTACAGTTCTCCTTCTAGTCCACGGCATGATGGAAGGGAAAGCTTTGAAAGTGAAGACGAAAAAGACAGAGGTTGTATATCTGTACTTTTAAAATAATAAGAGTATATATATAATTCCTTTAGTGTGCTTCTCCTTTCATTTGGATTGGTGTGCCTAGGTCAGGGACACAGAAATAGCCTTAGCAACTCCACTGATAACTAGGTATTATATTCTGCATTCTAACTGAAGTTTTAAAATCTGGATTCCTCTGCACAGAGGGGGACAGCCTTCTTCTTAGATCTTTTCTCCCTCCCTGTTTGGGAGCACTTGTCTAACTAAACCATAAATGTATTTGTGAAAACTGCAGGACATACTTGCAAAGGTTCAGAACATCATACCACAATGTAACCTGCACCTAATCTTGTGAAATAACTTCTTTTTCATACCTCTGTGACTATGTTCAGAGTGGCTTTAAATGCCTCTTCTGAACCCATGGATGAAGAGGTGACTATTCTGCACATCCATTCCATCTGCCTCATATACTAACAAATCTCTACTCTCTATTAGTGTCATCGACAACTCTTGTTTTATATTGGTCATTAAAAATAGACTTAATTTAAGCAGAATCGTAGAGTTGGAAGTGGCCCCAAGGGCCATCTAGTCCAACCCCCTGCAATGCAGTAATCTTTGCCTGTATGTATTGTGGGTTCCTGAGAGAAAAGGCTTGAAAAGAAATATAGGCATAGTTAGAGCTGGGCTTCAAGCTTTACTCAAGTCCCACAAAATCTGAATTGCCTTATCTGTTCTTGAATTGATGTAATTTTCCAAACTTGCATATTATGTATTATAACCTTAAATATACAATTTGCTTTTCAAAATCACTTAAACTTACTGACTTTATTTTCAGTCATTTAAAATGTTTTTACATAACTACTTTCCCACTTTAGTAACGTAACTGAGAAAGTAATGGATTTCATAGAATTGTAGAGTTGGAATGGACCCTGCAGATCATTTAATCCAATCCCCTGCTATGCAGGAATACACAGCTGTCCTATATAGGGATCAAACCTGCAACCTTGGCATTATCAGCACCATGCTCTAACCAACATGTATTTCCTGGGTTGTATTCCGTATAGTGCTAAGTACCTCATTGTGTGAGCGGAACAACTTCCCTTGTACAACAGGACTTCTCCTTCTTCCATGTGCCCCCTAAATCTGTTCTGGACAGATTTTGGGGTGGTGTGATGGAGGATAGGAATAAACCATTAAACAAGAGGAAGTCATTCTGCTCATACAGTTATTTAGCTGAATACCACTTGATGTGTCTATTCAAGATACTGAAATTTTATTTACAAATGCCATGACTGTTTCACAGATAAAAGGACTACCCACTTCTCATTAACATAAACTAAATAAGAGATAATACTTTCACAGTGCAGTTGAATAATTGTGAGCAGAAGTGCCTTACCAGGCAAGCGTATTTTTAAAGATGCTCAAATGATGACATAATAGGCCATACGGTGATTTTTGTAGCTTTCAATTGTGGTACAAAGTTGGATGCTTCCTGTGAGCAAGAAATGGGAAACTGAAAAATAGCAAGGAGCAATCATCACTATAAATGGCAACTTTAATCTACCTGTCCGTCTCTCCCCCCCCCCAATATTATTGTATTATTAGTCCTTTTAAAGCTATTTGAAGTGGCTAGGTCTGGAAAATATTGCTTATAGAACCCTTAATGTTTAAGTGCTTAATTATACCCTGTTTCCCCGCAGACACAGACAGCAATTCTGAAGATTCTGGGAACCAAAATGTGATGAGATTTGCTGGTTACGGTGCTACGGACCTCAATAAGTCACCTGCACAGATTTCGGTGAGATCAGACAATGGAAATATCGTAGAGGATCCTTTGAATCCACAGTTTCAGCACATTTCCTTTATACCTGCTCTGCACTACGTGGTGCACAATGGTGCACAGAAGCCTGAAACTGTAGTCCCACCACCCATATCTGCTGATGGGAAAACTTTGGGAATGGTGGTCACAAATGCAGCTCCTGTTGGAATGGGCTCCACTGGTGAATCTGAGAAACATGTTGAACTTCTGTCTTCGCCTTTGTCTACCACTTTCCTCCCGCCCGCAGTCCAGTCTGGTAGCCCTGCATTGCATCTAGCAATACACAGAATGAAGATACCTTCGCCGCAGGCGCCGTCTGAAAATTGTGCAGTTAGTGGACCACAGCAACAAACTGGAAACTTAAGTATTGGATCACCAAACACTGCCTTTATCCCAGTCCACAACCCAGGTAACTTCCACGGGCCCACAGTTCCTACTACAGACCCAATCTCAAAACCTTCACCCCATGTGATGGGCTTAAATCAAATGGTGCCTCACGTTGAGGGGAACGCAGGAGTGATCCCTCAACCTCCCAGTCTAAAAGTAGTTGTTCCTGCAGCTGGCCTCTCCCCAGCACTTCCACCAGCTCCGTTTCCTGTTCCAGTGACTCTTCATGCTACCAGTGTGTTGCCCAATCAGAGTACGACTGTGCTGAACACTGTGGCATCAACACCACCACCTCCATCATCTGGTCTGTGCGCTAGTCAGGTCCAGCCTACTGTTCCTCCTGCAATTCCTACCCACACACCAGGTCCTGCACCCAGTCCGAGCCCTGCTTTAACCCACAGCACCGCCCAGAGTGACAGCACATCCTACATTAGCGCTGTTGGGAACACTAACGCCAGTGGGAATCTCTTGTCTCCACCGCAGTTGGGGTCTGGGCCTTGCGGGCCGTGTGGGTCTTGTGGTCGCAGATGCAGCTGTGGGACCAACGGAAGTCTTCAGATTAACAGTTACATTTATACCAATCCACTTCACGGACAGTTCTACCGAGTTCCATCTTTCATCCCTCTGCCATCACTTTGCAGTGGTAGCTACCTCAACCAACCGCATCAAACCAATGGAGCACAGATTCCTTTTTTCGTGCCTCGGGCCTCTTATGCAAACGGGCATCTGATGCATGACCCCGTAATGGGGAGCCAAACCAACTACGGTATGCAGCAAATGGCAGGATATGGGAGGTTGTTCCCTGTGTACCAAGCTTCAAATGTAGTTGCCAATACTAATGGATCAGGGCCCAAGAAGAATGGGAATGTGTCCTGTTATAATTGTGGTGTTAGTGGGCACTATGCACAGGACTGTAAGCAGTCATCTTTGGAGGCCAGTCAACAAGGTAATCCTAACTCCCAACACGGTTGCTTCTGAATTCACTTAGCTTCTATTCTTGACCCTGCTGCTCCCATCCTGCTATCTGTGGGTTGTATGACACTTTGTGTGCGTGTGTGTGCGTGTGCATGCATGATTGTCAGTAATGTCATCTAAGAGCTTGTAATTGGGCCCAAATAAGTTACTTTGTCATAATGGCATTCACAGATAACCAAGCAAAAAACTGGGTCACACGGCACCAGTAAGGGAATAGCAAGTGAAATTTGCAGTGCACCTCCCTGGTTTATTAGATTTTTGCACTGTTAAAATGTGACTCTGTATCTCTTTAGTAGCACATCCCAAAGCAGTTACAAAACAAAACATGGTTTTTAAAGTTGGTAATTTACACATGCTTTACATGTTATGAACTTAAAACCAACCACTCACTTACCCCTATGCATAACTAAAAAACAACAACAAATCTCCCTCTCCCTGTTAATGTGACTGATTAGACATTTCAAAATGTGTGGATAAACCATTAAAATGTAGGGTGCCATCTGTTTTATAGCAGTATTCTTTTTAATATTTGTAACTGTGATTTATCCATTTCCACCCCTTGGGGTTTTTTGTGTTGTTGTTTTGGTGTGTGTGTGTTTATATCTGGTAAAACTTGAACAGAGAAGATCAGTTTGGTAGACTGAAGCTATGTGTTCTAGAGTAGTCCCATTGAAATAGGTGGAATTGCTCTACAGTTGTTAAGTCCAGTATACTGTATGCTTGCTTGTTTGTTTGGAAGAAACTGTCTTAAGACTTTCCTTTTATCTAAAATCTGTCTTCTAGGCAGGTTATATAGATGTAGCTTCCATTTGGATGGAAGAATAGGATTTGAGGAAGGGTATGTTCATTTGGGGGTTTTGTAGGTTTTCTTATAACTTTATTATTAAGTGTAAGCAGTGACTTAGTAAGTTCTTTTTCCTGTTCTAGGCACTTACAGATTGAGATATGCACCTCCCCCACCCCCTTCTAATGATACGTTGGATTCCGCTGACTGAAACCAAGTAAACATTGCCTACATACCAAAATGAAGGTTGGGAAGTCTGGGGAGTTCTTTGGATTTGAGAGATTCCTTGTGTGTGTTTATTTTTTTTTTCCTTTTGCATTTTTTCATTGCTCGTGAATGTCTGTTGTAATACAAAGGAAGAAAGCGGTTTTGCTCCTGGTCTGACTTGCATAAAGCATGTTGCTATCTCGGCCAATCAATCAAAAGAGTATTTGAATGAATAGACTTTTGCACTGAAGATATGCAATGTTTACTGCAGTTTTTTTTTTTTAAAGAAAAGGTCATTTAACCTCTGACTACACTGGTTGAACAGCTATACGGTTGAAAGGGGTAATTGGAGCATGCTCTCACAAGCCACCTTCCCCTTGCCCTCATTTTCTCGTGCTGCTATTGTTCTTTCCCACCTTTTGCTGGGTCATTCTCTCTCCATGGGACTGGTTTGATGTTCAGCCGTTTATTTCTGGCCCGTAACACTAGTAAATTCCTATGCTTTTGATCTGATGGGGGCATTGCTTGCTTTTTTGAGAGAGAGTTTGGAAATTCACAATAGTACATGTGCAAAAACGGACAAAAATAAAGAGCTTATATGTGCCTAAAAGACACAAATAAAACATAGGATGGGGAAGGCTTAAAGCTGTGTGTGGACCTTTAACTGATTTCTGAAATAGAAATACATTGAACAACTTTACTTCTGTTGTAGTATTCTTTTTTAAGCCTGTTGGTTCAAATTGTGTAACTGGTATGAATGCCTTAGTTTGTGTGTCTGCATTTGTAATGACAGTTGGCAGCAAATCCCTTTATTAAACATATACACTACATTGTTGATACAAAAATGACTTGATTTTTAACATCTTCCCCTTTAGACTGTTACAGTGTTGTGTTAGAATGTAACTGGTTTATTTCAATCTGGTCAAAAATCTATGTATTCTACAGAACCGTCGGGTATTTGTATACTAGAACCAGTCTACCAAATAGCAATGTCACTTTCTTATGACAATTTTACCACTGTGTGATCACGATATAATGTGAAAGGCTCTGATGAGTGTAAAGATTGATCATGTTATATCACAAAGTTTTAACACTGCTGTATTTTATTTCTCAAAGCCAAGATGTACTAAATTGCTTCCAGATAATATTTGATTTCTTAAGTGCACTGAGTTTATCTGGAAGAAAGCTTTTGACTGTTGAAATCAACACTGAACTACCATCCTTTGTGTACCCATAGGTATCACAATTCATAGAAGAAATGTAGATTTTGCTTAAAAAAAAAGATATGCAGCAGATGGGAAGCAGTCAAAACAGTTTTCATTTCATTTCTAATTGCTAAACAAGAAACTTGAAGAAGCTTGATTTACTACATTTCTTCATAGATAGCATTTATATTTATAGCACCAATATATTTTGAAAGTGAGGGAGTAAAGGGGTAGATGAGAGCTTTAATTTAAAAAAGAAAATTAGCATAGGAAATTATCTCCGTTATAAAAAGTACTTTTATTTGCTCTGGGTATGTTGGACCACATTAAAATGAAATAATTGCTTTTGAGTTTAGTGAGGGTGTTGAAAGCACCAGTGGACTTCATTTTCAATTATCTGCCAGTTTACTTTATGGAACTTTATGATTTCAGATACTGTACTGTAAATGGGAGGTATGTTGCCTTCTCTTTATTTGTATGTTTACCATATACTTTGATATTTGAAATGTTATGTATGGGAAAGCTCACTTATATTTCTAGAACAAATTGGATTTTATGCAGCATCTTTCCTTGAATTAACAGCAATAAAAAGAGAAAAAAATCATGTTTGAAAATACTGTACTTTTATTCAAGGCAATGAATTGTCTTACCCATATCCTACATTGAAGTTTAGAGAGTTGATTGTTTTAGCAGGCTCCAAAGATCTTAAGCTTGAATAAAAGTTATACACTGAACTGATAGAGGCTGGGTACAAATCACTGCATAACTCTACTCAAAACTGGTTCAAATCAGAGATGCTGGGAAAATATATTGTGGCTCACCGTTCAAAGGGATAAGTCACACTTACAGGTTACAATTATTGGTGTGTTAGTTACTTAGGACTTACTTCCACACTATTCCTAGTAATGCTTATGCAGTTTTTCTCAAATTTTCTTATGATCCACACCAGTTACTCATTAATTGAGAATTTAATCACTGCTGTGGTAATACAATCATACAGTATACCTTAACCACAAGTGGCTGGGAGTTGCCTTTTTTAAAATAAATGTTTGCTATTGTTATGTTTTTAGATATTGTGTAAGCCACACAGAGTGGCTGGGTTTCCCCAGCCAGATGGGTGGGGGTATAAATAATGATGATGATGTTGTTAAAGCAGCTTAGGAGTATCCAAACAGCAATAGCTACTGTACCTTACAATCTAGAGTAAATGGAAAGTATCGGAGCTGCCAAAAAGGCACAAAGGCATGATTTCAGCTACAAAGCTGGCCCTGCTGGAAAGTTACTGAGTGCAATAGCTCTTCATGTCATTCTGCTCGCACTTATCACATTGCTAAACTACTGAAAATTTTGCATAGTGAAAACCTTTTGGTCTAACCAATCTACTCAGATGATTAACATTGTGGGACCACCACTAAACAGTAACTTGAGTAACCTACCATGTGGCTGGCTGTATGAATTGGGCCCAAATCAATGAATAGTTGTTGCATGTCCTAGACAGGGAATAAATGCCTCATTTCATGTTTGAGTGCAAAATTGCTCCCATGCAAATCAATAAGTGAGGTAGTTGTTAATGATGACTTCACTGTCCTGCAGCTTCATGAATAAGTGATCTGGTGCAGCATACTGGTTAAGAGCATGAGCTGTGGCTTGGAATTCCATGGTTTACATTGGTGGTAAAATCACTAGGCGGTTTAAGCCAAGCCCTGATCTTGCAGCTTGAAACACTCGTATGTAATTGTTGTTGTTAACATCTGTCTGTCTCGAGAGACAAGTGTGCCTCCAGGGGTGAAATCAAACCACTGCATTAGCTGCACCGAAGTGATCTCGGTGCAATCCTGGGCAGCGTGTATGGAGGCACTGGGCTAGCCAGACAACAAGACCCCCTCCCCTCTTAGCCTTGCTGATGTAACGCAAAGGAAAGCAGAGCGGTATGTTTGACACCAGCTTGGCTGCAGGAGTTGCCAGAAGGAGGCACCATCCACTCATCGTCAGGACTCCACTTCAGATTTGTGTGAGGTTAATTCCTTAGCTTTTCCTTCTCCCGAAGATATCCCACAAGGCAGCAGAGGTTTAGAATGAGAGTTTTCTTTCTGGATGAGCTCCCTTCCCAGGTTGACAAGCCCCATCTGCCCCTCACTTCCCTCTACAGCACGTGCAGAAATATAGTGGTCAATATGGTGAGGTCAGTATGGGACGTGGGTGGCGCTGTGGGTTAAACCACAGAGCCTAGGGTTTCTGATCAGAAGGTCGGCGGTTCGAATCCCCGCGACGGGGTGAGCTCCTGTTGCTCGGTCCCTGCTGCTGCCAACCCAGCAGTTTGAAAGTGTGTCAAAGTGCAAGTAGATAAATAGGCACCGCTCCGGCGGGGAGGTAAATGGCGTTTCCGTGCGCTGCTCTGGTTCGCCAGAAGCGGCTTAGTCATGCTGGCCACATGACCCAGAAGCTGTACACCGGCTCCCTCAGCCAATAAAGCAAGATGAGCACCGCAACCCCAGAGTCGTCTGCGACTGGACCTAACGGTCAGGAGTCCCTTTACCTTTTTATGGTGAGGATACTAGCCAGCAAACACGTTTGTGGTAAGTTTTGGGGGGGTTATATGCTGAAATCATCCAGACCCTTAGGAAAAGCATTATATAAATTCAAGTGTTCCGCTATCAGCCCAAAGGCAGCTAACCACACTACCCTATTTATTCCTGCTCATGAAGGAATGGGTTTCCAAAACCCAAAACTGACTGTGCAGGCAGTTTGAAACTGCACCAAAATCCCTATTTTTCCTTAGCTAAAATCCATTAACTTGAGCTCTGAGCTCAATGCATAAAAAAAGCCCGGCTGTATAGACAAGTGCTCAGAGCCCTCTCCTTTATCAGTTGTGACGGCAGCTATGGCCTTCACTGTACCAGTAGTAGAACAGAACAGAGAGAAGACACGTCAGAACTTTATCTTATGTGCTGACCACAAAATACGCACAAGACCAATGTCCGGGGGAAACGCCAAAAGCGTGTTCCCGGAGATCATGACCTCTTCCCAGATAAGAGTAGGAAGAGGAAGATCCTTTTATGGTCAGAAGTACAGGAAGGAAGATCCTTTTATGGTTGAGAGTACCAGAGCAGGAACATATGTGATGTCAACCTGCATATACAAGCTGACGTAGCTAGGGAAGGGGAAGAGGATGCCTGGAGGATATATATACTGCATGAAACTTGTCATTTCTTTGGACTTGCTGTGGACTCACCACGCAAGTGCCTTCTGCTATCCGGAGAGCAGAATAAACTCTTTTCTTTGAACCAACTCGGTGTCATTTTGACTTCCTTCCTCCTGTCCCGGAGCAACGCAGACCCAATCGGTGAACTCTAATAAGGCTACACTCAAGTCATCAGTAGATGGGCAATATCAATGGAGTATGCTCTGCTTAGCCTTGTGCGTGCCCAGGGTTGCTCAGTTTATGGTGAAAAATGATCCTGCAGACGTATCAAACAGCTACTGCCATTCAGACTGGATTGGGGGTACAGTCTAACTCTGCAATTGGAGAAGAGACCCCATGCAACTTGGTTTGTCCCTTGCTGTCAGCCATTTAGACACTGGAGGATTGGGCAAGAGGATTATAAAAGAGAAGCTACCTTGAAGTACCTGTAAGTCTGAAAAGGATCAGGAGACTCATCTGGGCTTCGCTTGTGATTTCCACCTGTGACAGGTGTTTCCAGGTAAGCATGCATGGTTGCAGGAGTTCACTCCTTTTCACCTGACCATCTTCTCTGGATAAAGCTATGAGTTTTCCCACTCAAGTTCTCACACTGGACATTTGTAGGTGTATCAGAAGTACCCTGATGTTTTACTGCAAACTTGAGGTCTATAAGAAGAAGGTACTAAGACTCCTGACTGCAGCTTTTGTTATATACTTCCTTATGATGGCAGTGGTTTGCTAAGCTAAATATGCTCTAAGGTGGTCTGTTGCAAGACAGTTTGGCACCTGGAGAAGAGAGCAAAGTCTACAAGCCAAGATTTTACACGCTCTTGATGACATTATCCCAAATGTAAGGTCAGAACTGCTTAACATGAGTGGTGCAGCTGAATGACTTCTGATCTTAAAATCTAGGTGAATGAACGACTGTGTAAAGTCTTCTACAACAGAACTGTGCTAGAGAAGAAATTAAAAAGTAAAAAAAAAAATAGTTTCTTCTGTTAGATTCATAAAATGTTTAGGGGTATGCATCCCCCCCAGAAAAAAGCACTGAATGTATATATGACTGGGCTGCACAAGAGCTAATATGCTTGCTCTGGAAGGAAGCAAACTAAATGTTAGTAGCGCTCAGCTGCACTCCTGCAAGTTCAAACTACTAGTGATTGGAAAAACCTGAAGCTGTAGCTAATGATGTTTCAGGTGCAAGTACAAAGGCTTGACACTGGTTTTAAAATGGTGGGGGAGCACAACTTTGGAACAGAAGGCCAGTAGTGGTTTGTGGTAAGTAAATGCATACACGTGGTGGTTGTTTTTTGAAATATATAGCAGTTCTTTATTGCTGTTTTCTATGTGTACACAAGTGTGCTGGGAACTGTAGGGTCAGGGGGTTTGAATGCAGGGTCTTCCAGAGCGGTAGGGTGGGAATGGAAGTGCGGTGCTCTAATCTCAGTATGGCGGAGGAGAGGCTATGAAAGATCTCTCCCTCCTTTCCTAGTTGTGTCGCTCTACTGTCTTCGTTTTTGCCATGGTGCTATAGATAGCATGGTTTCATTCCTCTAGTGCAGGGCACAGAAATCAAATCGCTCTTGAAGGCCACTTACCTTTCTTAGAATAATGCTACATTCATTAGCTGAAAGAGGGGTTTATATCAGTTTTAGAGGTTTTTTATGCTTCATAAGCAATTATGAATTCTGTAAAGTAAATCTGCTTTAAAATCATTATATGACGTCCCTTTTTCCCCCTCTACCCCAAAGTGTACTCTCTGCATCACTGTAGCTTTCTCAGAGTTGTATGCAGTGTTAGTAGACCCATGGAAATGGATGGAAATTACCTACTTGGCTCCTATTTTTAGGGGTCAGCTGTAAGAAGAACTTAGCCGGACACAACCTTCGGAAAGCAAGGTAGGTACTGAAACACATCCGGTTGTTTAAATGGATGCAGTGTTAATTAACAGTGCATTTTACTTGGAAGCAAAAGCACAGTTAAAAAGGCAGCAGGCTTGAAATATCCTGTGCCAGTGTTCCTTACAGTTCCATTCTTGTTTTGATAGCCAGAATCACTGGCCAGTTCATCCCACTCACTAAGTAACCTGTGTGTGTTTATATGCAAATATATTTGTGTGGACATTAGTAAAAAAACCAAAAATATTTTGACTGTTATAAACATGCAACACCAGATGGCGCCAGAGAGCAAAAGAAAATTCTATGCAATTTTTACATAGCGGTTTTTTTTTCTTTTAACAATTTAATTTCCTATGGTTCTCTCCCCCCCCCCCCCATGTGTAGATTCATCCTGTGTGTGTGTGTGTGTTTGTGTTTGGTTGGCATCCATCTGTCTGGAGAGACAATGGCATGAGCCTCTGGGGGTGAAGTCAAAGAGCTGCATTAGCAGCAGCCATGATGCAGATAACTATTATTTGGGCAGGGACCCAAATAGAACTTAAACTAGAAAGGTCTGTACTACATTTTCACCCTTTCCAGGGTAGCTTGTAATATCCCCCCACCCCCAAAAAAGTTGGCGAGTGGGATTTGTTCCATGGCACACAATTTTACTCCTGTAGGTTGCTACCCCATACCAAACCGCAGGCAAAGCAGCCTTTTGCTACGAATGCAGTTGTGGACTTGAGCATGCAAGCTACCTTCATTTAAGAGAATCCTTCTGTACCAAGAAACGCGTGCATGGGGTGAATCAGTCTTTGGTAGTGGTGCTGCGGATAGGACACAGAAACTGTGGGGGAAAGTTAGCAGAGATAGAGAACTAATTGACTGAAGAAGTGGAGGAAATGACTTGAACAGAGGCGTTCAGATGAGGGGAGAGGTGGATGTAAGGGAAGCACAAAGTTACAGCAGTCCGAGAGAAACGGTACTGCTAGATCTGTGATTTCAGATGGTGCTCCTCTGGTGTTGTGCTGGGCTGAGAGGAAGCTCTCAGCTTTTGTGGCACCTGATTTTCCAAATGTGTTGTTTGCACCTCCTTTCTCATATCTCGAGAACTTGAATCTTGTACTTTACCTCGTTTAGAAGCCACACTGAAGCCCAATTGTTATTCTTTCAATAGAAAATAAAGTCGGAGGGGCTGAGTTCGATCCTGAGGCGGAGAGATGATTTTTCCTTTGGCGAGGGGAGCTCTGGCCTTCGCGGCTCGTGGCGTGCAGCGTACTGCGGCAAGACAAGTTCACAGCAAACATGGGCTTGATTTTCATGACAAATATGGCAACTTGATTTTGCTTGGTGGGGCTCTGTTTTGTGTCTCCATTTGGAGCTATGTTGTGACACAAACAGGGATAGAATGGAATTTGTCTCCTGTTGGTCGAATTACCCCAAAAGAATGGAGAAAGGAGTAGAGATGCTGGGTTAAATCCTCCGCTGAAAAGTTGGGAGCAGCCATGGGTTCGCTGGAGCTTTTATTGGAATATACTAATACTATGCCTGTAGAGGGCACAATTATTTGTGATTTAATAAATGCATTTAAACATTAAAAAGAAAGAACGAAAGAAAGAAAAGAAAAGAAAGTCCTCTTTATTGTCCATTCTTCAATCTAGCTTTCCCTTTGAACTCACACTGTTTTGATTCCATTGTCTCAAAGAAAACATACTGCAATATTAGCTGTGCATTTTCCTTTATTTTGCTTGTCTTGCTTCTCTTTGATAGCTGGTTATCTCTTAGCACGCTGAGTGTGTTGCTGCTCTGAAGGCAAGGAAAGCCCCTTGATTTCTGCAAAATTAATTCTGCTCAGAAATGTGCTTCTTTTATGCTCCACACAAACCTGGTGGTGTTTGTTTGAACATTTGCATATTGCCCAGAAATTGTTTCATCTCTGCCGAAATGTTATTTTTACAGCTGGGCTGCGCCTTTGATATCAGGATTTGGTTGGGAGTTCAGAGGGACAAAGGGATGGGGGAGAGATCAGCAGCTGCATGATAGCCGGCAACTCTTTTTGTGTCTCCTAACAGAGCAGGAGAAGGTGTGAGATCTTAGCAAAGCTCCCCCAGCAAAAGGGTGCAACAAGGTGCTTGGTACTAAGAATAAAAAAAGAAGGAATTTATAGAAAATGCAAGGCACAACTCGACAGATGCCAGCAACAACAAACGACTGCTTCCTGTGGATGAACTTCCCCCGGCCACCCCAATCCCTGCCAAGATCATGCACAGGATTCCAGGGATCTTGGCCCTTAACCAGGGTCTGTGCTGCTTTGGAGAATTTAAGATGTGGCGGAGGCAGGGGCGTATGAAGTGGGAGGTGGAGGGGGCGGGATGCCCTGGGTGCCACTCTGGGGTGTGTGTGACAAGATGGCCCCTGCCTCCCCCCAGCTGTAGAGCGGCCGAGGGCGCGCACAGTCTGTATGGGCACCGCTTGCGCGGCAGCCTGTATGGTCGCTGTGCAAGAGCGGCAGCCCGTACGGAGTGCGCATGCGCGGCAGCCCGTGTGGTCGCCGTGCAAGAGCGGCAGCTCGTACGGGGTGCACATGCGCGGCAGCCTGTGTGGTCGCCATGCAAGAGCGGCAGCCCGTATGGAGTGCGCATGCGCGGCAGCCCGTGTGGTCGCCGTGCAAGAGCAGCAGCTCGTACGGGGTGCACATGCGCGGCAGCCTGTGTGGTCGCCATGCAAGAGCGGCAGCCCGTACGGAGTGCGCATGCGCGGCAGCCCGTGTGGTCGCCGTGCAAGAGCGGCAGCTCGTACGGGGTGCGCATGCGCGGCAGCCTATACGGTTGCTGAGCGTGCTCACTCCATACGGGATGCTGCACATGCGCAATCCATACAGGATGCCACACATGCGCACTCTGTACAGGCTGCCCCGCCGCAGGTGCTGGAGAGGGTTCCTCCGCCACTGGGCGGAGGCCGTCATAGCTTTAAGAAGGACGATTTATTCACATATTTCCACCTGAGTTTAGATGGAGGGGGTCCAGATCTTACAGCATAGTTATCTCAAGAGGGGCTTGTTCCCCACCAAGGCATCTCTCCTAGCCTGCCTTTAGCCAGCCTGCCAATCTGGACCTCTGTCTTTTCCTTCCCAGCACAGCTTGCTTAAGACATTCTTTTCTGTCACTTCTTCTCACAAACCCCGTCATCACCTTGGCAACCTCTGTCTGCCCAGGCCCAAGATTCCTCTTAGATCAGGTATCGCCCCTCCAGATGTTTTGGGACTACAACTCCCATCATCCCTAGCTAACAGGACCAGTGGTCAGGGGTGATGGGAGTTGTAGTCCGGAAACATCAGGAGGGCCGAGTTTGCCTATGCCTGTCTTAGACAGACCATCAACACCTTTGATCATGTTAACGCCTCTATCCCAGGTGAGGTGCTGGCTTGGAAAGGGAGCTTAGCCCATATTTTTCCACTGGCTTGCAATCTTCCCTTCAATACGCCAAATAATCAAAATTCTACCATTTATTAATTTGCAGGGTTTAGGAGCATCTCCCCACAAAACCTATAACAATACATATTTCTGGCCAACCACATAGAGTCTTTCCCACAATTTGTTTACATGTAGTGAGAGACACTTTTGTCATAGACATCTTGCAAATGGGGGGAAAATGAGGGAATTAATGTACCTTATTAGCGCTATTAAGTATAAGTCAAAACAGAAAAATTGAAGAAGAGGAGGAGTTTGGATTTGATATCCCGCTTTATCACTACCTGAAGGAGTCTCAAAGCGGCTAACATTCTCCTTTCCCTTCCTCCCCCACAACAAACACTCTGTGAGGTGAGTGGGGCTGAGAGACTTCAGAGAAGTGTGACTAGCCCAAGGTCACCCAGCAGCTGCATGTGGAGGAGCGGGGAAGCGAACCTGGTTCCCCAGATTACGAGTCTACTGCTCTTAACCACTGCACCACACTGGCTCCTGTGTTTTAGCTTGGGAGTCAGAGGTGGGTCTCTGGGTTGGACCACTGGTTCAGTGCATGAAAGTGAGCCTGTTATTTGCTGACACAACCATTCCAGGGAAACTACTTTCAGATTGCTCCTTGGATACTGTAGTTTTGCAAAAGCACTACCGGACTGTTCTGCAGTTCCTCCTGTGCCAAATCTGTCCCCTTGTGTGTTTCCAGAAAAGGGCATGGAGTTTTATAGGTGCGCTTTTATGGCAAATAATTCTTCAGCTGTGCATTGCAGTGGCAATTATACTGCAATGCTGCTTTGTCTATTCACCAGAGAGCGATTAAAAGTAAAGGTCTTACATATTAAGCCTCAAGCAAGAGGACATCATTAGTTCACCCTTTCCAATGACAATCCCGATGACATGGGTGCCAAATAATTGCATTCCCTGGTCTCTTTGTTACTCTCCCATTATTTTTCAGACAGAACTGGTTTGTGGTGGGGCTTTTGTTGTTGTTACTGAATCTTAAAGTGTGACTGTAGCCCCAGCCTTGCCTGGGTCTTCTCTGCAGCCTTTCAGGGTGCACAGAAGTTTAACAAGTAGCTCCCTCCTTGCCCCCTTTCTCTTAAAGGAACTAATGCTCCTGTATTTTGCAACTGCAAGACAAAAGGGAAATAAAGAGCAATTATCTGGCTGCAAGGAGTAAACCAGTAATTAACTCCTATCTCCAATTTCCCAAGCGAACTAAGTCAGTTTGGGGAGTCTGTGACCATACTAAATGAACAGGAAGGAATTAATTGCAAGTGCAAAAGCAGCTTGAAAAGAGGGTGAGGCAGAAAGCTACTAATTAAAGGGGATGACAGGAAGAACAGGACCTTGACTGTTAACAGGACTTATCTCTGAATAAACATATAGTAGCACCTTTTCCATGGAGCCAGGTAGCACCAACTCTTGTTGGGAATAGAGTGCTATATTAGATAGCATGTCATCGTTCAGAACTACAGTTATCTCCCGCTTGGACTACTGCAATGCGCTCTGTGTGGGGCTACCTTTGAAGGTGACCCGGAAACTACAACTAATCCAGAATGCGGCAGCTATACCGGTGACTGGGAGTGTTTGCCGAGACCATATAACACCGGTCTTGAAAGAGCTACATTGGCTCCCAGTACGTTTCCGAGCACAATTCAAAGTGTTGGTGCTGACCTTTAAAGCCCTAAATGGCCACGGTCCAGTATACCTGAAGGAGCGTCTCCACCTCCATCGTTCTGCCCAGACACTGAGGTCCAGTGCCGAGGGCCTTCTGGTGGTTCCCTTGCTGCAAGAAGCCAAATTACAGGGAACCAGGCAGTTGGCCTTCTCGGTAGTGGCACCCACTCTGTGGAACGTCCTCCCACCAGATGTCAAAGAGATAAACAACTACCACGGGTGGCGCTGTGGGTTAAACCTCTGAGCCTAGGACTTGCCGATCAGAAGATCGGCGGTTCGAATCCCGGCGACGGGGTGAGCGTCCGTTGTTCAGTCCCTGCTTCTGCCAACCTCACAGTTTGAAAGCATGTCAAAGTGCAAGTAGATAAATAGGTACTGCTCCGGTGGGAAGGTAAACGGCGTTTCCGTGCGCTGCTCTGGTTCGCCAGAAGCGGCTTAGTCATGCCGGCCACATGACCTGGAAGCTGTACGCCGGCTCCCTTGGCCAATAAAGCAAGATGAGCGCCGCAACCCCAGAGTCGGCCACGACTGGACCTAATGGTCAGGGGTCCCTTTACCTTTACCTTTAACATTTAGAAGACATCTGAAGGCAGCCCTGTTCAGGGATGTTTTTAATGTGTGACAGTTAAATGTATTTTTCATCTTCGTTGGAAGCCGCGCAGAGTGGCTGGGAAAACCAAGCCAGATGGGCAGGGTACAAATAATTTATTATTATTATTATTATTATTATTATTATTATTATTATAATATTTATTTATTTATTTATTTATTTATTTATTTATTTATTTATTTTATTACAGTTTTAATTCTGGTTCAAACTGACTGCAGAAAAGCAGTGCCTCAGCAACACTTAAAGGGCTCATTGGGTCAACCAGTTGCAGAAATGTGGTGAGATTGTCAGTCCAGCAAAGTGGTAAGATTCTCTCCACCATTTGGCAAGGCAATACCGGTGACTGGCTGATGACATGGTTATAGGAGCATCGTGGTCCACTACCACTTAACAAATGGATGCTCTGCCTTTTCAAAGGGGAGTTAGATAGCCGATTGATGAACATATGCTGCAGCGGAACGAAATTCTGCAATTTGTAACACGATCGCAGCTACGCAGCAAAACAAGCGGCTCTCATCTTAAATAGCCTAAGAAATCAATAAACGCAATAATATGATATAATTATGGCTGCTGTCTGCGGGCCACTTGAAACAGATGTTGCTAAAAGATGATGTATAGATTTCTCTTGTTCACCTCTGAGCACTTTAAAACCTAATGAGACCACTTAGAATGTAAATGAATCGATTTCTCTTCCTGCTAAGAGGCACCAGTGTGTTTCTCGTGGAGTGAAGACCGAAATAATAAAATGTTAGAGGGCAGAATGTGCTCATCACCCACAATCTGATTCCAGCCTTTTCACTTACACTTGACGATAAATGTATGTATAAAATTGCTTCAGATATCAGCTTTAGCTCTTCCCCAACAAGTCTGAGAGATTGTCTTCTGCCTTTGGCTTTTATTTTTAAATATTTTGAAATCAATAACACACACACACACACACACACACACACACACACGGGGGGGGGGTTCCTATGAATTATAGGCTGGGCTTTGGAAGCCAAGAGTTAGTTTTTACTAGCCAGCTTGTGAAGCCCAATCCCACCACAACACAGCAACAATACTGTAGGAATTTATCAGCACAAATATTGCCTGAGGAAGTCATTTAATTTGTATTATACATAGTCAGCTAGGTGGAGTGGTTAGAGTGTTGGACTGGGACCTGGGAGCAGTTGCTGGAAGAAATATCAACAGCCTCAGATATGCAGATGACACAACCTTGATGGCAGAAAGTGAGGAGGAATTAAAGAACCTTTTATTGTGGGTGAAAGAGGAGAGCGCAAAATATGGTCTGAAGCTCAACATCAAAAAAACGAAGATCCTGGCCACTGGGCCCATCACCTCCTGGCAAATAGAAGGGGAAGAAATGGAGGCAGTGAGAGATTATACTTTTTTGGGCTCCATGATCACTGCAGATGGTGACAGCAGTCACAAAATTAAAAGACGCCTGCTTCTTGGGAGAAAAGCAATGACAAACCTAGACAGCATCTTAAAAAGCAGAGACATCACCTTGCCAACAAAGGTCCGTATAGTTAAAGCTATGGTTTTCCCAGTAGTGATGTATGGAAGTGAAAGCTGGACTATAAAGAAGGCTGATCGCCGAAGAATTGATGCTTTTGAATTATGGTGTTGGAGGAGACTCTTGAGAGTCCCATGAACTTCAAGAAGAACAAACCTCTCCATTCTTAAGGAAATCAGCCCTGAGTGCTCACTGGAAGGACAGATCGTGAAGCTGAGGCTCCAATACTTTGGCTACCTCATGAGAAGAGAAGACTCCCTGGAAAAGACCCTGATGCTGGGAAAGATGGAGGGCACAAGGAGAAGGGGACAACAGAGGATGAGATGGTTGGACAGTGTTCTCGAAGCTACCAACATGAGTTTGACCAAACTGCGGGAGGCAGTGGAAGACAGGAGTGCCTGGCGTGCTCTGGTCCATGGGGTCACGAAGAGTCGGACACGACTAAACAACTAAGCAACAACAACAATGCACTAGACCTTTAAAGCATATCAAAGCTCATTCTTTCCCTCAAAGGATTCTGGGAACTGGAGTTTGTTCAACGTTGCTGGGAATTGTAAGTCTGTGATGGGTCAACTACAGTTCCCATAATTCTTTGAGGGAAAGAATGTGTTTTAAATGTGCCCAGCCACAGTTCAGGGAGCAGGACTGAGAGACGCAACTCTGCTTTCCTTGCCAAGCAGCTGATAGGTAGGGTCTCATCTTCTTTAAATTTGGCAACGTACACAGGCTCTCAACCTGCTCTACTGGATCAAAGAAACAATTGTCTTCCACGGACGTCAGTTTGGGCTTAGCCTTTGTTCTGTTCCCCGTGTTAATACGAACACGGCAAGCGTAATACTATGTCACATTTGAAGAGCTTTGTCGATCTAAATGTCATGGCTTCTGACGTGTAGAAGTAGTGCAATTATAAGAACGCTGTTTAAAAGCTGCCAGCAGCCTCATGTACAAAAAAGGAAAGAAGCCCAGTTTTGCTAGAAGTCTGACTTTTTCTTCCAGGTATCAATCAGAGTGACTCATCCGTCAGTTTGAGGCTTGGGAATTCTAATGATTTGACTTTTTTTTAATGCCGGAACTCCCATTTTTGTACTAAAATGTTCTACATCATCATAATAAATCGTGAACATTTAAAGAGGCTTGTAAAATGTGTGAAAGCAGTTTTGAGAGACCTCCCTGGCTACCCCTCTGGAAATTAATACAATGGAAGGCACTAAATTTAGCTGTGTGGAATGGAAACCAGCCAACCTCATGAAAAAGCTCATCCAGATATGGACACCATTTTTCTAACCAAATTCAAACAGCAGGATATGGTTTCTTACCTTTAAACTTACTAGACTTGGACTGCACAGCCCTTCACATACAGGACTCAAGTCCTCTGTGTCTGAAAACAGAGATGTGCTCAGATCAGAGAGACTTATCTACATAATAAACATTATTTGTGTCCATCTTCTACATGAGGGGGTCTGTTACGGTTTTCTGTGAGTTTATTTTTTAAAAAATGTGTACCTTGACTTTTCTGTGATCGGAGGGCCAAATTGGACATTCTGCACAAATGCATTTAGTACAGTGGTACCTCGGGTTAAGAACTTTATTCGTTCTGGAGGTCCGTTCTTAACCTGAAACTGTTCTTAACCTGAGGTACTTTAGATAATGGGGCCTCCCGCTGCTGCCGCGCGATTTCTGTTCTCATCCTGAAGCAAAGTTCTTAACCCAAGGTACTATTTCTGGGTTAGTGGAGTCTGTAACCTGAAGCGTCTGTAACCCGAGGTACCACTGTATTCCCCAGCCATCCTTGTAAAATGGGGAAATGTTATTCTGAAGGGGCTACTCCAGGAGTTGTCAGCCTGGTCCCTACCTCCCACTAGTGGGCATTTCAGGATTCTCAGTGGGCGGTAGGGGGTTCTATGCCTCAAGCTGAATCCTCCTTCCATCGAGCACTGGTTGGCGGTAAGGAAATTTTACCATCAAGAAAGATGCATTAGTGGGCAGTAGGTATATAAAGTTTGACTACCCCTGGGTTACTGAGTACCTAGAAGTGGCAATGGGGGCGGTGCTTAGGCTGCCTCTGGATTTGTCAGTATTTTGGGAGAGGGATTCAATAACTTTAAAGGTAAAGGACCCCTGACAGTTAAGTCCAGTCGCGAACAACCCTGGGGTTGCGGCGTTCATCTCGCTTTACAGGCCAAGAGAGCCAGTGTTTGTCTGCAGACAGTTTTTCTGCATCATGTGGCCAGCATGACTAAGCCACTTCTGGCGAACCAGAGCAGCGCACGGAAATGCCATTTACCTTCCTGCCGGAGCGGTACCTATTTATCTACTTGCACTGCGTGCTTTCGGACTGCTAGGTTGGCAGGAGCAGGGACTGAGCAACAGGAGCTCACCCCGTCGTGGGGATTCGAACTACCGACCTCCCGATTGGCAAGCCCAAGGCTCAGTGGTTTACACCACAGCGCCACCTGCATCCCCTCAATAACTTTAGGTTTGTGCAATTAAGTGGACTGAAGGACACTGTCACCGCAGTGCAACAGATCCACGTAAAAGGGATTTGTTTTTTTATTTTTTTGCAGTATGGAAAATGTCAGACTAAATGCATTGAAAAGTGTGAGATGATGAGTGTTGAATGGGAAGACATGTAAACACCAAGCAAATCGGAATGAATAGCATTTGTCATACAACCTCCCCATAAATCAGAACAAATGCTCAGCCGAGAGTTTCATGTAAGCAAATCAGGACGAATGCTCACTAAACAGGTTGTTTGGAGGAGCTTAACCCTAACGCTCTATCTTTTCCCAATTTCCAATTTCCTCATTTAAAACCTTCTCCGTGGCTCCCTGCCATGCCCTGGTGATATTTTCCCCCCGAATGAGTGTTGAATTTGAAAACTCTGCAAGAGGGAAATACTTAGGGATGGGTGATTTAAAGCCAGAAAATGGTAGCTGGGCAAAAGAGTGAAGTATCTTTTAATTTTCCCTTGTCCAACGCCAGGGCCAGATTTAGGTTTGCTGAGGGCCTAAGCTACTGAAGGTAATGGGGCCCTTTATATGTCCAGCTGTCCTTTGTCAACAGCAAATTGTCACTGTTTTTTGTGTTGAATACATGCTATATGGTAATTTATGGACCTAATAGGTATCTAAAGCCATTTGCATATAACAAAACACAGCAGTACCTCGGGTTAAGAACTTAATTCGTTCCGGAGGTCCATTCTTAACCTGAAACTGTTCTTAACCTGAGGTACCACTTTAGCTAATGGGGCCTCCCGCTGCCGCCGTAGCACGATTTCTGTTCTCATCCTGAAGCAAAGTTCTTAACCTGAGGTACTTTTTCTGGGTTAGCAGAGTCTGTAACCTGAAGCATCTGTAACCTGAAGTGTCTGTAACCCAAGGTACCACAGTATGTATTTTATCAAAGTAATTGATATAGAAATGAGCAAACCAGTGATATTTGAGGGAGCAGGCTAGCAGGTGGGGCCCATTACTTACATCATAGGATCCTACACAACACAAAACACTGTTGCTGTATGTAGGTTTTGTTTTATTTGTTTTTTATCTTATATTTTGAAAAATGTACATCCAGTGGGTTTTTCCTTTCAATTTTTTGGGGGGCCCTTGGGGGCCCTAAGCTATAGCTTGTTTAGCTTATACGTAAATCCGGCACTGGTCCAGCGCCATTTGCCACTCCAGAAAACGTTAGGAAGAAGGAAAGTCTGTAAGGACGGTGTTGCACGCATCTCTGTGTAGTGTCTAGTTTGGACCTTCAGGTGGCAGCAAATGCTCCTTCCCACCATTTTTCCGATTGCCCCATGGCAGCATTTTTCCCTGTTAAAAGAAGGGCTGATAAGATGTCCTGCTTCTCAGGGTAATAATGTCCAGCTTAGTCCTGAAGCCGAATGTTCACATGCAAAATAAAATAAGTGGGTAAAAGCTTGAAGTGACACTTCAGATGTAGAATCACATTTTAAAAGAGAAAATGCTCCCTCGTGTTAAAAATAATCCCACAGTTTGGGTGGGAGGGAAACTCCAGCAACCGAGAACAGCAGTGACCGGGGCATTCGAATAATAGAATGATAAGAGTTGGAAAGGACTCTGAGGATCATCTAAGTCCATCCCCCTGCAGGAATATGCAGCTGTCCCGTACGGGGATCAAACCTGCAACCTTGGCGTTATCAGCACCACACTCTAACCAACTTAGCTAGAGAGCCAGCGTGGTGTAGTGGTTAAGAGCGGTGGACTCGTAATCTGGTGAACCGGGTTCGATTCCCCGCTCCTCCACATGTTGATGGGCTAGTCACACTTCTCTGAAGTCTCTCAGCCTCACTCACCTCAGTGTTTGTTGTGGGGAAGGAAGGGAAAGGAGAATGTTAGCCGCTTTGAGACTCCTTGAGGGGAGTGAAAGGCAGGATATCAAGTCCAAACTCCTCTTCTTCTTCTATACCCATGCACATTCTTCCATGTGTCCTTACTTCCAGGGAAGTATTTTCTTAGCTAGGAGGAAGTACCCAGCGCTGCCCAGCAATCTGGAGAAACCAAAAAATATTACAATATTTCAATGGATAGTGTAATTTTTGTGACTTTGAGGGTTGTGCACACACAAACACATACCTGCCCAGGGCTCCAACCTGACTTGGTCCTGAATCAATTGGGCAGGGAAGGGGGCCACAAAGTCATGCCTAAGTCAGATTTTGGTGCACTATCTTGGTTCAAAATGGTGCCTGGCATGCAAATGCCAATGAAGATCATCCCCACTCTGTAGAAACCCTTGTGCTGAGTTTGGTGGTCATATCTTGAGCAGCGGACCAACTGATTCCAAAAACAGGTGAAGGCACACTAAAGTAATGTTTTGGTCTGCTCTCTTGGTTCAAAATGGCACCCGGGGTCCAAATATTGACAATATCCACCACACCACCTTTATGTGGCAACCTTTGTGCCAAGTTTGGAGAAGTTATGTCAAGTAGGGCTGCCATACATCTGGAATTTCCTGGACATAGGTGGGTTTCAGCCATTGGAAACAGTGTCCGGGCAGAAATCACTGAAATATTTGGGAAAATTCAGACATATGGCAACCCATGTCGGAAGTGTAGATTTTGGCGAATCTCCTTAAAAATAGCTCAAAAACTTCATTTTGTTTTGAGATTTTGCAAAAAAAAAGTCTGAACAACTTTGGCCAAGTTTTGTGTCCAGATTTTCCCTTTTTGAAAAATGGCAACCCTATCTCAAGAGGTGGCCAAACCCACAGTGAACAGGCAGACAGACATATAGACAGAAGATGTGGCTGAGTATTTGGGACTGTAGTCGGATATCCCCCTACCTGCAGTTTGATGTGCTACATTCCATTTTCCCACCCCCAACACCACACCACTTCCTAATGGAGCCTGCATGGATCCAGCCTGAATTCCTACCACTATGTGTGATAGCTTTTAATGAAAAATAAGAAGTCCCGAGGTAAGCACAATTAGCAATATTTCCTCTTGGCCATCTTCTCTGTTCTGGTGATTGGTCTCCATGGGAGTTAAAATGACTGGCTGAGGATCAGATCAGATCAGTCCCCTTTGCCCAACCTTCTGGCTAGAGGGGAGGGAAATCCAGATGTGTGTGTGAACACACACTCACATACTAAAGGCAGACTTTGAAGACACGGAGGTCATATTTGTGCCATACTTTAAGAGAGTACATCATTGACTCAGAAAATCCTCTTGGTTGCCTTGGCAGCCTCCTGTCAAATCCAATTTTTCTGCTCAATATCGTCCCTCCCTAGGCTTTTCTCCTCCCCAATTATAAACTTTCAGTGTCAGACCCTCCAACATTTCTCGGGTGAAAATAGGGATGTCCTTTTCCATCAGCATAATAATGTTTAGGTAGATAGCCGTGTTGGTCCTTCACAGTCGAAATAAATTAAAAAATTGTCCAGTAGCACCTTAGAGACCAACTAAGTTTGTTCTGGGTATAAGCTTTCGTGTGCATGCACGCTTCTTCAGATACACAATAATGTTATTGCAGTGGATGCTTGGGTTGTGAACGTGATCCATGCGGAAAGCACGTTCGCAACCTGCAGCGTCCGCAACCTGCGCACATGCGGGTCGCAATTCGGTGCATGCGCAAAGCGTGATTTAGCGCTTCTGCGCATGCGCCAAAGCCTGAAAGTAACCCGTTCCAGTACTTACGGGTTCGGCGCGGTACACACCCCAAAGTGTCTGTAGCCCGAGGTATGACTGTATTTATACCTCACCCATCTGACTGGGTTGCCCCAGCCACTCTGGGCAGCTTCCAACATATATAAAAACAGAACAAAACATTAAACATTTTTTAAAAAACCACCTTCCCTATACAGGGCTGCCTTCATATGTCTTCTACAGATTGTATCGTTACTTTTCTCCTTGGCTCAGGGGTCGGATAACTCCCTATCCTCCAACATTTCTCCGATGAAAAAAGGGACATTCTGGGATCAAATCAGAAACCAGGACTGTCCCTGGAAAATAGGGACACTTGGAGGGTCTGCAGTGTGTGTGTCTGTGTGGAGTTTGGTGTACATTGAGAAAAGATGTTGGGACTTTGTTACAAGCATTTTTTGTGTAATGTGGCGTTGAAACAGATGGGTCCCTTGCCTTTTTTTGCCATATACATCCTCCACCCCCCTTTTTTTTGCTACATCATGGGGAAAGGGACCTTTAGAACCCACGTCAGTCAATTGGATAGAGACCTTATCTGGTTAAAAAACAATCCGACTAATTTGAAAAGCGAAAAGAACAAAGTTTACACAGGAACAGCCCAGCCATAAAGATGCAACAAGCTTGATAACCTAAGTCGTTGGGATAAAGGGCTTAGTGTTAAATACTGTGTGAGGTCATGCTAAATACATGTTTGCCATTTCGGTGGGTTGTTTATTAACCCTCAGAGGAAAGCCTGTGTCAAATTAACACATTAAGTAGTCTCATAAGTTGCCTAGTTTGGTCTCTTTACTCCTTTCCTTTTTTTCTTTTTTTTTTAGACCACTAACTCAGGACTCTACTTGGTGTTCTTGGAAAGAGGAGGCGTTACCCGGAAAAAAAATCCACAAGATGATTTGAGCAGGCCTTTCCCCTCCTCCCCCCTTTGTTGAGTTCAGGGCGAAGGTCTTAGCTGCGAGAGTTTTCTCCAGCAAATCTCAGGGCTACTTTGCTCATCAAGTGTCAATTGTGTTGCTGCAATCTATTTTCCCTGGGTTTTTCTGATATCAACACATAGGTCTTGGTCAAGGGGATGTGTGTGTGTGTGCGCGCACTCACGCACCTCTCCATCCATATCTGAGGACCGATTTTGCGAGTTCAAGTTCCCAATCCGCATTGCCATGAAGATAAGGAGTAGCAGCCACACGCAGGGTACATGTTGATGTCTGCTTTCCTTTGCTGAATTGGGGCTATAAAAATTGCACTCCTGAAAGGACACACAGGCGTCCTTGAGAGCTGCTGAATGTTTTTGTATGCACACTGCAGCACAGGGAGGATGTCTTGGAGACACTGGCGGAGGAACGGGTGTGCGGAGGGAGTGGACCGCCACTGGCACCACTATTGTGGTAGGGTGCCATCGCAACCGCTCCCCCCAGACATGCCCCACGCACCCCTGGCACCACACCCCCACAGGCAGCACACCACGCCAGTGGCATAGCGTGGGTTGTCAGCACCCGGGGCAAGGCAAGTAATTTGCGCCCCCTAACCCATGGATTTGTGCCCCCCTAACCCTAACCCCCAGATGTTGCGCCCGGTGCGGCCGGCCCCCCCTGCACCCCCCACG
The DNA here is from genome assembly GCF_964270895.1 of Podarcis filfolensis. NCBI lineage: Eukaryota > Metazoa > Chordata > Lepidosauria > Squamata > Lacertidae > Podarcis > Podarcis filfolensis. The sequence continues at coordinate 24,894,525 of NC_139603.1, forward strand.
CTACGCCACTGCACCACGCCCTTGCAGGTGACATAGCACGCCCCCGAGATGCGCACCACATCCCCCCGGACAGTGTGTCATGGCCCCGGGGGCGCCAGCTATGCCCCCACCTGATCTCCACCCTCTGTAGCGGAGCATGCAGCTTCGCCACTGCTTGGAGAATGAGATGCTTGTTGTTCACCTTCTTCTTCTTTGGCGATCACTCGTTGCCGAGTAAGATTGTCTTCCATAAGCACAGTTTTAACAATGAGTCTGTAAGTGACTGTGGAGGCCAATTCTGGATCCACACATCCTGCCACAGTGGGGACATTGGTTTCTGGACGGGAGTTGATCACGGTGTGGATTTGTCAAGCGTGCCTTTCTCTTAGCACATTTCTCCCTTGTGTCTTGAGTTTGAGTGTCTTCAAAGCCCATGACACCTTTGGTAAAGGCTGTTCCTCAATTGGAGCACTCGCAGGCCAGTGTTTCCCAGTTGTCGGTGTTTATACTACATTTTTTAAAAATTGCCCTGAGACAGTTTTTAAACCTCTTTTGTTGAACACCAGCATTATGAAGCACAACCCTATATGTCAGAACATGAAGTACAGGAAGCTACTTACTGTTATGTAATATTATTTCTTCATTTTTAGTAGCAAACCCTGAACATCATACTCTCCAACATTTCTTCAATGAAAATAGGGACGTCCTATTCAATAATAATAATAATAATAATTTTATTTATATCCCACCATTATGACTGGGTTGTCCCAGCCACTCTGGGCGGCTTCCAACATATAGAAAAACAACTTAAAATTTCTCTATATAGGGCTGCCCTCAGAAGGCTCAGGGCTCACATAACTCCAATATTCCTCTGATGAAAATAGGGACATCCTAAGGAAAAGCGGGACATTCTGGGATCAAATCAGAAACTGGGACAACTTCTGTAAATCCAGGACTTTCCCTGGAAAACAGGGACATTAATGATGATGATAATAAATTGTTATTTTATTATTTTTATGCCACCCATCTGACTGGGTAGCCCCAGCCACCCTGGGCGGCTCCCAACAGACTATTAAAAACACCATGAAACACCACACATTAAAAGCTCCCCTGAACACTTGGAGGGTCTGGAACATACATGCTTAGATTTTTAAAATCTAATAATCAATTAAACATGAGTGTAATCACTGCCACGTCAGAAGCTAGCACTAAAGCTAAGGCGTTCATATTGAAATGAGGAAGGGATCGCCATGTTAGTCTGATGCAAATACAGTGGTACCTCGGGTTAAGTACTTAATTCGTTCCAGAGGTCCGTTCTTAACCTGAAGCACCACTTTAGCTAATGGGGCCACCTGCTGTCGCTGTGCCGCCGAAGCCCGATTTCTGTTCTTATCCTGAAGCAAAGTTCTTAACCTGAAGCACTGATTCTGGGTTAGCGAAGTGTGTAACCTGAAGCGTATGTAACCTGAAGTGTATGTAACCTGTAAACATGTGTATGCAGCCTTGTAAGGGATGCGGGTGGCGCTGTGGTCTAAACCACTGAGCCTCTTGGGCTTGCCAATCAGAAGGTTGGCGATTCAAATCCCTGCAACAGGGTGAGCTCCCGATGCTCTGTCCCTGCTCCTGCCAACCTAGCAGTTCAAAAGCATGCCAAAAAGTGCAAGTAGATAAATAGGTACCGCTCCGGTGGGAAGGTAAACGGCATTTCTGTGCGCTGCTCTGGTTTCACCAGAAGTGGCTTAGTCATGCTGGCCACATGACCCAGAAAAACTGTCTGCGGACAAACGCTGGCTCCCTCGGCCTGTAAAGCGAGATGAGCACCACAACCCCAGAGTCATCTGCGACTGGACTTAACTGTCAGGGGTCCTTTACCTTTACCTTTTTATGCAGCCTTGTATACTACCACACATAGGCCTGAGTTGTTTTCAGTTGCTGCTGAATTCCATCTCCCTCCAACCTGTCTGATTTATTGCAATTTATGGCACAAAAGGTACTTGCTTGAGATATTTTCAGAGCTGGTGAAATAAACATGACTATTTCTCTTTGCCGGAGAGATTCTGTGCCTTTAACAGAGTCAACACAGGCAGAAATTCATCCCAGTATGAAGATACAGTAATGGAAGAAAGCAACAATGCTTGTTAAATTTCTGCCTGCTGTTCAGTTTTTAAAGGCACGGTGCTTCTGCCAGGGGAAGAGTGCTTCAGTTTGGACTGGAGCTCATTCTTATTTTAATGGCACACATAAGAAAAAGTCGGAAAGCAGGAAAATGGCACCTTTGCTGGAATCTGTAAGACTGGCTGCTTCGTGTTAAGGCCAATGAATGTGTAAGAACAACACAATAAACACATTTCTTAAGCTGAGGGTTCAATACCTGCTAAGCCAAGGGCAAATATTTTCTTTTATAAGATTTCTTTCTTTCTTTCTGTAATTCCATTAGAAGATTAGTGAGTTGGCAGGCACTTCTGTCCTAATTGGGAACAGCTTTGCTCTCTTGTAGCCCTTGGAGAGTTTCAGTTTCAAGAATTTGGAACTCTGCAAGAGGGGCAAATTTTTGGAGTGCTTCACTTTAAAACTGAAGCAGTGGGTTAGAGGAACAGGGAGAATTACCAGGAATGGGCACCTGACAAGACACACGTGTCTCGCAAAATATTCTAAGGCAACCACTTTCTCCCCAGCAGGTAAACATTTTCATGCAACAGAGATAACAAGGGATGAGGAATTTGGCCGCATTGCAATTAGAGGTGCAGAAGGTCATTTGCCAGGAGAAAAAGGGGACAGGTATTTAGAGTACAGTGAGGATGCTAGTGGCATCAAATGGGGGCATGTACCAAACCTCTATGCATGCAACAAACCTCAAAATCAAACCCACATTGCCATTGCAGGGTGAATCCCTGAACCCATACACTTTATTATGTATCCACAAACCACACTTGGGACTGAATACACACACACATATGTATGAAGGAAACATAACGTAAGCCATCAGAGCAAACAATTCTAACTGAATTAAAAGTAGAAATAATTTAAAATAGAGCCTCCACACATTAGCAGGATTGATATAAACACGCGCAGAAAGAAATAATTTAAGTAGGAAGCTAAGGGGAAATTAATAAACAGATTTGAATTGTATATGCAGTAATAAAAAGATATAAATTAAGTAACCGTAGAAAGGAGGGGAGGGGAGTCGAAGGAAATGTAAATTGGAATTGTAAAGGTTTTGTCTTTGGTTTTTGTTTCAAACAGATTTGTAAAACATGAAAATGAAAAATAAATTTTATTTTTTAGAAAAACAGAGCCTCAACATTCTGAGGCTGTGCATCAGAGTCAGTGGAAAGCCAACAGGAAATGGCTATTTGCACTATGCCTTAGTTGTGAACTTCTTTCAGGATAACTTTTTCACCATTCGGAAAAAAAGGCACTGGGTTTTGTCTCACACTAGTCCTACGCACAGCAGACCCATAGAAATCAACGAGCCCAAGTTACTCATGTCCAATAACTTCAATGGGTCTACTCTGAATAGGACTAGCATTAGATAAAGGTAAAGGGACCCCTGACCATTAGGTCCAGTGGTGGCTGACTCTGGGGTTGCGGTGCTCATCTCGCTTTATTGGCCAAGGGAGCCAGCGTACAGCTTCCGGGTCATATGGCCAGCATGACTAAGCCGCTTCTGGCGAACCAGAGCAGTGCACAGAAATGCAGTTTACCTTCCCGCTGGAGCAGTACCTATTTATCTACTTGCACTTGACGTGCTTTCGAACTGCTAGGTTGGCAGGAGCAGGGACCGAGCAACGGGAGCTCACTCCCGTTAAATACGTTTTAGTTATAGGATGAAGCTGAAAGGAAAGTACTAGCCTGGAAGAAAACTCCCCAAATCTATATTAAGGAATGCAATTATTAGGTCAACCAAAATATCACAAAATGTTTCTAGGCATTGGCCTGAAGGTGAAATGGGAATGGTGTGCAATGAAGATCATGCAAAAATGTGGTCTATGTTAATAGATCTTGGTGCAGAAAATGTGTTCTGAAAAGAGGCATTAAGTGAAGAGATGATGTTATGGTCAAAACTTATCCGTAGACCCACTGACACAAGATTACAAAGAGTTTAACTGACCTTTATGGCTGTGCCTATTGAGCAATAGCTAGACATGCAGGAATGAAAGGTCTTTTTTTACCCAACGGAGATGTTTATCACCTGTTAATTGCTGCAAATCAAGCTGCCTTTACAGGGACAGCCAGAGGCTGCTTCTTCCAAAGCTGGCAGCTCTGATCAGGAGGAAACTGCGGCAGCTTTTTGCCACACACACACACCCCCCCCCGCCCCATATTGTGCGGAGTAGACAACTCTTTAGGAGCAATCAATAATGCGGTTTGAGTGCAAATATCCCTTTTTTGGATGATGGTGCAGATCACTGCAAATTCCTTCTCTTAGGCATAGCATGACAGCAGGGGAGAGATGACTTCCTGCTTCATTATCATGTTTCTTTGTTTCAGGCCTTGAGGTCAGGGGAAGGTAGGAAGCCCTTAAGAAAACCCACCAATTTTAGCCAGATTATGTCCTGCCCCCCCCATCAAAAGCAGCAGGTAAAGGCTCCAATACTTCGGCTACCTCATGAGAAGAGAAGACTCCCTGGAAAAGACCCTGATGTTGGGAAAGATGGAGGGCACAAGGAGAAGTGGACGACAGAGGACGAGATGGTTGGACAGTGTTCTCGAAGCTACCAGCATGAGTTTGACCAAACTGCGGGAGGCAGTGGAAGACAGGAGTGCCTGGCGTGCTCTGGTCCATGGGGTCACGAAGAGTCGGACACGGCTAAACAACCAAACAACAACAACAATGGCCAGCCCCGCCATCTTGTAATTTGGGCAGTGTTCTTTGTTAATGTGTACAAATGTCACCAGGATATTGGCTATCATGTTAAATGACTTTTACTTAACTGTGAGTCATGTAACTAATACAGTCAGGGTTCTGCTTTTTTGTTTTTTTTAATTGGCCCTTCATCGTGTCCCTGCTAACAGCACCTTGATCCGCAGACCTTAGCAAAGGATAAAGGTGATCTCTATGTCATTGAAGAGTTTCATCTCCTGAATCCTGCCAAGTCAAGGTACAGGAACAAGGCAGGCTGGAGTGTGTGTGTACTTGCCGTCTATACACACTTGTCTGCTGCCTTGGATGCACCAAAGTCATCATGAGTTTTGTAAGCAACTGACGAATGAAAAAGCAAACGATGGGCGAAATGAAATGCTTCAAGATCTCGAGAAATTACTTAGCAAACAAGAACACTGAAATTTACTCTTGTTATTTTGCACACAACCATTCTTCTCAAAAGGTTGCTGCTGCTAGAGGCACTAGTAAAGGTAAAGGGTACAGGGACCCCTGACCGTGAGGTCCAGTCATGGCCGACTCTGGGGTTGTGGTGCTCATCTCGCTTTATTGGCTGAGGGAGGCGGCGTACAGCTTCCGGGTCATGTGGCCAGCATGACTAAGCCGCTTCTGGCTAACCAGAGCAGCGCACGGAAACGCTGTATACCTTCCCGCTGGAGCGGTATTTACTTATCTACTTGCACTTTGACGTGCTTTCAAACTGCTAGGTAGGCAGGAACTGGGACCGAGCAAAGGGAGCTTATCCCGTTGCGGGGATTCGAACCACTGACATTCTGATCGGCAAGTCCTAGGCTCTGTGGTTTAACCCACAGTGCCACCCACTTCCCTTGCTAGAGGCACTAGCTCCATAATAAATATGTAAATGCTTGTTGGGTTTTATGAATGGAAGGGGGAAAAAAATTCTGAATATTCTTTTGCTGAATCTCCTTTTGGGAGTTTATCGAGAGGGTGGGTAGTTCCAAAGCCTTCGTTGAAAACACATTCCATTTAGTAAATTGCCAAGTTGTTTGTCTCAGGGTTTTTCTTTCATGCTTCCTGGGGGTTATGTGATGGGCTGCTTTTGTAGGCACCCTTTACAAGCATGCAGGAAACTGGAGAGTGCAAGGAAGGGACTTTACTAAACTGTGCAATGCAAAGAGCACTTCCTTATACTGAATCAGTCTATTGGCCCATCTAGCAAAGTCAATACCATCCACACACGATATCCGCCAACCACAGCTCAACGAAGCCTGTGCTACGAGTGTGGAAAGCAGGAGAATGCTCTGTGCAGATCAGGTAACCTGGGGAAGTTATTAGATGTAAAAGATTTTCTGGAAAATAACGAGGCTAATTAAGATGGCAGTAGCAGGGGTCTTGGTGGTCCTGCACTTCACACCATGCACAGTTGCGCTGAAAGCCAGGGTTGCAGAATAGCTGATGCTCACCTATGGCCACAGAATCTTAATTTCCTGTTACTTTCTCATGCATCTGTAAAAAAATTTTTTCCTTTTAAAAAAAAAATATATCTCTGGAAGTCAAACAGACTTCTAAGCTGTGTGGTGAAAAATGTCTTCTTTGATATAAAACATGGGTAGGCAAACTAAGGCCCGGGGCCCGGATCCGGCCCAATCACCTTCTAAATCCGGCCCGTGGACAGACCAGGAATTAGCATGTTTTTACAAGAGTAGAATGTGTCCTTTTATTTGAAGTGCATCTCTGGGTTATTTGTGGGGCATAGGAATTTGTTCATTTTGTGTTTCAAAATATAGTCCGGCCCCCTGCAATGTCTGAGGGACAGTGGACCGGCCCCCTGCTGAAAAAGTTTGCTGACCCCTGATAAAATGTTATATCCAATCAACATTTTGATTCATTAGCTGGCTTCTTCACCTGCAAAGTGGCTTTCTGAGTCCTAACTCCCCTCACACGCTCACTATGTGCAATGTTGCTGGTTAACTAAGCAAGGCAGCCAGGATCCTGTCTGACATGGGTAGCTGCCGTTTCCTGCTTGTCGAACAATAGCGAAGCTTTATCTCTACTTTCTCCCTTTCGCTCTGTCAGCTGCATCTGTCAGACACACCTGCGTCTCCAAAGCACCGTACTAGAATATCCTAGTTTTACGCCAGGACCAAATTTGGCTCCTGCTTCTATTGCCTGAGCATGGCGTGGGGGCAACTCTTTCATAATGGTCATTCTGACTTTGGAGAGGTCCTTCTCAGTGGAACACCCTCCCATCTGATGTCAAGGAAATAAACTATCTGGTTTTTAGAAGACATCTGAAGGCAGCCCTGTATAGAGAAGTTTAAAATGTTCGGTGCCATATATATATATATATATATATACACACACACACAGAGAGAGAGAGAGAGAGAGAGAGAGAGAGAGAGAGAGAGAGTTGCAATTTCAAAAACAAGAACAGAGAGCATATTTAACCACCCCTTCCCTTTCCCATTCCCTCCCCCTGTCCTCCTTACAACTTCATACCAAATACAGCATGTATACATATACCATATGACTTCCTTTCCACACTTTTCCTGGTTCCTTTTGCTTTTCTACTACTCCGCATAATCCACATCTTTTTAATCATCCAGTTTGTTATCTATTAAAAACTCTATTTCAACTCTGCTGGATTTACACGAGACCTTCTAAGCTATGTATTTGCCTATACTGGTTCTTGAAATAGTCAATAAACATTATCCATTCCTCCTCATATTCTTTATCTTCATTTTCTCTTATCCTGTTCGTCAGACCAGTCAGTTCAGCATATTCAAACATTTTCCAGACCATTCTTCCTTAGTGGGTACTATACTTGTTCTCCACCTTTGTGCCAATAAAGTTCTAGCTGCTGCGGTGGCGTATAGTAGTAAACTCTTTTGTTTTAATGTTTAGTGTCTTACTGTGTTTTAATTTGTTGGAAGCCGCCCAGAGTGGCTGCAGCAACCCACTCAGATGGGCAGCATATTATTATTATTATTATTATTATTATTATTATTATTAATTTAAAAAATAATGGCTCATCCAGAATCATTTTGTGCTGTGCTTTCCAGGCACAGGTCAGCACTTCAAAGCTCCATTTCCAACAGGCTGGGTTTTTTTGTCCTGGTGCCTTCCCTGGAAAAACTTGCTTTTTACTGCTGAAATGGAGAAAATGGTAATCTGCAAAAAAACCACAAAGGACATTTGCTCCTGAGAAAGTGCCAGGAGGGGTGGGGATTTCAAATGTCCAGAATTTCCCAGACATAGCTGGGATTCGCCCATCGAAAATGGCGTCCAGGTGGATTTTTCTACAAGTAGCTAAAATATATGGGAAAACCAAGGCATATGGCAGCCCAACAACTTTGCCAAAAAAGCTCAACAATTTTTGTGTCCAGATTTTCACTTTTTCAAATATGGCAAATCCTAAGGAGGGGGGAACCCACTTGGACACAAACTTGGAAGATCCAGAAATTTGCCATGAAACGCAGTACAAAAGGAAGTCTGGATGAACTCTTAGCGTATGAAACCAGCTTCTGCCTCCTGGGAGCAGATTGGACAAGCTCTTAGCCATCAGCCTCTCTTTCAGTTGTCAGAGATGTTATTTGGAAGAAACTCTGGGCTTCAGGATTGTTATGAGAGTATCCGTAAGCTGGGAACCTGCCTAGATTTTCAAGCATAACGTTGAGAGAATGGAACCTTTTGTGCTTTTTAATGGAGCGGAGATATTTTGAATCCATCTCTACCAACACTGAACATGTCACATCAGTCTTCCTAGCTCAGATTCTAGCTGAAATCTCTCATCCTCTGGTCAACAGTGTCTCTCACAAAGGGGGGTTGGGGACAGCTCATCACCCGCCAGATGTTGTTGGGATCCGGTTCCCGTTGGCCTCAGCCAGCATGGCCAATGGCCAGGGATGATGGGAGCTGGGAATCCTGCACATCTGGATAGCAGCAGGTTCCCCATCCATGCTCTAAAGCCATGAGCAGCTGCGGACCCGCCCGCCATTCTGAGAGCTTGGGAGGGTTTAATGGGTCAAATCCTCTAAGGTGAATTTAATGGAGTAGTTTGCACTATATAAGCTTATTCTTTTAACCCCACATGGTATGTTGGACAGCAACCGAATGCACAGCTGAAATAAAAACAGGAAAAGAAAGCTTGGCTGTCTACTAAACTCCCCCCCCCAACAATAAATAATACAGAACTTACTTCATTATTCATAATTCATAATTCTTCTCTTGGGGGTAAAAGGGCAGGAAGCGTTGCAGGTGGCCAGAATTTTTAGTTGCGTTGTCTTCCATAAGGTCAGCCAAGTGTTCCTTTCTCCCGTCTTGCGGATGAAAGATGATGCAGATCAGCCGGCGTCATGCTATTGTTTTGGTCTTATCAGAATTGGGGCCAAAGCGTTTGCTCTAACCTGCCGCTCCTATTAAAATGAAACAACAGCCCCGATGGCATCTCTGTATGTGTGTAGCTTTCAAAAGTCACGCTTTAGCACAATTGAACAAATGCCTGCTTAAGTTAGGAGCTAAGGTTCCCTGAGTAAACAGCCATTTTTCTTCTCTGAATTATTAACAAAACGTGTTCCTTGACAGCCAAAGAAGGAAACTCTCACCCTCTCTTTAGGTAAGAGAGAGAGAGAGGCCTTCCCACGTGTTTCTCTTTTTAATAAGGTTATTGTGGGAAATCCAGAGTGTTTTTCACAAATGCTTCTCTTGTGAGAGAACAGTAGTTTCCCAGTGCTCCAATACAATATTTTTATTGCTGCGAAGTGTGATTTTGCTTCTCTCCTACCTCCTACCCCCTTTTACATGCTAATATTTTCATGGTGGTTGTGATAGCTGTCTAGACCATAGCTATGTCATCTACAGCAAATGGGGTTAGCTCGTAGCATGCCAAATATTGCTGTCCAAAGCTCCCTTCACCCCTTGACTAAGCCGCTTCGGGCGAACCAGAGCAGCGCACGGAAACGCCGTTTACCTTCCCGCCGGAATGGTACCTATTTATCTACTTGCACTTCATGCTTTCGAACTGCTAGGTGGGCAGGAGCAGGGACCGACCAACGGGAGCTCACCCTGTCGCAGGGATTTGAAATTTTTATTGATTATAGTTTAGTAATTCTTTATTGCAACTGATAAGTGTAAACTGTTTAATTGTTATTTGCTAATATTTAATTTTTCCATTTACTATTACATTCTGATGGATTTTGAATATTGCTTTATTTGATATAAGCTGTTTATTTTAAAGCTCTCGCGACTTTTTGTATTCAGTCAGATTGTCATTACATGTGAGCCATCTTTACTGTCTATTTTGTTTCTTCAGCTTGCATATTACTAGAAAGGCGGTATACAAATTAAAAGTAAAATGGAACGACACAGCTCCTTTCCTTCCCACAGTGGTACATCTTGCATATGATGAAGATTAAACTTCATAATCTTGCTCTGTGGTTATCAGTTGGCACTGATGTTTCATTCTTGTCAATGTAGCTTACTGTAACAAGGCAAGATTCGCATCCATTGCTTGGCCTATTTTTGCCTTGGTCACCCCACCCCTAGCATGTGGCCTCCATGAGGTTGCCCGTTAGGGGATGTGGCCCTTAGGCTAAAAACATCACTTCGCCACAGAAAGATAACTTCACAGAACGCCAGCTCTGTTTTGACCCTAATAAAGTTGGGAAAGGATGATAATGTGGTCCACCATAGCTAAAGAAGCAATCAAAATGGCAGGAGCTGCGTGTGAGGAAACTGATTGCAGCCTGTGATTAGAGCTGAAAGGGAATCGTTGGTGGGAAAATTGGAAGATGCTTCCCGCCCGAGTGGTAGCATTACACGCCACTGATGAAGGAAAAGAACATTGGATTTTTAACTAGAATGCTTTCCCTAGCATTTCAAGGGCAAATCATATCATTAATGGCAAAATGGGCCTTTTCTGCACCAAACACTTTATCAGAATTTCTGCTTGCTATGGCATTTGGTAAATACCTATGGCAGGTAATCAGTCCCATGCTTGTCCCTATTTTCCCTTTGTAAAATACTTTTTATGTTTTTACATTTACAGCTCTGGTGAACAAATAGCTGTGTGAGATAAGAGAGCTAATTGGTCATGGTTTAGGAGCCTGAGGGAACCTTATTTTAATTGTAAGGTGCCTTAGGAAGACTGTAGTGAAGATGTGGGGGTATGATTATAGTAAGCAAATAAAATAAGTAGCATTACTCTTCACGGTTACATGATGATTTGAAGCAGATCATCCATATTCAAATGTCCATTATGAACCTACCCCGACCCTGACATCATCTTCTGAGGCCCTTCTTCATGTGCCTCTTCCATGGGAGGTCCGGAGGGTGACATCACAAGAATGGGCCTTTTCTGCAGTGGCTCCCTGTTTGTGGAATTCTCTCCCCGGGGACGCTTGCCTGATGCCTTCATTATACACCTTTAGGCACCAGGCAAAAACGTTCCTCTTCAAACAGGTCTTGGGCTGATTAATATTCTATAGCCTTTTAAATGTTTTGAGGGAGTGGAGGCTATTGTTTTGTTTTGTTGTTTTTGTCTTAACTATCTATTTTGTGCATTTATCCTGTATTCTTAATCCTGTGAACCACCCTGAGATATTCGGATGAAGGGCGGTATATAAATGTAATAAACAAATAAAATAAAGTCCAAGCCCAACACTCTTACGCACATTAATTTCAGAAGGTGTTTGTTCATCTCCATCATGCTATGCAGGTCCAGTCAATTTAGGCAACCAGAAATTCCCAAGAGAAGGCCGCAAACAGATGTTATAGTCCCCTTTGTGCTTTTTTCTTTATTTCCCCCACTGGAGCCAGTGCTTACACATTTTAAACGGCAGCCTGCTGCCACGAAGACCACCCTCAGGACGGACTTGGAACAATAATACTCCCTTCCCTTCTCTGCAGCCAGTTTGGCTTTAGTCTCAGGATTTTGGAGCTCTTGGGAGCCATGGAATAGACAAGCATTGCAGCTGTTAGAGCTGCGACTGTGACAATATCCTTGCACTGAACAGCTGAAAACATCTCAGGATGATTTCGCCACCACCCCCAAAGCTTACTTCCTTACTCTTGCATTAACCTGTTCCTGGTTTTTTGCCACAGCTCTTTGCTGCTGTATAGAAAGCCACACAGTTCATAGTTAGGCCAATAACTGCACTACTGGAAGCATCAGTAAGTTGCTTTATAACAGGGCTGGGGAACCCCTGGCTGAGGGGGACCAAATACAGTGGTACCTTGGTTCTCAAACGCCTTGGTACTCAAACAACTTGGAACCCTAACACTGGAAACCTGGAAGTAAGTGTTCCGGTTTGCAAACGTTTTTTGGAAGCCAAACATGCTCTGTTTTGAGTGTTACGCTTCCGGTTTGAGTGCCACACTTCTGTTTTGAGTGCCACACTTCCGTTTTGAGTGTTACACTGAGGTCTGTCTGTTTTTGCTATTTATTTTGCGTTTTTGTTTTTGTGGCTTTTTTTGTGGCTGGGTGGAACCTAGTCCAGCTACTGATTGATTGATTGTGTGACTGCAGTGCATTGTTTATTGCTTTCGTTTTATGGATCAATGGTCTCGTTAGATAGCAAAATTCAGGTTAAATTGCTGTTTTAGGGATTGTTTTTAAAAGTCTGGAACAGATTAATCCATTTTGCATTACTTTCTATGGGAACGTGTGCCTTCATTTTGGAATGCTTTGGTTTTGGAACTGACTTCCGGAATGGATTAAGTTTGAGAACCAAGGTACCAATGTACAAGCCCCTAGGTCCCTGGAGTGCTTTTGGTTGACTGGAATGTGTCTACCATGAAACATAGAGGTGTATGTTTTGTATATGTAAAAAACTCTAACTCTTGTGTGGCTGGAATGTAGCCTACTGTACGAAGGGAAGAGTCATACCTGTTGCTCCACCCACTCTTGCCTCTGGCCCCGCCCACCATTGACAGGTGTCCTTCACTAGGTGGTCCATGGAGAAATGTCGCAGTTTGTATGTACTACTAAGCCAAGCCATGTGTGAATGGCTCCAGTAGCAAAGATCACAGCTGTCCTCTCCTAGTGTTGTTGCTGCAGCACCAGCCAAGACTAAGACATTTGTTTGCTTAGCATTGCGTCCAAACCTGGGCTCATGGTTTGTCTTGCCAAAAACAAACCTGGGTTACAGCTTGTGGTTTGCACGGAGCAAGACAAACCATGAGCCTGGTTTGGATGCAACATGGAGCCAAAATAACACTTTCGGATTGCAATTTTTGCTCCAGGAACCTGGCACTTTTGCTCACTTTGCACTAAATGTACGAACTGGGTCATTGCAACCCTTGGGCTTTTCAAATTCTTGCCCCGTGATCTATATAAGCACTGACTAACTTTATTTTGGGAGCTGAACACTGCTCCAACACTGAATTATCAGAACTGTGATAACATTGCGTAACATTTTAAAACAAAGTATCATAATGATGCATTTTTTAAAAAAGGAATTCCACCGTTTTAGGGGTGAAATGAGTGGCATTTAAGGCAAAGCATTGGGAGCAACAGGAAACAAACGGGGTTAAAAAGTGAAAGGAAGGTAGACCTGCCTAAATATAATTTGGGGCGAGGGAGAAGAGGGAATCTCAAAAGAGAATAAGGTAAAGCAGAATTTTCCAGACTTTTCATGTCGGTGACAAACTTTTTGGACATGCATCATTTTGCAACACAGTAATTCAGTTTTAGTAGCAAACCAGAGGTTAAAAGAACCCCTTCCCAGCCCTGGGAGGAGCGTGGAGAGCATTTGTGCAATGCAGCTACACACTGCAGTTGACACACTAACGTCATGACACACAGTTTGCAAATCTCTGGGGTAAAGCGTATTTAAATCAATGCAACATTTTTGCAGCTTGGTTTCATGTGCCCCTTCAGGAACAAATTTCCTCATTTGCTTCTTTTACAATCTGGTGTCAACAGACAGTGTTCTCCTATATTGATCAAAAAAAATACAAGAGGTGATATCAGTGGTAGAGGATCTTGGGGCATGCCATGGGGCCTCCGGAGTCTGCCTGCCTCCTCCCACTCAGCTGCCCTACAGCTTGGAGGGGAGGCAGCAGGCAGACCGTCCGGGCAGCACAGAGCCTGTGTGCGCCCAAGCCATCCAGGAGAGATGCATGGCTCAGGTCCGCTGCAGGCCCTGCGGTGAGTGCTGCCTGGCATTTTGTCACCCTCCTCAGTGGTGACACCCGGGGCAGCCCGCACCCACTGTACCCCCCTTCCTCTGCCCCTGGGTGATCTTAACATCCACTGAGATTCTTTCCTTTTTTTAGTTTTGGGTGTGTGGGTGTTTAACTTTCTTGCTTTTTCGTGCTAAGCTCCCTTCCCTCCCCCTCCACTTAATATATTTTTAAATTACTAGGCCTTTGGGATCGACACAATTTCTAACCCTGCCAACTGGTAGTAGTTGCACAGATTTTACTGCATGAAATTCATCTTTCAGGAGCATTTTCAGATTTTGCCACAGCCGCTATATTATTGGTAATGGCTTTAGCTGCAGCAGAAGTAATAAAGACCTTGGCCTAGACTCCTGCAGCTTGTTTTATTCTGGTTTCTGTTTTGTGTTTTGTGGTTTTTAAATCTTACCTGTAAGCAGCACACACACACCCCAAGCACTTCTCAGTGTTCAGAGGTATATCAATATTGAAATTACAAAAATAATTTTGGGTTTAGGGATCTGATTTCATGCTACAGTTGTTCGCTCTTCAACATTAGAAGACTAGCCTAGAAGACTAGGCTAGCTTTTAGCTAAGAAGAGCAATAATTAGAGAGAAAAGTAACTTCGGAGATTTATAGTAGTAGGGGTTGCAGGCTGGGGATTTCGGCGAATAAGAACTGTTAAATAGGCATAAGCTGATTCAGAATGGGAAAGGGAGACACAGGACAGATTCCTGTACACAATATGTTTATGTAAAGCAGAAGAATTGATGCTTTTGAATTATGGTGCTGGAGGAGACTCTTGAGAGTCCCATGGACTGCAAGAAGATCAAACCGATCCATTCTTACGGAAATCAGCCCTGAGTGCTCATTAGAAGGACAGATCCTGAAGCTGAGGCTCCAATACTTTGGCCACCTCATGAGAAGAGAAGACTCCCTGGAAAAGACCCTGATGTTGGGAAAGATGGAGGGCACAAGGAGAAGGGGACGACAGAGGACGAAATGGTTGGACAGTGTTCTTGAAGCTACCAACATGAGTTTCACCAAACTGTGGGAGGCAGTGGAAGACAGGAGTGCCTGGCGTGCTCTGGTCCATGGGGTCACAAAGAGTTGGACATGACTAAACGATTAAACAACAACAACAAAGCAACTTGGTGTAGGTTAATTGGGTGTAAAGTTCCATCAGAGACAAATCTGCTCAGCAGTGGCGCAGCTGCTGCCGCCCTGCCTAAGCCTAGCAGGGGGAAAACAAGCTTTTAAATAGTGTTCTGTGCCAGATCATGTGAATGAGCTGAATGGTTTTAGGATCCAGCATCTCTTGTACCCCTCCCCCCCAAAAAAACTCTCCTTTTGGGGGACATCTTTCTTCTTCTTTAGCGATCACTCATTGCCGAGTAAGATTGCCTTCCATGAATATGGTCTTAGCAGTGAGTCCGTAAGTGACTGTGGAGGCCAATTCTGGATCCGCTCATCCTTCCACAGTGGGGACATAGGTTTCCGGGTTGGAGTTGATCATGGTGAGGGTTTGCCGAATGTGCCTTCCTATTAGCTTGCTTCTCCCTTTCGTCCTGAGTTCATGCTTCTTCAAAGTCCATGATGCCTTTGGTGTAGGCTCTTTTCCAATTGGAGCACTCGCAGGCCAGTAATTCCCAGTTGTCTGTGTTTATACTACATTTTTTTTAGATTTGCCTTGAGATCGTCTTTAAACCTCTTTTGCTGTCCACCGGCAATACGCTTTCCATTCTTAAGTTGGGAGTAGAGTAGTTGCTTTGGAAGACGATAATCAGGCATCCAAACAACATGACCAGTCCAACGAAGTTGATGTTGAAGAATCGTTGCTTTGACACTGGTGATCTTTGCTTCTTCCAGTACACTGACATTAGTTCACCTGTCCTCGGCTCAGTTGGCTGAGCCCCAGTTGTGCTGGTGAATAATTGCTATATTTCTTTTTTCTTTAATAATCTTTATTGGTTTTTCAGTTACATACCCCACATACACATATTGTATTACATTTTACATTTATACTTGCTCCTGAGAGCTGACTTCCTTCCTTCCTTCTTCTGGTTTTTTTGTATCACATCTAACTTTTTCACATTGTTTTTATCCATTTTGCATATTGTTGTTCTTCTTCCATATTTGTCCATATTTGTCCATAGAGTTGTAAATGCAAAATTCTATATACCATTGCTTGTCAATATTGTGAGCTGCTGCTTCAGAGATCTTGGTTTTTTGTTGGGAAACAGCGATGTCTTGGCATATTCATTATAAACAAAGCCAAAATATAAACTGTCAGATATTGAGATCAAACCTAGTTCGGATGCCGGACCTTGTAAATATTCAGGGGGGAAAATGACATGAAATATTTTATAGTGAATATTTGGTGTAATAAATTTCTAGAGGAGAATTTTGGGATCAAATTTATTTCAGGTGTAAACCTGGAGGTCTTTCAGTAAAGGTATTCTTATGTCAACATTCAATTTCATTCTGAAAACTGGACTAGACTATCCAGTGCTTTTTTTCTAAAAAAAATCTCTAGGACTACTCTCATTTTGACTCAAGAAAATCACAATTTTATAGTTCAAACCTGGAAAAATAAATACCATAAATACAACGAAACTGACCAATCACCATGCTAGAGTCCAACTCCAGCTTCACACATTAAATGCTTGTTTCTGTCTGAGACTCGAGAAACACTGTGACAGGGAATGAGGCCGCCATTGGGGGTAGCAGCAGAACTGAGGATTCACTGTGCTAGAGAAGAAACTAAATTGTTTTTAAAATTTAGTTTCTCCTCCCATTAGATTCACAAAAATGTTTAGGGGTATGTGTACCCCTGCGTTCCCCCCCCCAAAAAAATGCACCGGGATTATCAATACAGCGGTACCTCGGGTTAAGAACTTAATTCGTTCTGGAGGTCTGTTCTTAACCTGAAACTGTTCTTAACCTGAGCTACCACTTTAGCTAATGGGGCCTCCTGCTGCCGCCGTGCAATTTCTGTTCTCATCTTAAGGTAAAGTTCTTAACCCAAGGTACTATTTCTGGGTTAGCGGAGTCTGTAACCTGAAGCGTCTGTAAGCTGAAGCGTCTGTAACCTGAGGTACCACTGTACTGCAACTGCCCAGACCTCTTCGGGACTGCTACAGTTTATTTTATTTTATTCATACGTTTGGGAAAACAGAGTCCCATTTTTCACTCCTGTGGTTCCTAGAAATATACTTCTAACAGTGGAGGCAGTAAGCTGTTAGTAACCAAATTAACACATTGCAGATTATATATTAAATATAATTTAGCAGCCGTGTTTTCACTCACATAATTGAAATGGAAATATGGGCACTATATAAAGGCATGTTTTGACTTTCACCTACGATAGTGTCACCAGGTAAATGAAAGACCTCTGTGTGACATTGCATAGCTATTTCACATGGCGTATAGGTTGTACAATGCCATATCTTCTATTGCTGACCTGAGCTATGTACTGTAATTATACTCGGAGCCCTAACATTTTCAGTTTCTAATGAGAAGCATTATATAATCTATTTCAAACAGAAATGAGCCAGTCCTCGGGTTATTCTGTAATGGAAAGCTCTTTGTCAACATAACTGTGACAGGCTTGTTATTTCCTAGTTACATATTTGCAAAGTAAAAAAATGAACCGTGCGCCAAATTTTCTGCCACATAGTCTCTGTGTTTAATTTCACTTTCACAAGAATGATTAATAACTCAACCCTTTGCATCGGTCCCTGTGGACTCACGCCTACAAGCACTATGGCCTCTATCGAGTGCACATTTACATCCAACTGAAATTGTGCTGTGCCTTTGTGTTTGCGCCATAAAGGTGGGCAGAGCTGAGTGGTTTATTGCAGGTATAGTCAAAGCGGTGCTCTCCTGGTGTCCGGAACTACGACTCCCATCACCCTGTATTGACCATGCTGTCTGGGGTTGATGGGAGTTGGAGTCCCAAACATCTCTAGGGTACCACATTGGCTACCCTTGGGCTACCGGATGAAAATTCAGAGGCATATGTAATTAGGAGTTTGATCCTAAAATCAATACCTTCCTACTAACAAATTATTGTACGTAAAAGAAGACCCCCAATGAGAATTGCTGTTATTGTTGCTGCTATCCGTCTGTCTCAAGAGACAATGGGGTGTGCTTCTGGGGGGTGAAGCCAAACAGCTGCATTAGGAACACCGAAGTTACCTCCCTGGGGCGTTAAGACTGCTGTGTATGGAGGTCCTGGACTGCCCAGACTCGCTGATGTGGTCCAAAGAAAGCAGAACAATACCCATTTTACATCTTTAAGATATCAGTGACTTGCCTTCTTCTCTTTCCATGGTTCATTTTGCATATCATAAATCCCTGCATATTTTACAAAAACTATACTATTCAGTGGGATGCGGGTGGCACTGTGGGTTAAACCACAGAGCCTAGGACTTGCCAATCAGAAAGTCGGCGGTTCAAATACCCGTGGCGGGGTGAACTCCCGTTGCTCGGTCCCTGCTCCTGCCAACCTAGCAGTTCAAAAGCACATCAAAGCGCAAGTAGATAAATAGGTGCCGTTCCAGCGGGAAGGTAAACGGCGTTTCCGTGTGCTGCTCTGGTTCGCCAGAAGTGGCATGGTCATGCTGGCCACATGACCCGGAAGCTATACTCTGGCTCCCTCGGCCAATAAAGTGAGATGAGAGCCGCAACCCCAGAGTCGGTCACGACTGGACCTAATGGTCAGGGGTCCCTTTACCTTTACCTTTATACCATTCAGTATTCCATTATTACATCCATCAAAACTTGTTTACACTGTTGAATTCATCTTAATGCTGCCAGCATTTTCAGCTGTACACAATTATTTCCCATGTATTCAGTAAACACTTTCCAATCTTCTCTGAACGTATGTTCTTCTTGTTCTCTTATTCTATATGTTAACTCTGCAAATTGTGCATATTCCATCAACTTAAGTTGCCATTCTTCTTTAGTTGGGACCTCGCTCCTTTTCCATTTTGGGGCTAACATTTTGGGTCGTGGCGGTTGTTCTCCTGGAGACACCTAGCTTGGTCGTCCTAGGGGATTTTAACATCCATGCCGACACGACCTTACAAGGGGCCGCTCGGGACTTTGTGGAAAGCATGGCCTCCATGGGGCTGTCCCTGAATACGTCTGGCCCAACCCATAGCCGCGGACATGCCTTGGACCTGGTGTTTACCTCTATGGATGTTGGTGATCTGACACTAAGTAAAAGCGAAACGAAAGAAGTGCCATGGTCAGATCACTTCCTGGTGCAACTGGACTTCTCTGCGACCCATCCCCTCTGCAGGGAGGTGGGACCAATTCGGATGGTCCGCCCCCGCCACTTAATGGATCCAAATGGTTTCCAGAGAGTGGTAGGGGATGCTTTATCCCATGTTGATGGCCTTTCAGCTGATTCCCTGGTGGCCCGCTGGAATGTGGAGTTGACCAGGGCTATTGACTGTTTGGCTCCGAAGCGCCCTCTCCGATTGCATGGAGCCCGGACAGCCCCGTGGTTTTCCATGGATCTGAGGGCAATGAAACAATCGTTGAGACGGCTAGAGCGCCGGTGGCGGATAACTCATTCCGAATCTGACCGGACACAGGTTAGAGCTCAACGTCGAGCCTACCAAGTGGCGATAGCGACGGCGAAGAAGAATTTCTTCACCGCCTCTATTGCATCTGCAGAAAACAGTAGCAGGAGACTTTTTCAGGTGGTTCACAATTTAGCGGAACCACCTGCAACATCGGGGCCCAGTACGGGCCACATGTTCTCCTGCAATGATTTTGCAAAGTTTTTTGCAGATAAAATCGCTCAGATTTGGGAAGAAGTAGACTCCACCGTGGGAGCAGGGCCGGGGCGGGAGAGTGCTAGAGTTCTGTCTAGTCAAGTTGAGTGGGATCAATTCCAATCTGTTACCTCCGAGGATGTGGACAGGCTGCTTGGACGAGTGAAACCAACCACCTGTCTCCTGGATCCTTGCCCATCCTGGCTTATAAAAGCTAGCTGGGAAGGACTGGGCGATGGGCTTCGTGGGGTGGTGAATGCTTCCCTCCGTGAGGGAGCCTTCCCAGACCCGCTGAAAGAGGCGGTTATTAAACCGCTTCTTAAAAAACCATCTTTAGATATGGCCACGATGGCTAACTATCGCCCAGTCTCAAATCTTCCATTCTTGGGCAAGGTGATTGAGCGGGCGGTTGCCGAACAACTCCAGGCACGCCTGGAAGAAGCGGACCATTTGGATCCCTTCCAGTCGGGATTCAGGCCTCATCATGGGACTGAAACTGCCTTGGTCGCACTGGTTGATGATCTCCGGCGGGCTAGGGACAAAGGTGAGAGCTGTTTCCTAGTTCTGCTGGATCTCTCAGCGGCGTTTGATACCATTGAGCATAACATCCTTCTGGACCGTCTTGAGGGGCTGGGAGCTGGGGGCACTGTCATACGGTGGTTCCGCTCCTTCCTCCTGGGCTGTGTTCAGAAAGTGGTGGTGGGGGATGAGTGTTCAGACCCCTGGGCTCTCACTTGTGGGGTGCCTCAGGGTTCTGTCCTCTCCCCCTGTGGAACGCCCTTCCAGCAGATGTCAAAGCGATAAACAACTACCTGACATTCAGAAGACATCTTAAGGCAGCCCTGTTCGGGGAAGTTTTTAACGTGTGATATTTTACTGTATTTTTGGTTTCTATGGAAGCCGCCCAGAGTGGCTGGGGAGGCCCAGCCAGATGGGCGGGGTATAAATAATAAATTATTATTATTATTATTATTATTATTATTATTATTATTATTATTATTATAACAAAACACGGTGTCTGATTGGTCAGTTAGTTAAGTATTCCTATTGTTTTACTTGATGTAGGAGGAGGGACAGCTGCCCCCCTGACCCCCTTGGCTACACTCATGAGAGCAGTACATTTGGTACCAGCCTTGCTGCAGGAGATGTCCAAAGGAGGTATACAAGGCACCATCCAACCTTCTTAGGGATTCCACTCCAGATTTGCACAGGGTTTACTTCTTAGCCTTTCCTTCTCCCAAAGATATTCCACAAGGCAGCAGAAGTTGAGGATCAGAGTTTTCCTTATCCTAGATAAGCTACCTTCCCAGATTGATGAGTCCCATCTGCCTCACGCTTCCCTCTACAGCATGTGCAGAAATAGCCTTTATGATCACTGGACCTACTGCTGGTCTTGTCTGCTCAGTCTGCTGGGGTCTGTCTTTGCATGTAGACGAAGTCCCAAACTCATAGGTCTCAATCGGCTGCTGTGGCGTTCGTACGGAGCCCCCGGTCGTCTCACGGACTATTGACCTGTACACCACTAATCCGCTGCCACCAACCAGGTCCTCCCCGGTAAATCACTTAGTCTCAGTCAGATTCTTAAATTAACAAAGAAGAGTGTAGTTTATTGCAGACACAAATAAACTTTAACTGCATTCAAAACGTTGTTACTCTTTACCTTCTTAGTCTTATTTCTATCTTGTCTCTAACTGTTCTACCTCCCCTCACACAAGAACCAACTGCACTAACTGTCTCTCTATTTCCATCTGTCTGCCAACTGCTTTCCCAACTGCCTTTTCCCAACCAACCAACCAACCAAACCTCGGGCTAAACTCTCTTATAAACAGGTAGGCTCCGCCTCTGGCTTTTCTATTGGTCTACCTATTAACTCTTTCTCTCCCCCTGTATAGACATTTTCAAACGAACAGGCAAACACCACAACTACCCTCACCTAATTTAGTCAGCCATTTCCTGGGTGTGGCTGCTGTCGCATGCTGACAGCTTCTAGGAGCCACAGGTGAGAGATCTTTGGTGGGGACACCAAAAAGAACAATGTCACTGGAATCATGGGGTGGGGTCTAGCAAATCGTTTCACAACTATTAACACAGCCATCTGTCATGGACGCTATTGCTAAGATTCCTGCATTGCAGGGGGTTGGCCTAGATTACCCTTGGGGGTCCCTTCCAACTCTATGATTATTATTTTTTTAATTAAAGATTTTCTTGATTTACAAAAGTTTGTGCAATGTCTCTCTTTCATATTTCCCCCCCCCCCCATGTAACATTTTTACAAATCAGTTTCATTTGTTGAGACATTAGGAAGAAAAGGGGGAAAGAGGTGGGGGGGAAGATGAGGGGGTTGGGTGGCGATGTTTCTATTTTACTTACTATATTTAGGATTTGGTGTCAGCATTGCTTGTGCAGGTTCTTTGCTGTTCACTTGTGTTCCTTTGGTGGTGAGAGAGGTTGGGGTTGGCCTAGGGTGTGGTTGTTCATTTGTGGTTGGCTGTGGTGGTCTTTGTTTTCATGTGTGAGTGGGGGGGGGTGTGCGTTTTGGGTCAGGTTAGCCATACTGATTTGTATGCTGTTGGTGGATTTTTGTCGTTGCCTTGTTGGGCTGTGTATGTGATAAAAGGGAGCCGTAACGGGGTGAAGGTGTCTTCTTCTATTTGTCCCCGTGTCAGTTTCAGTTTATTGGTTAATTTTTCTAGTAGGGCTGTTTCCCATACAATTTGGTATCATTCTGTATACCTGAAGGAGCATCTCCACCCCCATCGTTCAGCCAGGACACTGAGGTCCAGAACTGAGGGCCTTCTGGCGGTTCCCTCATTGCGAGAAGCCAAGTTACAGGGAACCAGGCAGAGGGCCTTCTCGGTTGTGGCACCCACCCTGTGGAACGCCCTCCCCCCAATTGTGAAGGAAATAAGCAGCTATCTTATCTTTAAAAGACATCTGAAGGCAGCCCTGTTTAGGGAAGTTTTTTATATTTAATGCTGTATTGTTTTTAACACTTGATTGGAAGCCGCCCAGAGTAGCTGGGGAAACTCAGCCAGATGGGCGGGGTATGTATAAATAAATAAATAAATAAAACCACTACACGAAGAAACCTACCAATCATAACACACAGCATTAAACAAAATATAATGGGGCAATCTGCAAGAGCAAAGAACAGCTGCAGGAAGTTCTGTGAGGAGGAAAAACAAGGTGGGATTACCACTCTTCCTTCTGGAAGTCACACAGTCTCTTAGGAAAAGGTGTTAATTGTTGCAGCAAAAGATCGTGAAACAGCTGGAATATCCTAGAGAGCCCACTAGTTTTGCCGCTCTGAGATCTTCCCAGGCTCTTCATAAGTTTGCTGCTGTGCTGACACTGATGGGGGAGGAGGAAGGATGCTTCTGGTTCAAGCCTGTTCACTATTTTCCAAGGTTGCCAGCCACCTCTGTGCAGGAGAGCCAGTGGTCAACTAAGAAGGGGACCATATTGAATTCCAACAATTTCCGTTCCTGCAGTTACAGAATTAATATTAAAGGAAACTTGAGCAACTCAGAGGGGAAAGGCATTTGGATCTGAACCAAATTCTTTTGTTATTACTCAGATCGGTTTAACTCCGGATTGCTAATATCAGGGAGGAATTAAGCCTCTGATGACTGCCGTTGAGTCACCTAAGAACAATAATTCATTCAGCTCCATTCAGCTTCCCCTCCCGGCTTTCCCTCAGGAAGTCTTCACCCTCTTCTCAGCTTTGTTAGATAAGGGGCTGTGGTTGCTTGAAGCTCTTTTGACAGTGTTGGCAAAGTGTTGAAATATTCTGCAGGCCTTACAGTCTCGTTGATCCTACCTGTTCCTGTCATTTTATTAAACTGCCCTCACATGAATTAAGGAAAACAACATGAGGCACTGAATTCATTACCCAGAAAGGTGTGTCTCCTCTTTGCAGTGCATACCCTCCAACATTTCTCCAGTGAAAATAGGGATGTCCCATTCCTAATACAGTGGTACCTTGGGTTACATATGCTTCAGGATACAGACGCTTCAGGTTAGACTCCGCTAACCCAGAAATAATACCTCGGGTTAAGAACTTTGCTTCAGGATGAGAACAGAAATCGCGTGGCAGTGGGAGGCCTCATTAGCAAAAATGGTGCTTCAGGTTAAGTACTGTTTCAGGTTAAGAACAGACCTCCGGAAAGAATTAAGTACTTAACCCAAGGTACCACTGTAATAATAATTTTATTATTTATACCCCACCCCTCTGACTGGGTTGCTCCAGACACTCTGGGCAGTTTCCATCATACAGTGGTACCTCGGGTTAAGTACTTAATTCATTCCGGAGGTCCATTCTTAACCTGAAACTGTTCTTAACCTGAGGTACCACTTTAGCTAATGGGGCCTCCCACTGCCGCCTCGCTGCCGGAGCACGATTTTTGTTCTCATCCTGAAGCAAAGTTCTTAACCTGAGGTACTATTTCTGGGTTAGCGGAGTCTGTAACCTGAAGCGTATGTAACCTGAAGCGTATGTAACCTGAGGTACCACTGTATATGAAAATATAGCAAAACATTGAAAATTTCAAAAACCTCCCTATACAGTGTCTTCGAAAGGTTGTATAGTTACTTATCTCCTTGGCTCGGGGGGTCACATAATTCCATAGCCTCCAACATTTATCTGATGAAAATAGGGATGTCCTAGGGAAAAGAGGGACATTCCAGGATCAAATCAGAAACTGGGACGGTTTCTGTAAATCCAGAGCTGTCCCTGGAAAATTGGGGCACTTGGAGGGTCTGTGGGCGGGTTGGAACAATAGCGTCACCCTATTATGGCAGTGGCAAGCTCAGGGGGGCTTTTGCCTTTGCTGTACCACAGGTGTGCACACAGCTTTGAGGCCATCATCAGCCAGGAGCATCCCTGACCTCACTGCTGCCTAGTCCCACCCACCCTGTCCTGGTGAGCAATGGTTGCAGCTCCAAGAGGGTACCACTACCATCACAAACATATACATACTCACATCCCACTGTTGCTGGTGTACCAGTGGAATGGGGAAACTGTTTACAGATTTGTCATCTGTATGGGCTTGACGTGGGTGACGCTGTGGTGCAAACCACTGAGCCTTGGGCTTGCCGATCGGAAGGTCGGCGGTTCAATTCCCCACGACCGGGTGAGCTCCCGTTGCTCAGTCCCAGCTCCTGCCAACCTAGCAGTTCAAAAGCACGTCAAAGTGCAAGTAGATAAATAGGTACCGCTCCGGCGGGAAGGTAAAAGGCGTTTCCGTGCGCTGCTCTGGTTTCACCAGAAGCGGCTTAGTCATGCTGGCCACATGACCCGGAAAAACTGTCTGCGGACAAACGTCGGCTCCCTCGGCCGGTAAAGATAGATGAGCGCCGCAACCCCAGAGTCGTTTGCGACTGGACTTAACTGTCAGGGGTCCTTTACTTTTACCTTTTTATGGGCTTTATAGATGAACCCCCTGACATGATGCTGACTGGCAGCTGCGTGTATAACTGTTGCCCCTTTTTGGAAGGTTCTTAAAGGAGCTAACTTAACAGCACGCTGTAAAAGGTTTTGGCAGATAGCCCTAACAGGGAAAGTTAAATGTAAACAAAGAATAGCTAGAGGAAATAAGCACAGAGGCACATTTGCAAGAGATTGGTGGAGCTTTATTGCTTATGCAAGTATTTCAGATAACAGAAGGCAAGTCCTTAGGGTGTGCTCCAATGTATGGATTTGTTAAATGTTTCTTTTCTCTTTGTATTAATTCAAATACTGCATTTATTATAAAATTTTCTGCAGGGTCTGCATATAGGAGACTCTTGGTATTTTTGTTTCTGATTTTGCCCGGTGGCTCACGCTCCAGATTTTGTAATGTCCTTTTTCTCTTCTGTTCAATTTTTGATGGGTTATGTTTGTTGTGCAACTTACGTAATGAAAAGCATTTGAAATGTCTATATATAAAAAAGTAATGAGGAAACTGTAGCCGCCACCCCCCCCCCCGATGTTGTCAGATATCAACTCACATCCTCCCTGAACACTGACTATGTTGGCAGAGGCTACTCAGAGTTGGAGTTCATTCTTGTAGAATGCCAGGCATCAGGGGAGAGAATTCTAACATAGCCTTCTCTCTTAACGTATAGTTTTCTATCTGCTGTGATTTGTTTCTTTGTTTTGTAAGATGGGCATTCAATCAGTCTGAAGTGGCATGATCCAGATACAGGTATACCACCACAGTAGTGAATTCATCTGAAGATATCAGAGTTTTCTGGAACTGATTTTACTCAAAAAGGCTACGCACATTACTTTTTCAGCAGCCTTGTGAATATTTGGATTTTCTGCCTCTGGAAAACGAAATGTCTAGTGAGAGACCACTGCTGAAAGGGGAGCTTATATATTTCTTCATTTATTTCATATTCATATTCTCCATTTGTTTCTCAACTAAATAAATAGGTTAGCACAAGAATTATAAAACAGAATAGGAAAGGAACTTCATCTAGTAGCCAAATGCACAATAGCTAGATAAAAAATAGCATGGGAAAAACATTCATATTTTCTCCAATGGGAGCTTCCCTCCCTCTGTGCAAATAGCAGATGTGGGGACCTGATTTGTCTTGGGATGGGGGCAGGGAGAGGCTTAAAACCCTCCCCACTTACACCAGGATCCTGATCTTCATTGTGCCCATTATCTGTGAGATAAAAATCTTACACTCAAGAGCAAAACACATGACTAACCTAACTTGTAGTCTGGCCTCATTTGCAAACTCTGTCTGATCTGCATTCACAAAGCTACTACAGTACTGGGACTTAAGGGTGAAGCTAAAGCAGAGGCCAAGTTGGTGTCTTACTCTTGACAGGGAGGGGAAGGAATAAGCAACCAATGGAACTTGTGTATCTTGGCAAATGCACAGGAAATTCTTGGAAATGGGCATGTTAGGATCTGCAAAGGACCCCAGCATGGTTAAGTCCAGTCAAAGGCAACTAGGGGTTTGCAGCACTCATCTCGCTTTCAGGCCGGGGGAACTGGCATTTGTCCACACATCTTTCCTGGTCATGTGGCCAGCAGTACTAAACCGCTTCTGGCGCAACGGAACACAGTGATGGAAACCAGAGCGCACGGAAATGCCGTTTACCTTCCCGCCACAGTGGTACCTATTCATCTACTTGCACTGGCGTGCTTTTGAACTGCTAGGTTGGCAGGAGCTGCAACAGAGCAACGGGAGCTCACCCCGTTGCACAGATTCGAACTGCTGCCCTCCTGATCAGCAAGCCCAAAAGGGTCAGTGGTTTAGACCACAGCGCCACCCTCACTACAGCTTGGAGTGGTTTCAGGCTATTTTAGAAATAGCCACCAAGTATTATAAGCCTGATGCAAGGTTTTTTCTGGAGTCCACTGCAGAGGAAACGACTTACCTTAAATGGATAGAATATTGCTAGTAAGAAATAGTGGTTTAGTAGTTGGTGGTTCAAGCGCCCATCTATTTTCTCTGTGTCAGCAGCAGAGCTCTCTTTAGCTTACAGTGAGTACCTAAGTAGTTTAAATGGTGCACATGAAACCAAATCTAAGACAGAGGGAAAAAATCGCAGGAAAATAATAATCATAATGCTAAGACCCCCCCTGCTGTTCAGAAGCATCTCTCTTTCCCTAAAGTAGGCTGCATAAATATTGATCTTGACTTGGTGTGCCCTAGATTCATTTGCTCAGGCATTAATAAATATGCCGGAAAATGAAATCAATCTGGTTTTCCTCCAAGTAAATATATTCAGCTCTGAGTACACAATGAAAGCTTGGCAGTCTTGGCACTTGATTATGTAACAAAAATGGGTTATTTGTAGCTACCCGATATTTAAAAGGCATTTGCATTGCTTCCGATGCAAACAGTATTAACCATATTCAAATTGGGTTTCAGCCTGGTGGAGAGTGAAATATTTTCCTTCATTGCCTCCACATCTATTCACTCTGTTTTCAAGAGGATGGTCATCCAGTAGTCTGTGGATCAAATCCGCAACCCCAAAGGAATTTCGTTTGGCTTGTGGTAAGGTAAAGGACCCCCTACCATTAGGTCCAGTCGTGACCGACTCTGGGGTTGCGGTGCTCATCTCACTTTATTGGCCGAGGGAGCTGGCGTTTGTCCGCAGACAGCTTCCGGGTCATGTGGCCAGCATGACTAAGCCGCTTCTGGCGAACCAGAGCAGTGCACGGAAACGCCATTTACCTTCCCACTGGAGCGGTACCTATTTATCTACTTGCACTTTGTGCTTTTGAACTGCTAGGTTGGCAGGAGCAGGGACCGAGCAACGGGAGCTCACCCCGTCTTGGGGATTCGAACTGCTGACCTTCGGATCGGCAAGTCCTAGGCTCTGTGGTTTAACCCACAGCGCCACCCATGTCCCCTTGGGTTGTGGTAGTTCCACCTAATTTTAACCAAGGTGAAGATAAATGCTTCCCTGCCGTTTCACTCATACAAAAATGGGGTGGTGGTTGAACTGTCCTATGTCCATTTCAGAATCTCTCTTGGATTTTAAAGGCAAAGCCTCAACTCATGCACTTTGTAATTACAAAACCCGTTGTTAGATCAGCCTAGTAAATAAACCCACAAAAGTTACCAGCCTGCTGAGCTGGTGGAAGAAGAGGGGAGAACTCTGTCTCAGCTGCAGTAGCCTTCTTGTTGCTGCTGCTATTGTAATTATTGTTGTTTTACTTGGTGATGATGACAGGCAGAGTACCTCATCTCCCCTCCACTAGAGTGCATTGACACCAGATTTAGGGTGATGCAGGAAGTTCCCCGCACAGGGCACCAAGCCCAGGGGCTCAGTGGCGTAGCGTGGGTTGTCAGCACCCGGGGCAAGGCAAGTAATTTGCGCCCCCTAACCCGTGGATTTGCGCCCCCTAACCCATGGATTTGCCCTAACCCCAGATGTTGCGCCCGGTGCGGCCGGCCCCCCCTGCACCCCCCACGCTACGCCACTGCAGGGGCGCAAAATTGAGAAGATCCATTTGGGCGTGCAAACTTTGGCCTCGCACAAGGCACAAATATTTCAAAAGATGACCAAAGCCCACCCCTGCCTGCATGGAATTCCATGGACTCACCTGCAAGCAATTTTCAGTCACCTCTGACTGCTATGGCAGTGCTTAAGGCTGTGCTAGGTGGGTGCTAGGCAGGTGGCGCTGTGGTCTAAACAACTGAGCCTCTTGGGCTTGCTGATCAGAATGTCAGTGGTTCGAATCCGCTTGATGGGGTGAGCTCCCATTGCTCTGTCCCAGCTTCTGTTCGAAAGCATGCCAGTGCAAGTAGATTAATAGGTACTGCTGCAGCAGGAAAGTAAACGGTGTTTCCATGCGCTCTGGTTTCCGTCACAGTGTTCTATTGCGCCATAAGTGGTTTAGTCATGCTGGCCACATAACCTGGAAAGCTGTCTGTGGACAAACGCTGGCTCACTCAGCCTGAAGCGAGATGAGCGCCGCAACCCCATAGTCGCCTTTGACTGGACTTAATTGTCCAGGGGTCCTTTACCTTTTTACCTTTACTACTCTTCTCCTAACACTCCTGACTGTGTTTCAAGTTGCATCTTACGTTGCTGTACACATCACTACCTGATTTGTTTTCCTCACCTGTATCCCCCCCCCCAAAAAAATCCTATTCGATTAAGCTTTCATCTGTGGAATTGCAATGGATGCCTGAAGTGTACACACCTCTGCTTATCTGCACCTTACCTTTTTAAATTGGATGGAAGCTGGTTTCAAGGAAATCATATGAATCTGCAGCATTTCTCAAGAAATTACAAAAAACTGATGGATTGTGCGGCTTCTGTCTCCTTGGATTCAGACCCCAGTTTTGGGAGTGCACAACCTGTGTGTGTGTGTGTGTGTGTGTGTGTGTGAGAGAGAGAGAGAGAGAGAGAGAGAGGATTTTGAAATGTTTTGCAAAAAGCTGGAGTCTTCTTGTCCAGCTCATTTATTTGCAGAGCTGTGGGCGAGTGCAATGCCGTTCCAACTCTCATTAGATTACAAATGGAAACGAAGCAAGCAAAGTGATCTCCAGGGAAGGCTTCTCCTTTTGATTAAATAACCTAATAATTCAACACTACTCTCCTAACAGATAGCAATCTTTACTATGCCTTTGTGTAGTGGGGGCATTTGCAGGTAATGTTGAAGATTGTATGTCTAGAAGAAGGTGGCAGGCCTCTGTTTGCCCCGTACAGGAGGGCTAGCATCTTGTGCTTTGAAGAAAGAAATACTTTGTGACCATAAAATAAAAGTAAATAAATGTTTTCTGTTTGAATGTTTGTGGAAATCTGCATAAACCTCCTTAGTATATATCATTCTGATTTCACAAATTTGCTTTCTCCGCCCAATGTATGTTTTGACTAGAGGCCTACGGACCTAGATGTAGATAATTGCTAATCGTGACATGAAATTGCCTAATCTCTGCAGTTCCTGGTTATGTAAAGCTCTCCTTTCTAGCTACAGTGGTACCTCGGGTTAAGAACTTAATTCGTTCTGGAGGTCCGTTATTAACCTGAAACTGTTCTTAACCTGAGGTACCACTTTAGCTAATGGGACCTCCCGCTGCCGCCGTGCGATTTCTGTTCTCATCCTGAAGCAAAGTTCTTAACCCGAGGTACTATTTCTGGGTTAATGGAGTCTGTAACCTGAAGTGTCTGTAACCTGAGGTACCACTGTATTTCCTTTCCTTTCCCTTTTCTCTCTCTCAGACTTCTCCCTCTGGCTTGAGAAACAAATACGCTTTTCAGGTTATCCCGATAACCACAAGGATCAGAAACTGAGTGCCTCGTAACAATTACCACAGGTGATGTTCCTTGAGGTTGAACGTGGCCTCTCAACCTGACCCTCAGAACTCACTGCATGATGAACAATCCTTTTACCAAAAGACATACAATGCTGTCCAGACACCACTTCTATCACAGTGCAGATACGATTATTACACCAGTGAAATTCTCCCTACTCATAGAGAAATCCCTGTAGGTCAACTCCCGCAGAGTTCTTTGCATGTCGGGTGTGAAGTGGCCTGCTGGAGCAGAGTGTTGCTGAGGCAAGTTAAGGTATTCTGTTGTGAAGCCAGTGAGCTGTGGGCCTGAGGATTTGTGCCAATGATCACACAGCCAAAGGCTGCTTTATATTTAGCTGCATCCTGACCATATAGGCAATGGCGCACCTAGGCAATGTTTTATATTTAGTTGCATCTAAAACGCATTTGCAAAATTACTCCATGGGACGGAATCCAGGGTTACAAAAATTGCTTACTTAGGATAGTTGTCAAGCTCAGCTGTGCTAAGGAATGAGAATACTAGCTTGCTCTCTCTATATATATATAGATATATAGGAGTGTGTGTGTGTGTGTGTGTGTGTGTGTGTGTATAATTGATGAGAACTCATAATAACCTAACAAGCATTGTAACTGTTAAGTTGTGGGTGAACATATCAGACGACACAGCGATTCTTCAAACAGCTCTTGTTTATTCACAGGCCAGAACAGAACTGAACTGAAGAGTTCAGCCAGCCTGCTTATATAGAGCTCCACTAGAACGGAACAGTAACCATTTTCTGTAACTAGCCAATCACTGAACGTCACTTTCGATCCCTGATTTGCATATGTGGACCTGAACTATCTACAGTATCCCCCTGCTGGCCCAGGGTGAGAACTTCAGTACATAACAGTAACTGAGTCTTTATCAGCATTGAGGGGCAAGGGGCAAGAACACAGAAGATCACCTGGACTGAATCAAGCAGCTTGTCCACTTCCTTGAGCCTTACTAACTGAAATGCATCCAACACAACAGGACTAGACACTTGAGATCCAAATGATTCAACTGGAGTCAAGGTCCTGGTGGATGCAGGCAATTTTATCTTCAGGTTGCTTTGCCAACAGGTCACAGTGAGCCAACTGTTGCCTCTCCCTTCTTCTTTGGAATAGACTGCAAAAGGTCCCCTATTACCTGGGAAAATTCTGCTGGGTACCACAGTAAGGATGCAGTGAAGGCAGCAAATTATTCCTTCTGTGGACTCTAATGTTAGCATTGGCCACTGGTATCTTTAGATGGGTTTACATCCCTGTATTGCTTTGTGAGTCTTTCACAAACACTTGCAATCTTTATTTTACTCTGCTAGAAGTTGTTTGCTTAACGTTTGCTGGCGCTTGTGTGTTTTCCATTCTGAAAATTGCTGACCAGTTGCCTACATGAATAAAAAGGAGTTTTGTGGCGCCTTTAAGACTAACAGATTTATTGGAGTGTCAGGTTTCATGGGCCCAGAGCCCACTTCATCAGAAATAGAAAGTGATAATCAAAATGGGTTGGTAGATAGATAGATCTACCCTGAGAGAAGAAGAAACTAATTTTACAAAGTGAGGCCAAAAAGTCAAGCTATTAGCGGTAGGTGTGTCATAGTACTTAGGCAGTTCACAAATCAACACAAAATCCAGTTAAATATCAGTATTTCCAATTTAATTACCAATTTATTTGGTATCTGAAGATGCGTGCATGCACACGAAAGCTTATACCCAGAACAAACTTAGTTGGTCTCTAAGGTGCCACTAAACATTTTATTTATTTATCCCAATTTAATTGTTATGGTGGATAGATGCCTTTGAGTCTGTTATAGCAGAACTGACACCTTAAAGACTAACAGATTTATTGTGTCATATGCTTTTTTGGGGGGGGGACAGAACCCACAACAGGTGCACAAAACATTGATGGGTTGCCAAGTGTCCCAATTTTTAGATGCCATTCCTTTGTTTTAAGGTGTCTTCTGTTTGAAAGCCTTCCTGGTCTAAGTCCAACTTAAAAAACTATTTCTATTTAAATTTGAGGAATTATTTCTAAATTTGCCTCTGTATATATAAATAATCTTAAGTTCCAAGTATATATATCTGGAAGGTGGACTGTAAGCAGTAAGGTCAGAGAGAAATGAAATGCAACAAATAGAGAAAGTGGCAATTAAATTAGAGCTAGCATTTATGCAAAGAAAGCTCACATACCCTTTGCAAGAGCAGTGGATAGGTGTGGTTGTACAATCAACTTAACATTCATTCTGTTCTTAACATTCACTCTGCTCCTCACCCTTCAAGCTCTAATTGAATTCTCTCTGTCTATACTTTTTGCATTTCATTTCCCTCTGACCTCACTGCTTACAGTTCCACCCCTGTCCTCTGTACCCGCAACTAAGGAGGATGCTTCATGGACCTGAAGAGAAAGCATATGTCATTTTTAAAAAGTTGTTAGTCTTTAAGGTGCCATGAGACTCTTCGATGTTTAGGACACATAAGGATAATTACCATGGTTGTCTGTGGTTAATTCCCCCTGTACACCAATCAATTGCCTTTTCATCAGTTAATCCTTAAATCGAAATGCATTTATGTGTCATTATAAAAACTGTTTCCGGTGCCTTTTTGGAACAACTTTTGATTACTAGGTGGTCAGTTGATAGAAGGTTGGTTTTAACATACCATTCTGAATCATTCGTGATGTTAACACACTCAGACCAAAATATAAACAAGTGTGCTTGGAAAGTTCAGTCCCACTGATAAAAGTGATTAATCAAATAAAGCTTTAGATAGAGCCATAGAATCAAAGAGTTGGGACCCTGAGGATCATCTAGTTGAACCCGCTGCAATGCAAGAATATGCAGCTATCCCTTATGGGATTGAACCTGCAACCTTGGTGCTATCAGCCCCATGCTCCAGCCAACTGATGGATAAAGCTTGCAGCCCTAATAACCAAAGTGTGAAACTGGAGAGGTGGTGATGTATTTTTCTTCTTTCTGGCAGCAAACTTTGAGGTTCCTACAATTTCAATGCCGCTACTACTTCTGCAAGTAAGTGACTTCAGCCTTGCAGCCAACCTTTGCATTAACTGTTATAACAGTCAGCTTTGCTTTGCTGGCTGAAAATGCATTCAGAAGGCTTGTTGGAGAAAAAGGTTCTTTTCTGTCTGCTGTAATGATGATGTCTCTCGCCTGTTGCCAATATCTCTCACTTTAGGACAGAACGTAGCATTTTCGAACAAACATTTGGCAGAATGTTTTGCTGCAGCCTTACACAATGATCGTCGGCGGGAGGAGATGCACGCAGCTACAAGCAGAAGCTGCAGTTATTAATCAATCTGTGAACAGTGAAACCCTCCGGCTTCCTCTGGAGGAAGATCTGAAAAGGCTCTGTGATGCCCTCCAGTATTTCAAGACGTAGTTTGAGCTAATGAACCAGGGGTATCTTGGTCAAGGGAAAAGCCCATAAAATTGGGTCATCCCAGAGATGGGGGACCTGTGGCCTTCCACATGTCATTCGATGCCAACTCCCATCAGCTCCAGGCCCATTAAGTGACATGTGGCGGCCACCTCAGGCAGCGCCCCACAAGGAGCAGCAAGGCTTTTCTGCTGCCCAGATCTGCCTCTGGGACAGAGAGGGACCGGTGGCAAAGCTCTGAGAGGATGTGTGTGAAAATCCAAGGAGGGATAGGTCTTGAACATCTGGCAATGAAGTTTAGTTTGCCTAGCACACGTCTGTACAATATAGTGTCAGAAAATGCTTCTTCAGTATCATCTACTTGATAACCTGTTGTCATTGGTGTGTCTACAGGTTTAGTTTGGTTAACACATCAGCCATTTTCTGTGACAGGCGATGCCTTCATCCTACCTCCCACCAGTCAAGTCCTGTGTAGGTTGAATGCCCCCTAACAGTGTGCAGAGCTGCACATGCCGTACAGGAAGGCATCTAGGTGAGGTGGGAGGAGAGGGGAACAGATGAAGGCAGGATTGTGTGTCTGAATGGGGCAACGTGAGTTGGGCTGTGACTGAGAGGTGGCACTGTTTGATCTTGGACAGGAAGGCGCCATGGACCAGTTCTGGCAGAGTGTCCTGGCTCTCCTCACCCAGCTTGAAACTGGACTTGTTACCACGTCTAGCAGCTTTGAAAGCTTTATTGAGCAAATCACTACAGCATCCCAGTGCGGGACTGCAGGTTACAAGTCGGTGAAGCAAGCCAGGGTAATAGCAATACTTGGTATAGCTAAGACGCTGGCACACCCCATGAACTCTCCTTTGGAAGAGTAGGGTGGGCACCACTAATCACAGGTTTTACATCCCAAACCTCTGGACTGGGCCAGCAAGCAGCTACTCCTCCGCAGAGAATGCCCTGCAAAGTTTGTTTGTGGCTGGTGTGGTTGTCATAACGTCATTGGAAGTATAGATGGCTTGAAGCCAGATTGTTCCCCAGATGCCTCTCTGGGAGGGAGGCCTCCTTGCTAACAAAGGCAGGCACCAGAAGTGCCGCTCCATCTGGTGGTGTCCAGCTTGGGCTATCTGGTTTCACCAGGGCCGAGTTCTCCTCTGACAACCTGCTTGTCTTTTCCCTGGCATCCATCTCTGTTCCTTCCACTGGTGTAGAAACGGCTGGCTGTTGTGTTTTGATGGAATATATTCCACTGTACAAAGGTGATGGCTTGTGGCCTACAAGGAAATGTGACCGTTGGGCCGAAAAAAACACTCCACTGGGAATGAATGAATGAATGAATAACTTATTCCATATGAATCTTCTGCAGATGGTGGGGGGATGTGGAGGAACTCAACACTTCTTGCACTTCTGGTATATACTCTGCCCAGAGGCAGAAGACAAGAATCTCCCTGAAGTGAGATGCATGAGCACAAGGTGCGAATTTGTCGGTCTCACAGCAGAAAACAATTTGGGATGATATGTGCTTTGTACTTCAGACTAGGGGGGAAAATGGGAATGGTTGAAATGACCTTAGAACAGGGGTCAGCAACCTTTTTCAGCTGCGAGCCGGTCCACCGTCCCTCAGACCATGTGGTGGGTCAGACTATTTTTTTTGGGGGGGGGGAATGAACGAATTCCTATGCCCCACAAGTAACCCAGAGATGCATTTTAAATAAAAGCACACATTCTACTCATGTAAAAACACCAGGCAGGCCCCACAAATAACCCAGAGAAGCATTTTAAATAAAAGGAAACATTCTACTCATGTAAAAACACCCTGATTCCCGGACCGTCCGCGAGCCGGATTTAGAAGGGCCTTAGGTTGCCTACCCCTTTCCTAGAACAATGCCAGATTTCTGAGTGAATACAGAATAAGGTGCTTAAAAGCGAAACAAAACGTATCAAAATGCCTGAGACATTCTGCTCCCTGAGGCAAATTCCTTGTCAGTCAAGTAGCACAGCACCCGAGTTTGGCACAAGAACCATGCGAGTAAGAATGCAACAACTATGAATGGAATAGAATTTGCTGCCCTTTTATGACATCTAAAACCAGCGGCCTGACTCCGCCTAATGATAGGGATAGTCCTGAGGGGTATTTGTGGTGATGCTGATACAGAAAATAGAGTTGGGTAAAGATATGACATACCACCAAAAAGCCTGTCATAACATTCAGGCTCATGTGACACGGGGCTTATTCTAATCTGTGAGCTAAACCTAAGTAAGTCTATCTGCCTTTCTTTTTAGCATTGGCGCAGTTTGTGCAATTTTCCTTCATTCATTCATGCTTGGCAGGGGGTTGGACTCGATGGCCCTTGTGGTCTCTTCCAACTCTATGATTCTATGATTCTATGATTCTATGATCAGCTAGTATTGGAAAGACTGCACTGAGAGAGTCATTAATAAAAGACTGATCCTGTAGTGCAGGGAAAAGAGCAACAGGGAATATTTATTCATTGGTCCAGTGAACTGGTATTGCACAATGGCAAAGACTGCAATCCTGCACCCACTTACCTGGGAGCACATTTAAAGCATTCTCCCCCGCAATTAATAATAATAATGACTGGAACTGTGGTTTGATAAGGCTGCTGGTAATTTTAGCTCTGTAAGGGATAAACTCTTTCTCTCTGTGTGTGTCTGTGCGCTTTTAATATATGAGGCATATACAGCCAAACTCTGTGGGACTTAACTTCTGAGTGGACACATGTAGGATTGTGCAGTAATAACCACAGAAGTATTTCATCTCTGGTTCTCAACTGAACTTTACACACCCCAGGTTTGAATCATCTGTATTGAAATTAATACTACCGTAACACGACTGAAACTACTGAACTAAATCGAAACCGCAACTGAACACCTTCAACTTGTTTTGGTGGTGGACTGATCCAGTGTTGCACCCCTGAAATGTCACAAACATCAGAGCTTGCTTACATCAGCGGAGTCCCTATTGGGCAGCATCTCTGCAGAGGCTGAGTCGGGTGTGTGCGAATGTGAGCCGGCTAGTCCTTGATTCCAAATCTCGGTTCAGACCCAAACACAGAATGTGGTCTTAAAGGAGCCACCATTATCTTAGTCAGCAATCCTCCCCAGTCTGGGTTATTGGGGATAGTAATACTGCCTAAACTCACAGGGCGGTTGTGCAAGGTTTATTGAGACAATTCCAGATCTCAGCACAGCACCCATCCCAGATGTCAAACATTAGCAGTATTATCTGCCTATATGACACTGTTGTAGTGCTGTCGTTACTTGTTTAAAGAGTGCCCCACAAAACGACAATTTCACAAAAATAAAGCAAGCACGTCTCCCTGCCCCAAGGAGCTTATAATCTAAAAATAAGACAAGGAGGAGATAGCAAAGCAGGGGATATAGGACAAGAACATGAGGATTGTGGGCAATAACCCACTTAAATATGAAAAAGACAAATAATGGTTGTTTCTATGTTTAGACAATATTTTTATAGTTTTAAGTGTGATAAATAAGTTACTGGGGATAACAGGAAAATATTACGGTTGTTGTTTTCGAAACAGGAGAAAGATGGGAATGTTGGGATAACACTATATTTGTTTGATTTGATTTTTGAAGCTGTTAGTAGTTACATACTTTTTACTTGCTGGTTTTCAGGTGGATGAGCTATTATACTGAAGGTATTACTCAATGTTCTCCTCTGCAAACTTGAGAACCCTGTATTTGAAAAGGGACTCATGGCACATAAATACCCAAAGAATAACTGCATTTTGAAGATTAATCTTTTAACGAGTGCAATTTGCAACAGTCAATCCATCTCCTCAGGGAACTTGGAATTGTTGCCCTGCAAGGGGAATAGAGATTTCTCAGCATCCATTGCAAGCGACAATTCTCAGGTTTCATCTGGGGCAGTCATGACTGTTTAAATTGGTATGGTTTTGCTTTAACTGTATAGTGCAGATGGGACCTAAGTCTCAGGTTGATTTAAGGGACTGGAAAAAAGCTGCATGCTTGTTTACTGGGGAGTAGGTTCCACCATGTTCCATGGGACCTAGAACCACCCATTATTTTGACAAATGTGTTTCACAAGGAAATTCGTGAGTAGGTGGCAGGGGTGCTTAACTCTGACCAGAGAAAACACATTAAAAATACAACCTATGCTCTTTGTAACAGAAACAGATACAGGGTATATTCACAAAATCACTTTCTCTGCATCCAGTGTGCTCCCACTGATAATTTTAGAAGTCCCATTCACATGATGTTAGACATAATACACATTGATCCTATAGCTTCTTAATGAATATTGCTGTGTGGCGCGTTTCCCCCCCCCTCAAACCAGCTTCAATCCGATTAGAAAACTTGATGCGGAGTAAGTGGTAATGTGAACATACCCTAACAGACATTGCACATCAGTTCCCCCCCTCTGATGTGAGCAACACCATGCAAATATGGCTTGAAACACAGTGGGGGTGAAATGACCTCACTGCATTTCTAGCCAATAATATGGGCAGGCTCATAGTGATTTTAGCTGTCCCACCTCTGTTCCCTTCCAGCCTTGTGTTGACTTCCCGATCGCAAAATAAAGTGTGGAGAAGTCAATACAGAGTTTCAGTGGCCTCTGCAGATGTTGCAAACAAATCCTGATGTTACCAATTCTGGTGACGTTGGAGTGTGCCACCACGGCTATATGTTAATAGAACAGAAACAAAAAAAAACCAGCCCATTGAAATTCACATTATCAACTTGGAGCATTCATTTGGATAATGCTAGCTGTGAACGTGGGAGCAGGCCTAGCTCTAGCTCCCTGCACTTTGAGGATGGCCTTGGGCAAGGTGACTTCTGGCAGCTCAAGCAATTCTCTGTCAGTGCTTTGGGAAGGGGAAAAAAGGACATATACAGCTAGACATTTTGCTGCTTGCGAGGAGCAGCAAATCACAACACACACACACAGAAACATGGGCTGGCCAAGTTACTTTGGCTACTGAGACAAAATCACCCAAGTACCTCTCTCTCTGGAGAAAAATGCAGCAAGAAACTTAGTAAATAATGTTTGACTGCCCTTCAATGGTACCCCAAACCACCCTGCCTAATGGTAGGACATGTGTTGATTGTAAACCGGTGTTTTCCTTACTTTTAATGCCTGAAATCCGTTATTCTTTTTAAATTTAGAAACAGATACACACTTTGTTTTTACATCTGAGAAAGATTTATTTTTTTAGTGTTTGAATGAATCCTCTGCAGAAGAAAACTAAATCAGAGCAGTTAATGATTCCTCCTCCTCCATAATTGTGGGCTCATAAGAACATTTATTCTTACTTATAGTAAGCCAATGTGCTGTGGCAGTTTGGGAATCGCCCCTGAAAACCCTTGGTGAATGAGTGCCCCACTGGTGGTGGTGGTCTGGCAGAGGAGGGTGGCACTTCCTGTTTTGTCCCAAGTGGCAAAATGGGACATACCACCCCTGACCTCAGGATTCCAGAACTTATAGCTGTCAGTTCTGAGGGAAGGCAAGCAAGGACCGAACCCAAAGGGTGCTCATCAACGGTTCCTCTTCATCCTGGAGAAGAGTGACTAGTGGGGTGCCACAGGGTTCTGTCTTGGGCCCGGTCTTATTCAACATCTTTATCAACGACTTGGATGATGGACTCAAGGGCATCCTGATCAAATTTGCAGATGACACCAAACTGGGAGGGTTGGCTAACACCCCAGAGGACAGGATCACACTTCAAAACGACCTTGACAGATTAGAGAACTGGGCCAAAACAAACAAGATGAATTTTAACAGGGAGAAACGTAATGTATTGCACTTGGGCAAAAAAAATGAGAGGCACAAATACAAGATGGGTGACACCTGGCTTGAGAGCAGTACATGTGAAAAGGATCTAGGAGTCTTGGTTGACCACAAACTTGACATGAGCCAA
This sequence comes from Podarcis filfolensis, assembly GCF_964270895.1. Lineage (NCBI taxonomy): Eukaryota > Metazoa > Chordata > Lepidosauria > Squamata > Lacertidae > Podarcis > Podarcis filfolensis. The sequence continues at coordinate 24,934,368 of NC_139603.1, forward strand.
CAGTGTGACGCGGCAGCTAAAAAAGCCAATGCAATTCTGGGCTGCATCAATAGGAGTATAGTATCTAGATCAAGGGAAGTAATAGTGCCACTGTATTCTGCTCTGGTCAGACCTCACCTGGAGTACTGTGTCCAGTTCTGGGCACCACAGTTCAAGGACACTGACAAACTGGAACGTGTCCAGAGGAGGGCAACCAAAATGGTCAAAGGCCTGGAAACGATGCCTTATGAGGAACAGCTAAGGGAGCTGGGCATGTTTAGCCTGGAGAAGAGGAGGTTTTTTTTTTTTTTATAATATTTTTATTTTTCCATATAAACACAATACAACAAACATAAACATACAAAAACAAAAACAAAACAAAAAACATGTATCATTTCATATCCTAATTTCATATCCTATCTTCCCCGACTTCCTCATGCCTCCCCTTTCTGTATTCCAAATTCTTATCGATTGTTCAGCAAATCTTCCCTTATTTTAATTTAAATTTAGACTATTCTTCCTTATTCTCCTTGTCTTAACCATTACTAATAGTAACCATTTACTTTCCAGTCCAACATCATTCTAACTTTCATTAACTTTGTAATATTTCTTTAAATAGTCCTTGAATTTTTTCCATTCTTCTTGCGCTGCTTCTCTTCCCTGGTTTCGGATTCTGCTCGTCATTTCTGCCAAGCCCATATAGTCTATCACCTTCATCTGCCATTCTTCCAGTGTGGGTAGTTCTTGCGTCTTCCAGTACTTCGCAATAAGTATTCTAGCTGCTGTTGTAGCATACATAAAGAAAGTTATGTCCGTCTTTAACACCCCTTGGCCGACAATACCCAAGAGAAAGGCCTCTGGTTTCTTGGGGAAAGTATATTTAAATACCTTTTTAAGTTCATTATAGATCATTTCCCAGAATGCCTTAATCTTCGGGCAAGTCCACCAAAGATGAAAAAATGTACCTTCAGTTTCTTTACATTTCCAACATTTATTGTCAGGCAAATGGTAAATCTTTGCAAGCTTGACTGGGGTTATGTACCACCTATATATCATTTTCATAATGTTTTCTCTTAAGGCATTACATGCCGTAAATTTCATCCCGGTGGTCCACAACTTTTCCCAATCAGCAAACAAAATATTATGACCAATGTCCTGAGCCCATTTAATCATGACCGATTTAACCGTTTCATCTTGTGTATTCCATTTCAGCAGCAAATTGTACATTTTGGACAAATTCTTAGTACTGGGTTCTAACAGTTCTGTCTCCAATTTTGATTTTTCCACCTGGAAGCCAATTTTACTGTCCAGTTTAAACGCTTCATTTATTTGATGATAGTGCAACCAGTCTCTCACCTTCCCTTTTAATTTCTCAAAACTCTGCAATCTCAATTTGTCCCCTTCCTTTTCCAAAATTTCCCAGTATCTTGGCCACGAGAAGAGGAGGTTAAGGGGTGATATGATAGCCATGTTCAAATATATAAAAGGATGTCACATAGAGGAGGGAGAAAGGTTGTTTTCTGCTGCTCCAGAGAAGCGGACACGGAGCAATGGATCCAAACTACAAGAAAGAAGATTCCACCTAAACATTAGGAAGAACTTCCTGACAGTAAGAGCTGTTCGACAGTGGAATTTGCTGCCAAGGAGTGTGGTGGAGTCTCCTTCTTTGGAGGTCTTTAAGCAGAGGCTTGACAACCATATGTCAGGAGTGCTCTGATGGTGTTTCCTGCTTGGCAGGGGGTTGGACTCGATGGCCCTTGTGGTCTCTTCCAACTCTATGATTCTATGAGGACCCACTGCCCAGCTGGGGCTCGCTAGTTTGGGGAGGAGTTGCCTGATTCCTCAGCTGGAGTAGGCTCAGGCCAGGTGGGGGTCACATGCCTCATCAAGCCTAGAAGGTATAACAGGCCTGTGTCCTGGCCAGGCAAGGTGGGGCTTGCTAGCTCTGGAAGGAAGTGGGCCAGGCCAGCTCAGCTCTCCTGACATATTATTTGTGAGTTCTGGCTGCAAAAAAAAAAGCCCTGGCTGTAGTGATGTTTTGCTGGGTGCTATCTCCCTCCATGCCTCTACTTCCATTTTGTTTCCATCAGCCCAAAGGAAAGGCTGCAGTCTGCCTTTCCCCACAACCAGCTGCTGAAGGCACATTTGTTATTTCCATTTTTACAATCAAAACAGCTCTTTTGCACAGAAATGCATGCGCACAAAAGAGCAGTATTAAAAAACAAAAAGTTTCCCTTGCAGGTGGACTGATTCCGCGTTTCACCCGTGGAGTTATCACAGCCAACGGCAGAGCTTGCTTGCATGCATTAGCCGAGCCCGTTTGACAGCGTCTCTCTGCAAAGGTTAATTCGTACGCTCGTTTAAAAGCAAAAGTTCCCACTCTGCAATGATATGCAAAGGTTAAGGGCGGGCAGGTACGCCCGGAGGGGGGGGGGGTCAAGGGCAACTGCAACATCGGGCAGTAGGCGGGCAGGAGCAAGCAAGGGCGGGAGAGGCCCGGCTCCCGCCCGACGGGAAGGGCGCGGTGCCTTGTGGGATACGTAGTCTCAGCTGGTAGCTCCTCGCGGAGGCCTCGCCGGGCCCGAGGACTACATTTCCCGGCAGCGTCGGGCTTCCCACGCTCCTCCTCGTGGGCGGGTGGGTAAAGGGAGAAAAGCGGCGCAGGTTGTCACGTTTTGTTTATCGCCGGAGCCCCGCCCCCTGCTACCTCACGAGGGATGGCGTCACCCCCCCTCCTCATGAATATTGAGAAGGCGTTGCTAATAGAGGGAACTGGGAGGCGGGGTGCAAGAGACGAAAAATCGCGCCGCTCCGACGAGGCCTGCTGCAATTAATATTCATAAGGAGCCTCCGAAGTGGAGGCCGGGCCGGGTCGGGTGGGAGGAGGACGACGACGAGGAGGCGGTGGCTGCTTGCTTGCTTGCTGCTGCTCCTGATCCTCCCCCCACCCTCCAGTCCCTAATGGCGCTGGCAGCAGCTGCGCGGCGGCGGCGGCGGGCTTGAGCCGAATGGAACGCGGCGACAGCGACGGAATGTTCGCAGTTGCTACATAATCGCGCCCCCCCCGCCCCCCGCCCGCCGCTTTGGAACGCGGCGTGTCTCCGCGTTCCACAATGGAACCTGCGCAGCAACCTCAGCGCGGGAGCAGGGCAGCGGCCCCGACGGCCGGCAAGCGGGAGCGGCCCGGCTACGCGGGCCAGGCCGGCACCGAGGGCGGAGGACCCGGCCCGCTGAGAAGCGGCGAGGCAGCAGCAGCCGTTGCTGTCGCAGCAGCAGCAGAGGGTGTAGCCGGGGGCGGCCCGCAGCGGCGAAGGAGGCGAGGGGCCGCGGCTGGCGGCGGCGCGGCTTCCCTCACGCTGGCGGCCAACGGGACTCCGGCAGCGGCGGCCGTCCCCAGCAGCGGCGGCGCCAACTCGCTTCTGCTGCGGAGGGGCAGGCTGAAAAGGAACCTCTCGGCCGCCGCCTCCTCCTCGTCGTCGTCGTCTTCCTCCTCGGCCGCCGCCGCCGCCGCTGCTGCTGCCGCCTCGCTGGGCACCCGCAGCCTGGATCGGAAGGCGCTGCTCCTGCTGCCCAAGCCGCCCCGGCAGCTCCAGCCTCTGCAGCCGCCGGAGCGGGACTGGGTGCGACGGGACCTCCAGCGGGGATGCGTCCATGTCTACTACTACTACCACCACCACCACCATCACCAGCAGCGAGGGGGCGGCGGCGGCTGCTACCTGCGGCCGGTGCTTTGCACCCTGGAGACGACGGCGGCCGAGGTGGCGTCGCGGTTGTTGCAGCTCGGGCACCGTGGAGCGGGCAGCAGCGCCGTCCGGGTCTTGGGGAAGGCGGCGGCAGCAACCACCGCAGAGGCGCGCGGCCCCCATGAAGAAGAAGGGGAGGAAGAGGAGGAGGATGAAGGAGAAATGGACGGCGATTTTGCGGCAGACCCGTCCGCCGAGCCCGGGGGATCAGAAGAGGCGCTGCCCGGCCCCGCGGAGGCTTTGACTTGCCCAGCTGGCAGCCTGACTCCGATACCGGCCGGGAGGAGGCCGCGAAACCGTCGGGGGACCCCCAGCGGTTTGGGGGGCGGCGGCGAGGCGGCTCCCCGACCGGGGCGCTTGGCTCTCGGCGGCGGGGAGAACGGCCGCGCCGGTGGCCGCCCCTGCCTGTCGCCCTCCGACTGCAGCCCCGGGCGGGCCTTTCCTCCTCCGCCACCTGCGCAGCTCTACCTGTCGGGCCCGCCGCTCTCCTGCCCGTCCCTCCTGGGGGGCTCGGACACGGAGAGCTTCAGCCCCAGCGCGGAGAGCACCTCGGACCGGCTGGACGCCTACAGCGGCGGCGGCGGCTCCTCGTCTTCGTCGGAGGAGTTAGAGGCGGACCCTCCTCCTCCTGGGCCGGCAACGGCGGAGGGGGAAGGGGCCGGATCGGGGCCTGGCAGGAGCCGCCGGGCCCGGCTGGGCGGCCTGCCGTCGGCGCACGCGGAGAACCCTCGGGGGGGCAGAGCTGCGGGGGAGTCCCCCGGCGCAGGGAAGGCGCCGGGAGGGGATCCCTCTTCCGCCGGGGATGCCGCCGCCGCCTCCTCCCCGCCGCAGCCTCCGGCCTTGTATGTGCAGCTGCATGGGGAGACCGCCCGCCGGCTGGAGCCTCACGAGCAGCCCTTGCAGGTCCAAAACGACTACCTCTCGCAGCTGGGCTTCCGGGACCTGTGGCGGGTGCAGGAGGAGGGCATGGACTCGGAGACCGGCTGCCTCATCCGCTTCTATGCAGGTGGGTGAGGAAGGAATTATGTATGAAGGGGTGTGTGTGTGAAAGGCGCGCATGCTTGTTTTCGTGTTCACAGGACAGCGTGGATGCTACCCAACCTACTACACCCTTGGTGCGCTTCCTCAGAAATGAGGGTCTGCTGCAGAAATGGAGAAAATGTGAAAATCTGTTCCCGATCTGCAGGTTAATTGATGGAGTGAGCAAACAATATTGATGCATGAACTAAAGGCCTGTGTGTGTGGGAGGTTTGGGGAGAGGGGTGTGATCACATCTTGCAAAGGTGGCAAATGTTTCCCGGCCTTGGCATTGTCATGCTTTGGGAACTTTCCAGTGGAGGTCAGAAGTTTTGGGATTCTGACACCATTCAGTCATTTCCCCCAGTCATTTTATCTGAAGAAGTGTGCATGCACATGAAAGCTCATGCCAAGAACAAACTTAGTTGGTCTCTAAGGTGCTACTGGACATTAAATTTTTTTTTTTTTTAAAAAAATATATTTCTACTGCGTCAGACCAACAAGGCTACCTACCTGAATCTAGAGTCATTTCCCCCAGTCTGTTTTATAGCTGGGTAAGGGCCTTGGAGAGGGGGAGGTAAGAGTTGCAAAAGGGGTGTTTGGGGAGGACCTGTTGGAAACTGTAGCTCAGCTCACCTTGAAAGCTGTTTGCTGCTTAAGTGCTCTTCAGGTACTTCAGGCTAACATGGAAAGGTTGTCCTCTGGGTCTTCCTTTATGCTACGGTCTTAAAACAATATACACAATATACGTATACGCTGGAGGTGAGGTTCTTTGTAATTGCTGGGTTTTTGCTTCCACGTAAACATGCTTGGAATCGGAATACCATTGTGTAGAAGCATTTTCTCCCCCTCCTCTGTTCACCTTCAAAAAGCTACGCACAGAGGCATCATTGTGCTTTTTAGCTGTTTTGTTCAGCTACCTGTGATAGGATCAAGTGGCTATTTTACAAGTACCTGCTGTAGCAAAAATAAAAATGCAGAGTCTTGCCAGATGGAAAGAGTGGGTTATCTCCTCTTAACAAGAATTGTTATCATTTTTCCAGGGCAAATTTGCAAATATGGTATATTAATGAAATATCACATGTCTTAATCTGCTGAGTACACAATGTATGGTTCTCTACCTATTTGTAATGGGGTGGGCGTCTAGATCTAAGGCCTAGTTCCAGAGTCTGTTCAACCAGTGGACTCCATGATATATGTATGGGATTGTGTTTCTTTACATAGTTGTGGGAGCGAGTCCAATGAAGTCTATGAGATTTATCTACACAGCATGGTTTAAGATTGGATTCGCAATATAGACTGAAGGCAGGCTTTTGTCTTGGTGCCTGGACTTGGTCAATAACAGCACCCGAAAGTTCCTGTCTTGTCAACAACATTTATATTGGTGTTGCATGTTTAACTGCCATATAGATTTCCTTTACTGCTTGAAAATGTGCACATAGGAAGGTGAGTCATGCTTTGAATGACCTTTCGGATGAGAGGAGGAGCTCTGGGCTGTGCCATAATTGATCTTTCTGTTAAGGCGCTGTAGTTTCAGGGTTAAATTGGATGCCCTGTGTTTCGTTTTGGGTGAAGCTCTCTTTCCTTGTATTGCTTGTTCCGTACAAGATGTGGGAAAGCTGCAAAGCCTGGACCCACCTGAGTGAGCTGAGCTGTCTCTAGACAGATGTATTTTTTCAGCTTTTCCATTTCAGTTTTTAAATACGCTTTGCTTTCTTTGAATATCAGGCAGGCCTGATACCGCAGAAGCCAAATGTAGCTCAACAGCCCCTTTTTGTCCGTATTGTGAGCTCCCTGATGTTCAATCACCATTCCTACCATTTGCCATCCTGGACAGGTGGCCAAACGAGACCCTGGCTGAGCTGTCTTCAGCTTGAATGCGTAACAGTTGTATAAGCCAGTTTTTAAGGAAATGTTTTGCTGGTCTATGTAGGCCGAGAATAGTTGTAGAGGAACAGGAGCTGAAGACAGCCTTGGTTCCAAGTTTCTGTTGTGTGTGAACCGCACGGATACAATCCATACATTTGAAATCTAAATAAGGCCTTTTCTTGTATGTTGCTGCTTCTCTTCGTAATCAGATACAGGTACGTACTGTCTATTCTGTAATCTTTATTATTATTATTATTATTATTAATGCAGCATTCCTCATCCTGATGACTTTAATATCTTTTGGACTCCAATTCCCATCAATCCCAGCTAGTTTAACCAATAGTTGTGGATGATGGGAGTTGTAGCCTTCTAACATAAGGGGCGGATGAAGTTGGTGAAGGTCAATTGAATGTAATGAGAGTCGGTGGAACTAAGACTCGAGACACCCAGGTTCAAATAGCTGCTTAGCAGGGAAGCTCACTGGGTTGCCTTGGACCAGCCTTCTCAGACTAATCTACCTTGCAAGGTTGTTGCCTGTAAACAGGCATGTTCCCACTGTCATGCAAACAATTCTCCTCTAGCAATTGTCACAATCATGGTGTGATATTAAGCAGTTGTGTTTGCAAGCTATCTTAGTAGCTATTGTAGACTTGAATGCGATTTTTATTTTTTGTGCAGTATGTAAAATCCTTTGCCTCTTAAAGACTTACCAAATTGAGCCCCGGGGGAGAAGAGAAGATAGCTGGTCAAATACACAGAAATTAAAATAACCTAAATTGAGCATGTTAAATCAACTGGGTTATGAATGGATGTTCACCACCTTGGTGCCGTGTTCGAAATTAGCCAGGCGCCAGGTGCGTTTTGCAACTGGTGCAGGTCCAGTCGCGACCACATGGAGCTCACTGGATGTCAGGTTGACAACTGACATCTCCATCTGGCTGGCCCCGCCAGCTTTCTTAAGCAGGTAATCAGAAGAGCTTATTTGTTGCAATTATATCCCACTTTTTTCTCCAAGGAGCACGTAGTTCTTTCCCCTCCTCTGTTAACCCCTACAACGACCCTGTGAGATAGGTTAGGCTGTTACCGGACCAAAGTGAGGTTCAGGACTGAGTGGGGATTTGAACCCTGATCTCCCAGGTCCTAGTCTTAACCACTGCACCAGACTGACTTCCTAGAGTTCTTCTGCAAATTAAGCTCTATAAATTAAGTAGGTACATAAATATGGGGAAAACCAAATGTCACTTAGAGAAGCACCTGAAATATTTTCCTTCAAGCTTGAATTCGTGTTAGTCTGGATTGTTTCATTTGATTTCGAATGTGTTATAAACCACTTTTGAGGGGTTTTTCCTTTAAAATAGAAATGAAATTAATAATAGAAATGAAATTATTAATAATAAATGTCATTGCAAAAAAAAAGGCACCTAGACATTCCGTTGTGGCAACTGTAACCTAGGTTTAAGGTGCAATTTGGCGATTATCTTATATATCTGAGTTTCTAACACTGCATGTATTTTCAAACCTTGTAGAGGGAACCTTGGCTGCAGGTAGGGGTAGCTGACGCAAAGCAGTTCATCCAAGCAGCGCCCTTTTGAAGTACTAAAATGCTTGGATTTCAGTAACTGTACCTGCCAAAATTCCCTCTACCTGTGTATTGAAGGTTCATAAGCCCTGTTCTTATTTGAGTCTTCTATGTGGAGGTGATGCGGTTTAACTGGCCCATTTACAACTTGCTTAAAATATCTGCTTCCCAGGGGCTTGTGTGTGCAGCATTTTTGGTTTCTTTCTCTTTTTTTATCCCCTTGCTTGCTCTACAAAGAGTTTGCTGCAAATTATTGTTTGCCGTTAGGTAGTTTCAAGCAGGATTTTAAAGTTGTGGCTGGAGGCAATTCGCTAGATTTTAAGCGAGACTCCACTGGTGTTTTTTTGGGGGGGTGGGGTGGGGTGAGGAATAAAAGTACTCCAGGGCAGGGGTCAGTAACTTTTTTCATCCATGGGCTGGTCCACCGTCCCTCAGACCATGTGGTGGGCCAGACTATATTTTGGGGAAAAAAATGAACAAATTCCTATGCCGCACAAATAACCCAGAGATGCATTTTAAATAAAAGCACACATTCTACTCATGTAAAAGCACCAGGCAGGCCCCACAAATAACCCAGAGATGCATTTTAAATAAAAGGACACATTAAAAAGGTAAAGGGACCCCTGACCATTAGGTCCAATTGTGACCGACTCTGGGGTTACGGTGCTCATCTCGCTTTATTGGCCGAGGGAGCTGGCGTACAGCTTCCGGGTCATGTGGCCAGCATGACTAAGCCGCTTCTGGCGAACCAGAGCAGCACACGGAAACGCCGTTTACCTTCCTGCCCGAGCGGTACCTATTTATCTACTTGCACTTTCATGTGCTTTCGAACTGCTAGGTGGGCAGGAGCTGGGACCGAGCAACCCCGTCGCGGGGATTCGAACCGCTGACCTTCTGATCGGCAAGTCCTAGGCTCTGTGGTTTAGCCCATACTCATGTAAAAACACGCTGATTCCTGGACCGTCTGCGGGCCGGATTGAGAAGGCGATTGGGCCTCATCCGGCCCACAGGCCTTAGGTTGCCTACCCCTGCTCTAGGGCAAGCATAGCATGGGTTTTAAAGAAATACACACAAATATTAAGAGAGCAATTAACTATCTGTTTCAAATAAACTGGCATTAATTCATATATGTGCCTGTTGAATGGCCCCTCATCAGTGATTGGAAGTTAGGCTTAGCTGCTTTGAGATGACTTTTCTGTGGCTTCCCAACCCCCTTGCTGATGGTAGATCAAGGTTCATACAGTACTTGGAGAATGGGAAGCAATTCAAGGAGAAACCTGAGAGCACGCATCTAAGGCTTTTGACCCATGTATATTTTCCTAAGACTCATTGACATGTTGGGAGCCGAGTAACCATGCACTGTTCAGGCAGTCTTAAAATAATCTGAACACTCTTTATTTCGTTTCATTGGCGTAGTCCATTAATGTTTGGGTAATTATGCACAATGCCTGGAGAATGTACAATATCCTCTTGAGAGGGCATTCCCCAACATTGGTTGGCAGGTATGCATATAACTTTGTGTGTTGGGGGGGTGTTATTGTTTTTGTTTGTTATTATGGTATGTATTGTGTTTTCTATATTTAAACTGTCCTGTGATCTTTGGATGAAATGTAAGAGAGAGAGAGAGAGGCCGGGGAATGTGCATTATGTGCACAATGCCCAGGTTTTTATGCACATTAACCATGCAACTCTCCTTACCTGTAACATACACATTCCCAGTTACTGAACCCAAACTTTTAAAATCTGGCACTTGCAAGAATGGAAAAGGTTATAGTAATAAAGTTTGTAATTATGGCGTTTTATTTGAGGAGCTTTTCGGTTTTGTTCTTGAATCTTAATCCTGGGTTGTTGTGGGGTTCTTTCCCTGCAAAAATGAGTTGGTTTTTAATGCTTAGAACAAACTGTTCTGCTTTGGGGAACGTAGAGAGGGATGTGCAAGTTAACCTGCAGCAGAAAAGGGCTCATCAAAGCTTAACTTTCCATTGCGAAATCTATTTATAGCCAGCGTCCGTATAATACATGCCATGCCTTATATTGTAGATTTCATTGAAGTTTCAAAGTGTGAAAACTTGCAAGAACTGTTTTGTTAAAAACTGTCTTGTTTTTCACAAGATGGGCAGGCTTTTCTCCTCCTCTCCCCCTCCCCCACTTTTGAAATTCATAATTTTTTCAGGAAGGCGTGACTTAATTATGAAATCTTCAATGGGTTTATGTGTCATGGAAAAATCTACTGAAGTCGCCCAGTCAGACAACATCCTCTCAGTCAGAATGGGTGATGTCAAAAGAGAAAGAATTAAACCACGCACCTTCCTTATGTGTTTGATTTCCGTGTTGTTCCTCCCTCTATTTTATTTGCGACGGTGTTAAGCTGCTAGATTTTGAAATAAAAGTGGCAGAGCTGGGACTATCGGTAGGTGAACCTGAAGCATGTAGAGAAGTATCAAAATACATGCTAGTCTCTGTATTGTCGGGTAGACTAGAAGAGGGGGAGGAGCCCTTTCTCCCAAAGGCGGAAGTTTTCAAATTTTTTGAGTCCCCAGCTCCCTTGACCAACTCCCTTCTTTCTGCGGCACCCCTGTGGGGCTCAGGAGCCCAGTTACGTCACCCCTTGCCTGCAGAGCTGGCAGCCCCTCACCCCTTTTCGAACACCCTCCATTGTGGAGTTATCCCTCAGCCTCCTCTCCCTTCACCTTGGGAGTCCTCTGGCCAGCCGGTTCTACTGCCCCTGGTCTCTGAGCTGCCTCCCCAGAGAGGTGCCTATTCACGCTGCCCCACAGGGGCCTGGGAAGAGGATGCCCCCAGCCTTATTGGCCCAGTGGCAACAGTGGGCAGTGTTGGGCCTGCATGGTGCAAAGGCTCCCATTCAGCACTGGGCACTCAGCTCCCAGGCAGGCCTTGCACACAGCAAGCACAAGGAAGACAAGGGCTACCTGCCTACCCAACCTCCCATTTGTCTGTCCATTCCCAACAGCAAGGGCTGGCGGACTGGCTGGCTGGGCTCCCTCACCTACTTGCTTGCGAGGCTGCCTCAGCTCCTGGCAACCCGCACCCCTGGCCAGCCCCAGTGGCACCATTCGTCTGCGGAGCTTGGGGCTGCTGCAGCAAACAGTCGTGCAAGCCTTTGGGAGGCAGAGATGCAAGAGGGCACCAGAGGAGGGAGGGAAGGAAGGAAAGAGGGACAGGGGCCAGTGTTGCCCACGGCACCCCTGACCGTCCTTCAAGGCAGCCCAGGGTGCCACGGTACACTGGTTGAAAACCACAGCCCCAGGGAGAAATAGCTTCATGTTTCACAAGCAACTTCATGGGTTGTACTTATGAGCCGGTGCCTCACTGCCCACCTGCTGTGCTTTCGGTAGCTGGTAGGCAAGTTTGCTAGATGCTAACTGCTTCCCCCTCTGTCCTGCAGCATTATGCTTGGATGTTTGGTAGAAAGCCTTTCGGCAAGGCGCCCTCTTAAACTCCAACGTTGAGTGCGCAGTCACTAGCAGTACCCTGTATTTTAGCACCGTGGAAGCCTCTGTCACAATAAATGTCAAGTCTGCTTCATGTAGCATGAGCGCTCTCAACTACAATATCCAACTGCTCATCCTGATGCATTTATTCTCTTCTTGACACTCCTCACCTTTGTTCCGTCAGAAATTGTGCTGCTGCTCTTTTCCGTGCAGGTGTTTTGACTCTTCCACACGCAGCGTAGGGGAAGTTCTCTGAAAGTGTTCCTGAAGTCGACAAGAGTTACCTTGCGGGCGTAACATCTGAGTCAGAAGCTCTGATGTGGTAACGCTTATTGATACCTAACTGAAAAAGACTTCCCATTGGTTTCAAGGAGGAACAGCATAGAATCCTGTTCCTCACATTTAATTACCGTATTTTTCGCTCTATAAGACGCACCAGACCACAAGACTCACCTAGTTTTTGGAGGAGGAAAGCAAGAAAAAAAATATTCTGAATCTCAGAAGCCATAACAGCCAGAGGGATCGCTGCGCAGTGAAAGCAGCAATCCCTCTTGCTGTTCTGGCTTCTGGGAGAGCCGCACAGCCTGCATTCGCTCCATAAGATGCACACACATTTTCTCCTTACTTTTTAGGAGGGAAAAAGTGAGTCTTATCGAGCAAAAAATACAGTATCTAGTTCATTGGTTCCCAATTAGCTAATTACTGAGGACCACCTGTTTTCCAAAAGCAAGCCACAGACTCCCTACTTAATTTTAATAACTCTATGGTAATAATAATAATGTCCACTGCAAAACAAAAACAGGTCACTAGACATTCATTTTTAACCCAAGTTTAAGGCATGATTTGGCAATTATACACACAAACACAAACACAATGGATGCTTGGGTTGCGAACGTGATCCGTGCGGGATGCACATTCGCAACCCGCAGCGGCGTGTCTGCGTATGCGCGAGTTGCGATTCGGCGCTTCTGCACATGTGCAAAGCGCAATTTAGCGCTTCCGCACATGCACGACCACCAAAACCCGGAAGTAACCTGTTCCGGTACTTCCGGGTTTTGGCGGGTGCGTAACCTGAAAAAATGCAACCTGAAGCGGCTGTAACCCAAGGTATGACTGTATATATATATATATATAGAGAGAGAGAGAGTGTTTCAGTTTCTAACACTGTGTATTGGTGTTGTAGATGAGATGTGTTTGGTTTTTTGCTTTACTTTAAGGAGAGGCAATGTTTGAAATACTGCAGCTTAACTTAACCATAACTTTTTAACCAGCCTTGTGGTTGGATTGGTTTGTTGGTGGATGAGCAGCATTTGATAAGCATTCATATCTCAGTTACAAGCCTCTTACTCTTAATTGGGGAGCAATTGGGTTGGGCTTTGCAGAATTACTACCAGAAACCATGTGAGTGGTGTACCGTCATATTTGCTGCTTGAACTCAAGTTATAAACTTTTCTGTTTCTGCGTAAAGATATGATAATCTTATGGAACACTCTTAGCTTCACCCATCCAGCTTAAATTATTCTTAAAAAATTAGATGGAGATGAATGTGACCATGGTGAACCAGACTTTAAAATGCATACTTTGCTGTAGCTTCTTATTAGAGTTTGGAATAAGGTAGACATTTGCCAACGAGCATTTAATCTGAAATGAGAATTGTGCTGCTAAAATTACCCACTTCAGGGACTTTCGAGCACCTTTTTCTTTTTAACATTAAAATGCACTTGACGATAACCATGGTACCTTAGTACTTGGAGCATGGATGGATCTTCAATACAAATTTCTATACGCTGAAGACTTCAGGGTCAGTTGCACATAGTAGAAGCTTCCATCTGGTTGCTTTGTTACATGAACATTTCTCAAAAGCAGTTTTCCTGAAAGCTGTTTGTGCTTGAAGGCATCATAGACGCCTAGGGGTCATCTAGTCCAACCCCCTATAATGCAGGAAATTGGTCTCGGTTTGACTTGGAAAAGGCAGATGAGGCTGCAGAAGAGACATCTTCATTTTCAGCTAGAGCATCTTCTTATATATATTTTTTTTTATTAGTTTTTTTAACATATCATTTTCAACAGTAATTAAACATACTTTGACATCTTATACAAATTTTTGACTTCCATCAATCCTGTCTGAAAATTTCCCCATCTAATCTCTCAGTATGCATTTCTTATCTTCCCTATTACATTTCAAACTCATAACCAATATCTCTATCTTTTTCTACTTTGTAACACTTCGTATATTTCTCCTTACAAAACTTTTTGTAGTCCTACTAGCGTAATTTGTTGATTACAGTTGTTCTTCAAATAATTCATATACTTCTTCCATTCTTCTGTAAATCTCTGGTCCCGCAGGTTTCAAATCCTTCCTGTCATTTTGTCGAATTCTGCATAGTCCATTAATTTCGTCTGCCATTCTTCTTTCATCGGAATTTCTTCTTGTTTCCATTTCTCAGCTAGAGCATCTTCTGAGACACTACAGCAGCTTCTCCCAAGCTTGAGCCCTCCAGATGTTTCGAGACTACAGTTCCCATCATCCCTGACCACTGGTCCTTTTAGCTAGGGATGATGGGAGTTGTAGTCCCAAAACATCTGGAGGGCTGAGTTTGCCTATGCCTGCACAACTCCCTCCAGTCCTAGCCGGCCCATTGAAGTGCATTTTCTTCAAAGCAAGTTCTGCTGGGACCTTACTTCCTAGGAAGTGTGCTTAGGGATTTCAGCCATAAATTAATACAATACTTGGAGGCGCACGTAGTAAAAGGGTAGAGTCCTCATCTCTCCAACCAGTTTTGTCCTGTTTCACTTTGCCTGGGCTGTTAGTCATTTCTTTTGAGAGCCGAAAGGCCGCCTTGCTGATAATTCTTTTGCCTTTCATCATCAGACACCGTGACTTGGAAGTTTTGTAACAACTCCTCTCTTGGTGATGGCGGTATTGATATACCTTGGAGCTCTTTGCAATTAAAATATCCATCTGTTCCACTTAGAACATTAGACGCTTCATACAATCTGTCAAGTGGTGTACGTCCACCTGAAAGCCCTCGGAACACAGGGAAAGAGAATTCAAAGCTCTGATCCAAACAGTTTCTCACCAGTTTTTTTGCTTGCTTTTTGTTTACTTATCTTATTGGCTTAAAAAGGCTAAATGGAAAAACTTCCTTGAATTTCATTCCCCGCCCCCCCGAAACAGGAAATATGGATGGGATTCAGCATTGCAAGGCCACAGTTACCTGAAAATGCTCTCTTTCCAAGTTGTTGGTTTTAAAAAAATTCTAGAGCTGCACAAATATATTTTTTATAAATACGTTTCCGCTCTAATCACTCTTGAGTAACACTTCTCTTTGTTCCGAAACAATGGGCCAGTGTTCTAGATTCCCCCCCCCCCATGAGATTATAATTTTTTAGCATCTGGACATTCTGCAAACTTCTTCCTTGAAGTCCACAATATCACACACCCCTAATTATGTTTCTGTGTGACCCAGTTCAGATGTTCACCTAAACTTGTGTTCCCCAGCTGCTGCTCTCCAAATGTTTTTGACAACAACTCCCATCATGCATGATCATTTGTCATGCTGGCTGGGTCTCATGGGAATTGTAGTTAAAAAAAAATATCTATAGAGGTTACTAGGTTTGGAGAAGGTAGTGAGTTATATCTGAGGAGAGGGTCATGTTCCCTGCAATGTGGAGTGAAATTTTACCCCCCTGTGCTTTATTTTTGCATTTCACAAGTTGTTGAGTAATGAATAGATGCCTATTGCAAACACAGCATTAAGCAAGCTTGGTAGTTTCAAAGTTTTTAACTTTGTTTATGTAATAAAACTAAATAAGCATGCAATGTTAGATGCATACTTCTTTTTTTCCAGGAAACCACATCACTGTCTGTAGGTGAGAGAGTAGAGGGTAGCCTCACCCATTGTTGGCATGTGGTTCCTGGAAGATTGATCAAAGGTGAATATGACACTCTTGCCAAGAAAGGTTATGAATCCCTGCTTTAGATAATTGTGAGCAAACCAGAGGCTGCAAGATTATCCACTTTCTTTTGTGCATAAGAGGAGGAGTGTGAAACATTTGTTTTTATTTTAGAACCATCTGCAGTTCTGCATTATATTCCAGTGTTGGGAGCCATGGTTTATTCTAACCAAAGTTAGTAAAAACTAATTGAGGACCAAACTGTGGTTTTAGGTCCTGGTTATTGGGTGACTTTAGAACAAACCACGGTTTTCTGGAGTCTGTTTGTAACATGGAAAGAGGAGGGGAATTGTGCAAGCCCAGTATTTGTTTTAGCTCTTTTGCAATAATCTAAAACATAACTTAGATGGCATGAACCAGACTTAAGTACAGTGGTACCTTGGGTTAAGTACTTAATTCGTTCTGGAGGTCTGTTCTTAACCTGAAACTGTTCTTAACCTGAAGCACCACTTTAGCTAATGGGGCCTCCTGCTGCCGCTGCCGTGCTGCCAGAGCACGATTTCTGTTCTCATCCTGATGCAAAGTTCTTAACCTGAAGCACTATTTCTGGGTTAGCGGAGTCTGTAACCTGAAGCGTATGTAACCTGAGGTACCACTGTATGTATCCCGTGTAGGATAATGGTTCAGCTCTTTTGTTCCTTCTTAGCATGCTTTAAGAGTGATGGGGGACACTTTTTTAATACAGTTCATTTGTATCCCTGGCTGTCCTCACGCAGTGGATTGCACATTGAATGCTTTCCTTGGGAACATGTGTTTCCTGCTCACTCCTCCCTTTTGTTTATTGGCTTTAGCTGTGGCCTAGTGTTGTGTGAGCTTATGTTGGACTATGTGGTGATCCCTCCCCGCCATGTGTGAACAGTTGTACTTAGGCCGGGGCAGAGAGATTGTATCCGTGGTATATTTTAACTTTTAGTTGGTAGGGTGGGGTGCATATGAACACAATAGCTAATGGACACATGAGCTTTTGAGGGAATGTTATGAGCGATTTAAAAGAACACCCTGCTTCTTGGGAGTAGCAAGGTGTCCTCCTTTCCCTTTCCTCCTCCCTACAAATGAGATATGGAGCACAAGGAAGGATCCAGCAAAAAAACTGTGGTCTTGCCTTGCTTGTAGTATTAGCCTGACCCCATTCTGTAGTCTGGGGCAATCTCATCATGTATTGTGGGTTTGCTTTGCTGTTGAAAGGTGGATATAGTTCTGTCCATTCTCAAAAGAAAGAAGGTGATCATATTTTAGCTTTAAAAAGAAGCAAGATATGATAAAACTTTCCCCTGTGCAACTGGTCCCTTTGCTTCTTCCTCCCATGTAAGTAAGTAAAGTCTTCCATTAGCCAAGTTCCCAGTTTTTTCTTAATGGGAAACCGTAGCTTTAGAACAAGTCAGGTTATGGAGACGTGTTTTGAAGGTGGCTTAATACCCTGTGGTGTTCCAAAACTGTTATCCATGGTTTCCTGGTTTGGATGAAATGAGATACCTAATGAAAGACTTCCTGCTTTGTTCACAGCGAGCGGAAAGCCCCATTATGGACCATGGTGTAATTTCAGAAATATACTAAATGAAATTTCAGAATTAAAATAGAAAATGCCTGTGAAGCTGAGCTCTCTGAACTTGTCCATTGTGTGTTCCAAAGCCACTCTGCACAGCAATATATATGTACCAAAAACCTTTGTGGACGAGCATTTGGCCAAGGTTTCCTGAAGAACCAGTATAGCTATGCCAGACACAATTTGCTGTGGCTCCTGTTTGGGACTTTGACTGAACTGCAGGCAGGGCTTCTGTTCAGCTAGACTGCCATGCTTGAAGTCCTGGCTTGTAGAACTATCTGGACTTCCCCTCAGCCAAGGTCCTTTCCTCGCTGTGAGTGGCTCATACTTCTCTGTGTGCAGAAAGGTGCGCACACTTTTCAGCATCTGATCTAAACTGTGTAGAACGACAGCTTCCTCACGGAGGATGCAACAGTTGTCGCTTTAAACCCCTGTGTTATGTAGCAACATTATTTGAGCAGGAAGTGACTAACGACGGTGTTGTGCTAATTTTGAAATTGCAGTCGGATGTTGGGTAGGTGGAATTAAGCATTCCAGCTACCGTTTCCTTTTCACGAACCCTTCTGTGATGATATGGGAGATGATGATATGGGTCAGTTGAGTTTGACTGAGTCAAGCCTTTCCTGGTTGAACTTGTGGCTCACCTTGAATTTGGAAAGGGGTCATGGGGCAATGCTCTTAGCCATTGGGCCACAGTGCTTTGTGTTTATAGAACAGGTTGCCCAAAGCGCTTCATGTACGTAATCTCATTAATGTTTTCATCTGATGTGGAGCAAAGGCTGAGGGGAGGAAATATAGTGTTTCTCCAAGAAGCCACTGGGTAAATTATCTGTGGAGAGAGCTTAAATCATGTTCTTCCTGGATAACAACTAGGGCTGGACGATATATCGTCCAAAACTGGTTTGAAGTCCATGTTGTGATACCGGTTTCATAATTCTTGACCTGGCAATATATCGTGAATCATGATGTGTGTTAGGGCTGAGCCAATGTGTGGCTTTCAACTTTGTGATATATCACAAGCTAAACATTGCAATATACTGATATATCATGATGTCAGAAATAAGGATGTAACTATGTAGAGTGGAACAGGGTAATGTCCTGGAAACTGCTGCTGCTTAGCGGGTCTAAAACTGATAACATTTTTACTTACTTTTAACGTATTGTTACAACTGTTATTTCATAGTACAGTCATACCTTGGTTTTCGAACAAACTAGTTCTCGAACATTTTGGCTCCCAAACAATCGAAACCCGGAAGTGACTGTTCCGGTTTTCAAATGTTCTTTTGGAAGCCTAGCGTCTGACGGGGCTTCCGGGGCTTCCGATTGGCTCCAGGAGCTTCCTGCAGCCAATCGGAAGCCGCGCTTTGATTTTCGAATGCTTTGGGAGTTGAACGGACTTCCGGAACGGATTCCATTCGACTTCCAAGGTACAACTGTACAGAGCAGCAACAGGGGCAGAAGGAATCACGAGAGAAGCGATGACCGGCTTCACGGTTTTCCCTACATCACAATGTTTTTCACAGCACACTCACACACTGTGATTTGCGATATATTGCCATGTTGAATATTATGAAACTGTTACTATCCTGTGGTCTTCAAACCAATTTTTTGATAATGTAGTGGTACTTTGCCCAGCCCTAGTGTGTGCTTGCGCGCTATGCAAAAATCACGATGTGGGGAAGACTGTGAAGCCAGCCGATGCCTCTACATATCTCCATCCTTATTTCAGACATTGTGATATATCGGTTGGTGCAGCCAACTGAATACCCACCGCCTCGGCAAGATCTGTGCCACAGAAACAGAAGTCTCTCTAAATTCAGCGCCCATCTTCTGCCTTCCCTCCAGGGGACTTGAAATGCTTAAATAGGCTTTAGATGCTCGATCACAAATGAGCAAAGCATATTCTTCTCATCTGAAGGCCGAGGAAGAACCAAAAGTTCACGCTGGCTATGGGAAATGCCTTTTATTTACCATATTTTTTGCTCTATAAGACTCACTTTTTCCCTCCTAAAAAGTAAGGGGAAATGTGTGTGCGTCTTATGGAGCGAATGCAGGCTGCGCAACTATCACAGAAGCCAGAACAGCAAGAGGGATTGCTGCTTTCACTGCGTAGCCATCCCTCTTGCTGTTCTGGCTTCTGAGATTCAGAATATTTTTTTTCTTGTTTTCCTCCTCCAAAAACTAGGTGTGTCTTGTGGTCTGGTGCGTCTTATAGAGCGAAAAATACGGTACTTTATTACAATTGTGTCCCACCTTTCAGGGTGCAGATTCTTCCAAGGTAGCTTGCAAGTAACATTAAAATTAAATTATACCAGTGTATAAGAAGGTGTCAGGATCTCTCCCACAGGGCAATAGGTGGTCACTAGTTTTTTTCTTAGGGTGGTGAACTGTCCAGCTGGCTCTGATGAGGATTTTGCCTGCCTGCCTTCTTTCCTTCCTCTTGTTAACCTGCCTCCCTTAGATACTTTAAATTGTTATGAATATTATTAATGGAACAGGGGGACCCTTCTGATCTCCCCCCCCCTCTGCCCACTGAAAGCTGAGTCCTTTCTCGGTTTCATTGTTTTTTCCTCCTCAAAGGCAAGCAAAAGTAGGTCTCTCTCACCTTGACACTCTCTCCATTGTTAGTACTGAAAACAAATCTTTCAGTAATAAGAGGACGCCTGATGTTTAGTAAACAATATTAAGACTGCGGTGTGAGTTGCATCTAAATAGGAATTCCCATTATGCATTACGTTGCCGCGAAGATGATTACTTGTGGTTTCCTGACCACTTAGTCTGCTTTTCTGCAATTCAGAATAATGAACATATTAATCAATGCCACTTCACTCGAGTTAATTTGTTCTGTGAGTGATACTGCCGTGCCTGGTTTGCTAAAGTGGTCTGGCCACCTTTCTTACTCCTTTTGCACAAACTAGTTCACTCCTAACCAGGGCAGAGACAGGGGACGTATGTTGGCTCTACTTACTGCCGTTGTAATTGTGTCAATAAGTGTTCATTTATTGCCTCAGCGTTATCCTGCAAGCGTGGCAGTACATCAGATGTGCAACATGTCTTTTTCTTTTTTCTAAAAAAATAATGCATCAGTAATGCAGCTTGAAGGGACGCGGGTGGCGCTGTGGGTTAAACTACAGAGCCTAGGACTTGCCGATCAGAAGGTCGGCGGTTCAAATCCCTGCGACAGGGTGAGCTCCCATTGCTTGGTCCCTGCTCCTGCCAACCTAGCAGTTTGAAAGCACGTCAAGTGCAAGTAGATAAACAGGTACCACTCCGGCGGGAAGGTAAACGGCGTTTCCGTGCCCTGCTCTGGTTCACCAGAAGCGGCTTAGTCATGCTGGCCACATGACCCGGAAGCTGTACGCCGGCTCCCTCGGCCAATAAAGCGAGATGAGTGCCACAACCCCAGAGTCGGTCACGACTGGACCTAATGGTCAGGGGTCCCTTTACCTTTACTAATGCAGCTTGAGCATGTTTGAACATTCATAAATTTTCTCTTGCTTTTCATGGAGAGGGTCACTGTGAAAATAAAACTAAAGCCAGAAAGGACTGCAGCTCTTCTATTTTAGTAGCATGTGTCCAACCTAAATGACATATTTGTTCTCACACAGATTGCAAGAGATGAGGTTTAACTGAACATCTTGCACTGTTCTGCAGGATGCTTGTTCTCAATGTTATGTTGTTGTTGTTTTCTTCACAAAATGATCTTGCAATCTTAAGAAGGGGCGCAATTAAGGGGGGGCAGGTGAGAAGAAATATCTACATTAATGTATAACTCGAAAGCAAATGCAAAAATACATATCTCAAGCGTTTCTCTAAAGGCCAGGCGGTGGAACGAAAACTGTAGGCTGAGTTACTGTGTAGGCAGCACAACTCATTATCTTTGTTAACCGAATTTATAAAGGCCTGCTTCTCTGGGGGTGGGGGGAAAGAAAACTAAACTTTTTTTCCCTCCCATTGCCAACTAATGTTGTTGTCAGGAGTATGGTCACTCCCAGACATTGTCCCTTGAACAAAGAATATTTTGCCAGTATTCCGTTGCCAGTTTACATAAAATGCTGGTAGATAATTCTGAATGCTTCGAGAAAGAAATGCAGTTCTAATCAGAAATAATTGCAATTTGCGGTGCATTTACTATAGTGTATGCTAACCCTGCCTGCTTGTTGCCTATCCTGAAACGTTAACCTGTTTTATGTTTCCTGCATTCCGATCCATTGGTGTCTTTGCTTGCATGCAGGCATGAAACCATGTTTTCCTCGCTGCAAAGGGAATAACAGCTGTAGCTGTTTCCCTGTTGCCACCGCACATTGTAACCCATATTTTGGGACAAGCGCTTGCAGTTCATCTTGTTACAGCCAGCTGAGTATCACAAACTAAATTCCTGAAGCCGAGTTGTTAAGAGTCTCCTTCCGAGGGCTTCCTCCAAGGGCTACGAATGATTGACACTTAAGAGCTGTGGTAAAATGAGGATGCGCCGTGCACTTAAAGTAGATTATCGTTCATCTTTAGACTTGGTCCAAGTTAAGGATGAGAGATTATCGTGATAGATAGTGGCTGCTGCATGCCTTTGCTTTCCTGAATCATAACAGCTACTGAGATTGCCGTATGCGTGCGACCACACTAGACTAGATAACTGTATGCCAGAAGGCCTGAGCTTCTGTAGTAAAACCCGGAGATATTACAGCTGCACTGAATTAAAAAGGTGTCTACAGAAGAACACATCAAAGTACAGATTTCTTCTGTCTGCATGTTCCTAGTAATTAACAGATTTGGAAAGGGGTGGAGATGTGATATCCCTGGGTTGATATTTGACCAGTGTTTCCCAGCTCCTTTTGGACTACAATTCCCACGACCCATGACCACTGGTCTTGCTAGCTAGGGATGATGGGAGTTGTAGTCCAAAAACAACTACAGTGGGGAAACACTGCCTTAGACCAAACGAATGCCCCATCCATTCCACTTCTAAATAGTTTTACTTTTTATTGCGTTTCTATTCAGTTTCACGACTTTGATGCACAATTTGCACGCATGACTTATCCCTGATGTACAAAACAATGAATTTGCACTCATGGACCTGATTGTAATTCCTCATACCCACGTTGCTAAGTAGGCCCTAATGTTGCGTTGCTTGCGGAAAATTGTTTTTAACAAAGTGAAATATCTGTAGGTCAGTGATGCTAGTAGCTCTGACAGCAATATTCTGTTTCAACGATTGAGTTGGTATCTTTTGTTATCTTTTGCCTTCAACCCTGGTGTTCCAGGTGGTTCCTTGGGCTGTTGCCCCTAAATCTGGCCCAGTAATATCCAGTGACTGCAGAATAAGGTCTTGTTTACAGGACATCCACCTAGGTTAAAAGTGGAATGCAGATCTTTTGTGCTGCTGTTGGCTTGCTTCTTGCATATTTGGTACCCAGAGGCAGACGGTACTTCCTGCCAAGTGAAGTGTGCTCCAGGGTCCTCTTTGACAGTGTTAACTTATATGTGATTTCTCCATATTATGTTTCAGGATTTGCGTGCTGCTGAATCCTTATGAAGTGTGTATGAGAGCGATATACAGTGGCACCTCGGGTTACATACGCTTCAGGTTACAGATTCCACTAACCCAGAAATAGTACCTCGGGTTAAGAACTTTCCTTCAGGATGAGAATAGAAATCGTGCTCCGGTGGCGCGGCAGCAGCTGGAGGCCCCATTAGCTAAAGTGGTGCTTCAGGTTAAGAACAGACCTCTGGGAGGTCTGGGAGGAGCCAGTGTGGTGTAGTGGTTAAGAGCAGTGGATTCGTAATCTGGTGAACCGGGTTCGCGTCCCCGCTCCTCCACATGCAGCTGCTGGGTGACCTTGGGCCAGTCACACTTCTCTGAAGTCTCTCAGCCCCACTCACCTCACAGAGTGTTTGTTGTGGGGGAGGAAGGGAAAGGAGAATGTTAGCTGCTTTGAGATTTCTTCGGGTAGTGATAAAGTAGGATATCAAATCCAAACTCCTCCTCCTCCTCCTCTTCTTCTTCTTCTTCTTCTTCTTCTTCTTCTTCTTCTTCTCTGGAACGAATGAAGTACTTAACCTGAGATACCACTGTAAAGGACAAAAAATGGCTCTAAAAGCAGTTTCGGAGTGGAAAGCATTCTGTTCTCCCTTCTTGCCTGTGCACACAGGACTCAAATTGTGTTTCTGTGCTCCTCTTATTTTGCAGGGTTTTGATGTGACTCCGCTTAGGACATGCTGTGTTGCTAAACTCAAGAATGAGGAGTGCCAGCCTTTCGGCACCCTGTTAATGACATAGCTTGGAGTCTTAAGGGAAGGCCCTATAGCTCAGTGGTATAGCATGCAGAAAGTTTTTGGGTTCAACCGCCAGCGCCTCCAGAAGGATTGGCAATTTTCAGTGTCCGTGTGGGGTGTGCCATAATTTTTCTTTTGGATAATGCATGTTGACGTGATTTTGGGTGGGTGGGAGACAAAAATGGAAACCTGAAATGCATCCAAAACTGTCTTAACAAATCTTAACTAACTTCTCCACAAACGTGAAATGTATTGGCATGTAAAATTGTCGGTGACATTTAAAAGTCTAACTGCCTTTCCCAGAAACAATAATGATCAATATATGCCTCATGAAGCTTCCGTGTCGTGAAGCTCCTAAGTAGTCCTTATTTTTTACTGATTGGGGGGAAAAATATAAGAATAACTTTTAATAGAATCCATCAACAGCGTTAGTGAACAAATAGAAGGATGCATTATCTGGGTTTAGGAGTTGGTTGTAGGCCTATGTAAAAACAGGGGGGCAACCCACTTCATTATTTTTGCAAAGAAAAAGCTCAGAAGAAGAATAAAAAGTTCTGTAAGGAGTAGCAATAATTGTAGATTAACAGCTATCCAGGTCACATTAAATGCTTTAATAGTATCATCGTATGTAGTGAGACAGTGATCTTATACACAGTAATCTATGAATAAGCCCCGTTAATTTGGTGGGACTTGCAGCCTGCTTTCGCGATATTATCTACTGTCATTATCCTAAACCCTTATTTTTAATTATACCCTGCTGCATTCTGCTCAGTAATACACCTCTGAAAAACCTAAAAGTACTATTTCTGCCTTAAATTGTAGTCTCTGCCTGGAGGATCTGTAGTTTCTAACGTCCTATGGGAGTCCAAAAATAGAAGGCTTGCATGATCGAAGCTAGACTATGGCTTTCTTTCACACCTTGGCTTGTTACTTAATTTGTGAGTGCATAAGGAAAAAAAAGCACAAACACAGTTTGCAGTTCATTTTGAAAAAGAAAATATTTCATACCTCTAAAAGGTTTTGCTCTCAAAACTTCCAGTATTTGCATTTTAGGCCTGAAGGATGAACAAAAAATGAGGTTTTTGCTACTGTATATTTGGGTATATCTCCCTCTCTCCGCCCTTCACATCTCTGTTTTAATTGGACTTGTAAACCATTAATCCTGCAATGGTAGAGTTGGCTCCAGCAGTAATCTGGAGGTCAGTGTTTTGTGCAAACACTCTTAACTCCGCTGAATGCTGATCTGTTTTGGACCTTGTGAGTTTTAGATGCTAACCATGTTTTCATAGTAATCTGCGGTTGGTGACCAAGCACAAGTCTTAATGCCATGGGTTGGCCCTGCGTTAAGGGAGATTTATTTATTCTCACAGATTTGCAGCCTCTGGTTTGCAGCCTCTGTTATTCAGAAGAGATACACGTCAGAACGTGTTTTGCCAATGGCTTCTCTGTGGATTCCATGTTTTTGATGACGACACGAAAACATCCTTTACATTTTATTATGTAATTGTTATTGTCACTACTTTGAAGAGGCCAATAAACCATTTGTGACAAAAACTGCTTTAAAAGCCTGATAAATCAGGGTTTCTCAAACTTGGGTCGCCAGCTGTTGTTGGACTACAGTTCCCATCATCCCTGGCCACTGATCCTGCTTGCTTGGGATGATGGGAGTTGTAGTCCAACAGCAGCTGGAGACCCAAGTTTGGGAAACCCTGGGATAAATTCTTGGAGGATATGTTCATCAGTCATTGCTAGTCAACTGTACGGAGCCTCCCAGGTTCAGAGATGGTAAACATCTAAATATCTGCTACTGATGGGCCTTTCAACGAAAGATGGCTGTTGGTTTCATGCTCTGGTAGTGCACTTCCTGAAGGTATTGCCTGGTCAGTGTGGGGAAAGAGCACTGTGGCAGAGCTCTTTTATTATGGATTGGATCCAAACTAAGTTAGTCACGTGTTAGTCAATGGAACTGAAGTGTGACTAACTTTGTCTGGAAACTAGCTTGAAAAGTGTTCAGATGGGTCATGTTGCACTGCTTTGGAGAGGCCAGGCGTTTCCAATAAAAGTGTATAGATAAATATTCATGTTTAATTCTGTACTTGGCTATTGGTGCAGATTCTTATGGGCTGTTTGATCAGGTCTACTTTGTGCCTTCTCCTAACTGAACTTCCTCTACTACTTTTAAGGAACATGAGCTGCCTTATACAGTCATACCTCATGTTACGTCCACTTCAGGTTGTTTGTTTTCGTCTTGCGTCCCGTGGCAACCCAGAAGTACTGGAATGGGTTACTTGCAGGTTTTGCCGCTCGCGCATGTGCAGGCACGCTAAGTTGCGCCGCGCGCAGACGCAGCGCTTCAGCTTACGTTAGTTCTGTGTTACGAACGGGCCTCCGGAAACGAGGTTCCACTGTATGCTGTTTGAAGAGTTTAAGAAAGTGCAAAAGTGTAAATATTTTGTGAAAACAATGACTGGTGTTCCGCTGTTTCCCTTTCTGGTGTTGGGGAAAGGTTCTTTGATCCAGGGGAGGTTTCTGTTAGTGGAACAGGAGTCAGCTCTCCTTGCCACTTCTCACACCTTTCTGAAAGGTCTCCCAACCCTTTGGAGAAGATTTGGGGGTGGCGGGAAGGAGATGTCATGAGTCCCCAGCCCTGTTGGGATTTGACTTGGATTGGAGCCTTCCGTGAGTGTGAAGGCCAACTTGGGGGTGGGGGAGGGGAACCCAATGATTATAAGTACGCTTTTAGCAACACACAAGGCAATTCTTGATCCTGCCTGCTGGTCCTGCCCTGCTCATCTTCTTTGTTGACTGTGATTCCTCACTCCTCACTCAGTGGGTAATTTAGTTCCTTTGCACATTTTTAAAAACATTAAGTTGTAAACAAGGGGCTGCATGAGATGGCACTTGGAAAATCCCCCTGCAAAGCAGGTGGAATTAGAAATCATGCGGACAGTGTCTTGTGGATAGATATTCCCCCCTATGCAACTTGTCAGAGGACGTGGCTGAATAAGAAGGCAGTGCATGCTCTGCGAACAGCCACTGAGAAGTTGGGAGGTAATGAATTGGCAAGCACTGAATGTCACTATTTAATTGCATAGTGTTTGGGGAGGGAGAGAGAGAGACTCCCATTTTTGGACTGCCGAGCAAGAATGTACCTGTCCTATTTGCATTTCTAACTATGTCACACTAAATCACTTTCTGAGAGGTTGCTGTATCAGACTTGCTACCGTCTAGCTCGCCTAAAAGCAGTTGAACTTCTAAACTGGGGAACAGGCCTAATCTTGAGGAGTGCAGGACCAGTTGTAATGCCGAGGTTGCAGGTTTGATCCCCATATATTCCTGCCTTGCAGGGTTGGACTAGGTGGTCCTTAGGGTCTCTTCCAGCTCTACAGTTCTATGATTCCAAGCCTCTTTGAGGCTACATGTGCAGTATTTAAGCCATTGTGTTGTGTTAGAATTTCTGCCATCTGTACTCTAGTAATACAGATTGTTCCCTTCATGTATAAGCATGCATTATGTAGTTTAGTCATCTCAACTGAAGTAGGGCCTATTGTGGAAGAAGCAATTAATCAACCCAATGTGATCTTGGGCATGTTCTTGAGACAGCAGTGCTCTCCTTTTCAAGCGAAATTAATATATTTTCCTCATATTATGGCTGCCACTGCCCCATGAAACCTTCCGGAAAATTCCAGCGGGTGGTGGCTGTTACCTGTGGCCAAATGTCCACAAGGAGCTGTATTTCCACCACTTATCAACCCACCACTGCATTCTTGGTCTCTCTGTCCACATTGAGGAAACTTTGGCTGTGTTGTGGAAACAAACCAAACAATGGGGGGCTGATCCTGACAGCAAGGTGTGGTACCTGAGTGGCAGGCTTCATGCCACAGCTACAACAGAGAGGCCATTTTGAGTGATTCCTGCGTGGCAGCTGTGTTTTGAGAAGCAGCAGCAAGTGACCTGTTTTGCTTTCATGATGAGGAAGCAGATTTGTCATTACATGTGATATTTATTTTTTAGTTCAAAACAGGACGCTAAACGCACAGATGTCGTGGCGGGAGTAGGTATGGCTGTTAAATGTCCCGTTGGATCCCAAGTAGAATTGGTTAGGGTATGGTTGAGTGTGCATTTGTGACTGACTTGTAGACAGTTTAAAATGGTCATGTTTTGTCACTTGCAGAGCAGCATTGTAATAGCATGTATGCACATTTTTGGCTTGCTGTGGAAAATGGCTGCTGGGGTGTTCTGATTCTTCTTGTTGACCCAGTTGAAGATATTGCCATCACTCCTCCCCCCCCTCTCTCGGAAGCTCAAATTCTTGGTCTCTTGCCTCGCTGAGGTTTGTGTGTTAAAGACTGGTACCACATCTAGGGCACGCAGTCCAGAAGTCATCTGTCTCTGATCTAGAAAAATGTACGAAGTAGGGTTTCTTGTTAGGCTGTGCATCATTTTAGCCAAATAACCAGGAATGGACAAGTGTGTGTGTGTGTGTGTGTGTGTGTGTGTGTGTGTGTAAGCCTTTGTAGGACTTTGTTCAGAGCTTTTTGGGACAGGGGAAGGATGCCTTTCAAAATATCCTGCCAGCGTTGTAACACATGCCCACGAACCCATTCTGCAAGTTTTCTTCAGACCCTATCTTGACTTTAAAAATGTATTGCAGGATTGCGATAATGGCATCGTCTCGAGGAAATGGGGAAGAGTGTCGGGAGAAGTCACTGGGTATTCTTGTTCGGCACAGACACTTGGAAAGAGCCCTCTTTTTTTTCCTTTTCATTTGTATGCTGCCTAATTATATTATCAAATAAAAGGCTGAATCCATTAAATAGCCTAGCCTTTGTGAAGCCTCTGAATTGCTTTTAATTTAGCGGCTGCACAGAAGCTGAATTCGGGGCATTCATAGGCCTGTACTATCTCCTTGACTAGCTGCCAGGTCTATTCATGTTGTTCTGAGTGCAGGAAGTTCTCACATTCAGGAGTGGACAAGGGGGAGGGCAGGCTGAGTTTGTGAGCAAGTGAAGTCCTTTAAGAAAATGTGTGTGTGCTCTGGGAAGGTAGGGAGAATTGGGCTTAAATGAAAACTTCCACTGCTTCCTTGGGGCCTGTTTACAGATTGCTCAGTATGTGAGTAAATAATGAGAAGAGTTTTGGGCAACCACCGTTCGAGAGGGATGCTGAGGAAAGGGGTTCTGTGGAAAAGTTAAGGTTCAGAAAGCAAGTCTTGTAAGGAAAGTCCGGTTTGTTTGGTTTTTTGGGAGGTTATTTTTAGTAGGAAAATAAACCAGCGTTGGGGAACCTGTGTCCTTCCAGATATGGTTGCACTACAACTCCCATCACCCATTGCTAACAAGAAACCTGTGTCCTTCCAGATATGGTTGGACCCATTGCTCCTGCTGGGGCTGATATGTTCAGCAATGTCTAGAGGGCCTCAGGTTCCTCATCCCTGCTTGTAAACAAAGTAAGTGGCGAGGATCAAATCTGTGCAGGAACGTCATATTTTAATCTGAACACTTCCTCTCAGTAAATATGCTGCAGGTGAGGTTTCTTCACCAGTGTGTTTGGTGCTGAAAACTCATGCCTGGGGCTAAGCCCTGCGAGCAGTAGAGTTCATAGCACACCTGGCCAATTGGCTGAAGAAAAACAGAGAACGTGATAAAAGCTGAATACTGCCCAACCTTAATCTTTTGGTGACCTACTGAATATATGAAATTGAAACCACGGATTTGCTGTTTAATACACAAATACTGCCACTCTTGGTTGGGGAAATGTCATCTTTTAGTATTTTGACTCGGTGCCCGTTTACAGTAACTCCACAGAAGCGGAGTAACTCTGATAATTAAGCAAGTGTGGATTGAACTTGCAACCTGATAAAATTGGTCTCAATTTATTACTCAGTTTAGGTTTTTTGTTGGTTCCTCCTGCAAGTATAGCTCTCACAGTCCTGACAGGAATAAGTCTGCATCTTGGGTTACAAACTGAAGCTGCAATTGTTCTAATTTGTTTTGTTTAAAACTGAGAGAGAACATTGTACCCGAAATTTGTCCTGTGAGGATTTGCTTTGTTTGTTGGTATAAAAGGCCCCTGAAGCCTGTTCTTTGCCTTCCTCCCTCTTCCCCCCTCCCCCGCTTTACCTCCAACGCTTGGAAGATCTCCAGGTTTTCTTTCTGAAGGAGAGGACTATTTTTTTTTATTTATTGACACACCCAATGGAGTACAGGATATGGTATGGCCATTGTGAACATTTTGTCTGTCCTGTTATCTTGTGAGAGGTGGGGTGGTCTGTGTTGTTTCTGTAGAATACAGGTCTTCTGAGTGAAAGGTTTTGTAGGCAAGCGAAGAATTTATATTTAGATTCTCTCCCCAGTTTCTTAGTGTGCATATCTCTTTCCTTCGTTTGATCCATAGCGCAACATTCTGTCGTTGAGATCTTTCCTACACTAGTCCTATGGGAACTGATTACTTTGGAGAGTATGGAAGACTTCATTGGATCACACAGTGTAATTATAACTGTATATTATTGATTATTGACTTGAAGATATACGTGTGTTTTGTGTGTATATATAATCTTCCGTGCACATCAAGTGGTGAGCTGTTTGTTTCAACTGTAAGGCCAAACACTTGATGCCGTGAATGAATTCTACAGGAAGAATATACAAGAAAAGGAAGCCTGTTAGTTGATTTTAAAAATCCTGATTCTATTCCTCTAGCCTGGATCCC
The DNA here is from genome assembly GCF_964270895.1 of Podarcis filfolensis. Lineage (NCBI taxonomy): Eukaryota > Metazoa > Chordata > Lepidosauria > Squamata > Lacertidae > Podarcis > Podarcis filfolensis. The sequence goes on from NC_139603.1 coordinate 24,964,485, forward strand.
ATTACAAGATGGCGGGCAGCTTTTCGTAATGACGTAAAACAGAATGGAGTGAGAGAAGGGTTTCAGTAGAGCGAAGTTGGACTCTAATGTTTTCATTTTATACACCTCAGTCCTTTTGATCATTGTCAACACACCTGTGTTTTCAATGCACTTTGTAAGGAGGATTATGTGTACTTGTTCCCTTTAAAAAAAAAAATCAATTCTGCGCCATGCGAAGTGAAATTATGAGTAACCAAAATTACATGTATTTAAACCACTTTGCATAATCCAGCTTCTAGTGATTGAGGATTTGAGCAGTGCTCTGGATTGCTCTCTCTGAACCTTTGGGATCTTGCTGAGCTCCCCTTTCGCTTCCAAGACTTCATCAGGTATTGCTTTTATACTTTCAGGCCTGGAGGAGAATCAGGGTGCTACTAGAAGGGGTAAACACACACACACACAGTTGCATAAGGTCTAGGAACTTGCTGCTTTTTTCCTAAAAAGTAAAACCCAGGGTTTCTCTTTTCTGCACTTAATTCTGAATTCTTCTTGTGCTAAATTACTGGCCGCATAAGGACCACAGTGCCTTTTCGACAGACCGGTGGAGTTTTATCACATACAGAAATAAAAAGCAAAGTATAAAATTGGCTCCTGCAGCCAATCGGAAGCTGCGCCTTGGTTTTCGAACAGTTTCAGGAGTCGGATGGATTTCTGGTACGGATTAAGTTCGAGAACCAAGGTTCCACTGTAATTCTAAAAGCCTGTCCCTCTGTAATAATTGTGTGTTCACCCTCTGGCATTGCATAAAAGTTCCTCTGGGTTTGCTGCTGTGAATTGTGCTTTGTTGTCCTTGTTTTGTGTTGGGGTTTTCTGCTGGGCTGCATTTCCAAGATTCATTGCATTATTTTTATTGCATTATGCTTTTATTTGATTTTTAGGGAAGTTTAGGGAAGTTTTTAATGTTTGATGTTTTAGGGTGTTTTAAATGTTCTGTTGGGAGTCGCCCAGAGTGGCTGGTGAAACCCAGCCAGATTGGGGGGCGGGGTATAAATATTATTACTATTATTGTTGTTGTTGTTGTTGTTCTTATGACTGCTGTAGGGGTTGTGTGAGATGTCTGATGAGGATAATGCATAATTTTTATTTTTATATGAAGTAGATGATAGAGGGATTAACTTCCTAAGAAACAGATGTTGAATTGACATTAGCATGAGCTGCCTCTTGTGTTCTACACTGAACGCAAACCAGAGCTGGGAAGAGGAAGGGAAAGCAATATCTAGGGCTGTAGCTCTGCTGTCAGTATTTCACTTTCTAAGGAACACCCTGTGCCTGTAATCTGCCTTGCATCCAGTCTCTGCCTAAAGCAACAGGCCACTTCTGACTCTTGAAAGTAAGAGAGGAAATAGGTGGGGTGTGTGGTTTCTCTGGGGACCTCCAGGAGGAAATGCGTTTAGATTCTGCTGGCGGCAACTCTTAATATGATGGACTAGTCATTTCTCTAACATTTGCAGATGCTGGGTAACAGTGGACGTACTGAAGCAGGGTGGGGGCGAACGCCACTGACCCATGCAGCCAGTCTTCTCCTTGTTATTGTGTGAATGCTCTCATGTAAAAGTGTCAAGAATGCAGCCTGTGGTCTCCATGTGCACCACTCTTGGGCTGTTTCATAGAATCAGAGTTGGAATGGGGAACAGAAGAGTCACCTAGCCCAATGCCTGCTAGGCAGGAATCTTTTGGCCAACGCAGGACCCTGAGATAAATAATAATAATATAATAATAATTTATTATTTATACCCCGCCCATCTGGCTGGGCCTCCCCAGCCACTCTGGGCGGCTTCCATAGAAACCAAAAATACAGTAAAATATCACACGTTAAAAACTTCCCTGAACAGGGCTGCCTTAAGATGTCTTCTGAATGTCAGGTAGTTGTTTATCGCTTTGACATCTGCTGGAAGGGCGTTCCACAGGGCGGGCGCCACTACCGAGAAGGCCCTCTGCCTGGTTCCCTGTAGCTTTGCTTCTTGCAATGAGGGAACCGCCAGAAGGCCCTCGGCGCTGGACCTCAGCGTCCAGGCAGAATGATGGGGGTGGAGACGCTCCTTCAGGTATACTGGACCGAGGCCGTTTAGGGCTTTAAAGGTCAGCACCAACACTTTGAATTGTGCTCGGAAACACTCTCACTCTCTACCGAATGAGCTAGAGCTTAACTTTCCATTACTTGATGAATTTGAGTTGACTACTGGGAAGCTAAAAGTCTTGGATCCCAAGTTAGCTATCCTGTTCCTTGCCCTCCCCTCCTCCATAGCCTCTCCTTGAGAATAAAAGGACCCTCCTGAAGGGGGTCCTCCATGAAGAGTCAATAGTGTGATGCAGCAGCAAAAAAGGCTAATGCTATTCTAGGCTGCATCAAAAGAAATATAGATCCCCAATCAAGAGAAGCCATAGTATTAACTCTGTTTTGCCATGGTCAGACCACAGCTGCATTACAGTGCCACAGTTTAAGAAGGAACGTCTGCAGAGGGCAACCTTGGATGATTAGGGGTCTGGAACGAAGCCTTATGAGGAATGTTTGAGGGAGTTTGGTATGTTTAGTCTGGATAAGAGGAGGCTGCCACATGGAAGCTGGAGCAAGCTTGTTTTCTCCTGCTCTGGAGGTTAGGACTCGAACCAATGGCTTCAAGTTACAAAGAAGGAGATTCCGGCTAAACATCAAGAAGAACTTTCTGATGGTAAGAGTGTTGGACTCGTCTTCCTTGGAGGTTTTTAAACAGAGGTTGGATAGCCATCTGTCATGCATGAACTAGTTGAGATTTCTGAATTTGCAGGGGGTTGGACTAGATGACTCTCGGAACCCCTTCCAACTCTACAATTCTGTGATTCTGTTTCTTTTTACATCAGACGACTATTGTTTGTTGTTGACTTGAGGGAGGTTTTTGCTCATTAAAACAAAGTTGCCATTTATTGGCCTGGAGTAGTTTTTTCTCTGTGCACTTAAGCAAGCGCAACGGCTTTTGGCTTTTTTTTTTTAAAATCAAAAAACGAACAACCCACATCAACTGTATTTTTATAAAAAGCTAATTGGAGTCTGTTTTGTGTGAAGTGCAGTGTAATGTTTTATGTGGTTTAAGAACAGAGGCTGGTCAGTGAGATGTTTCCCTAAATGAAAGAATTTTTTTAAGAAGAGGAGAATTTTTTGAGAGAGGCTGAGGGTTTATTAATAAAAAGCCAAGGCTAACAATATCAGCTGTTTCAGAACTCACGAGGGGATTTAAGAAGGACCAGGGAGGAGGGGAAATGCAGATTCAAGGAGAGATTACAAATGTAATAAACCCTGTTGCCAGGCAGCCCAGGAAATTAGATCTGGCGTTCCTTGAAAACAAGGATAAATTGGGTGTTTGATTTTTTTTAGTTTTTTTATTTTTTGGAGTGGTGGAAAGAACACAGGAAGGCTGGCGTTGAATACTGCTTTAAAGCCCTTACTTCCTACTTCCTAGGAAAATTTGGTCTGGGCAGACTGAAGAATAACTCTCCAAGCATCTAGGAAACTTTCATAAATATTGTTTGTGGAAATGTCTGCCTCTAATGGTTAATGCTTTTAATTTTATTTTATTTTTAAAAAATAGCATTGCAATCTTTTCATGCCCTGTTTTCTTTTCTCCTCCCCCCTGGACCCAAAAAGACAGTATTCCTCTGCTCAAAGTGAGAGAAGAGAGGTGTGCAGCTGCCGTGAAGGCCATACAAATCATGGGCTAGCTGAGAGAGCTGTAGAGAAGTGTCACATATTTGAATGCTTCTAATGTTTTACGTGATTTGTGGTAGAGCCACCGCTGGCGAACACATTGCACTTGAGATATTTTGTGTGCCATAATTTGGGTATAGCAGTTCCCACGTAGCTCTCTATATTGCATTTTAATTAGGCGTGTATATCATCATGAAGCTGCATCAGAAATTAATGCATTTGGTCTCTTGTCCTAAGAGGGTCAGTTTCTATAATGAAATGTGTGTATCTGTCTCGGTTTGCTTCCAGCACAACAACTAGGCAGTCACTTAAAGGGCTATTAGGATAAGACAGCTTCATACATCCTATCATACTGTGGGTTTATGTAGCCCAGTGTCATCTCAGCTGCCTAATGGTGGCTCTCTTAAGAACCCAGGCGGCTTACATGAAAATAACAAATAAAACAGTCCAAAATAAAACAAAACCAAGCTTCAATGATAGCATGTCAGATCCTTCTCTAAGTGACATTTTGCTTTCCCCAGTTGCCCAGAGAGATCTTCACATGGTCGCAATTGGACCTGTGCCAGTTGCAGAATGCGCCTGGCTAATTTCTAACATTGCTCCTCTGTGCCAGTAACTTGTGCTGGTGTGGTCGTCGGTTGTATCACGCATCCTCTTGAGCATGGGTAGGCAAACTAAGGGCCGGGGTCTGGATCCGGCCCAATCGCCTTCTAAATCCGGCCTGCGGACGGTCCAGGAATCAGCGTGTTTTTACATGAGTAGAATGTGTCCTTTTATTTAAAATGCACCTCTGGGTTACTTGTGGGGTATAGGAGTTCGTTTATTTTCCCTCCCCCAAATATCGTCCGGCCCCCCACAAGGTCTGAGGGACAGTGGACCGGGTGAAAAAGTTTGCTGTCCCCTGCTCTTGAGCCTTGCCTTTCTTCAATTACACTGCAATGCCAGCTAGGGGAATCGGTCAGGGCCCCCCCAGGGTGTGTGTGTGTAGTGGAATAAGCTCCAGTGGGAAGCTGCAGGAGTGAGTGTTTTGCTCCTAAATAAAAGTTCTATGAGCACTAGGAAGTGAAGAACCATCATTCCCTCCATTGGTGTCCGATGACTCCTTATTTATAGCTGTTCTGGATTTTACAGAATACTTAACTCTGCTCAGTATAGTGGGGATTATGCTCGATGTTGATGTCGTAATGTAGTGGCAGCATGCTGACTCAAATGAAGGTTCTTCCTAGCACCCTCTGATGTAGATAAGCAGGTTGAATTGCTTGGGTCCAAGCCAGCACGGTGGTAAGATGTTTCTTGTGTATGTGTGTGTGTGGTTTTTTTAAAGTAGGATTAAACCTTGCTTTCTTGGCTTGCCCACTCCTCCTTGTGACAATACAATAGGAGAGGTGTCTGTGCGTATTTGAACCTGCAAAACAAGTTTGTCTCCACCTCGGGGCCTGTGCCATGCACCCTGCAGGAGGAAAAGTATGTAGCAGGGTAGAATCTCCAAACTAGGTTGCATGAAGCTTCATGGGTGTTCATGCCTGGACAAATAATAAGGCCTGTGGCCTTATGAAATGGATTTACGTTTGTGTGGCATAATGCTGGGGCATGAAGGGTGCGGAGGCACAAGCAAAGCAGTACAGACAGAAACCGTGTGGGCGGCATTCCCTCTACGACAGTAACTCTCTCACCATTGAGTAGAAACTGGCCCCTGTGTCTTGTGATCTGTGCATTGCAATCCATCTGCTTGCCCGTTGTGGTCTTCCAGGTGATTGACAACATACAGTCGTAAAAGAGCACAGGACCTTGTGGACTGTGTGGATCAGAAGTGTTTTGCTTTTGATTTTAATGTTGAGAATGAAATCAAAAGGAGGAGGGGGAATTTGATGTGGATAAGACAACATTTACAAACAAGGGAGGACAAGGGAGGAAGAACGAGGTGGGTTGTGGTGTTTTCCGGCACATGAACTGGGGAAAATAACATGTATACTTGGCTGATGACACTTGAGCGTGAGCCTCGAAAAAAGATGTCCAAATTCCTTCCTATTTTTTCTTATGTTGGATGATGCACAGCTGACTCAAACAGGCACAACAAATGCTTTAAAAAAATCATTGTAACATGGAAGGTTCTGTATTTTCTTTCCAGTGCTGCAGGTTTAAATGCCAATAAATGTGTGTGTGATCTGTAGTTCATGGCCTGGTAGGTTGTGCATGCTTGTTGTATAGACAGTTTCCACTTAGAGTCATGCAGGAGGTTGTGTGTGTGTGTGTGTGTGTTTGTGTATAGCAGGCACCCCAACCTTCAGCCCTCCAGATGTTCTGGACTACAATTCCCATCATCCCTGACCACTGGTCCTGTTAGCTAGGAATCATGGGAGTTCTAGGCCAAAACATCTGGAGGGCCACAGGTTGGGGATGCCTGGTGTATAGCCTGAAATGGCAACGGCACCCCTGTAGCATGAAAAACCTATCTGAAAGCGAATGAATGAGACCAGCAGGCACAATTTCCTCCCCGCCCCCCGCCCCCCTGTCCCCTGTGCCAGCTGTTGCTGAGTGGACTGTGTGCTACAGCAATGAGTTTTCAAACCTTTAGGAGTCCCTGAACAGTTCTCAAATGCCTCTTAAAGCAGGAGCTGTGCAGTCTAAGGTGGCTGTAAATTAATTTTGGTCAAATTATAGAAGTAGGCTTGAAAGCACATTGTGATCTAGTTATTTCAGCTTTAAGCCTGTCTTCCTCTGTCCCTCTATCCACTTCCACGTTTTAGCTGGCTAAACCTTGGGATCTTCCCATATCACTTTTCAAGTGGTTTCCCATTAATTGACCAAGGGCTTTTATTGGCTCATGAAGAACCGCAACCAGCAGGGCGGGGGATTGTAGTTGGAGACTGAAACTATGCTCCTCTGTCTTAACTTTGGAAGGATGGGTTAGATCAGTGGTGTCCAAACTTTTTACAGAGAGGGCCAGATTTGATGAAGTGAAGGGCCGTTGAGCTTTTTTTTTAGGATTTTGCCCCTAAGTTGTTGAGCTTTTTTTTTAGGATTGAAGCTGTCAAGGCTTTTTTTGGATTTTACCCCAGGAAATAAACTGCCACAGGGGCTGGATTAAACCAACCAGTGGGCTGGATTAGGCCCCCGAAATTGGACATGCCTAGTTAGATGTTGCTGCCTGTATTACCTTTAATCAGTGTAATTAGCTTTGGCTGAATGGCCTAGTGGATCACATGGCAGGTATCCACATCTTGCATAATTCTGCAGGATTCTAGAGCAAAGTTGTAGCTCTGTGGCCACTTCTGAGGATTGTGGCATTGTACAGGAAAAAGAAAAACTGATCTCCAACCCCCACCCCACCATACCAAATATAGTGGAACCTCTACTTACCACCATAATCCGTTCCGGCGGCCCGTCCTTTAGGTGAAACAGGTCACTGGTAGAAGCGCCGTTGTGCGCGTGTGCAAATGGCAGAAGCTGCTTCTGTGTGTGCGTGAACCACTGCAAACCCGGTATTTACTTCCAGGTTTGCCACGGTTGCGACTTGGATCGGGCGTAAGTAGAGGTTCTACTGTAATTAAAAACATGCCAGGAAGCTGTTTTTAGTTAAGAGTTTCTTGCTTGCAATTAGCCAATGAACTTTTTCCCATGTTACCTTTACCCTACCTCCCTTTTTAAACAGAACATTAAAAGAAAATGTTGTATGATCACTCTCTAGATGAAGTGTTATACCTACTCAGAGATTTTAAAAAGATTCACAGGAATACAATGCATGGGCATGCAGATTGTTACACACATGTGCTTGAATGCAGTCACACACATCATGACTCATGATGTATTGCCAGGTCAAAAATTATGAAACGGATATCACAATCTGGAGTTCAGGCCAGTTTTGGATGATGTATCCATATATCATCAGCTCTAACGCATGCATGCACACAAACACACATTATCTGCCTTTCCTAGGAATGTAAATAAGGGTTGATTAAGTCACACCACCAATTCTGGATATTAGTGACTGTCGTAAGCATGTCAGATGCATGCACGCTATGCACCTGTTTATGCTTTTTTGGGGGGGGGACTTTTTTGGAAAGATCTCCCAGCGCATTTTCTCTAGTGTATATAATAGCCTCCAGTGCCTCAATGTATTTTCCCATGTGCAAATATCTTTTTTTATATTCTCTCCCTCTGCACCTGCTGTGGCTTTCGAAGGAGAATGTCTCTAGGCAGGACTCTTATTTCCTGTTTGGTTGTCTTCATCCCACCCACCCCCACCCCCTTCCCTGCTCTGGAAGGTGGATAATGCCAAAAGGTAACAGACCAATTTGTGTCTGGGCACAGTGCCATCCAACCACGTGGATGGATGAAGAATCAACCAAGGCAGAGAGAATCCCCCTGCTGAAACAGTTGAGACGGCTGGGAAGGATATTTATGGCATGAAATTCTGATGGAGCTTATCGCTTTGCTGAGCGCCCATGTCTAAAGTTTAAAGCCGTTTGTTGTGTTTGTTTCTCTGCACTGCTTGCACCTCCCTAGCTGGCTGGATGAAAGCTTTGCTAGCTGCTGGTCATAGCTCCTCTTCATTCGCTGAAGATTGAGGAGCTATCGGTGGCCAAAAGGGCGAGAATATATTGCTTCCCAATTCGTTTCTTAATTGCATTGCTGCATTTTTTTAATATACAGTGGTACCTCGGGTTAAGTGCTTAATTCGTTCCGGAAATCCGTTCTTAACTTGAAACTGTTCTTAACCTGAAGCACCACTTTAGCTAATGGGGCCTCTTGCTGCTGCTGCACCGCCGAAGCACGATTTCTGTTCTCATCCTGAAGCAAAGTTCTTAACCCCAGGTAATATTTCTGAGTTAGCGGAGTCTGTAACCTGAAGTGTATGTAACCTGAAGCGTAGGTACCACTGTATACCAGAGACAAATAGCACACATTTCATTCATCTGGTGAGAATGAGCCGTTATGTACAGAAGAAACTACTGAGTGATCATGGGTGTAGGGCAAGGATCATTCCCCCATGTATTAACGCTTGTGCCATGAGGGCAGGACATTGAAGGAGAAGTCCAGATCCCTGGCTAAGCGGAATAAGCAGAGGGGGCTCCCAAGTGCAGCAGGACAGGCATTTCACATTTAGAAGTGACACTCAAGATGTTGTCATCAAACTTGGCACGAGGGTTCCTGCGATAGGGTGGGGGTATTTGTTGATGTTTGGATGCCAGGTCCCCCTTTGAATCAAGATGGCGGACCGAAAACACACTTCACCCGATTATTATTTTTTTGTGTGCGTTGGGTTATGAACCTCAATATTTTTCGGGCATGTAACAAATCCCAGACAGCACCAGGCACCCCGCTAGTACCAAGTTTTCTGTGAAATCCACAGTTCCTTTTCTAATCCCTGCTGTTTTTTCCCAAGGAAAAGGAACAGTTCTGTACAATTTCTGAATGATACAGCCTGTGAACAGTTCAGTGGTAGCTAAGCCTGCATATTATGTAAATATAGTTTTTCAATATGTATTGAAAATACACACATATAAACACATTACACATACACGCACACACACTCAATTTGTATAGATGCAGTGTATGCAATTGCTACAATTAGGTGAAATTCAGTCTTTCTTTTCACAGGCTTTTCAACCACACAGAAGTTATTTTGCATTTAGTTTCAGGTTTATATTTTAAAGTGAATTGGAAGTAAGGCGGGGTAGTAGGGTTTTTGAGTCTTTCTCAATATGACTGTTAATTGCTCTGGGACTTTTGCACATGCACTCTCACACACACTTAAAATTAGCATGTGTGAATTCCTCAGCCTATTTTGAGCTGTGTAGGGCAAAAGACTTGAATTTGAGATGCTATCTGTTTGAATTGCTAAATTTTTTAAAGGGTTGCTTAATTTTTAAAAAGAAAACATTGACTATGCTTATGAAAATCCTTTTGCTTTTTCCTCTAGCCACACTGGGGTTTTTTTGTTTTGTTTTTAAGGTTTCCCTTCTGCTGAGTAAGTGCATGATGTAATCGGGGATAATGTTATCCCTGGGTTCCATGTTGTGGTATGTGGCTTCAGTGTAGCCTTTTCTCTTTAAGTAGGCTGAAGAGGCTGTTAGTATTAAATAGACTTGGGTAGTAACGAGGCAGCTTTCGAGAGAGTGAGGAAACCAAGTTTGGCTCAGTGTACATGGAAATGTAGCTTTCTGACCTGATTTCCACAGCTTTTCAGACCCACTTCCAAGTAACCTGGGTTAAGAGATGGGAAAGTTGGAGGCAGCGAAGAGCTATGGATTGCTCAACGTCTGCTGGCTAAGCCACCATTTTGAAATAAATAGCATAAAACATTTGCAATAAAAAATGAAGTAGACTTCTTCTCTGTTGCTCTTGAAAGGGCTGGAACCAGGCCTAGAAGGTGGAATTTCTGGTATTGAGCAGAGGTTGACTTAGAAGACATCCAAGGTTCTTGCTTAATGCTGGACTCTGTGTCTCCTCTGTTAACCTCCTTAATTAACCATTTTTTATTCCAGAGGCATGTGTATGTGGAGCCTTTGACTATAAGCATACCATGTGGCATTGGGTGACTGTGGCAGTGGAGTTGGATTTGGTCTTATTAAACCACTTAGTTTTGCAAACATTGGCTCTTCCCATATTCCCACTGGTTAACTCTATGGTAAAATGAGGCGGGTGGCGCTATGGTCTAAACCACTGAGCCTCTTGGGTTTGCCGATCAGAAGGTCTGCGTTTTGAGTCCCCGTGATGGAGTGAGCTCCCGTTGCTCAGTCCCAGCTCTTGCCAACAGAGCAGTTCGAAAGCATACCAGTGCAAGGAGATAAATAGGTACCGCTGCGGCGGGAAGGTGAACAGCGTTTCCGTGTGCTCTGGTTTCCATCACGCTGCCCCGTTGCACCAGAAGCGGTTTAGTCATGCTGGCCACCTGACCCAGAAAGCTGTCTGTGGACAAATGCCAGCTCCCTCAGCCTGAAGAGAGATAAGCACCGTAACCCCATAGTCACCTTTGACTGGACTTAACTGTCCAGGGGTCCTTTACCTTTTTACCTTTACTCTGTGAAGCAGCCTTATGCCGAATCAGACCCCTGGTCTATCTAGCAGCCATACAGCAGCTCTTATACGCCTTTCGGTGATTGAATTTTTTTAACTGGCTATTCCTGTTCGTCATTTGATAACAAGAGGCTCATATTGAAATAACTGTAGTTGTTGGGATATCTGCAATAGTAACATGGTCATAAGAATCGTTATGGTTTTGACCTTTAAAGCCCTTTGTGGGTTAGGGCCCTCATATTTACGGGACCGCCTCTCCTGGTATGCCCCGCAGAGGACTTTAAGGTCCATGAATAATCATAGTTTAGAGGTCCTGGGCCCTAAGGAAGTCAGACTATCCTCCACCAGGGCCAGGGCCTTTTCAGTGATGGCCTTTTCAGTGATGGCTCCACCCTGGTGGAATGCTCTATCCCATGAGACTAGGGTCCTACAGGATTAAACCTCCTTTTGCCGGGCCTGTAAGACAGAGTTATTCCGCCTGGCCTTTAATTTGAATTTTATTTCCCTTTTCTCCCCCCCCTCCCCTTTTATGAAGATTACCTGCTCTGGGACCCCACAACTAATTCTCCCCTGGCCTCCTCGCTGGCCCAAGTAGGACTAATTCAGCCAGCTAGCCCTGGTGACTATCTAATGTTTATTGGGTGGATTTCCCCCAAATTGATTTTTGAACTTTGAATTTTATTGTTATTCATGCTTTTATACTGTATTTTATGCTGCTTCTATGTTGTATTATAATTGTTTTAAATTTGTTGTTGGCCGCCCTGAGCCTGGTTTTCTGAACCAGGAAGGGCGGGGTATAAATAAAAAAATATTTATATGGATGTGTTACATATTTTTTTTAATCCTGCCATTCCCCCAAGGAGCTCAGGGTAGCATACAGCAGCGATAGGGGACTTGTGGTCTTCTAAATGTTGAATTTAAATTCCCATTGTCCCTGACTGTTGCCTATGGTGGCCGGGGCTGAAAGGAGTCTGCCAGCATCTAAGGACCGATCAGGTTGAAGAAGTGCCGTGCTTAAAGCCTGCTCTAAAGGTAAAGGTAAAGGGACCCCTGACCATTAGGTCCGGTTGTGGTCGACTCTGGGGTTGCAGCGCTCATCTTGCTTTATTGGCCAAGGGAGCTGGCGTACAGCTTCCAGGTCATGTGGCCAGCATGACTAAGCCGCTTCTGGCGAACCAGAGCAGCACACGGAAACGCCGTTTACCTTCCCGCCGGAGCGGTACCTATTTCTCTACTTGCACTTTTTGGCGTGCTTTTGAACTGCTAGGTTGGCAGGAGCAGGGACCGAGCAACGGGAGCTCACCCCGTCACCGGGATTCGAACCGCCAACCTTCTGATTGGCAAGTCCTAGGCTCTGTGGTTTAACCCACAGCGCCACCTGCGTCCCTGCTCTACCCTGGCTCTTTTATGCACACTTATTGGATGGTTAGAGATAGACCTAGTTTGCTACACTTCTCCACGTGTCATTTGGGTGATAAAGAAATGGGTGACTCCTGGCTGAATTTGGGGTGATGGGCAGAGGATGTAACAAAGCTTGTTGACTCTAACTGATGGAAGTAGGCCGTGGTCCAGTGTATTTCTAGTATGTCCTTCAATGGGTTTGATCCCACCCCCACCCCCCAGCTCTCTCTGCCCCTCCTTTCGTGGGCTGTGTTTTTCCAGCCCTTGTCTCATGGCATCCCAATTTTTGTCAGCATTGCTTGCTGTGCTTTTAGATAAATGCTTCATTGTAAAACGGATCACAACAAACAGCTATTGTGCTGCTCTCTCTTTTAGAATGAATGTCTCCTGTGTTCTCTCCTGCTAGTAGGGGTAAAAGGGGGACGCTTCAGTCCTTGAGAGCAGGCCATTCTTCTTCTCCAAGTCTCTGCCTTTCTTCCCCTTTGCTGCTTTCATCTTCATTTCCACCCTACCAACCCCCTCTCATGGCTAGCTGCAAGACTTCCAATAATAACTTGTGTGTCTAGTGCATTGCATTTCACCCCTTTTTTTTACAGTGTGAAATGTGTGGCAACTGGAAAGAGAAATCTTTTTAGCAAGCAAGCCGGAGGTCTTGGTGGAGTGTCAGACAGGGCTGTCTGCTCTGTTGCAGGGTTTCTTTGCAGGGTCCTACGTCACTGAGAACCTCACTCTGATGTATTTTATACCTGGGCACCCCCACCTAAATATTATATCACAGGTGGGCTGCATGCAACCCTATTTTATGTGGCCCTGGCCCCTTTGGAACCTGCCCTCTCCTATCAATTCCAAGCTCTTTCCTTTCTGGTTTCACTTCTTTCTGTGTAGTTTGAGAAAAACTCGGTTGGGCACTTACAAACTTGGTTTTAAAAAAAAAGAAAACAGCAACAAAACTTTTCCGCTCCTGGTAGGGAAAAGCTGGGAACAAATTGGTAGGCATAGCACACCTTTCACTTGCTTTCCTTAACAGGGACTGTGTTGGTCTCTTGTACTTTATTTTAAAAAACACCACTGAGGTATTGAATTTTTTCCCTGCAAAATCCACATAGTTTATAGCTCTCGTGATATATACCTACCGTATATTCTCTCTCTCTGGGCCTGTTGCAGCTGAAGTTGCAACTGCTCCCAGTTCATATGTGTAAAAACCCTATATAACCTCATGAATATGGTCCTTTTCTTCCCTTCATGGTCTCCATCTGTGTGTATGCAGATCTGTAACCCTCCAGTCCAGCTGGATCATTTGACATGAGCGTAGTTTTTGGTTGCAGTTGCTAATGGATTTGTTTGCAGAGCCAGCTGCATCTCATCACTTTAGGTGCCTTTCAAAGGTTTGAAAGGTTTCAAATTGGGAAGCTGGTGTAGGAGAGAGATTGATGCCACAGTGTCTAGAACTAGGTGGCCACAGGTTCTCTGCTCCTGCGCTATAACTTAACCTTATTGTACACAGTACAGTGGTACTTTGGTTCTCAAATGCCTTGGTACTCAAACAACTTAGAACCCAAACACTGCAAACCTGAAAGTAAGTGTTCTGGTTTGCAAACTTTTTTCGGAAGTCAAATGTGTTCCATTTTGAGTGCCACACTTCCCTTTTAAGTGTTACACTGAGGTCTGTCTGTTTTTGCTATTTATTTGGCATTTTTGTTTTGTTTTTGTTACTGTGTGGAACCCAGTTCAGCTACTGATTGATTGATTGTGTGACTGCAGTACAGTGGTACCTCGGGTTACATACGCTTCAGGTTACAGACTCCGCTAACCCAGAAATAGTACCTCAGGTTAAGAACTTTGCTTTAGGATGAGAACAGAAATCTGGCTCCAGCCGCGCAGTGGCAGCAAAAGGCCCCATTAAAGTGGTGCTTCAGGTTAAGAACGGTTTCAGGTTAAGAACAGACCTCCGGAACGAATTAAGTACTTAACCTGAGGTACCACTGTATAATGTTTATTGCTTTCATTTTATGGGTCAGTGGTCTTGTTAGATAGTAAAACTCATGTTAAATTGCTGTTTTAGGGGTTGTTTTTAAAAGTCTGGAATGGATTAATCCATTTTTCATTACTTTCTATGGGAAAGCACGCCTTGGTTTTGGAACGCTTTGGTTTTGCAACGGACTTCCGGAATGGATTAAGTTTGAGAACCAAGGTTCCTCCCTGCTTCCTTAGGAGTTGTGAGCCTCTGGTAGCAAGTGTTCTAATCCCATTTCTCCCGGTCATTCCCTTCCTGCTTGAAATTCTTCCTTCGCCAAGTGTCTAGTGTATTTATGGCCCAGATGCTGATGCTGCCATAATCCAGCTTCACTCTCAGCCTTATTCCTATTGCTGCAAGACAGATGCTTGAGTAAAATGGATGCCATCCTCCTTTTTCTGTGGCGGACCCTGCTCGCCTCCTAAAGTTTTGCTCCTCTTTCCCACAATCCTCTTCTGTCAACCTGTGCATTAATTGACAGGAATGCAGTACTGCGCTGTCGCTGCAGCTTGCGTGTCTGACAAAACCCCGTTTCCTCATTAATGATCACGTGCAGTCGCTTTGTAATCTGTGGCATATGGTGACTCCCCCATGGTTTTTCCTCAACCAATTTTTTTCTGCTGTTTCTAATCCTTCCATCTCTCTTTCCAGTTCCTGCTCTGTTCCTTTGGGGCCCAGAATCCTTAAGCTAAGGAAATACGTAAGCAACTGTATTTCTAGAACGGCACAGGTGTGGATGCTGGGAGCTGTGGTTCTCAATTACCAGTTGCCATCCAATAAGGGTTGTAGTTAGCTAAACCCTGCTTGGCCCTGTATGCCCGAAGGAGCATCTCTACCCCCATCGTTTAGCTCAGACACTGAGATCTAGCTGTGAGGGCCTTCTGCGAGAAGTAAAGTTACAGGGAACCAGACGGAGGGCCTTCTTGGTAGTGGTGTCTGCCCTGTGGAATGCTCTCTCATCAGATTTCAAGGAAATAAATAACTATCCACCTTTTAGGAGACATCTGAAGACAGCTCTGTATAGGGAAGTTTTCCATTTTTGATGTTTTGTTATGCTTTTATAATTATTGGAAGCCGCCCAGAGTGGTTAGGCAACCCAGTCAGACGGGCAGGGTACAATTATTATTCGTATTGTTGTTGTTGTTGTTGTTACTCCTACTCAGAATAAACACATTCAAATTAACAGAACTGTGTCAGTTATATATCTTAATTTCAGTGGGTCTACTCTGAGTAGGACATGTATTGGCTACAATAATAAATTCTTGAGACACTTATTGAGATAGCTGGGAGTAGCCTTTTTCCATGCTGCAGTCACAATTTAGGCATGTGCTTGTATTCTCCCCCTGCCCCCGGCTGTATATTAACTCAGAATGCTTGGCGGGGGGGGGGGGTACTTTCTCCATGCCACTGAAGCACTGCCTTGCAGGGGCCAGAAATCTGTCCTCCCAACAAATGGTACATTGGTATTCACGATGCCTCAAAACAAACCTGTCATCTGGAGAGATTCTGAGGAGTGGAACAGGTCACACTTGGGTCTTGTGAAAGACAGTTGCGTACAATGGCACAATATTTTGCCGAGACAGCCCTGCTGAGGCTACATTTAAACCGCCCCCTGGCTTTAGAAGGAGGGCAAGGCTTCCCTGCTATGAAGTTGGCCCATGGTCACTGCTCCGTACAAAATGTGTGATGGTTTGTTTCAACATTCTGTTGAATGTTGCCGAAACCATGTGGCAATTACTCCTTCTCCTGTTCGTGAATGACAGAAGTTCGAACCGGATCCTACCTTCTGAATTGTTAATTTCGCTTTCTGCTTTTTCCCTTTTCTGCTTCATTCTACCCCACTACCCAAAGGAAGGTGGACAAGATTAGGGCTGGGAGATATCTGGTATCCAACTTCATAAAACATCATCAGCTAAACATCGCAATATGATATTTCAATGTCTGAAATAAGGATGGAGCTAGGTAGAGGCAGTTCCCCCCACATTGTGATTTTTGCAAGACACACACACAGACTTCCATCATGATTTGCAGTATATTGCCAGGTCAAAAATTATGAAAACAGTATCATGATACGGACTTGAAAATGGTTTTGGACAATATATCACCCAGCCCTAACACACATAATGATTCACGATATATCGCCAGGTCAGAAACTTTGAAACTGATGGAGTGGATGCTCTGGTTGCAAGCGTGATCCGTGTGGGAGGCACGTTTGCAACCCGCAGCGCCGCGTCTGTGCAAACACGGGTTGCGATTCAGCGGTTATGCGCACAGTGGCGTGCAACCCGAAAATGCACAACCTGAAGCGTCTGTAACCTGAGGTATGACTATCACGATAGAGGCTTCAAACCTGTATATTGCCCAGCCTTGGCAAGAAGATATCTCTGACCAGGATCATGAGACTACTATTATTTATGCTTCACTTGACAGGTGTTTTTTCTTTTTTCTTTTTTTTAGCAGCTTTAACTTCCATAGTATGTAGAACAAACTATCAGTTTTACTACTCATTCTCTTCTGTTCCTCCCTTTCTACTGCTTCCTACATGGTTTATTGGAGCAAATGTTGACGAATTTAAGAACTTGGTTGGAATTGACTGGGACAATGTGGCTGCTGCAGTACGTCTTTTGCATAGCCAGGGTGTTGTGAGGGTAGTAAACATGGGGTACCTGCGCCCCTACAAGTGAGGTTTAAAGTAGCACTAAGCAGTAGCTTAAGGGGACATGGGTGGTGCTGTGGGTTAAACCACAGAGCCTAGCACTTGCCAATCAGAAGGTCGGCGGTTCGAATCCCCGCGACAGGGTTAGCTCCCGTTGCTCAGTCCCTGCTCCTGCCAACCTAGCAGTTCGAAAGCACGTCAAAGTGCAAGTAGATAAATAGGTACCACTCCGGTGGGAAGGTAAACTGCGTTTCCGTGCGCTGCTCTGGTTCTCCAGAAGCGGCTTAGTCATGCTGGCCACATGACCCGGAAGCTGTACGCTGGCTTCCTCAGCCAATAAAGCGAGATGAGCGCCTCAACCCCAGAGTTGGCCACGACTGGACCTAATGGTCAGGGGTCCCTTTACCTTTAAGCAGTAGCTTACCAAGAAGGTGTGCATCTTGCAAACTCCTAAGTCAGCCATCTCTCTTCCTGTCAGGTGTTTGCTTCTTACTGCTTCTCGACCAGGTGTGGAAATGTAAACTGCAGGCAAGTGGCTCATGAAGCGATGTACAATATTTACATGCGTACGGCACTGTAGTAAGTTACCAGTTGGTCAATGGGCGTCTACGTTGAGTCGGAATAACTGTTCCTCATTATGAAAGGCAGCGTCAGGTCAGGTAATATCAGCATGAGCGTCTAATTGCTGCCTGCCTGAAGGACAATTGCAGCATGCACTAGGAAAAGAGAACAATTTAACCCCGAGCTATTCATATATATATATATATATATATCTGCGACTTCTCAAAACAAGTCCATTTCTCTTTGTGTTCCTGCTGTGGTCCCCCCCCCGCAAGATGAAAATAGAAGCCAGCGAGTAAAACTCTACTTTGCTGAGATGCGAGCTGCATCTCCGATTCGAATCTTTGCTGCACAAAGCAGCCAAAGAGCAAGACTGTGAAGAGCCATCCTGAGCCTTGGAGGCATTGACCTGACTATCTACTGAGCCATAAAATAGACAAGGGATGGCATAGGTCATCAACTTTGCAGAAAGCAAATGTGAAAATAATTCTGAGTTGACCTCAAAGGCTGTTCTTGCATCGATGTGCATGAAGCTGTCTCTCCCGCTGTGTGTGTGTGTGCGGTGTGTGTGTGTGTGCATGCATGCAAGCAAACGTCATTCATCAGGGTAGAATCTGAGGCAGGAGAAAATGGACTTGCTGGTGTGTTCCTCTCCCCCCACCCCCACCCCTTCGGATAGCAAAACATGCCAGACGGCATTTTAACACTTGTCAAGAAAACAAGGAGCAGTGAATTAATCGGCTGGGAAAGAAAATAAGACAGTCGCCATACATTTATAATGCTTCTTGCTCGTGGTCGCTAGTTTAGAAACTGGCTGTGGAATGAAAGGAAACAAGGGCAGCAAAGAGGGCATTTCTCCAACCCAGAGCCCAGATTTTTAGTCTCTTTTGGCAGCTGCGGTTGAAAGGATTTCTGGCAGGAGAAACGGACAAGACCTTTGTGGCACAGACCTGGAGAGCAACGGCCAATTTAGAGGTAGACAGTGCAGGACTGGATTGGTTTGTTTTCACATCTCCCTCCCCAGTCATTGGATTAATCATCTGAGATGGGTGTGAGGTGAATCAGCTGAGAAGTGGGGGTTGCCATGAGTGCCTACAGGGATTTTTTTTGGCCACACCAACCTCTGACCTATGGCCCCCAGAAGGCTAGTCAAGGCTGAATTTGGGCATCTGACAAGACTCGAGTCATGCAAGATCCCTTAGAGCAGCAGTTCTCAACTGTAGGTCCCTAGATGTTGTTGGACTACAACTCCCATCACCCCTGAGCTCTGGCCTTGCTAGCTAGGGGTGATGGGAGTTGTAGTTCAACAACATCTGGGGACCCACAGGTTGAGAAAGGCTGCCTTAGAGCATGGGTAGGCAAACTAAGGCCCCAGGGGCCGGATCTGGCCCAATCGCCTTCTAAATCCAGCCCGCGGACGGTCCAGGAATCAGCATGTTTTTACATGAGTAGAATGTGTCCTTTTATTTAAAACGCATCTCTGGGTTATTTGTGGGGCATAGGAATTCGTTCATATTTTTTTCCAAAATATAGTCCAGCCCCCAACAAGGTCTGAGAGACAGTGGACTGCCCCCCTGCTGAAAATGTTTGCTGGTCCCTGCCTTAGAGGAGCATCAGCTGAGGAGAAGAGATTATTGTCCTTTGCCCTGATATTGAAATCATTCCATCTGAAAGTAGGAAAGGGGAGATCTGGCAGGCTTACGTCAAGACTGGACCCTGATACAGTCAGAGATGCATTGTCTATTGAATTGCAGTCTATTGTCAATGTTCTAAGCGTTTTCACCAATTCTGGGGCAGATAAAAAATATGAACGGTTTGCAGAATTCAGCTTATTCTGGCTTGGCTTTGCGACACGTGTGAAATACACACAAGTCTGAACGCAGCTATGCCTAGATTACACAACTGAAAGTGTTGCACAAACGTAACAGAGCGTTACTGCTTCTGAGAGATCAAAGCAATGTTAGAGGGTTGAATCTGCATGGAACCCCAAGTTTGGAAGCCCTGTTTTAAGTAGCAAAAAGTCCATGGGATTTGAGGGAGCAGTTGAAAGTAGCAGCCTCTGATTAGCCTGGTTTGAAGCTGTGCTTCGTTTTAAGAAGTGTTGGTGGAAATTCATGGGAAATGTTTTTGCCAAAGATACTCCAGTCAGGAATTCATTGTGATGAAGCAACAAACATGTTAATTATATAATTCCACCCCAGCAGAGCTGGGAACAACCAGACTTACTCATGACTCCAGGCATTTGAATGGCCCATTGCGATGCAGGCCATACATCTTGAACCGAATCCGATTCAAAAGAGGCTTAAAAGGGACTTTTCCTTTCAGCTTGTGTCCAAAGGTAGCATTTCACTCGCCTTTCTGAGTGAAACGACTTCTTTCAACAGGGACGGCCACTTGAGTCAATTTTGTACTTGGAAGACTGGTCCAGCATGCCAAATAGATAAACCCCCAGTATATCTTACGGGTCAAAGCAGTAGTTTATTTAACTGTGCTATTCATCTTTTTTTTATAATAATATTTATTAAAATTTCAGAGGAAATACAAAAATATGAAAAGGAAAAAAGAAAAAAGAAGAAAAAAAGAAGACAAAAAGATACAAAATACAGAAAAAAAAGAATAAAAATAGTTAAAAACAAATCAATCATTCCATATCCTATCTTTCATCTGCCTATTTCCCTGACTTCCTCACACGTCCCTTTTTTTGTATCCTGATTCAGTCATTGTTTCAGCAAATCCTTTCTATATTTTAGCTTATAACCAATTAATTAACTCTATACATCCTATCCATCTTTCACCATATTCTGATGTTCAATTTACCTTACTTTAATTAACCTTATCTTACCATAAAATACCTTAACCTTATCTTACCATAAAATACCCTAACATACCTTAAAACTTAAAAACTTGATACTTATTTATCCTTATATTATTTCTGCTAAAGCCAGACAATTTCATTCCAACATTCTCCCTAATATTCATTAATTTTACACTAATTCCCAAAATAAAAATTTTTCTTTATAGACTCTTCCAGTTTTCATCCAACGTCCCTTCTTCCTGGTCTCGGGTTGTGTCAGTCCTTATTATCCATTCCATCTAGTCCATCAACCTGGTAGTCTGATATCCGAGGCTCTTAAGTCTCTTCCATGCCCCTTCTGCAGATCTTTTTCTTCTTGTTTATACTTGCACTTTTCCTTGTCTTTTGTTGGTCTCTTTCTTAGTTTCTTTCCTTTCTCCTTAGGGAGTAGGTCTCCGGGGAATTTCCATCCATACTCATGTCCATCTCCCCACATCAAACCAGCCCATTCCCCACAGTCCCACTCCCCACAATCATCAATATAATCCAAAAGATCTTTAACAGCATATTTCAAAATCTCTCCAAAGTTGAGATCCTCCTCAGCTCCAGACTCCCTCAGGCCTAATTCAAGTTCATTCTTCCAAAACAGCGGCTTATACTCCTGCAGGGCCTCGGGTCTCACGATTTGTGTTGCTTGAGGTAGCACCGTAGCTTCCTCCATTATTATGTGCCCTTGCATTTGCCTAGTTGAACCAGTTTCCTGGGTTGGTCCCTGTATAATTTCTATGTCAATATTCCCTATTTGTCCACATTCACTAGTTGCAACAGTCATCAAATCCAACTTCTCATTCATCAAATCCACCTTCTCATGCAACTGCTCCAACAAAGCACTTGTCTTGCAAAAAGCAAGCACCAGGACTTCTTCCAAACACATTTTTATTCAAGGTCACAGTCTGGTCCCACGATGTTAATCTCGCAGCTGTGAAATCCCCAAGTAAACTGCAGCAACAATTTGACAAGCTCCCTCTAGAGGATACAATTTCTATTTGTATCCATCTTTTTAAATCATGTCCAACAAAAGAAAGTTACTTTCAGTTTTCAAATATTTTGTTTCTTTAGAATGCAACAGGCAGCATTGGAATCAATTTGTTTCTCTTTTTTCTTGCTATCTGTCAAAATGTTCCATTCACAGTCAATGAACGTCTCTGATAATTTCTGTCTCTGGCACCCCGTTCCCAGGTTTGAAACGGTGGAAACTTATTTTCCTTTACTCCCTCTCCAGCAGGCTTGAACAGTTTAATTTTCCCCCCTTTTCTCCTGCTTCCAAGGGGGTTTTAATGGTTATAAATGAAGGAAATTTTGACCTTTGTAAAGCGACTTTCCAGGCTATTAGCTTACAAGATTTTTGCTTCAGTCTATTTACAGAAAGCGGAAGGCGGACTTCCTGTTTTGAAACTTCCCGCTTCGGTGCCAAATTAAAATATTTCTTGATACAATTTTCCGTTTCTACTCACGGGTACTTGTTTAGAATCCAATTGTCGACAGGAAAAAGTCAGCGCTCTCCGGCAATGGCAATGCGGCTTCCTCCGTGGAAATAGCAGTCAGTTCGCAGCACCGCGCCGATCACCCTACTTCACTCCGGAGCCCCAAAATGGGGTCCCCCACGAGTAGGGGAGGCGCTCCTGGTGCTCTGCCGAACCCCACGTTCCCAGGCTTCTTCCACCTGGGATTTCTAGTGGGTCCCCACCTTCGCCGTGGCGGGTAGACCCAGTTTCCACGGAGCCAGTTCCTCCGGTTGGAGGAACTCCGGCATTTCGCAGATGGCGCTAGCCCGGAAGCTAACTGTGCTATTCATCAAAGATGCTCTCTGCATGTATTTTGTAGTCAGCAGTGTATTTTAGAATACGAAAGAATCTCTGAAACAGTCTTGAGCACATCAAGCTGAGAGAACTGAAATGGGTTTCAACTACCGATGGAAACCCAAATTTTTCACAATACAGATGTGGCTTGAGATTGCTTGTGTTTTGGCATTTTTGATCTGGCAGGTGGGGGGAAGGATTCAGAAGTTGAAACTATAAATTATAAATTTCATACATAAAAGAACTCACTTGCATTTGATAGTGCCCTCTTCTTTCGTGATTGGTGACAAAATTCCTTAATTTATGCTTTTCAGTACATTAAGCTTAGAATTAATTGTTAAGGCTGGTAATCCGTTGAGATATTTTTAATTTTATTGTGGGGACATCTCCAATTCAGGAAGTTGCTGTTGTTTTTTTTTAAAAAATGGCTTTTGTATTTTTAACTCTAGTTTTCCAGAAGAGCTAACTAGCTCTGGTGCCATCTCTTGAAAGCAAAGATTATGTGAGAGTTAGAGCTTTCCTCCTAAATTCCTATTTACTTCTTCTTTTTTTAAATTAACATTATTTTCATCTCCCCCTGCGCTCTTCTTGCTGCAAACTCTTCAGAGAATCTGAGCAATGTCGAAAGTTTTTAGTCTCCTTAGGTTCAGTGGGAGAGAGGGCTAAGCTCAACTTCTGCAATGGATGGTAAATGTGCTCAACTTTTATCTGGGTTGTGTGCCCAGACTGTTGTTTGTGAAATGAAATATGAATTTAATGCAACCCGGGTAAATGCTCTGTTAAACCAGATGCACGACTTTGGAAAAACCATGAACTAAGCAGGATTATTTTCCCTGTAAAGAGGGAAACTTCTGTGGGCCGAAGTTTGGCAAGTTATCGCAGACACACTGGGATCTAGTTGTTCCTTATTCATGAGAGATTTCTCGTATGTTTAACCAGGATCACCCCAGAGCCTCTGCCAGCACTCTCGTTTTTTATGCCTTCAAACTCCTTGGGCTCCTTGGAGTGTGTTCAGTTCTCAAACGAAGACTATATTGAACAATGCAGACTGACTTCCTTAAGCAAAAAAGCTGACCTGCCCAGTGACTATCAGTAAGCCCTGTGCTTACTGAAAAAGTGGGGCATTCAGCCTTTTAGGCAGTAGTCTTGCTTAATGCCTCTTGCATGTATCCCAAGGGATGCCAATAACATCAGAGTTGTCGCAGTTCTTTAAAAACATCAACAACAAAAAACCCCCCCAAAACCCCAGGAGCAAAAGGTAAACAGAGGGTGAAAGTAAATGTTTTGGATTACCTTTAAAAGTCTCTGTATAGTTATAAATCAATACATTTTCACTGCTGTAAGCCAGGGGTTGCTAAACTTTTGAGGCCTATAAATAAGCACCTTTGCGAACCAGAGTAACTGTTATGGGCAACACACGCAGTGCAACAAAGCACACTCTGCAGCCTGCTCTATTGGCTAAATTGGAACCATTCTTTCAAGAGCAAGTTCAGCAATGGAGGGGTGCCAGGAAAAAATTGGGGGTGCCACTCAGCGACCTCTGCTATAAGCAGCTTACATAAAGAAGCCAATTAACGACACAATAAACCCTCCAGAAAATTAGATAAAGACATATTGCAACTGTATATTTCGTAGGTAAAACAGAGTAATGCACAACATTAAAAATTGGATTCCAGGAGACATTGGGATAAACACACATTTTTAAGCGACTTTTAAAGGGCATTACTGTCTCCTCCTCACAAATTACCTGAAGGAAGGCATTTCAGATGACGAGTGCTTGTCACCAAGAGAGCCTACATCTCTTGCATGTGGTCACTAAGGGGCAATCTGTTGGTCTTGGAATGACCATGAAGGCTTTCCTTGGAAGTCCTTTAAAGATCATCTTGGTCTGTACTGGGTGATGGTGGTCTGCAAGGAATTTGTATGCACGCCTATATTTCAGACCTCCAAAGGAATTTCTTCTTATCTTTTAATCGGATGGGATTAAAACTTTTTGTTCTTTGGAGCAGATTTAGAAGGGAATTTTGGGGAGTTGCCTCTGTCCCCATTCCACTGGTAGACTCACTCCATTGGATGCACCCCCACAAGTCAGTCTTTTCCTGGAGTAACTTTAAATCAATCCAGCACTTTAAATATATCTACATAGTAATCTTTGCCTTGCAGGAGATCTATTTACAAAGTTAAGCCTTATGGGGAAATGGTTTTTTTACCCTTCAGGGGCACATTTGTGTTCAACAAAGACAGGTTAGATTTCCTCTTTTTGGGGGGGTAGAAGGGGTTGTCTGTGTGAGTGTGAAATGCCTTAAAACGCTTCTGACAAAACGTGGGAAAATTTTGATAATTGGTAGCTTTCCCTTTTCTGTCTGATTAAAGATCGCTAACCGATATTTTCATTAATCACTAAATTATTGTCTAGATGATAGCGAGGGGCTTTGATCGCATGCCAGTGGCATGCAGCGCGTTCTACCAATAAACAATTAATTACAGTGCAGCATTCTGCCAACGGTGATGTAATCACTGCTATACAAAGAGCCTTTAATGTTAACTGTGGCGCGAGAAATTTGGAAGGGAAGCTTTTGGCACAGGCTTTCAGAAGATGATTTTGAAACAGTGGAGAAGAGAACCTCTGCCTTTTTGTGCGCTTGGTTTTACTTTTTTACTTGCAAGGTACAAGTGCAGGCCAAGTATTTCCGCCCCCCCCCCCCGATAATGTTTAAGGCACATTTTTTAAGGAGGAAGGTGGTCTTCCTTCTAAAACTACCCTATTATCATTTGCTGCCTGTTGTCCCTTCCCAACTTCTTAGCTAAATCAAACTAAGGTGTTTATCTCCTAGTTAAGCAGTTTGCAGACTTTTTCATCTGTAAGACAATGAAAAACCACTTATTTACCCTGCCTGCCCAGCTGCAGTGTATGGGGATCCCAGGCCTACGTTGCTGCCTGCCTGCTATATCCATTTTTCAGCCTGTTGTGTTTGCACTTATAGAATCATAGAATTGTAAGAACTGGAAGGGATTCAGGGGTCATCTTGCCCAACCCCCTGCAATGCAGGAATCCATGACAGATGCTATAACCTCTGCTTAAACACCTCCAAGGAAATAGAGCCCTCCACCTTCCGACAGAGTCCGTTCCACTGCCGAACAGCTCTTACCATCAGAAAGTTCTTCCTGGTGTTTAGTCGGAATCTCCTTCCTTGTATCCTGAAGCCATTGGTTCGGGTCCTTCCCTCTGGAGCTGGAGAAGACAAGCTTGCTCCATCTTCCATGTGATAGCCCTTTAGATGTTTGACGATGGCTATCATATCTCCTCTCAAGTCTCCTCATATCCAGACCAAGCATACCCAGCTCCCTCAACCGTTCCTCATAAGGCTTTGTTTCATCTTGGTCGGCCTCTTCTGCACAGATTCCAACTTGTCGATATCCTTCCTAAATTGTGGGGGCCAGAACAAGACACAGTACTGCAGATGTGGTCTGATCAAGGTAGTACTATGACTTTTCTTGAGCCTGGACACTAGAATTCTGATAATGCTCTTTTTTTGCTGCTGCACCACACTGTTGACTCCTGTTAAGCTTGTGGTCTACTAACACCCCTAGATCCTTTTCACATGTACTACTGGCAATCCTGGTGTCCCCCATCTTACATTTGCACAGCTGGTTCTTCCTGCCTCAGTGAAAACATTGAGGCAGGTGGAACTTGCGTTAAATAAGCACAGTGTAGGTGACTGTATACTGACTGTGCTATGATAGACACTGCTCTGGTGAATCATAAAAAGTTACGCTATCGAGTGGTCGTGTACATTTGGCTCTTTCAAAGTAAAAGGGCAGGCAACCCCTTGCTATACCGAAATGGTATTCAAATAGGAAGTGGGGGGAGAATTTAGGCTCTGATGTAAGCCTAAATAGATTCTCCTCTCCCGCTGCTATTTTTCTGCAAGGACAGGGTTAGAAGCCACCTACTTTTGGCTGACTTCCATTTAGTCTTCTCGTGTGCTATTTATAAATGCATGCACCACATTAGATGGAGATAGACGCAGCACTTTTTTTTTTTTTAAAAAAAGAGCAATATAAGCAAAAGAGAAATGTCTGCTGCTGGACACTTGGAATCTAAATTGAGATGCGGTGGTGGTGGGGAGACAGTGGGGGAGGCGAGGGTTGCAGACTAAAGCCCTAAGCAACTTTGGGCCCCAGATATCAGCAAACCTGTTTCATTCCCTAACAGAGGGGTGTATCTTGGTACCTTCCACCATTGCCAGAATTATGAGGATTGGCAGTTCAGGAGACTGCTTTCTCTGTGGCAAGTTCCCTCTCTATAGGGGTGTATCATCCAATAGCTTCCACTGTTTGCTGAAGGAACACCTCTTTACCCTGGACTCAGACTCCTCAGAGAGGGATTATTCTGATTTGTAAACGGTTTCAACTGATTTCAATACTGTATTTTTATATTGTTGCAACTTGCCCTGGAACCTTTTGGTGAAACATTGCTAAGAAATCCAATAAATAGTGAAGAGGAGGATTTAAGAAATTCTATTATTTTTGTTACTATCACTGGAGAGGGGAGAAATGTGAGAGGCAAGGGGGGGGGGGAAGAGGACTGCGAATGCAGCTTACATGTACACAGGCATCGTTAGAGTTGCAGATATGGCACGAAATTACTGTTCTTGGCAGCTGTCGTTGTACTAGCAGGCGACGGCAAGAATGCACTGAACTTACAATGGAATGTGTTCATTGCACAGAGCATGTCATGAATTGAGTTTTGTAGCACTTGCTGGTCCTTCGTTGCTACTCCTTTTTTAATTAGTGCTTGCAAACTATGTCATGTTTCAACGTTTGCTCTGCTCCTTTGCCATTCTTCTGGTATTGCACCAAGTCCTGCTACCTTCCCACTAACTTGCCTGGTACGAAGGAGCAAAGCCATAAATTTCCCAGTTCTACTTAAACAAGTTTCTGTCTTCTTCTTCTGCTGCTTCTCATTAATATATTTACCGCAGCCATCACTTGGAACGACATGTTTTCTTCCCCCTTGCCTAAGCACTCTTCCAAAAGAGAGTTTTGTGGAATGGGAGAAAGAGTCTCTTGGGCATCATTTACAGGCTGATCTTTAGCTGTTGGACCCTTTTAAAGCTACTTAATTTTTAATGGCTGCTTATAGATCTGCTGATTGTTCATCTGGATAGGATTTTTAAAAAATAAAAAAGCTGCTTAAATGGAAATGGGTAATAAGGACCGAACAATGACATGTAGACGAAATTGAGTCTGCTATGTCAAAAGCCCTGGCTGCTGCTAATAATAATAACAGCAATAGTAATAGTAATAATTTAACCCTGCCCATCTGGTTGGGTTTCCCTAGCTACTCTGGGCGGCTCCCAACAGAATATTAAAAACACGATAAAACGTCAAACATTAAAAACTTCCCTAAACAGGGCTGCCTTCAGATGTCTTCTAAAAGTCAGATAGTTGTTTATTTCCTTGACATCTGATGGGAGGGCGTTCCACAGGGCGGGCGCCACTACCAAGAAGGCCCTCTGTCTGGTTGTTTCAACTTTTTGTATTTTCTTCTTTCTTTTTTTTTTTTGAGAAGCAAAATGGACAGGTATACGCAGATTCTAATTTCTGAATTTAGTGTTGGTATCTCATGTGCTTTTAGGCCTGTTTAAAGGTGCTGAATTCCATCCTTCCTTTAGTTTCTCATGGGAGATGTAAGAGCATGGGGAACTGGTGGGAAAGTTCTGCTGGTCCTTCACATCTTGACAAGGACAAGGGAGGAGAAGAACATTTAAACTGTATCAAGTGACTTATTAAATTGAGTGGGGAACTTGTCAGGCTGGCGAGCTAGTAGACCCTGATCTCCTCCATCCCTCTGTGGACCAAGTTTTAACAGGAAGGCAGGGCCCAAGCCATCATGGCCAATGGTCAGGAATGGTGGGAACTCTAGTCCCAGCAACATCTTGAAGGGAGGGAACAGATCTCCTATCCCTGGTTTTCTGCTTACCAACATTTTTATTAAGAGGTTGTAATAATAATGGGAAGCTTCTCAGTATTACCATTGCCTGAAGATAGAAAAGAAGAACAAAATCAACAGAACTTGATTCTGAACAACTAGGTCCAAGGGTATTGTTGGATGGCTGCAGAATGTGTAGATGGTCAGGATTTGAAGAAACCTTGGTGGGCCCAAGAGAACTTGCTTTGTGTGTGATTTTTTTTTTTTTTGAATAGTAGTTCTCCACTGCTGCATGGTAGGTGGCTTTTAAAATTGATAGATGTTGATTTGGTGCATGTGTGTTTGAGACAGAGAGAGAAATCAGGGCAGAGGGAACTGTTCAAAGATGGGATGAGAAAGAGAAATTCCACTGGGGCAGCACATGAGAGTGTTAAGTAGCTTTTTTCTTTTACATCATAAAAGGATGAGCTCTAAAGTTCCATGGAAAGATCAAGTATTTGAATTAGTCGAAGTGTATTTTCTCTGCTTCTTCATGCCCTTTGGGATCTCCAGACGATGGGCCCCTCCTTCCTTCCTTTATCTGGAAAATCTGTTCCCAATTTTTTGCCTGGCTCTTCCTGTCGTTTAAACACAGCTGCTCACAAGGAAGAAAAGAAGTGTGTCTGTGCTGGATGATGAGCAAGGAGATCATGGCTGAGACGGTGGGCATATGTGGCTGTTGTAGTGGAAATAGGATGCAAAGTGATAATGGTGTCACAGATGACATCTGCCCACAAGGTTTGCAGCTTCTCCTAAATCAGGAGTAGGAATCTGTGGCTCTCCCAGATGTTGCTGCACTCCAACTTCCATCATCCATGGACATTGGCTGTGGTCACTTGGGACTGATGGGAGTTGGAGTCCAACAACATCTGGGAAGACCGCAGGTTCCCTGGCTCCGGCATAAAGAAACAACTCAGTTGCGCAAGGAGGAGAGGAAGACCTTAGTATTATTATTTTTTTAAAGGGAAATCTGGTGTGTTGTGGAATATTCTGTACTTTATTTCTCTGAAGAATTTGTTCATGCTTCTATTTCAGATTAGAAGTTAGGGTCTTGCTGTTCCCCATGAGATAATAGCGAGGGCACAATATCGATAATAAATTGAACACTTCATCTGGTAGGCTGTTTGTCTGTCTGGCCCTGGTTCACACTTCACAAAAAGCCAGAGGATAGATTAGTGTGGTGTTCTGACCTGGCTTGTGTGTTTAAAGATTAAGTCCAGGATCTAAAGAATAACCTTGCATAATCTTAGAGCGCTTCCTTGCAAACACAGGGGGTTTGATGATTATCTTTACTCATGATTGTAACCATCATTGTGCTATTCCAGCGACTCTTCTTGCCTTTGCCTGTGGGTTTTCAGGGGGGTAAGCCAGGAATGCAGATGGAAGGAACATCCTGAACATGTCAAGTGTTCTGAGCAAAGACCCTCAATATCCTACCCAAAATATGTATCCTTGTAACAGAAAGGTTGTCTTCAGTGTTTATATCAGTGGTTTCTATAGCCTCTTCATTCATGATTGAGGCAGCCCTTGGTGTGTTATTGAATTAGCGACCAATTTCCCCCAGCCAATATCGATACTGAAATGGTGAATCTCCACAAGTGCCTTCTCCGCTCAAGCCTCACAATAACTGTGAATGCGTTTAGACAAAATGCACACTTAGTTTGATGCAGGAAAGCACAAATTAAGTTTACACATTTGCTTCTAATGATGACCATTGTAGCTCTAATTTGATTATTTGGAATGTGTGAAATTGCTATCACAGGTCAGCTATGGAAGTTAATTATCTCATTGAAGGCCTCATTAAAGGCGGTTATATTATGAAGGGATGCAAGGTGAGAGGTGAAGAGCCTGTCTCTACTGTGTGTGTGTGTGAGTGAGTGAGAGAGAGAGAGAGAGAGAGAGAGAGAGAATGTGTCACTTAAGCTGATAGTAGGAATGCTGTAGCTTCACACACTTACCTTCACACAATGTGTAATTATCTTGAGGAATTCTTTTACCTCAGGATGTGGTGAGGTCAGTACTTTAGATTTACAAGGGAATCTGAGAGATGAATGGGAGGTACGGTTTGTCAATATTAATGGACAGCTAAATAGAAACTCAACCCCAAAAGTTAGGACCAAGATTCAAATCCTGACTGCGTAACTTGGCTCACTAGTAACATTGAACCATGAGGACGAGATGGTAGGACAGTGTTCTCGAAGCTACTAACATGAGTTTGACCAAACTGCGGGAGGCAGTGGAAGACAGGAGTGCCTGGCGTGCTCTGGTCCATGGGGTCACGAAGAGTCGGACACGACTAAACAACAAAACAACAACAACAACCTTGAACCAGTCTCTCAGGCCTACCTCACAGTGCTAATCTGAGGCCAAAATTGGTGCAAGAAAGAAATAACTATGTCCATTGCCCTGAACTCCTTGGAGCAAGGGCAGGGTATAAATGCAATACATAAATAAGTGAACCTCTCTCTATGGAGACAGTTTTCTTCTGAGTGTTGCATGCTAGGGATTTGCATTGCCTCCAATCCCTGTTTAAGAACCATCTTAGTCTACCACCTTGTTTCTGGTAGTGACCAACCTTTGGAAGGTCACCAGTAGGAAATGGCCTACTGCTTCTTGTGAGCTTCTTCAGGTACCTTGCTGGCTGCTGTTGGAAATGGAAGCCCTTTTCGGATTCTATAATTGGATTGAAGTAAGCAGGGGGACGGGATAGAGAAGGAATGAGTGTGCTTTCCTTGCCGTCTTGGGCTGTTCTGCTTGCCCTCCCAACTCATGGAGGGTGATTGTCTTCAGAGCCTTCCATACGATGCTGATGTTTTACAGGCCTGATCTTCAAGGGCCTCTATCCTAGGCGGAGAGCATCTTTTATTGTTGTTGTTATTGTTATGTATTATTATTTATTATTATTTGTATACTGTCCTATACCTGTAGGTCTCAGGATGGTTTACAACACAAAGTTACAGTATGCAAAGCACAAAACACATAATCAAAACAATCAAAACATAAAGACAGTAAAACGTGGCTTTTCACTCAACCAGCTAACTCCTTCTCCCAAGCACATTGAGAGTTAACCTCCAGAGAATGTCCATTATGTCTTTTCACGGATAATATCTACTCCGTGAAAGGATCTCACCTTGCAAGCGAAATTTTCCACATTTCCCTGCTGGGCTCTCTTATGAGTAGGGAAGGTTCCCTACTGTAGACAATCCCCAACCACAAGTTGGAGGGCAACCAGAATAGCAACAGCAGGGGACAGGTGGCCGAACTAGTAAGCTGGTCTCACGGTCCCCCTCTCATGTTTACTTCACCCTTTTGGAGGGTTTAACCAGCACTTGGTGTGTTTCTGCAACATTGCCTTTAATACTGGTGGTGCAAAAGATTCTTCAGACTTTTCCAGAAAGGCATGCCTTAGGGCATGGACGGGGGAAGATGTGTGGGCCTTGCAGATGTAGTCTGATTGCAGCTCCCATCTTTCCTGACCATTTGCCATGCTGGTTGGAACCTGGAGATCCAGCCATGTCTGAAAAACCACAGAGATCCCACCCGTGTCTTAGACAGCAGATCATGTATGTGTGTGTGTTTTAATGCTAAGATTGCTTGTCTTAAGTAAGAAAGGAAATGTCAATCAGTAACGTGGTGCAAAATATGCCTAAGATAAAGTTGATGCTTGGAAGGGGAAATCAATATTTGTTCCTCCATTCCATCTGCCTCATCTATTGCTATGTGTGAATCTAGGTGTGCAACTTCTCTGCAGCACAGATTTCCCCTGTAGGTGTTTCTGTTTCTGAGCCGGCCTTTATTTGAGTTGCAATTGCCACTCGTGCTGTTCCGGTAGTTGTGAATCATTTCTGCTATGCTAATAACCAAATTCGGATGCTCGTGCGCGTGTGTTTTATTTTTTTATTTCCACTTTACCATGCTGTACTATAATCAGATGAGTCACTTTCGAAACGTTACCTAGCCCTCACAGTAGTGATTTCACATCCATTTCCCCGGTTTTATTTTTGTTTGTTCTGAAAGTAATGTTGACTAAGCTGTTGTCAACTCATATGGTAGCCATTTAATACAGTATTCATATTTTTAATTACAGTGCTTCCAACTTGCACTGTGCAGTTTACACGTCCAAAGCGCTAACTCCCTGTGACTGCCGACAACCATTTTTGAGTGTGCATAAATAAATCCTTTCTTTCCAACTTTGCAGTGAGACCAATAGATTCCCCTTCTTGTGATTACAAGGACGGAGACACTAGTGTTCAGGGTGCACAAAGTGAGTTCAAGAGGGCTTCCTTCCTGTGATTTCTGCCTGTGATTCTTTGGTTCCACTGCCAACTGAAAGCAAACAGATCTTCCCAGTTTTTGGAACCCTCCAAAGACACACAAACCTGCCACAAGCAGCAATCCCTCTTTCATACACCACCCAACACTCTGAAAAACAATAACTTAAGATCTGTCTGCAATCTAGATCTGTTCTTGCCTAATAAATCGTTATCCTCTACGTAGCAACGTTTGTATTTTTAAAAAATATTGTTAGTGGTTATTCAGAAGAGATTTTATATAAATTAGTTTAGAGCTTCAAACTTTTTAAAATACTTTAATGCGGCTTGAAATGTTCGACTTGACAGCTCAGGGAAGTTACCTAGCTTTAAAAATCATATAAAACCAACTCATTTGCCAGTTTCCTTCATTCCACCGCCAATTTGCTTCATAGGTCAAGGACTTGGAAACCACTTGGTCCCCGCCATAATCCCTCAAGTGGGAGGTCACATACTCACAGGAAGGTACTCATAGGTGTAAATCACTGGGCAAAGGCACTCCTCTGGACTTGCCCAGGTGGCAGACTATGCAAAGCAAAGTTCTATTGTCCCTTTGTAGTAGGTGCTTAGCATGTACTTCCCAATACATATCCTGTCTCCTGCCTGTTGCCCCAACACATTCCTCCTATGTTAATCACTATAACCCTCCCCTTTTCTGATGAAGCAATGGTGTAGTGATGATGCTTAATGCTGGGATAAGATAGAAACTTTGAAAAGTCCTTGTCACCCCATCCTCAGGGTTCAAAATTCCTCCTTGAAACTTTTGCGCAATAAACTTTGGTCTATTTGCTCTGGTTGGTGGCTGGACTCCTTCCTTTATTCTGCAGGGACCCGCAGGCTCTGCCCAATGAGCTGGGTGACTGAGCAGCCTCGCAGCTAGATTTCTCCGTAACACTTGTGAGCATGGGGGAAAATAAAACCAAAATCTATCTTCCGTTTCAGCCTAGTAAAAACTGACCCCTGCCTTATTCCCTGCATGTTCTTGAAATGAGAGTGATAGGGGAGATAACCAGAGATTTTAGCTGAGGCTTGCTTTCAGTTATCTAGCATGGAGGTTTTCCAGCAGGGGTATCGTTACACAAGAATGGGAATAAAGAGAGAATGAATTAAAACAGGCCTTGCAAGGATACTTCATGTGTTTAGATGTGTTGGAAGAGAACCTTGGATTTTGCGAAAGTGAGTTTTCAAGAGAGGAAGACATACAACAAAATCTCTAGAGTGTTGCAGTGTCGTAGCGTGGGTTGTCAGCACCCGGGGCAAGGCAAGTAATTTGCGCCCCCTAACCTGTGGATTTGCGCCCCCTAACCCTAACCCCCAGATGTTGCGCCCGGTGCAGCCGGCCCCCCCTGCACCCCCCACGCTACGCCACTGGAGTGTTGGGTTTTTTTGGGTGCGTGTACATGTAAAAGAGCAGTGTAAGTTGCAAGCAATCACCCTCCCCCCCCTTTATGAAAACATCTGGTGAGTGTATTTAAAGATGGGGGAATCCCCCAACCTCAACGGTGTGTAGTATTTTCCACTATGCGTTTTGTTGCAAATAAGACAAATGTCTACCCAGAAGGATTCTCCCCTTGTTCTTTTATTAGAAATCAAGAGTTCAGGGTATTTTCTTGTTGAGAGAAATAAATTCTGCTGCGTTCCCTGGGGCTTACTCCCACATAAGTTGCCTATTGGAAGGTGCCCTGAGTCCCATTAAACGCTGCCTACATTTCCGAGCACAATTCAAAGTGTTGGTGCTGACCTTTAAAGCCCTAAACAGCCTTGGCCCAGTATACCCGAAGGAGCATCTCCACCCCCATCATTCAGCCTGGACACTGAGGTCCAGCGCCGAGGGCCTTCTGGCGGTTCCCTCCC
This sequence comes from Podarcis filfolensis, assembly GCF_964270895.1. Classification (NCBI taxonomy): domain Eukaryota; kingdom Metazoa; phylum Chordata; class Lepidosauria; order Squamata; family Lacertidae; genus Podarcis; species Podarcis filfolensis. Next base: position 24,998,646 of record NC_139603.1, read on the forward strand.
TGCGAGAAGTGAGGTTACAGGGAACCAGGCAGAGGGCCTTCTTGGTAGTGGCGCCCGCCCTGTGGAATGCCCTCCCACCAGATGTCAAGGCAATAAACAACTGTCTGACTTTTAGAAGACACCCTTAGGGAAGTTTTTAATGTTTAATCTTTTATTGTGCTTTTAATATTCTCTTGGGAGCCGCCCAGAGTGGCTGGGGAAACCCAGCCAGATGGGTGGAGTATAAATAATAATATTATTTATTATGTGCAAACAGTGTTGAGCACTTTGTTGCAGCCATGTTGCTTAGAACAGGGATGCCATTGGTGCCCCCCCCCAATATCTTGTTGAACTCCCATTAGCTCCAACCAGCATGGCCTAATGGTAAGCGATAATGGGAATCATGACAAGCCAAGCTTAATTGGAACGGGTTTCTTTCTCTCGCTGGAGCTACAGGAAGTGTGAAATGGGAGCAGTTGGACTGCATGCTCCGTATAACTCTGGCTTTATCACAGTGTGCAAATGTGACTATTGTTTTCTGGGCTGTACCACTTCTTCAGACTGTGGGTGGTGGCTTAGGAAGATAAGGACACTGTTATGTCAAGTCGACGGGCCATACTACTCTGAACACGCCCAATCTTGTCCGATCTCGGAAGCTAAGCCTGGTTCGTACTTGGATGGGTGACTGCTTGGGTATACTGGGGGCTGTAGGAGTCTCCTTTATCCTATTGGGATAGCTTAGTTGGTAGAGCATTAGACTCTTAAGGGTGTGTGTGTGTGTGTATGCACGCATCCATATTCAAAACTAGCATATTGGGAAGAATGGCTTTGTGCATGTTATGATCACCATATGACAAGTTGGGCCATGGGGGTGAGACTGAGGCTGCTTGGTGAAATCCCCCATCTGTGAGGCAATATTTGGCTCCATCCACCCAGCAAGCTGCCTGGGTCGTGGGTGACGTTGTGGGTTAAGCCACAGAGCCTAGGACTTGCCGATCAGAAGGTCGGCGGTTCGAATCCCTGTGACGGGGTGAGCTCCCATTGCTTGGTCTCTGCTCTTGCCAACCTAGCAGTTTGAAAGCATGTCAAAGTGCAAGTAGATAAACGGGAAGGTAAACGGCGTTTCCGTGCGCTGCTCTGGTTTGCCAGAAGCGGCTTAGTCATGCTGGCCATATGACCCGGAAGCTGTACGCCAGCTCCCTTGGCCAATAAAGCGAGATGAGCGCTGCAACCCCAGAGTCGGTCACGACTGGACCTAATTGTCAGGGATCCCTTTACCTTTACCTTACCCAGTGAGCTGCCTGGGTACCACTTTTGTCAACGCTTAGCATCTTTCTGTAAATTTATCTTAATAGCCACACAAAAATCTACAGGATGCTTTTGTCCACTTGGTGCTATTATGAATGCATATACGTTAAGCAATCTTTTTTTAAAAAAATGCGTTTTCAGTAGTTGAGTGGCATTTGAAGTAGCCATGCTGTATGTTGTGTCGTCGTGGTGATTGGATCCTTTTTTTTACAAATATGATTTGGAACTAACGAAGCACGTTGAAGAGGAGCTTTTTTTAAAGAAAAAGAAAAACCATGCTTGTAACTTCATCGCTAATGTGACTAATCCATTTGGACAAGCAGCTATGAACTTCTGAATGGCTTATTAAGCGATGCTTGAGTAACTCGGTTGGTTAGAAAAAACAACCTTTGTGCTGGCATGACAGTCTCTCTCTCTCTCTCTCTCTCTCTCTCTCTCTCTCTCTCTCTCTCTCTCTCTCTAAAAAAAAATGTGAACAAGTGGCTATGTTTGCTTCAAAAGCAGGCTATTTTTGTTCCAGAACAGTTGGACAAGCAGCCTGGAGGCAAGGCATTAAAAAAAAAAGCCCTTTCTGAAGCTGAAGGCTGTAAAATATTATTTGGAGTGTCAACTGTAGATATATAGAACACAGATGAGGATCACAGCAAAAAGGTTGTGGGGGGTGAACTGCACGGGGTGGGGGTTGAAAGACCTATTTTAAAGATGCATATTTTTAGTGAACAGGTAAGCTGGATGTGTAAAGTCTGACTTTCTCTAAATCGAAATGATATTTTAAAAATAAAAAATAGAAATCTGTCCTGGCACCTTAATACTGTTTTTGCAATAAAAGCCTATCACCATAATTATCAATATCCTGTAATCATGTCACCTGGCCTTCCGTAGATCCTCTTAGGAGAACTGAACACTTCACATTCAACTTGTGTGGAGGTTTCCAGCTGACAACCCCCCCCTTCCCCCTTTGTCCGGTTTAGCACTACATTTTTAAATGGTTAACCCTGCATGTTAGCATAGTTTGGTGGCATTTTTAGTAGCTAATCATGTGAGCTCCCATTGTTTGCAGTGCTATGAGTGTTTCCCTTACAATCAAGCAACATATAAATTGTATGAAACAAAGTGTGGGCCAAACCTCAGTTTAATACCAGCCCTCCTGATGGTGGCTTAGTCTGTTGCTTGAGAATGTGTCTTAAGTTATCCTTCCTTTCCTTCTACAAAGTGCTTTTATACAATATTTGTTGTTGTTGTTTAGTCGTTTAGTCATGCCCAACTCTTCGTGACCCCTTGGACCAGAGCACGCCAGGCACTCCTGTCTTCCACTGCCTCCCGCAGTTTGGTCAAACTCATGCTGGTAGCTTCGAGAACACTGTCCAACCATCTCGTCCTCTATCGTCCCCTTCTCCTTGTACCCTCAATCTTTCCCAACATCAGGGTCTTTTCCTGGGAGTCTTCTCTTCTCATGAGGTGGCCAAAGTATTGGAGCCTCAGCTTCACGATCTGTCCTTCCAGTGAGCACTCAGGGCTGATTTCCTTCAGAATGGAACGGTTTGATCTTCTTGCAGTCCATTGGACTCTCAAGAGTCTCCTCCAGCACCATAATTCAAAAGCATCAATTCTTTGGCGATCAGCCTTTTTTACGGTCCAGCTCTCACTTCCATACATCACTTCTGGGAAAACCATAGCTTTAACTATACAGATCTTTGTTGGCAAGGTGATGTGTATGCTTTTTAAGATGCTGTCTAGGTTTGTCATTGCTTTTCTCCCAAGAAGCAGGCGTCTTTTAATTTCCTGACTGCTGTCACCATCTGCAGTGATCATGGAGCCCAAGAAAGTAAAATCTCTCACTGCCTCCATTTCTTCCCCTTCTATTTGCCCTTTCTCGTCACTCTGGCAGGTTTTATTTATTTATTTATTATCTTTTAAAGCATATAGAGTAGGACCTTGGCATACATTGCCCTCGGGTAACGTAAACTTTGGGTTCCGAAAGTGGCAAACCCGGAAGTATTTCACTGTGCGTGCAGAAGCGGTCCCTCCGGTTGCAGAAACCTTGGGAAGGACGGGCAGATTCATGCCAGAGGTGTGATGGTCTTTGAAGTAGAGTGGCTCCACTCTGCTTAGAGTTTCATTGGAAAATTGCACTCTGAAATGGAGTTGAGTTCAACTGCGTCTGGGCATTTACTGAAACACATGGAGAATTAAATTGGAGATGGGAGAGGAGAGTATACTCACAACCTGCCCCCCCCCATGTTCCTTCGCATGCAAACTGCTCTTAAGATTTTCATGCATTTAGCGGGACAGTCTGGAGCGATTTTTTTTTTTTTAAAGGACGCTTAATTGAATGAGCTTATAAACTCTTCCTGAAATCAGAGAAGCCTTGTGGCAAGTTATTCAGTAATAACAGTAAAATTATTTATTTTATTAGCATTATCTATTCCACCCACCAACCCCTGCAAATCTGACCCAGAACCGACGTAACCCCCCTGATCTGGGCCCTGAACTGAACTGGGGATCTTGCACACAATTTGATCAGGGTTTTCAAACCTAATTCAATATATTGTTGGGAGTGGGGACGGAAGGACGCATGTGCAGGCTGCCATGTCTGTCCCTCATTTGGCAGCCCTAGATTTGCCCCGGGATGCCTCAACCTACTCCAGTCACATACTGGGGCTACCTGAAACAGTCCAATTTTGTTTGGGATCCATGATCCAACCCGAGCCTGTGCATAGCCCAAATCATCATTGTCATCATCATCATCGTCATCATCACCCTGGGTTTTTGCTTACTTGGAAATTTTCAGTTGAATCTGCTAAAAAACCACTTCCGTGTTTCACACTGATCACAGGAAGATCTGCAGAGTAGTAAATTTTTAATTGCTTGTGTGTGCATGCCTGAATCATCATCATCATCATCATCATCATCATTATTTACACCCCACCCATCTGGCTGGGTTTCCCCAGCCACTCTGGGCAGCTTACAGCATGTATAAAAACATGTTGCCCTGTCCCCATTTTAACCGTTCACATGTTTAGTCATATGCTTAAACCCACCTTGATATCAGGCCTGCTTTGTCACTTTAAAAAGCTAGCAATATGCTTCTGTAACAACATGCAAAATTGGATTCAGTAAACATACCAGGTGTCCAATTAACATGCTGGGTCGCTAGATCCTGTGGGCACCTAGGACAGAGATTTCTTGCCCCACCCCACTCTTGACCACTGCTTTTCATAGTGTGGCAGTGATAAGGAGGAGGAAGAAACAAATCTTTTGCCGCCTCCCCCCTCCCCATTATTATTATTCATCATCATCCATCTTGGCATTGTCTTGGCATTTAGGAACGCTGGTAAAGTTAAATCTTTTAATCAGAGCTTGTCCAAGTAGCTGAAATGGCAAGTGTCTTTTCCCACATATCTCTTTAAAAATACCTTATCCCGCTCTGTGATTCTATAACATGTAGCTCTTAACTTCATAAATCTCCTCCACTCCTATACAGTTGTTGTTTTTTTAATTTGAACGGTCTCCAGGCAACCTTACTAATTACTGGCTATATATACTTTGTGTTCTCTCTCTCTTTCTAATGGTGATGACCAGAAATGATGGCTTACATTAAGGGCCTGCATTGTTCTTTGCAGTTATAGAAAATCTCTCTGCAGTGCCACTTCATTTCTCTTTACCAAGAATATGGTACTTTAAAAAATGTTTAGATATGCAAATAGACTCTTCAAACAACGTGCTTGTATTTGTGGCTTTTCTCTTTGTTTTACCCTCTCCCCTTCCCAGTGGGGCTTGAGAGTTTTGCCAATTTGCATTTGTCAGGAAGTTGACTGTTGTCTTGAATAAGGGGTAATAAAGAAACAGCAGCTAGATTCTTTTTCTGGTCAGTTTAGTCTGGAATCTGGTAGTCAAATCAGCCATCAAACTCTTTACACCTTTAAACATTTCCCAAACTTGCGTCTGGTGATAACCTGTTGGTCTGAAAGTTGCAAAGGAGTTTTGAAAAATTTTGAGGCCTTGCTCTTGCCCTACATAAACTGAGCGTGCATTCCAGAACGCATTCTCTATCAGGAAGTTTTAAATATCTGATGTATTGTGTTTTTGTATGCTTCTTTTCCAAAGTTTAAAACCATACTCAAGGTGGCTTGCAACACACACACACACAATCGTAAACATGACAAAAGTAGATCATAAGCAATAAAAATGTCAAAAGAGTACACGACTTCCCACATAAATTTTAAGATCTAAAATAAAGATACAAAATAATTAATAACAATAACAGCAACAGCCCCTCCCTCCCCCTCCAGAAAAAAGTAATCGAAAAATGTCCTGGAAGGACGGGCAGATTCATGCCGGAGGTGTGATGGTCTTTGAAGTAGAGTGGCTCCACTCTGTTTAGTCATCCACTAAACAGTCGTCGAAAAAGTAGAGTGACGCTTGGAAAAGAAAAATGGAATATCGGGAGGGAAAAGTAAAGAGCAGCATGCCCAATCTGGAAGGAATGACTGGCTGTCATTGCAAAGCAGGGCACTCTTTGCAGGAAATAAAATAAAACTGCAACATTTTGTTGCAGGGTCCTGCTTGAATGCCTTGGTGTTGAGGGAAGAATGAAACACTGTCACATAAAACAATGAACTCTCAAATCTGAATTTAAAGTGTGGTTAGTAGAATAAAATGAGTTCAAACCAAAATGAGTTTAGTATGACCTAGCATACTGGGGTTCCCAAGACATTCTTGGGCTGTGGTATTGTTTAGGGGGGTTTCTTGGTTGAGGAGGGTTTTGGTCATGGCAAGCCCAAAACAGGATGATATTCCAGCATCCAAATAAACTTGAGAGGATGTACCCCTGCAGTTGGTCTGTTACATGATCTAGCTGCATGATCATATTTAAACCTGTTAAAATATGTGCTGTTAGCAGATTTGCTCTGCCCATTCTTTGAATGCCGACTTTTATATGCAATTTGCTGGGAACTTTGTTTTGCTTAGTTGTAGAGATACAGTTCGATTAAAATTTGCCAAAACTTTGCACTTGGTTTATATAGCTAGCCGTCTTTATGATTTACTTGGTGGTTGATTTTTGTGATAACTCCATGAAGTTTAATCTGCAGCTTGGTAGCTCTCTTTCCTCTCTAATTTTAATACTGTAGCCTAATTTAAACATGGAGCCCACAGGGACATTCTTCTGAAAATGTTTATATGTCTTGAGCATATCCTTAACCTCTCCCTTCCTTTTCTTGCCTGGGTGGAGATGAAGAAATATGAAACATAAATGGATTGTGTCACAGTCAGATAACTTGTGCGCTGTTTCTTAAAGAAAAGTGTTCTCCCCTTGAGGGGGAAAACACACTTAGGGAGGTTCCTTTTCATCCAAATGAATTGGATTATTTTTTTGAAACAGAAAGCGTTTCCTTTGAAAGAGGTTCTGTAGTGGAACGGCGTGTACCAGATTTCCTCAAGCTGATGCCATCCTTATCTTTTGGACTACAAATGCCATCTGTGCTGGCTAGGGCTGATCGGAGTTGTAGTCCAAAACACAAACTGTGACACTGAGGAACTCACATGCCCTGGACAGAAGATTTGGAAGTGGTGTTTTCTCTTTCAGGGGTCACTGGTGAATTTGGACTAAAAATGTGCATATTTGGAATGTTTCAATATTATGGCAGGACTTGCATCACTGTATTATCATGGGTTACTGGGGTATGATCTTAATATAGAGAATGCCAGCTTTGGAACTTTGGAGTTATTTGAAGAGACAAACCTATGGCCCCCTCTTTCTCTCTCTTCTGAACCCTGTTTTGTTAGTTCAACAGAAGACATTGAAGACCACAACACAGCCCTTGCACTTTCTCAGCGCACACAACTGACCTATTTGGTGGGTTATTTAGATTCTTGAGACTGCGGGTAAATTATTTTATGTGCCCTCTTTCTCTCCAAAGCCCGCCTTGTGTTCCAAAGCTCACCTGGTTGCCACAGGCACCCAGCAATTCTATGCTGGTGAGTGAACTGGCCAATTCGTTTCTGGGCCAAATTCAAAGTGCTGGTTTTGACCTATAAAGGCTTAAACGGCTCAGGACTGCCATACCTCAAGGACCGCCTCTCTCTATATGAATCTACCTGGACCATGCAATCATAATTTGAGGGCCGCCTTTGTGTGGCTCCTCTACAAGAGGTCCGGAGGCTGGCAACATGAGAACTGGCCTTTTCTGCAGTAGTTTCCAGTTTGTGGAATGGTCTCCCCAAGGAGGCTCACCTGGCACCTTCGCTATGTACCTTTAGGCACCAGGTGAAAACGTTTCTCTTCAACCAGACGTTGGGCTGATTAAGATTATATTGCTTTTTAAATGTGTTTGTGGGAGGTGGGGTTATTTATTATTATTATGTATTTTATGTTCTCATTTTGTATTTTGTTAACCACCCTGGGATAATCGGATGAAAGGGGGTGTAAAGGTAAAGGGACCCCTGACCATTAGGTCTAGTCGTGGCCGGCTCTGGGGTTGCACGCTCATCTCGCTCTATAGGCCAAGGGAGCCGGCGTTCGTCTGCAGACAACTTCTGGGTCATGTGGCCAGCATGACTAAGCCGCTTCTGGCGAACCAGAGCAGCACACGGAAATGCTGTTCACCTTCCCGCCGGAGCGGTACCTATTTATCTACTTGCACTTTGAAGTGCTTTCAAACTGCTAGGCTGGCAGGAGCAGGGACCGAGCAACGGGACCTCACCCCGTCGTGGGGAATTGAACCGCCGACCTTCTGATCGGCAAGTCTTAGGCTCTGTGGTTTAACCCACAGCACCACCCACATCCCTGAAAGGCGGCATACAAATTAATAATAATAACAGAAACAATGGAAAAGGTGTTTATTTTTCTTTCTATTTTTAAAAGTTCCGGGGGGGGGGGCGGAGAGCTCATGATTCTGACCAACACCGTGGCCTGTGAATGACACAGCAAAGAGACATTTCTGGAACAGCCTGGGATTTCTTTGTTTAGCGTAGGCAGAGGCTGTTATTTTAGTTAAGTCTTCCTTCTCTGAATATAAAGTGAATGCACACTCCTAGATAGCTCTGCTTCTAGCCTGGAAGTCCCCATTCCTCAAAGCAAGGTTGAAAGCAGCAGAACACAGCAGGGAGTTCTTAGATTTATTCAGATGACTCACTCTTTTTCGGGTGTATTAATAATAACATGAGCATTAACTAAGCACTTCCATGCCCTTTAAAAATTTGAAAAATATGGTGATAATGAGTATATTTTCATTTTCTAGAAACACTAGTGCATCTGAAATCCTTGTTCTAAATTGACACAACAAGCACGAGCCCATTGTGGAGCTTTGCTCCTTGCGTGGGGCTCTCCTTTAGTCTTGCAACTCAGCTTTGGCAAAGCGTATCCCAGTTTGCTTTGGAAAATCTTGGCTGAAGAAACAATTCATGGAGCCTATTACAGATGTCAGCTCCACCCAAATGCCACAGAAGCCTTCTAAGATTCCACCTAAAGAGGTTCAGCAGGAATGGTATTTGGTACTGTCTAAAGTATTTAAATAAACATAAATTATCTAGTTTGTGCTTTAAAGGATATTTAAGATTCCTAATGAGCCAGGCAGACAGGACTGTTAATTTTCTGAAGCATGTCCCCCCACCCCCGATTATTCAGTCTTGTCCACTCTGAATCTGACAGCTGTACCAGAGGCAGAATACAAGCATATCAGTGCAATGATGTCTTTCTGCTGCCATCCTCATTCCACCTCTTTGGGATTTTGTTGTTCCATGACGACCAGAAACATGCACACTGTGGGTGCAAGCTGACAAAGCCATCTTCGGGATTGACTTTTGAAATTGGCGGACTTACGTTCGCCGTGGCCGGCTTAAGTACATCGGATCAGTTCTTGAGTATGACTTGGTCGCATACCACCCTGTAAATGTTATTGTGCTTATATTGATTGCATGCATTCTGTGCTTGTGTTTCTTTTCGACATTTTTCAAGGTTAAGTATGTGACATTTGTTCCACGCTCAGAATCTCCGGATCCAAACAGCTGTGGCAACCACTCCCCATAGCAGATGCATAAGGCAGCCTGAACAAATGTATTTTGACAGCTACCCAGTCCCTTTCTGTGTCAAGCTAGATGTCCAGCCTTGTCCTCTTGTCCTTGCAGTAGCACCTCCTTGAGGGTATATGTGCTTGCTTGATGGCTTGCTTGCTTGTGTGTGTGTTGTGAGTAAAAGTGCAATACACCAGTTAGATTCCCTAGACTCCTCTTCCAGTGCTCTTCGTTGCAAACTAAAGATGGATCAGACTGGATAGCTCAGTTAGTTAGAGTGTGGTGCTGATGATGCTAAGGTTGCAGGTTCAATCCCCGTATGGGATAGCTGCATATTCCTGCATTGCATAGGTTTGGATTGTTGTTGTTGTTGTTTATTGAATTTATATACCGCCCTATACCCAGAGATTAGATGATCCTCAGGGTCCCTTCCAACTCTGAAACTCTATGGTTCTATGATTCTAGAGCTTATCTACCATTCACCAAATGAAGCCATGGGAAATGTAAACATTTTCCCTACACTGAAAGATCCCCTTTCTCTCGAAGAGGGGAGATGGGGAAAGGTGCATTTGAGATGTTGTTAAGGAGCCTGGAGAACAGCAAGAGTAAGGTATGTTTCATCAGTTATTGCCATGGCCCCTTGGCTCCATCATCTGGTGGCATGATTTGGCAACCCCAGATGCAAGGGGAGTGGGAGGAAGGAGAAGGTGCTGATGGGGGCAACTCCAGGTGGAGGAGAGAGGGAGGAGAGAGATCCTTCTCTATTAACTCTAGCTGTCACAGAGGAAGGAGCAGATCTGCTGGCTTCTCTCTATCAGGGATGGTGGAGGACTTTTGACCAGCCAGAGGGAGAGGCTGAATCAAGAGGAGGTAGCAACAGACATGGAAGCAGAAGGGCAGGAGACAGTCTTGTTGCTGGCAATGCCTTCGTAGGTGGGAACAAATTCATCTGCCCCAATGGAACATGCATGTGCATGTTCAGCAGACTTCTAGGGCATGGCTTCCATTCAGTTATGAAAATGCTTGCCTTTCTGATGGACCTTAGGAATCTTGGATATCTGGATCTGGTGCTTGCTGTTCCACTCCTCTACCTTGCATGCAAGTAGGAGTCAATGCTGTTGTGTTTTGGGATGGGAGTCTGGCAGTTACGGTGTTTTAAATAACCCTGTGGAGGGAGGGGAAATCAATTTTAACTTTTGATAATTCATGTAGTTCCTGAGCAAGCCTGCATAATAATTGGTTGCTATAGTAATTAAAGCATAGTGATTTGCATTAAGAGTCTTTAAATTTGAAAGCATAACCTGAACTCTTAGGAGTCGTACCTTACTTAGACAAGGATGCAGTTGTCATTTGGGCTCTTGATACACAGGTAAGGACACTTAAGTGCCTGGGAATGCCCAGAAGCTATTACTGATACCTACTAGAAGGAACAGTCTGCCTTCTATATAAGATTAAATGTAAACGTCCATGCTACTTGGTTGCTCATCATTTTGAAAACTGAATGTGTCACAGGGAACACAAATTACAAGATGACTTGATTGAATTCAGTGAATTGCCTGGGTGTGTAAATGCCTGTGATGACAGGTCTGTTCCTACTGATCCCAAGAAGTCCACAGTAACAACATACCAACATATATCCTATGTTGGATTTTATAATGCTGGTAGGATATATTTCCCCTGATGTGTGTTCCCTTTCATGGAAGACAGCCTTTAACTCAATGCCTTGATAAAGGACTATGGATGTGACCCAGGTCTCTGTTTGGCTAGCCTCTCTAATAGCTTTTAATAGATAAGGGCCCGCAAATTTTGGCTTGGCTTAACAAAGCAAGCAATTTGTGGTTGCCACTGGCTCCTCTTTTCCCCAAGGTGTGTGCATAGAACCTGCAAAAGGGAGGAGTGTTTGCTGGGGTTTTGCAGAAGGCCCAAGCCGTGCTTTTGCCACCTTCTACCTCTCCATCATGAATTTCTCTCTCTGTGGCAGAGAAAGAGGCTTGACTTTACTAGAAATGCAGCTGTTTTTATGGAGTTCTGTTGATAGACCAATTCCCCACAAACCTGTCCTATTCGTTCTAAAAGCCATCTTAGGTTTTTGGGGTTTTTTAAGTGTTTAGTTGTATGTGTGCGCATGCACATTTATCTCTTCTCATGCATGCGCATCAGAGTTATTTTAAGGCGGGGTTTCGCTTAAGGTTTCCTGATCTTGTAGTTTTGGTTTTGAACCTAAGGCTTGGCAAACGAGGTTTGCTTTTTAAAAACCTTGTGAAACCCTCACCTGTCACCATTGCCAAGGGCACCAATCCATTGTTGCTCTCCGCTGCTCTGCGGGGAAGAGTTTTCTGTGTTTCAAATTCAGCTCCAGGAACAATGCGGCAAAGCAATGCATTTGTGGCATTTCGGGGTTTTTTCCCATATCTCTGAACTTTTTAAGCAATCCCTCAGTATAGCAGTAATGAAATAGTGCGGGGGGGGGGGGGTTCTTGGTCAAATCTTCATGTGGATATTGCATAATCACAGAAGTACAGTTTTGCTGAGCAGACAGGCGAGCTGTAGATCTTTGGCCAGTATTTGCAGTGGCGTCATATGGAACACGTCCTGGGATTTGAGTCAGCTTGTGGCTTCCTTAAATGTTGGAAGCCCTGTAAGTAAGGATCTGGTTTGCATGACTTAACAAAAATAAATGTGCACTCTCAGCATTTGGTGGTTTTTGAGGGAAAGGGCTGAGATGTCACCGGAAACAATCACATTGCAAGCTTTGGTGCAAGCCGCTGGTAGCCTAGACATTCTTTCCAGATGAGCCAACTTTCCAAAACTTTCCAAAAGTTTGCTTTTTGACCAACGGATGATGAACTCTTTTTTTTCCTTCCCCCTTTCTTTTTTCCTTTGTATGTGGATATGCATTTGCATAATTTGGAGTCCTGCCACTCACCTACCGAATTTCCTTTTGGAGAGTTTTTTAAAGAACGGTTGGAGACGCAAAGGGGGAATATTTTAGGTCTAGTTAAAGCTGCTGGAATAGGCCAGTGGTTCCTTCATCCGTTCCAGATGTCTGCCGTGCAAGAAACCGAGTTTGAAATGGAGAGTGTCGGGTGTGTTGTGTTTTGATGTGGTAGCAGTTAAAACAGCAACACGCCAGACACCAGCATTTGCTACTGAACAGTCCCTGCTGTTTGTTCTAAGTAAACCTGAAATCTTAGATTGGATACTGCTAATCATGTGCAGAGTAGTTCTCTACTCCCCCACCCCACCCCACCCCACCCCAAAAACATTGGAGATTTGTGATTTTGTCTGGGTAGACCATAGATTAGAACCTGATATCCTCTTGTTAAGGTGCAGAACTCCACACACTTGCTGTGTGTTTAATATATTAATATATTGCTATATCATATATAAATATTATAATTGTCTCTTAAGTGGTTTACAAAAATAACAAAAACTATACAATGAACCTGAAAACTGTGATGCAGTATAAAATGCCCCCAAAGCAAAAATGCAGCAGCCTATTTTGAAGTTGTTTAAGAGTCAGGGACACTTTCCTTCTTCGCCCACAGCATGTAACAGTCAGTCGGCTCACACATACGCATCACATAATGCTTTCAGAAAGGCAGCTGTTACTCCTTTGTGCAATATCTAGGTGCATGTGTGCGCTCTACTGCCACGCATGCATGTGCAGAAGCGGTCCCCCTGGTTGCGGAAACCTCAGGATCCGACTGGAGCTCCAGAATGGATCCCGTTTGCAACTGGAGGTACCACTGTAGTAGCTTAGGAGTTGGATGGTGAGAGACTCTTAAGCTGAATTTAGAGTTATTCTAGAGTTCATTATTTGATCTGTGGCACCAATGGGTCAGTGTGCTTGGCTGTTAACCAGAAGGTTGGTTGGCTAGTTGAGTCCAACCAGGGACAGTTGTGGTCTAGCCCTTGGGGTCCCTTCCAAGTCTACCATTCTATGATTCAATGCTCCAGAAAAATTCTTTTTGGATTTGTTTTTAATGAGAAGATTGAAAAATTGCTACTTTAGCTCTGAGACGTCTAGAATGCCCATGGCATTGATGGATGATGCAGCCATTTCATTGTGTTCATTTTGGGGTCAGTTGTGCCTTTTATTTATTCTGAAGCTGGGGAAAGCAAAACCTTTCTTCCTTTGCCTTTGTTTGTAGACATGTCTCACGGGAACAGCCATCCAAGTCCCAGAGCTAATTTGTAGAGTTCAGCTCAGGTTCAGAATTCTCTCTGTGTCTCTCCGCTAATGCCCGCATAAGACTCTGTTGTTGGATGGGCTGAGGTATCTCAAAAAGTTATTTATGCTCGAATGAGCCCGTAGTTCTGCATGTGGTGTTCATATAATGTCTTAAAACATATTAGGGTATGCGAGGATGTGGTCTTGACAGTGAAGAACAGTGGAGTGCCCTTTCTCATGAGCTATGTTTAAAGGAAGGAAGGAAGACTTTTTGTAAAGGAAACATTTAAAAATTTAAAAATAAGTAAGTGGCATTCTCCCTAACTTAAACATTTCTTAATATTAAAGCTCACAGGATATGATGGAGAATCCCTTACTGTTGTGTTTGTAAAGCTGTTGATGCTTAGGTGCTGCCTGGGGGCTTCACAAAGGCAGCTAGACTGGTGACTGGCAGCGGCCGCCGAGACCATATAACACTGGTCCTGAAAGACCTACATTGGCTCCCGGAACATTTCCGAGCACAATTCAAAGTGTTGGTGCTGACCCTTAAAGCCCTAAACGGCCTCAGCCCAGTATACCGGAGGAAGAGTCTCCACCCCAATCATTCAGCCAGGACACTGAGGTCCAGCTCTGTGGGCCTTCTGGCGGTTTCCTCCCTGCGAGAAGTGAGGTTACAGGGAACCAGGCAGAGGGCCTTCTCGGTAGTGGTGCCCGCCCTGTGCAACACCCTCCCATCAGATGTCAAGGAAATAAAGAACTCTCTGACTTTTAGAAGACTTCTGAAGGCAATCCTGTTTAGGGAAGCCTTTAATGTTTGATGTTTTATTATGCTTTTGATATTCTGTTGGGAGCCGCCCAGGGTGGCTGGGGAAACCCAGCCAGATGGGCGGGGTATAAATAATAAAATTTTATTATCATTATTATTATTATTTTATTATCTTCCATTTAAAATTTTATTGATATTATTATCATTATCAACACTGTCCATCTAGTTGGTTGCTGTGAAAACAAGATGCCATGCAAATGGACATTTCGTTTGATCCAGCATAGTTCTTTTGTTCGTCGTTCTAGGGAACTCCTGGAGTACCTGAAAACTTCTTAGGGATTCCTACTGGATCTTACCCTGAAATTGCATAGCCAGAGGGTTATATTGAGAGCATTCCACAGAACAGGGGTGGGCAGACTCCAGGCTTGTTGAATCTATTTCATTTTTGCTAGAACTCCCAAGAATTTGCCACCCAGTACCAGGTGCTAAAGATACACAGATGGCATTAAGGTACCGAGTGCCTCTGAACACTTTTGGAGCCCAGTAATTTGTTTATATTAGCAGAACTGAACTGACCTCACAGTCCTTTCACATACAAGACCACACCAAAGCTTTGCTGCTATGGAAGAGTTGGGACCCCTTAGGCCTCTCTGTTGCAAATGATCTATCAGTAGATCCCAAACCTCCCTTCTACCCACCCCTACTGTGGTTCACCCTTAAACCTCATCATCATCCGAAGGGAACTACCAGTCCTGGCCACATAATATAGCTGGGCATCCTAAAACATGCTCCAGAATCTTCTGAAACACACAGCTGTCCTTGGGTAGGCCAAGGGTTTCATAGAGCTAAAGAATTTTAGGTGACACCTCATAAGAAGTGCTTGAGGCCTGGTTGTTCTTCCTCTTTTATAGATGGAGAACAGAAAGTGAGCAGCTGAGTGCACCTCCTGTTTATAGGAGGATAAATGTGGCTAATTGAGGATTTTAACCCAGGCTTTCTACACCCTAGTGCTGCTTCCTGTTCTTCGGCAAGCAGTTTTGCATTTGTGAGTGTTCGGCTCAGCCTTTCTCAGTCCTGCGAGGTGGCTGAAATGATCATGTCCCATGAAGGTCTCCCAGGACTAAGCAGTCAGGGGAAGGGCTGTGGCTTGGAGATGAAGCACATGCGTTGCATGCAAATGGTCCCAGGTTCCATCCTGGCATCTCCAGGGAGGGGACCCCTGTCTGCAACCCCCTGCCAGTCGGTACAGAAACAATACTGAGCTAGATGGAGCAATGGCCTGTTTTGGTATAAGGCAGATTTATTGGTTCCCATGTTGTGTTTTTCTGCTATATATGGGTTCCGTCAATTTGTGATGTAGCCCATCAACCGTATGTTGCAGCCTGCCCAGTGAGAGGCCATCCACTTGTTTTCCAGCCCCAGTAAAGCTGCAAAACCAGGGGTATATGGAACCTTCAGGACAACTTCATCCATGTCCGATGGACTCTGGATCATAAGCTGCACAGTCCTGTTTATGCTTCCTGGGAAAGTAAACACTGTCCCTGCGATTGCCAAGGCAGACTAGCATTCCAGCTTGCTTCTTCCTTCCATTAATGCCCATAATGGCTGTTTGATCAATCTGAGCATAAGCTGCATTAAGCCTCTTACGTGGCGCTTATACCACCTTTTGGAGTTTGATCTTCATGCTATTTAAGTTATTTTAATTCAAGTCATCTCACTTGTTTACCCAGTTCTCTCTGTGTGATTATGCCGGGGGGGGGGGGACTAGTTGCCATCAGTAAGTTGCTTCTCCCTCTGTTTCTTGTATAAAAAGTAAAGGGACCCCTGACCGTTAGGTCCAGTCGTGGCCAACTCTGAGGTTGCGGTGCTCATCTCGCTTTGTTGGCCGAGGGAGCTGGCGTACAGCTTCCGGGTCATGTGGCCAACATGACTAAGCCGCTTCTAGCTAACCAGAGCAGCGCATGGAAACGCCATTTACCTTCCCGCTGGAGCGGTACCTATTTATCTACTTGCACTTTGATGTGCTCTCAAACTGCTAGGTTGGCAGGAGCAGGGACTGAGCAACAGGAGCTCACCCCGTCGCGGAGATTCAAACTGCTGACCTTCTGATCGGCAAGTCCTAGGCTCTGTGGTTTAACCCTCAGCGCCACCTTCCCCCCCCCCTTGTTGTCTTGTATAGCGAGCAACAACTCTCAGTGCTTAAACAAAACAAAACACTGTGCAGCTGAATATATATTGTGTTTGTGCACACATGCACAAACATGCATACATGTAGTGATCCAGTGAAGCATATCTTAGTATAAGTGTCCCTTCCAAGCAGACATTTTTCTGCTATGAGAGCACACACCATGTTTTAGAATCCAAACTGTACATGTTCTCACCATATAGCAATTCAGTTTTCAGTAGCTTGGTTTTTCTGTGACCAAATAGATTGCTTTTGCATTATGACGTATACTATACAGTGCAACAGGGAAGAAGAAGAAAAAATCTCTGAAGGGCAGTTGTGAAAGTGGATGTGTATATGTAAAAATGAAGGCGGTCCATGTGTCAATTCTCTGATCTGTGAAGTCTCAATAAAACTTGGTTTTTATTTGTAGTTCAGCTTTTTTTTAAAGAAAAGAGAGCAAGACAGGCACAGAACTGCTTTAATAAATTATCTAAAAAGACAGCTCTTTGGAAAAAATCAGGTGATATATTTGAGTTTGCTTTCATTTCAGATAAGGCACAACAGTTAATACTTTTACAAAAGCCCAGGGCTCACTCCTCTCTCCCCACCAAGCAGGGTCCAGAGCGCATGGGGTCACAGGTGTCCCTTTGGAAAATAGATGACACAGCGGAGACTGTCGTGATTTAAGAAATAGGCTATATGCGCCTATTTGTACCTTCAGTTTGCATGGAGTGAGTCCAGATCTTACAGCATGGCGCACATCAGTACAGGGAACCTTTCTTTGTGTCTTCTTCCAAGATGGATCTCAGCTCTTCTTCCTCCTACTTCCCAGAAGCCCCTCGCCCTCCCCCAGAGGTGTTACCCTGGCAACCTTTGAAATCTGGTCACACCTGGTGCAAGAAGCTCCATTGTCTTGTTAATGACTCTCTTAATGGCCAGGCTACCTTGGAATTCCTTTGTAGCTTGTATTCTCCTTTCATATCACAAATAACCCCAAATCCTAGCATGTATTAATTTTAGTGTTTAGGAGGAACACCCTCCCCCAGTTCTGTAACAATACCAAGCACTAGTTGCTAGCGAATTAGCAGAGTTTAAATCCCAACGTTTTCATTTCCAGGAGTTCCAAACGTTTTTCAACTTCCAACTCCCCTCAGCAATATCCAGCCTAGCCAATGGTTAGGAATGATGGGAATTGTAGTTGGGTAACCCAGTGTAGAAAAGTTTTCAGTGCCCATTCAGCTGGGGTCACTTTTGCATGTGGCACTGAAATAAACCAAATTTCCACCAGAACATGAATGTTTTCTCATATGCCGTTCAATTAATTCAATGGGGCTGGTGCTGGCTGCTTGACTGCCCAGGATTTGTTCTGGCCATGGGGTTAGATCAGCCTTCTTGCCATGCCTCTGTGACTTTTTTTTTAAAGTACTTAATACTTCACCTTTTCAGTCAAGTAGCACCCAATAGGGCCAACATGAATTACACTTTCTCTCTGTGTAGGTATTGGGAACAAACCCTTTGCTGAATTTCAAAACGGAGCGAATAGAAAAGAAATTATAAACTTCACATAACCTTCTGCCTGAATCCTGAGGTGTGTGTGTGTGTGTGTGAGAGAGAGAGAGAGAGAGAGAGAGAGAGAGAGAGAGTGAGTGAGTGAGAGAGAACAACAATCTAAAGTTGGCATACCTGTGGAGGAAGATGCTTTAAAAGTACTGTAATGGCAGACCTCATTGTTCAGTAGCTGCTGTGGTATGCAAAGAAAGACTACTGGTTAAAAAAAGGAATAAAGGGGAAGACAGTATTTCTGGTACAACTTTAGCCCCCTTTCCCCCTAGCACCACGTGAATTAGTTTCTTGCCATCTTGTACCACAAGTGATGAGTATGTTTGAGAGATCCTGTATTGAATGTCCTGGGAGATTGAAGTATTCTCCTACTGGCTTCTCTGTCTTGTGATTCCTGATGTAAGATTTATGTCCATTTATGTCCAGACCAACACTGTTACATACCTGTGTCTTAATATGGTCCAGGTAGCTTCCAGCTAAAACAATAAATCGTTCAAGGTTGGCCTTGGGTTATCAGACCTGGGAGTTTGTGGTGAAAGGCAGGTAACTAATTAATAATAACAGTAGGCATCACAGCCAGAGGACTGCTTCTTTGACCCTGCAGTCTTTGAGTCATCTCCTGGGGTTCTGTGGTGAGGAATAAATACTCTGTTGTGTAGAGTGGGAGAACTCTAGCGCATGCCAGTCTCATGCTTTGTCAGCTCAGTTGGTAGAGGCTCAGTGGTTTAGACCACAGTGCCACCCGCGTCCCGCAAGTGACTGATAGCCTGGTGCAAAATGCGCCCAGTGCCTGGCAAATTTTGAACGCTGCTTCTAGCGCCATCTGTGCTCTGGACAATGAGTCAGCCACGTCTTACTCATTTTCATGGCTGCCCTGTTTTAACCATCAGAAAGTAAGAAATCTCAGTGAGTCATTGCTCCTTTACTGTTTCTGGCATTGGCTGCTTCTCTCTCCCCTCCCTCCCACTCTGAATTACGACTGCAGGGTGATTTGTTGGGATTAGGTACTGGTTGCTGCACGAGTGGGTATATTCAATTTCCTTTTGAGAATCAATAATTTGAATTATGAGTGTATTTAAAAACCCCAAATAGGGTAGGTCAGCTTGGAAAGACAGCTCTCTTGGTGCCTTTAGTTAAAAGCATATAACAGAAATAATTAAGTTGCTCCTCTTTTAATAGCACTCTAAATAAAATATATTGCCTGAAGTAGACCCCTAACATTCCTGTCCTGTCTTTATAACTTGGGCAGCATAAAGTATTCCAGCTCTGACCACTTCAGTGCAGACAAAACGAGTGATATTAACTCTCTACTTTTGCCTGCAAGCTGGAAAAAAACAATAACAGTAGGAGCTGTCCACTTGTTATTGCTTTCCTTTGAATAAGGAAATGTGGAGGATGTTGGTTTTGAATGGGACATGCAATTCTCAAGTTTTTCTGGCCGAGGGGAAAAAAAGAGTTCACTGCCTATGCTGCTTGTTTTTTGTGCATTTGGTTTTATTTAGTATTTTTTGAAGGAGGGGAAGAGATTAAATGGTTGCTGTTATCTCCCTTTAGTAACTGAACATATGCAACCCTGCAATATTGAGGACACACAGCCCATAGTAGTTTAAACAGTAAGCTAGTGGGAAACTGCTAGGCCAGGGTGAACAATGCACCCAAAAAGCTTGCATCTCTTTGTGCCTATCAGTACTGCCAGTATTTGGGGGGGGGGGAGGGAGGTAAGTAGCCATCACCTGTTAGGCTTCAAAGGCTTCTATGAATGTGAATGTTAAGCCACACCAGCGAGTGAAAATTGCTTGCCAAACAAAATCCACTTATTCACTGTGGGTGGCTTCCTGTTGTTAATCAATAGCGTCTTACCCTTATCTCCAGCAGATCCTGTAACAGCAATTAAAGCAGATCACTGTTGCATTCTAGTGTGTGCAACCTTTGGTCTTTACCCCACAGGGTATTGTCCTGGGGCACTTTAAAGGGGTTCATTTCTTTATGGCGAGAAAAGGCAAAACTATGGTCTCCATAAAAGATTTGCCCATCTTTCCTTTTCTCTTTCCCACTGCTGCCCCACTTTTAACACTCAATGTGTGTTTTGGGCAATGCAATATGTGGACCGAGTCCTGCTGCTCTAACTTAGCTGATGGCCATTCCATCATATGGAAACTCCTCTGGTGCTCTGTGCACAATGCTGTGTTATAAAAGAAAAAATTGTGCAGAAGTTGAAGCTCCTGGTGCTTGTTTTTAGTGCCCTTGTGCTTCTTTTCTAAGTTGTACTGGTTGACTCCTACAAGACCTGCAGTATAGGTGCTCTCTAAACATCAAAATGTTTAATTTTGTAGCTGTTGCTAATGATGGTTTGGCAGCAAGTTGCAGGCAACTCTGGGGTTGCGGCGCTCATCTCGCTTAACAGGCCGAGGGAGCCGGTGTTCGTCCGCAGACAGTTTTTCTGGGTCATGTGGCCAGCATGCCTAAGCCGCTTCTGGCACAACAGACCACCAAAGCCAGAGCAGCGCATGGAAATGCCGTTTACCTTCCCGCCAGAGTGGTACCTATTTATCTAATTTTTTGGGGCGTGCTTTCGAACTGCTAGGTTGGCAGGAGCTGGGACAGAGCAACAGGAGCTCACCCTGTTGCGGGGATTCGAACCGCGTTAACCTTCTGATCGGCAAGCACAAGAGGCTCAGTGGTTTAGACCACATCGCCACCCGTACCTTAGAGACCAACTAAGCTTGTTCTGGGTATAAGCTTTCGTGTGCATGCGCACTTCTTCAGATACACTGAAGCAGAAGTCACCAGACCCTTATATATAGTGTGAGGGTGGGGTGGGGTTTTTCTCAGAAGGGTAGTAGGAGATGGGTGATTGATTCAATGGGTATGGTAAATCTGTTGACGACTGTAATTAGTCCTACAGGAAAAAGCAAGGGATGGTATGCAGATGACCAAAAAAAGCTTTAGCATATGTAATGAGACAAGAATCCAATCTCTCTATTCATATAAGGTCTCTCCATAGTTTTCAGTTTAGTAATAAGTTGTAATTCAGCAACTTCTCTTTCAAGTCTATATCTGAACTTCTTTTGTAATAAGACAGCTGCTTTGAGATCCTGTACTGAATGTCCTGGGAGATTGAAGTGTTCTCCTACTGGCTTCTGACGTCAGATTTATGTCCAGACCAACACGGCTACCTACCTGTGTCTTAATATGGTCCAGGTAGCTTCCAGCTAAAACAATAAATCGTTCAAGGTTGGCCTTGGGTTATCAGACCTGGGAGTTTGTGGTGGAAGGCAGGTAACAAATATAATTAATAATAACAGTAGGCATCACAGCCAGAGGACTGCTTCTTTGACCCTGCAGTCTTTGAGCCATCTCCTGGGGTTCTGATGTGGTCCAAGACATCCATCCTCTCATGCAGATTGAGAAACCAGTTGTGCAAAGTCCTGGAGTTCACGGGACTATTTTGTGTGCATAGATTACCTCCCCCCCCCGCCCGCCCCACATTGTTCATGGGATTGGGTTTGTAGAAATCAAAATGTGCTGCTCCATAAACTGCTGTGTATTTTTAAGCTGTAGGGCCCTGTGAACCTGCGGGTTCTCACGACGGCCTTCATTTTGTCTCGCTGTCTTGCGCCTTTTGAGCCATGTTTGAAAGAGGAAAGCTTCCTTTTTTTTACTGATAAAAGCTGCTTGCTGTTTCCATTTCAGGAAAGCCCCACAGCATTGGCAACTCTGAACGGATTCAGCTCTCAGGAATGTACAATGTTCGAAAAGGGAAAATGCATTTGCCGGTCAACAGATGGACAAGACGCCAAGTTATCCTTTGTGGGACGTGCCTAATTGTATCATCGGTGAAAGAGAGCCAGACTGGAAAGATGCATGTGCTCCCCTTAATCGGTGGAAAGGCAAGTGAATCACTCGGTTACTCTGCATATATGGTATACCAGAAATAATTAACCAGATCCTGTAAAAGTTTCCCATTGGGCGTAGATCTGGCTACACAGCATTTCCATTTGGATCCTAATGGGAATGGGGTGGTGAGATTTTCAGTTGCACTATACTATTTCTCCTCTTCATGTTCTGTTAAATTATGTACATGAATTGCTTTAAGAAGCCATGTTCATTTTGCATTTTTAATTTCTTTTCTGTGTGTCTCTGACTCTTCGTTGCAGAGGCTTTGTTGCCATAATACTGTCTAAAAGTCTGTGCGTCATCATTGTGCCTTGGAAACAGCACCTTCTGATCTTACGGCGGCCTAGTGATGTAATGTTTAATGGGTTGGCGTCATGTGTAGTGCCGTTATTTTCCAACCCAGAATCCTTGAGTTGATTTCCAGGTTTGGGGGGGTCCTGAGCTGTGACCTGAACAAGCAACTCTTTGACCCCTGGGTTAGCAGAGTCTGTAACCTGAAGCGTATGTAACCCGAGGTACCACTGTATTCTCTACATCTGGCTTAACAACTTCTAATTTTTGGCCACATCTTCTTCCTTCTCCTCACATACCCTTGCATATTCTTTCTAGGATTATTATTATTAATAATACCCCACACCCACTCTGAGCGGTTCCCAGCAAATATAAAACATAATAAAACATTAAAAACTTCCCTATACAGGATTGACTTCAGATGTCTTCTAAATGTTGTATAGTTATTTATTTCCTTGAAATAAATTTCATTGAAATCTGATGAGAGAACATTCCACAGGGCAGACACCACTACCAAGAAGGCCCTCCCTCTAGTTCCCTGTAACTTTACTTCTCGCAGAACCACCAGAAGGCCCTCACAGCTAGATCTCAGTGTCTGAGCTAAACGATAGGGGTAGAGATGCTCCTTCGGGCATACAGGGCCAAGCAGGGTTTAGCTAACTACAACCCTTATTGGATGGCAACTGGTAATTGAGAACCACAGCTCCCAGCATCCACACCGGTGCCGTTCTAGAAATACAGTTGCTTAAGTGTTTCCTTAGAAACACAGGGATGGGGCACCTGCGGACTCCAGGTTTTGCTTGTATCCCACCAGTCCCAGTTAGCATGGCCAAAAGTCATGATGGATGGGATTGCAACAGGAACACCTGTCCCATACTGTTCTTCAGGGACAATCTACCCTCCGTCGGTGATATGAACAAGCAGGTACACTCTGCAGACGACCAAGGGCAGCATGAACCCTGAGTGCACTGACTTCTCCCAGAGGGTTAGCCTGGGCCAACGATGCCTGATTCACGGCAAAAGTGTGTGCTAAATGCCTAAGCACAACTAAATCTGTAATGGCTGGCAAAAGTGTATGACTCACTTCTTCACATACAGAAGACTTAAGCTGTGAAAAACTCTTGTATACTAGCACCTTCACTTGGGTCCAGAATATAGGTGGTGGTAATAATAATAATAATAATAATAATAATAATAATAATAATAGATTGATTGTACTCCATCCATCTGACTCAGTTGGCCCAGCCACTCTGGGTGGCTTCCAACAGGATATACAAAAACGCAACAGAGCATCGTACATGAAAAGTTTCCTGATATAGGACTGCCTTCAGATGTCTTCTAAAAGTGGTGTCATTGTTTTTCTGTTTGACATCTGATGGGAGGGCGTTCCACAGGGTGGGTGCCACTGCCAAGAAGGTCCTCTGCTTGGTTCCCTGTAACTTCACTTCTTGCAGCGAGGGAACTGCCAAGATATCTGATTTTTTTGTATCCACAAACACGTGAATTCACCACCCCCTTTTCTGCCACCAAGGAGAACAAATCTGCCCCTCACAGACCCTTGTGTTTAGTGTTTCTTTCAAACTTTCTGCAAGTCTAATAAATCTAGTTGTTACAACAGTGTTTCCCTGCCAGAAGCAACCAGCAATGTGTGCAAACTCGTACAGAATGGCATGGCACAACTTGAGTTGTGGGTGTGTGGAGGGGAAGACTCTGTATGGAACAGCTGTTCTTTGGAGGCAGTCCATGTTCTTTGAAACGTGTAGATGTGCCCTGACACTTCACAATGTGTGGAGCTCTGTGATTTGTCAAAACAGTCCTTCATAGTTATGGGTAGATCTAAATTGCTTTAGTTGGAAAGATTTACACATTGCATTTGAGTCTTCCCTGGAAATTATTTAGGTTTTTATTATTATTATTATTATTTTAAAAATGGTTCTGGTCTTACGAGATGTAGGAAGAAAACTCTTACTTGCAGGAAGCCTCGTTCATTTAAACAAATGCTTTCAGAGAGGATAAGAGCTCTGTTTTATGCAGTTTTGGAAACTAGGGGGAAAGTCAGAATTCTTTCAGGAGCATAGCTGTCAACCGTCCCTTATTTGGTGGGAAAGTCCCTTATCCCAGCTCTGTGTCCCGCTGCTGTCCCTTATTGATGATGTCCCTTAAATTTCCCGGGTTTCAAAGGAAGCAGCTCCTCTCCCTCCCTCCCTGCCGGCCAGGGAGGAGGGAGGCTCCAACTGTGTTGCTTGGCTGCCTTGCTCACCCAATAAGGAGTCTTAAGAATGACTGGGGGTGGGGTGGAGCTTGCATGCCTTGTGCCGATCAAATCGGCCGCGTTGCCTGGGGACTCGCCTTTGCTCAGCGCTTCCCAGCGGAGAGGTGACGGTGGTTTTCCTTGCTGCATCCCCTTTGCCGGGTTGCTGCGCTGTGGGAACCACCGCTTGAGGCATTGTTTGGCTGCTGGCTGGGCTTTCTGCCTTTGGCTCGGAGGGGCTCAGAAGTTGAACATACCTGTGTTCGGAAAATCCCTTATTTTGGCTGCTGATCCCTTATTTTCGAGGCTGCTGGTCCCTTATTTTCAAATCTGTAAGTTGACAGCTCTGTTCAGGAGTATTTACTGTATCTTGTAAAGGCACTTAAAAACACAAACTAAACCTTTTATTGAGATTTTTCTGCAACAGATTTATCGGCATTCCCCACCCCACCCCATACATTAGCAGCACACGCTATACTTCATGCACCCCAGCAGTTTTGCATATCAGCTGTTCTGTTTCCCTCAAGAAGGGTGTGGTGAATCTAAGAGGCAGAATGGTGTTGACAACTTGCTAATTAAAAGATCTTGCCGTAAAGCTGAAATGAGGTATTAAGAACTGTGACCTTGTGCTTTCAGACCCAATTGGCCTCCTAATACCTCCTGGTTCATAGAGGTATCTAGATTGACAAGTGTAATCCTTTGAGGGTTTACCCAAAAGGAAGTCCCATTGTATTCAGTGGGGCTTAATTCCAGGTAAATATGGATAGCATTGCAGCCTGCATGGCACCAAACATTTTTGCATAATTCTGTGGAACTTGAAAACTCATTTACGCTTTACATGTCCAAATGAATGGAGTCTGAATGATTTAGGATGGCGTTCTCGGCTTACTTTGGCCTCAACAACACATCCACTCTGGGAACTGTGTAACGTTAAATGTTGTACACATCGCTTTTCTGTCACACTGGAAGTCTTTGAGTCTTTTTGAGTCTTGATTAGGTTGCAAAGCAGCTCTGGTCCCTCAAGAGTGAGGATTTCTGCTTCTATGATGGGACTCCACCTCCCTCACTCTGTGCACCCCCTAAATCTCTTCTTTGAGGTTTCCCTAACCCTCTGGAGCTGAACTGGGGAGGAGGGCAGGGGGAGAAGATTGGGGGAGAAGTCCCATTGCACAGGAGGAAATCCTTGCAGTGGCAAGACCCTTTAGTTTAGCACCGCTGCTGGTTAATTCAGAGGCTCAGCTTCCATCTTTAAAAAGTATTGTTAGTATTTAAATATTGCCTTTTGTTTCAAAAAGAAAAGTCAGGGTGGTTCACAAGCAAAAGCCAACAGCAAAATAGCAAGTATAAAACCAATCTATTAAAAATATAACTACTCCTAATTGAAATACACAGTAAAGCAATTTAATCAAAAATAGTTGAATTTACTCATATTGGGTTTTGTGTTTTTTTTAATCCTCCCCCCCCCCTTAAAAATGCAGGTTGAAGAAGTTAAAAAGCACCAGCACTGTTTAGCATTTAGCTCTTCTGGACCTCAGAGCCAGAGTTACTACATCTGTTTCGACACTTTCACTGAGTACTTGCGGTGGCTACGGCAAGCTTCAAAGGTAAGACGAGCTTTGGACTCTTCCGGTTATTCAGAATACCCAGTATATTGTACAAAAATCACCTGCGCCATTGACAAAATGGGTGTGGCGCGGGCAATTCCAAGTTAACGTTGACCAGCACTATTCTCCTCCTATTACAGGCAGCAGGTGGGGGTTGATAGACAAAGGCTCCTTTAAGGCCATCCAGGAGGGATACGGTGGAAGGACTTTCCAGCTCATGCTCTTAGCTGCTGTACCACTTCAGCTTATTCCAGCCAGGCAGCAACTTGTATGTGCAGCTTGGACTGTAGTCATCACTCCCCGCCCCCCAATGGGGAATGATTGATTCTTCTTTATTCCCACTGCCACCACAAATTTGATAAAATTTTACATAGGCCCAGGACAAATGCTCTAAGTCAGGGGTGACCAGCTCCCAAGAGACTGCAATCTACTGGCAGTGATCTACCCCCTTTTTGGGGCTTCAGGTCAAAGTTGAGTTTTGGGTTTTTTTGAGAGAAGGAAAAGCACAGTTTCTTAGGTGTGCAGGGCAAACTTTTTGAACTTCTTTGGGGGAGCCAGTGATCTACCAGTGATCTACCGCAGACGTTCATGGATCTACTGGTAGATCACGATCTACCTGCTGGACATGCCTGCTCTAAGTCAGTGGTTCCCAGTTGGCGGTCCGTGGACCCTGGAGGGTCTGTGGCGCCATCCACATAACAAAAACTACCATAGAGTTATCGAAATTTTCAAAAGTAACAGGACCATGGCTTGGGTTTTGAAAAACGGCTAATTGGGAAACACTGCTCTAAGTTGTTTTTAATGTTGTATTTTAAATTGTTGCAATCTGCCCTGGGACTTCAGTTGGCCATTTATTATTATTAATAATAATAACGGAAGTAGTAGCAAATGGAGTGCCACACTCTCACAAACTTGAACTTTAGGTGGTGGTTCCTGTCATCATTCTGTCTGTTTATTTGCATATTTATAATCGGCATTTTTATCGAAACATTTCAAGGCGGTGTATAATATATGAGGACAAAATCAGCACAAAAACATTGCTGGGATTGTTCCACACAAGTTGCACCCACACTGAGTGGTCGTCCCCACAATGGTTGGAATGTGCCATTGATGCTTCCAGTTTTCCTGGAAGGAAGGCAGAGAGGGGTTTATGAGTGGTCGTACTAGCCTACTGTGCACAAAAGTAAACAAATTCTGAACCTGAGGTGCGTTGTGATTGAATACTCCTATAATTTTCCATGACACGTTGTGATAGAGAGTAATCGTAATCAAGAGGATTACAGTTGTTTAAGACGGTTAGACGGTTTCAATGTGAAATAGGCTTGTACATGTGAAAACTTAATGTGCATTCACACACACACACACACACACACACACACACACACACACACACTCCCCCAGAACCTCAGTGGTGGCAGCTATCTTAATGTGACATTTGTGTGGCCTGTGTATCCTTGCTGTTTTCCCATCTTCTTCTCTCACTTTGCCTGTCTGCTTCACTTTCTTCCTTTGCAAACTGAACAAGTAGAAGTAGTGCCAGGTGGAAACACCTCAGCCAGACAAGAGACCTCCCCCCCCCTTGGTTTTCCCCTCCCCTCACTGTCGCATTCAACTTGATTGTAATTGTGTGCTCCAGAATGAAAGCTGCTCATTAGTTCTGGTTATCCTCTTTCTGGGAGAGCAGTTGTCTCCTTATTTCCAACAGCTTGTCTTGGAAATTAAGGCAGATCTAAATTAGAGTGAAGCAGCATAAAAATAATAAAAGTTTAGAAGTATGGGGAAGATTGAGTGAAGAAGAAAAAATTACTGATTGCATGAGATTACTGTGTACCACCCTGTGCCTTCTCTTACTCTTTGTTCAGCTGCGTTGGGAAAGTTGCCAGTGTAAGCTCAAATCTCCATGCAAGTCGCAGTTGACATCTTCTTTGCTTTGCATGCTGATGCCATATAAACTTGCTCACCACAACAGAGCCCAGGATTTGGCAAAACCATGCAAGCCAATTTGCTTGTGTTTCCCACAAATTCTGTTGGATTGTGTGGTGACCGTGTGACTTGACATTTTAAGATAAATGACTTGATAGTATCGAAATGTTTGTGGTTTGTTGGATTTGGGTGTCTAAGTTTGTGGGTGTCTAAGTTGTAAGCAGAAAGAGGAGGAGAAAAGGGAGGCTGTCTAGTAATTCTGTTCAGTCTCCTCCTCCATGAGTTTTTTCTTTTGTGATGGGTGAATAGAGAGTCAATACAGACAGCGGTAACTTACTACAGTGTGCATTCAGCTACTTGGAAACCCTCCATTCCTGTTACAGTATTGAGACACTGTTGACCTTTTTATACAGGGCCTGGAAGTTATAAGGGGTTCTGGGAGTTCATAGGAAGTGCACGACAATAATGAGTCATCTGCAGCCACCTAACACATTCCCGAGAGAGATAGGAACTCATCCAGCAATTTGTCGGCTAGTACAAGGCAAGACAGGGACGCGGGTGGCGCTGTGGGTTAAACCACAGAGCCTAGGACTTGCCGATCAGAAGGTCGGCGGTTCGAATCTCCGCGATGGGGTGAGCTCCCGTTGCTCAGTCCCTGCTCCTGCCAACCTAGCAGTTCGAAAGCATGTCAGAGTGCAAGTAGATAAATAGGTACCGCTCCGGCGGGAAGGTAAATGGCGTTTCCGTGCGCTGCTCTGGTTCGCCAGAAGCAGCTCGGCCAATAAAGCGAGATGAGCGCCGCAACTCCAGAGTCGGCCACGACTGGACCTAATGGTCAGGGGTCCCTTTACCCTTACCTTACAAGGTAAAGACACCCCAGTGCCCTCTAAATCTCTCTTTCTGCTCACCTTTAGGCAAGGCAACAGGAACCACTTCTTGCCCTGTTGTTGAACAGCACCAGGATTCCTAAATGTGTAGTGAAGTGGTAGCCCCAATAACTTGAGGCCGTTGACTGTGGATGAGGCTGGTTGCTTGTTGTTCCTCTTCATTATTTATTTTATTATTTTACTTGCTTTGAGATATATTTATTTCATCTTTGTTTCATAATTTTACATACCTCTTGATTGTATGCCAGTGGTTAACACTAACCTTCAGTGCTGTTTTTCTAGAAAAAGGGGTGCCGGAACTCAACACGGACACCTCCCTTGTCCTCTTAAATGGCAATGGTGCCCACCTGAGAGGTGCTGGAATTGGAGAAAAAGCCCTGCTCACCTTCATTTTCCTCATAAGAAGGTTCCCTGCCTTCCTCTTACCTAGTGCTCAAATATTATACACAGGCCCATGTATTGTATACGTGAGTTGAGATGCGTTAGGGGGGACGAATGAAACTTAAGAAGGTTGAGCAAGTTGCCATGAATGTGACTGACGTATATTTGTGGTTCATGGCTTTGCTATTCGCACATGCGTCCTGTTCTAGAATCCATCCCTTTGTGTAAATTTGCATTTGTGCCGTAAGTGAATACAGTTCAGTGACTGAAACTCTTCCCCACCCCACCAGTTCCTTTTCTTGCTAAATATATATTTAGAGAGCTATTGGACTGTGTAGAGAAATGTTGAGATTTGTGTGTAGTTGTGTCATCTCTAAAATTTACTTTTTAATTAACACTTGGACATGGGGAGAAAATGTCGTATGTGTTTGGGGGGGGTGATTTGGGGGGAGGGTACGGTATCTAGACCTGGTTTGCCATGTCCTTGATCAGAGTGGGGAATTGTTTGGACCAGATATTGCTGGACTCCAGCTCCAGCTCCAGCTCCAATCGACCCCAACCAGTATGGCCAAGAATCAGAGATAATGGGGTTTGTAGCGCAACAAAATCAAGAGGGCTGAAGCTTCCCCAATCCAGTTCTACATGCATGTATGTATTCACATCTATAAACTGCAGGACTAGAACAGGATTATTTTATAGTCCCTCTTTATGTGTTAATTGTGTGAAGAGGCTCCACATGCTAAAAAGGTCAGTGAAGCTGTGCCGTTGCCTGTGGTTGCAAGATTGACTTACCATGTGTTTAGGATAGACGTCTGAAAAGGGGAAGCCTGCATTCATAGACCTCTGTGGGGGCTGGAATCCGGAATCAGTACAGTGGTACCTCGGGTTAAGTACTTAATTCGTTCTGGAGGTCCGTTCTTAACCTGAAACTGTTCTTAACTTGAAGCACCACTTTAGCTAATGGGGGCTTCTGCGGCGGCGGAGCACGATTTCTGTTCTCATCCTGAAGCAAAGTTCTTAACTCGAGGTACTATTCCTGGGTTAGCCGAGTCTGTAACCTGAAACGTATTTACAGTGGTACCTCAGATTACATACACTTCAGGTTACAGACTCCGCTAACCCAGAAATAGTGCTTCAGGTTAAGAACTTTGCTTCAGGATGAGAACAGAAATCGTGCTCCGGCGGTGCAGCGGCAGCAGGAGGCCCCATTAGCTAAAGTGGTGCTTCAGGTTAAGAACAGTTTCAGGTTAAGAACGGACCTCCAGAACGAATTAAGTACTTAACCCGAGGTACCACTGTAATCTGAAGCGTATGTAACCCGGGGTACCACCGTATTTCCCTAGTTTGGTGCGACAGTCTTATTGAAGATAGATCGAACTTTCTCTTGCAGAACTTTGAGGAGAACGCTTTGGAACTTAGAAGAAAAGAAGTGCTCTTGGAGCTATGTTGCTCTTTGAACACTAAAGAGTTTTTAATTTACCACATGCCTGGTCATATTTACCAGAATAGATTGACCAGTGGCAGGATCAGAGTGAACATATCATTGCAGTTGTGGTGTTTTAAACAGCAACAGAAAACACCATATGGTGTGCAGACCACCTGTTCCTTATAGGATGTCACTGGCAAGTTCATGTAATGGATTCTTGTGTTAAACTCTGAACACTTCTTTATACTCAAGACAACTGATGGGTGCTCTTTACGTGGTCACTCAGGGCTGAGTCAACCAAGGATGAACACTGATTCATAAGTTATCTGCAGCCATGTAAGGACTATTTCTCTGTGGGTGCTTTCCATGCTGTTCCTGTAATGTTTTGAAACAGCATCATGCATAGCCTGTGGGCAATGGCATGGTTTTGGTGCTTGTGAGTTGTCCTCCTACCTTCTGACTGGGCGAGCTTTGGATTTTGTTGTTTAGTCGTTTAGTGGTGTCCGACTCTTTGTGACCCCATGGACCAGAGCATGCCAGGCACTCCTGTTTTCCACTGCCTCCCGCAGTTTGGTCAGACTCATGCTGATAGCTTCGAGAACACTGTCCAGCCATCTCGTCCTCTGTTGCCCCCTTCTCCTTGTGCCCTCCATCTTTCCCCACATCAGGGTCTTTTCCAGGGAGTCTTCTCTTCTCATGAGGTGGCCAAAGTATTGGAGCCTCAGCTTCAGGATCTGTCCTTCCAGTGAGCACTCAGGGCTGATTTCCTTCAGAATGGAGAGGTTTGATCTACTTGCAGTCCATGGGACTCTCAAGAGTCTCCTCCAGCACCATCTGCAGTGATCATGGAGCCCAAGAAAGTAAAATCTCTCACTGCCTCCATTTCTTCCCCTTCTATTTGCCAGGAGGTGATGGGCCCAGTGCCCATGATCTTCGGGGGTTTTTTGGGATAGTAAGGAGCTACGCTGAAGGCATGCCCTGCCCATAGGATTCCTGGATCTAAATGGTATTGAGGTCCCCATAGGGAAGTGACTCCATCCTTGGTTGAAAGTGGTGAATGGTGACACTCTAACTACTGAGAGATGCATTTCCACACTCCCAGCTTTTAACAAGCTCCATGATGGGGCACACAGATTAGAAACTGTTTCTCCAGCCAAACTGCCATTGATGTAATAATCGTTTGGTTCTTGCTACATACAGTTTATATATATTCCTTACATTGCGCAAACATGCTGCCTTCAAACAGTGCAGTGCTTTTTTTTTGCTTCATGTTCACTTGCAACAGAGGTAGGAGTTTGCTTGTGCTACCTGCAGAAAATCAAAGTTAAGGGGACAGTGAACTTTCATCTCAGCAAATTTATTGGGAACACGCGAACAATTCTTCTTTTGCGGGAGAGAAAAGGTTCACCTTCATGCCTGAGAATATCAATACATTGTAATTTGAGAAAAGCCCACCCAAGGATAAAATGCTTCACAGTTGGGCAAGGGCGCAGACCATAAAAATGATCATAGGTTAAATGAATAACCCTTCTAGTTTGTACTGAGGGGGAGGTCACTGGGATAATAGCTGATGGGACCAGTTTGAGGATTTCCCTTTGCAATGCATGCATGTGATTGACACCTGTCAAATTGAGTAGTAGGCTACATACCACAACTAGATTTCCTCCTCCTGTAACAGACACCATGGCCAGTAGAGGTAATGGGAGTTGTAAGTTCAACATCTAGATGTCCTCTGGGGGCCTATAAGCTGCTGCTGCTGCTGCTGCTGCTTCTTCTTCTTCTTCTTCTTCTTCTTCTTCTTCTTCTTCTTCTTCTTCTTCTTCTTCTTCTTCTTCTTCCGTAATGCAATGGACTAAGACAATTTCTCCCCTATACTGAAGCTCTGTTACTAATGAGGGGTTTCTTGGAGGGTATGTGTCTTCTGTCAAACCATTAACTGATAGTACAAAATGTGGGAAATCTTCAGGTCTTTCTTTCTCCTAAATTAGACACTGTTTTTATTGAGGAGCCTGAAACGTGGAGACAAAGTTAGGACTGATGTGATTTTTGTGGCCGTTTCCCTGGCTATTTAGGTAAAAAGAAGAGTTTAATGTGAGATACAATTCCTTAATTGTAACGTTTACTTTTACAAGACTTGACAGGTTCTGATTTGATGAAGCAAGGTCATGAATATGTTCCTGTCAACTTGTAATTTTCTGCTCGGTTAGATTTTATATATGTTTTCTTAAAGCGATGCTGACAAGAAAGCCGCATACCTTTATTTGACAGTTAAAACAATTTTTTTATTTAGCCTACGTAATTTAAACCAGTGAGATCAAATCTGTTGCCACCACAACTTTGTGTCGGGGAATGTCCTACAGTCGCTTGACCCAAAGAGGTGTGAGTTCAGTTTTCCACTTGGCCGCAAACTCAGGTAGTGATTGTTAAAATGGCATAACTTCTACGTACTCCACCCTGAGTTTCCTGGTGGGAGGGCAAGCTGCAGGACCATAGTACATTGTTTTTTATCAGGGATGGGGAACCTGAATCTCTCTAGGCATTGATAGACTCCCTCAGTCAGCATGGCCAGTGGTCAGAAAGAATGGGAGTTGGAGTCCGAGAAGACGACTTGTAGAATCTTTAACAACAGAGGCAGGGTATAGAATTGGCACTTTTGCAAGTGGCACCTTTTCGGTTTTCCTTTTTGTGGACCATGTTTTTGGATGCGTTGGCTTCAAACTGTGTTTCTGAAGGAGGCAATTTTTAAAAAATTAAGAATTCACAGAATTGCAGGGGTTCATATGGGCACCCAAGAGTCATTTTGTTCAACCCCCTGCAGTTCAGCAATATTTTGCCCACTATGGGAATCAAACCGACAGCCCTGAGCTTAAGAGTCTCATGCTCTACCAACTGAACTCTAAACCTTCCTTTCCCACCGCCGCCTGTATTGTTCTGGAAAGATGAAGTGTGCCCCACTTCCCTGTCCTGTTTTGGTGCTTCTACACACCATACAGAGAAACTTGGATTTGTCACGTGAGATTTATGACTAGAGATGGAGTTACTTCTGTCCTGGCGGGATAGCTTTTAGTTTGCCACCGTCCTCAAAATAATTCTCGGTACCCAGAAATTATCTAGAGAGGATGTGGTTATGACTTGGTCTTTCTGTGGGTGAACAGCAAGTGGTTTTCAAATAATGATGATTTACAAGACTCTGCACTTTGGAGTGCAAGCTAGCAATAGAACATGCTTCAATTGCTTCCTCTTTCTGCTGTCAGACTTGCATGGCGTATCTTGCTTTCTTGAATTCCTCTTTACTTCTCGTACAGAATTTACTGGCATTATTTTATTAGGAATGGCACACTCTTGAGACCCACACAGTTGCCAGTGCTCCACCCAGGTGCTCAAAATAGGCAGATTTCCTGTAGTTTTAGAAATATACCTTAGGACCACCATGATTGACAGTGTTGCACCCACTCTGAAATGGTTGAGCCTGCCTTCCTGCTCCAAAGTGGTTGGGGGGGGGCAGGAGGAATCTCCACCCCCCCATGAAAAGGTACCACTCGAAGTTTGGCTTTGTTGCCTGTAGGGCCATTAGTCATCTCCTTTTGCTCTGACCTGCCGCTCCCAATTTTTTAAATCTTTTTTTAAAAAATAGGCTTTAATCAATGGCTTGTTCTGAGGGGGTAGCCTGTTTTTGTACATTTGAATCAAAGGATGGCAGAGTCGGAAGGGACTCTGAGGGTCATCTAGTCCAACCCCCTGCAATGCAGGAATCTCAGCTAAAGCATCCATGACAGATCGCCATCCAACCTCTGCTTTAAAACCTTCAAGGGAGGAGAGTCCACAACCTCCCAAGGCAGACAGTTTCACTGTCAAACAGCTCTTTTTCCTGATGTTTAGCTGGAACATGACTTGAGTTTCATTTGGTTTATAGTATGCGTAAATGTGTTTCCTGTTTGGAATAGCATTGGTGTCGGGGTGGGGGTGGGGTGCTGAAAACCCCCAGTTTTTCCTCTTGTTAATCGGTATTTTGCGATGCCAATGACAGATTTCCAAATGGGCGCGTGGGTCTGAAAACCAAGCAAGTTCATTTGTTAGATTAACTGTTTTTAAACCCTTGTTTATAAATTCAAAAGTGCTGTCTGCTTAGGCAGCACTTCAAAAAACACACACAGATCAATTAAAGCTAGAGTGATTAATAGACTTAAGATCATCCTAGTTGACTACTTTAAAAAAAAAAAAACTTTAGTTGTTGAAGTGCCAATTCGTTAAACCAGGGGTCAGCAAATTTTTTCAGTAGGGGGCCAGTCCACTGTCCCTCAGACCTTGTGTGGGGGCCGTACTACCTACCTACCTACCTACCTACCTACCTATCTATCTATATGGGAGGGGGAATGAACGAATTCCTATGCCTCACAAATACAGTGGTGCCCCGCAAGACGAATGCCTCGCAAAACGAAAAACGCGCAAGACGAAAGGGTTTTTCGGTTTTTGCGTCGCTTCGCTAGACGATTTTCCCTATGGGCTTGCTTCGCAAGACGAAACGTCTTGCGAGTTCTTGCGAGTTTGTTTCCTTTGTTCCTTTGTTTCCTTGTTTTCTTAAAGCCGCTAATAGCTGCTAAGCCGCTAATAGCCGTGCTTCGCAAGCCGAAAAAAACGCAAGACGAAGAGACTCGCAAAACAGATTAATTTCGTCTTGCGAGGCACCACTGTAACCCAGAGATGCATTTTAAATAAAAGGACACATTCTACTCACGTAAAAGCACGCTGATTCCTGGACCGTCTGTGGGCTGGATTTAGAAGGCAATTGGGCCAGATCCAACCCCTGGGCCTTAGTTTGCTTACCCATGCCTTAAGCGCTAGTTCACACCCTCTGCTATGTTTTGTTGCCTAGCAAGGAAGATTCTCCTTTCCCATTTCACATAATTCCTGCCCGTGTTAAAACTCTAGAATTGGCTTCTAAGTGGGGCTTTCAGCTGCTGTCTTCTGAGTGATACGCAAATAGTATGTAGCTTTGTACAGAGCAAATTTTCATTGATGGTGGTTAAATATGAGCGCAGCTTTTGAAAAGTGCAAAATGAATTATTTTATTTTTATTATTTATTTATTGAATTTTGTATACTGCCCTATACCCCTGGGCGTTTCACAGAAAAGATCAACATAAAAATGACAATATATATATATATATATATATATATATATATATATATATAATCAAAATAAAAACCACAACCCAATAATACCAACCCCCCAAAATAATTAATTCTCAGTTGTGTTGCTTGTGCAATCACACTTTTTGATTTCTCATGCATATTCTGCTGTGGTTTTGAGATTATGGCCAATGCAACAGCCTGCACATACTTTGCATGGTAATTCCAATATGAAATTATTCCAATTATCAAAGTAAGTTACGTTGCCAGAGAGCTAACGTGAGAAGCAGTTCTGAGATGACCTTTGCGGTATAACAGTTGGCATTGCGAGTAGGAGAGTTCCTAGTTGGAAAATGGACCTGGAGTAAATTCACGGGATGCTTTTCACACATAACACTAAAAGCACTATTTTCACATAACTATCTCTTTGCTAAATGGAAAATGTGCATTGGCTGGAACATGTATGTGACTTGAAAGGCGCTGTGTTTTCTGCTTTCTAACCTTTGTTCTGTTTTGGTTTTTATCTTGCTTCCCAGTCCCAGTTGGGACCATCATCTCACAAAATTCATTCATACACCCAAATAGGGCCTTTTTAGTGTGTGATGTGTGAAAATTCTCTATACTGGTGGGGAATGTCCTTAAGAAATTTGAATTCTTGTTCTTTGCTTGCTTGCGTTTTCCTTGGAGCTAAAATGAGAACGGTTTTCCTTTCATCAACTGCTCCATAAATGTGTCCCACCTCCCTACCTCAGTAACTTGAAAGCTTATGTAGTACGGTGTAAGTTGCCAAGAGCCAGGAAGAATCTGGTTCCGATCTCCTGAGTCATGAATTCCTTGGCCCTGTTCAGAAATAAGTATGATTTATCGGACCAGGATTACAGTACGTTTCCGAGCACAATTCAAAGCGTTGGTCCTGACCTTTAAAGCCCTAAACGGCCTTGGTCCAGTATACCTGAAGGAGCGTCTCCACCCCCACCGTTCTGCCCGGACGCTGAGGTCCAGCGCCGAGGGCCTTCTGGCGGTTCCCTCACTGCGAGAAGCCAAGTTACAGGGAACCAGGCAAAGGGCCTTCTTGGTAGTGGCACCCGCCCTGTGAAACGCCCTCCCACCAGATGTCAAAGAGAAAAACAACTTCCAGACTTTAAGAAGACATCTGAAGGCAGCCGTGTTTAGGGAAGCTTTTAATATTTGATGGACTATTGTATTTTAATATTTTGTTGGAAGCCGCCCAGAGTGGCTGGGGAAACCCAGCCAGCTGGGCAGGGTATAAATAATAATAATAATAATAATAATAATAATTATTATTATTATTATTATTATTATTATTATTATTATTATTATTATTATTACTAGACAGATCTGAAGCAAGCCACCACCTCTCTTCTGAGACCCTCCTTTAAAGTGTGGGAATACTAAGGTTGACCTGATTCACACTGCTATCTATTGTGAGAATTACCAGGATAAAGCATATAAAAGTGCTTGAAATACCCTATATTAGAGCCCAGTGTTCCTATGACCATGCCTCTCTAACTTGGGCAGTTTGGATTAAGTTTTCTCTGGAATCTTTGTTTTTCAAATAACCCAGTCAAACCCAGCCAGCCTCTCTCACTGCCAATGTTCAGTCATTAAGTTCTCCAGAGCAATGAACTCCTGCCTGTTTTCCCTGGGTACGGCTTGCAAAGCCATTAGTATTACTTCGCCTTTTCATTTCTGTCCAATTTAGATGATTCGTTTGATTATATTCTTAGCTGAGGTTTTAAAAAGCCGCCGCAGTAAAAACGTCAAGTGAGCAGCATGGCTTTATTTGGTGCTGGAATGAATAGCTGAAAGATCTGTGTAACCTTGCGATGGGGGCAAGCATGGTGGGCTATCTTTTTCTGCCTTTGTTTCCTTTTCACCCAGTCAGGACATACTCTGCTGACCTTCCCAAAATAGCCTTTTTCTCTGGATCAGTATTTGCATTATGCACAGAGAATGGAATCCTTGTATCCTAACTTGTAGGCCTCCAGCAATTAGTAAGTTCACCAGCTAGTATTTGAAGATTCTGTTATTTTGCCCTGAATATTCCCTCTTCACCAGGTTTCTCTTTCACCCTGAGAGACAGGCTAGAAATCTAAAATAATGATATTTGGGGGAAGGGAAGAAAAAGGGGGAAGTACAACGTTCCTGACTCTGTATTCTTCCTTCTCTGAGGTTTAAAGCAGGGTTTCCCAACCTGTAGGTCACATAGCCTGGGCAAGTGGGTGGTGGGCTTTATAAATAAACAGAATGGTTGTTGTTGTTTTTTAACCGATGTGATGTGCTGGTATGATGGACAGCTCTTATAATATGCCAACAATTTTTTTTAACACTTTGTTGAAACTTGTAATCGAATATCAGAAAAGCCTGAGTCTTTCATCTTAACACTTGGGACATGCTCTCTGACCAGTGGTGGCAGATCCAGTGATGGTTTGCCCCAAGGTGCTCATACAGGGAGTTGTTTTGAGTGATTCTTACAGCTTTGCCTCTGATGCACAGGCACTCTGACATCTTTCAACAAATTCCACATTAATAGGAGAGCTGCGCAAATTTTTGCTTGAATGTGCATAGGCAAAATTGCAGCTAAAATGCAAGCTAAAATTGATGGCTCGCAATAGTAAAGAAATTTGGACTTGTGGGTTGCCATAACTAAAAGGTTGGGAGCCACTGGTTTAGAGGACTCTCCAGCCCCTGGGGGCATGTTTTTGCAAAATGTACTGTATTCGTGATGCATGAATTGGGGTGACCAATTACTATATTCATGGGCTTACCACACACACACAGACTGACTGACTGACTGACTGACTCACTTACTCACTCACTCCCATAAACAGGTATTCCATTAAGATATAGCAGATAACACTACAACAGGAAGTGCCCCAGGTCAAGCAAGAAGCCAAATGCTCGTGTTTCGTTGATTTTAATGTTGTGGTTCCTTGTTTCATTGTAGATTGCATCGCAGCGAATAAGCTCAGTGGATCTCTCATGTTGCAGCCTGGAGGATCTCCCTGCCAACCTCTTCTATAGCCAGGACCTCACTCATCTCAATTTGAAGCAAAACTTCCTAAGGCTGAACCCTAGTCCATCCACAGCCAGGGGACTGAACGAGCTACAGAGGTACATTAACAACAGCTAAAACAAAAAAAAAATAATAATTTGTGTTCCCATTTTTTCACTATTGTCTAGAATGGATTAAATCAGCTCCTCAAAAGCTTCCAGCTTTGTTCCCTTTCGAGATTCCGCGGGACCTAATTGGGCGTCCCCAACTGCCATTCAAAAGAGCCTTGCCCAGTTTTTACATAACACGATGGTGTCGTGGGAATTCACTGATGCAAGAGTATCTTAACAGTGGGTGCGTTCCTCTCTGGGTACAGGGCCTTGCCAAAAGTGGGTGGAGAATCTTCCCTAGAGGTGCTTGATTTCATCACTATTGCAAAGAAAATGACAAATTGTTGCTGGCCCACATAATCTTTTTTTTGTCCTGGGCCGGTTTGGCTTGTTGGTCATTTCTGACAGTTTGCAAGAGAGAAAGAACCAACTCTCTTCCCATTTAAAAGGCTTGCTTCCCTGCTGGTTTCTTTCGAAGGCAGTTCTTCCATATCACAGTTTTTCCAGGCAAATGGTTAGTTCCAAATCTGAGGGTACTATCAATAGTCCAATTTATGCACCTAACACCCACCAACACAATAATATAAAATGGGAGCAGATGAGTGGTTAAGGGGTGATATGATAGCCATGTTCAAATATATAAAAGGATGTCACATAGAGGAGGGAGAAAGGTTGTTTTCTGCTGCTCCAGAGAAGCGGACACGGAGCAATGGTTCCAAACTACAAGAAAGAAGATTCCACCTAAACATTAGGAAGAACTTCCTGACAGTAAGAGCTGTTCGACAGTGGAATTTGCTGCCAAGGAGTGGGGTGGAGTCTCCTTCTTTGGAGGTCTTTAAGCAGAGGCTTGACAACCATATGTCAGGAGTGCTCTGATGGTGTTTCCTGCTTGGCAGGGGGTTGGACTCGATGGCCCTTGTGGTCTCTTCCAACTCTATGATTCTAGGATTCTATGAGTGAAGCAACCTGTCAAAACTCTGTTGAAACTTAACGTGTGCAGCATTTGGTCCAAATATTATACTTTGCCCTCTCCTGTTATACAGTTATGCATATTTGGTTGTGATGGATGGAGAGAGAGTTATTTGGTTAAAAGCATCAGCGACACATTGGGGCAGTGAAAAAGCACCAACACCATGAGGGGGTGTTGCCATTCTTCACGCCCGCCTCCAAATGTCTCACCACTGGTTAAAAGAGAACATAAAGGGAAGAAGGCATTTCATAACATTGCTTGGGTTGGTGGCCAAAGAAAGTAAAAATGCTACGAAGAGTCGTGCTTTCATCCTTCGTCTGACTTGGAGATATTTACATGATGAGATGTCAGGAAGTCCAAAAACTGACCTGCATGTACCAAAATAAAGCATGCAGAATAAACACAGGTGCATATATTATCTATAAGTGTGCAAGCCAGGTACTCAAATGTTCTGCTACTTACATTATGCCTTATGTGATACAGCCACGAGCAAATCTCAGTTCAGCATAGGATGGATTTGTTTCAATTAAAAAAAAAAAAGTTTCCTCTAATGGTGAAATTGGGTGGTTGGGTGTTGAAAGGATTAGAGGCAAAAGCCTTAGGTAATGAGAATGCTCCATGACTACCCAATAACTACAGAATGCTGAGGGTCCATTTGGGAAAAAGATCCGAAACTGGGTTGGGGAGGAGGAAGAATGAACTTGCCTCTTATTGGCTCAATATTACCTTAGAGGAGGGCAGGTCTGGCTTGCTGCTATCCTGAACAGCAGTACTTTGGTTGGGGATAAGTCGCAAGCCCATTTGATCTTATATCTCCTGCCACACCCCCACCGGTCGACTACAAGGTTCTTGCGGCCATTACCAGCAATTAAAACAAATAAAAATGACGGTAAAAAACTGGCAAGATTTCAAGCCAGAACAGCCACCAAAGCAGCAGCTGCTCCATCAAACAAAACACCTTCATGAACAGAGACGTGCCTTTGGCCTCCCCAAATGTGACCCGGCAGAATTCCGTTGGGAATTCTCAGTATAATTCCGAGTGATTCTCAGAACTATCGGTTTCCAGCGGCTTCATTCAACGATAACAGTCGTGTCTTGTCACTCGCTGGTTATCGGGTGCCGGTTTGTGCTGTGGCTGCTTATCAGCAAAAATTCCTTTCCCCTTTTTTCCAAGGAAGGGGTGTGTTGAGCAGTGTGTTCTGCCTGGAGTATGTAATCGGTCAGTGTATAAAATATCCCCCAGGGCCGGCATTCTCTGGCCTTTCCCCTCATGCAGCCAGGAGAGAGCTTGCTTTGCTGTGATATTCACAGTTTAACTCTAAGACCATGTGTCTTCCCTGTACGTGCGGCGGAACCCTCCTGTGAAATGTACACTGGGGAGCTTATCGCCCCTGTATGTGCTTGACAGCATTTCCGAGAACCAGTTTGCACCAAAACCATAAAAGGGTGGGGATGTCTGCCATCTGAAATCCTGAAGGACCACTGCCAGTCAGTGTAGAGTAGAAAATACTGAGCTAAAGGTACCAGTGGTCTGCCTCAATATAGGCAGTTCATATTCGGTTCATATTATTTGCATTAATAAAGTCCCTCTTGAATCTGCCCATTCTCTCTTATCTTTTAGACTCTCCTTGTGGAGAGCACAAAAGTTCTATTATCTGTTGAGCAAAGCGCTTGCGATTTGGACGCGCTCCTGGTTTGATCTCTCATCTGCGGCCATTTGTCTGCTATGAAAAGAAAGCAATTAGGCCTTTGTTGCTGTGCGTGAGGTACATTATATCCCTTGGGCATTATCTCTGGGTAAGCATAACCCTGCTGCAATGGGGAAAATCTCACTCAGGTTAATATGCAGTGTAGCAGCGGCCTGTGCTGCGAGAGACCGATAGGGAGCCCATGTTGAAATATCAAGAGTAGAATGGATTGTGGCGCCTGTATCCTTCAATCACGCAAGCAAAATTGAGCTGAGCTTTTCCATTTGGCAAGGTTGCTGATGTGCTCAAAA
Source organism: Podarcis filfolensis (assembly GCF_964270895.1). Classification (NCBI taxonomy): domain Eukaryota; kingdom Metazoa; phylum Chordata; class Lepidosauria; order Squamata; family Lacertidae; genus Podarcis; species Podarcis filfolensis. Next base: position 25,040,497 of record NC_139603.1, read on the forward strand.
AGCATTATACATGTCTTAAAAACATGGCGTGATTGTGTGAATTCCTTGGCGCAAGGCGTAAATAGCCTTGGTCCTTAGCAGGCAAGGTAAAATGTTAGCCAAACTTTTTGGGATCTGATGGCGTACCTTGCAAAGTGGAGAAGCAGTTGCGGGCACAACAAACACTGCAGCCATGCACACATCGCAAATGGAGCATGCTTCTTTCAAGCCTAATTCCAGCAAGGGGAGGGTGCTGTGAGCACTAGAGAAGGCATCAGAGGGCACACGTGGGCTTACAGTCACCGCATTGACAATCCTTGGATTAGCAAGCTTCACCCGCCACACCAAGCTCTTTTTTAGTAGAACATTCCAAATGGAAAGTTTACAGGGAAGGCAGGCTATGGAGACAAGTTAGCCTCTAATTTTGAGGGAAGCGTGCTTTTTAAACAATGCAATTAACTTCCCATGGAACTTTTCCATGGAGAATTAGAGTGGCCTTGTAATTTTGCCTCTCAACCCATGTCACAAATTGAACTTGCCCGCTGGCCTCTCCTTGTTGAGAGTCTGTTCGTAGCACTATACTGTGTGAGAGCCACCTTTATGGTTAGCTGCATGTGTGGCCCACAGTAAGGACCACCAGCAAGCTATCAGCAGTTGACCGTAAGCATGGTGATGGGCAGGTCCGCCAGACCATTCAGTCTTCTGATTCCTTCCAAAAGCAAATGGATGCCCTTGCCCAATCCATTTTAGTGACTTATTGAGACATAACAACAACACTTTTCTTTTTGTATTACTCAAAATTGAATGTCTTGGCTGTTCTGTTTTTGCTGGTCAGAATGGCTGGAAATACCTAAAATATCAGGTTTTTTCATTGTGGTTCATAGGGAACTCCCCAAGTACCACAATGAAAAAAACCTGATAAGCCTTACACAGTTGATTCATCTAGCTCACAGAATTTCGGCAGCTCTCCAGCATTTCAGAGAGCAGATACAGGTGTCTCTCTGCCTGCATGAGTTTGAGTCGCACATGACCGTATATTGCACAACGCTGGGAAATAAATTAAATAAACTGATTTAAACTGCTGAAAGGCGCAAAGAGAGTCCGAAAAGTGCAGGAAAAGGGTGCAAAGGAGCAGGAAAACTACCAGCAGTCCCAGGAGCCTTTGCAACTGTGATCCCATGAGCCTTTGCACTGACCTTTGAGGCCTGTGGATAGTTGGAGTTTTTGAGAAAGGAGGTTTGGAGGGAGCGGTTGTGGGTTTTCAGAGGTTTAGAGGAGTATTTACAGGCTTTTTAGATGGTGTTCCTCACTATGCACTGTTTCACATATACACACGGTACCCAGGAACGTAACCCCCCCATAACTGGGGAGACGCTTTTATTCCTGGAGATGACAGAAGATGAATCTGGGGACGTTTTGAGTGCAAAGCAGATGTTCTACCACTGAGCCTACAGCTTTGTCTAAATTTTGTTCATTAAGAAACTTAGAAAGTTCATATTGTGGCTGTTAAGATGTTTCTTACCATGAATGGAGTCCTCACTCCATTAACTTAACCTCACTTTTTATATGTGAATACACTGACATGTTGGCAATATAAATTTAGAAGCTTCATAAACACTGGTCGTTGTTCAGCGGTATCTTGGGTGATTCTTTTGTATCGGAAAACGGAGAAATGAATAAATCTCAGTTTACGACTATGCAGCTCAGATGGTAGCTATACTGCCATGTTTCATGGGCACCCCATGCAAGTTGGCTTGAGATTTAGAGCAGAGTTGTGGAGGAATTCCATTACAGGCCCTTTTATGGTTCAAAAAAGAAATGTGTGTTTGTGATGAAAAGAGCAATCCTATTGTAACAGCTCTTCTTTCAGTTTGGGGAAAGGTGAAAGATAAAAATTTCTCCAGATAAACTTGACACTGGAAATTTTTAGCACGTGAGAGAGGCATGAATTCAGTGTGGTAGAATAGAAGATGCCACTGCCTGCGTGGGGTGGACAACTCATGTGTGGGAGTTGGACAGACCTACTTTATTACCCTTCTTTGAAATGAGACAATGCTTCGGCCAATGAATAAGACCTTATGAAGTGAATCGCAAGGTAACAAATCTGTAAAAAAAGAATCCTCAGTGCAGTTCACACAATGAAGGGATTACTCCCAAAATCTTTACGGCATCTTGTTTATGAGCAGGTATGAGAGAGATGAAAGAAAGATGGAACTTAGATTTTAGAGTACAGTGGTACCTTGGCTTAAGAACAGCTTAGTTTATGAACAACTTGGATTAAGAACGCTGCAAACCTGGAAGTAGGTGTTTTGGTTTGTGAACTTTGCCTTCGAAGCAGAACATGTTCCTCTTTCTGTTGAGTGTGTTCCATTTGTAAATTGAGTCCCCCGCTGCTATGGGAAAGCACGCCTTGGTTTAAGAATGCTTTGGTTTAAGAATGGACTTACAAATAGTGTTTGGGTAGGCAGGGTCACAGCTAAACTTTTTCATGTTTGTAACAATATGCACTAATATTTTCTGTTTAGATATTTTTACTATAACAAAAAAAACTGTGGAAAAAAATGGCTGGAGCGTTTATGTTCGTCATCAAGGAATGGCAACCTATTTAGCTTTGATTTCCTCATTTGTTTGACCTTCTCACCACAACAAATGGCATCAGCAAAGATAGGAGTTCAGCATTCAATACCACCCAGACAGTTCTCTCTTTAGATAATGGCTAATTCTAGTGTTTTCTAAATTCTATAGCTTCAACATTTTGTGAGTCCTAGAAGGTCTCAGGACCATTTGGGGAATTCTTTATTTTTTAAGAAAATGCCCCTTGTTTTCTGACTAATAAACAGTGGCTGTTCTAAGCAGTTATGCCTGAGCTGGACTTTGTGGATCAGCCAGGTTACCAATGCTGAGCTCCATTCTTTCCAAGGAATTTCTTGGCCTAGTTCTGTTGGTGGTGGGTGGGGAGGAAGGATGCTATCCTTGGGGGAGTCCTCTGACTGCAGGTGCTTTTGGGATGTGGTACTTGATGCTTCAAACCTAGACAGCATCTTAAAAAGCAGAGACATCACCTTGCCAACGAAGGTCCGTATAGTTAAAGCTATGGTTTTCCCAGTAGTGATGTATGGAATTGAGAGCTGGACCATAAAGAAGGCTGATCGCCGAAGAATTGATGCTTTTGAATTATGGTGCTGGAGGAGACTCTTGAGAGTCCCATGGATTCGACTCCAAGAAGATCAAACCTCTCCATTCTTAAGGAAATCAGTCCTGAGTGCTCACTGGAAGGACAGATCGTGAAGCTGAGGTTCCAATACTTTGGCCACCTCATGAGAAGAGAAGACTCCCTGGAAAAGACCCTGGTGTTGGGAAAGATGGAGGGCAAAAGGAGAAGGGGACGACAGAGGACAAGATGGTTGGACAGTGTTCTCGAAGCTACCGGCATGAGTTTGACCAAACTGCGGGAGGCAGTGGAAGACAGGAGTGCCTGGCGTGCTCTAGTCCATGGGGTTACGAAGAGTTGGACACGACTAAACGACTAAACAACAACAACATCAACAACAACAGCAACTTGATGCTTGATGGATACTGTCATTGCCTCTGTTCTTATGGGTGTGTATATTCCATGACTCTCCCTCACTCCCATCATGCACCGGGAGGAGATTGAAGGGAAAACAAAGCCCTCTAGTGAACTTCGTCAGGAAAAGAGCTTCCTCTCATCCATCTGAAGCTGACACAGATCTTTGCATTCAGCCCTTTAGCTGCTTGCCTGCAGGCACACACACACCCTACTCCCTGTTGTTAGGCAACCTGAACAATGTGGCTGCACATGCAGGCTTGGTAACTTGGATTGTCCCCTTTCTTCCTTGAGTAATCACTTCACGTTTTCCCCCCTCCCCTCTTTTCTTGCAATCAAGATGGGCCTAAGTTCAGGGGCAAGTTCTGCTTGGGGGGTGTTGGGATCACCAAGGAGGAATTAAAGAATAATTTCCCTTTCCAAGGGAAGCTTTTTTTTTAAAAAAAAAAAAAACAACCCTTATGGAATTAGTTTACTTTTTTAAAGAGCAGTTACCCAGGGTGAGAGATGTCTAATTAAGGTGCTAAGAAACTGCTTTCTGACAAGTGCTGCTAATTGAAAACTTAACAGTGATTCACTTGCTGGCTTTACTGAAATTCGAAAGCTTCTGGTGAGGATTTTCTGTCTGATTGTAAAGTCAGGACAGACAAAAAGAGTGAAGCGATGCAGTGCATATTTTCTGCTCAGAAAGCCCTTAAATCCACACACCTCCATGAGACTTATAATTTAGTACAATTGGTTTACATTGGGGTGGGGTGGGGATTTTCAAGACTATGGTTGTGCTGCAGATCATGGAATATTTCTCAGATTGCAGAACCTGCCACTACATGGTGACAAACTGAGATTGCATTTTTAAAAATAGAATGGGTTTCTAGCTCTCACGATTGCAGGCAGAAACGTTTGAACAGGTTTTTAGCAAAACTTTGGGATAAATGAAGCACAGGGCATTAAAACAAAAGCTTGTAAATGCCACTTTCTGGTGATTAAAAATCAACGCCATGTGAAGCTGTGCAACCTTTCACAAATGGGAAGATGGCTGATTTCTTGGTTTTAGGCGCTTGTTTACAGTGCCGCGAGAATCTTAGCTGTTTTTGCTGCAGCAGGGGCAACACAGCTGCCATCTTCAGAAAAGGTGTTTGTGTGTTCAGCTTGTTTGCTGATAAAAAATAATAATATTGAGGGCTGATAACTTTCCAGAACATTTTGGAACTTGGGGTGGTAAATACAAATGGTAACTTATCATGGTATATATTGAAATAAATAGCACCTTTGTAGTCCTTTAAGGGTACTTCTATAAGGCTGAATTGCAGGAAAGTAGGATTTATACTAAACACCAGGAGAAATTTCTGTCCTTCAGGGGGAAAAAATCATTTCGACTCAGAGATGTGTTGCCTTAGGTGTCTTAGGTGTCTTAGGTTGCTCCAAGTATTCATCCTTTCCCAGTTAAGAGAATAATAATTGGGGGGAAATAATTCTGAATCTGTGTCTCTCCAGTTTTGCACCAGCTATACTACTGGCATGATCAATGGCTGCTGATGCAAGATAGGCACAGAGATTTAAATAACTGCATTTAAAACTCTGCAAGCTTGCCTACTTTGTAGGACATATTTGAGCTGCGGCTGATTTTCTAATTGTAAACGCCTGGGGTTTTAAGGACACTATTGCAAACCCCTTGATCACCCCCAGCTATATTTTCCCCTCCTAAGTCTACACCTTTTGTCAATGAAGAAACACATTGGTAGAGAATACCATTAATACCGAAGATCTTCCAGCATCTTATTGCTAATTGTTTTCTTAGTGCTGTGGAAAATAAATTTGTGTGGCTTAAGCAGCCGCTTGGTGACAGTCTATGGGTAGTTCACTTCTTCTGCATAACACGGCCTTAATTTAATACGCAATTTATTGTTTCGTTTTACTCCTTCTCTCCCCCCCCCCCCCGCCGTCCCAATTGTAGGTTCAGCAAGCTGAGGAGCCTTAACCTTTCCAACAATCATTTAGGAGAGTTCCCACTGGCAGTCTGCAGCATTCCAACCTTGACTGAGCTCAACGTGTCCTGCAATGCACTCAGAAGTATTCCAGCAGCCGTCGGTGATATGAACAAGTAGGTACAGATGGCCAAGGGCAGCATGAAAACTGAGTGCACCGACTCCTCCCAGAGGGTTAGCCTGGGTCAACGATGCCTGAGTCACGGCAAAAGTGTGTGCTAAACTCCTAAGCACAATTAAATCTGTAACGGCCAGCAAAAGTGCCTGTGTATGATTCACTTCTTCACATACAGAGGACTTAAGAGTGGAAAACTCTTGTATACTAGCACCTTCACTTGGGTCCAGAATACAGACAGTAATAATAATAATATCAATTATTATTTGATTGATTGATTGTACTCCATCCATCTGACTCAGTTGCCCCAGCCACTCTGGCTGGCTTCCAACAGGATATACAAAAACACAACAGAGCATCCCACATTAGAAGCTTCCCGATACAGGGCTGCCTTCAGATGTCTTCTAAAAGTCGTGTCGTCGTTTATCAGTTTGACATCTGATGGGAGGGTGTTCCACAGGGCAGGTGCCACTACCAGGAAGGTCCTCTTCCTGGTTCCCTATAGCCTAAGGTTACCAGATTTTTTTCAATGAATCCAGGGACACTTTTCAACTTCAATAGGAATGGTAGGATTTTGTCAGGGGACTGATTTGTAAATCCAGGGTGACCTTACTGTAACCTCACTTCTCACAACAGGGGAACTGCCAGAAGGTCCTTTGGAGTTGCTGCAATACATGTTTATAAAGAGTTGTTTTTTGGGGAGGGTTTAATGCTGCTGTTGACAACCCCCTCTTCTCTTCAACAGCTTACAGACCTTCTTGTTGGATGGGAACTTCCTCCAGAGCCTTCCTGCTGAGTTGGAAAGGATGCCCCAGCTTAACTACCTGGGTCTTTCTTTCAATGAGTTCAGCGGCATTCCCGAGGTGTTAGAGAAGCTGCCTGCCATGGACAAACTCTGTATGTCTGGAAACTGCATGGAAACGCTCTGCTTGCAGGCGCTGAACACAATGCCACACATCAAACATGTAGATCTAAGGTACGTAACCTTGCGAGAGAACGGCTGAAACTCAAGAGTGAAGATGGCTGTCCGCATCGTTTCAAGATACTGGCTATGACTGGTCACAAATTTCATATGCAGATGCTGAACTTGCGAGCAAGGGCATTCAGTGCTAGGGGTGATGTTTGTTAAATATCTCTGCTTCTTTTTTCACGCAAGCGATCAAATTAAGAGTGACTTCCTCTACAGTAAATGCAGGTTTGGCAGTGTTTAGTTGTCATATTATTACATTAGCCTGCAAAATTGAGAAATAGACTGTTTTAACCAACCAGAAATAATTACTCATCTTCATGCAAATACTATTGACCTTGTATGTGAGGGATTCAATCCCTTACCTCAAGGGTAGGACCTGTGTGCCAGTTTTGGCCTGCCAAAAGGTCTGGTTTGGCCCATGAGGCCATTTTCCGTAAACCATGCCCCTTTAGCTATCAACTGATGTCACCAATGACATCTGCTGATGGGTGGGGCCTTCTCTTCTCTCCGCCCCATCCAAACTGAATAGAATTTTTTTTATTTAAAAAATACAACATTTAAAACAATGTACATATCATACAAAATTCTTAAAATGCTCATAGATTTGATGCCTGTGTTTTAATGGGTTAAGGAGTTAGAGCAGGTTGAGGAGTTAACTTATGCATGCTAGAAGATGGCATATGGTGTAATCTAGGGATGAGAGCACTTAAAAAAAGAAAGAAGTGCAGTCCTGGTCCTTCCAGAGCTTTCATTGCACCCCAAAGCATTCTACTGATTGTGTGATTTAATCGATCTTGTCAGCTCAGCACTGAAAATAAAACTGAACTCTTCAGAGTGCAATGAAATTGTACAGGTGGCTGCTTTTTATAGATCACCTTTGTTTCTGCAGCAAGTCAAGGACTGAGCAGGACAAGTTCTCTCGAGCTGCCATGATTTATAATATGGGCATGTATGGGTTTGGGTGACCCACCCCAAATATAAAATACTGACCTATTGCATCACATCACCATTGTCAAGTGTTGGGATTTGGGTGGGATGTAAACTTTTATTATAATGCCTTTTCCGAATGGAGAACTTGGAATATGTGCAGAGCTTCATGTTTATAAACCCCTCTTCCCCACTTTTTTATCCTCTGAGGAATTCAAAGCAGTGCTTTAGTCTATGAAGGTATTCGTATATTATAGTTTGGGGAATGTCGCATTCCCATTTGAACATCTGCAATCCCAGAAGAATTTTGTGTATAAGCAAAATCTCAGAAATGCACCAAGTACTAACATCCACTCAAAGTAAGAGTTGTCAGCATACACTGGTGTATATCTTCCTCTTTGTCAGTCATACGCCATGAATTCATGTTGACAGTGGTAAAGTGATCTAGGATTGTTGACGTTCATATGTGAATGTTGATGTTCGCTGCACTTTGGAAAATGCATGTTTTCATTGGCTGGGATTATTCAGCATACAGTGGTACCTCGCAAGACGAATGCCTCGCAAAACGAAAAACGCGCAAGACGAAAAGGTTTTTCCGTTTTCCGTTTTTGCGTCGCTTCGCTAGACGATTTTCCCTATGGGCTTGCTTCGCAAGACGAAAACGTCTTGCGAGTTCGTTCGCTTTTTTCCTAAAGCCGCTTGAAGAGGCGCAGTTGCGACGGACCGTGCTTTGCAAGACAAAAAACATCGCAAGACGAAGAGACTCGCGGAACGAATTAATTTCGTCTTGCGAGGCACCACTGTACGTCCTGACTGCAAGAAGGATGCATATGGTTAAGTTGAACGGGACCCCACTTTGGCTGCAACCAGTTCAGAACTAATCAGAGCAGTATCAAGCTTCATTTTGCATAGGCACAATCTCCAGTAGCAAAACTGCAAAAATGATGATAAAAATGCAACCTGCCAGTTTATGGAACTGCAGAGCTGGAAGGGCCCACAAGGATCATTTATTCCAACTCCTTGCAATACAGGAATCTTTCATCCACCGTGGGGCTCAAACCCTTGACCCTGAAATTAAGAGTCTCGTGCTCTACCAACTGAGCTATCTCTCAGCATCCTCTAATGCCCCAGTGAAATGAGGGACAGATACTTGGGAGCAGTTCATGCTGTTTGCCTCACAACCTATCGTGGTGGGTTCCAAGATTTTCAGCAAAAGGGTCTAGTGTGTGACCTGGGGAGTGCTTGAAGATGTAGCGTTAGTTAATACTAAACGTTGGAAGGGAGACCATTGGAGACCTCCATGTAAGTCACTATGAGTTTTTCATAAAAACAGGGCCCATTTGAGCACCAGATTTTGGGCTTGTATTTTATTTTTGCTTGGGACACTGAGAAAACGATAGTTTTAGAGCCAAAATGTCAGATTTCCAACCTCTTGCTGACATACGCCCATCAACAGCATAATTCTTTTTCTCCCTCTCTTACTCCAGGTTAAATATCATTAGGAGGTTGGTGGCGGACGGCGCTGATTTCCTACATCATGTCACCCAGCTCGATCTTCGGGACAATAAACTAGGCGAGCTCGACGCCACCATCTTCAACAACGTTGAAATACTGCACTGTGAAAGAAACCAGCTGGTCAGCCTCAAAATCAGCGGATACTTGCTTAAAGCTCTTTACGCCACTTCAAATGGTAAGTTCGCTTTGAAGGCAGTTCAGACAAGGACTAGGTGTTTTCTGGTCTGCTCGTCTTACAGTGGATTTGAATGCTGTGTTTAGGTTCAGGATTCATCCAGCCCCTAGCGCACAAGTGCGATACAAACCATTTAGAGGACCAACATGCCAGTGTCAGTCAGAAATGAATAATAATGCATTCATACTGTGCATTTTAAACATTCAGCTTACCTCACATATATGTTACTGAAATACTGGAGCGATTGGCCTGGACTTTCTGTGAAGATGACAACATACCATAGGTAACCGATAATTTCAGTCCAAAGCCTGCTGCCTGTCTGACGCCTACTGCAAAATTTAAGGTTTTTGGCTTCCCTACATTGGTGTTAATTTACTCAACAATTCTGTGATGGTTGTCACCAACTACTGCTGCTGGGAAAGACCATTTAGCATGCATTTAAGTTCCGTCACAGGCTATATTTTCACGTTCTGTTGCCATTTATCTCCAACCTTTTACATTCCTCCCCCCTTAACATCTGTGTACATTTGTATGTACATACATCTGCCTGAAAACTGAGGTTCACACCCCATGCGTCTGACGAATGCTTATGCCATATTAACATTTTTTAGTTTTTAAGGTGCCACATGCCTCTTTGTTGTATCATTTCTTTTTTTAGTTTCCTTTGGACTTCATCATGACACATGTAGCAGGAAAGCCTGTTGTCCCTTGCTCTGGTTTTCAGAGTGGGCTAAGCTTTTTCTGCAGCGAGAACAACCCTCAGGCCAAAAAAAGTCCACTTGTATAAATTATGCAAATAAAGTGGATTTGCACAACTGTCTTTTGCATAAAGCTGTTTCTGCTGAGCAAAGGACCTTGAGGTCTTCTCTCTCTCTGCTGGAAGCACTGAAGAATTGATTGAAGTAGGCAGCTGAGCTTAGTGAGTTACGAACAGGCAGCGGTAGCTCTCATTCTTTCTTCTGCCGTCTTCCACCTCTGGACTGCAGATAGGCCCTGAGTTCATGGTGATTGATTTGTTGTGTAACCTCTTAGCCCTTTTTGATTAATAAAAGAAAGAAAAGACCACCCTAAATTTCCCTGTGCATAACCATATAGTTGAGCAGTGGCATGGGTTTCAGAAATTGGCAGCAAAATCCAAGCATTGCCAAACCATTGTTTCAATGGATATCTGGACTGATGAACGTTGTAATTGTAGGATTAGGCTTTGTTAGTTCTGTGCATAAAAATGGATATGGCTGCTAATCATGAGTTGAAGGATTTAATGTAAGGTCAAGAGGGTGCTAGGATAGACTTCTTGTCTACAAACCAAAGGCAGTGCAATGAAGTGCTGCCGGTGATGCTGTGTGAAGAATAGCCTTGGGAAATGATTGGGTGAGGAATCATTGATTTACTATAAGCCTAGTTCTCGCTCAGGAGATAAACCTATGTCTGGGTTGTATCACTGCAGACAGGGTCGGTCGGTGATTGAATGCTGCTCTATACCATGAAAAGTGAAAAATTCCTCCCTGCAGAATACTAGACGTTGGGGAGAGGATTTAACTATTGATGTGGATGTTTTCTGTGTGGATGTTGTGTGTGTGTGTGTGTGTGTGTGTGTGTGTGGTGAATTCCACAATCGTGAATTTCTCTCCCTGCCTCTTTTCAGTCTGAAGTGGTACATCAGAAACACACAAATCAAACCTTAAGAATGTCTTAGTCCTGGGTATAAAAATATTCCTTGGGCTCTCAGATTTTGTAACTTACTGGACTTGCAGTTCAGATCACAGAACCGATTTGAGACTGCATTTTAGGAAGCAGCAGCAGGAGGACAACTTTCCTAAATAACAGAGAACTATGTCTGTTGAAAGCTAAGGAGAAATGGAAGAAACCACTATCTGGTGTACAGTGGTACCTTGGTACTCAAATGGCTTGGCTCCTGAACAAATCGGCTCCTGAACGCCGCAAATGCGGAAGTGAGTGTTCCGGTTTGCGAACATTTTTTGGAAGCCGAACGTCCCAACACAGTTTCTGCTTGAGTTCAGGAAGCTCCTGCAGGCAATCGGAAGCCGTGCCTTGGTTTTTGAACGGTTTCAGGAGTCGAATGGACTCCCGGAACGGATTGAGTTTGAGTACCAAGGTACCACTGTACTATTTCTATTGAAGACCCCTTTAAGCCATATTAAATATTCCTTACTGTGTTCGATGTACAATTTGTATGATGGGGAAACAACAAACCTGGGAAATCGGAAGTAGTGCATTATTTTCAATGCTGATTTTTCTTTGTTTCTGGTATTTATTAATTGTGTTCCTTTCACAGAACTCGTTCACCTTGATGTGTATCCTGTTCCGAACTATCTGACTTACATGGATGTTTCTAGGTAAGCCCTAATATACCTTTTTGAAAATACGGTGCTAGCATGGCTGGAAAAAAAAATTTGCTGTAGCCTTGCTAAGAGGGCTTGTAGAGACACAAAAGTTTTCCGATTCCATGCAAGCAATGCTGTTTCTGATGCCTGCACGCTAGGATTAAGACAACATGATTCTAAGCAGAGGAGGTCATTTGCGTTTTTGAGCATTGTTGTGGGTGGTTTGTTTTGTTTTTTGTTTTAAAAAGAGCACCAGACCTTGAGTTGTCCTAAAGAGCGAAGCGACTGTTTTGTCTAAACAAGAGCACCAAAGAGACAAGGGTGTTGCCTGGGGGTGCTGCCAGTGACTTGAAGCATACAAGTGCATGAGTCAATGTATTTGCGTGCCAGAATCTCATCAGTATGTGCGCATGGATAAGTAATTTATTAGAAAAATCAGTGTGTCCTCCCCCCCCCCTTATTTCCACAAGTCATCGTAATGAGGAATATTTGACTTCCCAATATCTGAGGCTAGCTATGTTGACAGCTTGTTTTCATAACAAGATTATATATTCACTTTCTTTTCTCATATCTTTGATTATCGTGGCATTTATTGCACAACCCCAAAATGTGAATGATGCACTATTTGTCTTCCTGCAAATACGTTTCAGCTTAAAGCTGTGTTAGGGACGAGTAAAGCCTTTAAAAAAAAATCCCCTTATTTTCCAAGCTGGTATTCTACTGGAAATGTACTCAGTTCACTATAAGCAAAGCACTGTTGATAGTGTAAAGGACAGAGCAGGACAGAGCTGCAAGCCAGCATTTTGTGTAAACTTCCCCTGGGCTGAATAAGAAAATAGCTTAAACATCCTGCTCTGTTGCCTTATTTAAAACCCACCAAAGAAAAAAAGATCCATACAGCAGGATGTATTTGTGGGCACAAACTTTCATTTGTAGAGTAAATATTGGTAATGAAGGAATACGGTTCTTGGGAGTTCTCCTGAATCTGGTTGAATGGCCACTGACCCTGTTTCCTTTGTCTAAACTCTAGTTCCTGTGAAAATGCCATCTTGGAAGTTTCTGTGCAGAGTGGTTTGGAATTTTGGTACACACACTCTTTGTGCTGTAAAAAATCTTTGAAGACAAGATTGATCTATAAGTGCAGGACTAGTCGATGTAGGACCCTCCAGAGGTTGTTAGATTGCAGTTCACATCATCCCTGACCGTTGACCATGCTGACTGCTGGACCTGCTGGTTGTTGGAGTCCAGCAACATCTGGCTGCCTCCAGTTGGCTGCACTGAATTTAATGAGCATTCAAAAATCTGCACTGGCTAATCCTAAATATATTCAATGGAAACATAGGCGAGCGTGTAAGAAAAGCTACACTTTTGAAAGGAAGCACATTGCTACTGTTCCAGTTGCTATTAGCATTTTCTACAGCGTTCATTTGCTTTTGCTCCCTGCTCCCAAGCAAAGCAAAGCACTATTGCCGCATGTTACTGTTAGATGCACCTGTGGTGCTCATGGTCAACAATAAGCTCTTGTTGTTGAACTGCATGGCATCATTTTGCAGGTTGTGGGTTGAGAATTGTGGAAACCTTGATTTGTGCGGTGAATTCCATTCCAAGATGAGTGGCTGGGTTGAAACAACAGGTGATTGTGTCTGGCCCAGTGTTGGACAAGTTGGAATTGCAGCCCAAAACATTTCATTGCATTGCCTATCCTGGTTTAAAACACATATGCTAGTTTTTCCATGCTTCTTAACCTGTTCGTTTGTTGCCTCCCTTGTGCAGAAACCACCTTGAGAGCCTCCCTGAATGGGTCTGCGATAGCAGGAAGCTGGAAGTTCTGGATCTGGGCCACAATCAAATATGTGAACTGCCTGCCCGGTGAGTCTTGCAGACATAGTTACACAAGTAGGAACAGGACGCACAATTCAGAAACAATTGCGGAGTCAGTGTTTAGCTTGTTTCGGTTACAGATGGACGGGTATTTTGTTTTTGCCTTCTGTTTGATGTTTTTCAACCTCACAGGGTGCCATTGTGTTGTAAGCTGCAACACAGCCTCTCTTCTTCTTCTTCTTCTTCTCCTCCTCCTCCTCTTCCTCCTCCTCCTCCTCCTCCTCCTCTTTAATCCGGACAAAAACAAAACACCCAACTCCTTTAATTTGTAGACAGACCTTATAATGCTGTTCAACATTGTGATGCCTGGCTTCTTCAATAAATGTTAAAGTTGTTCTTCTCAGTAGTCAAAAACCTTTCAAATCTCAAGGGTGTGAATGGAATAAGGGACCATGGCTTAATGGTAGAGGATCTACAGAATCTTCTGGTAGGTCTAGGAGGGATTGAAAGCCATGAAATCCACTGCTGTTTGGTGTTAACACAACTGAACTAGATGAGCAAATAGTCTCACGTGGTATGAGGCAGTTTCCTAGGAACCTGCCCTGTGGCTACATGGTGTAAACAGAATCTCTGCCACACCTCCACCAAACAAACAAACAAACAAACAAACAAACACACACACACCTAATAGGCCTGGGCGATATAGCGGTAATATTGTCCAAAACCTGTTTGAAGTCCATCTTGTGACATCAGTTTCATAGTTTTTGAGCAGGCAATAGATTGTGAATCAAAATGTGTGTGTGCACGCTATGTAGAAATCACACCGTGGGGAAAGCAGTGAAGCCAGCCAGTGTCTCTGCATAGCTCCATCTTTATTTCAGACATAGTGATATATCAGTTTAATCACGATGTTTAGCCGCAAAGCTGAAAACCAGATATCTCCCAGCTCTAACACCTAACAATGTTTTTTAAAAAAGGATTGAGTGGCAGATGGAGCAATAAAGACAACTGGTCACCACACAGAGGATTTAGTACCAAAGCGCTTCGTGTGTAGACATGTTGAAAAAGTAGAGATGAGAAAACGCAAATGGTTTTTAGAGAGGAAAATGTGGATTCAAGGCTGAAAAAGGCAAGATGGAAAGTATTAGGTTAAAGGCCTTGTGGGTGGGGGGGTATGGTATTGTTTAAATGTTTTGGATTATCACTTATAATCACTAAGGAGTGGAGCTAATGTTATCTTGGTTAGGTTTCCAGTGTGTAAGAACACTTTGCACTCTGGTGGTTTTTGTTATGACTGCGGCAGCAGTTGCTTGAACTGGAAGGACTTTGAATGATCTAAAACCACAGTTTTAAAGTTCAGGGACCATTTTTATTTTATAGCTGGCCCAGCATCTCTGCATACATTTGCTTAGACCCGGCTTCAGTGGCCAGGAATGTTTACAATCTAATAAAATAATGGTGACGATGATGATGTTTGGAGCTGGGAGTCCAACGACTAGCTTAGGGAAGGCTGCCATAGTTTATGCTATTTGTTATGTTTCTGTTGGTCAAAAAAAGAACACTTAACTGCTTCCACTTCGCTGGGCTTCCAAGTTTTCGCCAGGTATTGCTCACATGCTTCCAAGACTTTTTCTAAGGGGTAAGAGCTGTCCTTGTTAACCAAGCAAAATAAACTTGGAGTAGTGAGTTGAGTACTATGCTCTTGGTTCGCACAATGATTGTAAAAGAGGGGGGAAATGCAGAATACATGCAGAGTTGACTAAGCATTAGTGTGTGGGTGCTTGGGCAGTTCTGAATAATTTCTGCTTACTAGAATAGCAGATACTATTTTCATCTCAGCATGTGAAGCTGCCTTATGCAGAAGGCCGGCCACTGGTCCATCTTGCCCACGTATCCTCCGATGGGCAGCAGCTCCAGGGTCTCAGGCAGGAGAGGTCTTCCTCATCATCTGCTAGGAAGGCCAGAGATTGAACCCGAAAAGTTCTTCATGGGAAGTGTGTGTTCTTCCAATGAACTGTAGTCCCTCTGCACAAATCTACAAAGCACGAAGGTGTAAGAGCGAAGTTATACACACTTTGGGGTGCAGACATAGTCATCTTTTTTTAATGCCTCCTGCGAGCGTTAAACAAGGCTTCTTGATTTTTATATACTTTATTGATGAAGGTCTTGAATTGCAGGCATGAGCATAGCAGCAGCCTTGTCCCCTTGCTCCATAAAGAGCTGATTCATAAAGCTGTCTTCTCTATAGCTTAACAACAGGATCCTATAGTTTTGATGCCTGCCACCCCCCCCAAATGACTAAAGTTTATGCTGTTGACAACTCTGCAGGCAAGAGAGAGAACCCCCTCCTTCAAGTTAAGCTCCAGCAAATTCTCAACAGTTCATTAAAAGGGAAAGCGCACAAACGTTTGTTTCAGTGCTAGATTGGGCACGCTACCAAGAGAAAGTGAGAGGGAGCAACAAACTTAGCAACCACACCCACTCGGGTGCTGTCTTTAACAAGTGAAGTGGAGGTTGTTGACTTACGTCCTCAGCTGTGCGATACAGCCCAGTCGTCATCCTGAGATAACTGCGAATGATGGCACTTGCACAGATTATCTGACAGCATCCACCAAGGGAAAACAATGTCTTTTATTGATTGCTTTGGCACGATGGCCCCGGTGACCTGTAGTTTGTGGCCTGATGATGACAGTGGGTGGATTCGATTTGTAAGGGAGAAGAGCGAAAAGGCATCGGTTTTGGTGGGGAGGAGGGCTTGGGGTGTGTGTGTGTCTTTTCTAATACGTAAACGGGTGGAGGAGGCATCTGCAGTGCTGAGTAATTTGCGAATCTTTGATTGAAAGAAGGGTCAACCGTGGGGCATGGGCGCCTTCTGATTAAAACGTACAGATGCAGACACAGGGAGAACAGGGCAGGTGGCAGACGAGAATAATCTCCCATCTTCAGCAAGATATATCCCTCCCCACCCCTCAAAAGACCACCTGATTCAAAATCAGAGCTTGAGAACCTTAAAAAATGCAGATTCATGGTGTGGTTTCGATTTCCAGCTTTAAATTTGTTTAGTTCAATTGGCTTTTCAGAAGCCACATTGCCCATTAATGTGTCTTATAAAGCATCTCTCTCTTTATCTCCCTCCCCCTTCTCTATGTGGAAACAGAATGGTTGGCCGCCCCTAGCATGTAAAAAGCTCAAGACAGTAAAGCGGATTAGATAAATTTCATTCCCTGTAGAACTGGAAGGAAGCTTTACGTTAGTCTAGTATTAAAAAGGGGGAGGAAAGGAGGGGAGGGGAAGAATTTGGAAGAGGAGAGGAAGAATATGAGAAGATGCTGAGTCATTTTTGGTTGAGGGGAAATATTGGATGAGCAATATTTTAGGAACTGATTCTCCTTGGGTGGTTTTTCCCCCCAACAAAGAAAGAGACTTTGGCCAAACAGCACTTTCAAACAATGGCGCTGCTCAGGGGTTGTGTATGAGAAGTGTTTCGCACATCACACAGCCACAAACTATGGTTTCCTCACAGAGTATGTTCAGAAGAGAGCCAAAGCCTAGCTCTCTTGACTACAATATTATATCCTGACGGGTGTGCCTAAAGTGTTTTTAAGTTTCAGAACAAACTCAGATCAATAACTAAGGTTTTGAATTATTTCAAGAAACAATAGTTTAAACTAGCCACATTTGGCCTAGTTCAGACACAATGACAAAGCAAATGCTTTCTCTCACTTCTGGCGTTGTTGCAAGGAAGGGAGAAGAGGGGAAATTGTTCAGGCCTGAGGCTGCTTTCTGTAATGCCAAACCACGGTTTAATGTTACATCTGAACCATGCCATTATGTTTCAGGAAACCATAGTTTAAACTAACCATTTCTTGTTCGAGTGTTATGACACACCGTGGTTACTTTAACCAGAAAGTGGATTCTGTGCCTAGGCTTCTGGTCCATGAAGAGGCCCTGAGAGGACTGTACCACATGTATTGGTATTGTATCATTTACTGTTTGTTCCTTTCTCCACCCCCACCCCCCAGGTTATTTTGCAATATCAGCTTGCGGAAGTTGCTCGCAGGACACAATCAATTAGCCAGGCTACCAGAGAGGATCGAACGGACGCATGTCGAGGTCTTGGACGTGCAACACAACCTGCTTACAGAGCTGCCATCTAATTTGCTGTTGAAAGCTGACAGGTAAGCCGAAAGCAAAAGCAGTGTGTGCGTTTGTGTGGCCTCCCCTACCTTCTTTCGGTATCTCCTCTCTGCCTCCATTTACATTCCAGCAAATCCAACTACCCATTCAGTTGAAATCCTATTGCAAATTTCTCAAGTGTTGAGGCAATGAGAATTTCCAAGCTGTTTGGCATTCTCAATCTGTTTTGGTCGCATAATTAGTTGAAGAGCTTACCACTTCCTTCTTTTACCCCCTCACCTCACCCCATTTTCTGAAGTCATAGCTGCCAGCCCTAAAATTATGGCGCTCCAGAGTGACCAGTCTTCTGACTCCACATAAGGTTACCTTGCCTTTCGATCTGAGAACCATCTGTGAAGGAAGCAGATGCTCTGTCTAATGCATTCAAATTGAAATTCTTCTTCTTGTGGTTCCAAGGTTTAGAAGGGGGTGTGCTAGCTGTTTTTTTTAAAAATGAAATACATTGTTTCAAAGCATTTCAAACGTGTCTCAACAAACTTTTTGTGTGTGTAAAACTAACTCTGAACTGAAATGCAAAATGTGAAATAATGCCCAGTGGCTTTTCATTGGCTGGTTTTTTTTCAAGAGAGAATGAGTTTCCTTCCTTGAAGTTAAACTTGAAAGTTTGCACCAATCATACGTTGCAACAGAGTGTGTTCGGAATACCAGCACTTGTTCTCCCTAGGGTCAGTACATTTTGAGTTTTGTTTCTTGCGGAGTGTCTTAATTCCTGGACCTGTTGCCCTTGGCTGTGAGGATACTGGTTTGGCTTTTAATTTTTGAACACTGCCAGGAATCTTGGTCAAAGGTGCTTCATGCTACCGGGTGGAGGTCCATTGGATTTTTTTTTCATTTGGGGGGGGGAGTGGAGACTGCTAAAAGTGGGAACTATTCCTCTCAAAAAAGCAAAAATAGGAGACATTTTTGTGTCCTAGCTCAGGTTCTACAAATGGCCTTGAAAAAATAAAAAGCAAGCTGGGAGTCCAGGGATTATGGTCCATTCCCAGCATGCCCCTGACCCTGGGTTTCAAAGCATGCATGGGAATCTTCAGGTTTTGTTTTGGTCACACAGTCTCTTTGACTACATATTGTCATCTGGAGATCCGCAGGGCTCATGCCACATCCTTGATGAAAATTGAGCCTTATCAGTGATCTAAGAGAGAACATCACGAGCCCTCAGCTCCTTGGTTTTTGAGACTGGGACTCATCTTTTGAGATTTCAAAGGAATGACAGAAATCCAGTTGGTACATTATTATTTTACTTCTTCTTTGCCAACCATGCTGGAATGAGAGCAGCACATGGTTCCATTAGCAAAAAAACAAAATGTGAAGGAAGCACAACTCAGTGGAGAGACCTACAATGTTTGTCCAGATTGAAAAGAACTGCTTGTGGCAGATCAGGTGTTTGTGGATCAGAGGACACACATTCAAGCCCAATGTTTTGGGGGACCAACTAATTTATACAGTGGTACCTTGGTTTTCGAATGTAATCCGTTCCGGAAGACTGTTCCACTTCCGGAACATTCGAAAACCGAGGCGCAAAGGGCGGTCTGCCAATTCAGTAGAGAAAATCGTGAAAAACAACAGATACACACAGCAGAAACTGTTCGACTTCTGAGGCACGTTCAAAAAACGAAAGCATTTACTCCCGGGTTTTCAGTGTTCGAAAACCGAACCGTTCAGCAATGGAGGCGTCCGAAAACCGAGGTACCACTGTACTCAGAGTAGTACCGTATAGCTAGTCTATTAATTCTCTGAGTTTTGGCTAGTCTATTATACTCAGAGTAGTATAGCCAATCTAGTAATTGCAAAGGGTGTACTCTGACTGACCTAGAAGAAGAAGAAGAGTTTGGATTTGATACCTGAAGGAGTCTCAAAGAGGCTAACATTCTCCTTTCCCTTCCTCCCCCACAACAAACACTCTGTGAGGTGAGTGAGGCTGAGAGACTTCAGAGAAGTGTGACTAGCCCAAGGTCACCCAGCAGCTGCATGTGGAGGAGCAGGGAAGCGAACCTGGTTCCCCAGATTATGAGACTACCACTCTTAACCACTACACCACACTGGCTCCCTAGCATTTATTTATTTAACAAAATGTACAAACTGCTGGACTGCTATAAAATGATCACTAAAAACATTTAAACGTAATTAAAATTCACATTTTTTTAAAAAAATTAAAATGCACCAACATCTATGCATCTGGATAGGCTTGCCTAAACTAAAATGTTTTAAGCAGATGCCAAATGGAGGGAAGTTGCCTCCCTGTTGTCAATGGGCAGGGAGTAGTTCCAAAGCTTAGGTGCTGCCCCATTAAAAGCTTGATTTCTTACAACTATGGAACCCATGGTAACAATGCCAGCTCTATAGCTCAAAGCGATCAAGTGGGCAGAAATGGGGCAAGGTTGACCCCAAAAGCAAACTGGTCCCAAGCTATTAAGGTTTCCATACCAATAGTAACACCTTGAACTTGGGCCACTAACAAATTGGCAATGAGTGCTGATTTCTAAGAAGAGGTGATATGTGCTGACAGGGCCTCACTCCTGTCAGCAACCACGTAGCATCGTTCTGTGCTGACTTTGGATCCTACCCATGTTGTACCCTTGAGTACCTGTGGGCACATTATTAACGGTCCATACACCAGAGAAGATTTTGGTCTAAATAACCAGCAGTCTACAAGGCCAAACTTGATATGGCACACAAAAGCCTGCCACTTGGGGCAGATGGATTTATCATACAGGTTTCTTTTTTATCTTAAGTTTTCCATCTTCCAGCCTACTTTTTACTGGGGCTGCAAAGGAGGGGGATGGCGGCGGTTGGATTTTAATCGGGCCAATATTTATAGCTCCTAAATGTCTTGCCGCCTGTCACAGGCTACACTCAAGGTAGCGTAATTGCAACATCTCCCTCTGTTCTTGCCTTATGAAATTTTCATGTCTCTCTGTGTCTGTCACTTGGAATATATCTCTAGTGTCGCTTGGTTTAACGTCTGACTTTTAAAAATGCCTCCCAATTTGGAACCTGTTCTTTGGTGTCCTCCCCTCCCCCGTTAAAGACGTAAAGGCCCACAATAATCTTTGACACATACACAAACGTTTCACCGCTAAGACAGTGTGTCTTAGTGTTCATCTCCATCATTCCCAGCCACAGTCCCATGGCAACCATAATCTTTGTGTGGTCCTCTTTAAGATGCTTCACCCTGACATGGATAAATACCGTATTTTTCGCTCTATAAGACGCAGCAGACCACACGGCGCACCTAGTTTTTGGAGGAGGAAAACAAGAAAAAAAATATTCTGAATCTCAGAAGCCAGAACAGCAAGAGGGATCGCTGCGCAGTGAAGGCAGCGATCCCTCTTGCTGTTCTGGCTTTTGGGATAGCTGCGCAGCCTGCATTTGCTCCATAAAACGCACACATATTTCCCCTTACTTTTTAGGAGGAAAAAAGTGAGTCTTACAGAGCAAAAAATGCGGTAATTTTCTTCCGTGTGCTTTCTCTCAAAGGCACTGGAATGTGTTCAGGTTGGTCTTAGTCATTTGGCCAGAGACATCATCCGTGCTAGGAAGGAGAACTTAACTTGACCGAACTAGACTCAGTGGGGAGCGACAGATAATCAATTGCGTTAGCGGTAGCAGATGGCACCGTGAAAATGGAGAATTCCTCTGGGTGGTAGGGATTACCAGAAATGTGCCTTTAACCTTCATCCTTGCACCTGCATCCTCGCAATTCGCGGTTGCTCACGTTGTTCCTTCTAGAAAATAACGATCGTATTCTTTCTATTCTTTCCACTCTGCTTCTCCTCTAAGCTGCTTGCTTTTTTTTCAGATCAAGGGATCAGATACCGAGTGCATTGATGAAAGCTAGTGTAGGTATATTTGGCTGGAAGACTCAATGGGCATCCTCCAGCAAATTGTTGGCTTTGTGGGGTCTTAACATCTCCTGATCACCCCACCATGATTGAGAAATTTGGAAACGCTAATATCTGCGTCTGGTCCTAAATCTCTTAGGCTTTCCTCACTTGGACAAAGTTGGTTGTAAAGCTGAATCGTTGTGAGACTGCAAATGTATCAGTTGCCAAAGGAAATGTGCAAACCTGTGGCATTTCCGGGGCATTTCCAGTGTCTTTTGCGTTTATTTGGTCTTGGCTACAAGGGCTAAAAATAAAAGCCGGCGTGATTCCTCCTACGCGTTCCTGTTTGTTTGATGTTTTGTGTGTAGCCTGTCACTTCGAGCTTTCGCTTGCATCCCTTTGGGTGAGTTGACATCAAACAGTGTGTGCGTACGTGAGTGTGCGGCAGGCTCAGTGCGTACCTTCATTTTGGAGGGTAGGTACTTGGTGGTTTGTATTTGCAGCCTGGAAATATTGGCCCATAGTGTGTGTGTGCACGCACACACATAAAACATTCAGCTGCAACGAGGTTCACTTCTAAACGTAAAGGTCCTAGACCAGCCCAGTGCAGAAGCTTCCCACATTGTGTAGCTTTATAAAAATAAAGAAGTTATGTATATGTCTATAGCAGGCACATAGAGTGAATACTTTAAGGTAGTGGATTTGCCTCCCAGAATGTTTGGGCTTTTTTGCACAAGCAATGGCCTGGTGTCTTACACATTCACATGAAATGGTCTAATAGCCTTGTTGAATAAATTGGGTCTTGGAAGCTGGTTGGACTGCTGTGACAGGAGATACATAATACTGTTTTGAGAATTCTTTTGCTAGCTTCCTAAGTCAAACTAGGATGTTTTGGAGGCTATCTGTTTCCACTGATTGGAAACTTGGATGTACGTAACCTAAGGGAAGACACTGACTGTTTCTGCCTATACCAGGGTTTCCCAAACTTAAGTCTCCAGCTGTTTACGGATTACATTTCCCATCATCCCAGACCACTGCTCCTGCTAGCTAGGGATCATGGGATTTGTAGTCCAACAACAGCTGGAGACCCAAGTTTGGGAAACCCTGGCTTATACCTTCAAAATAAATCTTCCTTAGAGCAGATTCACGGATGCATGTTCCCTGTAGCGTCTAATGGCCTAAAACGCTTTGTCATGTGAGGGGCAGCGGCTGGGATCTTGACTGTCCTATGCATCTATGCACCATGATTTTGCAGTCAACTGTCATTTTTGGATATTCTCCCCCTCGTACTGTAAAAGCTGAAGTGAGGTGCACACATAGGCTCATGGTGTAATCTAGAACCCAGTTCATGCACTATTCTAAATACACTTCCCTCCCACAACAAGGGCAGAAAGCAGCCAAGGTTGCCCTGTTCCCACTCACATGAGATTAAGGTTGTGTGTGTGTTTGTGAACGACCCCTGGAAAGGGCTGCGAAAGAACCTGCATGCAAGGACTCTTGCCCTTAGATACAAGACTGTATCTTGGCCCAGTTACCCAAGATATAAAGTGGTTGGCCCTCCAGTCCAAATAACTACATGGGGAAAGACGTACATCGTTTAGCATTGGAATATCGTTTGGTGGGACGTGGGTGGCGCTGTGGGTTAAACCACAGAGCCTGGGACTTGCCGATCAGAAGGTTGGCGGTTTGAATCCCTGCGACGGGGTGAGCTCCCGTTGCTCGGTCCCTGCTCCTGCCAACCTAGCATTTCGAAAGCACGTCAAAGTGCAAGTAGATAAATAGGTACCGCTCCAGCAGGAAGGTAAACGACGTTTCCGTGCTTCTCTGGTTCACCAGAAGCAGCTTAGTCCTGCTGGCCACATGACCCAGAAGCTGTACGCTGGCTCCCTCGGCCAATAAAGCGAGATGAGCGCCGTAACCCCAGAGTCAGCCATGACTGGACCTAATGGTCAGGGGTCCCTTTACCTTTCAGAACACTAGTCCCTAGTGAGGTCCCTAGCTGCTGTTTAAAGCAGGCTTCCTCAACCTCTGCCCTCCACATGTTTTGGGACTACAATTCCCATCATCCCTGACCACTGGTCCTGCTAGCTAAGGATCATGGGAGTTGTAGGCCAAAACCATCTGGAGGGCCGAGGTTGAGGAAGCCTGGTTTAAAGCATGAGGTGCTCTCGGGCATATTTGTGACTCTGTTGTTTTTTTATACTTATTTGTTATTTTTATATTTATATTTCATGTTTTATTGTTTTATATTGTTTTTGTACTGGAAAAATATAGCATTTCATTCCCCAGTGTTATTTCTTGTCATTTTAAACGTAAAGGGCAGCTTCTCAGCTCTTTTATGATTTCTGTTTTTGTTTCTGCCTTGTTTTACAGTTGGGTAGTTCTCCCCCCCCCCCCCAGTTGTTTGTGAATGGACGTGTAATGTGTTTTGATTACTAGATGGAAGGATTAAGTCAAGTGGCTTCTGCCCATTTTCATAACCTCATAGATTTCAATCCCACCTCCCCTGCCCCTGCCCCGCTAGGAAGGCTCACAGCTCTCGCTAAATAATGAATGGTCCTGATGATTAAGCCTTGTTTTTTCCCTGTGAGAATGACTTCTCTGGAATGTGTAGACCTAACCTACTTTCGGTTCTCTTGAGCTCCTGGACAATTTTATTTTTAATGGAAAGGCTTTTATAACGCACTCTCTCACACACAAAAGCCCTCTGCAGAGGTCCACGTGACGTCGCAGTCGTGTGTCTGGCCTTTTCTTTGCTGCAGAAGGCAAGTTTCAACAGGCTGGGGGGAAATACTAAATTTATTAATTAGCAGAATCTTTCAGGATTTCGTATGGTTGTCCTTTCTCTGATGAGAAAACGGTTACTGTTTCATCAAGCCCTCTTTTCTCTGCTTGTAGATCACAACTAATTTAAGTTCTGACCAAAATGCTGCTATTCTGGATGGCTCAGTTGCTTAGAGCGTGGTGCCGATAACCTCAGGGGTTTCAGGTTTGATCCCCACAAGTGACAGCTGCATTACAGGGAGTTGGACTAGATCAGTGTTTCTCAAAGTGGGTGCTACTGCCCCTTGGGGGTCCTGGAATGATCCAGGGGGTGGTAGTAGCCATGGGTGCAATTGCGGGGGAGGGCGCTGAATAAAAATAAGGGGACAGTGGAAGCATAAAGAAGGAAAATTTGAAGAAAAAAAATCATTCACACATGTTTCATCCGTTGTGTAATGACGCTTACCGCCAGGTCAGTCATTGTTGCGGGAAGGCAACAACATTGGGCAACAGCGTTTGGCTTGGCCACAGCTTCACCCAGGCCCAGGATTGATTAGTTGGTTGGTTGGTTGACTGACTGACAGGAAATGGATCTTGCAGCTTGCCTGCATGTTTGGCCAATGGCCAGTGTTGTAGGACATAGGTAGAACTATAGATACATAAAATAATGCAAATTTGTAAAAGCAGCGCTGAGCCTTGCTTGCCTCCCATCTCTCCTCCAGAGCGGCTTTTGTTTCTCTCTCACTACCCTGGTGTAAAGTAAAATAAATAAATAAATCAAGGTCTCATTCCCCCCCCCCACTTCCCGCAAGCCCAGGGTAATACAGTAATAGCAAAATTTCGGCTTTGAAATTGGTTGAGGGAAACAGCAATAACCCTCCTCCCTCACCCCCATGCCAGTATTCCGTTTCCACTCGCAGTCTCGGAGGTGACATCGCACTGAAAGAGACTACCCTTACTTCTCAAAAGAATATGAAAACTACACTTACAAGTATAGTTACCCCTCTGAGCTGATTCACATGACCCACTTTGGGGCTTAACATTCACACTGTGCCAGTTTTCTTTTGTCATCCCGGATTGTGTAACCTGAAGCGCTTCCACAGAGCCCAAAATTCTTCCTGACCCTAGAGAATGACAGGCCTGTGGAAATAGATCGGCACCTTTTCCTCAATATTCTTCTGTCAGACTACTTGTTCTCTTTAAATATGGGGAACTTTTTGAGCCAGAGAGGAGGAGAACGGGTGAGGGAGCAAACTTGCTTGTCGCAAGAACAAATGGTTTTGCATTTGTTTCTGTTTCCTTTTAAATTTTGATTTAATTGTTTGTAACCTTGCAGCCATGACAGCTAAGAATTTTAAAACTAAAGCGTGCCTGCGTGCACACACATACACACTCTCACTACAGCCGGTTTTCTTGGAATTCAAACAGAACTGGCTCACCGCCCGCGAAATACCTCAGGGAATCTGTTCACTACAAGCAGGAGCTGCTCTTGCTCCCAGCAAAAATGATCTGTATGTTGTACCAAGATAACCCCAACTATGTACTTGAAATAAATGGGATGGCATTTGTGAGAATATTTCTGCTTGTGATAGCACGGTGCTTTAAAAAACAAAAAAAACTGGCATAATCGTCAGTTTTAGAATAATAAGAGAGGAAGTTTGGGATGATGTGGGAGAGACACTTTCTATACTTCCTGAATGCTTTAAAGCACCATCTGTCTCTCTCTCCTGGGCTTCTTGTGAACTGCCCTGAGATCTATAGGTATAGGGCAGTATATTATTATTATTATTATTATTATTATTATTATTATTATTATTATGCCATTGCAATGAATCCTGTGCCCACTTGTTTTCAAGCTTTCGTTCTGTGGACTAGATGCACGTAAAGGGTAAAGGGACCCCTGACCATTAGGTCCAGTTGTGGCCGACTCTTGGGTTGCGGCGCTCATCTCGCTTTATTGGCGGAGGGAGCCAGCGTACAGCTTCCGGGTCATGTGGCCAGCATGACTAAGCCACTTCTGCCGAACCAGAGCAGCGCACGGAAACGCCGTTTACCTTCCCGCCGGAGCAGTACCTATTTATCTACTTGCACTTTGAGGTGCTTTCGAACTGCTAGGTTGGCAGGAGCAGGGACCGAGCAACGGGAGCTCACCCCGTCACGGGGATTCGAACTGCCAACCTTCTGATGAGCAAGCCCTAGGCTCTGTGGTTTAACCCACAGCGCCACCCACGTCCCTAGATGCACATACCCTCCAGCATTTATTTCTCCGATGAAAATGGGGACGTCCTATTAAATTATTATTATTATAATTTATTATTGTTACTATTTTCTTATTTATACCTCACCAATCTGTCAGGCGGTAGAGGAACCAACCCCCACGGCAGGTTGCCAGGAAAGGATAAGACAAGGAAAAGTCCTTACCATCTGCTTTTTTATTCAATGTTCACACACAGAGAGAGGCTTGGGAATGCAGCCTTTTGGAATAATGTCCCGAGTGAGTCTTCACCCCCTCCATCTCTCCCACTTCCTCATGCGTGTCCGTCAGCTGTTGTCCCCTGGTGCTGCTTCCTCCTCCTCCTCTCCCATTATTGCCCAACTTTTCCCCTCATTTGCCTCTTAGCTGTGACCTCCCTCAAACCCCTGTTGTAATTCTGAATTTTCTTCTTCTTCTCTGGAAAGGTCAGGTTGGGGGTGGGCGGTCTTCACCATTCCTCCTCTGCCCAGCATGCTTGCTGGAAAACAGTCGTCATGGCTTCCTGGAGAGCCAGTGTGGTGTAGTGGTTAAGAGCGGTGGACTCGTAATCTGGTGAACCGGGTTCGCTTCCCCACTCCTCCACATGCTGGGTGACCTTGGGCCAGTCACACTTCTCTGAAGTCTCTCAGCCCCACTCACCTCTCAGAGTGTTTGTTGTGGGGGAGGAAGGAAAAGGAAAATGTTAGCCTCTTTGAGACTCCTTAGGGTAGTGATAAAGTGGGATATCAAATCCAAACTCCTCTTCTTCTTCTTCTAACCATTTTGTTCATATAGCGCAATGTGTGCGCAAACCTCACATGCTACTTCCTACTTGTGGGATACTTTCACTGTTTCCCATGCCACAGTGCATTCCTTTGATACAGAAAATTCTACCTGGTGACTATAACAACTAGGTGCTTTGGGTTCATCTGTAGCTCCTGGCTGATTTGGGCATCCTTTGTCATTTCTGTGGTGGCTCAAGTGCTTATTCTCTTCTCCACATGTGCCACTTTTTGTGTGAGTGTCTGGAGGTGGTTGGAGGATGGATGGTGGCTAATGGATTAAAGTTGAAGCCTGACAAGACAGAAGTACTATTTTGGGGGGACAGGGGGTGGGTGGGTGTGGAGGACTCCCTGGTCCTGAATGGGGCAACTGTGCCCCTGAAGGACCAGGTGCACAGCCTGGGAGTCATTTTGGACTGACAGCTGTCCATGGAGCCACAGGTTAATGCCATGTCCAGGATGGCTGTCTACCATCTCCATCTGGTATGCCTGCTGAGACCTTACCTGCCTGTGCACTGTCTCGCCAGAGTGGTACATGTGCTGGTTATCTCTCACTTGGACTACTGCTATGCGCTCTATGTGGGGCTACCTTTGAAGGTGACCCGGAAACTACAATTAATCCAGAATACGGAAGTTAGACTGGTGACCGGGAGCAGCTGCCAAGACCACATAACACCGGTCCTTAAATGCCTACATTGGCTCCCAGTACGTTTCTGAGCACAGTTCAAAGTGTTGGTGCTGACCTTTAAAGCCCTAAATGGCCCCGGCCCTGTATACCTGAAAGAGCATCTTCACCCCCATGGTTCTGCCCGGACACTGAGGTCCCGCACCAAGGGCCTTCTGACAGTTCCCACACTGCAAGAAGTCAAGCTACAGGGGACCAGGCAGAGGGCCTTCTTGGTAGTGGCTCCGCTCCCCTGCCCCCAGTGGAATGCCCTCCCATCAGATGTTAAGGAGAGTAATTATATAACATTAAGGAAACATCTGAAGGCAGCCCTGTATAGGGAAGGTTTTTAAGGTTCCATGTTTTACTATGTTTTTATATATGCTAGAAGCTGCCAAGAGTGGCTGGGGCAACCCAGTCAGATGGGTGGGGTGCCTATTATTATTATTATTATTATTATTATTATTATTATTATTAATTAATTAATTAATTAATTACGGAGTGGACAAGAGTGTGAATTTGACATCGATGTATTTTGTTTTTCAGCTTAAGGTACCTGAACGCTTCTGCCAACAAACTGGAAATGCTGCCTCCAGCCACACTTTCGGAAGAGACCCACAGCATTTTGCAGGAACTGTATTTGACCAACAATCACCTCACGGATAAATGCGTGCCCTTATTAACGGGCCACCCGCACCTGAAGATCTTGCATATGGCCTACAACCGCCTGCAGAGCTTTCCCGCAAGGTAGGAACAGAGGCCACCGTCGCCAGGGGCTGCCTTCAGAACGCTTGAGGGAGGTGGTTGCAATGACTGCCCCCACAAGTCCTGTGTACACATACCTGCCGCTTTGAAAAGCTAGCATAAAAGAAAGAAAAACCCACAAATGCAGCTTAGGGTCTCTGCCCCAAGTAGCTTACCGTCCAGACGTCTTTGATGTGCAAAACAATGGGATGCAATGAACCTGAGAGGTACCAAAACAAATGGAGAAATATGAGTGGAAAGGCTAATTAGGGATCAGCGTAAGCAAATGCAGTTAAGCTTTGTCTTCATTGGGGAGCAAAATGTATTTTTGTTCCCTACTGAGTATGGTATATTTTACGTGCATATTTGTAAAATGGCAGAGGCAGATGGGATAAACCGGTACGTTTTATTTATTTCACGTGTTTGGTAAACCTGGGTGGTCAAACCCAACAGATCAGGGGTTTATGGAGGGGAGGAGTGTGACCTGTTTCGTATTGTGTACACAAAGGCAGGCAAGGCGACTGGTATGCTCATTGTTGTTGATCAGAGGAGGAGAGGATGTTGGGGATGCTAGCCTCGTGGCACCTTGCAAAAACCCCAGGGAAGGAGGAAGCTGGAAGATGAGTTTGCAGTCCTGTCCAATGAGCCAGGACCGGGCAAAAAAGGGAGGCTTGATATTTTTGCCCACTGGACTGACTTGTGCCCATTTGCAAGCATTACTCCAGACTGCAGCGGTTCTCAACCTGTGGGTCCCCAGATGTTGTTGGACTACAAGTCCCATCATCCCTGAGCTCTGGCCTTGCTAACTAGGGGTGATGGGAGTTGTAGTTCAACACATTAGTTCCAAGATTTCTAGTCCCATTTCAGCACAAAGCCCTTCCTGATTCTGTGCCCCCGAAGCCTCGGCAGTTAGGATGTCTGTGTTTGACCCATGTAGCTGTATAGGGCAGTGGTTGGTTTATAAAAAGCTAGAAATGCCCTCCTTTTAAAACAAAACAAAAAACCACCATGGCTCAGTGTTGCAGGTTTAATACTAGTGTCTCCCAATATCACTCACTCACCTGCCTAATCACTACCACTCCCTCTGACTTGGGAACAAAGCATCTCATTGCCAGGTACTTAAGATGGGAGGAGATTGTGTCGCTTCCACCTCAGTGGAGTGTGGTTTGTTTGCCGGCCAGAGGGGGATGCATCAGCGAGATAGTGACCCTGTGAGCAGGCAGGAGGAAGATGGTTGCATCAAATTTCAGTTAGCCGGTAGGCTTGTTGTTGTTGTTTAGTCGTTTAGTCGTGTCCGACTCTTCGTGACCCCATGGACCAGAGCACGCCAGGCACTCCTGTCTTCCCCTGCCTCCCGCAGTTTGGTCAAACTCATGCTGGTAGCTTCAAGAACACCATCCAACCATCTCATCCTCTGTCGTCCCCTTCTCCTTGTGCCCTCAATCTTTCCCAACATCAGGGTCTTTTCCAGGGAGTCTTCTCTTCTCATGAGGTGGCCAAAGTATTGGAGCCTCAGCTTCACGATCTGTCCTTCCAGTGAGCACTCAGGGCTGATTTCCTTCAGAATGGATAGGTTTGATCTTCTTGCAGTCCATGGGACTCTCAAGAGTCTCCTCCAGCACCATAATCCAAAAGCATCAATCATTTGGCAATCAGCCTTCTTTATGGTCCAGCTTTCACCTCCATACATCACTACTGGGAAGACCATAGCTTTAACTATAGGGACCGGTAGGCTAAAAGGTAGCAAAGGGAAAGCAGAGCTCGTACCAGGCACACAGTTGAGCTGTCGTGAAAATGAGCCAGCAGTGTAGTGCAGTGGCTTAAAAGCAACAACAACTAATGCAGTCACTTTACAGACACATAATGTCACGCTGACAAGAAGTAATGATTACTTTCTATTTTGTGCTGTCAGATTATATCTGGTGTACTCTTTCAGTTTCTGGAAGTCACATTTTAAGAAGTACTGGTGTGTTGTTGTCCCCCCCCCCCCCCAGAGGAGTGCAGCCCAGGTTCCAAGCAAGGGTTCTTGAAACCCAGATCCTGTGAGGAACGGTTGAAAGAACCGATGTCTGTTTAGCCTGGAGAAGGAAAGATTAGCGGCAGATCTGATAGAGAGCTGCCTTCAAATATCTGAAGGGCTTTCGTGTGGAAGATGGATTAGATTTGTTATTTGTTGCTGCTACACCCTATTTAAAGGGACGCGGGTGGCGCTGTGGTTAAACCACAAAGCCTAGGACTTGCCGATCAGAAGGTCGGTGGTTCGAATCCCCGCGACGGGGTGAGCTCCCGTTGCTCGGTCCCTGCTCCTGCCAACCTAGTAGTTCAAAAGCATGTCAAAATGCAAGTAGATAAATAGGTACCGCTCCGGCGAGAAGGTAAACGGCGTTTCCGTGCGCTGCTCTGGTTCGCCAGAAGCGGCTTAGTCATGCTGGCCACATGAACCGGAAGCTGTATGCCAGCTCCCTCGGCCAATAAAGCGAGATGAGCACCGCAACCCCAGAGTCAGCCACGACTGGACCTGATGGTCAGGGGTCCCTTTACCCTTTACCTTTACACCCTATTTAACAGTGGGGCAGGCTGCCTTGGGAGGCGATGAGCGCTCCTTTTATCTTGAGGCATTTAAGCAGAAGCTGGACCTTTTTCCAGAGAAGCTGTGTTGCATCCTGCACTGAGCAAGGGATTTCGGCTAGATGATTCCCCAAGGCCATTTCTAGTTCTATGATTAAGTTTGCCTGCAGCATGAAGCCACCCATGTCTGTAGCATTTACAGCACTTCCTTTTCTTGTGGGCCCTCACCAAAACCCTTTGAGGTCCATTGATTAGTGCCATTTGATAAGTGGAGCTGACCCAACTATGTTGAATGCAAAGCCTCGCCCTCTAAAATGAGACCATGAATGCACAAAAGATGGACCCTGCTGTCTTCAAGACCCACACCAGCTACCCATAGACCTGCTGCCACCTTCTGGAATGGATGCATTTATCCACCGTCGAATGCTAATTCAGACTGCTGAGCTCTCTATGCGAGCCACACATTGAAAGGTTGCCATGCAACAATTCATTCGGAGGAAATTGCCTTTTATCTCAGAGTAACAGCTTTTAACATAAAGTTTCTGAGTACTTCCTAATAATCAAAATGTGTATTTTCTTATCATTTTCTTTTCTTTTCCTTCCCTTTCTCGTGTGCGTGTGTGCAGTAAAATGGCCAAACTTGAAGAGCTGGAAGAAATTGACGTTAGCGGAAACAAACTGAAATCTATCCCCACAACCATTATGAACTGTCGGCGCATGCATACTGTGATTGCACACTCCAATTGTATCGAAGTCTTCCCAGAGGTCATGCAGCTTGGTGAAATCAAGGTACAGGTTTTGTTTTTTAAAAGTATGTGCCCTGCATAGAGCTCCTCTTAGGTATTTTGAAGGTAGCCTGTAATGGAAATACAGCATCATGCACAAATTGTCAAGGTGTGAACATGTCATGTGATCACTGCAGTGTTTCAGAGAGTACCGTTAATTTTCCATGTTGTCTGAACCCAAGCAGAGAGATTCCCTGGGGAAATCTATCAACATACCAGCATTGTGGCCAGATGTGGAAGAGGTGTAAATGGGGATATTTTGCATTGATATGTCTGGGATGAAGAACGAACTAACAGCCTCCCCAAACTGGTCAAGCCATCTTTTTTCAACTAGCTGCATAGAATTACCATTTTTTAACTCCAGATCACCCACAAAGTCATTCCCAAGAGTCACATGCTGTCCATTCCCAAGGTTCACGTTGGAAGACCACAAAGTAAAATTTAATAGGTCGGACGTGGCTTTTAAGCTGTGTCTCTCCCACTCATGTTCTGAATGCTGTGTCGTGTGTTTTGGATTTGTGTCACATTGCCTTTAATTATGTGCATGGGCAATATTCATTCATTCCACATCTCTGCAGTGCAAGAGAATAAAGGATTCATTTGAGAGGCTTTAGGATTTTATCATTAATAACTTATTTCCCTGTTTTATTCCCCCCCCCCCAACTTGGTAGTATTCTCATTTATGTTGTGAACCGCTCTGTGATTTTTGAATGACGGGACAGGTGATATACAAATAAATATACTACCTAATAAATAGTTAAATATCTTTGTCAGTGTTCCAGCTCTTTGCCATTAATTGCCTTTACTTTGTGGCTTTAAATTTTCTTTGTTTGTTTAACTCAGACTAGCTTTTGAACACACTTTTAAATGCATAGCCTTCGCTTTATTACAGGCTAGAGGTGGGTACCAGCAGCTATCTCTAAATTAAGAGGACTCCTTCACCCCATCTATGTACTCATATTACTTTTAATTAAAACTTGCTTAATACAGATGTGCTCCATCAAATTAAGAAGAAGAATTACCCTGATAACACAGACAGCAGGCAGATCGCTGCTTGTTTTGCAACATGAGTGAAGTTTGGAAGGTCGGGGGAACAGAAATCACACATTTTTAATCAATATTTTGTGATGCTGTGAAATATTGCAAAAGAATTTACGTCGTGGAGTCTATAAAAAGGTGCCTGGTGCTTTTGTGATACAGCAGCTGTGTAACTCCCTAGAGGAGAGGAAAGGCTTTGGCCCAGTTCTTTCAAACAACCTGTTTTTGGGCTGTGCTACTTCAGACTGCCGGTGTGGGTTCACACATAAAGCTCCTTTGTGAAAATCGGCAGCGTTCTTACACGCAGAAAATTAGATGTCAGGGAGAAGGGATTCTTCTAATTGCAGTCTATAGTTTAATAAGCCTCTTGCACCCACATGCAGCTGCTTCACTTCTCCATTCACGTTACCAGGGAAACAAGCCAGGAAGCAACATTAAACCACGGTTGTCAGAACTGGGAAACCATGGTTAATGGCTCCCAAACAAGCCAGGGTTTGAAACTACCTTTAAACCATGGCTTCATATCCAAACTTGCTCATTAACGGAAGGCTTCTGCTTCAGACAAAGTGGGAAGCGGTGGCAAACCGTGGTTTGCAGGCTTGTTTTAACACTTGTGCAGAGAGAACAGTGCAGCTTGTTCACGTCTCAGTGACACGGTCATCCAGACATGGCCTCTTGTGTAAGAATGTTACACACCTGCTCTCCTAGGAGTCTTCCATCATGTGACCTCCCACATGTGGTTTCTGACATGGTACAGTCCAGACAATGGCTTGCCACTTCATCCACTTAGCCAGAAATGGATGAGGCCAGAGGATTCAGGCTGAGAACTCATTGTCTTCTCTTCTCTCTCTCTCTTTCCAATTCTTCAGTGTGTGGACCTGAGCTGTAATGAGCTGACTGAAGTCACGTTACCTGAAAACTTGCCTCCGAAGCTGCAGGAACTAGACTTGACTGGAAACCCCAGACTTGCCCTGGATCACAAAACCCTGGAGCTATTGAAGTAAGGAACAGTCAAACTTTATTACACGGTAGGCAGAAGGGTACACAAAGCACTCAGGAAAGAAAACACACCCAGTATATAAACATCAGGTGCACATCATTTGAAAACTGGTCTGGGGAATGGGGAGAGAAATGTTCCTCCTTTTATTGCTACACTAGCTAAATGACAGGCACATTTTGGTTATGCAGATTGCTGCAGCTCCCTCACAAAATCTCCAGCTTGTTTCTTGCAACCGAAGCCCAATAGTGCCACTCTTTTCCCTTTCCATTACCCTCTGGTGCATGTCATGGGGGTAGGTTTCAAGGCCTGTTCTCCATACCTAGCAACTGTATCTGTTACTGCTACCATCTTTCTGTTCGATCCAGAGAGCTGTTCTGCTCCCCCACCTAGCTGGGGAGGGAGAGAAAATGTGCCCCATGCCAGACTCAAAACATCCCACTCCTGATCCGTCCATGCCTGCCAATATACCGTATTTTTTGCACTATAAGACTCACTTTTTCCCTCCTAAAAAGTAAGGGGAAATGTGTGTGCGTCTTATGGAGCAAATGCAGACTGTGCAGCTATCCCAGAAGCCAGAACAGCAAGAGGGATTGCTGCTTTCACTGCGCAGCGATCCCTCTTGCTGTTCTGGCTTCTGAGATTCAGAATATTTTTTTTCTTGCTTTCCTCCTCCAAAAACTAGGTGCGTCTTGTGGTCTGGTGCGTCTTATAGAGCGAAAAATACGGTATATTTATTTCATATCCTGCCTGTCGTTCAAGGAGCTCAGAGTACATGGTCCTCTCCTCTCCCCCACCAGTCCCTTTATCCTCAAAACAACCCAACCCTGCAAGGTAGGTTGGGCTGAGAAAAATGGTGACTGGCCCAAGGCCACTCAGTGAGTGAGGATTGAACCCTAGTCTCCCAAACCCTAATCCACAGCTCTTAACCACTACACTGTTTTGGTTCCACCGTAGATGCCAGAATCAACAGGGAGACCAAGCAATTTGGGGGAAGGGCATACTTTCTGTTGACAAGGGAGGACTGAGTTGTCCAAGAACTTTTGTAGAAAGGAAGTTTGCAGTTGTAGAATCGGGGAGGGAATATAGTTGATTGTCATAAATATGTAGCCATGTTGCAGGAGGTAAGGGTTGGGGTTGGGGGGGGGCGTGTTACGCTGAACTTAAGACTAATCAGGAGGGTACTTTCCCCACAAGCCAAGAAATGGCAGTTTCTTCTACGTACAGGAGTTTACAGTGAGAACACAAGATGCTTGCAAAAGAAGCCCTTAGATAATAATACAGTCATACCTTGGTTCTCAAATTGAATCCGTTCCGGAAGTCCGTTCGACTTCTAAAAACATTCGAAAACCAAGGCACGGCTTCCAATTGGGTGCAGGAGCTTCCTGCACTCAAACGGAAACTGCGGAAGCAGCATCAGATGTTCGGGTTCCAAAGAACGTTCGCAAACTGGAAAACGTACTTCTGGGTTTGTGGCGTTTGGGAGCCAAAGCGTTTGAGTCGCAAGGCATTCAACAACCAAGGTACAACTACCGCTGGTTTTTTTTGCTCTATAAGACGCACCCGACCATAGGATGCACCTAATTTTTAGAGGAGGAAAACAAGAAAGCAATGCAAAGCCTATTGAGCGAAGAGGCAAGAGCGCTCCTGCCTCGCTCTAGAGGCTTTGCGTGGCTATCCCTGAAGCCAGGAGAGCAAGAGGGATTGGTGCGCACAGTCTCTTACACCCTGAAAAGTTGTATGGTTTTCAACAACGAAAAGAGCCAGGTTTCTTCACTTTTTGTCCCTCTTTAACTGCCGTGCAATCTGAATTCAGCAACTCCTGACCTCAAGCCTGATCGTGACAAAGTTCTCCTTCACTGAAATTTATTGCTGTCATTTATGCCGATGAAGATTGCTGCTGCTGTTTTTCTTAATTGATTCTCAAATTGCACAATAGAGTTTCTCATGGCACAGTCAAGTAATACTGAGGCTTTCTTCCTCCTCCCCCTGCCTCCTAGGAACACTCTGAAGCTGTGAGCAAGCCTTAAATGCCCTTTGTAACCTGCAGGTTCCAAAGGGTGAAATTGTCAGCAAGTTCATATCTTCTTTTAAAGGCGGTGGGGGAGTGGGGGAATCTTTTCAGAGATCACTTTCCTCACTCTTTGTAAACATCTGCCCTGCCTCCTCTGAGCCTCCTTGCAAACTTGTAAAAACACGTCCTGTGTGAATTACAGTTGCCATAATGCTAACTGCATAGAACACAGCCTTTCCCGTTCAATTCGCTAAGCTATTTTTCTCAAAATCCTTCCTGGAAGTCCACATCCGCTGCAAAGCCTGTCTCGGCCTGCTGCAGTCCTGCTGCAGTGCTGCCTGCTGCCAGCCAGTCGTGCCTTTGTTTCCAGTCCTTGCCTCAGGTTCCTTGACTCTTGTACTCTTCCTTTACTTCTGTCCCGTTTGTCTTCGGGGCCAGATAACGTGCCACCTTTGCATGATGTTCCATCGTGCCATTGCAGGGTAAAGAAATTAGAACCCAGGGCCAGGGCTATGCAGGGAAGAGGCACACCGTGACATTCTTTGGCTCCCCATAAAGTTACGTGGGTCAACAGTTTAACATACTTGTGACAGCTACCGTATTTTTTGCACCATAACACTCACTTTTTTCCTCCTAGAAAGTAAGGGGAAATGTCTGTGCGTGTTATGGAGGGAATGGCTATGGGTGGCATGCCTGCGGATTTTCCTCCTCTAAAAACTACGTGCGTGTTATGGTTGGGTGCGTGTTATAGAGCGAAAAATACGGTATATGCTGCCTCCAGGATCAGAAAAAACTCTTCCCAGCAGCAACAGTGAGAGAGGGCTATTGTGCTCATGTCTTGCATTTGGGCGTCTCGTGGTTGTCCAAGACTTTGGTTTGATCAAGCAGGGGGTCTTCTTAGGTGTGTGTGTGTATATATATATATATATGTAATTTATAGTTTTAAAGTTTACACATTTCACTAATTTTACATTCATTTTGACATTTCAAAACGTGACTTCCATCCCCCTCTTTCTGTGGTTCCTTAAATTTCTTTTTATTTAATATCTTTTTCATATCCAAATTAACTTTATTTGCTCATTTATTCATCTTCTTTAAATATATACTCTTATAAAATTGCAGGTTGTTACAATAATCCTGCTAATGTTTTTATCTGTTTATAATTTATCTGTAAATATTCAACAAACCATTTCCATTCTTTTATTAAAAAGATTTCTTATTCTTCCTGTGAGTTTCGCCATTTCTGCACGTTCCATAAGTTTTTGTATCAATTCTTCCTTTACTGGGACTTCTGCTTCTTTCCATTTTGGGGCAAGTAACATTCTTACCACTGCAGTAGCATACATGAATAAATTTCTATACATTTTAGGCCGTTCTGTCCCTATAATTCCCGAAGGAAAAGCTTCTGGTCTTTTTACAAAGGTTATTTTAAACATCCTTTTCATTTCATTATATACCATTTCCCAGTAAGCTTTGACCTTACTACAAGACCACCGCATATGATAGAAAGAACCTTCTTTCTCATTACGGGGCCTTCTTAAGTTTCATAGCCACTTCTGGAGGTTGGTGTCAGAATGGAATATTGACGTAGCGGCAACTCTTGATTTCTCCACATATATGCTTTATTCATGCACCTATGGAGCTTTTAAAGGGACACGTGTTGTCCTCTGAACTGTCGCAGTGCTGGAGCACGTAGCAATTGGGCAGTCGCCCAGATCTGTTGCCCCTTTTCTTCTTGGGTCTCACGTGTGTGTCCACACACACACACACACACACACACACACACACACACTGTACGTGAATGAATTAAGTCTGAAGGCCACGTCAACCTCCTTCTACTTCATATGCCCAGAAATTCAGACCAAAGGTTAACTGCTGCCGGGGTTATATAGTTTATTTGAAAGGAGGAGGACGGGAGTGGAAGATTGGTAGGGTTACAATATGCTGAAGAATCTACAGTTTTCCATGCGTAATAAAAGACTACTTGGTGTTCAGGAGAATGGGTAGATGTGAAAGTAGCACAGTTTCAGGGAGAGCTTTTCCTCCTAGAAAAATTTGCAGGTGATAGGAGCCTTCAGTGGTGACTGTCAGGCGATTGCTGCCATATAAGACCAACATAAGGTTTGCAGCAGCCGTGGGTGGTGTTTTTTTTCCTGCAGGGAGATAAGATTGTTGGGCAAGTGGATCTCTATCTGAACAAGCAGGAGTCTGTGAGCCGCCGTTGGCTGAACACCAAAGATAATACATCTTAGCAGAAACATAATCAAAACTTGGCAAAACGCTACACTGTGAACGTAATGTGCAAATATCTCAAAGTTGGGGGTGGAAATCATGTTTATCTCTGTATTATTATTTTTTGCAATGCAGTATCCAGGCAAATCCGTGTTCCCTCCGTTTTAAAAAATTCTCTCATGTTCGACAACTCTGCTTTTGCAAAAGAAATAACCGAGTAAAGGGCACAGTAATGCCTGCCTGTTTTCCCCTTTCTGTAGACAGGGGCTCAAAACTGTTACCTCCTAAAAAAGCAACTTTTAAGTATAGGGAATAGAATGCAGTAAGAGAGAAGGAACATTCAGACTGTTCTGCACTTGGCATTTGAAGCATTAATTCTTTGCGGGGTTTGCTTCTCATTGCAGTAACATCCGTTGTTTCAAGATTGACCAGCCTTCAGCCGGAGATGCCTCAGGAGCCCCAGCCGTGTGGAGCCATGGTTACACAGAAGCCTCGGGAGTTAAGAACAAGTAAGGATAAATAGAGAGAGAGTTTATATGGAAAAGAGAAGTGCGTTTCCTCTCCACAGGGCCTTCTATGCAAGCGATCCAGTATATGATGGAAGAGTCTATATAATTAAGTAGAAAAACGGTGTGCATATTTTTGGGTAACTAATGCACCGTATTTTTCGCTCTATAAGACGCACCTAGTTTTTGGAGGATGAAAACAAGAAAAAAAAATATTCTGAATCTCAGAAGCCAGAACAACAAGAGGGATCGCTGCGCAGCGAAAGCAGCGATCCCTCTTGCTGTTCTGGCTTCTGGGATAGTTGCGCAGCCTGCATTCGCTGCATAAGACGAACACACATTTCCCCTTACTTTTTAGGAGGGAAAAAGTGAGTTTTATAGAGCAAAAAATACGGTATGTCCTGTCCGCAAGAGGTCCTCTCTTCCATCTTTTCCCAAACCCTTGTCTTACGTCTAAGCGGCCTTCTCAACTATCCCTATTCAGTCCAACGTTTTCCACCGATTCATCCCACACCCACAGTTCAAGATCCTAAGCATCCCCTCCTCTCTGGGACCTAGGAAGCTAGGCCCTTGAAGCACCTAGTTCAATACTGTCTGCACTGGCAGGCAGCAGCTCTCCAGGGTATCAGGCAAGAGATGCTACGAATTGAATATAGGGCCTTTGGAATGCAGTGCATGCCACACGGGTGGCGCTGTGGTTTAAACCACTGGGCCTCTTACCGATCAGAAGGTCGGCAGTTTGAATCCCCGTGACGGGGTGAGCTCCTGTTGCTCTGTCCCAGCTCCTGCCAACTTAGCAGTTCGAAACCACACCAGTGCAAGTAGATAAATAGGTACCGCTGTGGTGGGAAGGTAAACGGCGTTTCTGTGCGCTCTGGTTTCCATCACGGTGTTCTGTTGCACCAGAAGCAATTTAGTCCTGCTGGCCACGTGACCCAGAAAGCTGTCTATAGCCAAACACCGACTCCCTTGACCTGAAAGCGAGTTGAGCGCCACAACCCCAAAGTCACCTTTGACTGGACTTCACCTTCCAGGGGTCCTTTCACCTTTTTACTTTACCTGCATGTACTCTACCTCTGGACCTGTAATATTTGCTTTAAATTAAAGCCCTTGCTCTGTTCAAGACATTTTATGATGCATGCCTGACTCCGGAGGGTACTTCTGCTTGTATCTTCTTCCAAGTTGGCCACAGAGAGGGTTTTTCTTTGCTTATCCAACCTACAGCAGCAGAGTGTGGTGGATATGTAGAAAAGATGCGACCTGCTTGCGGCGAGTCTCTCACACACTTTAATCGCCCCATCCGTAAAGGCATCTGTGGCAGAGTCAATCCCACTTAGCTCAGAGGATTAGCTGGAAAGCTGGTCTCGTCTGCCTCAGGGGTGCAGCCTGTGCGAGGGGGTCAGGGAGCAGGTCTTGCCGCTCAGTTATCTGTGTTCAAAACACCCAACTGCCCTCCCCAAGCAAGGACTCCTCCTTTGTTTGTGACTCGCTTAATGTTCTGTCAATCGGGGCTGGTGTAGCATCGCAGCTGCTGATCTGACCTCCATGTATGCCTAGAAACAAAATAAATCTGTTCCACACCCGTCAGTAAAGTCGGCATGAATAGTTTGCAGTCCCTCAGCTGATACAGTGGCAAGGTGCATGCAGCACTGAGGCCATCATAAAAAGATTACTGCATTAATTTCGCCTTGCAGGTGCGCCATCCTCTCTGTAGTAAGACGTAGGCAAAGCCTGCTGTTGCTTGCCTTGCAAAGTATTAGGTAAAGGTAAAGGGACCCCTGACCATTAAGTCCAGTCGTGGCCGACTCTGGGGTTGCGGTGCTCATCTCGCTTTATTGGCCAAGGGAGCCGGCATACAGCTTCCGGGTCATGTGGCCAGCATGAGTAAGCCGCTTCTGGCGAACCAGAGCAGCACACGGAAACGCTGTTTACCTTCCCGCCGGAGCGGTACCTATTTATCTACTTGCTCTTTGACGTGCTTTAGAACTGCTAAGTTGGCAGGAGCAGGGACCAAGCAAGGGGAGCTCACCCCGTCGCGGGGATTCGAACCGCCGACCTTCTGATCGGCAAGTCCTAGGCTCTGTGGTTTAACCCACAGCACCACCCGCGTATTACTCAACACCAAATAGTACAGTAAGGGCAGACAGGCTGCAGAGCCAGTGGTCCAAACCAGCTCATTTCCCACCATTCTCTGGTCAAAACTGCAGGGAGCGGCCCTGGTCTTTGACCACTTGTTTGGCCTCATTTCTGTAACTGTCTCTCAGTATCACCTGTGCATCCTCAGTGTTGCTCGTTCTCCAAAGAAGCGTTTGGTGGGCATTGTGAGTAACTTGGGTAGAAAAGAAAAGGTAATGGTATAGAATCAGTCTTGGGTTAAGCCAGTCTTGGGTTTGAAACAGAAATGGTTGAAAGGGAGCCCCGTTAAGAAATGTGCTCTGCACGTTAAGAGCTTAATAACAGTGTCCATGTGCTATCTAAATTCTGCAAACCAAAGCAATACTTTTATAATTACAAAAATAAAACTGGTTGCAGACAATTATGTATAAATTAGCTTCATGGCTGAGTTGGGATCTGAACCCTGGTCTCCCTGGTCATAGTCCAACACTAAACCATGCTGTGAGTGCATGTTCTCCTTGAGAATAATATGTAGGTGAATGCAGATATTATTCACAAAGTCCTAAATTTTCCACCTTGGTTTCAGATTAACCGCCTCTTTTCAGTTTGGACTGTGAGAGTAGGGCATCTTGTTTTAGGGGATGAAACTAATTTTTTTGCTAATTTCTTTAGTGAGGGGTCGTAAAAATACGTTTTTGGGTGTGAGGAATTAAAATCTATTACTTTTGTGATTGGAGAACATTTAGCTTGCTAAGTCCGCATTTGATAAGAAGCACACAAACAGCATTTGGAAAACCAAAGAAATTTTACCTTCTGAAAATGTCAGGCAATGCTAAAAAATAAAATAATAATAGTAACATATAATATAAGTGCAAGTACTTGGCAATCATTTTTAGTTTTACAGTGGTACCTCGGGTTAAGTACTTAATTCATTCTGGGGGTCCATTCTTAACCTGAAACTGTTCTTAACCTGAAGCACCACTTTAGCTAATGGGGCCTCCTGCTGCCACCACACCGCCGGAGCCCAATTTCTGTTCTTATCCTGAAGCAAATTTCTTAACCTGAAGCACTGTTTCTGGGTTAGCGGAGTGTGTGACCTGAAGTGTATGTAACCTGAAGCATATATAACCCGAGGTACCACTGTACTTACCAAGCATATTCATTTTACCAAAATATATTTTGGATTCCCAAGTCATACGACAAATTTTAGCACCCCTCATTTTTGGAATTTGGAAGTTCAACACACCCTACGAGAGTCTCAACAGACCTGTGTATTGAATGAATTTGTTTTCATAATCCATGAAAGGGGGTGAGGGTTGAAGAGTTTGATGACCTGGCCATGGAAATGTTACGTGGGAAATTTGCCGTGGGAAGTGATTTTTTTTTGTTAAACCCCATTTTCTTTTTGCTTTCTTGCACAGGCTGTGCGTGGCGGCTCTTTCCGCCAACAACTTCTGCGACAACCGGGAGGCCCTCTACGGCGTCTTTGACGGGGACCGCAACGTGGAAGTGCCTTACCTCTTGCAGTGTACCATGAGCGACATCTTGGCCGAGGAGCTGCAAAAAACAAAGAGCGAAGAGGAGTA
This sequence comes from Podarcis filfolensis, assembly GCF_964270895.1. NCBI lineage: Eukaryota > Metazoa > Chordata > Lepidosauria > Squamata > Lacertidae > Podarcis > Podarcis filfolensis. Next base: position 25,082,942 of record NC_139603.1, read on the forward strand.
CATGATCAACACTTTCATTGTAATGCAGAGGTCAGTTTTGTGGCTCAAAGCTTGCAGGCATCTGCCTCGTGACACTGGACAAGCCCAGCCGTCCCAAAACCCTTTGAATAAGTTTGTTTACTTTTTCTGGTCACCTCCGCAGGGCTGATTCGAGACTTGGCAGTTCTTCATGCAGTGCCACTGAAAAAATCTATCACCGTAGCCTTACGCAGACTGCAGATGCAATCTGGGAAAACACCCAGTAGCAGCAGCAGCAGCAGCCCCTAGTGGTTACATATTCTGGGAAAGACCAGCAGTGATGGTGTCTTTTCAAAGAGATTTGGCTGCTGTTACCAGACTTTTCCTTTTTTATCAGAGCTACCCCAGGTTCTGAGACCACCTTCACTTTAGTTGCAGAGTAGTGACATAAATAGGGACGCGGGTGGCGTTGTGGGTTAAACCACAGAGCCTAGCACTTGCCAATCAGAAGGTTGGTGGTTCGAAGCCCCGCGACGGGGTGAGCTCCCATTGCTCGGTCCCTGCTCCTGCCAACCTAGCAGTTCGAAAACACGTCAAAGTGCAAGTAGATAAATAGGTACCACTCCAGCGGGAAGGTAAACGGCGTTTCCGTGCGCTGCTCTGGTTCGCCAGAAGCGGCTTAGTCATGCTGGCCACATGACCCGGAAAGCTGTACGCCAGCTCCCTCGGCCAGTAAAGCGAGATGAGCGCCGCAACCCCAGAGTTGGCCATGACTCGACCTAACACTCAGGGGTCCCTTTACCTTTACCTAGTGACATAAATGGGAGGAGGATAAAAATAACACATCGGCTTGTGTTTAATATAGCCGCCTCATCAGTGGAAATATTTCCACGTGAGCCATGGGACTGCTCCCTCTCTTCACCCTGTTCCCTCCCCTTCAGAGCTCCCCTAGAAGAGATTTAGGAGATGGGGGCAGGAGGAGAGGAGGTCGTCCCCATTGCACAAGTCGAATTCCTTGCTCTGATGGGACAGTTACTTAGCACTGCTTTGGATGCAAGCCTCTCATTTTAATCTGCCAGTGCCAAATACCCACAGATACCACAGAGCAGAAGCAGGTAACCATTTCCCCCACCAAGTGGAATTACCTTGCTGCTGCTTCTGTACTTTCTGTAGAGCCAGTGTGGTGTAGTGGTTAAGAGCGATAGACTCGTAATCTGGTGAACCGGATTCGCGTCCTCGCTCCTCCACATGCAGCTGCTGGGTGACCTTGGGCTAGTCACACTTCCCTGAAGTCTCTCAGCCCCACTCACCTCACAGAGTGTTTGTTGTGGGGGAGGAAGGGAAAGGAGATTGTTAGCCGCTTTGAGACTCCTTCGGGTAGTGATAAAGCGGGATATCAAATCGAAACTCTTCTTCTTCTATTGCTGAGCAGAGAGAGAAATGGGTCAGCAGTTTTGCTCCATTGCTGTTTGTCCCAGCCTGCTTTCTCCATTAAATTTCCCAGAGCCTAATCCTAAGGACTTTAAAGACGTTATAAAGATAAATGCCATTTGCTTCTTCCTGTATCCCCCCCCCCCCCCGCAATATAAAACTTCAGAAAGGCTCAAACATGAATTACTTTATTTACAATTGCCTAACTGCATTGCAGCCCATCTGAGTATTAGCCCAGACTGATTCATCAAAGATAAATTGTTTAAATTGAAGCCCAAAGTGGCTTTTGGGAAGAAAAAGAAAGAAATGCTTTTGTATAGATTTAATGTAGGCTTGGCAATCCTGAGACGACTTGAAAAGGCCAAATTTTAAGAGTTTCCATTAATATGAAACTTAAATCATTGTCTGGGCCAACTCACAAATTCATGTGTCAACTCTTCTTTAGTTCCATGCAACAAGACTTATTTTTTTCCTACTCTCTCTCTAAAGAAAGTTTATTGCCTCCAGTTGCTTTGAAAAGGAGTATAAAAAGAACTAGAATAACTGGAAAATAATACTCCCTTTCTGAGCTCCCCCTCCCCACAATACAGCAGTGGGGGACTGGATCTGGGCCAAATCTGACAGGTGTGTGTGGCTGCTCACCTGTCAGTCATCTGATCTCGCATTGCACTTTGAAGCCACGACAATCAGCTGATCATACGCACTTCGAAGCCCCATGCAAAGAGCCCTGTTCTGTGATTTGAAATCCCAGTGGTCAACTGATTGTAGGGCATATCAGAAGCCCCTTTTCGCCCAGGCTCCTTTTTACCTGCCCACACCTGATGACAGGTGATCTTGCTTGTCCATAATGGCCTGAGGTTGCCCACCCCTAACCTAATAGAAGTTCAGGACTTCCCACCACCACCCCAGAAACATTCTAGACTTTCCAAAATGCTTTTTTCCGACTTGCAAATTTGCTTCTGTAGTTCGTTAAAAGTGGGCGCCCTAAATTTCACATGAAATTCTGGCGGCGGTTCTATTACTATATTATTCTACATTATTCTGTTATTTTTATCCTCTTCCCATTTATGTCATGGCCTAGGACCCTCGTACCTACGGGACCGCCTCTCCGGTATGCCCCACGGAGAGCCTCAAGGTCCATAAATAGCAACACCCTAGTGGTCCCAGGCCCTAAGGAAGTTAGATTAGCTTCAACCAGAGCCCAGGGCCTTTTCAACTCTGGCTCCGGCCTGGTGGAACGCTCTGCCTCATGAGACCAGGGCCCTGCAGGATCTGATTTCTTTCCACAGGGCCTGTAAGGCAGAGTTGTTCCGCCTGGCCTTTGGCTTGGAGCCAATTTGATTCCCTCCCCCTCTTTCTTTTTTCTTTTCCTTTCTCCTCCTGCGATGAGGCTACATTTTAATATTTTAATGTTTCAATATTTTAATGTTGTATTTCAATTTTGTTTTTAAGTTGTATTCATTCAACTTGTTTTTATTATTGCTTGTTAGCCGGCCTGAGCCCGGCCTTTGCTGGGGAGGGCGGGGTATAAATAAAAATTATTATCATTGTTATTATTAAGGCGGCGGCATAGGACCTGACTGCTTCCTGGGCTGTGTGGCACGGCTGGCATTGTTTTGGACGGGGGCGGGGGGGTGTTCCTATCTTTCTCTGCCGAAGCGCGAGAACAGACGCTTGCGTTGAACCTGACTCCACTTGTTTTGCCAATGTTGTCTTCCTTGGAACCCTTAGGAAACTGGGAACTGCTGGGCAAAAGCTTGGAGGCTCTGCTGTCCTTTGCCATATCAAGCATGACCCGATAGACCCAGGCGGATGCTTCACGTTAACCTCTGCGAATGTGGGGAAGTGCCAATCTGTTCTCTGCAGGAACGGAAAACCTCTGCCTTTATCCAGGTCTTACATGATGAACTGCGAAGAAGAGCTGAGGAGGATCAAGCAGCATAAGGCCATCATCACGGAAGTAAGGAATCGAGTTGCTAAACTGGAGTAGAATCACAGAATCATAGATGTTGGAAGGGGAGGAATCACAGGGGCCACCCGCTCCAACGCCCTGCAGTGCATGCGTCTTTTTGCCCAACGTAGCACTCGAACCCACAGCCCTGAGATGCAGAGTCTCGTGCTGAGCATGAGCATATAGGTTGCTCCGCTTTCAAAACCTGTGCCGGAATGCCCCGGACAGGATTCCTTTCTGGTTTTTTGCACAGATTTCCAGCTGTAGCTGAAAGGGTGGTAATGGCACCGAAGCAGCAGCTTAAAATATGAAGAGGTTCGTGGCAGCCTGTCTTCCTTAAAGAGGAAGTGCTGCCCTTACTTAGCATGCAATGCATTTCCCAAGCAGGGTGAGGGTGAGCTTGGTAATAATAATAATAATAATAATAATAATAATAATAATAATAATAATAATAAATTTATACATAAATACATACCTCACCCATCTGGCTGGGTTTCCCCAGCCACTCTGGGCGGCTCCCAACAGAATATTAAAAACACGATAAAACATCAAACATTGAAATCTTCCCTAAACAGGGCTGCCGTTGTTTATTTCCTTGACATCTGGTGGGAGGGTGATCCACTACCGAGAAGGCCCTCTGCCTGGTTCTCTGCAACCTCACTTCTTGCAGGGAGGAAACCGCCAGAAGGCCCTCGGAACTGGACCTCAGTGTCCGGGCTGAATGATTGGGGTGGAGACGCTCCTTCAGGTATACTGGGCCAAGGCCGTTTAGGGCTTTAAAGGTCAGCACCAACACTTTGAATTGTGCCCAGAAACGTACTGGGAGCCAATGTCGGTCTTTCAAGACTGGTGTTATATGGTCTCAGTTGCCACTCCCAGTTATCAGTTTGGCTGCCGCATTCTGGATTAGTTGAGGAAGTAGCGGAGGCACACACTGGATGCAAGCCTCTCGAGCAAAAAATATGCTATTTCTACTCAACTCTGCATCCAGCAATGTGTGATGTAGCATTTTGCTTACAAGACTTCGCATCTTCCCACTGTTTGTATATCACATTCTTGGTGATACTATTAATAGCATTTAAAGCTCATAGGGTATACAAGGTCCTACTTAATTTTAAGAGACTTCCCCCGTTTCTACCTCCCCCTCCCTTTTGCTTTCTCCTCATTTTTTTGTCTGCTCACACCAGCAAACAACCCAGTACCCGTGGGCTAATAAACTCCTTTTATCTCGACTTGCTTGGATCATAAGCCAGCCAGTAGCTTGGGATTTAAATACATACATGGCATTGATTTCTCCAAGACTTGTATTTTTAACGGCGTCTCCACACCCCCCTCCCCTCAGATGTTAATCCACCTCCCTTTGGGAAATGTCGTATCTAAAGAGGAAATGTAGTTAAGGAACTGGGGCGTGCGGAAAACATTGCCACTCCAGGGCAGCCGACTGAAAACAAATAGGATTCCACACACCAACACCTTCTTCTCGCGGCAGCTTGCAGGCTTGATAGAAATGTGTCGTTTCCCGCCTTGCCAAATGAAGATGAATAATTTTGGCTTGGTGTGGTTGAGGGGGAGATAGCCAAACCCATCCCTCAGTTTTTCACATACACTACAGTGTGTGCGCATTTTATGTTAACCCCCGAAGGGAGCTGGAGCAGATTATCGTTTGTGAGCGGAGTCCTTTCCACCACACTATTTAGAGGCCACGTAGATGAAACAAATTTGTCCTGTAGGCCTCCTGTCAGATAACCGCCGACCATCCTTGCATACCTTGGCCGAAAGATGAAGCATTTTTCTGTGTCTCTGCCCAGGCACATGCTGCCATGTTTGTTCCCTTGTGACGCCGAGTAGTCGGTTTATTATATGCTGAGTTTCCTGCAGATTTGTGCTCAGAGGTGTTTACAGAAAATGACTCTCTAAAGACAACACCATAAATGGAAAGCGTAATTAAAATTATATTATCGCTGTCGCGCTGACAGTTCCACGATTAACCATTCATTCAAAATATACCAAATAAATTTAAGCGAGCCTGAAGTTTAGAGACAGGCCAGTTGCTATTGCAAAGTAGCCCCAAAACTGATGACAGTAGGCTGTTTTTTCCCCCAGGGCAGGGTGGGTGTCAGATTCAAGTCCAGAAATCCCCCCTGTGGCAGGTGCTGCATCATGAAGGCTCCTGCGACAGGAAAGTGGGCCATGTCAGGTGGAAGCAAACACTCCCTGTTCCCTTCCTTGGTTCTGTACTATCAGAATATGACAGCAACTTTTAATCTGTTGTCTCAGATGATAGTATTGGCACACTGGGCCTAAATGATGAGCGAGAGAGGAGGAACCGACAGCTCCAGGGCTGTGGCCAATGCTAGTCCTGCTCAGAGTAAAACCACTGAAGTTAGTGGGCAATTGGATCCATTAATTTCAGTTGGTTTACTCTCAAGTAGAACCTAGTTGGATCCAACCTCCAAGATCCTGAACCCAGTTCCATTGCTTGCTGATGTGATCCATGCCCTTCGGCAGGAGGATGAAGGTTTTGCAAAAGCTCACTTGGTAATCCCCCTTGGCTCCCCTACCCCAAGCCAGCCTGTATGGTTAACAATCCAACCGTTCGCCATATTGAGATGTATCCTCCTCCGTTCCAGGACGGCAAAGTGAATGGCGTGACGGACTCGACGAGGATCTTGGGGTACACCTTCCTTCACCCGAGCGTGGTTCCTCGCCCTCACGTGCAGTCCATCACGTTGACTCCTCAGGACGAATTCTTCATTCTGGGCAGCAAAGGCCTCTGGGACAGCCTTTCCGTCGAAGAAGCCGTGGAAGCCATCAGGAACGTCCCCGACGCTCTGGGAGCCGCCAAGAAGCTCTGCACGTTGGCCCAGAGCTACGGCTGCAACGACAGCCTCAGCGCGGTGGTGGTCCAGCTCAACGTCACCGAGGACAGCTTCTGCTGCTGCGAGCTCAACGGCATCCCCCCTCCCAGCCCGGGCATCTTCCCCCAGTCGGTCAACGTGGTCATCAAAGACAAGCCTTCGGACGCCCTGGGGATGCCCTCCTCCAGCAGCGGCATGGCCTCCGAGATCAGCAGCGAGATCTCAACCTCCGAAATGAGCAGCGAGGTGGGGTCCACGGCCTCTGACGAGCCCCCTCAGGTAACCATGAACGAGAACAGCCCGGCCTACCCCAGCGAGCAGCGCTGCATGCTCCACCCAGTCTGCCTCTCCAACTCTTTCCAGAGGCAGCTGTCCAGCGCCACCTTCTCCAGCGCCTTTTCGGACAACGGGCTCGACAGCGACGACGAGGAGCCCATCGAAGGCGTCTTCTCCAACGGCAGCCGGGTGGAAGTGGAGGTGGACATCCACTGTGGCCGTGCCAAGGAGAAGCTCCTGCTGCTGCAGGCCCCCGTGGAGGCCAGCGACGAGGGCATCGTCATCAGCGCCAACGAAGACGAGACCTGCCTCCTCCGCAAGGCTGACCCTTTGGCCACGGGGACCATCGGGCGCCGGCGAGGCAACGGCTCCGTAGCCCCTCAGGAGAGGAGCCACAACCTCATCGAAGTGGCGGCCGACGCACCGCTCAGGAAAACTGGGGGGTACTTTGCAGCCCCGGCTCAGCCAGATCCCGACGATCAGTTCATTATCCCGCCAGAGCTCGAAGAGGAGGTCAAGGAGATAATGAAGCAACACCACGAACAACAGCAGCAGCAGCAGCAGCAACAACAACAACAACAACAACAGCAGCAACAACAGCGGCAATACCAGATGGACCAGCTGCCAGATTATTACGACACGCCGCTATGACCGAGCTTGACAAAATAAGCTGACCAGACACTGAGAGCTTGGAGGCTCGTTAGGTTTGTATGACACTAGCAGGGTAGGGAGGGGAGAGAAAGAGAGAGGGGTTTTTTTTGGTTCCAATTTCTCTTCCAGACACTTCCCCCTCTACTGAGAACTGCAGCTGCTGCTTCTTGTTTGTTAGCTGTAATAATCACAGATTATTCCCTCCCTCCCCCCTCTCTTCTAGTGATGTTTCACCAGTTAGAATTGAACTAGTTTAACTCTTCCCCTTCCTTAACATATCAGATGTAAAAAAAAAAAGCAAAGAAAAATAAGAATAAAAGGTTTAATATATTGCAGAGAAAACTGAGGATGACGTTGATGTAATATTTTTTAAAATCGTTCTTTCCCCCCTCCCTTGGTTTGTTTGGAAAACACAGGGCAGTATTGCCAGTGCTAAATGATTAAGTAATATTGTAATACTGTATTTCTTTGAGAGAAAAAAAAAGGCTTTTTTGGTCTTGAAAATGGATAGACATTTGTAGAATTATGGAGACTAACTCCTAGGAGTTGCTTTTACTCTTTCAGGTGACTTTAAGTCACTGAGATTCACTAATTTTCTCTGAGAGAACAGCTGATTGGGAAATTCCTGTAAATAACTCAGTGTTGTATAGTGATGCTACAAACGTTTTTTGTAGTCTCGGCAGGAGGACGCAACCTGACGAACTGATAGTTTGTCTCCCCCACCCCGAATCCCCAACCCCACGGGGTGCTTTCGCATGTATGTCAAAAGCTCCCTCCGCCGACATGCGATACAACCAAGCTTGGAGAGCAGGGACATCGTAGGAGCTCTGAGGGTCTCCCAGCAGAGTTAACTGGTTTGGAGAGCGTTGGCCCATTGTCTCTATGGCCGCCATTGGCTGGCTGAGCCAAAGTCACCAACAGTATGTTTGCTCATGTGTGGAATTGCCCCTAAGTGATTGGTTCTTTGGGCTACGACTCCATAATAAATTTAGCAGGAGTGTAGGAATTAGGCGGATGTTGGGCCACAAACACCTGAGTTACTTAATTTTTTATTTTTTTTTGTCTTCTTCTTCACCATTAACTCTTTCGCAGGCACATTTTTGTGTGTGTTCCTCCCTGCTGCCACAACCAGCATGATTGTATAGAGTTCATTTACTGTAGATCATTTACATACCAAGAGTTATATTAAAAGAAGAATGCACAAATGAACATGTCATAATTTTTGTTATAATAAATACGAAAATTTACAAATACTTGAAGTCTGTGGTATATGCTTGCTGTTCAACGCCGGAGGAGTCGGGTTCTCAGAATTCCTTATGGCAGCATTAAATAGATATAATCTGGCATGGCATTGTAAAACTCTTGAAAAGATCCCAGTGTTGAATTTTTATTATTATTATTTTTTTGGGGGGGGGGATTCCACATCGCTAATATAAGTTTTGCTTCCAAGGTATTATGTGCAGGATGTGAGAGATACTGAAGCAGTGTGTGCATATTGCAGGGAGAACAAAATGTTGTGAGTGACTGGAAGAGAGTTTTCAAAAATTAGGATGATCGCCAAACGACAGGTGAAAGCCCTACAGACTCGGCAGTGGAAACTGGAGTTTATACAACAGTGTGTGTGTAACATATGCCAGGAAATGCTTGTATATCCACTAGGAGAGTTTGCTTTTAATCTTCTTTTCTTTTTGCAACGAGGATCACTGTTCTTTCTTGCTTGTTCTTCGTAGACAACCATACAGTCACCGCGAAGGATTCTTGAGATGTCTGTAGTTGCATCTCACTCTGGAGCCCATTTCTGCCCATTTCATCCTCCCTCCCACTGCAGCTGCTTGCAGTGCTAAAGAGGCAAGCTGCTCTTGGGTTTATTGGGCCTCTGCCTCTTGTATACCCAGTGCTATTTTTCTAGAAAAAGAGGTGCTGGAACTCACCATGAACACCTCCTTCGTTCGTTCTCTTACAATGGCAATGGCGCTCACCTGGGAGAACTGAAAGGTCTGGCTGGGGAAAAAAGCCCTTGGTTCTACATGGCAGCCTAAGCACAACAGTTTAGTCAATCATCTGATTTTGTTTCCAGCGGCTACGTTCAGACAGTGGATTATTTTGTTTTCCCGATGTTCCCTTACCTGATAATTTCCTCGTTTTATTTGCTCGTTCGCATGGTATTGAAGTCGTTTCTGCAAATCTAGTGGACTGTGGTGGAAGTTCAGCCCTTACTTCCCTTGTTAATTACTTCCAGGAAGGAAAAAATCTGATTGTAGGATTAAAGTGATGAAATCTGTGGCATCCCGCCCTTTTCAATGCGTGGATCATGGAGGGAGCAGAACTGCACATGCGCAGAAAGCATGTGGGAAGAAAGGCATGTCCATTGACATTTGTTGGGTGTCACTGTGCCCATATGTATGAAGGAAATTTGATGTGATATACCAGTGGATCACTCAAAAGAACGGTAGCCCCCTAACACAACAGCATGAAAAATTTGGTGCCATTATAATCAGCAAGAAATGCCATGTCTGAACGCACTTTGTCTACCTCACTGTATCACAAACTACGGAGGCCGAACTTGAGATTCAGAAATGAACTTTGAAAAGCAGCTTCCAGCTTCTGCATGTACTGGAAACCTTCGAAAAAGCCTGCCATTATATTCCCCTTCAGATGAAAATGAACCAGTGTCTGCTATCAAGCCTTGGGCCACAGCTGAAGAGCATTTCACCCATGCTGTACAAGTATTTTAAATCATCGGGTTTCAGAAGTCATTGGGAGGTGGGCGGAAGTGCATTGCTGAGCTGGAACAAGCTGTTAAAAGCCCAGAGAAGCAAGCAGGCGGTGGAGACACTCGACTTGCATGCTCAGCCGTAAACCGAAGTGCTTGAATCCATTTCGTTTGTTTACAAGGAAGAGGACTCGTTGCATTTGCTAAAGCAAATTCTTCTTAAATGTATTTCTTAGTGGGTGATTGATCATAAGCACCCTGCCTGCGCACTCAAAAAATGTGACATACTAAAAACCCATCAGCCTTTCGTTTGTAAGTAATGAAGTCATTTCCATCGCTTGACATGATTTATCACTCCCAGCAACAGCCAAATAAATCTTCCTAGAATTTAGCTTTCCTACGACTACGGGAACTAATATCACTGCGTTGCGGTAGAACTAATGAGAAACGTTGTCGAGACTTGGGCCTTTGCCAGTGTTTTCAGATCATTAATTTGGCCTAAGCGCCAGAGGTTTTTGCCACTTTCCACTTGCTTTTGTGTCGGGTTTGTCGCGAAGGCTTGATAACTACATTTTCATACACATTGAATAGGTAGGTGTCAAATAGTGATGCCCTCGGGACTTTATCTTATACATGCTGAAGTTTGTCAGTCTACCTGGTTACAGCTGGTTCTCCTTTTATGGAGGGTGTGTTTACATGTTGTTGTGTAGTGGCTTTTCATTTACCATATTTCTCGCTCTATAAGATGCACTTTTTCCCTCCTAAAAAGTAAGGGGAAATGTGTGTGCTTCTTATGGAGCGAATGCAGGCTGCGCAGCTATCGCTGAAGCCAGAACAGCTGCGCAGCAATCCCTCTTGCTGTTCTGGCTTCAGGGATAGCCGTGCAAAGCCTCTTCAACAACATTTGATTCAGAATTTTTTCCCCTTGTTTTCCTCCTCTAAAAACTAGGTGCGTCTTATGGTCGGGCGCGCCTTATAGAGCGAAAAATACGGTACTTTATATTCTTTTAAGATGTATAGGCTGCTTTACATTTTTGGCCAGAATTCCTAAGTGGTTTACAGAAATCATAAGATTAAAATACAATAAAATCTGAAGGTTGACGTATAGAATCATAAAGTTAGAAAGGACCCTGAGGATCATCTAGTCCAGTGGTGGCAAACCTTTTAGAGACTGAGTGCCCAAACTGCAACCCAAAACCCACTTATTTATCACAAAGTGCCAACATGGCAATTTACTGTATTTTTTACGTGTGTAGCAGAGTTGTTGAGCTTTTGGGGGGAGGACTGCCCAAAGTTGATGAGCTTTTTTGGTGGGGAATTGCCCACTGTGTGTGTGTGTGTGTAGAAAATCATTAACCAAGAATGCTGAAAGTCGCTTGCATCACCAGCAGCAGACGGACAGCTGGTTGGTGGGCGTGCAACTCCCCGCAACGCCACTTTGGGTGATGAGCGCTATAGGGAAGGTTTCCTGCTAACAGCAGTGTGAGGTGGTGCGGGACTCCCAATGACGAAGGAACAAGCGTATGAGTGTTTCCTGCCCACACTGGCATTGGGGGCGGGGGAGTGGAAAGAAGCTTTGCCTGCTGGGTCGGTGGCGCACATGCCAACTAAGAGGGCTCTCTCTGAGTGCCCACTCTGGCCAACATGCCATAGGTTTACCAACACTGTTCTAGTCCACCCCCTGCAATGCAGCTTTACAAGAAATTTTGTAAATTAGTTTTAAGTACCAATGTATATGGTATTGTAATCTTCTCGCTCACAATACGTGCATATTTTTCTGCCCCGCAGCTGTGTTTTTTACATACTCGGAAGCAGATTCCTCACCAAGGAAAGGAGGTGAAACACAAATTGGCATGTATCTGTGGAGCTGCTGCTGTTTCTTTGGCGATCACTCGTAGCCGAGTAAGATTGTCTTCCATGAACACGGTCTTAACAGTGAGTCTGCGGAGTGACTGTGGAGGCCAGTTCTGGATCCACACATCCTTCCACAGTGGGGACATAGGTTTGCGGACGGGAGTTCATCACGGTGAGGGCTTGCTAAACACGCCTTCCTCTTAGCACCTTTATTCCTTTCGTCCTGAGTTCGAGCATCAGGCACATATTGGCTAGTTCCCCTTCCCCCTTCCTTAGCAGCCCCAGAGCACTTTCTAACTTTATTTCCTATTTCTATAAGGTGAAGGATGAATACAGTAGATAGGTAGATAGATAGATAGATAGATAGATAGGTAGGTAGATAATATGCATGTCTTTTTAATAACAGCAAAAAGAGAATGGGCTGAACAACTCTCTTTCACCTTTTCAATATTTTTCCCTGTTAAAACCAGTTTGTTTGTTTTTCTCCTAAAGAGTGTTTCTGCTGTTATCAGCCTTTGACTTGCCAGCTCCTGAAACTGAAAAGCAAATCCCTTCCCTCCTACTTTCACCGTATGAAAGTCCAGCCAGGGGAGGTGGATTGGGTCAAAGGCAGTGATTGGAGCTACTGCCACCGTTGCTCCACAAAACAATGGTCTGTGTATGGTCTTAGTGTCAAGTAAGTGTCAACAGCATCTTCTGTGAAATGCAATAATGAGGCTCATCTTTTGCCTAGTTCATTGTAACTGTTCCCTTGGCATAACCTATTACTTAAAGCAGGCCAAAAATAAGGGTTTGTGTCTTATTTATGCTTGGCAGTGTGTGTGTGTGTGTGTGTGTGTGTGTGTGTGTGTGTGTGTGTGTGTGAAAGAGAGAGTTTGTGAAGTTGTGTAAGAATTAGATGGTTTAATAGATTTATAAGGTTGTCTCGTCCCCAGGCATTGATGCTCTAGTAGTGTTTGACTAATGAGGGATGTTCATCATGGCTGTCAGGAGCATTTGTGTTTCCAGCTGTCTGCCCTTGCTTACCTGTGATTCCTTGAATCTTTTACGGGTTTTTTTAAGATTCAGAAATCTTCTGTGTGTGCCATCCAGTTAAAATGCATGCTGCCGTCAAGCAGACCGTGCCTGTCTCTCCCAAAATCATATGCCACAGGCAGGCTCTGCTTCCTTAATAACAAAAATCAGAAAAGGTCAGCCTTCTGGAGCACAGAGCCTGGCACTGCTGCTGCATAATCTAGTCCAGGAGAGGGTGAAATGAATGCAAATTGCAAGGCACTGCTTCCATGCTGAGCTATGAATGGTCCTTATGCATAGAGCAATTCTATACAGGCAGGCAGGAGGATGTTAGCTCAGTGGCAAAGAACATGCAAGAGGCTTTTTGATTTAATCCACAGCACCTCCCAGCTTGGGCTGGGAAAGACACCTGGGGTCTTCATAACCTAAGGAACCACTGCTAAATAGTCCAACAATACTGAGCTCAATGGGTAAATCTTATGTTCTGCGAGCCGTTTTAATGATTCCCTGTCCTTTCTCTGGTTACAGGTTTGCATCCTTATTGGGAAGGGAGAAAAATGTGCATGTTTACTTTTGTACATTTATTTATTGCAAACACCATTTAATCCTTTTTTTGGCCAAGACACCAAAAAAAATCTCAATAGAAATGTAAAAACAGCCAATGAGCAGCAATGCATTAAGAAGCAGCAATCAAAGACAACATGCAAATAGGAGTGGGCAGAGCTAAAACAACTTGGCAAAAAAACCCATAGTATTAAAAGATTTCAAGAAACCCATGAACACAGGTTGGGGGAAAACATAGCACAAAGGGAAAATCGGAGCCACAAGCAGCTGTGAGGGTGGGGGCAAAAAGTGTGCTGTTGACAATGCATTTCAATCCCAAAAGGAAAGCAATGTCTCTCTCCTCAAGGAATTCATTGCTACGGGATCTTGAGATGGCTGCTAACCATCTGCTTCTTTTTTATATATAAAGGGCAAATCTTGGGAGGGGAGGCGAAAGCCCATTAATTAAACTTGTGATCAGTAGTATACCAATGAGCAATAGCTCCCAAAGCTGTATTCCCCCCTCCTTGTGACATTTCTTAGGCCAGACTGACTACGATTGGGGACAGAGGAATGAGCCTATAGCCAGAGACTGCATTGGGATTCTGATGAGTGGACCTGAAAGCCCACAATAGTCAAGCATTGTCATTTAGACTCTTGCATTGGAGCCAGTGTGCTTTGTAGACCCTGGCAGCCCCTTGCTGCTTACCTGCCTTCCTTCAACCCCATTTCCTTAAGTGATCCATTTCCAACCTCTTGTGGGAAGAAGCCCTGTTTCTCCTATTAATGCAGGTGCATTCCTGAAGCCTGTCGCAGGAAACCAGTGGTAGCATCACTGAACCTAGTAGAAGCAGTCCTTATTAGACCAAGTCACAGCAGAGATGCAATTAGTCCATTTAAAAACAAGCCCATCGACACAGTAAGGAAATCTAGAATTACTTGCACAAACACTTCCTTTTTTGCATAAAATATATATATATTATGCTGCCCGACTTAAAAAATGCTGTTTGGCAACTCCGATTGATGGCTAACTTTCAGCAGCAGGAAAACTATCCATTCCCAATGTGTTTCTTCACAGTGTCATCCTAGCGTTGGCTACACCAGAGTGGCAAAGGTCCTAGCCCCGTCGATGCTTTCTGGCCTCTTGTAGGCCTTGTGCTGGTCTCCCTCGCTGTAGGTCCTTTCAAGGCTGTACTGCACCTTCGCCGCCTGCCTCTGGAACTCCCGTACGCTCCGAATGGTGAGGAAACAGACCACAGTGCTTGCAAAATACAGGCAAGCCACCAGGAGGCCAAAAAGAGCCACGGAAGCATCTCCGCCTTGCACGCTGCAGTTCATGGATGTGTAGCCTCGCCTGGCATAAAGCCTCTCTCTTTTCTTGCACACCTCCGTCGCGTTGACTTGCAGGACAAAGTGGAGGTAGAGGCCCACAGCCACTATGTACGCCAGGCAAGCGAGGACGTCAAAGACGCATTCCGTGACGAGCAACCGGACCGAGAGGCAATGGATGGGCTTCCCTCCGGCGACGAGGAAGAGGATGGTAAGGCACAGCAGTGTTAGGCTGAAGGCCACGCCGCCGTAGACGCAAGGAGCTCTCATCTGGTTGAACTGCATGTCCAGGTCCCTCACCTCTTGCAACTCCACCCCTTCAAAGGGGCTGTAGGCGGAATTGATGTTGAAGGAGCCCAGGCCTCCCATGGAGGTGAAGCCGGAGATGGATGCCTGAGCTGCTCCTATGCAGACCAGCACCAAAATGTTAAGTGTGATTTCAACGAACTGCAAGATTCCTGCAGAGAAAGATTGGGGAGAGTTAATATTCCTTGTATAAATCCGTGCCTCTGAATAGTTTTGCTGCAGAAAAACTCATGTCTGTGTGTTTATTTATCAGCTGCAAGCATCAAAACCCTCCTGTAAAATAAAGGGCGCAAGGAACGAGGCCATCAATGCACTAACATTAACACTAAATCTGAACCACACATAAGAGTAAAACAAAAATCCAGTTTGGTCATTAAGCCCAGCACAATCGTGCAGAGTATGATTACCAATTGATAAAAACCCACCATTTTACCAGAGCACACAAAGGTTTCTGGGATCTGCAGGGTAGCTGTGTCTCAGGCTTGGATTGCACTCACAGCTCATTGCATGGTAAAATTGTTCCTGACCTGGAAGGGTTGTTTTATAACGGAAAACTGGCCCATATTCTAAACAAGGTAGCTGTTTGGAAGATGGTTCTAGCCTAGCCTTCTCCCTGACATCGAATGGGAGAAGAGACCTGCAATGGCATATAATTCAACCGGCTGAAGATAAGAAAAGGTAAAGGTAAAAAAAGGTAAAGGGCCCCTGGACGGTTAAGTCCAGTGAAAGGCAATTATGGGGTTGCGGCACTCATCTCACTTTCAGGTCGAGGGAGCCGGCATTTGTCCACAGACAACTTTCCGGGTCATGTGGCCAGCATGACTAAACTGCTTCTGGCGCAACCGTGACGGAAACCAAAGCGCACGGAAACGCCGTTTACCTTCCCACTGCAGCAGTACCTATTTATCTACTTGCACTGGTGTGCTTTCAAACTGCTAGGTTGGCAGGAGCTGGGACAGAGCAATGGGAGCGTGCAGGGATTCGAACTGCTGACCTTCCGATCGGCAAGCCCAAGAGTCTCAGTGGTTTAGACCACAGCACCACCACAGCTGCTAGGTGACTATCTGGCCTCTGCTTAAAATAATCTGCTGAAGGGGTTTGTTGCCTTCCAGGGCAGGCTGCAGAGTGGTGCTTTCTGTTGGAAACCATTCAGTGATACAAAACTGCACAAGCCATGGAACAGCTTCACGACATAAGACACTCTTTGTCTTGGGGTCCTTCCTACCAGACCCACACCTGAGCCAAATCTGTAACAATAATGGTAGCTCTTGTCTAAATTTTCCATTCGTCCATCAACAGCCAACTGCATTTAGTCATGCAATGCCTGCAGTTATCACAAGATAGCATGGCCATTTTGAAGCTTCCACCATAGGATAATAGCCATTTAAAAAAATAACAGAGTTAAGAAGTTTTTATGTACTTTACTCCCCCCCCCCCAAAAAAAAGGACAGGGAAGCAGCAGCATATTACAAACAAACCCAAATAAAGCAACCCAGTCTGCCACAGTTAAACACGGGAACAGCAGAGAAAATGCAGATTGCAGACCCGGCCGCTTAAATAACATACAGCTCAGGTTGGGATGTGAAAAGTAACCAGTACTAAAGTCATAGCAAAAACAAAATGAAAGTTTTCACAAGTGTTGAAAGGAGAGAAAGCATCGAGGTGAAGCTGCCTTGTGGTTCCACAGTGTGGATGCTGCCTCTGAAAAAGCTGCTCCATATGCCCACCCACTGGTGGGATAGAGAATAGGGCCTTCTCCAAGGATCTTGACCAGTCATAGAATCATAGAGTTGGAAGGGAACTTGAGGGTCATCTAGTCCAACCCCCTGCCATGCAGGAATCTCAACAGTTCCCCATCCAGTTTGAAAGTTTACCAGGCCCTGCTTAGCTTTACAAATGTGCTAGCAATTTAGACTGGGAGGAGTCAGGGTATTGTGCGGGAGAAGGCAATCCTTTAAATCCCTAACAGGTTGTAACTGGGATAGTTAAAGGGACTGACTGGGCTCAGAAACAACCAGGAACCAATTTAGAGCAAATCATAGAATTGTAGAGTTGGAAGGGATCCCAAGGGTCCACTCGCACTGGTGTGCTTTTGAACTGCTAGGTTGGCAGGAGCAGGGACCGAACAACAGGAGCTTACCCCGTCACAGGGATTCGAACCGCTGACCTTCTGATTGGCAAGCCCTCGGCTCTGTGGTTTAACCCACAGCGCCACCCGCGTCCCGTCATCAATGGTTACAAGCCATAATTGCCTATATGCTGCAAGGCTGCATGTCAGTCGCTGGTGAACAGCAACAAAAAAAGGGTTATTGACCATCGTCGCATGGTTGTGGGCTCCCCCCAAGGCATTGGGTTGACAACCGTAGGAGTCCCGATTAGGGTTTTAATGCTGTTATGTTTGACTTCTTGAACATCTTCCAGAGTCCAGATTCTCTTAAACGAGAGTGCTCCTACCATGAAACAAGGCAAGAGGAGAGTGAAGGGAAGGGGAATCAAATTAGGGCTGCTAGCACACTGTACAGAATTTGAAGAGTCTAGTGTTGTCTGTCTGAAACACCAGGCCTTTGCAACAGCCATTGGAAGACTTTTTAGTACGAAGCTTACAATCCTCCCAGCTGCTGGAAGGGACTCAAGGCGGTTGTTGTGCCTTGCAGTGGCAGAACTTCAGTAAACCAGGACGCACAGAGGACCTTCTGAAGTCATTTGAAGAACTTCTTCCAAAACAATTTTTGGTGGAGTGAATGATCTCTGCCAGGAGCTCTGAATCAGCACCCACTGGGATTCCAAGTGAGGCCAGAGTGTAAGGCCCAAATATTAAGCCATCTTCCCCCCCCCCCCCAAACACAGATAAAATAGGCCTTGAGTACATTTGACCTACATTATTCTGAGGTGTGTTCTTAGTAAGTTATTTTTGTACTACTGTGCCAGAAAGAGTAAATCAGCGATGGGGGTTAGGGAAGGTGCTATAGCTTAGGCCTCCTTGCGATGCTTGCACAACATAGGCCGGGGCTGCCAACATGGTGAGCTTCAGAGGTTTCTCCTTTTATCTTAACCACCACCCTGTTCCAGAACTCGCCCTATTAAATACATTCCAGGCCAACAACACACAAGCACACTACAAGGAACTCATAAGTCACTTACTTTCAGCAGCTAGAAATATCATAACTAGACACTGGAAGGGCTTATCAGGAGTGATCATAGACCACGTATGGGAAACCACCCTACTAGAAAAGTTAACCAACAAACTCAAACTAGCACTGGGACAAGCTATGGAGCATGCCTTCACCCCAGTGTGGTTCCCCTTTATTACACACGCAGCACAACAGGGAAATGACCTATTCCTTGCAACAGCATACAAATCAATATAACGCAACCTTGGGACATACAGCGGTACCTCGGGTTAAGAACTTAATTCGTTCAGGAGGTCCGTTCTAAACCTGAAACTGTTCTTAAACTGAGGTAGCACTTTAGCTAATGCGCTGCTGCCATGCCACCACAAGCAATTTCTATTCTCATCCTGAAGCAAAGTTCTTAACCCGAGGTACTATTTCTGGGTTAGCAGAGTCTGTAACCTGAAGCGTCTGTAACCTGAAGCGTCTGTAACCCGAGGTACCACTGTAATATAAACACAACTGTCAGGGCTACCCTAGGTCCCAGCTCACAAAGGACCAACGCTGCTTCGTTGTTAAGTATAAAAGCCTTTATTGAAGTTCAGTTTCACTTCCAGAGCCGCAGCGCGCAGCCCCACGTCTAAAGTGTCAGACCACTGATGCTCCGTCTGAGTCTCCTCCCCCTTGACACCAATTTAAGAGTCTAGCCTTGCTCCACCTTCTCCGCTGCTCCTTCCTCCTCTGGGTCCGCCTGCCCGCCGGGGTTCCGCCCTTTCTAGCCTCTTCTCCCGCTGATTCCCCTGAGCCTTCTCCCTCCCTCCGGCGGGCTTTAGGAGCTGGTTCCCCATCCGGGTCTCCTGCTGTTCCGCGCGCCTGCACATTTGAACTTGGCGCGCGCGCCCAGCCAGCAACTTTCCTCCTGACCGTTCCACTGCTGCTGTCACTGCTTCCCCCATCGGGGGGGCTAGCTGCAACTGACCTCCCCTCCGTTGGAGGCGTGGTCAGCCCTGACTCCCTCTCTGGAGGAGACGCTGGCCCTGACACATGTGACTCTTCCCCCCCACTACGCTCTGGTGGGGAAACTGGTCCTGATCCTCCACTGCTGCTTTGGGGTTCCCCTCTGGCTCCTTGTTTCTGGTGCGTCCCCCCTGGGACCCCCCTTGCCCTGACCATCGGCGCCCCCTTCTGGGAATCTTCTGATTCGCTGGAGAAGCTCATGGAATCTCTCGGGCCACTGTCGTACTCCCCTACGCTGCCCTCGGATTCTTCCCCTTCGCTCTCCCAATCCTCTCTCCCCAGTGCTCCTGCTCCTGATTCCCTGACAACAACCAACCCAGCCTGGGAACCCCATACCTCTTGCAATATGAATAAAAATTAATGAATAAATAAATACACAAAGGACCTACCATGTGATGCTGACACAACCTTCCCTACACTAAGAATAGACAATAGAACAAAAGAACAATATCTCCATCAATCCCGCTTTCCCCCAACTGCAAGAAGTCTATGACAAAAATGTCTCTCACCAAACTGTGAAAAAGATTATGAACTGAAAGTGGAGACAATGGATGTACTGTTTCCTGTTTATCTGTTTGTAACAAAGAAACCCTCAATAATTTTTTTTTAAAACAACAACAACATTATGAACAAACCACCCTGTTGGGTAGAGTGACTGGCCGAAACTCACCCACCGAGCTTCATGATTGAGTGGAGATGTAGCCCTGGTCTCACCACATCTCAACTAACACAACAGCTACACCAAACTGGCTCTCAGACCAAGTTCGTTGACTGGATATTTTTCCATTTAGGTTTAGTTGCAGAAATGCAGCTTGTTACTCCAGACACAATATCTGGTGTCAAGAAGGGGTTAGGGATACGCACAAGTGCAATCTTTTCCCATTAGTCTGGTATAATAAAGGCCTCTCTCTTAGTGTTGTGCAACCACATACGCTCAAACATTTCTGTGATGAAAATAGGGGTGTCCCGTTCTGTAGTGATAATTTTACTATTTATACCCCACACATCTTAATTGGGCTGCCCCAGCACTCTGGGCAGTTTCCAACCTACATAAAAACATAATAAAACATTAAACAATAAAAAGCCTTCCCTATACAAGGCTGCCTTCAGAAGGTTCAGGGTTGGATAACTCCATGCCCTCCAACGAAAATAGGGACACCCTAAGGAAAAGCAGGATATTACAGGACCAAATCAGAAACCAGGATGACTTCTGGAAAATAGGGACACTTGGAGGGTCTGCAACCAACTTAGAGACATAACACATATATCATTTAAAAAGTGGGGAGCGGGAGGCAAGGAACCACTACCACTGTCTTTAGAAGAGACACTCACTAAAGGTATTGATTAATCTTCTGAATGTTGGGAGAAATGTGCCCAGGGAGACTTTTCACAACCTTGCAGTTTGGAAGTTGGAAAAGCCTGAGCAAAACCAGCAGAAAGTCCCTGTAAATTTGTCGTGTGGAAAGCTAATTAACTTAACTCTATGCCCCTCCTCAAATGTAAAGGAAGACTCAATGGCTGCAGAAAGTAAGCTTTAAATGCAGTTATGCATAGTACAAGTAAATGACCAAGGCTTCCCTAAAGCAATACCAATTTATTACTTAGCCACTTGGGGGCAGGTTAGGATAAACAAATGTCTACCCAGAGTAACACTTTCATGCTGCATAGTTTGATCTCTTGCACCACCTAACTGCCGACTACCTGCCTTGTGTTTTGCTTCCTGTGGAGGAAGCCTCCCTTACTAGCAGGCGAGGCTCCCAAATACCTGCACATTTGGCTGGAAAGTCTGCGCAGGTGGAAAGACACAGGCAAGCAGAAGCCCAGAGTAAGGGGCATTTGGGTTGCAGCCTTAGTCTGGATGCAAGCTTGTGTGTACTTACAGAAATGCGTAGGCGACGCCAACAATCTGAAATGACCCAAAATACAAAACCTAGCTTCCCTGAAGGCCTGCAGAGTTTGATCAGTCGCAGAGAGATTCTTAACAAAGTGTACCACCTAGAAGTTAACTGCCAATTGTACCTGCCTTCTGTTTGTGGAGGAAGCTTGCAAAACCTGTCTTTTATTTATATGAGCTGCTGCAAAGTGAGAGGCGGCAGTCAGTCGCTTGGTTTGTTTTATCATATTAGGGCAATGTTTGCCTGCGTACCTTCATAGATGTGCCTGAGTTCTCTACAACTTGAGCAGAGGGTATTTTTATTTTTTTATTTTAAAAAGGGAAACTTTTTTTTAAAAATCCAATTGGACTCCTTTCCTCCAGCTTACCCTCCTTTTTATACTTATCCTAAGTATAGACCAGGTACGTGGGTGGCGCTGTGGGTTAAACCACAGAGCCTAGGACTTGCTGATCAGAAGGTCGGCAGTTCGAATCCCCGCGACGGGGTGAGCTCCCGTTGCTCGGTCCCTGCTCCTGCCAACCTAGAAGTTCAAAAGCACGTCAAAGTGCAAGTAGATAAATAGGCACCGCTCCGGTGGGAAGGTAAACGGCATTTCCGTGTGCTGCTCTGGTTTGCAAGAAGCGGCTTAGTAATGCTGGCCACATGACCCAGAAGCTGTACGCCAGCTCCCTCGGCCAATAAAGCTAGATGAGCACCGCAACCCCAGAATCGGTCATAACTGGACCTAATGGTCAGGGGTCCCTTTACCATTTTAAGTATAGACCAGGTTCAATCACCGCCCACTGCCTTAAGATGCTGTTTTTTTATTACACGCTTGAGTCCAAAACAGAGAGATTCTGGGTAGATGGGTCTGCAGGAATGTCAGGGTGCTAATATTACGGAGAAGGGTAGGTCCTCAGCCCATGTCCCTGTTGATCCTCCTTAGTTGCTTGGCAATACCTGCAAACACCTATCCAATACTGTGGTCACAAAGCAGTAAAGAAAATTTAAGCCAAGTTTGATATACTTACTATTATATTATTATTATATATAGCAGCACACTGAGGGGGGATTTTTCCACTCTAAAAGCAGCCAAGTGAATAAGGCTAAAGTGAGCATTCTAGCTAAATGCAAACCTAGCTGACATCAGGCATGTGCTGTTGCACGCGACTGAGGTCATCTCCCAAACACCCCGCTCCTCCATCGTGGCCCTCAATGGGCTTATTGGATCCCTTGGGACAGAGGTGACTTGGCCACTGTTCTCCATGCTCTGGTAGTCTCCAGGCTGGACTATCCCAATGCACTCTACGCGGGGCTGCCCCTGAAGACTTTTCAGAAGCTTCAACTGGTTCAAAATGCAGCCGCCCGATTATTGGCTGCTTGCATAACCCCTGTTTTGAAACAGCCTACACTGATGGCCAGTGCATTTCACATTATGTGAGATTTAAGGAAAATCTTAAAAATAAATTGTAGGAGGGTTGTAAGGGATGTGAGGCTACCAATAGCAGCCAGCCAGCGTGTTGTCCTATATTACTTCTTTGAGCCTCAGGTGAGAGGAAATGTGGTTCGGTTTCTCTTTTACCTGGAGTCCCAAGAGTTATGGGGTCTCCTCGACTTCTTCCACCCTGCCTGTTTGTCCTCGCCTCTTCTCACATTCCTGTAACTTTTCTCCCAAGGGTGATTCCCCAAAGAGGGAAACAAAAAACTGTGAAAAGCATCCCTTAGTAGCAGGCAAGGCTTCCATCTACCTGCACGTTTAGCCAGAAAGTCTGTGCAGGTGAAGCAAGCAGAAGGATGTCTCCACTCAAAACTAGCCCAGAGTAAGGGGCATTTGGATTGCAGCCTTAGTCCGGATCCAAGCTTATGTCAGCTGTATTCTTACAGAAATGCTTACGATCCCAAGCAATCTGAAATGACCTAAAATACAAGACCTGATGCTAGCTTCCCTGAAGGTTACAGAATCCAACGGAGGGCTTCTTTGCTCCTCCAGCTCAAGATGAGTTCAACTAAGGCCTAAGCATGCCGTAACAATAGTTCCAATATTCACCCCACAGCGATTTCTATCAGTATCAAAACACTTGCCCGATTCATCAAAGAGAAGTAACAAAGATGCTGTGTACTCCGAGGAGTGGAATTTAGAGGATTTTAAAGGAAAACCCGAAAGCGCTGAAGCTGTGGTCCTGAGGGAGGACCCCAGAGGAGCAGTGCTCAAAAAGGAATGAAGGAAACAATATTTATTTATTTTCACAATATCCTGGCTTTCCTCAGAAGACCTAAAGGCAGCATTCATGGGTCCCTCTCTTGCTCAGAGCACTTTCTTCACTGGAAACTGAAGGAAGAAAGAAAATTCTCCATCCAAGAGCCCTTTCAATTCCCTTTTAAAAAGCAGCTGGTTGAATTATTAGGCTAGTTGAATTATCTTTTTGCCCCTGAACACTGTACTGGGATGAAGGGGTGTGAGTGTGTGCAATGGAATACAAGATAGGAGAAGGTTGCAGAAATCTAGGAAAGGGATGTTCAGGGCATGGACCATGGTTTTTGCTGAGATGATGGGAGAGGAAGAGCCGTATTTCTGCAGCTTTGTAAAGGGAGTAGGGACATAAATCAGCAACAAAGGGATACAGGAGACAAAGGGTAGAAAGCTAAGGCTACATGCCTGTGAGATACAGAACTCTGAAAGTTATTTATTTGTTGTTGTTGTCGTCGTCAACAACAACATTTCCATACCTTCCATAACCATCTAGTACCCTATGAGGGTGGATCACAAATTAAACAAAACAAGGGAAGAAGCTCAGCGTGTATTTTTTAAAAAAGCTTTCTACATGTAGGGAAATATCTCCTGTTACATATACAGATTTGCTAGCATGTTTCCCTAACTCCATTAAAAAACAAAATAGAACCCATAAACGCAGATACATGCATATAGTATTTATATGCACAGTTCATTCTCATATATTTGCCAGTCACAGAATTTGATTATTTTTTTTAAGGCAGAGATCTGGTTAGTTTTGACACAGCACCTCGATCCCCAAAATAAGGATGCACTTCTTCCTAGGGCAGTATGACCTCTGTTCCAGTTCCTTTAAGATTCTGATTAAATGTTCTGGTTGTTAAGCGGGGGGAAGAGTAGCTTTCAGACACACATGAATTTTTGCTGGTTTATTAATGCATGAGCATATCCCGGGGGAAGGAGGGGGAGAAATCACTTTATAGCTATATCCTAATTTTATTTGCTGATGGGATTCAATTTAGTCACTTGCTAATTTGCAAATGGGAAGTGCCCTTGTTGGGGGCACACAGGTGACTCTGAAGACTGAAGGCAGGGAACAGCCGTGGTCAAGGAAGCAAGGTACTTGCTTTGTGAAGAAAGAATGGCAAGGAAACTGGCACATATGTGTGTGAGTGAATAATCTGGAACTGCCCAATGGAGGAGCATTTTTTGTATTATTATTATTAACAACAACAACAACAACAACTGGAGATTGAACCTGCAAGGAAGGTCTTCCCTCAAGTCATTTCACCTGGGGCATTCACACAACAGAATTATTCTATACACGTTTATTCAGACTCAAGTTCCATTGAATTCAATGACACTTACTCTCAGGTAAGCAGACACAGAACCATAGCCTCAGAATCTGATAATGCCTGCAGAACCGACTATACATTTATTTGGCTAATGGTAACAATCTGGTCGTTTTGCAAAATGCCATCCTATTTTAGAGTTTAGCTCTCTCTGCAATCCTTTTCTAGACCAACTTTTACTCTGAAATCTCTTTCAAGCTCACAATATTCCCTTAAGGCAATCCCCCCCCCCCTTTCTGTCAAACTGTTGAAAGAGTTCCATTTATTCTTGCCTTCCACCTATAAAGCACACTCAAGTTTGTGCTCATTCTATCAAAAAGAGGTTCTCCGAGTAAACATAATCGACATATGCTTGACTTTACAAAACTATTAATCTCTCTCTCGGTAGATCTAGTTGTTCAAACATGGAAAGCAATGCACCATTTAAAACACACACCTACCTGTAGACTGAAATAGCTAAAAATTGTACTGAAAAACAGCAAGACCATTTCATCAAGTCCAGAGATCCACCTCTAATCTCTGGTCTCTAGACCTCTAATAAGCTCTAGGCATACCAGTGATGAAAAAAAACTACTAGGTATTTTACTATGGCAGATGAATTCATATTAACCACAAAGAAGTCTTCTTACCCATTTGATATGTGATTATATCCACAGGGAGAGCTATTTATTAGGTAGCTGGATAATGCGGATTCACAGCACAATTCTATACATGTGCTCAGAAGTTAGTCCCATGTACTGCAGCCTACGACAAACATCACATTTCTGTATGGTCATGAGAATGTGATAATGCTTACCAAATCAGATAACTCCTCTCTGGTTGCAGCTGCTCTCCAATGACATTAAGGGTGCTTCCAGGAGACAGGTGTTTGATATTGCAGACAATGTATTTTATCAGATTTTCCACATAAAGGGAAAATCCGGATTGGGGAAGGAAAGACAGGCTGGTATTTAGATACCAATAACATTATGAGGACGCTGCAAAAAACTTCCATGCAAGAGGAGCACTGGTCCCACAATCCATTTCTGTCTGGAAGCACCCTAAGCAGCTACCATATCGCAAAAGGTTGCCAAATCCACACTTCATTTTTTTGTTCTGCTTCAGGGCCAGGTAGGTCTGATTTAGACATTCATTCCTAAATACTCAGAGGAGTTGTCCTCCCCAGCTGTTTGGAATTTCTAGAAATCCGATCCACTGCATTCTTAATATCTGACAGCGAAAAAGAAGCCGGCTCGTTTACTTTCACCCCACCTTGTCCACTCTCCAGGAAGTGAGGAAGAAAGAGGAGAAGCTACCATCTACCTCTACCCCGCAGTAAACAACCTTATGGGTATTTCTGTAAAGCTTAATATTTGCACAGGCCCGGCCCTGTCATTGGATAGAGTGAGGCATCTTCCCCAGGCAGTTGATGTTGGGTGCCACGAGGGCAGTACATTTAAGTAGTTATTTAATTTATTAATGCTGCATTGTTATTGCTAGCAAGGGGTGTGGGGGAGAGGGGTTTGTGGGATTTTTTATAAAAAAAATTGCATCAGGTGCCAGAATACAGTGGTAACTCGAGTTACATACGCTTCAGGTTACATACGCTTCAGGTTACAGACTCCGCTAACCCAGAAATAGTGCTTCAGGTTAAGAACTTTGCTTCAGGATGAGTACAGAAATCGTGCTCTGGCGGCGCGGCGGCAGCAGGAGGCCCCATTAGCTAAAGTGGTGCTTCAGGTTAAGAACAGTTTCAGGTTAAGAACGGACCTCCAGAACGAATTAAGTACTTAACCCGAGGTACCACTGTAACTCAATTGATCTTGGGGGTGTAGGTGCCATTTGCCTCAGGCAGCAAAATTTATTGGGCAGGCCCTGGTATTGGATGATCGCAAGGCAACTAACATCAAATAAGATAAATACCGTATTTTTCGCCCTATTGGACGCACCGGCCCATAGGACGCACCTAGTTTTCAGGGGGGGAAATCAAGGGAAAAAATATGATTTCCCCCCCGCAGCTCTGGGAGCAGCGGACAGGCTGCACGCAGCCTGTGCGCTACTCCAAGACCTTCTCCCTGCTTTTGCGGGAGGTGGCGGAATTCCCCCACCTCCCGCAAAAGCCTACAGGAGCCGTGCGTGACTCCTACGGGCTTTTCGACCAGGAGGGAGAAGGGACTGAAACGGCCAGTCAGTCCCTTCTCCCTCCTCGGGGAAAAGCCCCCAAGAGCGGCGCGCTCTTCAAAGGGTGCGCGGCTCCTGCGGGCTTTTCTACGAGGTGAGGGAATTGCCCCACCTCCTAGAAAAGCCAGCAGAAGCCGCGGAGCCCCTTTAAAGAGCACGCGGCTTTTGCCTGCTTTTGCGGGAGGTGGGGGAATTCCCCCATCTCCCGCAAAAGCCCACAGGAGGGTTAGAGAGTAGCAGGAAGGCGTCGCCTTCCCGCTGCCCCCCAATCTCTGGGGCTGGCGATGGGGGAAGCGCTGCTTTCCCCACCGCCAGCCTCCAACCCGGGTTGGAGAGTAGCGGGAAGGCGTCGCTCGCCTTCCTGCTGCCCCCCAATCTCTGGGGCTGGCCATGGGGGAAGCGCTGCTTTCCCCACCACCAGCCTCAAAGAGCAGACTCTCCTGGCTTCAGCGGAAACAACGCAAAGCCTCCGAAGCGCAGGCTTCGGAGGCTTCGCGTTGCTATCGCTGAAGCCAAGGAGCCTGCATTCGCCCCATAAGATACACACACATTTTCCCTTCATTTTTGGAGGGGAAAAAGTGCGTCTTATAGGGCGAAAAATACGGTATGTTCTTTTAAAAAAAGATGACCACAACTTCTGAGGACCCAAGGGAGAGCTTGATTGGGCTGGGGTGGGGGCAGGATACAGAAAACAGCTTGAAATTCTCTTTAGTTTCCTCCTGCCAAGTGAGCATGCTTGGGTAGAAGCCAAGGCTACAAGCCTTTTTAGTTGGCAGTTCCATTGAACAAATGGAACTCACTTGTAAATAAATACGCCCAAGACTGGGCAGCTCTTCCTTCCCTTGAGAAGGTCAAAGGGGAGAATTTTGGGAGAGGGCAAGAAATAATGCCCAAATGCCTGTAATAAGCTCAGAATGAGCTGCAGGAAACTTCACTTTGCTATATAGCTCAAGATGCCTTGATGTCATATAACATTAACGAACTGACAAGGAAAGAGTAGCCACACACACAAAAGGCCGACATTCAGCTGCTGCCGGAAGCTGAACTTCACTTTGGCTGAGGTGAAACTTCAAAAAGGGCCAAGGGAGTGTGGAAGGCTGGAATTTAAGGCATGAACTAAAAATAACTGTCAAAATCCAAAGCTGAAATGACTCTAGTGAGATATTTAAAATAGTCATATGAGGTGAATTTTGTAAGAGACTCATGATAATTTATTTTGCTGAGGTGCATGGTGGAGAATCAGTATCCTAAAGGTTCTCTCAAGCTTACAACTCGCAACACAATCTCATAAATTGTGTTGTGTGCTGAGAAGAAAACACAAGTCACGAAATGATGAAATCTGACTACTGTGCTGGAAACTGAATGTTGAGTAAATTCAGCTGTGTGTAATCCAAGGTAAGCATTTAAAGGTGTGCGTCATAGCTTCAGACTGAGCACCTGTCTCCAAGCAATGGAGCCAACCACACAACACTGTTAAAAAACAGACTGTGATGGCCAAGGTATCATTCTCCATTGCCTTTACAACTTTTGGCTAGGAGTTTGGCAAAGGGGACACATACTGTTATTTAATCCCAAGAAATGAAATCGGCCGTGTATCATGATTACCATCCTTTCAGCAAGGGCACTGAAATATGCAGTCATGCTGGATTCTCCAAATAATGGAAAAAACTGAAACATTTGACTCCCTGGGGTCACTGAAGATGTATGTGAAAACCTGCGGTTCTTTAAACCTTTATCAATGACTATTTGATATGCTAGGAGATTGCTAGCCAGGTGTGGCCAGTAAGTGCCCCCATTTGTTATAAAACTGGATTTGGCTGCAAGCTGTGAATTTAAATTACTTGATCTCCTCCTGTTCTTTGTTCTGCCTGAGGAAGAGTTCAGGGAAAGCTGAAACCTCTTATTCTTTCTGCTCCCCCAACAAAAGACCCACTTGTACGCCTCTTTAAACAACTTTGTGGATCAAAGGATGCGATTGAGTAGAATAAGACAAATGTTTGCATACCTCTTCTTGAGCACAGGTTTGAGCACTTCTCAGAAAAAGTCTCTTTTCGAGGATAAAACAACGGTGGTGAAGAATCAACATATTCCTGAGTTGTTCCTGGGTTGTTTTGGTGAGGGTCTGCAAAAGCTGTGGGATATCTAGGATTTTCCATTGTTCCTTCTGGTGACCTACAGGTGAAGAAGGATAAAGAACTGATACCTTAAGCATCGCCTTCTTAAAACTTATTTTACTTAAAAGTGATTTCTACGCCACTTTTCAAGGTCATAGATTCTCCCATATGTTCCCTCCCACCAAATACTCCCTTTATTGTTTGAAACCCTGCTCTGGAATCCTCTGCTGTCCAACACCGAGAGGACAGCACCAAAGAGCGGGGACACCTCAGTGATGGCACCACACTGTGGAATGCCCTTTCAGTGGAGATTTGGCACACCCGAACACTTCTTATGGTTTTAAACAGTGAAAAAGGTAAAAGGCCTCTAGAGTGACTATGGGGTTGCAGCGCTCATCTCGCTTTCAGGCTGAAGGAGCCAGCGTTTGTCCACAGACAGCTTTCTGGGTCAGGTGGCCAGCATGACTAAACCGCTTCTGGCACAACAGAACACCATGACGGAAACCAGAGCACACGGAAATGCCATTTACCTTCCCACCTCAGTGGTACCTATTTATCTACTTGCACTGGTGTGCTTTCAAATTGCTAGGTTGGCAGAAGCTGGGACAGAGCAACTGGAGCCCCCATCGCGTGGATTCAAACTGCCAACTTCCTGATCAGCAAGCCCAAGAGGTTCAGTGGTTTAGACCACACCACCACCCGTGTCCCCTTTTAAATAGTGGTAGGCAACCCCTAATCCACCTAATTAGGGCTAGTAGACCCTATTTGGCCTTTGAGGCCATTTTTTGCAAGCCATGCCATGCAAACATGTCGGGTGTGGGTCAGCTGAAGACATGGCTCCCTACTGAAAGATGATTTTGCAGGCACTGCTGATAAGTAGTACCTGTAAATTCTTATTTCTTTGCAAGCACTGACAATTGGCTGATCCCCTGCCCTTGCAAAGAGCTATGCCTTTGCTTGCATGGTTTGATTTAAAATGCTTCGACTGACATGATGTTGATGTCAGGCTATTGACAAGCAGGTGGCCCCATCCACCTGTCAAAATATAATATGGGACTTGGAGGGGGCTGAACCACCTGGCCTGCTTGTCTGTTCTTCATCCTAGATTATGAGCACTTGGGTGATTTAAGAAGGCCTTCAGCAGAAAAAAATTGTCTCTCCTTGTTATGAATATGTAAAGGCTATTTCCTTTTTGTAGGTCTTCACTTTGGCTTTGGGTTTTAACACTGAATATTAACAAGGCTCTGTGCATGGGGGGGGGTGAAGTTCCCCATTATTTAAAAGGTACAATTAACAGCATTTTAGCTCCTTTCCATAACAGCTATCAAGCTTGCCCTTGGTCATATAGGTTACTACAGCTCTGCAAACTTCTTTCCAAAGTTTACTGAATTAACTCTGCCAGACTGTTATTGGCTTTCGCTTAATGTTCTTCGTATTTCTTATTTTAATTATTATTCCAACCCTAAGCCATCATTTATTCACTCAATTAGATTTTCCAGTCCTAGCATCTTTTGCATTCATCTGTTCTCATTGGCAGAATTACAAGTACACCAATGCAACTGTAATCAGCAGACATTAATTGCCGTGGTCCTGCATACGAGCTACACTCTCACCAATTAGAAGCGTCACCCACTTTGCCGCTAGCTTTTCTCTTCTAATGAATATGATCTATAGGAACAAATTAATCAATTGGCTGTAGGCATAGGTGCCAAGATGTTAAAGTCTGGCAGGGCAGCAACCCTTCCTCCCCACCTCCTTGACCTTTAGGTTTTGTGTTTTGTGCACTGAACAGCTGTGCAGCATAAGCTGTGTGATTTATAAGTCTTTCTACTAAACAGAGAGCAATCCCTTGGACACCAGGAATGCAGCTGCCTCCCTCTTTTAAACAAGCCACATGCCAGAAAATAAGATGCCCCAGAAACTAAGAGTGACGGTGATCACAAATGTGAGCTCTGTCCCAACAACCATGGTGATTGGCTGTATTTCCAGAGAAAAGAGAGTTCCTGGAAGACTTTGAAATTGCCTCATTTAAACGCTTGCGCGCTCTCTCTCTCTATATATATATATACAGTGGTAAAGGTAAAGGGACCCCTGCCCATTAGGTCCCAGTCACCATTAGGTGACTGACTCTGGGGTTGCGACGCTCATCTCGCTTTATTAGCCGAGGGACAGCTTCCGGGTCATGTGGCCAGCATGACTAAGCCGCTTCTGGCAAACCAGAGCAGCACACGGAAACACTGTTTACCTTCCCACCAGAGCGGTACCTATTTATCTACTTGCACTTTGACGTGCTTTCGAACTGCTAGTTTGGCAGGAGCAGGGACCGAGCAACGGGAGTTAACCCCATCGCAGGGATTCGAACCGTCAACCTTCTGATCAGCAAGTCCTAGGCTCTGTGGTTTAACCCACAGCGCCACCCGCGTCCATATACAGTGGTACCTCGGGTTAAGTACTCAAATCCGTTCCACAGGTCCGTTCTTAACCTGAAACTGTTCTTAACCTGAAGCACCACTTTAGCTAATGGGGCCTCCTGCTGCTGCCGTGCCGCCGGAGCACGATTTCTGTTCTCATACTGAAGCAAAGTTCTTAACCCGAGGTACTATTTCTGGGTTCGCGGAGTCTGTAACCTGAAGCGTATGTAACCCGAGGTACTACTGTATTAAAATAAAATATAAATATATTAAAAAGTCTAATGCTTTAGAATAATGCAGCCTCAGTGGATTGTAAATAGAGGGAGGGCATACATATTTTTAATTCAGTGTCCCTCCCCTCCCCCATGGAAGGAGACTATTTACATCTAAATGGATGCTCACGTGAATGTTAAGAAGCCAGCAAAATATAGCCATGACTTTGTATTGTGTTGCATTGGAATGTTCTCAAATGGCTCAGCCACTCCTTTATAAGAAGGAAGCAAAAAATACAAGCGAGTGCCAATTTATGTGTGTGCACAGGACCGCAGCCTCAGTCACCTTCGTTCATAACAATGCCATCCTTTCCCAGTACGCAGAACTATTATAATGTCATGCATGGAAAGATACTGGAATGAGTTGTTACTCCCTGTCGCCACGGTGACGCCTTTTCTGGCTTGGAAATCACCCATGAAGACAGCTCCATCTGCACTACCCTTAACGAACTACAACTCCCAGGATGCTTTGGGGGAAAGCCACGGCTGTTTAAAGTGGCATGATGGACCCCAAAGAGTAGGAGAAATATGGCATACTGTGCATTATTTGGCTCCCTGCTTCCTGACTGTGTCCCGTTTTCATTTTTTAAACTTACCTTCCATTTGAAGGATATGGTTTCCTATTTCTTTCTTCAACATATCGGCTCTCCCTCTGTCTGTAATCTGTATTGTGATGAGGTCTCTCTGAGTGAGCCATCTTCTGCCTTGCTGAAGTTGTCTGCAGGTACAGAAAACACAAAATCTATGGATTAAATTTGCTGAATGACTAGCGTTTGCAAAACAACATTACATTTATTACTCAGTAAGGAAGACAAAGGAGGTATATGGGGTGGGGGTGGGGAGGGGCATGTAATTCTATGTAAGCAAATTGCAAATGTAGCCTTTTTAAAGCTTGTGGTGTCATATGTTAGCAGAGGACCTACCAAGCCCTCAAAGGTAAAAAACAACAACCCTTATATAGGCTGAAGCTGTGAAAGTTAGGAAAACACTAATGGGGGGGGGGGAATGAGAGAAATACTAAAAACAAATGGAGCGAAAAATCCTGCTTTATTTTAAGCATCAGCAAAATCCATACAGTGGTACCTCAGGTTAAGAACTTAACTCGTTCTGGAGGTCTGTTCTTAACCTGAAGCACCACTTTAGCTAATGGGGCCTCCTGCTGCCGCCGGAGCACGATTTCTGTTCTCATCCTGAAGCAAAGTTCTTAACCCGAGGTTCTATTTCTGGGTTAGCAGAGTCTGTAACCTGAAGCGTATGTAACCCGAGGTACCACTGTACATGGGAACGAAATGGAGAGCTCTATACCCAGTTCCAAAATCATTCATTTAAAATGTGCAACCATCACAAACAATGATAAAAACTACCGTATTTTTCCGTGTATAAGATGACCCCATGTATAAGACGACCCCTATTTTTTTAAAACCCAAAATTAAGAAATTAAGTTGTTTAGCTTTTTGGGGGGTAGGGGAGGTCACTTCCGCCAATCACTCACCCGTCTCCCCGCCACTGCCGATCGCTTGCCACAACGACTGCCAATTGCACACCTTGCTGCAGCCGCCAATTGCCTGCCTGCTCACTGCCACCAACAGCCCACCCACCCACTTGCTGCAGCCACAGCCAATCACCAGCAGGCCTTGCCACAGCCACCAACCACCTGCCCAATCGCCGCTGCCAAACTCCTGCTTACTGCTGCCATTAATCGCATGTCCCCCCTCTGCATTCACTATCCGTGTATAAGACAACACCCTATTTTTGGCTTTTTTTTTTTTTTTTGGCAAAAAGCATCATCTTATACATGGGAAAATACGGTAATTCCCAGAAATGCAGCTTCTTTAATTCTGTACACACACCACCCCCGGAAAGTACAGCTCACCATCAGTTTACTTTCTTCAGCACAGCCAGCTAAAATCTTCTACAGACTGGTTCATACACTGGTTCATATACAAGACATACGTAACAATGTTGCAGTTGTCAAAACCTATTTCTCATGGGCTCCACCAGGCAGAGGGCCTTGTTGGTACTGGCACCCACCCTGTGGAACGCCTTCCCATCAGATGTTAAGGAGAGGAGTAATTATATAACATTTAGGAAACATGTGAAGGCAGCTCTGTACAGGGAAGCTTTTTAAGGCTTAATGTTTTACGATGTTTTTATATATGCTGGAAGATGCCCAGAGTGGCTGGGGCAACCCAGTCAGATGGGTGGGGTATAAATAATAAATCATCATCATCATCATCATCACATGGGGAGTTAAAGCCTGCTGTGCTTACTGCTGCAGAAACTAAGGAATTGTTTGTTTTGGGGTTTTCCATTTGTAACAAAAAGCATGTGCACTGTATCAGGGTAGACAAACTTAAGGCTCGGGGGCTGGATCCAGCGCAATCCCCTTCGAAATCCGGCCCACGGACGGTCCAGGAATCAGCATATTTTTACATGAGTAGAATGTGTCCTTTTATTTAAAATGCATCTCTGGGTTATTTGTAGGGCCTGCCTGATGTTTTTACATGAGTAGAATGTGTGCTTTTATTAAAAAGGAATCTCTGGTTTATTCGTGGGGCATAGGAATTTGTTCATTCCCCCCCCAAATATACGCCCCCCACAAGGTCTGAGGGACAGTGGACCGGCCCTCTGCTGAACAAGTTTGCTGACCCCTGGGGTAGTTGGATAGAAGGGAGTTGGGTGGAGGAGCCAGGATTCCAACCAATGAAGTCTTCTTCCAGCCACTCCTGTTGTCCCAGATCACTGTTTTGCCTTATACCCCTCAGATGGACAGATTTCACCCAAGGGCCTCTGTTATGGAGCAGCAGCTTTAAGCAAGGGCTTAGGTTCAAAAATGTGCAATTGTGACAAGAAAATAGGAAGCTGCTAATTATACAGAATCAGACCAGGGGTCCATCTAAGTCAATTCTGTTGAAGCTGATCAGCAGTGATGCTCCAAGATCAGTTCCTGGATATTGAACTTGGGACCTTTTTCTGCACTGACCTATGGCCCTTCCCCCCAATGATGGGAGAAGCTGCCTTCTTCCTTCTACGCAAGAGCTCCAGGAATGCTGCCCTACCCTGCACCTGGCAGTTCGGATTTCAGGCTACTCTTTTCTCCCCCATCCAGTCTGCAAATAGACTTCTTTGCAAAGTTGGATTTGCTGAGTTTCACGAGTGGGGGGAAAAAAAGCATCCAGATTTTTGGGAGGGAGGGAGCTGCTCTCTCCTTCTCAATCTCTGCAATCCAAAAGCCTACCCAAAACTCCCGAAAAAAACTACCCATTTGCAGCAGGAGGCGGCACATCCCCGTTGTGTGGACAGAGTGAGGGGTCAGGTGTCTATTGACGTGCGTAGGGCTGCTACCTTTGCTGTGGCAAAATACAGGACAGGGCGGGGCGGTTGGGGGAGCTATTCCCCCTCCCATCTGATGCTGAAGTGACTTCAAAGTAATCCATTACAATCTATCGCAGCCTAACAGGATGGGCATGGGTGTAGGGGGGTTGCCCCCCCAAATCCTCAAAAATAATTGAAAAGCAATAAAAACACTAAATTAACCCTCCCCCTAGCAGAAGACTGTCCCCCAAACAAAAACCTGCCTCCCTTAATGTCCTCTTTTATGGGGGATTTTTACCCGTGATTCCCCCCCCCAAAAAACACCCCTCAACTAATTTTGGGAGTGATCTCCTTTATATATATGAGTTTGGAGAGGACCCCTAACTTGGCAGAGATTAAAACAAAAAAAAAAAATTTCCTTCCAGTAGCACCTTAAAGACCAACTAAGTTAGTTCTTGGTATGAGCTTTCGTGTGCATGCACACTTCTTCAGATACACTGAAGTGTGCATGCACACGAAAGCTCATACCAAGAACTAACTTAGTTGGTCTTTAAGGTGCTACTGGAAGGAAAAAATTTTTTTTGTTTTGACTATGGCAGACCAACACGGCTACCTATCTGTAACTGGCAGAGATTGAGAGACAGAACTGAAACACAATACTGTTATCGATGCAGGACGTATCATTTCACACTGAAATACAGGTGGCAACCTTAGAAGCGGGGAGGAGGTTGGCATAAAATCCCCGAACCTCAAACTGGGCGGGAATTGGCAAAGGGTTTGTGGACCACCACCCCTCCTGCTCGGAAGCCACACTATATTTATTGGTTTGGCGTTTATCTCCCATTTCCCTGGGACTCACCTCTGCGCTGGCCAGAGAGTCCTCTGCAAGGCCCTCCCCACAAGCCCAGGCGCTCAGGAGCTTCGCGCCGTTGCTGGAGGCACGTCGGAAGAGAATTCGGGCTCGAAGTGGGCGCAGGAGTCTCCTCTGTTTCCTCCCGGGAGGCTCTCGGGAGACCAAGAGGGCGGCATTTCCTTGTTTTCTCTTTGTGTGAGAAAGAGAAGGGGGGAGAGAGAGAAAGAAAGAAAGGAGGGCGGCGGAGGGGGGAGGAGAGCGTGCGCAGGTAAGACTCGCCCGGGTCCCGCCCCTCGGCTCTTCTTCCTCAGGGGAGACTGAGAGGCGGGTTTCGCTTGGCGCCGCCCGGAGTTTCACCGGCTCTCGAAGTCCAGAGGAGTGACCTGCGGAACCTGAGGGCAGCCAGCGGGAGGGGGCGGGCCCAGGAGGATGGAATGGCGCGGCCTCCACGCGCAAGGAGGGGCGAGGGCGCGCGCGGGTGGCGGCGGGGAAATCAGCCCCAGGAAAGGGAGCAGGTGCAGCGAAAGGGCGAGGCTCCTGTGGAGAAGGGGGGTTTGCAAGAAAGGCAATGCAAGGAGGGAGCCCACCTGTGGAGGGAACGTGGCCCTTTGAGAAAGAGAGAGAGAGGTCTGAGGGCGAAAAAGCGAAGAGTTGATTTATGAATCCTGTGGAACGCCCTCCCACCAGATGTCAAAGAGAGAACAACAACTACCAGACTTTTAGAAGACACCTGAAGGCAGCACTGTTTAGGGAAGCTTTTAATGTTTGATGCATTACTGTATTTTAATATTTTGTTGAAAGCCGCCCAGAGTGGCTAGGGAAGCCCAGCCAGATGGGCGGGGTATAAATAATAAATTATTATTATTATGAATTGCTTCCCATAAAGCGATTTAATGTAGTGACCTGGGGTGGGATTTGAGGTTGCAATAGCTCCATTTGCACAAGCATTGCGGTTTGCTAGGTACAATGATTCACACACACGCTGTTCTGGGGGATCTCCACAACAAGCCATAAGTCCAGATCTTCAGGAAAGGTTTTATGTTCCCTTGATACGTGTCACCTTCAAGACCCAAGTGCATTTGTAAAAGGGATGTTAGAGATACGTGGCACCACAGGGACGTGGGTAGCGCTGTAGTCTAAACCACTGAGCCAATTGGAAATTTGGTGGTTCGAATCCCCGCAACAGGGTGAGCTCCCGTTGCTCTGTCCCAGCTCCTGCCAACTGAGCAGTTCGAAAGCACACCAGTGCAAGTAGATAAATAGGTATTGCTGCAGCGGGAAGGTAAACGGCATTTCCATGCGCTCTGGCTTCCGTCACAATGTTTCGTTGTGCCAGAAGCAGTTTAGTCATGCTGGCCAAAGTTCTCTGTGGACAAAGGCCGGCTCCCTCGGCCTGAAAGCGAGATGAGCGCATAGTCAAATTCGACTGGACTTAACCGTCCAGGGGTCCTTTACCTTTATATTCTGTATATTTTGTGGTTTTGGCTGGGCTGGAAGCTGGAAAAAGAGAGCCCTGACTCCCTCAGCTGAAGCAGAGCAGAGACTGTGGTGTCTTTGTGACATATGGTTTATTTACACATATATTCAGCCCGAGCCTGTGATGGAGGGGTTCAGAGCACCTTCCTTGCTCACCTAATGCCCAGCTTAATCTACTTCCTAACCCACTAGTCTCTAAGCTTAGCTCTCTTTATCTGCAGAGGGAGGGAGGGAGAACCCCCTTCATTTGCATATCAAATGGTTTCTTTGATCCTGTGTTGTGCTAACGGATGATTACCTCAAAGGAAATTAGCCTGACTCAATTAACACTTAACTCACGTTGATTCTCTAGGATTATCGTTGTCTAATACACACCTTAGGAAGCTTGCCTGGCTTAATTACCTTTTAACACATGCTAATTAAAGGATTAGAAGCCTTTAGAACACAGCTCAAATATACACATGGATCTATCTTAAATACACACGAGTCTGGCTATTTTAGATACATGGATCTATCTTATATACACACAAGTCGGGCTATTTTAGTTACATGGGTCTATCTTAAATACACACGAGTCTGGCTATTTCCCAGTTTAAATACTCCAAGGCTTTATTAATTCTAACACTATTGGTTCAGGGACTTTAGGGTGTCTTGCACCCATCGACTTATAACAGTACCATTCCTAATTATCACTAGGGCTACAGCCCCAAACCCACTTAACGGCAGAGAAAGCGCCACTGAACTTCATACATCCAGTTTCTGAGTAAATACATATAGCAGGTGTGGAGAACTTCAAGCCCAGGGGCCAAACGTCCAGCCCGTTTACACTCCCTGAGCCATGCTTCTCACTGGCGCTGCTCTGCACCCGTCTTGTGTGCTTATGCCTGGCTGGAATGTGCCCTTGAACTGTGCAAATAAATGCCTTTTGCTTGCCTGGGTGGAGGATGAAGAGATGCATGTGCAGAAATTTCTCCCTTTGTCATAGCTGGAATGTACCAAGGTAAGAGTCACATCTATTGCTCTTGGACTGAAAAAGGTCCCTTGCCCTTGATGGTGTAGGATTGAGCTGCTAGTAAACCAGTTTTACTATTTCCAGACCCCTCAGTTCCACTTCTGAAATGCAGTTTACTAGAATATTAGCATTTTAAAACAGTCTTTATATTTTTAAAATTAGACTACTTGTCACACAGGGACACAGGTGGCGCTGTGGGTTAAACCACAGAGCCTAGGACTTGCCGATCAGAAGGTCAGCGATTTGAATCCCCGCGACGGGGTGAGCTCCCGTTGCTCGGTCCCTGCTCCTTCCAACCTAGCAGTTCAAAAGCACATCAAAGTGCAAGTAGATAAATAGGTACCACTCCAGCGGGAAGGTAAACGGCGTTTCCGTGCACTGCTCTGGTTCGCCAGAAGCGGCTTAGTCATGCTGGCCACATGACCTGGAAGCTGTACGCCAGCTCCCTCAGCCAATAAAGCGAGATGAGCGCTGCAGCCCCAGAGTCGGCCATGCCTGGACCTAATGGTCAGGGGTCCCTTTACCTTTACTGGTCACACAGCTTGGCAATGGCTGCTGGATAAACTCCCCCCTCTCAAAAAAACCTTGCTGTAATAGGGTATCAGAAAAATAGTGGATAATATCCTCAACTTTTCCATGGTCGCAGCGCAGAGCCATAAGTTAAATAGAATATTGTGGTTATCTTCCAGCTAAAATGGTAGAGGATAACTGAAATCGAAGAAGGATTTCTCAGGATTCATTTGTTAATGTCAAACAGTTGTCAAATACATGAGCCTGCGGGATAGCTCAACTGAGCATGAGACTCGTAATCTCAGGGCTGAGAGTTTGAGCACCACATTGGGCAAAAAAGATTCCTGCATTGCTGGGGGTTGGGCTAGATGACCCTCATGGTCCCTTCCAACTCTACAACTCTTTGATTCTATATCAAGGGACATTTAGCCAGAAAAGACACATCACGTTGACTCTCAGCCTATTTTCTACATACTGGCTATTCACACATTAAGTGGCTCAGCCAGTGTTTCTCAAACTTGGGTCTCCAGCTGTTGTTAGACTACGATTCCCATCATCCCTAGCTAGCAGGACCAGTGGTCAGGAATGATGGAAGTTTTTATTTTATTATTTTATTTATTGAATTTATATATCACCCTGAGGACGCGGGTGGCACTGTGGGTTAAACCACAGAGCCTAGGACTTGCCGATCAGAAGGTTGGTGGTTCAAATCCCCGTGACAAGGTGAGCTCCCGTTGCTCGGTCCCTGCTCCTGCCCACCTAGCAGTTCAAAAGCACGTTAAAGTGCAAGTAGATAAATAGGTACCGCTCCAGCGGGAAGGTAAACAATGTTTCCGTGCACTGCTCTGGTTCGCCAGAAGCGGCTTAGTCATGCTGGCCACATGACCCGGAAGCTGTACGCCGGCTCCCTCGGCCAGTAAAGCGAGATGAGTGCCGCAACCCCAGAGTCGGCCACAACTGGACCTAATGGTCAGGGGTCCCTTTACCTTTACTATATATCACCCTATACCTGCAGGTCTCAGTGCAGTTCACAGGATATAATCAGAATATGAAATCCCAAAATACATAATCAAAATACAAACAACAACAACAACCCAATAACCCACCCACCCCCCAACAACAGCTGGGGACCCACGTTTGAGAAACTGTAGCTGCAAGTGGGCTCAGAAGGGCGAGGGAAAGCTGGTGCTAACTCAGCCACAAATCTAATTTAGGGAGGAGTGCATTACTGTAGACCAGGCATCTCCAAACTCGGCCCTCCAGCTGTTTTGGGACTACAATTCCCATCATCCCTGACCACTGGTCCTGTTAGCTAGGGGTGATAGGAGTTGTAGTCCCAAAAAAGCTGGAGGGCCAAGTTTGGGGATGCCTGGTATAGACAGTACAGCACACCCTTCACATGATTTAATGCAGTGCAGGCATTACAGTGGTACCTCGGGTTACAGACGCTTCAGGTTACAGACTCCGCTAACCCAGAAATATTACCTCAGGTTAAGAGCTTTGCTTCAGGATGAGAACAGAAATCGTGCTTGGGTGGCGCGGCAACAGCATGAGGCCCCATTAGCTAAAGTGGTGCTTCAGGTTAAGAACGGACCTCCGGAACGAATTAAGTACTTAACCCAAGGTACCACTGTATAATACTCTCATTCCCATCTTACATGGGCCTTAGATTTTCTTGAAACACTGGCTAACTCTGTGCATTTTGAGTTTCTGTGAAAGAGGCTTCAGCTAGAATGAGGTACAGTCAGTACATGGTCCATACGTGATGCAGCTCTGAGCTAAGGTCAGTGCAAGGAGTGCAAAATAAATTGGGTGATATTCAACTAAGCCGCATTCAGAAGTCATGGGACTTAAGTTACTTTCTCATGCTACTTTATGACTAATATTGGATATCACTCATTTATTCTAAAGCAGCTGTTGTGCCTCATGGATACAAAAAACAAACAAACCCTATGGCATTTAATAAGTTTAATGCAAACACGAACCCATCCTTATAGTTTGTAGAGGAAGCGGGGGGGGGGGGGAGAGAGAGAGAGAGAGACAGACTCTGTGGCTTCCTAATCCAGTATGCTTTCGTTCTGGCTTGGACTATAGACAAAAGAAATACAATTCTGACATCTAGTGTCTTATGTGGCTCATAGCAATAATGAGATCAGTCCACTTTTCTTTCTATTTGTAAGGAACTCTCTAGGTTTGGTTCATACACACATACTCATCACTTTCAATGTCTTGCATGTGTGTAAAGACTGTCACATATCTAATACATCCACTTCGGTGGAGTAAGTTAACACACTGGGCTGCAAGCCATCAGGTTTAGACAGCTCCAGTCATGTCTGCATATGCACAGATCAGCTCTTTAACCCATAATAAAAACTAGCTTATTCAATAGTTTTCTTTTTACAAAGCTCCAGAATTCTTGCACCAATGTACCAATTATTCTAATAGGGCAAGATTTTTATGTTAGGATAAATGTTGCAATAAAGTTTAATCTCCCAGAATGAAGTACTTAACCCTGAAAGGATAATATTCATAACTTGCTATTAGGTTAAACAGCTTCTGATTTACAGGCAAGAAAATTACACCCCGCTCTAATCTATTGCGCAAAATAACTGCTTTGGATTCTGGCAGGGATGAGATTTGCATCCAGCCGTAGCCTCTCTTTTCATTGCTGTCAGCTCTAAGAATATATGAGAAAGAGATGAGAAAAGTGATCATGGACAGGTGCGATGTGCTTCTTCTAGCTGACCTGGCCACTGTGATCCACGCGATGGTCACCTCCAGGCTTGATTATTGTAACTCACTCTACGTGGGGCTGCCCTTGAGACTGACCCAGAAACTCCAGCGGGTGCAGAATGCCACGGCAAGACTCCTTACAGGGTCCTTGCCGCAGGACCACATTCACCCGGTGCTATACCAGCTGCACTGGCTCCCAGTGGAGTAGAGGATCCGGTTTAAGGTGCTTTTAAGCCCTATACGGCCCAGGACCCTCGTATCTACAGGACCGCCTCTCCTGGTATGTCCCACGGAGGACCTTACGGTCTTCAAATAAAAACATCTTGGAAATCCCAGGCCACAGGGAGGTTAGGCTGGCCTCGACCAGAGCCCGGGCTTTTTCGGCCGTGGCCCCGATCTGGTGGAATGCTCTGTCACAAGAGACTAGGGCCCTGCGGGACTTGACATCTTTCCACAGGGCCTGCAAAACGGAGCTGTTCCACCAGGCCTTTGGCCAAGGCACAGTCTGACCCCCTCTCTCCTTCTGTAATCCTCATAGAACTCTACCCAATGGTTGCCATTAATTTGATTCTGAATTGATTTTAAAATGTATTTTAATTAATTGACTGTGTGATTTTGTGTACGCTGTGCTATTTTTACTTGTTGTTAGCCGCTCTGAGCTTGGCTTTGGCCGGGGAGGGTGGGATATAAATAAAAAATTATTATAATTATTATTATTCTACCTGTCCACGAGGGCTTAGGTCCAGGAGCGCTTCCAACCTTTGTCTTGGGACCACAAGGATCATTGGGTCAAGCAGGAATCAAACTCACAACTCTGAGATGTTTGTCTCATGCTGTACCGACTGAGCTATGCATGCTGGAACCCAGGCAGATTGGAGCCCCAGCATCTATTTTTCTAAGAACTGACCACTGGGTTCTCTTGTTAAATATACTAAACTTGGTTAGGAAATTGATATGCCATGGGGTTAATGTCAGAAGCAGAGCAGTTTGCCAAATACGAACAAGCATACCACTCAAGTCCACAGTACCTGTGCCACCACTAGGGACACAGCTGAAAGTCTGTGGGCTGCATCCAACTAAGTGATGCTGAAGAGAAGACCCATTGGAATGAATGGACCTAAGTTCATTATTTAACTTGTGGCTGTGGCTCTGATCTGGTGGAACGCTCTGTCACAAGAGACTAGGGCCCTGCGGGACTTGACATCTTTCCGCAGGGCCTGCAAAACAGAGCTGTTCCACCAGTCCTTTGGCCAAGGCACAGCCTGACTCCCTCCTTTGGCAATCCTCACAGAACTCTAGCCCAATGGTTGCCATTAATCTGATTGGAATTAATTTTATAATGAAATGATTTTAGAATGTTTTATCATTTTACCGTTGCTAGCCGCTCTCAGCCCGGCTTTGGCTGGGGAGGGTGGGATATAAATAAAATTTATTACTATTATTATTATTATTATTTAGTTAGGTGTGTTAATTCCAGTGGGTCTCCTCTGAGCAGGACTACTGTTGCATGCAACCCTATGTCTCTTTGAGTTTTTCTCTTAGTTCCCTGGGGGTGCAGTTGCTGCCAAAAATGCGTATCCTGAATTGGGGGCATCCCTTCTGACAAGTTGTAGCTGTTTGGGGATGCACACATAGAATAATAGAGTTGAAAGGGCCCCTTGGATCATCTAGTCCCAACGCCTTGCAATGCAGCTGTCCCTTATAGGGATCAAACCTGCAACCTTGGTGCTATTAG
This sequence comes from Podarcis filfolensis, assembly GCF_964270895.1. Classification (NCBI taxonomy): domain Eukaryota; kingdom Metazoa; phylum Chordata; class Lepidosauria; order Squamata; family Lacertidae; genus Podarcis; species Podarcis filfolensis. The sequence continues at coordinate 25,126,000 of NC_139603.1, forward strand.
CACCACACTCTAACCAACTGAGCTATCCAGCTGGGGTAAACACAGCATGCTCTTTGGCAGGGGTCAGCAACCTTTTTCAGCCGTGGGCCGGTCCACTGTCCCTCAGACCATGTGGTGGGCTGGACTATATTTTTTTTTGGGAGGGGGGAATGAACGAATTCCTTTTCCCCGCAAATAACCCAGAGATGCATTTTAAATAAGAGCACATATTCTACTCATGTAAAAACACCAGGCAGGCCCCACAAATAACCCAGAGATGCATTTTAAATAAAAGGACACATTCTACTTGCTGATTCCCAGCCGTCCGTGGGCCGGATTGAGAAGGCGATTGGGCTGCATCCGGCCCACGGTCTTAGTTTGCCTACCCCTGCTCTTTGGCAATGACTAGATGCTTCAGTCTTTCTCCAAGTAAATTATCTCAGTCAAGCTGTTGGGGAAGGTGGAGGGGCTCATGGCATTATGGTGATTTCAGCTCTAGAAGCGATACAGCTAAATCACAGGGTAGACACATGCACACCAGTGGAGGAATGTTCAGGAGCAGTTCCACCCCGCTGGAAAGCTTAGCAGAGCATTTCCTCCATATTTGCTGCCATTCATAGTGTCAACACGAGGTGGCAGTGGGCTTGTATCTGGATGGAGGCAGCAGTTTCCTAGCCTTGCAAGAGTAAGATGCCTAGCAAAGATATTTATTATACACAAGCCTGTTTAATAAATATTATAAGCTGCTTACTTGGTAAATGAATATTATAAGCTACATAATTGGAAAAAATCTCTTAACCCCTGTACAGTCATATAATTATAATTTATATTCAGATGCAATCAGTAGAATTTTTAAAAAACTGTATATGACAAATCATGTCTGTAATAATAGTAGTAGTAGTAGTAGTAGTAGTAGTAGTAGTAGTAGTAGTACAGTGGTACCTCTGGTTGCATCACCTTGCCAACAAAGGTCCATATAGTTAAAGCTATGGTTTTCCCAGTAGTGATGTATGGAAGTGAGAGCTGGACCATAAAGAAGGCTGATCGCCAAAGAATTGGTGCTTTTGAATTATGGTGCTGGAGGAGACTCTTGAGAGTCCCATGGACTGCAAGAAGATCAAACCTATCCATTCTGAAGGAAATCAGCCCTGAGTGCTCACTGGAAGGACAGATCCTGAAGTTGAGGCTCCAATACTTTGGCCACCTCATGAGAAGAGAAGACTCCCTGGAAAAGACCCTGATGTTGGGAAGGATGGAGGGCACAAGGAGAAGGGGACGACAGAGGACGAGATGGTTGGATAGTGTTCTCGAAGCTACCAGTATGAGTTTGACCAAACTGCAGGAGGCAGTGGAAGACAGGAGTGCCTGGCGTGCTCTGGTCCATGGGGTCACGAAGAGTCGGACATGACTAAACGACTAAACAACAACAACAACCCCTGATTCCAAACGGGATCCGTTCCAGAGGCCCGTTTGCAACATGAAAAGAGTGCAACCTGCAGTGGCGCATCTGCGCACGGGTGGGTTACGATTCGCCACTTCTGTGCATATGCGTGATGTCATTTTGCGCGTCTGCGCATGCGGCGAAACCCGGAAGTAACCCTTTCCGGTACTTCTGGGTCACCGTGGAACGTAACCTGAAAGAATGTAACATGAAGTGGACGTAACATGAGGTACGACTGTATTACCAGACATCTTGAACAGTATAATGAAGGTGTCTGCCTAATCTTAACACCACCAGCTGCCTCTCTTAAAAGTTGTTTCAAATGGGTTTCATAGGTTGAACACCCTGATCTTACAGCAGAGATAGGGAACCTCTGGCTCTGCAGATGTTGCAGGACCACAACTGGCAATTGGCCATGCTGGCTGGGGCTGCTGGGAGCTGAAGTCCAGCAACATCTGCTCCCCTATCCCTGCCGTAATAGTAAAGGGCCATCTGGTCAATTTGCACCTGGCTATTGGCCACTTGCAACCAAAGGAAGATGCCCGGGCACCAGGATGTTGCCTGACATCTCCACCATCTGGAGGTATGTGCCTGGGGATCCTTGGATCTTGACTGTTTTCACACATTAGAAACACATCCTGTAGAATTCTGTCCATTATATTTTGTCTGCACAATCACAAGGAATTTCAGGAACCAAAAAGTAATACAGAGGAAAAAAAGACGTTTGAGCCATCTGTCCCTAAAATGTCAAACAGGCATTCCATTTTGGCAGCTACAACCCTGGTTTAAGGAGCTATGTGGCACCTAACTCATATATCTGAGTTTCTAACATTGTTTCAGAGGTAAAGGTAAAGGACCCCTGGACAGTTAAGTCCAGTCAAAGGCAACTATGGGGTTGCGGCGCTCATCTCGCTTTCAAGCCGAGGGAGTCAGTGTTTGTCCACAGACAGTTTTTTTGGTCATGTGGCCAGCATAACTTAACCGCTTCTGGTGCAATGGTACACCGTGATAGAAACCAGAGCGCATGGAAATGCCATCTACATTATTGTTTCAGAATAACGTACTAACAAACAAAAACGTGTTTCCTTCTCCTGTAAAAAATTCCAAGTGCTGCTTCTATAGTATACAGTGGTACCTCTAGATACAAACGGGATCCGTTCCGGAGCCCTGTTCGCATCTAGAGGTAAACGTAACTAGCGACGGATTTCGCCGCGTCTCCGCATGCACGTGAGGTCATTTTGAGCGTCTGCACATGCGCAAGCGACGAAACCCAGAAGTAACGTGCTCCATTACTTCCGTGTTGCTGAGGAGTGCAACTCGAACACACTCAACTTGAAGCGTATTTAACCCGAGGTATGACTGTACAGTGTTTACTTCTGATAGCTAGGCACAGACACAACTGTTAAAGTCATAATTCTTCTCTTATTATATGATGGCAACTTGGTCTTTTTTATAAAAAAAAAACCCAGCTAAATATACGGATTAGATTCTGAAAGCAGTGTTCATTTTCTTCTACCAGGTGGCTACAATTGTGAATATTACCATTTCATGAGGGTTTACATATATATTTGGCCTGCTTCTACTTTGACTTTCTCTGTATGATCTATTTTCTTAAAATTTGCACATTTGCCAATCAGTGGAGCAGCTTTCACCTTTGGAAACTGGTCATCCACTTCAATGCGCTTATATCTGCGAGGGCAGAATTAATAGTACACTTATCACAGCTTGTTGCTCATCCCCATGTAAAATTCAGTCTGTGATTTGGGACAGGAGAACACTGTTAACTGCTGGAGGAGAAAAATATGAAAGAGATTTGGAATGAAAAGTGCCTCATCCTTTGTCATAGTAGGAGGACTCCTAAATGATAGGAGTTAAGTGTCATGCAGATAGTGCCAATATATGCTTTAGTCACCAGTTGGCACTGAACTTACTTGTATCCGGATGGAGCCCGTCATTTCTGGTTACTTCCTTCTTTCCAAGAGACAATAAAGTTGTTGGCTAGCTTCCTGACCAGTTTAAATGATAATGGCTATTGGCTTCAACATCTCTGAGTGAATTGACTTTAGTGAAGTCAAGGAGCATCATGGTCAGTATTAGTTGACCTGAATGCATCACCCAATTGCTTCTGTACGCACACCCAATGCAGCATGGATATGAATCTTCAGCCAACCATGGAGTTAAGGCCAGTTCACACACCAGCCTGGTTTGCAGATTTTACATGAAGTAGGGCATGGAAGAATGCCTTGGGCTTCAACATTTCTCCTTGTCATCTAGGAGTCATGTAGTATTCAAGGCTGTGTGTATTCCTGGGGTGTGGGACCCCAGTCCTTTATGCCTTACTGTTTGGTACCATGAGAGCTCAACAGCCCTTGAGAGCTTTGGCCTGACTAAAATGTGACTTTGAACTCTAATAATGTCATACATCTGATGGGGAGATGTATGGGGCGTTTTGTAGAAATTTCCCAAAGGTTTTCATGGCTGGAATGTAACCTACTGTACAAAGGCAAGAGCCACCTCCATTGCTTTGTCCTCTTTTGCATCTGGCCTAATCAGCTACCGGAAGGTTGTCCACAAGGGAATGTGTCCCTCAGCCTTAAAATTTTTTGACTTTCACATAACCTGTCATTAGCAGGGGCAGATGAGTGATTGATAGATGTGAGTTGCGCACATGCATGGATGGATGACCTTCATGTAACAGGTCTACATAAGCCAAAGGCTTTGCTCCCCTACTGCTCTAGAGTAAGACTTTGTTTGCATTCCTGGTGCCTGTATGAATCGACCCTCTTTCTCTCCCTTGCTTAGCTAGCTGATTCTGACTCTTCATGATGGCACGAAGTTGATGAAGATCTTCTCTGATTTTCCAGGTTGTGTAGTATCAAATCAGATCTACTTCCTTTCTACATCTACTGGTCTTGTTTTTCTTCAATGGTCAACCAGAGCCTCTTGGGAAGCCCACAAGAGCAATAGTCTTCAGGCATGCCTACTTCTGAAATCATATACAGCTCTCGTGATTAGTAGTTGTTGATAGCATTCAATAATTGGCTTGGCTTTGGGTTTTGTTTTGTTTTTTAAGTCCTCTGGAATCTCTTTACAGCAAAGGGAAGAAAAACTCATTTCCAACTGGGGTGGGGATGGATGGCTTCCTAGCCAAGTTTTATTCCTTGGCCACCGAGATACAGCCTCTGTGTTTAAAACAGCACCAGCTGAATGGCCGATGTGGCTGTTGAGCCTATTAATCCTACTCTGGAGGCTATAACAGCTGGGGATTATTTAAACAAAACAGTTCACATGCATGAAAGAAAAATTAGGGAAGAGACACTCTAGAGTAAACAAAAACTATATCACCCCCCACCCACCAAGCTCCTCTGTGACACAGAAAAAGTGGGTCACAGACAACCCTCCCCCCACTCCCCCCAGACCCTGTCAGAGTGATTTGAACTTCTATTGAAAACATCACAATAGGAAAGTTGGTTCCCATGTTCACTAAGCAAAACTGGATTGTTTCTCGGACAAAAGCACCAGATGATTTTTGCACGTTAATGCAGCAGCGCTGATCTGACTGCAGTGAGCAGGGGTGATCCAAGATGACGGTTTAATAGTTCACTTTGAATTTAATGGCAAGCTGCAGCTTCTGTTTGCTTTCCCTTTTCAGTTTCACACTAAGGTTAACCTTGCGGGATGACTTAATATCCCAAGCACTTGAGCCGAACAATGGGATTTTGCACAATGGGGAGCGAGGTATTGTCCACTTCTGTTACTTTTGCCAAAACTCCACCAAAAAAATAATAATTCTGCCTTCTTACTCAACTGCTTCGGGGTGCAATAGTCGCGGGAAAATCTTATACATGCAGGTTTATGATATTTATTTAGGCAATTTGTGTACCAATCATGGAATCGTAGAACTGGAAGGGACCCCATGGGTCATCTGGTCCGATTCCCTGTAATGCAGGAATCTCAGCTAAAGCATCCATGACAAATGGCCATCCAACCTCTGCTTAAAAACCTCCAAGGGAGGAAGAAGAAGAGGAGTTTGGATTTGATATCCCGCTTTATCACTATCCAAAGGAGTCTCAAAGCGCCTAACATTCTCCTTTCCCTTCCTCCCCCACAACAAACACTCTGTGAGGTGAGTGAGGCTGAGAGACTTCGGAGAAGTGTGACTAGCTCAAGGTCACCCAGCAGCTGCATGTGGAGGAGCGGAGACGCAAACCCGGTTCACCAGATTACAAGTCTACCACTCTTAACCACTACACCACACTGGCTCTCATAACCTCCCAAGGGAGACCGTTTCACTCAGTTACAATAATCTCCAAGAGGTGTGCAAAAAACTCAATGCAATGGAATTAAAAAATAAATAAAATCAGTTAAAATTATGCCCCCTGGAATAAAAAAAAATGAAACATCTTTAGCAGGTGCTAGAAGTTCAACAGAGAAGGACTGTCTGATCTCAGTGGGAAGGTAGTTCCAAGAAAATGAGGCCTACAAGGCTGAACACACGAGCTCTGCATCCGATCCATGGAGGACCACTAACAGTGACTCCCTCTAATTCATCAGTGATCAGCCAGGGATATAAGGAATCAACCCCTTGAGGTATCCTGGACCCAAGTTGTTAAGGGCCTTACAAATAAATGCAATAACCTAGAACTTGGCCTGGTAGCATATTGGCAACAAGTGCAAGTTTTTAAGCACTGGGGTTATGTGCTGGTGATAGTCTGTCCTCATCAATAGTCTAGCTGCAGTGTTTTGTACCATATGGAGCCTCTGGCTTTTGAGGGTAGCCTCGCATGGAACACATTGCCATAATCAAGTCTTGAGACGACCAATGCATGATCTCAGTCCATGATCTGCTAGCTGTGTGCATTGACCGCCATGCAAAGGATCCAGCTCTTGATATTCCACTCCAACTCTTGACACTGGTGATGCTATGCAAAGAAATTGACTTGTGGAAGATTTTCACGGGCTTCCCCCACAGCTCCCAGGCACTGCACCAGTGAGTTTTTTGTTGCTAGGTCTCTGATGTACCTACACACAGTTTTTAACCAAGAAAGCTCAAAAAAACCCAACACTCTTAGCATCCAAGTATGACACTTCTTCCTGATTGGTTGGTAATATTCAAGGTAGAACCCTGAGCTGGGATTTCAGGATTGGATCCAGAGTTAATCATGCTTAGAATCAAGTAGACCCATTGGTTTCAGGTGGTCTACTAGGTGGTCTGGATCCAACGTTCAGTGGGCAACAGCAGCACTGCATGAATTTCTGAACTGGATCTTGTTTGGTTCAGTTGTGTATCCCACACTGTGTTCTCCCATATTTCAGATACTGCAAGACCGTATTTGAGTTATGTTCTCCCCTGGCCATTGAATTCTCTAATTGCACATTGTGTATATCCACAGATCTCTTAAAGTTAGCTTTCAAGGCACGCACAATTTTTCCCCTAAGTCTTGTATGAAGCCTTCCTGATCCATAGGTAGGATGCGGGCTCACATCTCCTTGATGTGTTATCAGTACATATGCAGGGATATTTCAATATAAGATATTCATTTCCATGTGCACAGCTGAGACTGTACAATCCCAGGCAGGACTTGGCTCCATGGAGCTGGGCACGTTGCAATGTCTTGACCATATCTCTCAATTCTTCCAGATGGAGATACAGAGAAATTGAACTGCAGCATATGTTTAGAGCCTTTCTAACAAATCTAACATTTTATGATGCCGAAAGAAAGATAATAGTACAGCTGTTGATTATTTGTTGCATCTTTTGGATGAGAGCCAGCTACATTCTTCCAAGGAAGCATTTCTATTTGATAAACAAGTATATTTATGAAGCACTGAAACTGCAGTATGTTGTCAGACTTGGAAGGCTCCATTCCCCCCTCCCCCCCCCCAGAAAGTGGAGCCACAGCTAAACTTTCATCCAAATTGAATGTATATGACTTTCCCATGCCTGAATACTTGTGGGAAGCCCTGTACATCAACAGATAGATAACAACGTGTGAAGGGTTAAGCCGTTTGCTAACTGCTGGGACCTAGGATCTTAACAAGTCGGATTTGTTGAGAGTAACCTTGCTCTCCCATTTTCCAGTAAAACCACATTTAACAAATCCATCTGGGTTCAGAAAGACATCAAAATCCTTGTAAACTGGGCAAGGGGAGGAAATGTGCAGAGATAACCCCTACTGCTTGTTGAAGCTCACCAGCAGAATGACAGCTCCTATCTTGCCGTTAAAGTTTATCGCTAGCAATTTCTGCCCTTGGCAAATGCATTATCTCAAATAATCAAATTAGCGCATGCAGAAAATGGGTTTCTGACAGAATGCTATTTCTTAATAATAATGTGTGGACCCAAACACGCAGATGTATAGACATAGAAAATATATTTGCAATTAGCTTCTGTCTCGGAAGTTGGACGAGACCTTTTTTGATTCACCAGAGGCTGGCAGCCAACTCGGTTATCTAATTGGATGGAAAACTCCTGCTTTCTTCAATTTGGACGACGTCTGCTTTTGCACAAACTCATTAAATGCAGCTGCGCTTAAATATATAACAGCAGCCGCAGTGAAAAAACCCCAAAACCCAACAGTCTGAAGTTAATAACTGGTCTGTCTTCTTCTCTCTGATCTTTCAGACCTCTTTGATTATGGTTGAAACGTGCCCAACTTTTGTTGAGGTTTTTTTCTCTCCTCTCCTTGGCAATCCACCATCTTTCCCCTCCTTCCTTGCAAGCTGTCCTGTTTACTGTCAAGCTACAGAGCTTTTTATTCCACGCCACCACCCCTACGCCTAGCTAAAGTGCACAGCACCTTTTTTGGAAAAAGATAAATTCCAATCAGTTAGCTGCATCTCTAATGACCTAAGCAGGCTTGAATGCTTTTTGTCCTCGTAAACATTTGGGAAGGACTGAGTGCAAAGGGGGTTTGTTTGCTTGTTTTAAATGATGGGTTTTGCGACTTTTGACCAGGGAGGCAAGTGGGTGGTCATACCCAAATCTGTGCCAGGAGGGTGAGAAGGAACTGGAAGAAGAGGGAGTGGAAATCCAATGACTGGCAGGTACTACTGTGTTGGCCAGGCCTCCATACCCTCCACCACCCCAAGGATCAAAATTGGTCATTTTTTTGGGTCTCAAGCTCTCATGGGAGCCAGCTGACACATGTAAGAGTATGAGACCAAAGAATAAGGTATTTTGGTCTGGTGCAAGCCAGCTGATTCTCTCGAGAGTGCTGGACCAAAAACCAGGACATTCCAGGATCCAATCAGAAGCCAGGATGGCTTTTGTAATTCTGGGATGTTCCACTCAAACTGGGATGGTTGAGCTGTATGGGCCTGGGCAATGCCAATCACCTAATATTTACACCAAGCCTGGTCAATCCAGAGGTTTTATATTGGGTACCAGCTGCAGGGTCCGATGTTGTGCAGCCCAATTCCTTGACGTAAGCCCTTCAACTTTGCTTGCAACTCATTCCTTTAGCCCCCGCCAGACATTTTGCAACTCATAAGTCTTGCACTGGAAATGCTGGCAAATACAAGTACAAATCTATACCTAAGTGTTGTTGTTTACACGTTGTTGTTGTTGTTGTTTCCTGCCTTTTCCCATAACAGGGACTCATTTTTAAGGATCAGCAAGCTGAGAAGGGGACGTGGGTGGCGCTGTGGGTTAAACCACAGAGCCTAGGACTTGCTGATCAGAAGGTCGCCGGTTCGAATCCCCGCGATGGGGTGAGCTCCCGTTGCTCAGTCCCTGCTCCTGCCAACCTAGCAGTTCGAAAGCATGTCAAAGTGCAAGTAGATAAATAGATACCGCTCAGGCGGGAAGGTAAATGGTGTTTCTGTGCACTGCTCTGGTTCGCCAGAAGCGGCTTAGTCATGCTGGCCACATGACCCGTAAGCTGTACACTGGCTCCCTCGGCCAGTAAAGCGAGATAAGCACCGCAACCCTAGAGTCAGTCATGACTGGACCTAATAGTCAGGAGTCCCTTTACCTTTACTTTAAGCTGAGAAGGCTGAGGTCTTGGCCTTGGGTCAGGCAAGCCAGCTTTCAAACTTCTTGTTGATATTGTTAAGCAGTTGTGAGTCTAAGGGCTCACTGACACTTCCCTCTTCCTACTGTTTCCCCCAATGGGGAAACCCAGTCTTTGCTGAATTGCAGCAAACATCAATTGGTTTTCTGCAGATTGATTTTTGATTCAGCAGGAAAGACCGGGTTTTCCTAGGGAAAACTGTGGGACAAGCCAAAAACCTTTCAGACCCATGCTTTCTAGGCATGGGAAAAGCAGAAGTGTGAACAAGTCCTAACCCCTTTGCACATTGTGGTGTTAGTTGTATAAACACAAGGGCCAATAGGTGGCACCGTGCAGGGAGGTTAGAGGAAGCAAATAGGAAAATAAAATTAGCTGTGTTTCACTTCTCCCAACATAACGCCTTGTGCACAATCCCCTTGCTGATCTACCCTAAAACAGTAAAGACGCCTGCTTCGTGGGAGAAAAGCAATGACAAACCTAGACAGCATCTTAAAAAGCAGAGACATCACCTTATCAACAAAGGTCCATATAGTTAAAGCTATGGTTTTCCCAGTAGTGATGTATGGAAGTGAGAGCTGGACCATAAAGAAGGCTGATTGCCAAAGAATCGATGCTTTTGAATTATGGTGCTGGAGGAGACTCTTGAGAGTCTATGGACTGCAAGAAGATCAAACCTATCAATTCTGAAGGAAATCAGCCCCGAGTGCTCACTGGAAGGACAGATCCTGAAGCTGAGGCTCTAATACTTTGGCCACCTCATGAGAAGAGAAGACTCCCTAGAAAAGACCCTGATGTTGGGAAAGATTGAGGGCACAAGGAGATGGGGGCGACAGAGGACGAGGTGGTTGGACAGTGTTCTTGAAGCTCCCAACATGAGTTTGACCAAGCTGTGGGAGGCAATGGAAGACAGGAATGCCTGGCATGCTCTGGTCCATGGAGTCATGAAGAGTTGGACACGACTAAACGACAACAACAAATCCCAATCTACCTCCTTAGAGGGTAGGACTGGATGATCCTTGGGATCCCTTCCAACTCTGTGATTTTATGATTTTCCTCCCTCCAGCCCCGTTTGCCTTAATATTTTTTGTGTAGCTTGAAACAATTCTGGGGTGGAGTTGTTTTTTTTTGGAGAGCGGTGGAATCCACCAACAGGTTGGCCCAGTAAAAGGTATCACCTCAACCTGATTTCTGTTGCAGAGTTGTTCTCTTGTTAAAGAAACTGGCCTTTTGACCTAAACACAAATGTGGCGTCTGCAACTCCAGTATAATTGGCAGTGATGACTCCCAGCTCCAGTTAAATACCAGATTTGGTGCAAGAGACATGAGTCTGAGAAATTGTACTGCATTTGAAATTACATGTGTTTTCTGCATTTCCACCGGGAGGTTCTTCCAATAAAATAAAATAAAAACAAGAAAAGCACCGAATCTTGGTCTGATCATACAGGCGTGTCAGCACAGAATGCCACTGACTGGGTAGTTTCTCTTATGCCATCCTAGAAAATGGGATGCTGTGTAGGCCTAACTGCAATGTTTTATTTTTAATTCATTAATAAATTGTATCTCCCCTTTTCATTAAATTCCTTGCTCTGGGTAGCTCACTCTCCTGCCCTCCCACCACAACTAAACAACTATTTTAAAACTTAAAGAAAAAAAGATGAAGATGAAATTAATCATCTTAATTAATTAAGGGACGCGGGTGTTGCTGTGGGTTAAACCACAGAGCCTAGGACTTGCCGATCAGAAGGTCAGCGGTTCGAATCCCCGCGACGATGGTCTGAGCTCCCGTTGCTCGGTCCTTGCTCCTGCCAACCTAGCAGTTCGAAAGCACGTCAAAGTGCAAGTAGATAAATAGGTACCTCTCCGGCGGGAAGGTAAAGGGCGTTTCCGTACGCTGCTCTGGTTTGCCAGAAGCGGCTTAGTCATGCTGGCCACATGACCCGGAAGCTGTACACCGGCTCCCTCGGCCAATAAAGCGAGATGAGCGCCGCAACCCCAGAGTCGGCCACGACCGGACCTAATGGTCAGGGTCCCTTTACCTTTATCTAATTATCAGATTAAATAGCAACCAAGTTAGAATCAGCCTCTGCTGGAAAATATAGCTGAGAGAGACTGAAGCATTATCAACTTGCAGAATTATCAAGTACCTCTAATGAAACCGTCGTATTCTAGCCAGACTACAAAACCACAGAGAGCACAAAACCTAGCTTGGCAGGTCATGGCCATCAGATGGGAATCATTCCATTTCAGCCCCAAAGTATCAGGTCTGGAGTAAAAGGTTAACAGAAGCAGGCCTCAGGACTAGGACCTAGACTTATGGGAGTTCCCTGTGAAGGTATAATCCAGCAATGTCTAGAGCTTAGCCAAACCCTCACATCCCTCAGTAGGGCCTGATGACTTGTCAAAGCCCAGAGACGGCCTGAGACATCTTGGCACATGAGATGAACCACAAAATGCCACCCCACCAGGGAAGAAGGGGTGAGCGAAGATCTACATCATGAACAAGTTGAGGAATAAAGATCTACTTTGGGATCTGCTGCCCCTCTTGATTCTGCCGCCTGAGGCGGTTGCCTCACTTTGCCTCATGAGTGGGCCTTCCTTGCCTGTCCTTCTGGTGAAATTGCAGAGAACTTTTACTCTGTCTTTCCCCTTGAATATTTCTTTGGAAGCAAACTGGCAAGAGTGGCATGTGTCCCAATTCAGACTCTGAAAAGTCTGCGTTGCCTCTCCTAGTTTTGACCCTGCTAAGGGTCCTCTTCAGAGACCTCTTCGGGGAGTTTGTGTCTCAGATTCCAAGTCCGGTGGATTTGGAGGCCATGATATCTATTGGGCAAATGGCCCCAGCTCAGAAGTAGTCCTATGCTTACTTACCTGGGAGTAAGTCCCATTGAACTCAGTGCGGTTCAGTGTCTGAGTAGGCATGTACATGGTTGCAGAAGCTGCTAGTACTTGAGTCACAGTGGTAGGCCAATCTTTGTAAAATGACTGTTGCTGATGTACAGTGGTACCTCTAGTTACGAACTTAATTTGTTCCGGAGGTCTGTTCTTAACCTGAAACTGTTCTTAACTAGAGGCGTGTTTTCGCTAGTGGGGCCTCCTGCTGCCACTGTGCCGCCGGCACACAATTTCCGTTCTCATCCTGGGGCAAAGTTCTCAACTTGAGGTAACTCTTCCAGGTTAGCGGAGTTTGTAACCTGAGGCATTTGTAACTCGAAGTTACCACTGTATTGTGGTTCCGGACCACCACAATAAAGCAAATGTCACAATAAAGTGAGTCACACAATATTATTATTTTTAAAATTCTGCAGGGAGCTCCTGTGACTCCCATATGGTCATGGTGCATATACAGAATGCAAACCGCTCACCCTGTGACTCTTTTACCTGCTGAGGGCATCCCCAGAGCCCAAACAAGCACTGGGATGGAAGTCTAAGAAGCTGGCATGTAAGCAGGAGTGGGCACAGAACCTGCATGCATACACAATTTGTTTTGTTTTGGTTCCCAGTGCATATAAAAGTTATGCTTACACTGTACTGTAGTGTATTAGGCCAGGTGAGAGGGGGGAAAACCCGGATCCATCCCTAGCCAGCTCCACTCCCCAACTGCCTGCAGTTGTACCTGCATCCTCATAAAGAGGTGCAATAAAGTGAGGTATGCCTGTACAGTTGTATCTTGGATCCTGAACGCCTTGGTACTCACTTGTTTTGGCTCCCGAATGCTGCAAAATTGGAAGTGATTGTGAACTTTCTTTTGGAACCTGAACGTCCGACGGGGCTTCCACGGCTTCTGATTGGCTGCAGTAGCTTCCTGCAGCCAATCAGAAGCTGCACTTTAGTTTCCGAATGTTTTGGAAGTCGAACGGACTTCTGGAACGGGTTCTGTTTGACTTCCAAGGTACGACTGTTTATCACCCTTAGTGCGGAGGGGCATATGTTCCAAATGCAACAAATGAATGGATACACTTGTAATGTAAATGTAATTTGGAATGTGCCAAACAACGAAATTGCTCTGTTTCAAGTAGCAGAGCTGCAGATCCGAAAACAAGGGAACATGTTTGAGCGACTTGGCCATAAGGCATATTTATAAAACAAGCAAGAGCACAAGACACTGACATTCAAGATGAAACCAGTTCTGCCCAAGGTTTATTTAAAGACAAAGAAAGATTCGAGAGCAAGGGGAAGGGAAGTCCTGTCAGGGAAAGCCCAGGTGAGAATTTGTATCTGAAGGAGGTGCTTGAACGTAATAACAGAAGAAGGGAATTGGATGCCCAGAGGAAGTAAATTCTGGTGCTAGGCAGCTGCAGCGGAAAAGGAATGTGCAGGAACAGGAAAGGTAATTTTAGATTTGTTTACTTAAAATACATGCCTATCCCCAAATTAGCTGAAAGCAGTGCACAAAAATAAAATAATGCAATTTTAAGATTGCAAAATCCCACAAATAGAACATAAAAAATAGCATCTGCTGCTAAAAGAGAAGGAGGAGGACTTAGGCAACTAAATACTAAGGGAGAAAAGAGGATCTTAGAGCCCTTCAGAAATCCTCATAAGAAGGGTAGTTTCTTAACCTCATCAGGTGATTCTGAATCTTTGGGGCCTTGACAAAAAAGGCCCTGCTTCCAATTGTCACCATCTTAACCAGGCTGTAAATTTAGGGCAGTGAAGCCTGCTTGATAGGACTGCCTCAACTGGTAGGCAAGCTCTTTTAGGGATAAGAGTCCCAGGCTATGAAAGTCCCAGACCACAAATGGCTTTAAAGGTTAAAACCACAGAACGAAGGTTTTGAGGAGGAACATCCTTCAAAGGTCAAGTGGCCAAGCAAGCAACATTTGCAGGGGTTTTATTCTGAGTCGTACATTGGGCGCAATCCAAAGTAACTGGAACTACTGCTTCAAAGTATAATCATATTTGCTGATAATCTGAACCTATGCATTGGAAACTAATGAGTATATCTCTCACCCAATAATCTAGAATAAATAAGCTTCCATGTACTGAATGCAGCAATGGGCTGTATAGTCTTCGAGGGGACGAGATAGATTAATTTTCTGCATAGACAACCTAATGCTTCATCCTGCAAAACCTCAGCAATTTGCCTTTTGTCCCTTGCCATTAAACTCAAGTAAGGTGACATGTGTTTCTGTAAAAACCATCCCATGCTGCAAAAGTCAGGTAGTTTGGTATTTTTTTTAAAAAAGCCAACACTGAAGAAGACTAGCTATCCTATCAACAACCTCTGGTTTTCTCCCTTTTTAATCCACAGGAATAAAATGTGCAAAATGTCTATTTTTGCCTTGTATAGTTCCTGTTTGATGGAGGGTGGTTAAAAAAAAGGGAACCATCTTCCCTTTTGTACTTATTTTCTATCCTCCTGTCATGAGCAGGAATCAAAACTGCTTTCAGCCATGACCCTGATGGGACATCCCACATGACAATCGGGGAGAGTTTTGGAAGTTTTTGTAGCTGATCTGTTCCTATGCAGCTCTCACTGCTAAGACTGCACAGAAATCATAAATAAGAGGATTAGAGAAGAGAACGTATCTGAGCACTGGGAAGTACAATCTCCAGCGGAGATCCCCGTGAAAAGCTCAGGAATGACCTGAATAGGTGGCAGCATCTAAGTCCAAAGGGTGGCACTGGGGGTTAAACCACAGAGCCTAGGGCTTGCCGGTCAGAAGGTCAGCAGTTCGAATCCCCGCGACGGGGTGAGCTCCCATTGCTCAGTCCCTGCTCCTGCCAACCCAGCAGTTCGAAAGCACATCAAAGTGCAAGTAGATAAATAGGTACCGTTCCAGCGGGAAAGTAAATGGCGTTTCCATGTGCTGCTCTGGTTTGCCAGAAGCGGCTTAGTCATGCTGGCCACATGACTTGGAAGCTGTACGCCAGCTCCCTCAGCCAGCAAAGCGAGATGAGCGCCACAACCCCAGAGTTGCCCGCGACTGGACCTAACAGTCAGGGGTCCTTTACCTTTATCTTTAGCAGGGAGGCTGAATGCTGCAGTAGTCGACTTGAGAAATAATAAAATTGTGTATTGAAAAGTTGGGAGTCTCTGTAAATAGAAAAGAGCAAACTCCTTGCTATATTGACAAGCTGAAAGTGGAAGGACTTTGCAACCAGATGGACATATTGGGGGAAAAGAAGAAGTAAACAGTTTCTCAATATTTTGATCTTGAGAACAACAACACACCCCCCAAACATGTTAAAGTGATTCTGTTGAGAGAGGCTGAGGAACATGAAAATCCAGAATATTGGTTTTGGCAGAGTTTTCAAGGGAAATAGGCAAACAATAGAAAGTTGGACAAGTGAAAAGAGAGGAAGATAAGAAATTGCAGTATTGTAAATCCTTAGCACAGGTGTGATATTAGAAGAAAATGAGTGGATAACAAAAGCAAAAGGGAGAACATCAATAATATTTCATAGTGAAGGATGAGCCAGTCACCATAAGGTTAATTCTTTTTTTCACACTGAAATTCCACTCTCTTTGGAAATATCTATGCAACTTACCTGGTGGTGTTCAAGTCCACATCGGAAATCTGCTTAGCTTAAGAGAATCATACACCCTCAAACATTGAACTGACTGGTGCAGCTGGCTTTGTCTACATTATTCCAGTCCTGAAAGAGGTTCGCCCTACCTGTTTGCATTTGGGGTGCTGTTTGATATTTACTTTCAAAGCCCTAATTGGCTTGTGAGCCAGCTTTGTTGGTTAAGGAGTTATCTGTCAGTTTCATCTGGTGCTTTTATTCTGGTTGTGTTTCATTGTACTGTTCATTTCTTCATGCTTGTACAACTGCTCAGAAATCTAGTACGATGAAGTGTGTTATGTAACTGTTTTAAACAAACGAATGACGGTGTGCCGGAGGCTACATGGGAAAAAAGACAGAGAATTCAGATGATTAAGGTTGCAAAACAAGTTCCATTATGGTGTTGTAACAAAATTATGTCAGATATACACCTTTCTCACGTCAAGCCATGTTTAAATGTTTAAAGTCTAAGAGCTTTTGCTAGGGAAGATGATGGGAGAAGCATTTGTGTTCTGTTAACAACTGAATTATACAATGGAAAGTGCATGGCGAATGGGTGGGGTTTTTTTTGGGGGGGAGAATGTTCTTTTGGAGAAATAACAGCTGTTTTTGTGAACACAGAAAACTGACGAGTAAAGAAAACCTGCCTTGTAAAATTCAAGGGCTTGGACAGGAGGAAGTCAGTAATGAGGAGAGGATGTTAAGAAGGGAGAAAAAGGCATCACCTGCTTTATCCATACATGTTGAGGGAATTCAAAAGTTTGGGCTCCAGATGTTGAGCAAAACCCCAATTTGCAGGAGTTTCCTGTCAGTTTCCACTAGTAACATTAATTTACAGCCACATGAGAGAGCACTTTGGTCCGTCGCCAGTTCTATCTTTGCATAACTGCAAATGGAAGGGAAGCTCTTGCAGGCAAGCAATCCCTTCCAGAGGAAGATTTGAGATTAGGAGATATCATCTGCCTGGTAGGATTAGTCAGCTCACACTGGCGGGAGCTGAAATGCAAAATTCTCCCTGCATCCAGCGAGTTTCCCATAAAATGGGGTTGACTTAGGGCTCCATATTAAAGGAGATGGATGGCAAGGGGGGACCAGTTTGAAGCAAGTGGCTTTCATATTGGGGAGAAATGGTGGCGCAGTGACAAGGACATATAGTTTGCATGCAGGTTTGATCCCTGGGGTCTCCTTAAAAGGCTCAGCAGGCAAGACTAGTAGATAGATGGACATTTTGCCCCAATATTTTAAGAAGAGGACTCTTTATAAGAGG
Organism: Podarcis filfolensis; assembly: GCF_964270895.1. Taxonomy (NCBI): domain Eukaryota; kingdom Metazoa; phylum Chordata; class Lepidosauria; order Squamata; family Lacertidae; genus Podarcis; species Podarcis filfolensis. Next base: position 25,143,212 of record NC_139603.1, read on the forward strand.
CTCCTGAAGGACCAGGTCAGGAATAGCTGGCAAGGTTTCCTGTAAGACAGATTGCCTCCTGCTATTACACTTCCTTGGCAGTGTGTAGCCACAAGGGAGTTTTCAAGGGCATTCTGGGGAGTATTTATGGAGGCACACTGTTCAATGAGAACTGACCAGGCAGTCTTTTTTTTCAAATTAATCAATTAATTGTTATATTGTTGTGCAATCATTATTACTATTATTTGGATGTCTCACCTACCCTAAGGCCCCAGGGTGGTTAAAAAGGTAAAGGGACCCCTGACCATTAGGTCCAGTCATGGCTGACTCTGGGGTTGTGGCGCTCATCTCTCTTTATTGGCCGAGGGAGCCGGCGTACAGCTTCTGGGTCATGTGGCCAGCATGACTAAGCCGCTTCCATGAGCAGCTCATGGAAATGCCATTTACCTTCCCGCTGGAGCGGTACCTATTTATCTACTTGCACTTTGATGTGCTTTCAAACTGCTAGGTTGGCAGGAACAGGGACTGAGCAACGGGAGCTCACCCCATTGCGGGGATTCGAACCGCCGACCTTCTGATCGGCAAGTCCTAGGCTCTGTGGTTAAACCCACACCGCCACCCGCGTCCCTCCAAGGCGGGTTACTACCATTTAAAAACACAATGGTAAAATCAGATAAAACTATAATCAGAAAAAGAGGGTGGGCCATAAATCTCTCTCTCTCCCTCAGGTGTCCATGGCTAGGGAAAAGAGATGTGTCTTTGGCATATAATGAAAGCTCCTCGTTCTGGAGGTCTGTTCTTGACCCGAAACAGTTCTTAACCTGAGGTACCACTTTAGCTAATGGGGCTCCCACTGCCGCCGCGCAATTTCTGTTTTCATCTTGAGGTAAAGTTCTTAACCCAAGGTACTACTTCTGGGTTAGCGGAGTCTGTAACCCAAAGTATTTGTAACCCGAGGTACCACTGTATAGAACAATGAAGGTGGCAGATGGGCCTCTGTGGAGAGAGAATTCCACAGCTTAAGGGCTGCCACAGAGAACGTCCTGTCCTGGGTTGCCAGCCCCCAAACTGTGCCCAAGAACTTTTTACAACATGGCAAGGTTTTCGAGGTGGCCATGCAAGTCTCCCTCCGACAGCTAAGTTGACATGGGAAAGGCTCCCTCAGAGTTTGAAAATCACTTTTCTGTGCTATTCAGAGCAGATCCTGATGACCAAAGGTTGAAATAATTCTGGGAATGCCACAAAAAAAAAAAAAATGCTTCCTCATGTAAAAGCTTTTACTGGGTTTAATTTTTTTTTTTTTACACTAGCCTGGTATTTTACACCAGCCTGATATTTTGTAAGAGGGCAGGTATATAAATACTTTTATAAATGAACAAATAGTCCCTGACATTGGGCCTTGCGTCAGGGCCCACCTGTGCTGATGCCTCCTCTGGGTCCTTCCTGGAACATATGTCTCAGATGGACACTGCGAGTGCTCCAGGATAATGTGGGAACTTAAGATGGTGGTTTGTAGCTACCAAGCAAGCTTATGTGTAGGGGGGTATCCCACTAACATAGGGCAAAGACCCACAAAGGGTGTCCCTCAAAACTGCAGCCAGCCCTCACTGGTGTCTAGCAATATTTATTGTGTGGAACTTTGCCACCACATAGTGAGTCTTCTTCATGTCTTGGCTGTACATTCCTAGTGACCTCTGGGGGTCATGAAAAAAACTCTGTTAATTAGCCTTAAAAGGAGATCTTGGATTTACGGTATCCTGGATATTCTAGCAAAGGAGATGGTTATCTGCCATTGTAACTCCCATAGAAAACTCTCCTCCTCCTACGCTTGTAATGTCCTAACATGCTATTTTTTTGCTCAGCCCGATTGTGTCGCATGGGTAGCTGCTGCAGTTATATTTAGGGATGTTGCTGGCCAGCAGGCAGTGGGTGCTTTCACACAGCAGCTTGTTGTGGACTTTGTGCTGCTTATGTCCAGAACTCTTTCAGTGTGTCCACACAAGATCATCAAAATGCCCACCTGTACTTTGTTTAATCTGGACTTTCTCTTACCATGCAAAATCTGATAAGTAAGCCTAACCAGTTGTACATTTGCAGTCACTCCTGGTATGGAATCTCTTGAGAACATTTTGGGGTTTTTTTGGAGGGGGCATTTGTCATCCATGTGGTGATGTTTCAAATGGGTGGCCTGTATGCTCCTCACATGAGATTTGCGCAAGGCCTGTAATCATAAAAAGAAATGTTTTGGGCTGCTTAGTGCTTTGAGTCATATATATGTGAATCATTCTTTCTCAGTCTTCTTTCCCAGCTTTCTCCAACTGATACTCAACTTCAGCTAAGGCACCCAGGGATGGAGGGGAGTGGATCAAATTAGGCTTGTGCCTCTTGCTGTTTTTCCAAGCTTCCACAAGAGTACTGATGGACAAATCTGTCCATTTTGGTTCTCAAAGTTTCCCATTTTTCCAGGCTTAAATTCAGTTCTCCACGTTTTTTTCAGCTACTTGATTCTGGTGAACTCCTCATTGAAAATTCATCAGCATTTGAAGTGCAAATGTATCCTAATAAACACATTTTTTCATATGTAGCTTTAACTAATGTACAGTACTTTTGCAAGCAATTTCCCCCAGTACATGTTATTTTCATTTAACATGTGCTCTTTTATGCACACTTACACCTAATATACGCACTTTTGCACATCATATTTGATTGGAGATGTGCAGATTTCAAAGGAAAGCTGTGTTTCGGGTTGCATATTGGTTTGAGAAGTGTGAATAGGTAGTTTCTGATTAAAATGCAAACAAACAAACAAAAATCAAATCTCTCTTCCAAGAGTCCCCTGCAAAGCCCACAATCAAGTGAGCGGTAGCACATCTGGTATGGGGGGAGGGGCATGTCATTCTCCTATTGGGGTAGTTTGTCCACCTTTGGTCCCCATCCTGCACTCAGCTCTCACCTGTGGCTCCTAGAAGTTGTCAGTATATGACAGTGGCCACACCCCAGTTTTGACTGGCCGGCTAAACCAGTTGAGGGTAGCTTATGGATCTCAAACCCTCAGTGAGTTAGGGACTTGCCCTGCATGTGAAGACAGGCTCTGGGGGGTTGAGCGATTGAGACCAGTAGCGGATCCAATGGTCAAGAAGGCGGTTTCTGCATGTGCTGTAGAGGGAAGCAAGGGGCAGATGGGGCTCCTCAACCTGGGAAGGTAGCCCATCTAGGAGGAGGAGGAGGAAGAGGCCAAGAGGGGGGTCTTTTTGTCTGGCAGCCCAGGACCTCTATACACACTGCCCAGGCTTGCACCCTAGGGAGGTCACTTTGGTGCTGTTATTGAAGTGGTTTGATTTCACCCCGGAGGGGCACTCCATTGTATCTTGAGACGGACAGATGCCAGCAGCTTGCCCCGTACAGTGGTACCTTGGGTTAAGAACTTAATTCATTCTGGAGGTCCGTTCTTAACCTGAAACTGTTCTTAACCTGAGGTACCACTTTAGCTAATGGGGCCTCCCACTGCCGCTGTGCCGCCACCGTGCTATTTCTGTTCTCATCCTGAAGCAAAGTTCTTAACCCGAGGTACTATTTCTGGGTTAGCAGAGTCTGCAACCTGAAGCGTCTGTAACCTGAAGCGTCTGTAACCCGAGGTACCACTGTATAAATAAGAAAACTGACCAAAGCAGAGTGCAATATTAGTGATGCAATATATTTTCCACAGGTTCAAAAAACATGTCTGATGGTATTGCCAAGTGGAAATGGATGTTTTGGCCTCGCTTTAATTATTAGGCCACGGTCTATGGAAACAGCACGTTAATTTTCCAGTACTCGGAATCAAACCAAAAGCCGACATCTCACAGTGTGCTTTATTTTATTTCTCTCTCACACAAAATTATCTGAAAACATGGAACGTTTAATGGCAGCATGATTTATGTCGACTTTAAAATAAAACGATGTGATTATTTTAATAAATGGTAATATACAGGCAAACATTTTTTTTTAAAAAAACCATTACATACAACATCCAAAACACGGAAATAAACTAGATCTGTGTATTACAGCAATGCTGGTGCTAATTAAAATCCAAACAGAAGAAAAATAGGAGCACGGTCCACTTGCATGGCTAATCTGCACAGCTAGCCTGCTTGCAGTGCACTGGGAAGTAGCAATTGTGTGAGAGGCTCCAATTTCATCATCAAGCCTTCCTCTCTGCTCAGTGAAAGTTACTTGTGCTTGCAAGTAAATGTTTGCAAGGTGCATAGAGGGATGGCTGGGTGGGGAGATGAGAGAAACATACATAATGTCCCATGATTGCTGCCTGCATGTGTGTGGATAGATGGGGAGGGAGGGAGGTGGTAGCAGGCCTCCGTTGAGCCCTGCTTGGAACATCTGTGCATCACTGTTGCAGCAGCCCTTATGCGTGGACCTTCCTTGATGGTTTAACTGAGGGAAAAGCAGACACCTTTGCAGGATTAAGAGAGTGTTCCAGCGTGGCTGGATGTTGTGTATGGATGAAGCTGCATTAACTTTAAGCAGTTAAAAAAAAACACACCTGCTAATTAAATTAACTCATCTTTTGTTTTCTCTCAATCCAGTTAGAAAAGAAAACATTGCTGCTTTCAGAAATGTTTCAGCCTTCCTATTTATGCAAACCCTGGTGGTTCTCTTTGTGGAATGAAGCCCTCCAGCATCACCCGCTGCCTCTGAACATGGAAGGTCTGTCTAACTCTCCCACGAGAACCCAAGCTATGTACGTCACTTCCATTTTGCTGTTGTTGTTTAGCACTGGAAAGTAGTTAGTGGCCCGTCATACCACAATGATCTGGGGTCAAATGGAACCGGGTTTGCCCCCATAACTACTATTGAAAAGGGGCTTACATAAACCACAGTTGCATAGCCATTCGATGTCTGCAGAAATGAATCCCCAGTGCCAAATCAGCAAACACTTCTGATCCACACAGGAGGTCCAGGGTCAAGCTGTTTCTTCTTCTGCATTACGGCCCTGGCCTTGTGATCAGAAGGACAGTGGTGCTCAGGGAAGGGGTGATGGGTAACTCTTCCCACTTGCCGTGTTCCCAGTGGAAATCACTCCCCAAAATCTGCTAGCAGACTTGGCGGGGAAGCTTCCATTGGCACTTAATGGAAGCTTTCCTCCTAGGGAAGCAGCTGTAGATAGGGATGGGACAAGGCTGTCAGCTCTGATTTCCAACCTTAAGTCCAGTTTGTCACATTGATAAATCTGAGATACTTTTAGAAGTCCTCACAAATATTCACCAGCATTTTAGGGCACGCTTCTCCTAATGTACATGTTTGTTTGCTTTGCAAGCCCATACATTCCCCATACTTGATACATTTTGGTTGGAGACGTGTGAATTCTGAAGGATAGCTTGCGTTCCAGTTCGCATATTGTTTGGGGAAGTGCAAATTAAAATGGAAAAAGCTTCTCTCTCATCCTTAGCTGTGGGTTAGCTATTTTCATCAGAACCATGGAGGAACAGGGAATGGTTCACTTTCCTCCCCGTCCCAGTATCAGTGAAAAATACGTATGTCAAATACATTCAAACAGTTAAGATCATTTATAGTTTGGTCCTTAGTAGCCTATATAGGGTAAAACAAAAACCTCCAGAAACAAAGCTGAAACCCAATGCACTCTGACCCATTTGTCGTTGAGAGCCACTCTGCCATCTTTAGATGCTGGCTTCATTACACCTGAAACTGATGAAGAAGGGAAGAGGGGTGCCTGGGTATTTGCTAGCAGCTCAGTGTTAACACTGGAGCAGCACAGCTCTGGAATATGAGCATGCGAAACCTAACCAAATTGGTTTGTGTGTGCAGGCACTGAGGATTCCACTCTCTGTGTGTGTGTGTTTGTGTGTGTGTATTTGGGCAGGATAGTTTGGTCCATCTTCCAGGGCTCTTTCTTTCTTGAGGGAATCTTCAGTGCTTCCTAGGAAGCCTGCACACAATGTATTTGGCCAGGGAGGGCCGTTCTGGAGGCATTTTCTTACTTCTTCTCATTCACAGAGACCGCAAAAGCTTCACTGTTAACGATCTCCAGCAGTTTCACATGGTGGGACCTGTGGCACGGTTAGAGCATGGTGCTGATAACGCCAAGGTTGCAGGTTCGATCCCAGTATGGGACAGCTGCATATTCCTGCACTGCGGGGCGCTGGACTAGATGATCCTCAGGGTCCCTTCCAGCTCTGCAATTCTATGATTCCTTCTATGTGCAGTTATTTTCTCAGCACTGTCATTTTTTTAGAACTGGCCCTTCAGAACTGGGTTATTACGCACAAGGTTAATGGGAGCCAACTTGGTTGAGTGCATAAGTATAAATGAGCACACAAGCAAGAGACTCCTGTGGAAACGTCAGTTCTGCTGTGGAATTATGGCATGGCTTAGGGAGAGTCACTTGAGTCTTGGTTCCTTGTGCAAGGAGAAAGTGCTACTGATTCGATGTTTTGCAGGGCTTCCCCACCCCTAAACCAAAACAATGTACCAGGTGAAACCGGGAAAGGCTGCCAGTCACGGTGAAAAAGCTCAGGGAAAGGGCAGTTTCAAGCTTTTATATACATTCAACCTTTCTAAATATGTTTAACATGACTATTAGCAGTATCAACTGTCCTTATAGCTAGTGCAGCCACAACACTGTACAATTCTGCAGCAAAGATGGGAGGAGGGAACACCGAAGATCACCTGCATAAAATATAGACTATCAATAGCACACCTGGCCTTCTCTGGCATACACCTATTACGATACTGTGAAGCCCAGCGGACAGAGACACAATAAAACATCAATTGTCAGCATCTACCTAAATGCCTTGTAACGTGACTACTTCAAATTACACCTAAAGCAGCTTTGAAAAGTCTCGGAACTGGGTGATGCCACAAAATAAAACTTTGTTCAAAGAATCATGGTTGAATAGCAGCACAGACATATCATATAGTTCATTCTCATTACCATTTCATTTTGACAATTGTAAACCTTCAGCTTAAAAAAAAAAAAAGGAAAAAAGACCCAATTCTTCTTTGCTGGTAATGTTTGAGGCCCGGAACCCACAATTTACGATGAGGAGTTTGCAGCTACCATTTGAAGCGTGCTAAATAGAGAGCTTGAACCTAGCTCCATGTTGCGTTGCCTCTGTGCTGGGATGGCACAGAAGAAGTGGCACCAGGGTATGGGCATCGCACAGAACAGTGGAAGGCAGAATTATGTTTGCTTTTGTTCCATCTCTGCCACTTCAGATAATGCAGCTGCTTAGGGTCACGCTGCCCAGCCTATTTGCTGGCTCAGAACAACGAAAGCTGCTGTCATCTTGACCCATGCATAACGGTTGCCTTGCACAAGTTGGGAAGTATGGCACCAGATTCTCTGCCTGCCAAGCATGTTGCAACAGTTCAAGGGTAGATCTTGGTACAGATACAGATCCTGGGCACAGGATGCCTTTTCTTCTCCCATGTCATACTGTAACATGTCTCAGCAGGTTTAGGATGTGGTGCAGTACTGGTTGTTCCCATGTTGCTATTGTTCCTTATCACACCCTTAGGCATCGTTCTAGGGCAGTGTCTTCAGTCTTGGGTTCCCAGATGCTGCTGGCGAACCGTCAAGAATGATGAGAGTTTTGTAATACAACAGCATCTAGGGACCCAAGATTGAAGGATGCTGTCCTAGGGTATGTTTGCACCGTGAGTTGAATTTAGGGCCTACTTCAAACACATATGACCATTAGTTATCGGCTGTGATGATATATGTGCATACTCGCCACTGACAGAAATTTCACATAACTTGATGCCAACCCAAACAACAGTACTTTACAACAGAGACAGATTGCATATTGAACGGGACAGCCTCATCTTATGCAAAGTTAGGCATGCTTAAACCACTAAACACACCTATCCTAGCATAGAACCCCTGGGCTGTGAGAGTTGCTAAGTACTAAGCAAACAAATGAGGAAAAATCAAGTGATATGTGAACCAGCCCTTGGTGAAGTTATTGGCATGCAACACTGATGAAAACCATTGAATACTGCAGCTTCACTGGCGCATGGAAACCTATGCGTTCTGCAGCACATAGGTACCTCCTTTGCAGCATAATTACTTGGATTCTCAGAAGGATGTGGTTTGTTAGATAATTAATTCCCACCCCCATATGTTGTTGTGTTGTTTTTTACTCTTCGGACAATGCAGTAAATGTTAGAAATATTTAAAGCCGTTGAGTCCCATAGGATGAAGGTGAGCCTAGCTTCTTCTGAATTGCTCCTTTTGAAATTTATTCATAAGCATTTCAGCTTTTGCAAAGCTAAGCATTTCAACTTGGTGAAGTTACACCCATGGTATCGAGGGTACATAAGTTTGAACAAATGCCTTTATACATTTATTTCCGCCGTGAAGCGTAAAAGCTTAGTTCACTGTCGCTCCTGAAATGACGGGTACAAGTGCCATAACTGTAGAGTAGCTACAGCGATGCTGAGATGCATTAACACACTGGGCACACTCCCCAAGGAACTTTTCTTGCACATGCTCCATTTTAATGACTGGGAGCTGAACAAGAGTAGCTCCTTGGTGGATTCTGCCCATCTTTTAAAAAGCAGCTTTGAAGACATGATATAAACTACAGCCTTAAGCAATGAAAATATTACATTCCCTAGATTTTTTTTTGTATATAATGCCACAAAATTAAGATATTTCACTCAGATCTGATAAGCCTTCTTCAGCTTTCTTTCTTTCTTTCTTTCTTTCTTTCTTTCTTTCTTTCTTTCTTTCTTTCGCTTTATTTATTTATTTATCTACCTATGCCATCTTAAGTGTTAAAGCAACTGTACTTCAGTCCAGATATTTATTATTGGATGCATATTAATGTATAAAATCAATTTCTGTACAGTTTTATAAACAGAAAAATAAAATAAAAAGGTGAGGGTTTTTTTAAAGATGGAAATTTACAGAAGTCAAACATGTCCACCACATCTAAATTAGATTTTGTTCCTTTGGGGCATGTATTGTTTAAATAAAATAAAAATAAAAAGCCCTTGCATTAATATGGCCCAAAACTCATTGGCTGGATCCAAAGAACTAATGGAGAGTTGGCTTTTTGTATATGCTGAGACTTTTCTGGCTTCCCACTGCAACATCACAAAACTGCTCATGAGGCCTGGTGGGGAATCACCCACCCACCCCCCTCCCCGTGCAGAATCCGAGGGCAGATCTACACTCGTGGTTTATAATGTTAAGAATGTGTTATTAAAATGTGGCACCAGAGGGTGCTGCAGAGCAGTGAACCACTGGCAATGGAAAACAGCACTGAATGTTACATAACGTTATATTTAGTAACGTTTATCAGATCAATGTAGATCCAGCCCTATGCTGTAATAAGGGCTGATGCTAGAGACAAAAACTGTCCTGAGCATGCAGGAAAGCAATTGTGTGTATGAGTTTCTTTTGACCCCTTGGCCTTTTCCCCACTTAATGTATTACACTGATATCAACAACTGGCCATTACGTCAAAGCATCCAATCTAGAGTTGCCTTTGTTAAAGTGGTCGATATATTTGAATACATGACCAGAGGTGCTTCTAGGCGGGAGCTTAATTTGCTAAAAGGTTATTGAGATATCACAAACATGTCATTACCAACAAGTTTCTCCCCCTCTTATTGGACTTTCCTCAGAAGGGGTAAATCTCTCTCTCTCTCTCTCTATATATATATATAGGTGGGGGTGAATACAGACATGTTTGCACGCATGTTTGAGAAGCACTGAACCCACTGTAAGCACCCTCTTGGAAGCACTGAGGAAGAGACCACCCTGCCAGTTCTTTGACTTTAGGGGTTGAGTCCACCTCAGGCAACCCAACCCCATTCAGCTGTAACTTGCTCTTAAATACCTTCAGCAATGAAGATTCTGCAACACCAGCCTCATAACAGCTCGCCTGGTCAGTGTAGGTGACCAGAAATTCCTTACAAGCAAGTCAGTGGCCTGGCAGAACAAGGACAGCTCACTCCACCAATGGTCTGCTTGGGAGAAGGCTATTCATTTTACTAGCTTGCTGACTGGCTAGTAGCATATGACCCTCCCCCAGTAGCCAGCATGGAAGAATGGGCTACTAGGCCCTTAGTAAGCTAATGCTTCTTCTTTTTTGCAGGCTAGTAACTTCTGTTATTTACAAAGCTGCAGTACACCAAGAAGCTCTCAAGGGACCCACATCTTTGGGGAAGCCCACCTCCTTGCTGCTGTCACCACTGCCCATTCAATTGCCCTTTTCCTCTAGATACAATCCACACACCTGCCCAGAAGGAGAAGGCCAAGGGAAGCGAATGGTGCTTCTTTTTCTGCTGTCTGCACACCTGGGAGGGCAGGTGAGCTCGCAGCAATAGCCAGGTATAGGGCCTGGGGGCTCTGGTTGTCAGCAGTGGGTCATGGCAGGCTCTCAGCGATGCTCAACCACGATGACAGCTGTGCTCCTAGTGATCTATCTCATGCTACATGTTTAGGATTTTTTTAAAACAAAATAAGGTACTCTCAGAAAAGCGGTGTTATTAAGTACTCTGCTTTCATCTTACTGAAAAGGATTTTAAACAAGGATTCCCCCCTCCCTCCCCAGGTTTCCATACAAAAGGCAATAGGCACCTTAGGGAACAGGATGATGTCTGTGAGCCTCTGCAGATGGAGGCAATGGATGCATTCTTGATCCTTTTGAAGACCGTCTTAAAAGAAATAACCAGGACGCAATACTATTGAGGGGAATAAAGCTCCACTTAAGAGAAAAATAAAATGCAAAGAACTTAATTTGGGGGGGGGGTGGTCCGTTTTGATAAAGATGGTGGATCCGAGCTAATCTCTTGTCACCTGATTTCAATTCTTGGGCCTCTCTTGGCTTCGAGATGTATTATTCAGCAACCAACGTGGATTGCTTTTAAGACCACCACCCCACCCTCCCCGGCAAAGAAGAAATCAGAGAGTAAAAGCAGGATCAGCTGTGGGTAAACTCTCGCTCCAGTGGGGATGCGAGCCAGAACATCCAGGCTCCAGGTCCTGCAAGGCAGGTGGCAGGCACTTACGGTTTCCTGATGGCCGCGTGGTAAAGTGAGGATTGAAGAATATACTCTATAAACAGAATACTTGTTCTGCAGTTCCAAAGTTATTTCATTTCAAATCGTTGCTTTGAGGATGCACAAATGGTATCCTCCCAACCATGACCTATGGTGGTGTTGAGTGGCACAAAACAGTACATATCAGGATGCTTCACAAGTTGGGATGAAATCGTATTCCCAGACGTCAGCTTTGGGCCTGAGCTGAAGAGCTACATGGGCTTTATTACTGGCCTGAACCTCGCGTCGTTTCTCGCTCTGGATAGGTACCATGTCAAATTGCTATATCCCAAAGGCGTTACTGGCTTGAAATTGCTGCCATCTCATCCATGCTGCGATTTACTTCCTCCTTCAGTGGGCAGAGCAATAAACTGCAAATTTACACCTCTGCAAGTAGCCCATTTACTGTCTTTCCTGCAGATAAAACACCTCGGTCTCTTGTGCCCTATAGTCCAATGTGATAAAAATAGTCTTGTCGAGCGGCATTTTGCAAGAAAGCTGAAGATCTTTGGAGTGTCCTTAAACTTTCGTTATAAAGATGCATGTGGGTATAACTTGCAGAATTTCAGGAAAATAGCAGGTTAAATGTAAAATATCTTCAATAAATAACTCTTCTCCTGCACTGTAAAAAATAAATGAATATTCCCTTTGGCAGTAATAGCTGATTTAATATTTAGACAGAAAGATACTTGGCTCATAAAATAATAGCATTATGCTACAGGAAAAACAAAACAAAAAAAAAGCTCTCATGCTTTCTGATCCTCTCTTTTCAATTAAAAAAAAAGAGACTTTTTCATCAGTTCGCCACAAGTTGGTTGAAGTCACTTATGCCCCAAATAAGCTCCAAGGGTAATGCAGGCACCAACAACAGCCAGACTCAGGATTGTCTTCAGGGGCAGCCACGAGAAATCGAACAAAGGCCTCATGTTGTTGCTGTAGAGCTCCACAAAAGCATCCTAAAGCAAAAGAGAGAGGGGGCAGGATTATTTGTTTATTATTAATAGTCATAACATGCCTTTTCACCCTGTAATCCCAGAGTGTGGTACCTGCAGGCACAACAGGGAAAATTAAGTAATGAGCTATGCAGAAATGGCAAACCTGACAACAAAATCAAGAGACCAAAATGACGAACTTTTCAACAGAAGGGTTGGACGCCTTCCGTGGACTATTTGGAAAAGTGAAATCGCAGGCAGGATTGAGGATACGAGCAGCGGAAGTAAGATGACAAAATGGTTGCATTACAGGGATTTTTAGTAATAAATGAGAGCTTGAGATACAATGCAGTAGAAATAGGTTAGAATAAAAATTCTTTGGAGGTTTGGGTGGTTAGTCAATATATGAAACAAAGATGTGTGATTATTTGATCTGAAGTTTTTATCTCTCTCAAATTAAAACAACATACTGCATGAAACTTCAATTAAAGCAATAACTTAAAAAGCAATTGGAAATAACATCAGCTCTACAGAAGGAGAAGCTTTCTCTTGATCCCCACCTGGCCCAAAGATCAGAAGGCCAGAATTCTAGAACAGAAAATGGTGCAAGCATTCACAACAAACCAAGGGATTCCTCGACATCAGCTGAACTATAAAACCAAACCTGTCATGAGATGGACCGTTGCCTTGCCTCAGGGACTGGACTGGATGTGAACCAACAAACTGAAGTTCAATCCAGGTACAACTGAGGTACTTTTAGTGAGTGGTTCCTTAGACCAGGTGGCTGGGATGTTGCTTGCTCTTGACGGGGTTACACTTCCTCTGAAGAAGTCAGTAGGCAACTTGTGGCTACTCCTGGATCCATCGCTGTGCCTTGAGGCTCAGGAGGCCTCGGTGATGCAGGGTGCCTGCAGCCCAGACGTTCCCCTACCTGGACAGGGATAGCCTAACTTCTCTTGTCTATGTTCTGGTAACCTCTAGGTTACATCACTGCAAAGTATTACACTGATCCTGGCCTGACTGCACTGGCTGCCGATTAGTTTCTGGGCCCAACGCAAAGTGCTGGTATTGACCTATAAAGCCTTAGATGGCTCAGGACCACAATATCTCAAGGACATCTTCTTCCCATATGAATTGACCTGGACCCTTCAATCATCCTCTGAAGCTCTTCTTTGTGTGCCTCCTCCACAAGATGTCTGGAGGGCGGCAACACAAAAACGGGCTTTTTCTGTGGCACCTTCATTACTTATCTTTAGGTACCAGGTGAAAACGTTTCTCTAGAACCAGGACTTGGGCTGATTAAACCATCTATGCCCTTTTAAATGTGTTTGTGGGAGGGAGGTTTCGTTTTATACTTTGTGATTTCGTTTTGTATTTGTTGTTGTTGTGAAATTCAAAAATTAAACAAACAGTATAAGTTGCAAATGAAGCATTTTGGTAGAAGCTTTTCCCTCTTCCCAGGCTAGAACTCTGGGCATGTTGGTTTATCACTACAGTGCCTCCCAAAAATGATGGGTGCTACAAATTCAGCTTACCCTCCCAAGCTACTCCCACCGGCAGAAGCCGACAGGTTAAGGATTAGGAGGTGCAGAGCTTGGTGGTATCCCAGGTACAAAGTTATAAACCAGGCATGGGCAAACTCGGCCCTCCAGATGTTTTGGGACTACAACTCCCATCATCCCTAGCTAACAGGACCAGTGGTCAGGGATGGTGGGAACTGTAGTCTCAAAACATCTGGAGGGCCGAGTTTGCCTGTGCCTGTTATAAACAGTGGTTGAAGCCAGACATCCGATTCTGGATACAGCAATTATTGACGCATCTAACATCTGACACAAGATGGCGCATCAGACTTCTTACATTATGCAACTCAAACCCTGTGCAGCTAGACTTTTAATGAGACAAACAGGGAAATAGTGTTATCTTCCACAATTTATTTTTTACAAAAAGACAGACAGACAAACAAACAAACAAAAACAGACTGGCTTATATCCTGTTGTTTCTATTATTATCCTTTTAACAGAAGCAAGCACGAACTGCCTTTAATACAAAATATAAAAGTTACAGTGGTACCTCAGGTTAAGAACTTAATTCGTTCTGGAGGTCCGTTCTTAACCTGAAACTGTTCTTAACCTGAGGTACCACTTTAGCTAATGGGGTCTCCCGCTGCTGCCGCACGATTTCTGTTCTCATCCTGAAGCAAAGTTCTTAACCTGAGGTACTATTTCTGGGTTAGTGGAGTCTGTAACCTGAAGCGTCTATAACCTGAGGTACCACTGTATTGGCCACAGTCCTACACACGAGTCTGCAGAAGTCAGGGTTAGATATCCTCACTGAAAGAAACAGCTTCAAGGCTGCTTTTTTTTCCTTTTCTGGATTGCGGCTTCTCTAAGTGGAGTTTCTCAGCTGTGATTCCAACAGATCAAACATCTGCAAACTTAAGCGCAATAATTTAAGGTTTGTTTGTTGTTTTGGATTACAAAGGAAAATGAACTGGCATAAAAGGTTAATCTTTTGTATTTGGAATTAGTTAAGTTACATTATGTTCCAGTTAGTTAAGACGTACCATTAATAAAACAATCAGAAGAAGAAAATGTCAAAAATAGAGGAAAGAGCAAACAATACATTTCCAAAATAGCCCTTCATTTTATCTGCTGTCAGGTTGCAACCCAGAGAGTTGCTGAGTTCTTTGCCTGCGCATGTACAGACAGTATCAACAAGGCAGTGCACAGGTCATGGTTCTAAAGCCAACAACCAGACTCTTGTCATCTCCTTGGTCTCCTCACCTGATGTCAGGGGGGGAAATGGTTTAACATGTGCTTCTAGAGTTACAAGGAAATAGCCTTTTAAACGTACAGGGCCTTGTATACTCCACTGGTCCCTAGCTTTCTCCTGAAATGTTGGGCAGGAGGGGAGATGAGGGACAACTGGGCATGGGAGAACCATCTACAGTGTTGATGAGCAATGGCTACAAGATGGCTGAAGTCTGGGCCACGAAGGGACTTGCTTGGTTAGATGTGTGCAGGTGCTTCGCATCTCCTCATAAAGTTGTGCAAGGACTTCACCTCATATATTCTAGCTGTTATTTGACGTAAGGAGCTCATTCAAACATGTGTGTTTAGTACTTGACAGCTATGGTGCTGAGGTGACCTGCATATGATCAGGCTTCCACATCACCTCAGACACTGGCTGTCCAATGGAATCTTTCCTTGTACTGATGAGCAAGTCATCACTGGTTACCGGGAGGCTTCCTGGTTCAAGTCAAGATGTTGCCTTTGACCCACAAAACCCTAAGCGCCTTGAGTCCTGGGTTATTTCCAATTCAAAGAGACCTATGGTCCTACTTTTTAGAGGCGAGCCTGGCCTCTACAAGGAACACAGCTATGGACCATTTCTTCCACATTTTATGGACCTTCCTCTCAACAAGCAGGGTGAAGGACTCCTAGTCCAACATGCCTTTGGTTGCTTGCTCATTCTTTCAGTTTATTGATTTGCGTTTATGGTGGGGGGTTTCTACGCCAATTAAATTGTTCTATGATTTTTAACGCGTTGGAGCTGTTTTGTGAAAAGCCCTATTCAAGTCAGGGAAATAAATACATAATCAGCGAAGTGTTGAGCAATCTAGTGACAAACAGGGCATGGGTGAAACTGCCCCAAAGAAAGTCCTATTCAGGATTACTCAACTAAAGAAACCACCACAATTTATTTATTTTTTGTCATGATAGACTTAACATTTGGCTGCACTAATGCTGGACTGTAAGTCATGTACTTTCCTGCACTATTTAACTAATTGAGTCACACACACCCAAAACCCCAACACTTCTGAATACTATATATCAGCGCTATAATGTGGACTGGAAGCAAACCTTGCAGAACTCTGATGTCATTGCTGCAGAGTTTTCCTCTTGATCATTTTAGCCAATGCTTTGCTTTGGAAATGGAGTAGACAAGTTGGATTAAAAATGGCAACTGAGATGCAATTCCAATAAGGTTATTTTTTAAAAAATAAAGACAGAGGAAATGCAAGTATTGGTGCTCATCTATGGATTTCTAAAGCTACGGAAGTCAACAAGAAGATGAAGTCATTGCAAAATTAGATTGACTTGTTTTCTGATTTGTCAGCTTCGCCTCCCCCCCGCTTTTAATCTCATAGGTAGTGGGTTGTCTGTGCTAAGCATGAAAGCGGGCAGACCGAGCGAGGGTGGGCTGCAGTGACATTGAGACAATGTTAAAGCTCTGAGTTATGGTGACGGGTAAAGAAACATAAGCAGAAAATGCACAGCGGGAAATCCCTGTTCTTATTGAGACTATGACAACAATAACATCAACGTCTACCTTATGGCGACTGCGCCATATATTCTAAGTAACTGTTTTATGGGTCCTTTCCTTTCCTCTTTGGTGCTTTCTCAAACATCCTGATTAGACTTATTTCCGAAGCTTGTTTGAACAGCCTGTCACTATTTGTTTAAGTCTGAAAACCTGATTTAAACAAACACCCGGACCCATTTTATACACTAAACCAACAGGGAAGTGGGAGGTGGGCAGCTGAAAAAGACCCACTGATTTGCATAGGTGATGTCTTGCATGCAGAGTCTTTGGGAGGGCAGGGTTAAGGAGGGACATGTTTGGGGGAACAGCTACACACTTGGGAACCAGCTACACACTTGGTGTCTCCTTCTTCTGTCCCATGGAAGGAGAGGAAATGAGCAGACACGAACCATTGATGACTTCCTAGACTAATCCCATCAAAACACATGAAGATGCTTTATACCAGGTGAGGTCATTGGTCCATCTAACCTGGTACTGTTCTTCTCTGACTGGCATTGGTTCTCCAAGGCCTTAGGCAGAGAGAAGGTTGTTGTTTTTGTATCAGCATTGTAGGAATTGACAAACTTGTCCGTTTCTGTTTCTCATTTTTTCCATTCTCAGGTTCAGTTCTCCACCTTTCCACATCAGTTTGCAATTAAAAAACCAAACTCAAGAAAATTCATCAGCAGATTTCTCCTAATTTTTGTATGCATTTTTGCCCAATATGCATGCACATTTTTGCAAAGCAATTTCTCCAAACATAATATAAGAATAGGATAGGATAGAATTGATAATAAAAAATAACCCACCCTTCACCCTAAAGTCCTAGGGCAGGCACCCCTAAACCCGGCCCTCCAGCTGTTTTGGGACTACAGCTTCCATCATCCCTAGCTAACAGGATCAGTGGTCAGGGATGATGGCAATTGTAGTCCCAAAACAGCTGGAGGGCAGAGTTTGGGGAGAGTTACAATAGTTAAAACACAACAATAAAAACCATTCATTTATGGTTTGCAGTAGCAAAAATAAGGCAGGTCCTAAAACGTCATCAACCAGGGCAGTTCCAGTTCCATAGTCAGACCTGAAGCCAGACTGGTATGAATCCAAGTAATAACATACTTCTGTATGTTATTTTCACTAATGTGTGCATTTTTATGCACACTTTATCCCTATATAAGCCTTCTGTTTTGCATGCACAATTCTTGGCTGGAGAACTGCATTGCAAGATTTAAAGAAGTGTGAATTTTGAAGGGTGGCTGTGCAACAGTTTGCACACTGTTTTGAAAAGTGTGAGTGGGTAACTCTGCCTTTAAATGCAAACTGAGTCTAATTTCGCCCCCATCCCTTGAGCTGTGGTCCACCACAACTATTTATGCTGCTAGAGCTGAGGAATATCTGGCGCAAATGTTTTGGCTTGAGTGCAAGCACAAAGCCTAAAGGCCCATGAGAGAGATGTGCAGTGCAGTCCTACGCTGCCTACTCAAAAGTAAGCCCCACTGAGTTCAAGGGAGCAGCTTCAGATGTAAAAGATTTGTAGCTCTCCAACAGCTAACGGCATATTTGTTTCCTAAGTTTGGCTTGGCAAGCCAGCAAGGGCTTTGCAAGGGAAGGGTTACGGAACAGCTGAACGATGGCTCTGGGAAAGCCAGGAGAAAAGGTTTCGAAACAGCATTGCCTCTGGCCACCTAATTCATATGTTTGACAAATGGAATGTACTAAAAAGGACAAGGTATACAACCAATGCGGGACGTGGGTGGCGCTGTGATCTAAACCACAGAGCCTAGGGCTTGCCGATCAGAAGGTTGGCAGTTCTCGGTTGGCAGTCACCCCTGTGATGGGGTGAGCTCCTGTTGCTCGGTCCCTGCTCCTGCCAACCTAGCAGTTTGAAAGCACATCAAAGTGCAAGTAGATAAATAGGTACCGCTCTGGCAGGAAGGTAAATGGCGTTTCTGTGCGCTGCTCTGGTTTCGCCAGAAGCGGCTTAGTCATGCTGGCCACATGACCCAGAAGCTGTATGCCGGCTTCCTTGGCCAGTAAAGCAAGATGAGCGCCGCAACCCCAGAGTCGTCAGCAACTGGACCTAACGATCAAGGGTCCCTGTACCTTTTTTATACAACCAATGCAGACCTGAGTCATGGTTCTGAGAGACCCAGCCCTCTCCTCTGTCTCCCAGCAGCCCTCCACGCCACCAGCCTCTAGCTTAGTTTTACACTGGCATTAAGGTCAAGGTCAATTAATGAGGTTCCCTCTTAACTATGGAAGGAGCCTCAAATCCTAGTTTCAGATCTTGGTTAATGGAGCCTTGGTTAAGCCTGACAGGAGAAATCCGAGCCAAATGGAAGGCGTATGCAAACCCACAGCTCCCAACCTTTAATTATTTGAGATGCTGCTTTTTGTAAGCTGCTGTTGGTTTTTGGATGGTAGCTTTTCAGACTGTATTTTACTGATGTACGGATTTGCATCCCTGTTCTTAAATATATTTACTCGGAAGCACAGGCATATTTTGATGTCGTGCCTTCCTCATGCATCACCACCATAAAAAAACTGTTTTCTGCTGAAGCCCTCTTATGCTAAGCATCACATTTAAAGGGTGAAGGTTTGGGGATTTGGGGAAGGGATGTTTTACATGGCAGGTGTCGCGTCTAAAATTAGTCCCTATCCTCAATTATTTCCATGTGATTTAGTTTCACTTAAATGAGGTGTCAAAAAAGGAAGAAGCGTATGTTCTCTGTATGCAGTTCAAACCCTGGCATCTCTGTTTGAAGATAGGCAATAAGCTTGGAAGACCTATGCCGATTGGAACAGACAGCAGAGGCATAGCGTGAGGAGGGCTACCGGGGCAATTGCCTCGGGCGTAAAAGAAAATTGGTTAGGGGCACACCTCTGCAGCTGCCACTCCAACTGGAGGCATTCTCTCCATCCTGCCCACCCGCCTCACTTGAGCAGCACACCAAACAAGAGCTGGGAGAGGACAGTCCCTGGTATCCATTGGCTGCACAGTGCCCTCCACCAGCAGGGGAGGTGGGCAGACAGAGGGACTCATGGTGCTGCCCCAGCCCAAGGAGGCACACATGCATGTCCTACCACTGCTACATCTGGCAACAGCAGCAGTGCCGAATGGAGGCACCCTTTAGGGGGCACAATACTTGCCTTAGGGGGTGCAATACCATATTCACTCGAATGTAATGCGCACCTCTTTTTGGCCAAATTACGTATTGGAAATTAGGGTGCACATTAGATTTGATGGCACATTTACATTCGCCAGCAAATACTCTTTTGGCTTCAAGGTTTTGCAAACTGAGGTGCGCATTAAAGGTAAAGGGACCCCTGACCATTAGGTCCAGTCGTGGCTGACTCTGGGGTTGCGGCGCTCATCTTGCTTTATTGGCCAAGGGAGCTGGTGTACAGCTTCCGGGTCATGTGGCCACCATGACTTTGACGTGCTTTTGAACTGCTAGGTTGGAAGGAGCAGGGACCGAGCAACGGGAGCTCAGCCCGTCACGGGGATTCGAACCACTGACCTTCTGATCGGCAAGTCCTAGGCTCTGTGGTTTAACCCACAGCGCCACCCGCGTCCCTTGAGGTGCGCATTGGATTCAAGTAAATACGGTATTTTCCTTGCCCTGGGCACTGGCAACCCACACTACGCCACAGACAGGCAGCACGACAATAGATCAGTGGTAGCACCCTGTTCTGTACCATTGGCTACCATGGACTAAAATGCAGCTCCTATGCAGCGAAGACCCAGAACTTCCTATTTGCTTTAGTTCAGTGCTCTGTTATTGATCTGTGCTGCATATAAAATAGGGGAGTGAGTGGTTTCTTTGGTGCTGCACTTTGCATTAATGAGTGAGGGGGTGGTGGGCAGAGTGCACACCCAGAGGAAGTCGACTTCCTTTTTTCTCTTTCTCTCTCTACCTGAATCAAACAGCTGGTGAGGAAGTGATTTTATTTCCCTTGTTATCACTGGTCCAACAGGATATCCTCTTCAGCCACACTGCGCTGAATGAAAAGCTGGCAAGTCTTCCCAAGGCTTGGCGGAGAGCAGCTACTCACCTTGCTGCTCTTTTATGCTGCCCTCTGTATGACTCAGTCACACAAGTAAACAATGCTAATGCCAGCTTTTGAGGAAACTTACGTGACGTGGTTCTAGCTCACTTCATAATAAGGCAGAACTAGTTGTGAGTGACAGAATAACAGCTTATGTCTTCTTCCACTTTCCTCCATAATTTCGTATAGGAGCCTAATTATAAAAAATAAGAATCTCTGATTGTGTGTAACTGCATTTGAGATGCTGCATGGTCTTGCTACTTTTTGATTTGTTTTGTTCTACAGAGCTGTATTTTTGAATTCTTTGAAAGCTACTGTTAGAATGCTCTGGGCCAGGAAGTTTTCAGTGTGTAATGTATTATGTTTTTACTATTTTTTTGTTGGGAGCTGCCCAGAGTGGCTGGGGCAACCCAGCATATTATTATTATTATTATTATTATTATTATTATTATTATTACTACTACTACTACTACTACTACTACTACTACTACTACATCTATCCCACTTCCCCCCACCTATCCTGACTGGCAGCTGCTCTCCAAGGCCCTGCAGAAATCTTTGCTACTAGAGATGCTTTAAATTGGAGACCTAGAAAACTGAGCAGGACACCTTCTGCCAAATGTGGTCCCTATCACTGAGCTGCAGTTACGCCATTTTAGAAGCAAAAAATAAACAATATGAGCAGTGGGCCCATGTGATCTCCCCTCAAATAGTAACTGAGTTCAGAAATGCTTTTGTGAGGTGGGAAAGCTAACTTAGTAGGCCGCTGCCTTTATGGGCCAAAACCTTGGTAACGTGACACCCTGAAAACGACACACTTGTACTGGGAGCCAAGTGCTGCTTTAAAAATAATTTTTAAAAAAAGCCTACGTGGTGTATGTGTGCATTTTTAAGGCAAATATTTGCCTCAGACTTCGTGTCAATTAGGATCCGACTGCCTGACATTGTGTTGTGCTTGCTCTGGTGTCTCATAATTGTGATATTCACAGAGAACTGATTTGAGTCACACCTCAGTTTCTCTGGATGCCAACACCTCAATTACTCGCTGGCATGTGTCTGTCTTGGGAGACCATGAAAGGAGTGGGGGCGTTTTGGGCACCGTCCACTTTGAAAGTAAGTGAGGCACACACGCGCACGCACGCACACACACACACACGGTATATGTACCAAGTATGTATGCACACATGTTCCTTGTCTTTAAAGGATTTTTGAAAGTCCTTTTTTCAAAATGTTGCGGCTCCATAGAACAGGGTAAGCAGCTCTACTTAATATCAGTGCTTGCTTTATAGCTCAGATTTTGAACTGGCAGCTTTGCAGTTCACATACATTGGGGCAATGAAATTCAGCAAAGAGGCATTTGTTGTTGTTGTTCTGTCGGATGCTGCCAAAACATCAAAGCGACGAAGCAGTTTCTGTTTACAACTGCATTTTGATGCAATCCATCTTTTTAATTAAATATTGGTCCAGATATTTAGAATGTCACTGATGTGGCTGATTGATGCATTCGGAAGAAGAAAGAAAAATATGGTTTAGACCTCCTGAGATTATACCCCTCGGCAGAAAACCAGAATATTAATATCAAGAGGAGACAGGCGAAGTTCCTTATGGTTGGGATCTACAATTGGCAATTTTTAACTATCTGGTTGACGCAAAGCAAAACTTCCATAGAATCATGGGATTCTACAATTGAAAGGGATCTCAGAAGTCATCTAACAGTCATCTCAGAAGTCATCTCTGTTCAAATCAGGACATGCAAAGAAATCCAAGTATAGATTCCTTGAGAGTATCTATCTTTGGCTTAAATACTTCCGATAAAGGAGGATATACCTCTCCTCCAAAGACAAGCTGTTCCAGTGTTGAGCAACTGCCTGTCTCTGTCTCCTCTGGGCTTAATTAAAACCTTACAGGCTTCATATGGTGACAACCAACAAATGCTTTCACGCTTTGTTATTCCACACTATAATAATAATAATAATAATAATAATAATATATTTTTATTTATACCCCGCCCTCCCCAGCCAAGGCCGGGCTCAGAGCGGCTTACAAGCAATAATAAAAACAAGATGAATGATTACAACTTAAAAACAAAAATAAAATACAACATTAAAATAATGGAACATTAAAATATTAAAATGTAGCCTCATCGCAGGAGGAGAAGGAAAAGAAAAAAGAAAGAGGGGGAGGGAGGGAGGGAATCAAATTGGCTCCAAGCCAAAGGCCAGGTGGAACAACTCTGTCTTACAGGCCCTGCGGAAAGAAATCAGATCCTGCAGGGCCCTGGTCTCATGAGGCAGAGCGTTCCACCAGGCCGGAGCCAGAGTTGGAAAGGCCCTGGCTCTGGTTGAAGCCAATCTAACTTCCTTAGGGCCTGGGACCACTAGAGATAGGGGAGAAATTAGATTCAGTTCAGCTGAATCTATCAGATTTGCACTTTCCAAAACAACAAACTGAAACACACCTGAGGGATAGCTCAGTAGGTAAAGCATAAGACCATTTATCTCAGGGTCGTGGGTTCAGGCCCCACGTTGGGCGAAAGATTGCAGGGGTTTGGACTAGATGAATCCTTGTGGTTCCTTCCAACTCTACAATTCTCTGTTCTGTGACAGAGATGAGAGAGTGAAATCCATTATTTGAATTTTGAACTCATCCAAATGTTGCGATAGCAGTTCTCCAAGCAAACAAGGTTTACAAAAATGCCTATGTTAGGAGGAAATTGTACACATTTGCCAACCACAGAAAATGCATCTATCAATGAAAATTAGCACACCAAAATGCATTTGATCAGGAGAAATCGCTTGCAGAAAATGTGTACAATAGTCAAAAGTGCATACAGAATGTGTTTATTAGGATAAACTGCCCTGAGATCTACGGATAAAGGGCGACATGCCAATAACAACAACAACAACAACAACAACAACAACAACAACAACAACAATAATAATGCACTAAAACACTGAATAAATTTCATGGGAATTTTTTTAAAAAATCAGAGATTACTGCAGAAATGAGCAGAACTGAATTTAAGCTTAGGGAAATGAGAACACGAGAAGGCTGAAATTGACAGATCCTTCTACCCCTACCCCACACAGTACATTTAAAACAGCTGAAACTTCATTACCACTTGGGGATTACAGCATCTCGCTGGCAGCAGGTGCTGGTGAACACCCTCCATCCATGTGGGCTGACACATCTGGAGCACTGCTGCAAGAAGATAGCTTTTTGGCAGGGCACTGCCATAGTCAAGTACCTATTGGCATATTCTACATTGTTAGAACGAAGGAGCTGAGAACATGTGCATCATTTTATGCATCAAACACATACAAACAGCCAACATGCGTAGCTGTGTCTTCATGCTTCCTGTCGTTCCTTCTAGCGCAATTGCATTACGAACCAAGAGCCGTGGGTTCAAGCCTTACTCTGGCCTTGTGTGATGCGTGCCAGCTCCACTTGAAATGTGACCTCAGCCACAAGCTTGCACCATCTTTCAGCTTCTACCACCTTGCCTGCATTCAAAGGTTAACAGGAGGGCCATAGCAGAACTACACCGATGTTATTTCGGTGTTTTGCCCCACTAACTCCATGTTGCCTAGGAGCTATCAAAAATTACCAGCGTGGTGGAAGCTGAAGTCATAGACTGGGAAACATTTGAAGCCTCTGGTCGCGTGACAAGAGAGAACTCCTGCTGCCCTTGTTCCTTGGGAGCAATGCTGGAAGGCTCTGGGGTTGCGAGACCGGCAGGGAATGTCTGCAGGGACTGAAATACTTTCCCTTGATTAAGAGGCGGGGCTATTTATATGGCAGTCTGGGAACACCCGCTCCATTCTGGGGCTTGCTAAGCTTAGGCCCGCCTGGGAAACGTTATAGCAATTAGTCTTGGCGTCTCCGACTTAATTCACTTACACACTGTTTTGCAATAACCCAAAAGACAGCTCCTGTGGGGGTTGCTTTTTTTCTTTTTGTCTCCATTCTTTGACAAGCCAACTCGGGAAATAAGGCTATGCATCTGACACCGGCGTAGCAGCTGCCAGTGGTGTTACAAAACCAGCAGTTAATCATGGTTGTCCGAGGGTGAAAAATCGCTTTGGTGAATTCAGCATTAACCCTGGGGCAAAGTTTTACCCCAGGCGCACGTTTCGTCGTGGAACGTACACAGGAAAAGACCCACAGCATAGTCCTTCCAGGACATTTTGTCACCAGCGCAGTAGTAATACAAGGCCATCAAATTTCAACCACTTACCATTTTAAGTTTTCTTTCTGGAAGCAAAAAAGAGCCCAGGATGTAAAACATCCTAAGAGGATGAAGAAGTGTGCATGCACACGAAAGCTCATACCAAGAACTAACTTAGTTGGTCTTTAAGGTGCTACTGGAAAGAAATTTTTTTTTTGTTTATCCTAAGAGATGTATTACCTTTTGCCATTGGGGTAATGTAAAGGTAAAGGTAAAGGGACCCCTGACCATTAGGTCCAGTTGCGGATGACTCTGGGGTGGCGGCGCTCATCTTGCTTACTGGCCAGCATGACTAACTTCTGGCGAAACCAGAACAGCACACGGAAATGCCATTTACCTTCCCACTGGAGCGGTACCTATTTATTTACTTGCACTTTGATGTGCTTTTGAACTGCTAGGTTGGCAGAAGCTAGGACTGAGCAACGGGAGCTCACGCTGTCGCGCGTATTCGAACCACCGACCTTCCGATAGGCAAGCCCTAGGCTCTGTGGCTTAACCCACAATACCACCCGCGCCCCAATGTAAAGTACTGGGGTAAGAAAAAAAGTGGGGGGGGGGGAGGACAAAAGAAAAAAAACCAATAACCTAATCCAGGGAAGCAGATTAATGTACCCCACACAGAGTTTTCTTTCAGAAAGCAAAAAAGAGGTCAGGACATATTACATACCCAATAAATCTATTGATGTTTAACATTGGGAGGATTTTGTGCCCCAGCCAATGGGAAGTATTGGAGAAAAAGTAATGTCTCATGGAGTTTTTCAAACACAATTGGTTCTGGGAACCCTTTAAATACTTCTCTTCTGACACCACACAGGAACAACATTTTGCTACCCTGAGATATTCCAGTCTTGGCTCAAGATAGCATAATGCCCTCAAAACTGTGAAAGTTTATTTGCGTTGTTGCATGAGTCAACTGCAACAACTACCATAATACACACACACACACACACAGAGAGAGAGAGAGAGAGAGAGAGAGAGGAGACTAAGGCTGCACCACTAAAAATAAGTTCCAAATCAATGTTGAAGTGTTAGTTTGGTTTCTTTTTTCTAGATAAAGAAATGCAGGTGAAGTGTGAGAGCCTTTCTTGCATTCTGTTGACCAAACACAGAATATATAAACTCCTAGTGTCAGAGCCTAGTACTTTTAAACCATCATGAAATGATTTAATTTACAAAGCAATTTGAGAATTAGGGACTGAAAGCATCCATAACATCAAATGCCCCAAAGGCAGATTGGATTCGATGTTGCCACCAGTAGGCTGTTTCTACAGAAAAGGAAAAATATTCATTGACTACATCCAGTATTTATATCAAGCCACTGGCTTCAACTGCAGAGAAGAAAATAAAACCTTTGCAAGCCACCTTCATGGGGACTAGTGGCGTGCCCATGCAAATTTTTTTTGAAATAGTCTACTTAACAGAAGATGCTTCTATTTATGCATCTTTCCGGCTTTCTATTTATAGTGGTACCTCGGGTTACAGATGCTTCAGGTTACATACGCTTCAGGTTACAGACTCCGCTAACCCAGAAATAGTGCTTCAGGTTAAGAACTTTGCTTCAGGATGAGAACAGAAATTGTGCTCCGGCGGCGCAGCAGCAGCGGGAGGCCCCATTAGCTAAAGTGGTGCTTCAGGTTAAGAACAGTTTCAGGTTAAGAACAGACCTCCAGAACGAATTAAGTACTTAACCCAAGGTACCACTGTATTACATCTCACATCTGCAATATTAAAGCTTTCGGGCTTTTCATTTTGTAAAGCTATTGCAATTAAGACACAACTGTCCTACAATATATTTTCAAAATATATTCTGCTCTGGATTCTGATCATTCCAACAACTGGGCACACATAATTAAAATTTAAGTGCCATCCCTACTCAACTAATGAATGGTTTGTGGTCTGCAGGCACAGAATAAGGTTTGATTAAAACAAAAAGAGACGAAATACAAAATCAATGCAAAAGAAATCAGCGGCTCTTTTTTGGTTCCTCATCTGAAATTGCTGAAATTGGACTCTGAACCAGCACTAACAATATGGACAGTGTGGAACAGAAACAGCCTGAGCAGGAATGAATTATTAGCTGAGCAGCATGAAACTCCCGCCTTGCATTCTCTGCCTCTTGATTCTCTGCGCTGCTCCGGTTAAATGTTTTCTCCTCTTGTACTCTGATGTGAGTTGCCTTGTGAAAAAGACAACTTCAGCCCACCCCGCAACACTCTTGGGCAACAGGCCAACCCACAACTAGCTTTGAAACTGTGGTCCAGAATATCCTGCTTCTCCTCTGTTGTTGCCTGTGGAAGTTGAACCATAAAACTTGTATCTCTGTCTTGGAAATATACCACCTGACTCTGCAATGATGACGACCAAGACCATTCCAGAGATCACTTTAGGAGCTCTACAACTACCCACTCTTGAATCAGGTTTGTCACTGATATATTCATTTCTTCTGTAATAGCCTGTCCTCTGCTAACTTAAACACCAAGATGGTTAGGTAGTTAGTTGGTTGGTTGTTTGTAAAGATACATTGTAGGGCAGACATGTATTTTTTTTGTATTAAAGGTAAAGGGATCCCTGACCATTAGGAATATAAATATATCATGCAGGAATATAAATATATCATCTTAGGAGCTATGAAGAATTTGCTAGCCACTATCTCTTGGCCTCAGCATTCCCCACCTCTCTTCTGTAATATGGGGATAAAAGCACCAACCTAATTCATAAAAGGTAAAGGTAAAGGAACCCCTGACCATTAGGTCCAGTTGTGGCTGAATCAGAGCAGCACACGGAAACGCCGTTTATCTTCCCGCCGGAAGCACTTTGACAGGCTTTCGAACTGCTAGGTTGGCAGGAGCAGGGACTGAGCAACAGGAGCTCACCCCATTGCGGGGATTCGAACCGCCGACCTTCCGATCGGCAAGTCCTAGGCTCTGTGGTTTAACCCACAGCGCCACCCGCGTCCCTCAACCTAATTCATAGTGTGGTGTAAAAGTTAAGCTGTTGGACAATGACCTGGGAGACCAGGGTTCAGCCACAAAGCTCACTGGATAACCTTGGGCCAGTCACCATCTCTGAGCCTAACCTACAACAACAACAACATTCTGAGGATTGTGAGAAATGTATGTGAAGTGCTTTGGGTGCTCTATAGAACTATATAAATATAAATATCATACGAACTAAATACATGCTCATTATTAATATATTCATCCTTCCTACTCTCCCCACCCCTTAAAAACTGGCACAATCTACATCTGAAGCTTTACCATTTAATTATTTAGCTTGTGGCCTGTGCTGCTCCTTTGGCTTCAAGGGGGCAAATGCATTTTTAATCTTTCATCTTTTAACATCAAACCCTGCCAAGTTGCTGGTGCAACCTCCGTGGAAAAGCAAAGTTGCTCACTTGGCTCGTGAGCATCCCCCAAATTTGTTCTGACAATTATATAGCCTGGAGTGAAACAGCTGAATGACCAGGCTGTTGCATCAGGCACAGCGATACCTCCACACACCTTGCTATTTGGATTGGTTGTATGCAGGTTTTAAGCCTACAAATGCAATTTTAGTTTCACTTCAAAGACGTTTGTTATCCTTTGCTTCTTAAAACAACAACAACAAGAAGAAGCACAATCAGCCAACCACAACCCTGTAAGCTTTAGACAGGCTTCATTCTGATTAATTAATGTAGCTGGAAAACAGAATAAATTAACAAGAACAAAAACTAGTAATTACATGTACGTGAACACGAGCATTTGACAGTGCTACCCTAAGCAACCAGGAGCAAGTCCCGCTGAATTCAAAGAGGCCTATGCCCTTGTGAGCAAATTTAAGGTTGCAGTCAGAATATTTGTTCTGTGGTGCTTCCTTCAGGCTCGGTGGTCATAGAGCATGTGCTTAGCTTGCAAACGGTCCTAGGTTCAGTGCCTGGCATTTTCCAAAGTAGGGCTTGGGAAAGATCCTGTATGAAACTCTGAAAAGCCATTGCCAGTCAATGGAGACAATACCAAGTTAGAAGGATCCACAGATCCAACTAGGAATAATAAGGCGGGCACCCATGTCAGTAGGAGCCTATCACTCATGATCCAGCAAAATTCAATGAGCTGATGCTTCTGTTTAAAGTCCTATATGGCTTAGGACCCAGGTACCTGTAGGATGCCTGCTCCTGTACAAACCTACAGATGCACCGAGATCCTCTTCAGAAACTCTCTTCCATGTGACCCTCCCATCTGAGATGAGGTTAGGTGAGGTGATCACAGACAGGGCCTTCTCAGTGGTGGTGCCCCATTTGTGGAATTCCTTTTTTTTATAAGATGTTTATTAGGATTTTACAAAAAGCAAAAATTAACAGAATAAAAAGAAGACAAGAAAAAAGAGAAAAAATACAAAAAAGAAAAAAAAGAAAATACAAAATACAAAAAAGAAGTAAGTAGAAAAGGTTAAAAACAAATCCATTTTTTTACATATCTTTAAGCTCGTTTGCTTGTTTCCTTGACCTCCTCACGCCTCCCTTTTTTAAATACTTTTTTCATTTCATTATAGATCATTTCCCAGAAAGCCTTAATCTTTGGGCACGTCCACCAAAGGTGAAAGAATGTACCTTCATTTTCTTTACACTTCCAACACTTATTATCGGGCAAATGGTATATTTTTGCAAGCTTGACTGGTGTCATGTACCACCTGTATATCATTTTCATAATATTCTCTCTTAAGGCATTACATGCCGTGAATTTCATACCTGTGGTCCACAACTGTTCCCAGTCAGCAAACATTATGTTATATCCAACATCTTGTGCCCATTTTATCATAGCAGATTTAACCGTTTCATCCTGAGTATTCCATTTCAACAACAAGTTATACATTCTTGATAATGTCTTAGTTTTGGGATCTAACAATTCTGTTTCCAATTTTGATTTTTCCACCTGGAAGCCAAGTTACAAGCCTCCCTTATTTGATAATAATGAAGCCAATCTCGCACTTTATCTTTTAGTTTCTCAAAACTCTGCAGTTTCAGTTTGTCACCCTCCTGTTCCAAAATCTCCCAATATTTTGGCCACTTGGCCTCCATATTGAGCTTTTTCTGAGCCTTCGCCTCCATCGGTGATAACCACCTTGGGGTTTTATTTTCAAGTAAGTCTTTATATCTTGTCCAGACATTAAACAGTGCTCTTCTGACAATATGGTTTTTAAATGCTTTATGTGCTTTAACCTTGTCATACCACAAATATGCATGCCACCCAAAAACATTATTAAAACCTTCTAAATCCAAAATGTCTGTGTTCTCAAGAAGCAGCCATTCTTTCAACCAGCAAAATGCTGCTGATTCATAGTAAAGTTTAAGGTCTGGCAGGGCAAATCCACCTCTATCCTTTGCATCAGTTAATATTTTAAATTTTATTCTGGGCTTCTTGCCCTGCCAGACAAATCTAGAAATGTCTCTCTGCCACTTCTTGAAACAGTCCATTTTGTCCAAAATTTGCAATGATTGAAATAAAAATAACATTCTTGGCAACACATTCATCTTTATAACAGCAATTCGACCAAACAAGGAAAGCTTCAGATTTGACCATATTTCAAGATCCTTTTTCACTTCTGACCAACATTTCTCATAGTTATCTTTGAATAAATTTAGGTTCTTAGCAGTCATATTAACCCCTAGGTATTTTACTTTCTTAACCAGTGTTAAACCCGTCTCCTTCTGAAACCTCTCTTTCTCAGTCGGTGTTAAGTTTTTCTCAAGAACCTTAGTCTTTAATTTGTTCAACTTAAATCCTGCTACTTGACCAAATTCCTGAATCAATTCTAATACTCTTTTAATACTAGATTCTGGCTCCTGTAATGTCAATACTAAGTCATCTGCAAACGCTTTAAGTTTGTACTGTTTAGCTCCGACCTGAATACCTTTGATCAAATGGTCCCTTCTAATCATGTTTAGCAATACCTCCAGGACCGAAATAAAAAGCAATGGGGAAATTGGGCAGCCTTGTCGTGTCCCTTTCTCCATCTTAAATTCTTCTGTCACCACATTGTTAACTATCAATTTAGCCTTTTGTTCTGAGTAAATTGCACCTATGCCATTTTCAAAACCTTGACCAACCCCCATCCCCTGAAGATTTTTCTTCATAAAACTCCAAGAAATATTGTCAAAGGCTTTCTCCGCGTCAACAAATATCAAAACTGCTTTTGTATTAATGTTCACTTGCAACTTCTCTAAAATATTAATTATATTTCTCGTGTTGTCAGACAAGTGTCTACCCGGGAGAAAGCCAGCTTGATCTTTGTGTATCTCCTCAACTAGTACTTTTTTCAGTCTTTTAGCCAAAATATCTGCAAACATTTTGTAATCCACGTTAAGTAGGGATATGGGGCGGTAGTTCTTAAGTTGTGTTTTTTCAGACTCAGTTTTCGGTATAAGTGTAATATAAGCTTCCTTCCATGACTCTGGCGCTTTCTTCCCCTCCAAAATTTCATTACAAACCTCCTTTAGTGGTTGAGTTAGCCAATCTTTCAGAGATCTATAGTATTTTGAGGTTAAACCGTCCGGCCCTGGAGATTTGCCCAACTGCATATTTTGGATGGCACCTTCCACCTCCTGATCTGTTATTTTATAATTCAGCATTAATTTATTTTCTTGAGAGATTTTTTGTAATCCATTTGTTCTTAAAAACTGGTCTATATCAGTCTCTTTCTGTGGCCCTTGTGTATATAGTTGTTTAAAATATCTCTGGAAGCACTTTCTAATCTCCACTGGATTCTGAATATTCTTTCCTTCCACTTCCAAGTTTGTAATGGTATTCAGTTTTTGTCTTTTTTTCATCTGCCAAGCCAGCAGTTTCCCACATTTATTAGCCGATTCAAATGTCTTTTGTTTCATCTACTTGATTTTCCATTCTATTTCCTGATTTATCATTTTCAAATATTGTACTTGATACAACTTTATTTCTCTCAGAATCTCTTGTGACTTTGGTTTCACTCTTAATTTCTTCTCTCCTTTTATTTTCTCCAATTTTTTTTCTTTTTTCTCATTTTGAGTTCTCTTCTTTATTGCATTCTGTTGAATCAGAAACCCTCTCATAACCGCTTTGCTTGCGTCCCAGATTACTCTTTTTTCAACCGTAGTATTCAAATTTATCTCAAAATAGTCTCTCAAAGTTTTTTGGGCCTTCTTGGTAACTTCTGCATCTCTAAACAAGGTGTCATTCATCCTCCATCTAAAGGAACCAATTGGTGTTAATTTCATCTCCATTCTCACAGCATTATGGTCGGAGCAAGTTTTAGGGCAAATTTCCGCTTTTCGAATTTTAGGAGCCAGTCCTCTAGTTATCCAAATTTGGTCAATTCTTGTCCATGTCATTTTGGCTTCAGAGAAGAAAGTTCCCTCTCTACCCAAGGGGTTCTTAGTTCTCCAGATGTCAATTAGGTCCACGTTGTCAGTCATGTCAAAAAAGGTTTTTGGTAGTCTGCCGTCTTTGGTAATTACCTGTCTTTGTGACTTGTCCATATTTGTAGACACCACTCCGTTCATCTCTCCCATCATAATAATGTTATATTCCATGTGGTCCAACAATGTCTCATGCAACTTCTTAAAAAATTCAGATTTCCCCTCATTTGGTGCATAAACTCCTACTATCAAGAATTTCTCTCCTTGAATTTGTATTTCAATTGCCACAAATCTTCCTTGATCATCTTTAAAAATAAATTTCGGTGATAGGCTCTCTTTTGCATAAATTACAACTCCTCTCTTTTTAACTTTGTCTGACGAAATAAACTCTTGGCCCAATCTTTTATTAATCAGTACTTTCCTGTGGAGCCTTATCACATGGGTTTCCTGTAGGCAAATCAAGTCCAATTGTTCCTTTTTCAATAAGTGGAAAACCTTTCTCCTTTTCTCCGGGGAGTTAAAACCGTGAATATTCCAACTTAATAGTTGCAGAGACATGGTGTGATTATTTTGCTTCTCCTCCAACTGCTCCAAGTAGTTGTTGTTCTTCTGTCGGTGGTGGCTCTTTCTCTGATTTATCCAATCCCAAAGGTAGTGATACTAATTCTAGTAGTCCTGGTTTTAATGCTCTTGGCTCTTCTCCTTCTTCAGCTTCTTTTTGTAGATCTTCTTCGTGGTCTCTCAAGAATTTTTCTTTATCTTCCACTGATCTTATTTTGGTTTTTTTCCTTTTAAAGGTAAAAGAAAGGCCTTGGGGAAATTCCCACCTGAAAACAATTCTGTTTCTTCTTAGCAGGGCCACCAGATCTCCGTAGTTGGCCCTAAGATCCAATAAATGTTTCGGAATATCCTTGAAGATCTCTACTCTTGATTCTTGTATCTCCAGAGTCTGCTGGAAATGCAGATTCAGTATTTTGTCTCTCTCTTCTTTCGTTCGGAGGGTAATCAAACAGTCTCTCACCCTGTTTTTTCTCCCTCCTCTTCCAAGTCTAAAAGCACTTACAATCTTGAACTCTTGCTTAGCATCCAGGTTCCAAAAGTCTGCAAATTCCTGCATAAGAAAGTCACTTAAACTGTCTTTTTCAAGTTCAGGTACTGCCCTGATCCTCAAATTAATCTGTTTTTCCTTAAGTTCAATCATAGACAGGAGCGTCCGGTGGTCCTCAAGTTGTTTACATATCGGTGTGATCTTTTCCTCCACAGCCAAAGCTTTTTCCTGTGCTTCCTCAGCTGCCTTTTGGTTCGAGGTAGATTTTTGCAGCAGTCTTTCAATGGATTCTGTGTTTGAGTTCACCTTTTGCCCCAAGCTGTTAATGCTGGTGGTGTTTTGGTCGATTTTAGTTGTTTGTTCAGTAACTTGATTACTTAGTTTTTCCAAGGTTTCATAAATTTTGCTTAATACTGAGGTAAAACTCTCTTCAGATGCCATTCCTTTAGGCCCAGCTTGTACTGGATCCTTTCCTTGTATTGCAGTTTGTACTGCAGTTTGTGCAGGGTCTTTTCCTTGTGGTACAGGGGGGCCAGATGCGGATGCTCTGCACTGCTGCAGTACGCTGGTCTGTGTCAGTCTAACCTTACCCGATCTTGTTGTCTTTTCCTGAGGCAAGTCTGCCATAACACTTTATCTGAGGATCAAGGTCAGTCCCACGGCTCGAAGCTTGTTTTGCAGTGGAAATTTCCCTGGCCAGTTAACAGTGGAAAATCCCCAGCTAGTTGTAACAATTTCAGTATTCCTCTAGGGGGATACAGTAACAATCAATGGAAACAATATGGTGTCTTTTCCAGTTTTCCAAAGTCCCCCTTCAACAAAATAGGCAACAGTTTCAAGTCCAGAGAAGCCCTTCAGAATAAAAGTATCTCACTTGCAGAGTTAACTGTCAAAAAGTAACATTGCCCATAAACAGTGCGTCTCATTGATCCTGGCAGTCTGTTCCCAGGGATTAAGTGGTGGTCTTTATTCTCTTTACTCTCCTTTTTTTTTTGCAGGCAAAAAATACTTTCTCCTCTTCCCTCCCCTCTCCTGCAATTCAGGGAGGGAATTCTTTTAGTCTGATGTTAGGATTTAAGTCCTTTTAGACGCAACTCTCCAGGTTTTAGATTAAAGAGTCTTTGCTTTGATCTATATACAGAAAACAGAAGGCGGACTTCCTGTTTACGCCTTCCTGCTTCAGTGCCAAATTAATCCTTTTTCTTATATCCCCGATCTTAAACTTGACCTACTCACGGGTAGTTGATTATCAACCGAATTGTCACAGGAAAAAGGTCAGCGCTCTCCGACAACAGCTGTACGGCTTCACTCCACGGAAAGAGCAGTTGACTCTCAGCACCGCGCCAAACCCCCGTTACGTTCCGGAGCCCCTTACGGGGTTCCCTCGCAAATTGGGGGGGCGCTAATGGTGCCCGCTGAGTCCCACGATCACAGGCTTCTCCCGCCTGTGAGTTTCAAAGGGGTCCCCGCTTCGCCGTAGCGGCTAGACCCAATTTCCGCGGAGCTGCTCCCTCGAGGTTAGAGGGAATCCGCCACTGCCGATGGCGCCGCCTCCGGAAGTCCCATTTGTGGAATTCCTTCCCCCAAAGAGGCCTACCTGGCATTAACCTTGTTGTCCTTCTGGCATCAGCTGAAGATGTTTTTATTTTCCTGATCCTAGGGAAGGACCCCGTGGGGTGGAATTCCAGAGGTACCTCCTGTCACCAAAGAGCCTTCCCCAACAGGTAAGACCTAAATAAGTGCTTATTATTTAGTGCAGC
This sequence comes from Podarcis filfolensis, assembly GCF_964270895.1. Lineage (NCBI taxonomy): Eukaryota > Metazoa > Chordata > Lepidosauria > Squamata > Lacertidae > Podarcis > Podarcis filfolensis. The sequence continues at coordinate 25,177,944 of NC_139603.1, forward strand.
ATGTCTGATAGCAAGCTGGCTCTCACTCCACCCTCATCTCCAAGTGGTGGCACAAACAAACCCCTGCACGTGAAGGAGTGCGCACCTGATTGCCCAGGATTCCAGATGCTTGCTATGCAAATAGCTGTTGCCTACCCTGAACTTCAAAAGGAAAGTACAGAGGGTGTGGCGCTTGTTGGAGCTCTGTCTGAGCTAGCACTTAGCCACATAATCTTGCCTGTTCTGTACCTGCTTAACCTTGTAACCTGTGGTTTGCCTTATGTGCCAACCTAATTGGAAAGGGTAATTTGAAACCCTGATTTATCTTTCCCCAGCTGCCGCTTAGGAACAGAGCAGATTAGAGCTCACCTCTTTGTGGATTCACTTCCAGATGCCTGTACGTTCTAACTCAGGGGTCAGCAACCTTTTTCAGCTGTGGGCCAGTCCATCATCCCTCAGACCTTGTGGGGGGCTGGACTATAGGGGGGGGGGAGGAACGAATTCCTATGCCCCACAAAAAACCCAGAGATGCATTTTAAATAAAAGCGCACATTCTACTCATGTAAAAACATGCCGATTCCTGGACCGTCCGCGGGCTGGATTTCGAAGGTGATTGGGCTGGATCCGGCCCCCAGGCCTTAGTTTGTCTACCCATGTTCTAACTCAGGGGTCAGCAAACTTACCACATCTTGGGCCGGTCTCTCCAGTGCCAATCACGCGGCAGGGGAGCGCGTGCCCATACGCATGTGCACACGCTATTTCCAGCGCACTTCCGGGTCAGAGGAGCACCAGAAACAGCTTGTGTGCATGTGCACAGGCCTCCTCTGCCCCGGATGTGCACTGGAAATAACGAGCATGCGCACAAGCTATTTCCGGTGCTCCTCCGACCTGGGTTACAAACACTTTGGGTTACAGACTCTGCTAACCCGGAAGTAGTACCTCGTGTTAAGAACTTTGCTTCAGGATGAGAACATAAATCGTGTTCGGGTGGTGTGGCGGCAGCGGGAGGCCCCATTAGCTAAAGTGGTATCTCAGGTTAAGAACGGTTTCAGGTTAAGAACGGACCTCTGGAATGAATTAAGTTCATAACCAGAGGTACCACTGTACTTTGAATGTTGTGATGCAGTTCTCAACAGTTTATACATGTCAAAATGTGTGTGTGTTTAACATACTTAAAACACATTTTTAAATAGTATGTAAATACATACTTTGATATTTCACCCCCTGCAGATTAATGCAGAAGCAGAACCAAAGTATGGAGAAACAGGTGAAAGTGAGACAGACAGAAAACAGAGGCAAGCTAACACCAACTGCACTGAAAGGCAGCATATCCACAGATGCTATCTACATTACTCAATGCATACATATAGAGGTGTTGCCAGAGCAGGACTTCGGTGTTGATGCCCAGCAGAATGAGAAGGAAGGCCCCCAAATGGAGCAGAGTTGGCTTACCACATAATGAAGTATGTGAGGTGAGACACTGCAATGTAGAGAAGGATGAGTGTAAGGCTGTGAAGTCAAAAGTCTAAAATTACCTAACTGCACTAAGGCATGCATGGATGAGGAAAGTTCTGTACGAGAGACTACCTTCTCTATGAATATAAGTGCCTCTGCTTCTTAAAAAGTTGGGATAGCACTGACCATCTTAATCATGGGTAGGCAAACTAAGGCCCGGGGGCCGGATCCGGCCCAATCGCCTTCTCAGTCCAGCCTGTGGACGGTCCGGGAATCAGCGTGTTTTTACATGAGCAGAATGTGTCCTTTTATTTAAAATGCATCTCTGGGTTATTTGTGGGGCCTGTCTGGTGTTTTTACATGAGTAGAATGTGTCCTTTTATTTAAAATGCATCTCTGGGTTATTTGTGGGGCATAGGAATTCATTCCCCCCCCCCAAAAAAAATAGTCCAGCCCCCCACAAGGTCTGAGGGACAGTGGACCTGGACTCTTAATGGATGGCCCTAAGCTAGGCCGTAGAATGGCCAAGTATACTTTATGGAGGATATTCCTCATATTTAAATGTTATGCCAACCTGTGCCCTCTTTTTTCGTTGATGAATTTCCTCTTTTCTAACCATGTGTCCCCCTACTAGGCCTTTACAAAGCTGGACAAAAAAGGCTAGCTGTGCTTAATACTGTGAAATGGGGTCCTTGGCGAGACAAATCAGGGGTGGATACATATAATATTATCTAAACCTGCCATTGTGATCTTTTAGTTGACTTTAATTATCCTGTCGAGAGAACACGGCATAATTTATCTCATTTGTCTGGCTTCTACCACCGTGAATAAATGATTAATACTAGATATCGGATCAAAAAGAAGGCGAGACACAAAGAACCAAGAACAGCTCAAAACCCAGCAATTAAAGAAATAGATATATGGCATGTATATCAACATAGTGTCAGATGCGGTTTCTGTACATGAACAAACACAACTTTACAATTTCGAGCCATCCATCAAGATGATTTCACGCACTAAGTGCTTCAAGTCTGCATAGCTAATTCCTTTATATTTAACCTTAGTACCTTGTTCTCATTCTCTCTCTCTCTTCTGAATGTGTAATTTATAATGGGCACTAATCCACTGCATTGATTTCTATAGTATACAATATATATTGTATACTATATATAAAGACAAACACATACCTGAATGTGTATCTCAGAAAAGGCCAGCTGGAGTCTTGTGATCTAAGTCAGGCCCAGGAGAAAAGCAAATTTTGATCAAGTGTGTCTGGGGGGGCTATTTTCAAAAGGGGTTATTTTGTGTGTAAAGGTAAAGGGACTCCTGACCATTAGGTCCAGTCGTGACCGACTCTGGGGTTGCGGCGCTCGTCTCGCTTTATTGGCCGCGGGAGCCGGCGTACAGCTTCTGGGTCATGCGGCCAGCATGACTAAGCCGCTTCTGGCAAACCAGAGCAGCACACGGAAACGCCGTTTACCTTCCCATTTATCTACTTGCACTTTGACGTGCTTTTGAACTGCTAGGTTGGCAGGAGCAGGGACCGAGCAACGGGAGCTCACCCCGTTGCGGGGATTCGAACCGCTGACCTTCTGATCGGCAAGTCCCAGGCTCTGTGGTTTAACCCACAGCGCCACCCGCGTCCTGATTTTGTGTGTAGGTTTATATAAAATACAGAAAACAGACAAGATTCAGGAGTTCCATTCTGCAGCTAGATCTCCCACCCACATCACATCTGCTCCAGCCTTCAGAGGTATTCTGCATTTTATTATTACTACTCTCTTTAGTTGGCCACTGTTGGAAACAGAACATTGAGCCAAAAACAAACCGCTGTGTTGCAATAAGAACTAATCACAACTATGCAAACACAACACGTAGGCTAATATTTAGTAGAAAACATATAATAGAATAATGATATCATTCAAATTATAGGAGTAAGCCAATCAAAGTTCATATATACAATATAACAGAGTGGTAGCGATTGAGGGCACAAGGAGAAGGGGACGACAGAGGACGAGATGGTTGGACAGTGTTCTCGAAGCTACCAGCATGAGTTTGACCAAACTGTGGGAGGCAGTGGAAGACAGGAGTGCCTGGCATGCTCTGGTCCATGGGGGTCACGCAGAGTCGGACATGACTAAACGACTAAACAACAACAACAACAAAGCGAGGACCGTCAAGCCATGTGTTCAAAACAGATGTCTAAGGACAGTCTCACAATAGTCTTTCAAAAGTATCAACAGAAGATGTCTCAAAAGTTTCAAAAGTAAAGTCTCTCAACAGTTTTTCAAAAGTTTCAACGGAAGACGTCTCAAAAGCCTCAAAAGGACCGTGTCTCCGGAATGATACTACTGTTTCGTAATAGTCTTCATCACCCAATATTTTTCAACAGAATATGTAAGTAAGATTCATGCTAAGGATCAGTGCTCACTAGATAGAGTAATTTGGATGATATCATTATTCTATTATATATTTTCTGCTAACTATTAGCCCATGTGTTGTGTTTGTATTGTTGTGGAAACAGAACATTGGCATACATCAGGAATGGAAGCCTACGGTCCCTAAATTTCCCATCCTCTCTACTGGCTACGTTGTCTGGGGCTGATGGAATTAAGAGCCCAGCTTTTGGAGAGCCACAGTTTACGCATCCCTGGACTGCAAGGACCTTAGTCTGATTCAACAAGGCGATTCTCAGGTTTCTGATGCCTGCTGCGAATTTATTATAATGCCAAGTTTGTTCTTTGCAGTCCGCTATCAAGCATTCCATTCAATTAACTAATGTGTTTCGTATTTCACAAGGACAGAAAGCTATTTGTGAACTCAGATGGGCAGCGATATAATGGAAGCACTTCAGAATCTAATTTAGACAAGGAATAACAGCGGATACCTTAAAAGGAGGGGAAAAAATGATCTGCCTGGCAGCATTGTTCTGCACAACTTACAACAAAAGATGTGTTTGTTCTGCCAAGTCTTTCCCCCTCTGTTCGGCATTAATCATGGAAGCAAAATGCAAAACATTACACTCATTCTTTGCAGCTAATTAACCATTCATAAAGATGATTATATCACTGTCTGCACTGCAAGCACCTGTAGAGACAGAAAACAACATCCATGGACAATAAATTTAGATTCTGTTTGGGAGACTGGATAAAGATTTCTGCCCATTAAAAGCCATGCATGTCTGAAACATTTCCCATAGAGATAGGAAGGCGAGGGAAGCAAAGAATCATTACGGTTTCACAAGACACAACTGGATAACTCTAGGAAAGACTTTTATTTTCTTTTAATCTGGTGCCTACAAAAGCTCAAGCCGCAGTATTAGCTTATAGGTTGCCATAGGATAGTTTGGGATAACTATGCCACGGAAGCTAAACAGGATTTCTGCAGAATCAAACCCACCCCCACTGAAAACAGCAGTATTCACAGGTGGCCAGATCACATGGAGATCAACAGCTCAAGTGTGCAGCAAATTTAACAGCAGTCTGAGAAATTTCAGAAGAAAAAGCGATAGCATCACTGCAGGCTGGGGCATGTATTATGTGAATCAAGTGCTTTTGCCAGACAGAAGCAGCAGCACCAGGGGGAAAAGCTACTGCGGACTGGAACTCCGAAAGTTAAATTCATCACTTGCTTTGCATGTTGCAAATGAAAAGCTGAAGGGAAGGGGATACTGTTCTAGAATTTCTAAAATGTGACGCAGTTCCACTGAGGGCATAACTCTTTTCACCTTCCTGGCCAAATGGAAACGTATTTTCATGTAACCACCTGTTGAAAATAGGTACAGTATTTATCAGGATGCACAGATCTTTGTATGTGGTTTGGGGTTAGTCCAAGATGTTTTGCTGCTTGAGGCAAAGGACTAGATGATGCCTCCCCAATTCGTGTTTACAGAACAGGCAAAATGCGTATAGAATGCCAGGCAGATCACCAACTTTGTTAGTCTTGAGAACAGCTAATTAATTTGGTGGTATATGTTGAATTAAACCTCCTGCCTCCTTTCCCAAAGATGCAACTGTCAGCAATCATACATGCAAATCTTTGGATCACTGCTGTTCTCTACAGTTCCTTTAATCTGACCACTAAGTTACTTCACAGGCTGCTAAGAATGCTCATTTGTGCTTTATGATTTTATACAGACTAATAAGAACGCACACGGGAGCAGGTGTTGTACAGTTCCTAAGAGCCTCTGGCCAGCAACAGATTTTAAACAGAAGCCATATTTGAAATGAAGTAGGCCAAGGAGCAGCCTCATTGGCTGCTGCCATAGATGAACTCCCAAAATCTGAGACATTAAGAGGGATCGTAGTGTCCATGGTGTAGCCAATGCTTCCAGATATTTTGGACCACAACTGTCATCATCCGCAGCCAGCATGGTCACTGGCAGGGTTTCCTAATCTTGGGTCTCCAGTTGCTGTTGGACTACAGCTCCCATCATCCCTGACCACTGGTGGGAGTCGTAACTCAACAACAGCTGGAAACCCAAGATTGAGAAACAACGGATGATAGGAATTGTACTCCAGAACATCTGGAGGGCAGCAGGTTGGCTAGCCATGGTGGTATTTATACAGAACAAGGAGTCCATATAGACAACACTCTCCTATGTTCCAAAGGACACTTTGACCAGTGTGGACACCAGCAGAGACCTGGAAGAGCTCTTCCTTTAGGTACCTCAACTTCCCACCAATGTTTTGGGTCTTTGCTTGCACAAAGGCAAAGGTGTGTAAAGGAAGGACTCTGATGGAACCACTGGGGAAGGGCACTGAAAAGCCCTTTGCCCATGTCTTATACAGTGGTACCTCAGGTTAAGTACTTAATTCATTCCGGAGGTCCATTCTTAACCTGAAACTGTTCTTAACCTGAAGCACCACTTTAGCTAATGGGACCTCCTGCTGCCGCCGTAGCACGATTTCTGTTCTCATCCTGAAGCAAAGTTCTTAACCCGAGGTACTATTTCTGGGTTAGCGGAGTCTGTAACCCGAAGCGTATGTAACCCGAGGTAACACTGTATTCTAAAAAAAAATTGGCTGAGGTGCAGAATGGCATGTGTGACACTGGATCATGAGCTATGCTAGGGACTTCTGGTTGTTGGGCAGCAGGGGGTATGACATCAGGTAGGTCTTTAGTTGGCCATCCCAAGTGAGTCAATAAATCCCCACCTTAATTTTCATTCCAGCCACATAAACTTAACTGGGCGGTCTTGGGCAGGTTTTTAACTCAAACTCAGAACCTGCATCAATGTGGGGATGGATTATATCATCATCATCATCATCATCATCATCATCATCACTATTATCATCATCTTAACTGAACTGTTCTCAGCATAACTGAGATAATGTATCTGCCTTGAATGTTTAAAAAGATGTTGCTTTAACGCTAAGGTGTTTGGGTTCTTTTAAGCTAATTTAAAACCAAAGTCTGGTTTGAAGGTATGACACCAAGCTGATTTTTGCACCCACAGGAGAAAGAGCCAGAAGATGTATCTGTTTAACCTGGATTTACGATTTGGGTCAGGAACTAGGGCGAGTGTTTCTGAGTAAACAGTGGGTGGTAACAGGCAGCAACTGGCTGACAACAGGCACGTCCAGATGGATGTGTTTTTATTCAATAAACACATTTGCCATATGCTAAGATGATGCATTTTAAACCTGCTCCAGTTTCACATTGCACTTTGTACTTTAACACGCGTTCATTATTATAGCATTATTACTGTTGTTGTTTTTAAGGATATGATCTGGTCAAAGTTAAATGCTTTTAAGTTTCATTGACTTCAAAAGGCAAGCGATGCACAGGCCGGCATACTTTCCACTGTAAACAATGGGGCTTAATAGTGCTTAACTTTGCTCACAATGTTTTAAAGAAATGCAATACGTTGGAAAGAAACACCAGAAAGAAGCCCATTTATTTTTTTTACCAGAGCAGATCGTGTTAATAAGTGATTTGTTTTTGTAGTGAAACCAGTGCAACAAGTAACCACGGTAAATTAGAATATCTGAAAAAGGGGAATTTCCAGCAGCCACTTATATTAGCAGTCTTTCTAGTTTCAAAATGAGAGTATTTTAAAAGGCTGATTTGTCATTAAAAAAAATGAAACTGCCTGAACTAATTTGCAAATTGCTGCATACCAACCTAGGGGATTCCCATGTCTGCAAACAAGCCTAAAAAAAAAGTCCCCCTCCCCTCTGGCCACAACAAACTATATGAACTGTTGAATTTGATTCCTTGTGTTTGCTTGCTCTCCCTTTCAGTGTATCTGACATGTTTGGGCTGATTTAAGTTGCTTGAACCAGACTGATTTGAAGGTTGCAACTCTTCCAACTGGCATGGGAAAGCACGGATGAGTAAGGGTTCCAAGGATTCATGTGGGATGGTTTGGTGAATGAGGACTTCAAGGAGACCACTGTGGTTTCTTGGGTCAAAGAGGGAAGTGGTATTCTTTTAGAATCCATGGTTGATGGATTCGCACTGAACTGGTAAACTTCCCAGTGTTGGGTGCCACATGCATCTGAATACCAACTGCTGGGAATCACAACTGGGGAGAGTGCTGCTGTATTCAGGTCTTGCTTTTGGGTTTCCCAAGAGACATCTGGTTGGCTCCTGTGAGAACAGGAAGCCAGACTAGATGGGTCTTTGGCCTTTTATGTTCTTACGCACTGATGCAAAATTCAGCTGCTGGTATATTTCAGAACTGCCTTGGCCAATCATCCAGTCCTAATTTACACAGCTACGAGTCTTGCTCTCTTATAATTCAACTAGTTGCTGTATTTAAAACAGGGTGCTATCAATAAGCAAGCAGAAGTCATTCTTGGAGGCTACTCATGTCAAACATTAAGGGAGATTTTGTTCCTGTTTGGGTCACTTGCTTGAAATCTTTGGCTTGTATTCCACCTGGGATGTGCAGGAGACTATAAATACTTATTGAGAAATTATAATTGTGGGGGCACAGTAATCACATATGCATGGGTTATTACATTATTACATTACATTATTCTCATGAGCTAAGCTTTAGGCATTCAGTGGACAGCTTTACATCAATCTCAAGGCACTTCCATGCTTCGCGAAGCTCTTGTGTTCGCCAGAGGTCCACACTGTTTCCTACAGTGAATACATGAAGTACAAATGAAAGGAACACTTCTGGAAATGCATGTACCCAGGAACCCTGGTGGGATCATAGTTCCTCTCCACATGTACACAAGGGCTCCAGGGTGTTTATCTATTGTTCATGGTTTTATGATTCTGCTGTGAAAATTGTAATGCCCATTTCTTTGTGGCAAATGTGACTGCTATAGTAGAGAAAAAGATGATTAAGCAGAGATAGGATAGAGCTTTATAAAATTATAGGGATTGATAGGGAGAAAGAATGCATTCTCCCACTCAGCACTGAAGTTCAGGATCACCCATTGGAACTGATTCTTAGTAGATTTGGTGGAGAGCAAAAATGGTACTTTCCCACCAATTAAGGAATTGGTTGCCATAAGATGTGGCGGTGGTCACTGCCTTTGCTGAGATGACACAGATCCACTGAAGGCTTGGGTTAGATGGCCATTATCCACAAAAGCGAAATATTCAGAGACAGAGTCCCTCTGAACACCAGTCATGCAATGGAGGAGACACTACAACGAAGAAGGACTGTTGCCCTCATGCCCTAGTTGTGGGGTCTCCAAAGGCATCTGAGTGGTCATTGCTGGAAATGGTGTGTGAAGACTGCTAGATGTTTCCTTGGTCTGATAAAGGTGTGCTTTCCTCATGCTATGTTCAAGCTGCTTGAGGGACTTTCTATGCAGTACAATCACTATGTGGAGACTGGCTTAAGCATCCTCTGTGCATCAAACCCACCATGTGGTTTTGCCAGCTGAATCACCCCAACTGCAGATAGAGGAGGGGGATCACATGATGTGATGCTCCCCAGCTGCAAACCAACCCCTGCACATAAACGAGCATGGTAAGCACTTTCTTTCCCCACTCCTAAATCCAGCCTTCCAAGTTTTGTTTCACATACCTGCACATCATCTATTATTTGGCCCCACAATTTGAAAAACGAACAATAAAATTCATTCCTAGAATTCCCTAGAGCAGGTGTGGGGAACCTTTTGCCCCCCCCCCAATATGTTGCTGAACTACAACTTCCATGATCCCTGAATCTTGCTGGGGCTGATGGGAGTTGTAGTTTAGGAACATCTGGAGGGCCAGAGGTTCCTCACAGCTGCCCTAGAGGAAGTCTTCCCTTCCTTACAAAAGTCCTTATTTATAAGCATTGCTAGGTTGGAGTCTCCCCGAGACCTGCTCTTTAGCATTAAAGAATATGAAGAAGACCTGCAGAAGGGACTTGGAAAAGAGTTAAGAACCTCGGACATAAGATCTCCAGGTTGATGGACTATATGGAATTGACGGAAAGGACTGGCAGAATCCGAGACCAGGGAGAAGAGATGGTGGAAGAAGATTGGAAAATTTAAAGTTTATTTATAGAAATACTGTAAAATTAATGAGTGATAGAAAAATGTTGGAATGAAATTTTATGGCCTTAGTAGAAATGCTATAAGGAGTTAAGCATATACAAGTATTCTAGTTTTAATGGAAAATAAGGTTAAAAATATGTTAAGATATTTATAATATGACAGAAAATAGAGAAAGATGGAAAGGATTTGCTGAAACAATTAATAGAAGTGGAATACAAAAAAGGAGGTGAGAGGAGGTCGATGAAACAAGGGAATGAAAGATAGAGTATGGAAAAGGTGTGATGTATGTTTTTAAATTGTTTTTGTTTTGTTTAGGGTTAGGGTTAGGGATAGGGTTTTGTTTAGTTTTGTTTAGTTTAATGTGTTTAGTTTAATGTGTTAAGGTTGTGCTTTGTATTGTTTATATTTCGTATTGTATTGTTTTTTTCTTTTGTTTTTCTCTTTTGTCCTTTCTTCTTTTCCTTTTTTGTAAGCTTTAAAAGTAATAAATATTATTTAAAAAACAAAAGTCCTTATTTATGAGAAGAAGGTTGCATTTCAGCGGCAGGGTATATGCGTTTCCTGCAAAAAGTTTCCCGGCATCTTCAGATAAGACTGGGAGGGAAACCTGCCTAAAGCTCCAAAAGAGCCACTGCCAGAAGTGAGACAGAACAAACAATGACCTGTAAGAAACCTTTCTGTGCTTCTATGAGAGAAACCAGTATTGATTGTATGTGAAGGGGAGATTTAGACTGGGGGGAAGAACAAGGACCAGGTCTGCTGCAGAGAAAGAAGAAGAGTATGGATTTGATATCCCGCTTTATCACTACCCTAAGGAATCTCAAAGTGGCTAACATTCTCCTTTCCCTTCCTCCCCCACAACAAGCACTCAGTGAGGTGAGTGGGGCTGAGAGACTTCAGAGAAGTGTGACTGGCCCAAGGTCACCCAGCATGTGGAGGAGCGGAGACGCGAACCCGGTTCCCCAGATTACGAATCCACCGCTCTTAACCACTACACCACACTGGCTCTCAAGAAAGGCTGCACACTGAAGCAGCACATCTAAGCAAGGCAATGTCCTAGCCCAAGTCTCTCAGAAGAGCCCCTCAGGAACTTCTGGTAATCATAACAATGTGGTTTTCAAATGTGTTGCTTTGAAAGGTCAGCTCCATCACCAGCCACCCTCCACCCCTGAACATTGAAAGCATAGAGGACACACATTGACTCATACGTATTGTGCATTGTCTCATTTGCATTTGGTGAAATCCCTGCGTGGGCCCAATTTAGTAACCAAGTATCGCACCAATTATCTCCCTAGGCAATACGTACTTTCTAAATGCAGCTGCTGCGCTTCTCTAAAACAAACACTCAGCCCATTCTGCCTTGCTAAATCATCCATGGTGCGACTTTTGCTGTTATAAACATGTGGGTTAGCAGAGACTCAGAAGAAAAAGAAGAAGGGGAGACAAGCAGCAGCAGATAACTGCCAGGCGAAAACATCCCTCTTCTCCCAGGCTTTTGGCTAATTAAGCAATCAATGGCCTTTTAAAGTGGGTAATGTTTTGTTTGTCATTATGAATTTTTGTGTTTTTATGCCGTAAACCGCCCTGCGATCCTCCGACGAAGGGAGCTATAAAACATACATATAGACATTAGTCTCTGGTACATTTCTTTTCTTTTTCTTTTTTTTTTTTTTTGCATCCTCCCAACAGGAAATATAATCAGATAATCAGTAGTGGAAGGATGTTAATCTAACTGGAAAAAAAATCACAAGGGAACAGCTGTTGCATCATTTTAACAAATCCTTGCAAGCTCTCTATACTGAGCACTGAGCTGATGCCTCCGCTGGCCTTTCATTCATGCTAAACTGATTTACCAAAACTGGGCACAACAGGGCTGGAGACCTATGACCCTTCAAGTGTTGCTCAGCTGCTACAGCTCTGACCATCCACGGTAGGTTCCCTACTAGTTGAACTAAAGGGTCAGTACAAACAACTATTAGCCAGTGTGGTGTAGTGGTTAAGAGCAGTGGACTCGTAATCTGGTGAACTGGGTTCGCTTCCCCACTCCTCCACATGCAGCTGCTGGGTGACCTTGGGCTAGTCACACTTCTCTGAAGTTTCTCAGCCTCACACACCTCACAGAGTGTTTGTTGTGGGGGAGGAAAGGAAAGGAGATTGTTAGCCACTTTGAGATTCCTTAAGGGGAGTGAAAGGCCAAACTCTTCTTAGCCGGGTAACAGAGGGCATGTAACTGTTTGGTCTGCTGTCTGTCCAAGCACAACCAGGCCACAATTTCACCACACACCTGCACCTCCTGGGAGCAGTGCTGGCCCACCCAATAGCCGAGGTGAATCCCTTGCCTCAGATGGCGGTTCAAGAGGAGCAGCAGATCCGAATCTCCTCGGCCTGTGCACCGCTGCCGTGCCTGCCCACAAAGATGCCCACTGCTGCAGCTGCCACTAAGAGTGAAGCATGGTGGGCAAGGTGGCCCTAGATGTCTTATATCTAGTACTGAATCTTTTTATTTTTATTGTTTTACATACTGTGGGTTGTATCTAATGTCATACAACCCACATGTCCATGAATTTCAGTGCATCTGCTTTTTTTTTCCTACAAAAAGAGGTGCCAGTACTCACCATTAAGTTGTTACAGTAAGTGCCACACTTTTTAACAACAACAACAAAAAGAGGTGCCAGTACTACGTACCCTTGAGCACCCATTGGTGGAAAAAACCCACTTCGTGTCATAGTCAGAGCAGGATGCACTGAAATTTGTGGACATGTCTAACGTAGGTCCATTAAGTTCAATGCATCCACTGTCTGTGGAAGTTAGTTGGGTACAGCCATATACTGTCCAGTTTTGTTTCACTTTTCTTCACTTTGGGGGGGAAAGGAAGCCATACAATTGCTTTACTCACTGGTAACAATTTGTTATACACTTTAACATAGGGTAGGGATGCAGGTGGCGCTGTGGGTTAAACCACAGAGCCTAGCACTTGCCAATCAGAAGGTCGGTGGTTCGAATCCCCGCAACGGGGTGAACTCCCATTGCTCGGTCCCTGCTCCTGCCAACCTAGCAGTTTGAAAGAATGTTGAAGTGCAAGTAGATAAATAGGTACTGCTCCAGCGGGAAGGTAAACAGCGTTTCGGTGTGCTGCTCTGGTTCGCCAGAAGCGGCTTAGTCATGCTGGCCACATGACCCGGAAGCTGTACGCCGGCTCCCTCCGCCAATAAAGCAAGATGTGCGCCGCAAACCCAGAGTCAGCCACAACTGGACCTAATGGTCGGGGTCCTTTTACCTTTACCTTTAACATAGGGTAACACTAGAAGCAGCCATTCTCTTAGATGTTCTTGTTGTTTCTCTGGGGACAGCACCTAACTGTGGGGAACTTTGTAGTTTTATGAGATCATATGATTAGCGGGGAAGCAGAAGACACATACCTATATTTGCAAATGACGTGTCTATGACCAGTACACATTTCCCTCACTTGTTTCAGTAAGTTAGGATTATTTTTCATTTCAGAAGGAAAGGCATGAGGTTGCTCTGTGGTTCATAAACTCAGAACATAATGAGCACTAGGGGAAAACAAATACCGTACTTTTCCGTGTATAACACTAGGGTTGGTTTTTTTAAACTGAAAAATATTGTTAAAAAAGGGAGGGTAGTCTTATACGCAGGGGCAATCTCTCCCCATTTTCTTAACCCCCCAAAATAGGGGGCGTCTTATACACGGGGGCGTGTTATATATGGAAAAATACAGTACATGAAACCCTCACCCATATGTGGTGTGTGAGTGTGTGTGCATGCATGCATGCATGCATGCAATTCACAATAGAGCCCGAAGAAAATAGGATTTCAGCACAAGAGAAAGTGGGGGATTGACTTTATCTATTCCACAGAATGTTAAGGATCTCACAATGGGCAAAATCTAGGCAAATGTAAGCCCCTTTTCAACATGATGCTATCTATGATTGCTCAGATGTAACTCCCGCTAAGCCAAGTGAGACTCATGCCCAGGTAAATGTGCATAGGATTGCAGCAGTTGAGTCCCACTGATTTCAATGAAAATGTAAGCATGGGTTTGCACTTCTCTCATTGAAATCAGTGGAGCTTTATCGGAACTACATTGTGCAATGTGTTCAGAACAGGTGTCTTGAGAAAAGGAACAGACTGGATGGGGGCCAATAATCAGAAGCAGAACAGAGACAAGTTAGAGATTTTGATGGTGAATTATGCTGCTCTGGTCGTGCAGAGGAACCCCCAAGGCAGCACCAGAGTTAACACCTTGTTCTGACCAAGAATCAAGGTGGAGGGAAGCCTTTTGAGCTTCTGCATCCAGTCCATGTCTTCTGGGCTCCACAACTTTTTGAGAACTACAGTATTTAAAGGGCCTACAGACGGGTATTTCTTCTGTGCTCCCTGTCTGCCTGTCTGGTGCACTTCCTGGTACAACTTAGCTGAATACCACCCTCTGAAATTAATTTTAGGTGGTGTACTAAGTGGGAAAAGTCAACAGAACCTGAATTAGGTAGTGGTTGGATAGAATGTACCACCAATGCAGACCTTACAATTTAAATACAGTGGTACCTCGGGTTAAGTACTTAATTCGTTCCAGAGGTCCGTACTTAACCTGAAACTGTTCTTAACCTGAAGCACCACTTTAGCTAATGGGGCCTCCCACTGCTGCCGCGCTGCCGGAGCACAATTTCTGTTCTCATCCTGAAGCAAAGTTCTTAACCTGAAGCACTAATTCTGGGTTAGCGGGGTCTGTAACCTGAAGCGTATGTAACCTGAAGCGTATGTAACCCAGGGTACCACTGTACCTCTCTATAACTCTTCTCCTCCCCACTCCCTGCTTTGCTCAACATCTACCCTTGTGAAGAATTCAAAAGAACTTAGAAGACTGCTCATTAGTTAGCCTAATAAAAGGCATTGCCCTACTATGAATTTTGGAATACTATGAATTTTGGAGTACAAATATCCCAAAATTCTTGATGTAGGCAATGAGGGTTTGGGTCAGAGATAGCAGCTTGCCTAAGGACATGTTGTGGCTACTACAACATAACATATCTGGTGTAAAAAAAGAAAAGAAAAAAGGTTAAACTAAAACCATGCACAAGCTAAGCTGCAGTAGAATGTGTGGGTTTGTATATACAAAGTGTGTAGGAATGAGGAGCAAAGACAATTGTGAGTGTATATATAGCGTATTGTTCTGTAGAAGGGCATACCCATTCCCACAAGAATGGGAATGAGACAACATTTGATTGGATCCACATGTGGTTTAGCTACTTAAAATGCTACATTATGTCGAAGAGAGGAAGTGCCATTGTTAACAATATTCAGTCCAGTCAGCTGGACTCAATAAAATAAATTAAAGCAAAACCCCAACTTAAGCAATGTTTTTTAATTGAATCAAATCCTTAAACATGAAAAGAATTCTTTCCAACTGGTTCATGATGTAGACAAAAGTATTCCAAAGACACTCTGTTAAACCAGAAATGCTATGTGGTACAAATTTAACAACCACGCAGGTCTTTTCTGACCAATGTTTTACTCACAATCATGATTAGATATAAATTTTTACAGTACTAAAGAATATAAAATCTAGTCAACCGCCCTGATGAGCTGTACTTCCTGCTGTGTTCATGTGGAAGCTACTTACACATATGGGGTGCCCCATTTATGTCAACAAAGGGCAACTGGTTCCATCATACAAAGGACCATCCATAGCTGCGCCCCCACTGGAATGAACAGAGCAGCCTTCGCAGATGGGTAGTGCTCTAGACACACACCAGAGTTGCTGCACTGGGATGACTGCCTAACATTTCAATTTCATAAAAGTCCAATTTAGGAGTCATTTCTGTGAAGTCAATGAACTGATAATCTTTAATGCATACCATGAGCTTCAGGGACAATCCCTGCAATACTCCAAATATTCCAAAGTCAGTGGAGTCAAATATTTATGCTAATTATTATTATTATTATTAATTGAATTTATATTGAGTAAAAAGAAATCAAAAGAAGAAGCTGCTCTGAGGACTGCTTTTTCTGGTTCTGTTAGCATCAGCTTGATGTTAGTGGATTCCTAGCCAATCACATTTTCTTTGCCCAAAGTCTTGATACCGGGGAAGAAGGAAGAAGGAAGAGGAAGAACTGCACGTTAGCAGCCTGCACCCATTTTAGCTTTTACAGTGGTACCTCGGGTTAAATACTTAATTCGTTCCGGTGGTCTGTTCTTAACCTGAAACTGTTCTTAACCTGAAGCACCACTTTAGCTAATGGGGCCTCCTGCTGCTGCCATGCCGCCGGAGCACAATTTCTGTTCTCATCCTGAAGCAAAGTTCTTAACCCGAGGTACTATTTCTGGGTTAGCGGAGTCTGTAACCTGCAGCGTATGTAACCCGAGGTACCACTGTATTTTAAACCACACATACAGTTCCCTTGGAGATCCAATGTTTTTCTCACTACAAACAACTGGTAGGAAATGGGGGTTGAATTTAAATTAGAGGGACATAGAAAGTTGCCTTAGCAGGCGAAACTATTTGTCCACATGGCAGAATTGCCTACCCTGATTGATAGCAGCTCATCAGGGTCTTGGGCACTGATTTTTTCTCCATTGTCTACTATTTGGTCCCCTTTTTGTTTGTTTCATTTGTTTTAAGAAAAAATGAGAAATAAAAGAAGTCAGAGGTTGAACCTGCAAGCCTTCTGCGTGCAAGAGAGACCCTGATTCAATCCCTGGAACCATCAGTATTATTATTACTATTATTATTTTATTTCTATTTCGAAAATATCAGTTAATGGAGGGATGGAGAACTGGCAATTACAGAAGAGGAAGGATGTATACTCAAAGGCGGGCCATTCTCAAAGGCTTTCCTTAGCAAACTACCAATGTGACACACTGTGTCTGAGACCAGAAGGCCATCAAATTTGGTACAATGCATGTTTCTAGGGCAGCACCTCTTTGCTTCCTCTTCCCCTATTGTGCTCTGTCCTCACCCTCCCTTTTTTTGCATACATTCTGCCACGAAAAGAAATGCATCTCCACCTGGTTCAGTGTATGACTACGTTTTCCTACAGTTAACATCTTTCATATTGTAACCATCCCACAGACACAATGAGTGGGTGAGAATGGCTTCTGATGTCAAGCAAAGCAGGCATGTCCCCTCTTATGGAAACCAAAGAGGATTCAAATGAAGTGACAAAAAAGAAAAAAGAAAAAAAGGTTTTAAATAGCCGGCTGATGATTTTCTGTACTGTAGGATCCATTCAGTTCCTGTGTGTTGCTGGTGTGAATGAAAGAGATTCATTGCTGAGCAAACAGATAAGGCTGAGATTGCAGGAACTGATCAATACCTTGAGATAGGGCATGATGAGAATACCTAGCAACCTCTGCCTTTCTCAACGCCTGGGAGATGAATGAATTAGGAGGGGTGGAGGGATGTGTTTGTGTGTGTGTGTGTGTGTGTGTGTGTGTGTGTATGGCAGGTTAACATCCTGCTTTAATTTAGTACGTACATAGTACAGCAGAGAGTTAAAGAGAATGAACTGTGAGCCAGGAAGTCTGTGGTTTTTTGAATCTCACCTCAGCCATGAATTCACTCAGTGGCCTTGGGGAAGTGGCTTTAGCACGCTTTATACATTTATGGCGCATACGGTGAATGAGCGTGAGGAGGGGAGAGGATCACAGTGCCAAGCCCTGCTCCCAACTCACATGCGCTCTTTTTTGGGGGGGCGTGTTTTGGAAATGCAGATGTCTTTACTGATGTTATTATTATGCAGTGGTATCTCGGGTTACAGACGCTTCAGGTTACAGACGCTTCAGGTTACAGACTCCGCTAACCCAGAAATAGTACCTCAGGTTAAGAACTTTGCTTAAGGATGAGAACAGAAATCGTGCAGCAGCGGCACGGCGGCAGCAGGAGGCCCCATTAGCTAAAGTGGTGCTTCAGGTTAAGAACAGTTTCAGGTTAAGAACAGACCTCCAGAACGAATTAAGTTCTTAACCCGAGGTACCACTGTGATATTATGCTTCGTGCTGAAC
Organism: Podarcis filfolensis; assembly: GCF_964270895.1. NCBI lineage: Eukaryota > Metazoa > Chordata > Lepidosauria > Squamata > Lacertidae > Podarcis > Podarcis filfolensis. Next base: position 25,195,854 of record NC_139603.1, read on the forward strand.
ACCACTTTGTTTTATTTTTCTGAAAGTGTGATTTCTAAACATTTTAATAAATAAGTAAGCATTCGCTTGTATGCACGTATAAACCGTACAGACGCATTCTGGTGTACTCTTTTTTCTTTTGCAACTCATATAACCTGTTGAATTCAGGGCAAAGTGAGGTCATTTTAAAATAGCTCGATATAGCAGGGATATAACAGGGATGTCTAAGTCAAGAATGGAGGAACTGTAGCCAGACATTGTTGGGAACTCCTCTCAGGCCTAGCCAGCATAGCCAATGGTCCTGATGGATAGCTCAGTCAGCAGAGCATGAGACTCTTAATCTCGGAGTTGTGGGTTTGAGCCCCACGTTGGGCAAAAGATTCCTGCATTTCAGGTGGTTGGACTAGACAGGTGTTGTGGTCCCTTCCAACTCTACAGTTCTATGATTCTATAGTGGAATCTGTAGTACAACAACAAATGGGTGCCTAAAGGTTCCTCCTCCCTGCCCCCAAGTGAATAAAAAAGCAGTCGTTGAAACTAGTACCTCACTCAAAGGCAAGATTAAACCAAACGTTCCCCTATTACCAAGGCTACCAATCATGAATATGGTTCTCTTTTGATCACCCAACCTACTTGTCTCTCATTAAATAGAGATTCACTAACAATGAATGAGATCTTTATACCCACCAGCATAGGGGAAACTAGGACACCAGTTTGGTTATAAAACAGCCTTTGATGAAGGAGCTAGTTTTGTTACCAGGGCTGTGTTGAATTGCCCTCTGTGTTTTATTTCATACAGAGGCTGAAAAGTTTAAAATAATAGAAGAAGAGGGCCTGTTTTTAGTGGAGACTGAAAACTAGACTCTACCTGAACGTTCTGTATCCTGGACTTGGCTTCATTTGTCTGTTTTTCTTAGCAAATCTAAACAAGCTTTTCCTGTTCCTCATGTTTGTGTATATAAAATAGGGGGGGGGGATTCATTTTTTTAAAAAAAGAAAAGAAGAAGAAGCTGACGTCACAGAAAATACCTAGAAAATGAGTTAAGATTCATTTTTAATCTTGCAAACAGAAATGTATACAGGTCTGCTTTAAGACCCTTCTCTATTCTATATCATGAGTAGCTACCATAGTGCCCTCCAGACAAATTGGACTATAACTCCCATCAGCCCCAGCAAGCATGAGACAGGCAAAGTACCCCTTGTGACTGTCAGTGGCTGAGTGTTCAAATCCCCTCTAAAGGCAACACAAGCAAAATAAACAAAGGGAAGGAGAGAAAGCCACAGATCTGAGGAGAGGAAGGGAAGGAGAGAAAGGAAGATTAGATCATGGCCCTAGAGGAGAAGGCTACAGAGGGGGGAATGAATCTGGGAGGGCAAACAGGCAAAGGAGATGAGGTGTGTATGACCTGGAACTGCAGGAGGGAGGAGGACTAAAGTTCATGTATTGATTTGAAACACCTAGTGGAATTTTTGTTTCCAGGCCTCTCTCTTAAATCGTGTGCTCTGGTATAGGACACTCACCTGGTGCTATCTGTGAAAGGTTACAGCATTTGCTGATATGCTTTGGAGGTGCGATTTACTTTCACACAGAACTGGGCAGGTGGAAGATAGCCAGAGGTCACCAGGTCCAGGCCCATACAGTGCCTCCTTTATATCTATATCCAAATGGCACTAACAGAAAAACCTCCTCCAGCATCGAGTTTGTAGTGCACCAGAATCAGAAAGTAAGAGTGTTGCTAGAGAAACTGGGGCGGCAAAAGTGTGTTTAAAGAGAAAATACCTGCATGGCTTGTGCAAGAAAGCCAGCAATAGAGGAGGCAGCTCCCAAGTCTGCAAAGAATGTTGAACAAATGGTGCCAAACTCCCCACAAGACCATGCAAGTTTAAACAAAGTGATGGATTCAGGATAAAGCGGAAATCTTATCTGTGGAGTAAGTCCCTTCTGTATTCAAAGAGGCTTGTGCTATGTGCTGGTTGCACTGAGGTCCCATTGAAATCAAGGTCAAGAGCTAGTCCCAAGGCACATTGATTTCAATGGGAGCTGACTCATTTTGTCTGGGTCCAACCCGAAGTATATGCACTCCAGAAGCAACACAATTGCTTACCTTATTCTAGTTGCACCAGCTTGTGCCAATATCATGTCAGAGGCACAGGCCTCCTCCACATGTTTAAAAACCACGAGCCGGCTTCCCTCCTCAAAAATGAGGAAATTAAGGGTGCTTCCAGACATTGACTATTCCAGGCACAGGCAAACTCGGCCCTCCAGATGTTTTGGGACTACAATTCCCATCATCCCTGACCACTGGTCTTGTTAGCTAGGGATCATGGGAGGTGTAGTCCCAAAACATCTGGAGGGTCGAGTTTGCCCATGCCTGGACTATTCAGTAGCTCTCAATCACTGCTGTTCTACTTTAAGCTAGAAGTGGAGCATCAACTCTATTTCCAGATTTCTAATGGCCCATAGTAGGCTAGGTTACTTGAAAGCCTTCTTCTATATGTGAACACTTTCGGTGGCCCTGTTCCAAAATCACCAGCCAAATTATGTAAGCTTGCTAACCCCCAGGGAAAGGGGCTTTTCAGTAGAGATATTCTGGTTATTGAAAAGTCTTCACTGAGGTCACCTGGCACCTTCATTCTGGTCTTTATGGCACCAGATGATGAACTTTCTGTTCACCCAGGCCTTTTAAATAACTTATTTAGTATTGACCTCTCAGTATTTATGTCAGTGCTTTAACTTTGGGGTTGCAGTGAGTTTTGTTTTCTTGCTGTATTTATACTGTTTATGATTTTACGGGTTTAAGCCACCCATCAATCTTTGCAAATAAAAAAATGAAACAGTCCTCCTTTTCCCAGCCACGTAAATGTTGTCTGTGGGGGAAAGGGTTAAATATTGTTGACACTCCCAGCCATATTCCTAAGCATTTTGTTTTTTGTTATGGATACATAGGCAATCCTATTTGGTATGGGAAGGGTTAAAGTGCTAGAAGTGATAGGTTAAAGCTGATTCCTAGACAGGAGAGACAGGTCATAGAAAAAGAAATGGGTAGAGAAATCAGAACAGCAGAAATAAAGGCCATCTATAACTGGGGAAATTCCACAGATATGCCACTGAGCTAAAAACAAAAGAACAAAAGTCAGATTTTCTGAGCTCTGAAAAGAAATGGAAGCTGAACAGGGAAAACGTGTGATGGGGAAGTTTTCTTAATGAAATCATGCAGATGCCCACAAAAGGTGAGTGAACAAGGAGTAGCTATTCCTCCGTAAATGCTGAGTGTGGAAGCAGCCTAGCAGTCACAGAGTGGACTTTATTTGCCTTCTCATTTTTAAATGTTTCGCTTACACTTGAGTCAGGTTTTCCAAATTTTTCTTGGCAACTATGAGGTCAAGGTTCTTAAAAGAAAAAGGAAAAAAAAAGATAACTCATAGTTCCACCCAATTATATAACTCCAGAAATTAAGGCTTAAAGAATAGCATTAAGCATCATGAGACTCAGGTTAAAATATGAACCTTGGCAAATAACTTCAAAGTGTTTTACATCTACCTATGGCTACCATGAACTAGCCTTCAGACAGCTGCACTACCAAGTGTCACAACAACATCATTCACAGAGGCTCAAGGCAAAACCAAAAAGGGATTATCTTAACAACCTTGCACAGGTTATTAAATGTACTGTCAGCGTGTGTTTGGATCTATGGGTGTGAAATCCCAACCTTATGACTTTTAGTCAACAGAAGTTTAAACAACACAACCATAAGTCTTCCCCTTACCTCCAGCAATACCAAACCATTAGCTCTGAGATTTTACTATTGTCCTATTCTCATTTAGGGAACAATGACTGCCAGCTTGGTCAATGTTCTGGCAATTGCTTTGTGTCGCCATGTATCCAGGCAACAATGCCACACTGTGCAATGAGCAGTACACCACCAGTGAGGTTTTAATGCTTTTAAGTTGCTACCCAGCGTCTTGTATTTTTGCAAAAATGCACTTAGCTGCCTGAGAAAGCCCTGAGAATGAACCTAGAAGCCAGATCCCAAAAGCTAGGCATATTTAATCAGAATTAAGTCTCACTACACTGGATGGTGCTTAAGGTAGCTAAGTCCCCTTTCACACATGATTCACAACAAAGAGGCAAATTATGTAGAAAGGGGCTAATGGGGTCATGCCTTGAGCCCTGCCGCCAATTACACATGGCTCCATCTTGTCCCACTTGCATGCGCAGGTATGGTCACCTGAGGTAGGAAGCCTTCACTCACAGACCCTGGATCCCGAAACACTAGTCTTAGTTTGACAACAGCAGTCCTGCAGTGAAATAAGCAAAATAACCTAGTGACTTCTTCTCTTTCCTCATGTGAACCATGGAATCTCCTCAGAGTAGGGTGCCCATTGTGTCTCTGTCTGAGTCACGGAGCTGATTGTGCCTCCTTTCACCCTGGAGGTGTGCCCAGGATCATGACATGCAGAACCACAGGGACTGCAGAGGGGGGGGGGGGAGAGAGAGGGAGAGAGAGGATGCTGTACTGGTTACAGTGTCATACTAGGACCAGGGAGACCCAGGTCTCCATTCAGCAGTGAAGCTTGTTGACTGTCCTTGGGTCAGACACCATCAGTCAGCCTATGATACCTCACAGAATTGTTTTGAGGATTAAATAGGAAGGAACTGTGCACACCACCATATTTTACACACACACACACACACACACACACACATATTGGGGGTTTTTCAGCTGGAGCTCAGCTTCAGTACCTCTCAGGTGGACGCCACTGCCATTCTAAGAGAACAATGAAGAAGTTCATGGTGAGCTCTGGCACCTATTATTCTAGCATGGTCTATCTATCTATATCTATCTATCTATCTATCTATCTATCTATCTATCTATCTATCTATCATCTATCTATCATCTATCTATCATCTATCTATCATCTATCATCTATCTATCTATCAATCATCTTACCACTACTCCCACACTAAAAAGTTTGTCTTTAACATAAGTGTGAGCGTCTTTAGCATAAGAGTGAGCTATGCCTCCAATTTCACTTCAGAAAAAAAAAAGTGTCCTCCAATTATAAGTTGTTTTGGAAAGGCTACCATAAATAATACATAAAAGTGACATGATTTAGGAGCCAGGTTTCCCGCAGTTTATAGACTGAATCTATAAACAAGCCCTTTCTCTCTATATTTACAGTCAGGGGTTGCCTAAAGTCAAGACACGGCAAACTGCAACTTTTACTTCCAAAAAATAACTTATGTTCCAGGTGCCATTGTTTTGCTGGAAACAAAACAGGTGGCAGCACATCAAAAACGGATACTTTAATGGCTGCCCTGTGTGCCTGACTTCAAGAGGGGGAGCAACAGGAAGAAGCTTGTCTCAAATGTTGGAGCCTTCTCTACTAGAGAGAGACTCCCTAACCATTTTCTCCACCTATTAAATCATGCCTGGGCAAAGAAACGACTGTGTCCTGCCCCAAAATACATCGCTTGCAGCAGTTATGTTGAAAGCTCCTTGCTGCTCACACACCCAGTCAGGCCTGCAGCGAAGCCTGAAACTGTGCCTGTTTATAGTGGTTACCTTCCCTTCAAGTTGCATTTAAGGTAAAGGTAAAGGTAGGGACACGGGTGGCGCTGTGGGTTAAACCACAGAGCCTAGGACTTGCCGATCAGAAGGTCGGCGGTTCGAATCCTCGTGACGGCGTGAGCTCCTGTTGCTCGGTCCCTGCTCCTGCCAACCTAGCAGTTCGAAAGCACGTCAAAGTGCAAGTAGATAAATAGGCACCGCTCTGGCGGGAAGGTAAACGGCGTTTCCGTGCGCTGCTCTGGTTCGCCAGAAGCGGCTTAGTCATGCCGGCCACATGACCTGGAAGCTGTACGCTGGCTCCCTCGGCCAATAAAGCGAGATGAGCGCCGCAACTCCAGAGTCTGTCACGACTGGACCTAATGGTCAGGGGTCCCTTTACCTTTAAAGGTAAAGGTAAAGGACCCCTGGATGGTTAAGTCCAGTCATAGGCGACTATGAGGTTGTGGCGCTCATCTCGCTTTCAGGCCGGGCGGGAGCTGGCATTTGTCCACAGACAGCTTTCCGGGTCATGTGGCCAACATGACTAAACCGCTTCTGGCGCAACAGAACACCATGACGAAAACCAGAGCACAGAGAAACGCCGTTTACCTTCCCGCCGCAGTGGTACCTATTTATCTACTTGCACTGGTGTGCTTTCCAACTGATAGGTTGGCAGGAGCTGGGACAGAGCAACGGGAGTTCACCCCGTCGCGGGGATTCGAACCGCCAACCTTCCAATCGGCAAGCCCAAGAGGCTCAGTGGTTTAGACCACAGCGCCACACACGCCCCTCAAGTTGCATTTACCATGGCTGAAATGTAGAAATGTGTAATAAAATATAGTGCATTTAGGAAGCATAGTAACGTCCATGGTGACGTTATTACTTACTTAGCCAAGAACATCACACTTAAGTGTACTGAAATGAACACTCACTATGTTTATTTGGCATGAATGTGTCCGGTGGTTAAATGAGAAGGCTGGTCTGAGCTGGGTTATGATGAGATAGGTTCCATATCTCTGCTCATTATTTTGCATATATCTAGATACTGAGGTTGTTTATGTAGCTTCTGCAGCAAGAGGAACTATATAAAACTTTTAAAAAATTGCTTTAAATAGCCTTTTGACTAAAGTTCCATGTTTACCTCAGAGGTGGTTTATGGCAACTGTTTCCCTCCTCACAAGGCTCTGAGAAGAGGAGAGCGGAACCAAAAGTGATAGATAAAGCTAAGGCAGAGACCTCTCAACAGCCCAAATGGGAGCCATATAAACTAGCTGTTGAAAGAACAATGGCAACAAACAGAGGAGTTTTAAACAAAGAAACAATAGTCATTTGTTTCAAATATAATTGCCGGGAAAGAACAGTACTGGCAAACTTTGGGCACAATCCAGTCGAAGTTAAACATTCTGATTTTACACATTGCCAAAAATATTCTGCTAAGAATGCAGCCGACTGTCCCCCTGACAAATGATGCTGTGGGTTTTGCTGAATTAGAATCAGAGTCTTGACAACAAAGTTGAGAAATTCTTATTTCAAGATTTTGGTTGTTAAACTCTGTGTGTGTGTGTATACGCACGCTTTGTGTGTTGCCTTGGAAAGGGAGTTTATACATATTAAAAATGACTGAAATGAGAGAATATGTTAAGCAGGAAAGCCAGTCATCCTGCCCAATGGAATGCCAGCTCAGGGTACAGACAGAAATACATCAGGCATGTTCTGAATATCACTTTCAGGCCCTAACAAACACCCTGGGAATGATCTTCACGCATACCTGCTGAAACACCTGGAAAAACCAAGACTATCTCATTCCCTGAAATAGGACTGTTTGGGTAATTCTTTTTATATTTTCCTCCTTGTTTTGCTCCATACACCTATAAAAATGCTGTTCTTAGCATGACTTAGACATTATTTGTATCCAGCTTCTTAATGTTTCCCCTTATGGCTGCCACAAAATGCAGCCTGTTCTTTTTGTTCTGATTTATTGATTTTTTAAAAAGAGAACCCATCACCAGATTGATCGAAAGCCTAGCTATGCATTCTCAAAACTTATGGCTAGTTTCACCCCCATAACTTCAATTCAGCACTTGATATCATGCATTATCCCTCCCACCACACAGTTTTAAGTATGTGTTAGAACAGTGTATTAACAGTCTATTTTAGGTTCAAGCACTGCAGTAGCAGCATGTGAAAGTTTCTGAGCCACCTATCTTCAGAACTGATTATCTGGACATCCTGATAGTATCATCAAATGCCACCCTTCACCCTTTAGTCCAACGTTTGTTACGGTATAATTCTTAACAACTTAAGACAAGCCAAAACACCAAGTTAAAGGCATCTGTTGAGCTTAATGTGCCAACCTATAAATCCAGCTGCTGGACTTCTGGGTGAAAACAACCACCAGTGGGCACCTAAACACCTAAAAAATGCATATCATTATTCTTTTTTATTTATTATTTTATTTCTTCCCAACAATTTATATACTGCTTAATTACAGTTGTCTCTAAGCGGTGCACAAGAAACTCAAAACGATGCAAATAAAAAAAGCCACTGTAAGTTATTAAATTATAAAACCAGAATTCGGTTAAAATGCCTGCTGGAATTTAAAAAAAGTCTTTAGTAGGTTCCAGAAGTTCAACAGGGAGGGGGCCTTTCTAACTTCAACTGGAAGGGAGTTCCATAAAATTGGGCCCACAATACTGAATGCAAAGTGGAAACGAACCATGTATCAGAGTCATGGGGGACCACTAACAGTAACTCCACATTGATCGGGCAAAGATATAAGGGATCAGGGATTTTTTTTTTTCTGTGAAAAGCAGGGACTGAAATACAAAGTTCTTGAAAAGTCTACTTTCACACATAGGAACACGGCACTTTATAAAATTAAACATATGTCAAGGATGACCTTTGTTCATATGTAGTGTTACAAATGACAAACCGGGTAGAAACAAGAAACACTCATGGGGGGAAATGCTAAGGGAGGGGGAAAAAGAAAACAATTGTAAGTGCAATGTGGAAACAATCTTTTATAGACGTTTCTGAGAACTATATTATTTTACTGTTTTCTTTTCCTTGCAATAAAATGCACACATTGAGCTAATAGATATGCACAGTATAGATTTTCTGCTTGTTCCTTATTGAAATGTTGGGGATCTGTTCACTTTTTTTCCTTCTTCATATGATGTTATTGCTTCTCTTGGCTTGAGAGGAGTGAAACATATACTTGACTTTGATTAGTTTCCCTAGACCATTGATCTAGACGGACCTAAAACAATGAAACCCAAGTTCTCCAATACATAATTAGATACAGGTGGAACCTCAACAAGCTACAGCAAGAGAGAGGAGACCATTCTGGGTGACCTAGAAAGAGGGAAGACAACTTAGAACATACCAAGAACTCAGAAAGCCATGTTGGCAAGATAGAAGAAGAAGAAGAGGAGGAGTTTGGATTTGATATCCTGCCTTTCACTCCCCTTCAGGAGTCTCAAAGCGGCTAACAATCTCCTTTCCCTTCCTCCCCCACAACAAACACTCTGTGAGGGGAGTGGGGCTGAGAGACTTCAAAGAAGTGTGACTGACTAAGGTCACCCAGCAGCTGCATGTGCAGGAGCGGAGACGCGAACCCGGTTCCCCAGATTCCGGGACTACCGCTCTTAACAACTACACCACACTGGCTCATAGTTATTATATGTCTGCTCTAAGCAAATTCATCATTCCAGACCAAGGAATCTTCCTTGTCTCCTGCTCAAAAAGCCTTGGCCACTGCTGAACTATTTCTCTGCTCCCCATTCTCTCCTCAAGCATCCTGTGTCTTGCTGGTTCTCTCCACAGCAGAGACCAGCACAAGATGCTTGCTGCCTGAAGCAAAGGACCAGATGACCCTCTGGAGACCAGCAGCTGAAGCTCACTTCTACAATGGAGACGGATGCCAACGACTGCTACTATGACACTCTGTTTACCTTTCAGAATTTTTACCATTAGCTAAGAAATTGACTGAGCGCGAACAGGCACATCACAGAGTGCAAGTTAAAGAACGCATTCACAGAAACTTCGCATCCTGTTATTGCATATGTTGTTAGGCAAAGTGGGTTAACATTGCCACTGATCTCTCAGTAGCCCTTTGGGGATGACACAATACCAAAACACTATTGGTCTCTGGTTTAGATGCCCCTTGCTACTCCCCTAAAGGGCATTTCTTAGTGGAATTTTCCTTCCCTGTGTTCTGTTTCTTTGTAAATTCGTAGCATCATGTATGCATCTTGTAATTTGTTCTGAAGTGCAAATAAATTTGTAATTTGTTCTGAAATGCAAATGAAGAAATTTATTTATTTTTAAAAGGCAGCATCCTCCAACTACATCTCAAAGTAGCAGGCTACATGGGGGGTGGGGGTTAAACAGGTATCACGGATAGCTTTGCTGCTGCTGCTGCTACTACTGGGGCACTGGTTCATAAGGATGGAAGCACCCGAAGTGCCTTAGGAGGATCAGCCAGGGACCGGGCTGCTGCCACCTTTTATAATCTTCAAAGTGAGGCAGCTGTTTCACTCTGCCTAATGATAGGGTCGGCCCTGAAGATGACACATGTGCACAATGTGCTCAGGGCTCATCTGTTTCCAATGCCAGGGATCAATCCTTAGAATCTATGAAGTACAGTGGTACCTCGGGTTACAGACACCTCGGGTTACAGACTCCGCTAACCCGGAAGTAGTACCTCGGGTTAAGAACTTTACCTCAGGATGAGTACAGAAATCACGTGGTGGCAGCACAGCGGCAGCGGGAGGCCCCATTAGCTAAAGTGGTACCTCAGGTTAAGAACAGTTTCAGGTTAAGAACAGACCTCCGGAACGAATTAAGTTCTTAACCAGAGGTACCACTGTAAGCATAAATGAAAGTGCCCCTGAGCAGGTACAGAGTGCATTCCCTCAAGTAACAATGGCTAAATGCATTGCCCGGCCATTTGAGATTAAGGGGAAGGGCTTCAAGGTCAAACGTTTGTGGTCACAGCCAGACTTCAGTCCCATCAGTTATTTTTTTTTCTAGAAATTAAACACCACTCGGTTCACTTTTGCAATGAGTCTATGGCTTATGAGTACAGAAGCAGAGTACAGACATGTGTTATCAGTTTCTGTCTTAGACATTTTCTTTTTCTGTTTCTCTCCCCCACTTTTTTTCTTTTTGAGAGCAGGAAGCCTCAATAGATGTGGCAGGATGATTTAATTCTTAGAACGTAAATATACACCACTTGATTTAATTCTTAGAATGTAGATATGCACCACTACCGGTGTTCTTGGAGTTCAGAGTATTTCACTGAACAAATATCGTATAATGCAAGACACATTTTCCCTGGAACTGTAGTTTATACTCATTAATGCATTTTCCTTAGAGACAGGAATGAAATGTATCAGAGAGAGATCAACAGACATTCAGCTACACAGGGATTTACTAATTTGGGCTGCATACAACATACAACATTCAATTTACGCTAGGGCACTCTCATTCGTTCTAATGTACTCTGAGAAAAACAGGTTGTAGATTAATTACAGCTTTTAAAATATAAAACTGTGAAGAACTGGGGGGGGGGTCTTAACCGCCTCACTAACTCTGATCTGTTTGGGGGCTTTTCTGCAGAGCTCCACGACTTACGCCCCAAAAAAACAGAACAGAACAGCCGCCAGATCATCTTATAAAAATATCACACACTCCCCCAATATTTATGAGGAGTCCAAATGCAGGTAGCAAATGACCAAAGCAAGCATGGGTAGAATGAGGTATGGAAGGGCCTAGGGAGCCAAGTTAAAAATTTACTTAAAGAGAAACAGGAAAGGGATTTAAAAGTAATAGGAGAGAAAACTTCTAAAAGATAAAATACACAATATTTCTTAGGCATTTGCACTGTCTGCATAGCTGTTGGGCTACAGATAGTCTCTTGAATGCGTGTACAGTGGTACCTCAGGTTACATACACTTCAGGTTACATATGCTTCAGGTTACAGACTCTGCTAACCCAGAAATAGTGCTTCAGGTTAAGAAATAGTGCTTCAGGATGAGAACAGAAATCGTGCTCTGGCGTCGCAGCAGCAACAGGAGGCCCCATTAGCTAACGTGGTGCTTCAGGTTAAGAACAGTTTCAGGTTAAGAACGGACCTCCGGAACGAATTAAGTACTTAACCCGAGGTACCACTGTATATGCACCATCCATCCCCTTTATGAGCTGAAGCCTGTCACACAGCAAAATCATCCCACCCACCCCTATTAACCTGTTACTTAAATAATACTAACTCATTTAAATGTCCTGCAAATGGAACTTCTTTTTGCCTGGCAGTTATGTCCAGAGAGATGCAAAATGCCTGGCAGCCAGCACCCCTTAGACAGATGAATGGCCAAAGACCATGCAGTGCTTACTTCAGCTTCCTGCTCAGAATGAAATAACCCTCCTCTCTGATTGGTTGGTATAAATAAGCCTTGCCTACCTCACTTTGGCTGACCCAGATTGGCTTAAATCAAATGTGGGTTTCCCTATCAGATAATTTCTCTCTCTTCAAAGGTTGGCCCGGGAATTTCAAAGAGAGTCTTTTTCTAGAACGACCTGCCTCTTCTTGCTTCTTTGTTCTCAGAGGACATGTGCTTGACTCATTTATTTATTTACTTTTAAGAATGGAGTAAACAAATGAAAAATTTCTGCAACCAAGGAAGCAGTGGAATTTCTTGGCAAGGTAAGAATTTGAGTCAGGTAATGTGGGAATTTTGCATCTAGATGCTTAAATACATTTTGCCATTTTTAGAAGTGACTCCCCCCACCTCTTACTGCAATGCTAAATATTCTTGATTTCTAGAAATTAGCCAACCAACCAACCAACCAACCACTTTTGAATATTCTTGGGTCCTTTCGCACTTGGCTAAATCTGTTCTAGAGGTTTGGGGGAACTCCTTCGACAGCTTGCTTTAATTAATGTTAAAACAAAAAAATTTTTTTCCTTTCCAGTAGCACCTTAATTAATGTTGCCAGTTTGACACCCCCACTCGCAGATAATATTGATTTTCATTTCTTCTTTTTATGAAACATGTTACTGGGTATGATAAATATCCATAATATGGCAGGAAAAAAGGTTTATATGTGTTTTGAGCTCTGTGAAAGCCAGGAAAGAACTGGAGGGGGAGGTTCAGGAGGGAAAGTTGTACGTTTGAACCTCCTAGTATGTCACAAGAATAGAGGAAAAGAAGGAGAAAATAACTATAGCTGGCCAAAAATACAGATGGGGGACAGCGGAAGCAAGATACCTGAAAAATCTAGGTAATGATGGGCAAATGTGTATAAACAATGATATAACTGAGGAGGAGGGAAGCATACAAGTTTCCAATTTATAGCTGGATAGACGGAGCATCTTTTTAAACCACTTCCTCCTTCTTTTATTATTATTATAAAGTGCCTAATACTTTGACTGGTATAAAAAAACTGGCAAAAAAATTGTCAGTAAAATTGACTTATTTCACAAGGAGTTCTTTTGGAAATCAAAGTAAGAGGTTTATTGAAAGATTGCCCTTATTTATAAAATACTTAAATAACATTGTTTGTATGTGTGTCATTTAATCCTTTAGAGTAGCTGATATTAACTAATACTTTTTACTATGTTTTAATTTATGATGTTTTAGCTGATATATGTTTACTGTTTAGTAACTTCATCAGTTTTTTTATGCAGCACATTTATGAATGTAATAAAAAATTAAAAATTATTAAAAATAAAACACTTAATATTTGAGCTAATTGCAACAGGGTTTTTGTTTATTTAATGTCCCTGCCTGTGGCCTACAATTCTTAAGCAGCAAAATACAGAAGGGGGGAGACATGCTAAGGCATAAATAATGTGAATTTTCTATTTTAATTATTTTATGCTCCATGCTTAAATGCTTCACATTCGAAACACCTCTGAGGCTACAATTTTCTTCCCACTTGCCTGAGAACAAACTGCACTGAACTCCAATGGGTTGTATCCAACGAAGTTGTCCCATTTAGCACAAATTCCACTTCTGCAACGGAACACCCCCTCCCGTGCCCTCCCTAAATCTGCTCTGGAAGGTTGGGGCGAAACCCAGAATAGATTTTGCAGGCAGGGGAGTGGGAACCGGGCAACAAGGGCAGGGGAAGTTCAACTGCACAAATAGAAGTCCTTCCACTAATGAAACAACTTCATTGAATGCAACCCACTGGAACTTACATCTGAGCAGACTTGGCTTAGACTTGCACTGTAAGTTTCAGAAACAGCTTTGTTTGTTTATTTATTTATTTGCTGCTTCCCATAAGGCACCCTGAAGCAATTCGACAATAAAAACACATGTAAAACGCGTTCAAGATTACAGACTGGGATAAAAGTCTCATTGGAAAGACTGAGGAAATGGTACTGCATCTGTCTGACAGGTAACGAGAGTTCCAAGTGTAGCTGTTGCCAGACAAATGGTCCGATTCCTACATCCTATGGAATGGGATTCCTAATGAGATTGCATTTGCAAGAGACCCCTCTAATGCGGAGCACAGTGGTCAGCTGGGTACAGAAGGGGTGAGACAATCTCTGAAGTCTCCTAATACCAATCTTTGTACACCAGAACCTATCCTGGTAACTAATTGGCTTCGAGGGATTTCAGCAGCAATGAAATCCTTCCCCCTATGAACAGCTGAGCCGCTGGATTTCACTGCACCAGAAGTCAACCTCAGGGTTGCATTGCAGTAGTTCATTCTCAAAGTTACCACCGCATGGATGGCAGCAATCAGGCTTCGCAGGTCCAGAAAGGGCCATAGTTTTCATCAGCCCAAACTGGTAAAAGGCACTCCTGCCCACAGAGGCCACCTGGGCCTCTAGGAACAGAGAGGGGTGCAGTATGGCAGCAAGCGTGGCAATTGCTGTGAAAAGAAAAGCAAGGTTGGAGCCCTCTGTGGCTAGCAAGACTAGTTTTATGGCCACTATGCTATTGAAACTTAGGCTTATACAATGGTACCTGGGGTTACATACGCTTCAGGTTACAGACTCCGCTAACCCAGAAATAGTACCTCGGGTTAAAAACTTTACTTCAGGATGAGAACAGAAATCGTGCTCCGGTGGCGCGGCAGCAGCAGGAGGCCCCATTAGCTAAAGTGGTGCTTCAGCTTAAGAACAGCTTCAGGTTAAGAACGGACCTCTGGAACGAATTAACTACTTAACCTGAGGTACCACTGTATATGCGAAGAGAGGTTCAAAATTCCCCTTTTGGGGGAAAAAGTCAAAGCAAGTTTAAACGTTGACCTCTCTTCGCTTTCCCTCCTGGTAAGCGACAGAGATGCTGCTCTCAAGAGGCTATTGCTTGTGTCTCCACCCTACCAGGCGAAACACTTCTGTTGTTACAGATTGTTGACCTATTAAATGTTCTTACAAAAAAAGTTTAGCGAACCCAGATCCAAACTTTGTCCACTTAATATTTAACTTGTTAGATCTCAGCCCTCTTCTAGAAGTTACTATCATGGGACGAATGCACCGCACTGTGGGCAATTCAACCACACACGTACACATCAGAAACTAATTTTCCCTTGTTGGAAACAAACACAAACATTCTGGCAACACCAATTTGTTTCTCTTAAATGGATATGATGTAACGGCATATACACCCTTTTATTTCCCGATTTCTCATCTGGAACTTTACCCTCCAAAAATGCTGTTTAGTATCAATAGCGACTGGTTTTGCAGTTTAGTAAGCGGGGGGGGGGGGGGGACAGTGTCAGTTTCTCTCTTAGTCAAATGGTGTATATTTTTAAAGATGAGTAAGGGATTTTTAAAACTGTTTCATTCGGTCTGTGGTTTCAAATCAGCCAATTTATTTTCGCATGAAAATATGGTGTGTATGTGAATAAAAAATACTGTGCGATTTCCCTGCAAAGCAAGCGAAGCTGCACAGCCCATTTCTGCTAAGAACAGAAAACGGAATGACCCACTTACTGGAAATAGGACAAGGGAATAGCAGGTATACAGATTTTTTGCTGACTTAATAAATGAAGGGGATTTATTATATTTTATTTTGTACCATAAACACATGGTGTTCATGCTCCCAAGCGGAAAGCTTGTCTGAGGGCCTCATTTACGGACCTAGAAGGACAAGTTAATCCCTTATCCTTGCTGCCAGTTTTAGCCACGCTTGCATTTTTCTTGGCATGCGCTCAAATGTAATGTTGGTGTCATGTGCTTAAATACTGCTTCAGTCAATATAATTTCTGTCCGGGTCACCTGCAGTGTGAATTGAGGGACTGTTTGGCCTTATTACCACCAAACAGTTATTTTAAACCGTAATTCTCTCACAGCTGACAAACTGACAGAAATAGGCTTTTGGCAGCAGGAAGAGACCATATTCTTAGAAAAGCATCCTCCTCAGAAACTGATAAACCACAACAGCTACTGAGTTTAGATTACTCTGCACATTAAACCACAAGAATGGGATTGGTATACAACAAGGTCTGAAATCATACTCCCTCCCCTTATTTCCCCCAGTTTAAGCCTCCATAAATCAGCTAAGAGCAACTTACATCCATAATTCAACTCTTACCCCATCCGTCTTCTTCTCAAAAGGCTCATCATCAATTACTCCAATAATGTGAGATTTGTCCTTCCGCTATTTAATGCCGCCACCATTTGTAATCATCATTACCGTTTGCTTAACAACCACACTGAGAAATCCCATTGGGATATGTTCTCAGTCTAAAAGGATCTCAAAGGCCCAATGGTACTCCAATGAGCACATTGAAATCACTGTAAACATGGAATTTATTGCATTTATTGCAATGTTTGCAGCACTTCCATGTGCTCAAAGGGAACAGCAGCACTCAGCTGGCACTGCACTGAAAGGAAAGGCCCAGGATGATCTCCTGCAAACTCAAGGGTTCTTTCAAGTGGGAATAAATATGCAGACCAGATCTAGTATTCCAAGCCAGTGATAACTTGCTCTTGCAATTCTATACGTCTAAGGTATCAGGCAACAACTGCAGCATTCATCTGAATAAGATAAACTGTGCCCAATCATGAGGACAACTATCAGTGCAGCCAGAGAGATATAAGCTTTTGGTCCCAATTTCATAGAGCCCAGGGAATAGACAAAAGGTAAAGGATAAGCCCCATTAGTTGAAGCTAAGTCAATCTAGCCCAAACAGCGCCTCAGTAGCAGACTTCCTGGAGACCACATGTGGTCTGCTCAGTGCTTCTTGGAAGAAGAGTTGTGCATCATAATATAACTTTAACTCACACAAGTCCCTCACACTTTGTTAACAGTTAAGCACTGTTGTCAAGATTATTTATAACAATACTCATGCCTGAAAACCAAGAATAAGCAATATAAATGGGAAAGTGTTGTGAAAACAATTTTGAATGACGCATTGATTTTTTGCATGATCCTACTGGTTGGACCGTTAATGGAAAAATCAGCACAACCATAACTGCTTGCAGTGTTGCTGACAACCAATTCCATAATTTTCTGAATGCACACTGCTGCAGGGTAAAGCAATGCATCTCTGTTGCTAATGCGGATTTTCTGTTCAAGAACCCCCCCCCCCAAAAGGTCACATAGAAATTTGTTATTATATTGCAGGTGTATATTAGCTGTAGGTTAGAGAACCCTGTCTCCAAGTTGGCTAGATCCACTACATCAGGGACTGACACCCAGAGGTTCTCCAGATGTGACTGGACTCCAGACCTCATCAGTCCCAGCCAGCATGGCCAATGGCCAGAGATGAAGGGAATTGTAGTCTAACAATATCTTGAAGGTCACAGTATCCTCAACATTGCACTATGTGGCTTCTGTTTGGACTTTTAAAATAGTGATCTGGAATATGACTGGCCATTAGCCTAATATCTCTCCTGGGTTAAATGAGTGGAAAGCATTTTTTAAAAACCAAGTTGTTTAACATAAAGAATGAACCTATCCAAGGAAAAATGGCTTCTGCCTTCCCAAACTTTTAGAATATGTCAACAAGCAAGTAGATAGGTAGGCATTCTGCACCTGAACTTCCAACAAGCTTTCATCAAATTGAAGTAAACTTATTGCATACCTGTTAAGTTAGGAATGGTCCTCTTGTGGGTTGTTAAGTAGTTAAAGAACAGGAAGCAGAAAGTGGAAGAGTAGACAGCTTTCACAGGGGGAGAGAAGGAAGCACTGAGATGTCCCAAGGATCTATACAGGGGCTAGTATTGGGACTGGTATTAAGTTTATCCCTCTTGGGACTGGTATTAAATTAATGCATATATTATCTGGAGGCGGCAATGAGTTAGCAAAGTCTGCAGATGACGTCAAATTTACTCAGACTGGTGAGAACCTAAGAAGCCTGCACAGTTCTTCCAAAAGCTTATCTTCAAAGTGGATGAGTGAGGTCTAAAATTGGTAGAAATTGATTCAAGTAATTGTAAATTGATGCATATTGTGTATGTATGTGTGTCAGGTGGCGAGGGGTGAATCCTAACTTCAGTCTCCCAAATGCCAACTGGCAGCAACTGATCAGGAAAGATTTGGGATTGTGATGGACAGCTCCATGAGAACGCAAAATCCTTGCTAGGAGTTGATAGGGAAAGGACTCGAAAACAAAGCAGCTGGTAATGTAATGTCATTACTGTATCAGAATCTATGATGCAACCACACACGGTATACTGTGTAAATATCTGATTGTCCCATTGCAAAGAAGGATGCTGTAGAGTTGGAAAAGGGGCAGCAAGAGGGCAGCCAATGTTCAATTAACTGGAGCACTTTGACCACAAGGGAAAGCTAAATCATTTGCAGCTTTTCTAGTTTAGAAAAAAAGATGACTGGAAGGGGACACAGATGGACATGATAGAGGTTTCTAAAATAAAAGGCTCTTTAAGTTAGGAGTGGACACTCTGCAGCCCTAGGATTGTTTCAAAAAGTCCTCCAAAAGCCATCAGTTCAGACCTCTGGCAAGAGCAATTTGTCTACTTCAGATGGCCAGCTGTGGGGTGAGGAAGAGAGAAGGGGGTGTCAGAGAGAGAAGGGGTGGCCCATCCACTTTCCACCCTGGCACTGCCCAAAGAAAGGTTGCCCACTCCTGCTTTAAGTGTTCCATGTATGCCCAATGTCTAGGCCATTTCGGTCAACATCCTACCAGCTGTTGGTCTCAGAGACTAGCCTTTTATTCACCCGTGTGTACTTCTCATTTACATTTTCCATACTTAATTATATGTTAATCCTTCAAATAACCCTATCATTCTAATGCCTGCCTTTCTTTCTTTTTTATTCTCCCCCTCCCTCTCCTTCACATAATGAATTTTGGAGCTCAAAATATTCCACTGGAAAATAGCTCCAGGCTTCTGCTGTTCATAGAATTAAGCTCTGAGCTTCTTAGCCAGACCTGTACAACTCGTGACCTACCAAGCCAAGCAAAGCCCACCAGCATGGAAGCTCAGTGGGGGCTCAATAAACCTCCTGGTTTTGCCCCCTACTTGGAATTGTAACACACACACAAAAAGGTGTTGTTGTTGTTGTTGTTGTTGTTAAGCAGTACATTACATAGCTGGTAGGGTGCATTCAACCTGGTGGGTGCAGGCCTGTGGGTGCAGGCAACTCGCCCCATAAACTTTAGTTTTAATCAATGTCTGTTTAGTTTTAATCAACGTCTGCACTTCTCACTTCTAAGGTGGCTTTGGAGAACTCAGAGGGGCTCTTATAGGAGCTTGATTAGTCATCCCAGGGGCTCCTGCCAGAATAGGTTTGATTTGAAAATTTCCATTAACTTGCAATGTCTGTCTTTTGAGTCCATCTTAGGACACCGAAGAGGAGCGATTCCACCTCCACCCCAGTAATTTTACTGGCTAGGAATCCTCAGACAGCTATTATTATTGTTATTATTTTAAACAGAGATGTGGCTTGGATCAGTGCTGTTGAAAGAAAAGAAAAGAAACCCAGCTCCTTGCAATGGTTGCAATTCAAAATCCGTCACTTGGATTAAAAATTAAAAAACAAACACAAAAGCGAAGTACAACCAACTCTACTTTGTACCAAAAGAACACATGCTTCAAGACTGTTCCCGGTGGCTCCCACCCCCACCCCGGCTTAAACAGTGAATGGCTGAGCTCCGAGTCTGAATAAACAGTGTGGGAGGTGACTGTTCTGTGAGGCCCATGCAAAGGATGCAATCATTCTTTTTACTTAAGTCTGTTCAGTATTAAATCATGTGAAACGAGCTCAATTACTACGTGTGACATTCGCACCACCAGTGCATGGCCAACATAACAGGTATTGTTTCCTAAAGGAGTGGGGGCGGTGGAGGGGGTGCGCACAAGGGGAAGGAAAAAGAAATATTCTGTAGCAAATTCTCCCAGCTTCTGGTATTTAATTGTGTATAAAGTTCATTGACTTGCTGGTTGCTGTCAGATGATCTTGCTTAAAGCCTATGAAAACATCTCAGGAATGCAGTGATGTGGGTAGGAACTGAAGTGAGTTCATGCCACAGGCGGCTTTAAATGAAACAAAAAGTCAACAAGCCAACCCCCCCTCCCCAAGGAGGGAATCTCACCAGAGAGAGGGCTGTGGGATAAGCACTGGTTTAACCTTACTTAAATGCTCCAGAAGTTATTATAAACCAAATTTTCCCCGCACACACACACAAAACCCCATGCTTTTTAGCGAACTGGCTAATGAACAGATGAAGTAGTTCTGCTTCCATGTAACCTGCATTTGTAAGGGTGTGTTTGTGGAAGGAGACCACCAGAAGGAAAATTGTAGAATGCATGGTGTGGAGAAGGTTAGCTTACGGTGAACTCGGAAGTTCCTGCTACAAATCTCAACACAGCTATGTATATACCCTGATGACCTCAGACAAGTCAGCCTCTCTAAACGTCCTACTTCAATCTATAATTTGGGAACATCAATTATCATCATCATCATCAATTGAATTTATATACCGCCCTATACCAGGAGGTCTCAGAGCGGTTCACAGAATGAAATCAAAATATAAAATCACAAAACACATAATCAAAATAAAAATGACAACCCAATAACCCCCCCCCCAAAAAAACATTTTAAAAACGGCATAGGATCCTCACAACATTTAAATAAGACAATTAACAAACCTGGACAAGAGCCACTCGTTGGAAAGCGTGCATCTAATTGCATCCCACACCTCTGCCAATCTGTCTGGCCACCATTTGCTATCAAATTGCGTTGCCAGCAGGCACAGTGTTATAATAACAAGCCACCCAGAGCCTACTAGGCTGTTTAGATTACTGAGAACTGAAAGAAGCTCTTTGAACTTTGCGTCACGGATAATACAAGAGGCAATCCTGCCAAGGCTGTTGCCCACTTTGCTCCCTGGTACTCTAGGGAGCCGTGGGCAATGAAACAGGAAGCAGAATGACTGGAGCACAGATGGTGCGAGTCTCCGTCTGTAGGAACACCAATTGGAATACATAAACCAAACATAGGTTATGGCACAAAAGTAGGTTCCACTGCATCCTCAGGTAGCTGCCTGGAGCTTTTCCAAGGTGCCCCATGTCTTCCCTATCCCTTGTTGTATGTTTATATCACAAGTCCGATTTCATTATTACTTTGCATTTTGTATGCATGTCAGATATCTTGGCTTGCTTATTTTGCACATCTCTGTTCTACTGGATCAAGGAAAATATGCATCCTGATGAAAGTGGTGTACATAAAACCCCCATGAAATTAAAAGTAAAAACATTAAAAGCAACATGAAACTGGGTCATATGCCAGCGTAATCCTGTGTAAATGAGTTTTTATTTACATCTATTCTGTCTTGAATACTGTGATCCCAACCGCTTTAAAGTATATATGGGCTGTGCGGTCTAGATGTTTTGCCTCATCAAAGCACTACTGTGCTACTTGCAATCTCATCATCATTTTCTACTGTGAGGAATATGTCATTCTCCCTCCCAACTTGTGTGCCCTTTACTGTCATGAATGCTGCATTGAATCTGTTTTCAGGAATGCTTGGAATCCCCATTCAGTACATGCTTTGCACCCAGGAAGTCCCACTGAAAAGGACCAGAAACCAGGCGATGCAAAAGACAATCTGCCTGAGACCCTGGGGAGCTGCTGTCTGTCAAAGTTGGCAATTCTGGGCTGCATGGACAAGCTGTCTGACCAGACAAGGCAGCTTCCACTGTACTAGGTGGTGCTTCTGACATCAGTAGTGAGGAGTGACATAATTCTTCGGGGCTCACAGCACATCAAGGTCGGTTTTAGAGAGTCCTCTTTATTTACCTAGCAATGTTAATAATAATAATAATAATAATAATTTATTATTTGTACCCCGCCCATCTGGCTGGGTTTCCCCAGCCACTCTGGGTGGCTTCCACAGAGACCAAAATACACTAAAATGTCACACATTAAAAACTTCCCTGAACAGGGCTGCCTTAAGATGTCTTCTGAATGTCAGGTAGTTGTTTATCACTTTGACATCTGATGGGAGGGCGTTCCACAGGGTGGGCGCCACTACCGAGAAGGCCCTCTGCCTGGTTCCCTGTAGCTTTGCTTCTCGCAATGAGGGAACCGCCAGAAGGCCCTCGGCGCTGGACCTCAGTGTCTGGGCAGAATGATGGGGTGGAGACACTCCTTCAGGTATACTGGGCTGAGGCCGTTTAGGGCTTTAAGGGTCAACACCAACACTTTGAATTGTGCTCAGAAACATACTGGGAGCCAATGTAGGTCTTTCAAGACTGGTGTTATGTGGTCTCGGCGGCCGCCCCCAGTCACCAGTCTAGCTGCCACATTCTGCAATGTTACTGCAGCAGTAACACTCCAGTGGAGAAGCACTTGTCCAGCTTGTCAAAGGAACAAAGTGGCAAAACAAAAGCAATAATCCTGTTACAGAAACAGTGCAGAATTTCGATACCTCTCATCTCCAGCATCAAACACACATCAACACTGGTGGTAAAAGGGCAAAACATGTACCTTCTCCCCACACTCAAGCATGGCTGTTCTTTCTTCCATTATGTTCAGAGTAGACACCATGCTATTGCCTTTCAGCCACTCTTTGTAGGAAAGTCCTGGAAGCCTAACACACAAGCTGAGTGATCATCCTCAAAATCTCAGTTTAGTTCCTTTGCTGCTCATTTATATGGCGCATGTTGGTGGCTACAGTAGGCTTAGATTATAACTTCAACCATCTGGAACATAATCTTCTTCACAGACAGCTAAAACCAGATCACTGCCATATTAAATTCTAAATTGTGGTATATTAAATTATAAAACGTTGCTTCAAAATATGATCAGTTTAAGGAAAAGCTGTAATATTAAAAAGTGTACTGGAGGGAAAATGCATTCTAGTTTCTTTCTCTTTAATCTGATCCACTTAAGGCAGACTACAATCATGTCCTTCTTTTTTTTTTGTGTGGAATAATCTTTACCATATTACATCGTCCATACATTGCTGAAAATTCATTTGGCTTTCCAGTTCCACTGCTAATGCTACCTTGGTTCTCATGGACATATGGAACAAGAACTGAAAATAAAGCTTGTGAACTGCTGCTCCTTCCCCACAATTCAACAGCCTTAAAAAATCAATCTGTTCCAAAACTTTTCTGCAGCTGAATTCACACTGGAAAGCAACGTACTGTACTGAGAACTGAAACGCATGTGATTAAAAGTTGCAAAAGCCTGAAAAGGTTGCAAAACCCAACAAGAACAGAGTATCTTCAAAACAGCTCTTGCCAGATAGGAGACTTATTTCCAGTTTACTTTTTGATACATGAAATAAAAAATGGAAATATTTGCACATCATAAACCTCAATCCTAAACACAGGGAAAAAAGTTACCAGTGTACCAATTACATAGAAGTAAGTACCACTGATGTGAGTGAAACATATTTTCCACATGTATCTGATGAAGAACAATGTTGCCTATGAATGTTTGTTCAGCAATAAACAGCTATGGTACATTTTCAATGTGCTTAGACATGAGTTCAATTGTCATCAACATGCCCAAGTCTATATGGGATTCTGTCTTTAATCTTAGACAGAAATTTTGCCTTGTTTCCATACAAGTGGTAAAGTTTTATAATTTAAAGCAAGGGCATGATGCATATATATTTAACACATCCTAAGACTTCATTCAGAGGTTCGAATCCCTGCGACGGGGTGAGCTCCCGTTGCTCGATCCCTGCTCCTGCCAACCTAGCAGTTCAAAAGCATGTCAAAGTACAAGTAGATAAATAGGTACCGCTCTGGAGGGAAGGTAAACAGTGTTTCCATGCGCTGCTCTGTTTCGCCAGAAGCGGCTTAGTCATGCTGGCCACATGACCCGGAAGCTGTACACCGGCTCCCTCGGCCTATTGAGTGAGATGAGCGCCGCAACCCCAGAGTCGGCCACGACTGGACCTAATGGTCAGGGGTCCCTTTACCTTTAAGACTTCATTCACCCATTTTCAGAAATGCATATGATCCCATTCCCCAAACCAACAATAATTTTTAATAGCTTCCAAAGTCTGCCGTAAGAATGAACAATTTGGAGAAATTCGTTGGACTGATGTGGAAAATCTTTTATAATGGTGTGATGGTCACATGGCTTCCGAGCCAATGCCTGCAGTCAGAGCGGGATCACAGGAAATATTAACATGGCTGAAAGAGTAAAAATTCACACTTTAGACCAAGAAGTCCCAGGCGCAAATACTTCACCACAGATTTCAGCCAACGTGACAAGTTCAAACTAAAGTAAGGCTTCAATTCTGCTCAGACATACACCAAGCTAAGCCATAGGATGATAGGAAACAGTTTTCTTTTTCTTTTTAAATCAATGTTGTTAAGGTTTATAGAGAAAAATACAAAACTTAATATCTCCTCCCCCTTTTTTAAACCAAACCAATATTTTTATCTAGATACAATAAAAACACAAAAAGGGGTGGAGAGAAAAAAAAGAATAGAAGAGAGGTTAAAAGAGAAAGAAAACAAAGAACTTCTAATTCTTTATCTGTCCACTATAAGAAACAATACTCACTTCGTCCAATCCAATATAACACCCAACAAAAGCCACTTTCCTCAAATCCAGGTATCATTGTTTCTTTTTCACACAAAAAGTCTATGAGAGGTCTCCAATCTTTGACAAATGTTAACAATGACCTTTCTCTGATTAAACATGTCAGTTTCAAAATTGACACATTTAAGGAAGCAGTTTTTCTACTGTGCCAGACCACTGGTTCACGTAAGCTCAGTTTTATGGCTGTGACTCTTGGATTTCATAAAGAAGTCTTTCACTGCCATACCTAGAGATGCCAGGGATTGAACATGTGATCTTCTAAAGCTGAACATGGAAAAATAATGAGCCTGATCTATGTGGAATGCCCTGCCAGAGCTTCCTGATCCACTGCTATGATTGGCATTTGTCCATGTAGCACTGAAGAATCATCTATGCATGTCATTGTACATACGATGTACAATATGATGTACACTGCCTTGTTGTATTTTTATGAAAGTATAGAAATTATTTCTATGAAAGTATAGAAATATAAAGAGGACAGTCTACCAGGGTGATCATGTCTGGAGCCAGGCATGGTTTCCAAGGCCTGCCCACCCTCATTCCACAACAAGCTGGAGCTAGCAGCCCTCCTGAATGACATTCTCTGAAGCTCCCCATGCTTGTCACGAGCTGCTAATCTTATGGCTGCACAAACAGATATCAGAACCACTGAAAGTGCAAAAAGGCTAACCTTCCATGCGTTGGGCTGCACTTTAGCAATGATGTTTCCTAACCTGAAAACATATTGTCCAGCATAGATATCTGATAAATTAAAAACAAATATCACTTTTTTTAAATAAACACAGATATGTCTAAGTTCCTGCTTTTACGTTTTTGATCATGTGTAGCGTTACATGTGACATTGCTTCATATGTTGTTGTTTAGTCGTTTAGTTGTGTCTGACTCTTCGTGACCCCATGGACCAGAGCACGCCAGGCACTCCTGTCTTCCACTGCCTCCCACAGTTTGGTCAAACTCATGCTGGTAGCTTTGAGAACACTGTCCAACCATCTCGTCCTCTGCCGTCCCCTTCTCCTTGTGCCCTCCAACTTTCCGAACGTCAGGGTCTTTTCCAGGGAGTCTTCTCTTCTCATGAGGTGACCGCATTACAATGGTTTCCATTATTGTTCAAAGCTATCTTTGTTTTTTATGAACCATGATAATAACTTCTCGCTTCATATAAATCACTGTGTAATACCATGAAACATCGGGCAGTATTCAACTAAATAATTGCATGAGTTCCACTAGTGCACAGGGACTTTTCCACTTTCTCTTCCTCCCACGTTCCTTACACAGTCCTAAATCTGTTCTAGAGGTTGCAGGGCAGGGGAAGGAGAAGGAGGAAATTTCACATTAGGCTCTGTTGAATTTCACCCTTTATCATGTGTATGCAACTCCACAGGCCCTAATAACTGAAAATTATCAGAACGCATTCCTCAACCAGTTGTGTAAATTTGGTCCTTTTCTGAAAATGTGAGTGACTGAATGGCTATGCCACCATGCTAACACGATCCTTAATACAGTGATACCTCGGGCTAAGTACTTAATTGGTTCCGGAGGTCCGTACTTAACCTGAAACTGTTCTTAACCTGAAGCACCACTTTAGCTAATGGGGCCTCCTGCTGCTGCCGCGCCACCGGAGCACAATTTCTGTTCTCAACCTGAAGCAAAGTTCTTAACCTGAAACACTATTTCTGGGTTAGCGGAGTCTGTAACCTGAAGCGTATGTAACCTGAAGCGTATGTAACCCGAGGTACCACTGTAGAACCATTCTGAAAATATCAATTTTCTTACTGTGTATATCTATCATGCAATTGGGGAATCTGGCCCATAAAGCAAAACAAACCAACCAACCTGGACTTTCCATGAGCTTTTCTATTTAGCCCGGAATACAAAGCCACAATTAACATGTGGGGAACGTGACAATATTTAAGAGTGAGAACATACAGCTCACTAGATACAACTTTTGTCTGTCCTTCTGGTTTTAATCCATTTTCCAGGTCTGCGTAAAACGAATTGTGATGAAAACTTCATAGCGCTTAAGCTTTAAGCAGTCTTTTCCATTTTAAAGCAATACATCTTCTCTGCCTGAAACCTGCACTACACACACACACTCAGACGTCAGTATACTCTCACATCTAAAAAGAAAAAAAGAGCACTTCCAAAGGGAAGAGAAGCGATTAGGTACTGGAGTCAGAGAAAGAGTAAAGATTAATTGAGCAAGAAGAAGGAATGATTAAATTGAAAGCCCTCCTCTGTATGTTTGCACCAAAGATTAAGTGTGTTTAATCTTTCTGAACTGGTGCAGTGGAAAGAGTGATAAGAGAGGCCTAGCCTGGACTGGAAAATCTTACTGATTTTCCCTCCCAAAGAAACTGGTCAGGGGAAAAAGAATACTTTCCATCTAACAACAATACTAGGACTTAGGTCTTATATAGCAATTTCTATCAAGAGAATGCCTCACTCTACTTCATGGTGAAGCATCTCTATTCTCTCTGTGTGCTTTTGCTAACCTAAGTGGCAGTTTGGATGCTAGAATAAGCAAGCCCAAAGACTTCCATGTGCCTAGAGAAATACATATTCTTTTTCCTCTGAACAGCAGATCCACCCCCTCACCTTTTCCTATATTGCATGTTGCTTTTGAAACTCCAGTCACTTTCAACAACTGTTCCGTTTACCATGCATCATGGGGAACTGTTGTCCAGGATACCAAGAGACAAAAATCCCTCTTGGCGTAATGGAACTAATAGCAAGGAGCCTGCTGCCTGGCCATTATGGCTTCTATAAAGCTTACAAATAGCCTGTGTTGACGCAGGATTCCATGCATGAAAACAAAGCGAGGAATTCAACGTAGCGTTAAGCAGGACGCGCAGTCAGCACACGTGTTTCTGCTTGCCTGATGGAACTATCTGCTCACGCCTCCCCCAGCACGCAGTTCCGGGGTTCTCCTGACACCCCCCCAAAAAAAAAATTGAAGGGAGCGCTCCAGGGGAGGAGAGGGGAGAAAGCCCTGTTGCGCCAGAAGAAGTCTTCGTGTTGCCTTCAGCTGGTGGGGCTTGTTGGTTGAATCCTGCCCAAAGAGCTTAGTGGTAACACAGAAATGTAGAAATTAACATATTTTTCGCTCTATAAGACGCACCAGACCACAAGACGCACCTAGTTTTTGGAGGAGGAAAACAAGAAAAATATATATTCTGAATCTCAGAAGCCAGAACAGCAAGAGGGATGGCTACGCAGTGAAAGCAGCAATCCCTCTTGCTGTTCTGGCTTCTGGGATAGCTGTGCAGCCTGCATTCGCTCCATAAGACGCACACACATTTCCCCTTACTTTTTAGGAGGGAAAAAGTGAGTCTTATAGAGCAAAAAATGGTACATGCAATTTCTTTTTTGCTACTGTTGACTTTGAATATGTTTAAATGCAAGTCGTTCAACTGTTTTTAATTGATAATTTTAATGTTTTAATTTCTTATTTTTGTAAACCACTTTGAGATTTTTGACTAGCAAGCGGTATATAAATTTTGCTAAATAGATATCTATATATTCCACCACCCAATTTTGCTAGCAGAGTTTTTCCTCCATGCACATCTTCCAGAGAGAAGTAGGTCAAGCTGATGAAAGCTTGAACTTGATCTCTTTCCTTCACATGGAATTTCTTGTAGTTTTCTTGGGAGTTCAGCTCTGGGCTGTAGTAATCGCAACCTTAGCAGCCAACAAAGTCCAAAGATGAAAAAAGAAAAAGTCAAGCATGAGGATGACACTTCTCCACTTTGAATACCATAATCATATCAAGTACTCTTAAGTAGATTCTTTGCATGAACAAAGCAGAAAACTGCATTACAGTTCTGTCATAATTTGTCGCAGGGAATGAAAGAACTCTCCCAGGCTACAATACCATTCAATCCTATATGTAGATTACAGGGAGCGTGACATCCTTTTAAAAGAAAACAAACAAACAAACAGATCAGATTGTTACAAATTATTCGGATCTTTTAAAAAAACAAAAAACAAAAATAAAATCAAGTATATTTTTTTAAAGAACCTGGTTTAAAAGGAAACTTGACTCTTAATTCCAAAACAAATATGTTAAAGCCAACACTAATAACAAATTTGGATCATTTGAGATATCTTCATCCTTTCCAGACCCAGGACCCACTTTTAACCCACACATAAATTGGAGGAGCCGTCTCTTAATCCTTTACCATAGATATTTGCATGGTTGTAGTGTTCCTGCTCCAACCCACCATGGATCAGGCTGTGGGATCCCAACTCAAAGCCGAAGACAAGTGATCTATCCAACACTGAGTTGTTTTTCTGTGTAGCCCCATGGAATTCTCACTTAAGCTTGGAACTAGAAAGTCATCAGATGTCTAGGATGTCCAAGAGAAGCCATGCTGTACCTGGCAAAGATTATCAACTAAGCCCAGATGAATGATCATGTACTCCTGATTCTATGGTCTCCAACTGCCCGGCCAGTATTAAGTGCTATGTGTTTAGTTCTCAGATTATGGATATTTATAATTCTACTCACCAAATAAAGTGTGAAAAGTACCGTATGTAGCTGCATGGCTAAAGGTTTAGAATCATGCTCCTATGTTGTATTAAGGTGCTCGTTAGTTGCAAGCCAATATGTTTTAAGTGTTATAGCAGCCTGTATTTATGTGTGCTTGATGTGGAAATATATGACATCCAAAATGGGAAACTTTATTTGAATCAGTTCGAGTTATAGCAATGTACCATATAACAGGTAGGAAACGAGAGAGGCCTTTAGTGTTTATTTCCATGTGCCCCAAGGAGAGAAAGGTGCTCTAACTGCACAGCCTCCACAGTAAAAATAATTGCTTGGACCCAGAGTTCATGTGTACAGAATTCTGCTAAAAACCCACCCCTATTGGCTTGCAACTAAATAGAACCTTAATACAACCTAGGAGCATGATTCTAAACCTTTAGCCATGCAGTCAGAGATTTTTGCACTGTGTACGCTGGAGAGAAAAGGCAATTATCACTTGATTCCTCCTTTTCCAGCGCCCGCTGAAAATCTGCTTTGGAGGGTCCAGAACAGTGTGGGAGGGGGAACTGGATAAAAATCACCTCTCCCCCTTGGGAGCCTCAATAGAATCACAGTCCATTCTGTGAATGGAAAGAGTTATTCCATTTGTGGGAGGAAAATTCTGGATCCAAATAATCTACTGGATTGGCTGTCCATTGTTATGGATTTTCAAACGTTTGGAACTGACTCATGCATAACACAAATTATCCTTACTATGCAGTGGGTAGGGAGCAAATAGCACACATTTTTTGTGGTTAACCCCCCAAAATTGGTCTGAACTTCTGCAATATTGTCTGGACTTTAAAACGGTGCAGCTATTGAAACATTACTTCTTTTGTGCGTTGAAATAGTTTCTGGGACAGGCGCCCTTTATTTCCTTTTTTTCCTTTGCTATACAAAAATATAGCCTTTTGTGTAAACAGTTTGTGCCTCATTAGCCATTCATATAAGCCGCAACAGTGAATAAAATTAATTTAAAATGCAACATGTACTTTACAGTTTAGATTTCAACAGTCCAGCCTTCCTTTTCTGCCTCAGAAGAATATTCCTTTCCTTCCTCTGTGACATATATAGAACAAGAAAGTCTAACTTCTGCTTGGATGCAGTTCAGTTTTTCTACAAATGAATTCTGCTAAGTAAAAGACCATTTTCCATTTTATACATTCTGAAAGAAGAAACTAATTCTTTGGAACATAATCAACAGTTATATTTATATTCAAAACCAAGGATGCATATATAGCCATATCTCCACAATTTTACCACACAGATGTGGGACAAGAATATCTTCTTTCCATGGTTTTTTTTGGGGGGTGGTATTGGCGCTGTGGGTTAAACCACAGAGCCTAGGACTTGCCGATCAGAAGGTAAGCAGTTCGAATCCCCACGATGGGGTGAGCTCCCGTTGCTTGGTCCCTGCTCCTGCCAACCTAGCAGTTCGAAAGCACGTCAAAGTGCAAGTAGATAAATAGGTACTGCTCTGGCGGGAAGGTAAATGGCATTTCCGTGCGCTGCTCTGGTTTGCCAGAAGTGGCTTAGTCATGCTGGCCACATGACCCGGAAGCTGTACGCTGGCTCCCTCGGCCAATAAAGCGAGATGAGTGCCGCAACCCCAGAGTCGGCCACAACTGGACTTAATGGTCAGGGGTCCCTTTACCTTTACCTACTTTGTAGCCAAAACATAGGGTTAAAATAGAATTAACTAACAAAATACATATACAGTAAGCCTGCAACTTGCATGCACTTAGCTTGTGCACATTCAGCTTTACAATTGCGGCAAAAAATTTTTTTTTAAAAAAGGTGGTGGGATTCCAGGAAAAATTACTTGGGCAATCCCACCCGCCATTGAACCCAATGGGTTTTTACTATATGCAAAAGTTGTTGGCGTACTATATTTGCATCCAGTCCTTTCTCCAGGAAACTCAGAGGCCATCCTAGGAACTGACAATAACACAGGAATATAGGAAGCTGACTTATGCTGAGTCAGACCAGTGGTCCGTCTAGGATAGCATTGACTGGCAGTGGCTATCCATGATTTCAGACAGTGTTCTACCTGGATATGGACTTGATCCTAGGACCTTCTGCATGCAGAGCAGATGCTCTGTCACTGAGCTATGGCCTTCCTCCAATCTTATGACTCAGCTTCGGGTAAGAGACAAGGACTTTCCAGGACCACCTATTGAACTTAGGCACTGAGGAGGATTTAAACCCAAGTTGCTTCCATTCAGACCCAACCAGTATTCTGCACCGACAACACAAAAGATGGCCTGGATCCTAACCGTCTTTTTGTGACCAGAACAGAGTTCACACTCTCAGTGCAAGACTTTCTCACCTCTCCCATCCCTCCTCAGTATCACCCTTTGGCATCTAAATGCTTGTTCCCGAGGGATGGGGGAACCTTGGCAATGGCAGAGAAAATGGTTCAGAGGGCAAAAAGGGAAGGGAGAAGTTAATGGAAATTCTCCTTCTTTATTTGAACAGAGGAACAGCTTGGGATCCTAGCCAATGTTTGGGGAACATCCAGAAACGAAAGGTGGAATTGGCAGGTGTCCAGCAGTGAAAAGGTTTGGGGTTTCTATGGCATTCACTTCCATAAGAGGCAGGGATGCCCACCAACTTGGATGGCTTTGAAAGAAGATTAGACAATGTCATGAAGGATAATGCCATTGATGGCTCCTAAACCTGATGGCTTTGTTTTATTTCCACTATCAGAGACAAATGCCCCTGAATGCCAGTTGCTGGAAACTGGGGAGAGTGCTGTTGCACACAGCTTCTGCTTGTGGGCTTCCTCCAGACATCTGATTGTCCACGGTGAGATGTTGGACTAGATGGGTCATTGGCCTGATCCAGTTGAATCTTTTTATAGGGTTAGTACTGCATTGTCCTGCCACAACTGCTGCCCACCCAAGTCCAAGTCCTTCCCTTCCTTTACTGTCATCGTCTATTGTTAAAAACCAATCCCTTGAGAATTCTCCTAGAACTATTGACTCAGCTTCCTATCCTTGTGAACGATTATGAGAAAAATAATTAGGAGAAAGTGGTAGCAACTCTCAGTTAATAGCAAATTCCTGTATTTTTCCACTTGCCTGTATTCCACTCACTCCTTTGGAGGGCAGCTCCATTCCCATCTCTCTCGTCTAATGTGCACTCCTCAAAGCACATCTGTACGGCAGACCTAAACCACTTTTATTTTTTTTTTTTATAATATATTTATTAAAGTTTTCAAATAAAACATATATCAAATAAGCACTTATCGTTGTCCATTTAACATCTTTCAATTGTTACATGGGACTCCCCCACACCTCCCGCATACACTTACATCATTATTAAATTATTTTCAAGCAAATTATCATTTAACTCATCTTAATTAATAATCTTAATTTGGTTTGACATATAATTCGACTTTAAATCTATTTTAATGGTAGACAATTGTCTGCACTGGCATCCTATTCAGCACTCAGCCAGATTAGAATATTTTTGTAAATAAGTCTTAAATTTCCTCCAGTCTTCTTCCATCCTTTCTTCTCCCTGGTCTCGGATTCTGCCGGTCATATCGGCTAGTTGCATATAGTCCATCAGTTGCATCTGCCATTCTTCCACAGTGGGTAGCTCCTGAGTTTTCCAATTCTTGGCAATTAATATTCTTGCTGCTGTTGTTGCGTACAAAAAGAATGTTCTGTCCTCTTTTAACACACTCTGGCCGACAATACCCAGGAGAAAGGCCTCTGCTTTCTTAGTAAAGGTGTATTTAAACACCTTTTTTAATTCATTATATATTTTCTCCCAAAAGGCCTTCACTCTAGGGCAGGTCCACCAGAGGTGAAAAAATGTTCCTTCATTTTCCTTACACTTCCAACATTTGCTATCAGACGAATGGTATATTTTAGCCAGTTTGACAGGGGTCATGTACCATCTATACATCATTTTCATCACATTTTCCTTCAACGCATTACATGCAGTGAAGTTCAGCCCAGAGGTCCACAACCTTTCCCAATCTTCAAACATAATATTATACCCAATATCCTGCGCCCATTTTATCATTGTTGATTTTACCATTTCGTCATGTGTGTTCCATTTCAGCAGCAAGTTATACATTCTTGAAAGTACCTTAGTCTTAGGTTCTAACAGTTCAGTTTCTAACTTTGACTTTTCCACTTGGAATCCTAACTTTTTGTCGTTTTTAAACACTTCTTTAATCTGAGCATAGTGTAACCAGTCTCGCACTTTGTCTCTCATCTTTTCTAAACTCTGCAATTTCCAGTTGTCACCATCCTTTTCTATTATCTCCCAATATTTTGGCCAATTGGCCTCCATATTGGCTCTTTTCCGAGCCTTAGCCTCCAGGGGTGACAGCCACCTCGGAGTTTTATTCTCCAGTAAGTCTTTATATTTTGTCCAGACATTAAAAACTGATTTTCTGACAATATGGTTCTTGAAGGCCTTATTTATCTTAGCTTTATCATACCATAAATATGCATGCCATCCAAACGCATTATTAAAACCTTCCAAATCCAAGACATCCGTATCTTCAAGAAGTAACCAATCTTTTAACCAGCAGAAAGCTGCAGCTTCATAATACAACTTTAAGTCTGGCAGGGCAAAGCCCCCTCTTTCTTTCGCATCTGTTAATATTTTAAATTTGATTCTGGGCTTTTTGCCCTGCCAGACAAATTTAGAGATATCTTTCTGCCACTTCCGGAAGCACTCTGTCTTGTCTACAATCTGCAGTGTCTGAAACAAAAATAACATTTTTGGCAATACATTCATCTTGATGGCAGCTATTCGGCCTAGCAATGAAAGTTTTAATCTTGACCAACTATCCAAGTCTCTCTTAATCTCTGACCAACATTTTTCATAATTATCTTTAAATAAACTCAGATTTTTTGCTGTTATGTTTACCCCTAGGTATTTAACTTTTTTAACCACATTTAGTTCTGTCTCTTTCTGAAGCTGTTCCAACTCAATATCTGTCATGTTTTTCCCCAGAACTTTAGTTTTTTGCTTATTTAACTTAAATCCTGCCACTCGACCAAAGTTTTGAATCAGTTGTAGTACTCTTTTCAAACTAGACTCCGGCTCCTGTAATGTCAGAACTAGGTCATCTGCAAAAGCTTTAAGTTTATATTGTTTCGCTCCGACCTGAATCCCTTCCACCAACCGGTCCCCCCTAATCATATTCAGGAGCACTTCCAGAACCGAAATAAACAGTAATGGGGAAATCGGGCAGCCTTGTCGTGTACCTTTTTCAATTTTAAACTCTTCTGTAACCACATTGTTAACTATCAGTTTAGCCTTTTGTTCTGAATATATTGCCTCAATCCCGTTCTCAAACCCCCGTCCCACTCCCATTTCTTTTAAGTTCCCCTTCATAAATTTCCAAGAAATGTTGTCAAAGGCTTTCTCCGCGTCTATAAAAATTAAAGCTGCTTTGGTGTTTATGTTTGTTTGTAAAAGTTCCAATATGTCTATAATGTTCCTTGTGTTAGTAAACATATGTCTGCCCGGGAGAAAGCCTGCCTGGTCTTTATGGATTATCTCACTTAAAACTTTCTTAAATCTTCGTGCCAAAACATCTGCAAATATTTTGTAATCCACATTTAAAAGGGAGATGGGACGGTAATTCTTAAGTTGTGTCTTTTCAGTTTCTGACTTTGGAATCAATGTGATAAATGCTTCTTTCCACGATTCAGGCGCCTTCTTCCCCTCCATTATTTCATTACTGACCTCCAACAAAGGTTGTATCAAATAATCCTTCAATGTCTTATAGTAGTTAGAGGTCAGTCCATCTGGCCCTGGTGATTTGCCCTGTTTCAGACTCAGGATGGCCTGTTCAATCTCTTGTTGTGTTATTTTGCCATTTAAAATTGTTCTGTTTTCTTCTGACAGCTTTGCTAGTCCATTTCTCTCCAAAAATTGTGTAATCTCTATTTCATCTTGTGGCCCTTGAGTATATAACTTTTTAAAATACCTCTGGAAGCACTTTCTAATCTCTCCCGGGTTCTGAATGTTCCTTCCTTCAACCTCTAAGTTTGTTACTGTATTTAATCTTTGTCTCCTTTTCAACTGCCCCTAAACCACTTTTAAACTTGTTTAACAGTCTTAACTTCCCCTAAGGAACTCTAGGAATTACAGTTTTGAGTAGTTGCTGAGAGTTCTCAATACTATCACAGGGTTATAATTCCCAAGGTTCCTGAGGCAGGGGAGGGAGGGAGGGATCAAGACTATTTTAAAGTGATTTAAGCTTGTAGTGTAGAATTTCCTCAGGCTCTGTGCAGCTAAGTGTTTGTGTTAATCAGGAACATGTGGAGGCATTTTACTTAGACTTGACGTGTGTTATATACTTCTTGTACAAGAGGCTGAAGAGGACATACAGCCATTCATTTAGCAATACCTGGTGTTTGATAAGCTCTACTGGATCAGGAGTGACTGGCGCACTCTGGTCCATGGGGTCACAAAGAGTCAGACACGACTAAACAACAACAACAACTGATCTTTGTATTTTGTGAAATACAGTGAAATTACTGGGGGGGGGGGGAGCCACAGGTACAAGACGTTCCATTTCCATCACCTGCTCCAAAAAACATGCTCAGTTGGGAAAGAGCACCAACAAATGGGAAAGAGCGCCAACAAATGAATAATATACATGTTCATAGTTATTTTATGGCATGTGTTCATACTGTTCATAATCATCTAAAAGATCCCCATAACCACAACCTCTTCTTTGGCCCTATATATATTTGGATAGGCTCCCCATTGGTGGCTTACTGCACTGAGGGTGCTTTTGAGTTAATTTGACTCACCCCCATATTCTCATACCATTTGAGAATACAGCATTGAATCAATGAGATCCCCAACGGAACTAATGCCTAAAAATCTGGCTGTGGGGTTATGACTGCCATCTTTCGAGTCCTCCCCTTTCGAGCACAAATTTCAACACCCATCCAGACTTGTTTTCCACACACCCATCCCAAATGTTTTCTTTCTTTCTGTGCCTCTGTCATCAGCTGAGGTTAAAATGGAATAAAGTATTACTCCTAAACTCACAGGTTTAACCAGTGTTTCCAAAGCAAGAAGAACCCCCATACTTGACAAGACAACTGTGTTTGAACTGGGTACACCTGAGATAATCCACATGAAAAGTGTGAATGATGGGTGTAAACATATAAACATATATACATATATACCTACGTATCTCAGAGTTCCAAAAGATACCTAGATTCACTTTAAATCATGTTTGCAGTAGTTGCATATAACTTCCCACCTGGGCAGAGGGATCCAAGGGGAATGTCTACATAGCAGAAGATGAATGGAGGAATGCTACAACCAATTCCATGGGCTAACCCTAATCACAAAACCC
This sequence comes from Podarcis filfolensis, assembly GCF_964270895.1. Taxonomy (NCBI): domain Eukaryota; kingdom Metazoa; phylum Chordata; class Lepidosauria; order Squamata; family Lacertidae; genus Podarcis; species Podarcis filfolensis. The sequence goes on from NC_139603.1 coordinate 25,232,259, forward strand.
TGGTTTGAATGTATGTCTGCACCAAACCACAGGTATTCAGAAGTCTGCTTACTTGCACTGACTGTAATAATGTATTCATTTCCTTTCCCACAAACATCTTTTGCATGAGGAAGTAATACGGAATAAACTGCTTATAGGGAATGAAAGTCAAGATTCTAGCCCGGGGGATCAAGGCTTACCTACCAAGCAAAGCTACTAATTCTGTTAAATTATGCAGTTTTAATATGTTGGCTAAGGCAATGCAACCTCATTTTCGCACGTATGTTCTGGTAGTTTGAGGCAACCACTCCCATCCTAGATGTTTTAAACGAAAACTTCCATTAGCACCAGCCAGTACAACCATGCCGGCTGAGGCTTGTTTAGTTGTTTAGTCGTGTCCAACTCTTTGTGACCCCATGGACCAGAGCACGCCAGGCAATCCTGTCTTCCACTGCCTCCCGCAGTTTGGTCAAACTCATGCTGGTAGCTTCGAGAACACTGTCCAGCCATCTCATCCTCTGTCGTCCCCTTCTCCTAGTGCCCTCCATCTTTCCCAACATCAGGGTCTTTTCCAGGGAGTCTTCTCTTCTCATGCGGCGGCCGAAGTATTGGAGCCTCAGTTTCACGATCTGTCCTTCCAGTGAGCACTCAGGGCTGATTTCCTTAAGGATGGATAGGGTTGATCTTCTTGCAGTCCATGGGACTCTCAAGCGTTTCCTCCAGCACCGGCTGAGGCTAATGCAGTCTAAAACATTTGGAGGACCCAAGGTTTTGGATTTGATATCCCGCTTTATCACTACCCGAAGAAGTCTCAAAGCAGCTAACATTCTCCTTTCCCTTCCTCCCCCACAACAAACACTCTGTGAGGTGAGTGGGGCTGAGAGACTTCAAGAAGTGTGACTAGCCCAAGGTCACCCAGCAGCTGCATGTGGAGGAGCGGAGACGCGAACCCAGTTCCCCAGATTACGAGTCTACCGCTCTTAATCACTACACCACACTGATTCAAGGAATGGAAATCTGATAGGATGGTTTCAAAGATCAAGGCTTGAATTAAGTCTCCCTCCCCCCGGCAAATGAAAAAAGTGTTTTATACAAGTTCAGCAGAAATGTAGGGTCAGTCTGAAATACCAGGTACAGCATGTTGTGTGTAACCGTTAGAAAGTTTAAAGTGTCAACGAATTCATTGTGGTTGTTATTAAGCGTTCAGGAAATGTGATGTTATTAAACGGTTTCATGTCTGATGAAAAAGACTCATAAACAAAGAACATATGGGTACACAGTGTCTCTCTGCATCCCCCACTATGGAAGTGCACAAATTCTTATCTGGGCCAATGTTTCATCTGCTTTCAGGTAGCATGAGGCGACCACTGCAGTTTTGCAAACCCACTTTGGGAATTGATCACAAGCAGTCTGCAGCGTATTGTGGCAAAACCTGGATGTCCTTGCTGTGTGTTTGTATGGAGTGTTAATGGGCTGACTGATGAAGGAGGCAGGATGCAAAGTGAGGGAACAAACTAGCCCTGCAGATGTCTCACCCAGACAATGATACAGGATTTTCCAGAGGTACGCATAATTTAGTATGCTACGATTAGTACACAAAGGGGACGTAAGCTGCTCACAAAGACCAGATGGGAAGCCCTAGCTGTTGAAACATGCCTAGGGAGAGAAGAGAATTCAGCTCATACATTTCGCACCAAAGGGATGATGGTTTCACTTTAAAACTTATGATTGCTGGGTTTCTATCATTAGTATTTACATTCCTTCTGTATTTTAATTTTACATGGAGTGCCCTAGGAATTTTTATAGAAAGGCAGTATAAAAATATGGTGAATAAATAAATATACACAGGAAATTACTAAGCTCTCTGAAAAATAGTCTTACATAAAATCAAATTGATATCTGACCTAAGTATACTCCTTGAACTGTCAAATGTACACCTGAAAGGCAGAATCTGCTTAAAACAAAACAAAATGAAAACCAACCAACCAACCCCAAAACAACAACAACAACAACAACAACAACAACAACAACAAAGGAAGCCAGCTTATTAACATTGGCCAATGTTTCGTTTATGCACAGATGGTGCAATTCTGGAGCTCTCACTCAATCCAAATGACCCAAAAGATTGAAACTTACTGAATCTGTACAAAGAAAGGTCTGCAACACACCTAGACCCCTGATTTTCATCTGAGGGCCTCTTCCAGGTGCCTTCTCTGAGGGAGGTTTGAAGGACTGCAATGGGAAAGAGGGCCTTTCCAGTGGTGGCCCCCCCTTGTGGAATGCTCTCCCCAGAGAAGTCCACCTGGCACCATCATTAACACCTTTCAGGACCAGGTAACAACTTACCTTTTCTATTTATGGTGTGTTTCTGCAGTTAAAGTTTCTACAGCTGTTTTATTGGTGTGTTTTCTTATAAGTCACTATACAGCTATTACTGAAATGCATTGCTCTTTTTATGTCAAGCGACTAATAAGCTGAATTACTATTATTATTCTGCAAAAGTGTGATCTGTATATGATAGTCCCCATTTGTTAATCACCGGAGAGGAAAGCAAACTACAAAAGCTTTAACTGATACTGACGTTCGCAATTCTGAATTTGATTGTTATATTGCTCAATAGCAGATAAATTTAAGACCCTCTTTGTTCCACCAATTTCAGTGGAAGAGATTTGAGCATGTGCTCAAAATCAATGGGCTGAGAAAGGTTCTGATTTAGCTAGGTTGTCATCAAGGTTTAAAATGTTGTCCTTTTTTGATCCAATTCTTTTCTTCTTCCCTCCTAAAACAATGTATGGATATGACCGGTGTACTCTCCCCAGCGAACTAACCAAAATCTAAGATAGGCAAGCATTTTTCCTCTTTCACACTGGAAGCCATCAAAGTACTTCTTGCCTCTTAGTACCCCAAATCTGTTCTTTTCTCTTTTTTTAAACTTTCTCCCACACTTTGATTTTGTATGGTGCTAAACTCAAGCCACATGAAAGCCCCAAGAAATCCTACACATGTGAATCCAAGTTTAACCAAAGCTGGGGGAGGGAGAGAGCTCAGATTTTTATGATGTGAACTTTATTAGAACATTCCCTTCATGTCCCTCCATTCAGGAGAGAGTCTGGATTCAGTTACAGCTGTGCTGACTCCCACACATCTGCTTTCTTATTGTTAGAATTACCTTTCTCTTACTAGATACCTTCTTTAAAAATAATAAAGATCACCTTTAGATACATGATGTTGGAGATCAAACACTTGGGCTTCAGATGTTCCAGCAAAGATACATGACGATGTATATCAGCTATGCTTTGAAGCTGCTTCAATGTTTCTCATCTGATTTTGTTTGAAAACTAACAATACCATGTAATTACTTTGTTTTGTCCTATCTGCCACAGAGGGCTGTGTGCGGGAATTCACATTCTCCTGCAAAACCCATCCTTTGCATCACCATGGGAGGAGTATGAGGTGTTACAGAGGATAATATTTGATGCACTGTGTTCTGTACAAATTATATTCCGATTGCTATGCGCTGGGAGCGTCCATCTACACAAACACATACAAATATGGCTGTTAAGTCTGCAAGTCATTTTCTACGAAAGCCTAGAGGTACCATGCAAGTTCCCTAGCAACATTCTTACAAACATAAAAATAAACCTTGAATTTGCAAGGTTCAAATTTGCAGCCTAGGTTGTTTCGCAGGCTGCACAACAGAAAGCAGCAGATATCCCAAACCTGAAATGCATTGAGAGTTCAGTGCCATATGTGTCTACTCAGAAGTAAACGCCACTGAGTTCAATCAGACTTATTCACAGGTAAACAGTTTTATGAAGGGGTTTTTTTTGGGGGGGGGAGCAACCTTCCCATAACCCCTACATTCAGTGAAGGGTTAGAATTTGAGCAAACTCATAAATTCATGAATTCAACAAGGGCTGGAAATAATATTGGCTAATTTCCTCATGAAGCCAGACTGGCAACGGCTTGCTGGAGGTGGATCTTGAAGAAACGAAAGACTGATAATGGCCTATTTTGTTTGAATTGCCAACAGCAAAGAGCTAAGCATATAAAACTCCGTACAATGGTGGGGGATGCTTCATATATGCAAATGGATAAGCCATTGTGGTACTCTGACTTGAATGTTGGGTTTAAAAGCGGTAGTATAAAGCATTTGTATTTATGTACAGAATATGTAAGAATAAGAATTATTTGCCCCCAGAATAGTCTACCCTTTGTGTACACGACACCAAAAGCAGCCATCTTGGTATAATCTTTTATTCACCACACAGGTGGGGAAAACCAACAGCAATGAAATTGTCTAAAGGATGTGGGGTAATTTCAGCATAAGTGGAACAATCCAGCTGAAGTCAAATACCTTACTTCCCACTGATTTTAATGGGTTGGGTTAAAGTACATGCGTAAAGCTCTCTTACTGAAATCTATGGATCTTTAAAATATTTAATTCTGACTGAATTGTGTGGTTAGTTTCCCATAGAACTGATCTAACAGCACTATTCTGTGCAAAGAAATACCCCCACCCCACTAATATCCCACATTTGCTTTTTCTAACATAGAACGCAGATTTTGAGAGCCAATGGGATTTAGCCAAAATGGGGCACAGAGAGAGGCAGAGTTGGAGAAAGGTATCGGTATGCAAAAGAGATGGCGCAGGAGAACTCCTTTTGGAAGGAGGGCACACTGCAACATTTTGTTGCATTTTCCCACTTACACATGATTAATGTTGAAAAATACTGACCATTCAGAGACTATTAAAGCTATAAAGCTGCCATATACAGAGTGAGACCCCTGGTCTATCTAGTTCAGTCTTACCTACTCTGATCAGCAGGAGATCTCAAAGATCTCAGGCAGAGGGGCCCGAAACCCTTTTTGTCTGTGCTATTTTTCTAGAAAAAGAACACCATGAACTCCTCCCGTGTTCTCTTATAATGGCAGTGGCGCTCACCTGAGAGGTGCCTGAACTCTGTTCCCGGCAAGTTCCGCCTGAAAAAAGCCCTGCTTTTAGTCAAGAAGTCATGATTTACATCTGGGGTCTTCTGCATTCTCAGTGGATATCGTCAGATGTAGGCTGCTTTTTTGGTGCAAAATTTGGTTGTTATCTCACACTTTCTAGTGCAATTATCCCATCACCTTTCTAACCGCAAAAAGTCCAGAAAAAAAGTGATGGAATGTTGCAATGGAAAGTGTGAGATAACAACCAGTAGCTGGCAGTGTTGTATAACCTGCACAACATACCAAGCCGAATGATCAATAAACAGGTGGCGTCGTATAACTTCTGCACAGATTTTGTGCAAACAGATAGGCATGGTTGCTCAATAAATTGTTGCACTGGAAGCTTCACGGCCTGTACTCAAACACCAAACTATATCCCTTCTCTCGATGTCCCAATTCCGCTAAAGATAAGCACATTTAAGACCCAATGATGTTAATAAAAAAGTGAAGCATGGACTGGAAGATCTGCCATTGAGCTAAAGAGAAACATAGAAGTGCCCAATGGAATGTACTCAAAGTAAAGGGAATCACAACAGTCTTTTCCAAGACACACACAAAAATTATTTTTAAAAGTCTCTCTAACTTGTGATGCACTAGCAAATTTGCTAAAAATAACTGATGGATCACATACAGCATTTGCCTCTCCTTCCCTAATAAGAAATGCAGCCAGCTCTGTACCAAATGCAGGCGCTTCTTTCATACCAAGTACATTTTTATGTGTTGCTATAGTGCTTGGATTCGATTCCTTTCTCCCCCTTTGTTTTAAGTCGTCATATTTCCATGGAAAGATACTATGATCCAATGTTATGGAATTCCTCCCACACTTCCTTCCTTTAGCCAGCAGTAGCAAGAGAGGGAACAAACAGTACGCCACTGTAAATCGGCACTTGTTTGGTATGGTTTGTTTCAGCTCTCAAGTTCTGGCCTCCATGCCAGCCCTCTCTGTCCTTTTAGCTATGATGCTGGAATATCCATTTGCCTCATCTCAGTCTGGGGAATCAGGGCTTGGTACGGGAGCAAGTGCTTTGCATGCAGAAGGTCTTAAATGGTGCCAACACAGGAGAAGAAGAATAAGAAGAGTTTGGATTTGATATCCCGCTTTATCACTACCCGAAGGAGTCTGAAAGCGGCTAACATTCTCCTTTCCCTTCCTCCCCCACAACAAACACTCTGTGAGGTGAGTGGGGCTGAGAGACTTCAGAGAAGTGTGACTAGCCCAAGGTCACCCAGCAGCTGCATGTGGAGGAGTGGAGACATGAACCCGGTTCCCCAGATTACGAGTCTACCACTCTTAACCACTACACCACACTAGTATTAAAGTGTCCAAAGGTTCGGCACAGCTCTCAGTGCTTATTTTAAAAATGCCATCCCTGTGTAATGGCATTAGATTTTAGAAAGGTTAAAAAACCATGGTGGAACCTGGATGGGTCCCATCACCCAAATTTCAAATGAAAGTCTCCTTGGATACATCTGGCAGCAACCTGTGGCAGTGCATAAAACTGCTTGTGAGATGCCTATGTATCCTTTTAAGCAGACTACATCGGTTTACATGTCCTCCTTCTGAGATCATCCCTAAACACTAGTCCGATGGAAGCTGGAAATGATCAAGGGAGATTGGAGAGTTCCCTTAGTGCCCTACACAGTTACAGACTTCCTCTGCAGCACCAGACATTGACCACGGATGAAAACAGATGGCAGGCTAGATAGCCCAGGTTGTTGTTGTTGTTGTTTTTAATCAATTTACAGTCTGATCTGCAATATCTCAATGTGGAAGTAGGTCTTGCTAAGTTAAATGGAAACTGCTTCCTAGCAGGTATTATTATAGATTGTGGGGGAGACCTCCCTAAACCCTAGAAACTAATAAATGGTAGCATTTTTTCATTATTTGGGATATAAAGGGAGAAATACAAACTGCAGAGGAATTCCTGCACTAGCCTATGCAAAACGACCTGGCCAAGCTAGGGCCATTGTTGTTGTTGTTGTTTAGTCGTTTAGTCGTGTCCGACTCTTCGTGACCCCATGGACCAGAGCACGCCAGGCACTCCTGTCTTCCACTGCCTCCCGCAGTTTGGTCAGACTCATGTTGGTAGCTTCGAGAACACTGTCCAACCATCTCGTCCTCTGTCGTCCCCTTCTCCTTGTGCCCTCAATCTTTCCCAAGATCAGGGTCTTTTCCAGGGAGTCTTCTCTTCTCATGAGGTGGCCAAAGTATTAGAGCCTTAGTTTCAGGATCTGTCCTTCCAGTGAGCACTCAGGGCTGGTTTCCTTAAGGATGGATAGGTTTGATCTTCTTGCAGTCCGTGGGACTCTCAAGAGTCTCCTCCAGCACCATAATTCAAAAGCATCAATTCTTCAGCGATCAGCCTTCTTTAAGGTCCAGGGCCATTAAGAAACAATAAAGGGCAATTGAGAGCCATTGGCAATGCAATGGAACTGTCCTTCCCCACCCACCCACTTGCCCTGAGATGTGAACAGAGACATGGGTTTGGAAGGTTGCCAGGCTAACTGTGTCTGAGGTGACAGGAAAAGGGAGGCTGGTAGCAAGGGTTTCTGGGAAAGAGAAGAGGTCTGGGATCCACCTTTGGGCAGGCTGGCTGCAGAGCTGACTGGGAGAGACGCCTTGGACTCCAGGACTGCACTGCTGTGGGGTACAAGCCCCTTTTGAAATGACCATGCTGTCAGATCTAGGCTTCCTCCATGCAGACTGAAGGTGTAAGTAGGGGAAAAACCATATTTCTTAAAGCTACGAGTCTTCTCCATGTCTCAGTTCTCCAAAGGAACACAGACCCTGGGTGAATGCTTGGAACCACATGGGCTCTGCCACCGCTCAGCAGAGAGAGGGGGAGACACCCAACTTTTGTAACAGTACGCTTAGGATTCCAACCAAATGCTTACTTGATAAAGCTCAGGGGATAGCACTGTCAAGCCTCATAGTTCTCAAACCCAAGAGACTGCCCTCCCCAGTGCTTTTCCCCCTAGAAAAACAGGTGTCGGTACTCACCATGAAGTTGTTACAGTAAGTACCACACTTTTAAACAACAAATATAGGTGCCAGTACTGCATACCCCTGAAAAAAGCACCAGCCCTCCCCATAATGCTGTAATGAATTTCAGTATGAAAATAGGATGTTTTGGAGTGTTTGTCTCAAAACTCCCCCAGTCCTAAACTCTAAATGTCAGTTTCCTGGTGTTCACCACCCTAATACAGCTTCTGCTTCAGCTCCCAATTGCTTAAAAAATTGACTTTCTACTTCTCCTACTTGATGAAGAGAAGAAGAGTTTGGATTTGATATCCCGCCTTTCACTCCTCTTCAGGAGTCTCAAAGCGGCAAACATTCTGTGAGGTGAGTGGGGCTGAGAGACCTCAAAGAAGTGTGACTGGCCCAAGGTCACCCAGCAGCTGCATGTGGAGGAGCGGAGACGCGAACCCGGTTCCCCAGATTACGAGACTACCGCTCTTAACCACTACTCCACACTGGCTCTCAGTGCCAGTAGCTAACATAATTGAGGGCAAATGAAGCTATATCAAAGGGGGGGGGAATTGTTTTCTACTTCCTACATGATGCCACTAGCTAACATCGTTGAGGGCAAATGAAGCTATATGCCCATGACTTCAATTTGCCTTTGATGACGATGTAATGTAGCCAAATCTGACTGGGTAATGAAGTCCCACTTTGTTTTTTAAATGGCATGGAAACAGTAGTTGGGTGCTGGAAATGTATTTTAAGAAGATACCAGAAATGGGAGAAGGGAAAAGCTGTGGGGGACATGAGAATGGGTAACAGGCTGAAGTCAAGGGGCAGCATTTTAGCTTCCCATGCTCAAATCGTGCAACAAGGAGAACACCCATTTCAACTTATCACTACAATATCCAAGTTCAGAGTCAGCCCCAGTCAACAAAGTTAATGATCAGGGAAAATGGGAGCTGTAGTTTGATGACTGCATCAGACCCAATGGTCCCCCACCTCTGCAGAAAAGCTGGCTTTCCTATATAAATGGTAGGTATTATTATTGACTGAAGGAAGCTTGCACAATTGCACCCAGTTATTTAGCCCAGAATTCGCCGTAGGTTGTTGCAGCTGACAAAGTGGGAAAGGCTAATAGAATCAAATTAAAATGTCATACAGCATTAATTTTACATATTAGAGCAATAAGTAATTACTTTTTTTTTTACCACTTGATCTTCAGTTCTCACTGCTCTAAGCCAACTTCATTCCACCATGGTTAGTGCCAGAAAAGATAAATTTGGCATCTTTTTCATGTCTACTTACAAAATAGCTGCACTATAATCTGTCAGCTAGTCAGGTTATTAGAAGATAAGTGCATTTTTTTCTCTTGTAGTTGAACAATATTCCCACTGAGCTACTGTTCTCCGGCACAAAAATGTTCTCATTTTGTATGAAATAAATCACACGCCTGCTCTATTGGATTAAATTTACACACCCACAGTTAAATGTTCCTCCTGAAAATACAAAGTGATTTCCATTCTGAATGTGCATAATGCAAAGTAATTCAAACAAAAATCTATAGAATTATTCTTGTATAAAGACGTGCCTGCAATGGTCCCCCCCATGTACACGGGATATGTGCCAAAACTTATTAGGAACAGCTAATGCAGCCTGGCCTCATTCTGGGTTGTATGCCCGTACAACAGAGTGTCTTGCCAGATGAGATCTACGTCCCTCTAGATCCATTTTATCCATTTCTGGTCTTACTGGAGGAAGTCAACATCCCTGCAATGTTCCATACAATGTCTAGATCTGGACATATATCATGCATAACATTGCTCCCTGCAAGTTTACTCTGTAAAACAGCAGGTAGGAATCCTTACCCATAGCTGGGCCTTCTCACAGGTAGGCACTTTAGGTGTGGGTTGATATGTCTACCCACAAGATCTACTTGCAAGTAAACCATTCAGCCTGCTTTATCAAGTGGCACCCACCCACAGGCAGATTGAGATACAAATAAGTGTCGCTGGTAGGGACGCAGGTGGTGCTGTGGGTTAAACCACTGAGCCTGGACTTGCCGATCAGAAGGTCAGCGGTTCAAATCCCCGCAACGGGGTGAGCTCCCGTTACTTGGTCCCAGCTCCTGTCCACCTAGCAGTTCAAAAGCACGTCAAAGTGCAAGTAGATAAATAGGTACCGCTCTGGCGGAAAGGTAAACGGCATTTCCATGCGCTGCTCTGGTTCTCCAGAAGTGGCTTAGTCATTCAAGCCACATGACCCAGAAGCTGTACGCCAGCTCCCTCGGCCAATAAAGCGAGATGAGTGCCACAACCCCAGAGGTGTCCGCAACTGGACCTAATGGTCAGGAGGCCCTTTACCCTTTAAGTGTCGCTGGCATGCTGCAGGATGAAACAGCAGGATTGTGCACTGATCCTCAAGCTAAAACCGCAAGCTTTGGTGCTTACTTGCACACATTTTGGTCCTGATCTTCATGCATGTGGACTGCACACGCATAAACAGCAAAGCAGGAAATAGCTTCACTTTCTTTGCTACTTCTTCAAAAAATAACCAACTTATGGCATCAAAGCTACAAGGTGTGCTGGCGTCCAGTATCTCAGGTATTTCCCAACGTAGTGCCCTCCCAACGTAGTGATATTTTGGACGACACCTCTGATCAACCCCATCAGGATGGCCAACATATGGAGACAACTAAATTGGAGAAGGGTGGACTAGGCAGATTCCCTGTGGACAGGTTTAAAATCAACGATGAAAGCTAAGACGCAACTTAAAAAATTGAGATCCTGGGTACAAAACAACAGGGGACAGCTACCATCATAATTCCCTGACTGAGAGCTTCCAGAGGCTGCAGGCTTTGAAACAAAACTCTAGAGTAGGTGCACCCTGGTCTGGCTTAGCAGGGTATGACTTTAGGCATATCCTGTAAAAGCTAACTACAAGAGCCCTAAGACTTGCAGGTACGGGGAAGTAAAATTAATAATAATAATAATAATAATATAAAAAGATTGTTACGTGTTGAAGTTTTAAGCCCACTTGTTTCAAAGTTCAGCTCTACTAAAATCAATTGGGCTTACTTCCCAATAAATGTGTCCTGCAGTAGTGTAAAACTGGAAGGAGGACTTGGCAGCCCCCAAATGCATACCATCTTGCCCAGCTGAGCACCTTTTACAAATAATTTATCAAAATAGCTCTCTTTTTATTATGACTTGTGGCTTTTTGGCAATGCGTTGTTATTATGATCCTTCCCACGCAGTTCGTGTTTACTGTTTATTTTTTACCACTTAGTAAAAAGTATCTTCTTGGAGCGTGGCATTGATTCTTCATTTTGTGAATCTCTATAAAACCACTTTTGTGTGTGTAAATTCATTATGCATCATTCATTTGGTTACCTTGATGTTCTGGTTTGGTTTCTCTTAGCATAAAAGCCCTGTAGGGTCAGACCAAAAGCTCGGAATCCAGTCCAGGAACCTCTGTGGACAGCCAGAAGCTTGTGAGAAGATTACAAGGAGCCTAGGAAGACCAACAGCCCTAATCCAGGATCAGAAACCCACTGCTAACTGATTTCAAATCCTGGCTAAATTAGCTTTGTAGTTAATCATATACCCACAAGAAGCCTTGATGCTGAAGAGCTGTTTGACAACAGCTAAGGGGGAAGGCAGGCTAAGGGCAGCAGAAGCATATTCCCAATCCTCTCAACTTGTCAGCCACAGTTAGGAGGGAGCAAGCAACATTATGTCTCAATTCCTAAGTGATGGTACACACTGTACGGTGCTTTCCAAACCTTCATATTGCTTCACATACATCATCTAATTGGAATCATAACAGCAACCTCGTCACATAAGAACATCTCTGAAGCTGGCTGAGAGTGAGTTGTCTCAGGCCACCTAGAGAGACAAGATATGAATAGAGACGTCTTGATTCACGGCTCAGTCTTACCATGTATTTGTACTGTTTTCTATTATTGTTCTATTATCAAAAACTGTTCGGGGGAAATGGTTTGTTCAGAATACAGGCTGCCAGGCTGCTAACTGAGACCAGGTGATGGAAACGTATATCTCACCAAGGATGAAAGGTTCCTGGTATATTTCTGGGCACAAGTTTGTGTGCTTGCTTTCAGTGCTCTACATCAGGCTTCCTCAACCTCGGCCCTCCAGATGTTTTTGGCCCACAACTCCCATGATCCCTAGCTACCAGGACCAGTGGTCAGGGATGATGGGAACTGTAGTCTCAAAACATCTGGAGGGCCGAGGTTGAGGAAGCCTGCTCTACATGGCCTGGGTTCCTGTTCTAACATGAGCATCTCTGTACACTGCAGTCATCTCAGGAGGAACCCTTGTATGACCTGAGGAAGATGGTGATGGGAGAAGGGTAGAGGGCCTTCTTTGTGGTGGTGCTCTGCTGTCAAGGCATTTTGATCTTCAACATTTTCACTGCATTATTTTATTCTTCTTTTATCCACTATTTTTGATGCTACTGTTTGTTGTCTACATTTTATAATTCTAACCTGTAAATTAACCTGAAGATTTGTGTATTAAAGGGTGTAGATATTAAAGGATGTATTTTTAATACATATTTTTAATCAAGATTCTAAGCCACAGCGCTTGTGCCAAACTGTGGTATTCATGTATCAAATCTGTATGCATCAATCAAGCCGGCAGTCCAACGGGCTTTTGCAAAATGTTTTCAGCTTTAAAGGTTTAGAAATGAAAGTGCAAACAGAGGTGAAATTTGTTCATTTTGACCCAATCTCATAGGTTTGCAGTTCTACACCTGGTTGGTAGAAGATGATGAAATAACAAAAAAACTTTCAAACTCATTCTGCATGGTAGCATTTGACCATTAAATAAACCCCTTGACTCTATCAGACAGAGCTTATGTCTGTCAAAGCATATTAAATTTCCAATTACTTTCCTATGCCTAACGTTTAGGTTGGGAAGCTGGTTTTAGAGAAGTTATATTATTTCAAAATGAATCAAGAAAATGCATCCCAAATGGCCACCCTTTCCCAAACTGCTGAATATAGTCCAAACCCCAATGGGTGGAACAATTAATTTTCTGTGTGAAGCTACCAGCAACCTGGGAGCTTATGTGAAGAGACATGAATGCAGGACACAATTCTTGAGTTATGGCAAGGTTACCAGAATTCCAGAGTGCAATGCCTTATGGATGAACAGAACTAGCAAAAGTGTGCAAGCAATTGCAGGTGATGGCTTCCCTAACATTTTCTGGTAGGTTCTGGGATTCAGAACAAATCCCCCTCTTCTCCAGCTCCCATAGAAATGGGCATAGACATCATTAACATGAGCAGCTTAAATGTGATGGTGAGGTTTAAATGGTGAGGTCTCCAAGAGTCAATTTTATCAATCTGGACTGGTGAACCAGTCTTACAAAAGCTCAGATGAAGTGTTGCAAATGTATGCCCTGGAAGAACTGCAGAGCTTCCCCCCTGTTTCCTCCCTACCACTGATTTTCTCTTTAATTTGCAGGATTGGCCTGACCAGTAAACGTTTTTCAATATAATGCAATTATTTCAGTGCAAACTATAAATATTTTCATGCATGACATCAGTGCTGTATGTTTTCCACTCATGTTTAGATCTTCTTAATTAGGATGGGGCCTTTGATACTCAAGACTTGGCAAGCGAATTTATCCTCTTTCAGTGCACTCCTCTTTTTCCTGCAGTACACATTTTCCCTTTTCTTTGGTTATTCACTGTCCTTGAAAATTGGCCCCATCTTCTGTCAGGAGATCTGATTATCATGGGAAAAGGAAATAAAGCATCTAAAAAAAAAAACCATTATGGAATTTATTTTACATCTCTGAGTCAGAAAGGCAGTGAAAATAACCAGAAGGATGAGATAAGTGGTAATTCTAATCTGAGTGATTTAAAAAACCCGAAAAAAACCACCACTTAAACCTTTAGTGAAGATGATACTACTCTGAACTGGAATTATTTATGACCTCTTATGGTGGAGTCTGTGCTTAAAGCAGATGCTAATTATAAAACGAAAATAAAAACGTTATCTTAAAGCATCTCTGTAACTCTGAAGCTCAGTTCCCAGAGAAGCCAGTGGCAAAGCGCTACTGAAATCCACAAGAATATGGACAGATTACAGTGGTACCTTGGCTTTCGAACTTAATCCATTTTGGGAGTCCATTCGACTCCCGAAACTGTTCGGAAACCAAGGCACGGCTTCCGATTGGCTGCAGGAGCTTCCTGCACACAGGCGGAAGTGGTGGAAGTGGTGTCGGACATTCAGCTTCCGAAAAACATTTGCAAACCGGAACACTTACTTCCGGGTTTGCAGCGTTCAGGAGCTGATTTATTCAACAACTAAGCCATTAGGGAACCAAGGTACCACTGTACTGTGTTACCACAGCAATGTGGGGACCATGTCTCTGTAGCTTCTGCCCACATTGCTCTGATAGCATTTGGATATAGCAAACAGAAGAGCATAGCAGGAGATTCAGCTCTTTCCCAAATGAGCTGTAACCATGACTGAAGGGTCCATGTGGCCATCAAGAAACTCAACCTGCTCAGCACAGCTACAGCAGTGGGGCTTGCCTGGAAGTCCAGCACAAAGTCCCATTGGAATGAATGGAGGATGTACTCCCAAGCAAGTCATTCCCCAGACCACCTCTAGAGCAGAGCTTCATGACTCAAGCTTTGAGGAGGTTAAGTAGGGAAAACCTTGCTGCAACTCATACGTCAGTAAGTGCAATGTCTAGGTACTTTCCATAACCATTAATAAATCTATATTTTACCACTGCAGCTTAGTAAGAAATTATGTACAATTTAGGAAATGGTAGGGAAACAGGGGGGAAAGCCATAGAGGGGGATGTCCCATGACAAGCACTAGTCTACAGTTCTGATTGCTCGTTTGCGCTCAAAACACACATTATTAATCAAACTAAAGCCTGAAATGAGTCAGCGTCTGAAAACACGGCAAGATGTTAATTGGAGTGAAAATACATCAATGAGAAAAGGAGGTGCAGCGTGCAGATGCAAACCCATTTTATAACACAGTGAGTCAAGGTCAGCTTGTTTCGGAGCAAACTAATTTAAGGCTGTAAATCAAGACTCATCGCCAAGAAATGCTTTGACTGATCTAGGAGGACGTTTTAAGAGAAGTCCTAGAAACAGAAATGTACAGGTCATGAGCAAACGCAGAGAGAATCATATTTCTTTGGGTAGAATCCTCGGAAGATTGGCTGGGACTGAGTCCCAACAATACCTGAAAGGCCACAGGGTCAGCAACCCTATTTTAATTTCCCTTGAACTTTAAGGATTCCCACCACCACCTTTAATAAAATGGTGGGTGTTGGTATAAAAGGAAAAGGGACCCCTGACCATTAGGTCCAGTCGTGACCGACTCTGGGGTTGCGGCGCTCATCTTGCTTTATTGGCCGAGGGAGCCGCCGTACAGCTTCCGGGTCATGTGGCCAGCATGACTAAGCCACTTCTGGCAAACCAGAGCAGCGCACGGAAATGCCATTTACCTTCCCGCTGGAGTGGTACCTATTTATCTACTTGCACTTTGACGTGCTTTCTAACTGCTAGGTTGGCAGGAGCAGGGACCGAGCAACGGGAGCTCACCCCGTCACAGGGATTCGAACTGCCGACCTTCTGATCAGCAAGTCCTAGGCTCTGTGGTTTAACCCACAGCGCCACCCACATCCCTGGGTGTTAGTTTACTGTTGCACTAATGAGAAAAAGGAGCTCCCATTGTAATCAAGGCATGTATCAAAATGGGCTACCTTTTAGCATCTGGACCAACCTTTAGCAACTGGACCAACCTTCTAACATCTGAAACTGCTACACCACTGGGTTTAACTCAACAGCCATAGGACTGGAGCCTGAACTAAGGGATTAGTTTATGTAACGGAGGTATTGGAAGCCTTTCCATTGGTTTTGTGTTCAGCAGAAGAGGGGTTTTTTGAAATTACACTCAGTTAAATATTATTTGTTATGAATCCATGCTGCCTGGCAACTTTTTGTAGGGTAGTAAAAAAAAAAAAGGAAAAGATGATATATTCATTTTTTTGTATGCATCTGCAGCACATACACAAAATGAATGCTGTCCACTGATTCTATTTCATCAAATTCCCCTTGTTTTTAGAGTCTGGGCTGTCTTGGGGTGGATTATCACCCTCATTACTTTTTTATGATCTTGGATGAAGGCAGGAAATATTTTTTAAGAGACAATGAGAAATTGGATTGGGAAACCCTAATTTGAAAAATGGTGGCCAAATTATATGTAATGCATGAAATACAATCTAAGAGGTTTTAATAGTTTGGGGGGGGGGGAGATGACAAAAGCAGCTGGAAGGATGAGCAGATGAGCAGCACTGATAAATTGTTTAATCCTTTTATTCTGGAATTTAAAAGGGATTAAATAGTTTAGGCTGTCTGGTGCACTGTCTAAATTTTCTACAAATAAGTCTGGAATAGTACGTTAACTGACATTGATTAATTTGGTTGGAAACAATATGCAATCCAGCCCATTTATTGGTGCTATTGTTACCATAAGACAGGGCATGCAGACCCAAATTCAATTTGTTTATTTTTCAGAAAAATATGAGTTTTCTGAATGAATATAAGATCTCTCTCTCTCTCTCTCTCTCTCTCTCTCTGTGTGTGTGTGTGTGTGTGTGTGTGTGTTACACACAATTACTGTTGGCTATTACAGGTAAATTAGATTTCCTTTCTCTTCTTCCAGTAACAGAGCATAGCGTTAAGTGTGAAACTGCAAAGAATAGAAATGGGAAGAATTGTAGCTGTGACCCTTCTGCACTCCCAGTGGCCTAAGCAACGCATGGAAGCTCATTCATCTGCCTTATTAAAATAAAAACAAAACATTTAAAGGTGAGATAAGGTACATCCAGAATTGCGGGGCCGAGGGTGGGTGGAGTGTCACAGCGTGCTAAGCAAAGTCGTCTGGGAAGAGGAAAAGGTACATGCTAAATACTAGATGCAGCAAAGGCAATTCCACAGTAACCCCAAGTACTCTAAAAAGTCTACGTCTGTTCAATCATAGCTTTGAAATAAGACAATTATCGCAAGCGTAGCCTGTTTCCTATCGCTTTCCCCCACCGAAACCCACCTTGTCCTTTATCATTCCTCAGGTATGGAGGGTTTTATTTACAAGGTTCCTCCATGGATCTATTTCTATATCCTGTTCAGGATAGGCAACCTGTGGCCCTCCAGAGGCTCTTGGGACTGTAACTCCCACTCACCCTTGTTCACTGGGGCTGATGGAAATTGAAGCCCAACACCTGCAGGGCCACAGGTCTCTCACCTCTACTATATGTTCCAGGTCGGAAAGCTCAGTTGGTTAGAGCGTGGTCCTGATAATGCCAAGGTTGCAGGTTTGATCCCCGTATGGGACAGCTGCATATTCCTGCACTGCAGGGGGCTGGACTAAGATGATCCTCAGGGTCCCTTCTAATCATAGATGATTCTATGATTCTATGTTTGTGTCTTTACTGTGCTGCTAAAACACAGCAAGCTTGTTAAAATTGGGGTGGGGAGGAGGACAGAGGAGAGGGCTACATCAGGGTTTAGTTATTAAATTATTTCATTATTATTATTATTATTATTATTTAAAGCAACGAAAGAAAAATACACTTGAGTAGTTTCATATGTAAACAACAAAACACAGTCCATTTGGGAGACATTTGTGCACGGTGCACAGAACAATATGTAGTTTTCCCTTATTGTTTTGTAGTTCCCAGCTTAGAATTTATCCAATTATATATCTATTGTGTGACGGGCCTGGCAAGAGGGATTCCATTTACAGGAAATATTTCTGAGATCACAAACACTCCAGGCTATATGCAAACACTGGAGCAGATGGTAACTGATTCAGTAGGACTGTGCCTTGGGGTTCTAGAAGGGGGGAAAGTCTTGGAAAGTAAACTCTGCTGACAAAATAACCTTCTTATTATATAACAGGAGAAAATACAGCTTAATCAGGCCAGCCAGTGGTTAGGGACTCAATAACAAAACAACACAGTTTTGCGAACTCCCTTTTCTGAAATATTCAGAAAATACAAGCAAATGTGAAAGGATGGACACTGCAGAAGTTAAGTCCCACTGATCTGAGCAGAACTTACTATAACCACTGGGGAGTTTTTAAAGACTTTGTTACCTGGGTGTAGGAAGGAGGAGAGGAAGTGTGAGCAAGTTGCACTTCCGGCATTGCATGGCTCATATAAATGTTCCAAAAGGGAACATGCAGAGGAGAGGTGCGCAAGATCTGGATGTGGAATCAGCTTGCACATCTCTGGCTGAAGTTCCTTTTTTAATGTTACACCAGCTGCATCCAGTAACATGAGAAGTCAACTCAAATGAACAGACTAAGGCTGCTTCAGTCCTATGAACTGGGACTGGAGAACCTGGCGTCTTCCAGATGTTACTGGACCGCAACTTCCATCAGTCTTACTCAACATGGCTAATACAGTGGTACCTTGGGTTAAGAACTTAATTCGTTCCGGAGGTCTGTTCTTAACCTGAAACTGTTCTTAACCTGAAGCACCACTTTAGCTAACTGGGCCTCCTGCTGCTGCTGCTGTGCCGCCGGAGCACGATTTCTGTTCTCATTCTGAAGCAAAGTTCTTAACCCGAGATACAATTTCTGGGTTAGCAGAGTTTGTAACCTGAAGCGTATGTAACCTGAAGCGTATGTAACCCGAGGTACCACTGTAGTTAGGAATGACAGGAGCTGTAGCCCAACAAGATACGGAGGGCCACATGTTTCCCATCACTGCTATACATACTTACCTGAGACTAAGCCCCATTAAACACAGGGCCCCTCCAAACTATAGAGTTTTTGTGTTAATGTGGGTAGGGGTGGGTGTATTCTGTCATGTGTCATTGGAGCAAAAAGCGCATTAGTGGTGGATTTATAGTGGACTGTCCACACATCGTTCTGCTTCCTTAGCTGTTTTGCAATGCTCTCCTAATGTTACCACAGTATCACCATCTGAAGGATGCAACAAAAGAGGAGTAATTGGGGAGAGTAGAACATGCATTGATTGGGGAGGAAGCCAAAACTTTAGCAAATACAAAACAGTATTGGAAAGAGGGTCATGTATAACCACAATAACATCAAGGACACAAATTATGATGAATACTCAAGAAAAAGGATGTCAGGAGGAGTCCATAGCAGGACTTTCTGAGTAAACATGCATATGGTTGTGTTGTAATGCACTCCTTTCCACATGGTCTGTTGCTCCTTTTCAGGAAAGCTAGCCAGATGCCTTACGCCACATGGTAAAAAAGCTAAAAGGTAAAGGACCCCTGGACGGTTATGTCCAGTCAAAGGCGACTATGGGGTTGTAGCGCTCATCTCATATTCAGGCCGAGGGAGCCGGCGTTTGTCCACAGACAACTTTCTGGGTCATGTGGCCAGCATGACTACACTTCTGGCGCAACGGAACACCGTGACGGAAACCAGAGCGCACAGAAACGCCGTTTACCTTCCTGCCGCAGTGGTACCTATTTATCTACTTGCACTGGTGTGCTTTCAAACTGCTAGGTTGGAGGAGCTGGGACAGAGCAACGGGAGCTCATCCTGTTGCGGGGATTCGAACCACCGACCTTCTGATCGGCAACCTCAAGAGGCTCAGTGGTTTAGACCACAGCACCACCCGCCATATGGCAATGGGAAGGCCACAAGTAGGACATAAGCACAAGAGTACTCTCACCATTTCTGCTTGCCAGTGATTGTCATTCAGGGGCATACCTCTTCTGATACTGGAAGGAATACACAGCCATAGTGGCTAGCAGCCATAGTATTATCCTCCATGAATTGGTCTAAATCTCTTTTAAAGATATTCAGGTTGGTTGGCCATCACTACATCCTGCGACAGCGAAGCCCACAATTTAACTATGCACCATGTGAAGTACTTCCTTTCGTCTATCCTAAATCTTCCGATGTTCAGAGTCACTGGGTGACTTCCCTTCCCCGCCTGGCCATCTCTAGTTTTATAAGAGAAGGAAAACTTATTTCTGTCCGCTTTCATCACATGCATTTTACACGTCCGTGCAGCGTCTGTGATGGACAAACGCGCAACTCCCTTACAAATGCTCCAGCACAATCCACCAGCATTACAATTCAACAGCTGGGCCAGTTTCAACCAGCTGATGCCACTCACAAAAGATAGTAATAGCAACAAGAAGAAGAAGAAGAAAATGGGCAGGGATGTCGGGATGTTGCCAGAGAGGCGTGCTGATGTAACCATGCAGTAATTCTGAACCCATCTCCCAAAAACAAATGTTTGTCCGCAGGCACTTTGCCTTGAAACTGAACTATGATTTTGTCCTATGCATAAAAGACTCCGTTCATGTACAATTATGATATCAGATTTAATGCACTCCATAGAACCAGTAGAGTCAAGGGGCGTGATCCAGTTCTGCTAAAATGACCCAACTGTGCACAAACCACCATCTATTTAATAAACTTGGCAAAGTTCCCTTTTTGTTATATTTATCGCGTTCACATCCCACCCTTCCTCTAAGGAGTTCAAGGGAGTGTAGTGAGGTTATCTCATTTCATCCACTCACTTTATCCTTGTTGGCTAATATGCGGTGACTTGGCCAAAAAGCACTCAACAAGATTTTTGGCTAAGCGCGGATTTGAACCTTGAGTTGCTTCCACATTCGGTCCTTTTCTGTGGGACTGATATCCTTTGTCCACTCACTTTTTGCGGGGAATTTACAGGGTGTTGCTGTTAAATCACTGTCTTCCAATGTCTTTTGGGTTGTCCTCTCACGTGCTTTCATACGAGATTCCTGGCACTTTCCCACGAATAAAGTGCAGCTACAGCAGCAGCCTGTCCACTAATGGTGTTAAGACTTCTGCAGTGAATTGTTCCTTTAATTTGAAGTCCACCTGTCTGCAGGTTAAGCCTGTTGTACACAGCAGCACTAGTGAATCAGATCATTGGTCCATTTTGTTTACATTGGCAGGCAGTGGCTCTCTGTGATTTCAGGCAGGGATCTCTCCCAGCCCAACCTAGAAATACTGGGGATGGATCCCAAGACCTTTTTCATGTGAGACAGATAACTACCACTGAATTATAGTCCTTGATCAGCATGGTTGGGAGATCAGTGCTGAACTGTCCCTTAACCAAATTTTTGGTATGGAAACAGAAGAGGATAAAAAAAAAGGAAAGACATGAGTCATTTAATAGTTTGCACTTGCACACTCACACACCAGCAATCCATGACTAAATAAGTGGAATAAGGGAAGAAGTAAGCAGGTTGAACCTGTAACTACAAAGTTTCGAATTACCATTCGAAAGGTTCTTTGATGAACAGGACTTAATTGAAAATAGACCGTGGGATCCGAGTTAATGCGGTGGTTTGTTTAATGTTGTGAAGCGCCCCAGCGAACTGCAGAAAAAGCAGTGCCTCATCAGTACTCCAGGCAACCTTGGTTTCCCATGTGCTCTTCTTCAGACAGGTGCCCGTGATACTAGTTAAAATTGCAAGTATTGCCACAACTTTGGAAACTAAGGAGGAAAACGTGGCTGCAAAGCAAGAATGTCTATGAGATTGTCTATGCTGGAAATGTCTATAAACTGATTTGCGTATTAAAGCATCCAGGGTTCAGAGAGGCAGCGTGGAGCAGTGGCCAGAGCGCTGGGCTTTTAAAGGGAGCAACACTATGCATAAGAAGCTGGTGTAAAGCAAGCTGGTGTTAAGTTAAGCAGGTGTAAAGTTGAACCCAATCCATTCCCTGTTCAGCAGTGGGGCTGCTCAGTGGCGGAGCTAGCTTGGAGAGACACGTGGCTTGGGCACACTGCAGGTCCCGCGGTAAATGCCACCCACCATGGTGTGGCACCTAGTGCACCCTGTCCCGTCCCCCCCAGCTACACCTCTGGGGCTGCTGCTGCTCTACCTAAGCTT
This sequence comes from Podarcis filfolensis, assembly GCF_964270895.1. Lineage (NCBI taxonomy): Eukaryota > Metazoa > Chordata > Lepidosauria > Squamata > Lacertidae > Podarcis > Podarcis filfolensis. The sequence goes on from NC_139603.1 coordinate 25,254,110, forward strand.
GGCAGAAGGAAAAGAAGCCTTTAATATTGTGATTTGTGCCATGTTTCTGTTGGGAATTCCATCCCACCCTTTGCTGCAGATAAGTGGATTGTTGCACATTGTTCCGACACTTTCCACATCAAGTGACCAAGCTGAATGGGTTTAGATGCTGCTTATACCCACGCCGGCTCTGGTCCCACGACTGCCACACGCCTTTGGAGGGGGGCAGGATTTACACTACCCTTGGCTTGGCCAGCTTTCCTTCAGCTGAGCCAAGATGAGCAGTTACATTGGTGTATCTTTGAGCTGGGGTTGGGGATTTAACACTGGCTGAACCAGAGATCTGCAGTACCCAGGCGGATCTTGCCATAGGAATGTCCCCTAGGACCTTGAAGACTAAGGATGAAATTCCCACTCTGCCATGATGCTCACTGAGTGACCTTGAGCCAGTCATATCTCCCAGCCTAACCTCAAAGAGTTGTTCCAGGGATAAAATTGGGGCGGGGGGAGAACCGTACACATTGCTTTGGAGGAAAGGTTAAATATAAATGCAAACATAAATAAAAAAATATTTGCGTCATATTTTAGTGCTTCCTCCTACCAAATCCTTTAAAATAACCTATAATCTACAGAGCAATCCTATGTTCATTTGCTTGGAAGAAAGCCCCATTGTGTTCAATAAGGCTTACACCAGAGGTAGCGTGCTTAGGACTGCAGCTCTAATCTTCTATTTACTTGGATGATAGTTAAAAGCTGTAGAGAATCAACTATATTTTGAAAATTGGCTAGCACTTCTCACATTCTAATCTCCGTAGAGTGCTTTTAGAAGCGGAGAACTCACTCGGTGATTTTGTTGGCAACAGATTCACAGACGTGACAAAGAGCATGATATTCCATTATTCTACATCTGATGTTCCATGCACATCTGGCACAAAAAAGCAAACCTTCTACAAACCTTCAGAAACACTAAAGACCCAAGCTGATGATCTAGGAATTACGGGCAAAAAGAACATTATGTGAGCACTTCCGATGTTCTGTTAGGGCAGAAGAACTGGGTAGATTCTGGTTTCTCACAAAAGGATGGGCAAGCATCACATGAGAGCAAGATTGTTTGAAACTTCCGTTGCGTCAACTCTTTCCATCGTGAGCATGTAATGCCCATTGATAAGGAGGGAAGCTAGCATGCAAATATCATCACATGAACCACTTGTTCCATCCATCCTCAGCAAGCGTGATCTGGCTATATACAATTAGCAGATCTGTTATTGTCCTTTTTAGGACTTATCAGCAAAACTGTTGCCTTGCTTTAACTGGGCAGCTCAATGAAATACGCACATATGCGAACCAGTTTAGCAAACATCACTGTAAGCCATCTGACAAGTTGTTTCATTACAACAATGACTGCAATTAAGTCTGTTGTGTACACATCGTAGCTTTGATACACAGGAATGGGTTTTTCATATTTTCTTTCCTAATTCCTACATATTGTTTACATTATGAGACCAACTTTTTATTATGAGACCAGCTTTTTAAAACAAACTCAGTGGGGGTCTTTCCCACTGAACACATCTCAGGGTTACTCCTGTATAAACTATGTTATGAATTTAGATTGTGGCGGGGGAGAATACTAGGTGTCCAAATAAATCACTATTATGAATGCATTTAAATGACACCTCTGATTTGCCTCCCCATCCTATCAAGCCACTTTTACGATGGTGCATGATTATCTCTAGTAAAAAGGAAGTATGCTTCTAACCATTAGAGTCCATCTATAGCAGTGCCTGGCGTGCTCTGGTCCATGGGGTCACGAAGAGTCAGACACGACTAAACGACTAAACAACAACAATAGCAGTGATCCTGGGGTTTAATGCCTCTCAGCTCTGATATTACACAGGTGAGGGAAACAATAAATATTTCAGCCTGAACTGCTCTGAGAGGCAGGAGATACAAAAAGGCCAGGGGAAGGAAGGGTAGAAGAAAAATGGACCTTTGAGATCAGGAGCCAGGAAGATGGAGTAGCTTCTGTTTAGACTGCCATGGAAAGAGACAAAAGTGTATATGTCAGGTTACAATCACAGGCTTCTTCCCAACTGAGAGGAGCTAGGAATCCGCAGGCTGGACCTCCCCTCCCCCATATATCCCCTAGCTTGGCACCCCTTCTTTGAAAATTATCTGTCGTCCAAGCACAAAGTCTTCAAAGGATCCAAGTCATTATTATTTAACTGCGGTTAGTGTTAGCTATGGTTTATGAGCCGGGAAGTTGGCTTGTCTGGGCAAATCACTGTAAACACTAACCAGAGATTGTCAGACTTAACAACACACCATGGTCAGTTTACAAACACAAAGTGGGTGCTTCTGATTTCCTCACAGCTATGCCAGAGAAGGACTGGAGATGAAGGTGTGATACCCCATAGGTTTCCCAGACTCATCCCTGAAGCTCTAAACTATGGCTTTGGGCTATAGCTATCCGCTCAGTGCCAGCTTCTTCCTGCTTATGCTGTCCGTTAAGAGGACTGAACAAGGGTTCACCAGCACTTAAGCAAATACAGTGGTACCTTGGTTTACAAACAGCTTAGATTATGAACAACTTAGATTAAAAACGCTTCAAACTCGGAAGTAGGTGTTTTGGTTTGGGAACTTTGCCTTGGAAGCAGAACATGTTTCGCTTCATGTTGAGTGTGTTCCATTTGTAAACTGAGTCCCCCGCTGCTATGGGAAAGCATGCCTTGGTTTAAGAACGCTTTGGTTTAAGAACAGACTTCCGGAACGGATTAAGTTCATAAACCAAGGTACCACTGTAGAATGCCATTTGCAATGGGCCTGATTGGACAAGGAAGTCTGCTATGTGTTCGTAAGAGAGGAATGGTATTTCCAAAACAAACTCTTCTAATGCATGTGATTTCCTTTAAGCACGTAGGGGGCAAATCACAAGAGCAAAGTACTCCTTTACCCTGTTGTTTCTACATCTATCAAAAAATGTGTGACACAGAAGGTAGAGTGCATCTTGTTGCATGGGTTGCCCTGGGCTTCCTTTTCCCTCCTTCCCCCTTGGGTAAGGCAAATGTCAAACAGTGTCTCACCTGCAGCCTTCCATGGAATCAGACAACAGAGGCTTCCTGAATTAAAAGCATGGAATGAGACCTAACAACTGCAAGCTATTTTCGACTCAACAATAGGAGGAAAACAATCAACTTAATTGTTTCTTTGAAGACAGGTCATCCTTTTCCCTGCAGCAAACGAATGAGACACCTACTCCTGACTCAACTGTCCTCACCAACAATGCATTTATCATGACTTAAAGCTGCCTTTCAAGCTGAATGTACATTTTCAAGAAATGGCTTACAAATTGGGCAGGGGTGGGATTTGCATGTGTTACATGCATACCTTTCCTCTCTCTGGTGGAAAACACACCAAGCATCTGATTTGAAAGATTTTACAACAAGACTATTATGAGAGTAACTGGAGGGCGCACATTCTCGTCCAACATGTAATATAAACTCCAAATTTTAACGTAAATATATTCAAGACCACAGGCACTTTTATGGCAGCCATGAGAACTGCCGCAACCCATTTCTTAATCTGAGTGAGGACTGGTTGACTCCACAAGCAGCTAGGAGGCAAATGTGCCTGCTGATCCGTTCTTCCTATGACCCTTGCCCACTTGAGCCAGTCCCAGAATGGCAGTTTTCATGGTACTGGGCTATGTTTCTCCTGGCTGAGAGGAAGGGAGACAGGAGGGAGGAAGAGACAGAGGTGATATGAACAGGAGATGGCAACTATTCCCTCGCTATTTATTGCAAAGCTGTTTTAATGTACTCTGGTTCATTACAAGATGCCTGCAAAACAGGAAGCACATCTTCAGAATGCCAAACTATGACTTTAAAAAATGCTAGGCATCCTTCCAGTTCCGATTAAGGCACAGGACGTTCTTGTTTGGTCTATGTTCTAAGCTGGAATCCCATGATGTCCCTCAATGTGACAGTCTGGAGCTTCTTTTGAAAGAAATTAAGAGAGAAAGAGAGAAAGAGAGAGAGAGAGAGAGAAAGAAAGAAAGAAAGAAAGAAAGAAAGAAAGAAAGAAAGAGAAAGAAAGCTGGTGCTATGGATATAGATTACAGCGAGTCAAAGGAAAACAAAGGACGAGGAATGATAGAGAATGATGTTTTTCAATGCTACTACTACTACAGTGGTACCTCGGGTTAAGTACTTAATTCGTTCCGGAGGTCCGTTCTTAACCTGAAACTGTTCTTAACCTGAAGCACCACTTTAGCTAATGGGGCCTCCTGCTGCCGCTGCGCTGCCACCGCACAATTTCTGTTCTCATCCTGAAGCAAAGTTCTTAACCTGAAGCAATATTTCTGGGTTAGCGAAGTCTGTAACCTGAAGCATATGTAACCTGAAGCGAATGTAACCCGAGGTACCGCTGTACTTTGAAAAAAATTAAGTGGGAGAGAAACAGACAAAAATGTGGTGGTAGCTATTTCCACACTGGGGGTGCTGCCATGACAAAACAAAACAAAATAAAAATTATTATTATTATTATTATTATTATTATTATTATTATTATTATTAATACCTCGCCCATCTGGCTGGGCTTCCACAGCATCTCTGGGTGGCTTCCAACAAAATATTAAAATACAGTAATGCATCAAACATTAAAAGCTTCCCTAAACAGGGCTGCCTTCTAAAAGTCTGGTAGTTATTCTCTTTGACATCTGGTGGGAGGGCGTTCCACAGGGCGGGTGCCACTACTGAGAAGGCCCTCTGCCTGGTTCCCTGTAACTTGGCTTCTCGCAGTGAGGGAACCGCCAGAAGGCCCTCAGCGCTGGACCTCAGTGTCCGGGTAGACATGAGTGTTCACTGGCTGGTCTTTAGGCTAAGGGGCAGTGTGGTTTTTTGTTTCCCCCGTGACTCTACCCCCTGGGATTGTAGAACATTAAAACATATTTACAGGGAGGGAGCTGAAGATTTGGTTATTGCCCACAGTGGTATCATGCTACCTGCAGGAAAAGTGCAAAGACAACAAAGAGCCTTGTGGCAATACACGTATTTGTCTCGAAGACTCTTTGCTGTTTTTGCTGCAACTGATCATGACACTCACCTCTCTACAGATGGAAGAATCTCCCACATGATTTCAGTGTTTTAGCATTATTCAAGGATGCAATGATCTCCAAACAAATGATAGAGCCCGAGCACAGGCAAGCCCTATTCTAACACTATTCAGGCCTAACTCTATTCAGAGACTTTAAAACCAAAATTCCAAGCTACAGGAACTCTACTCCTGCCAATTATCAGATTTCTTGTTAACTCCCATCTTGTTAATCTGGTTCATCCTGTAGTGTATATATCTCTGCGTATCTCTGATTCATCCTGTTGTATATCTCTACCTCATCATCGCCTCAGCCTATTTCATGCATCTAATAAGAAATATTTCCTACGAAAGGTTTTGTCACTCTACATCTGAAATACCACAGAACTTTTAGTCTCTCCACCCATAAGGGCTGCTTAATCTGACCAGTGACCCATCTAGTGTAGTATCCTGTTCTCACAGAGGCCAACCAAATGTCCCCACAAACAGGACCCAATTGCACTCTCCCCAATTGAGGTTTCCAGCAGCTGATATTTAAAAGCTTGCAGCTTCTGACAGAAGAGGTAGAACATAAAATAATTAGCTAATGCTAATGGCTAACACCCAAAGAGGCAAAGGCATATTTTTTTAGAAATGTTTGTATGTTTGTATGTCCAGCAATTTCACAGTAAAAACTTATCAAGTTTAAATCAGTGTTCCATCCAGCCAGTTTAAAGCACTTTTAAATCCCATTTATTTCTACTGGAATTTTTTAAGCACATACTTAACTCCCCAGCTAAATCAAATGGGAGTTTAAAAGTGCTTGACTTGGTTGGGTTGTGTCCAAATTCATAAACCTTTCTGGTATGAAATGGGGTGCACATTTTTACTGTCTGGAAATCAATATAGAGCTTCAATTTTAAAATAAAAATAGAGAGAGCAACACTATTTGTCTCAGAATCAGTTTGGAATAGGGCATGTCCACTAACACTAATGGTTCAACCTTGCGCCACCACTCTAAAATGGGGCTATAACCTCTATCCACCAGAGGGCAACAAGAACACACATGATACCTTACTATGATTGAAACCGTAGTTTGTGCAGTTATACTGCACCAAGAGATTTGTAATTTTCTCAGGTGTGTTTGCTGCTATTTAGAACAAAAGGCTAAGGAGACTAGGACAGAGAATGGCAGTACAGATTGTCTTTCTATCTTGGGAAAGTGCCTGTGGCGATCACACAGGATCCCCGAACGTTTGATGGTCTATCAATCCCTGTGCCACCACTATGATCACTTCCCCGCTGCCACCAACCCGTTTCTCTTGGGTACACACTGAGTCCAGACAGTTGTTAACATTAAAACAAATAATCAAGTTTATTTTATAAGCATTAACAAATTTATGGTTTCAGATAATTTTTCTTGTCAGTTTCTTATCCTTAGTTTCTATACCAGCCTATACCTTCCTAATAACCCCTAACTGATTATCCCAACTGTCTGACTCCTCCTAACAGTTCCTCTCACATCAAAACTCGACCAACCCACAAACTTATCCTCCCTCTTCCTTCTCCAACTCCCAACTGACTTCCAAACAACTCCAACTCTAACTCTAACTCCTCCCCTTGGGTTCCCACTGGCCAATCACTTCACACTCATTTAACCCTTTCCTTATGATCCACCTAGGAGGGCAAACGCCACAGTGCCCTCCAAGGGGTCATTCCTATGCTCTAGTTTCCCCCAGTTTTAGGGTGGCCAGACAAAAAAAGAGGACAGTGGTCCTTCACCTTTAACTGTTGCTTAGTAGGGAAGGAGCCCTGTCACTCCTCCCCCCCCCCCGATTTGACCATTCTACTATCTATACATTTATTAATTTCACAAAATTTATACACTACTTGATGTAGAAAAACAAACCCGCAAAGTGGTTTACGAAAGATAAAACAACAAAATCAAGAAATATGTACAACCCTACTTTTACAACAGTTAGAATACTAAAACAAATTTAATTTATTCTCATGTGGATTACCAAGGAGTGCCATTTTATAGCTGCCACCTGCTATTTCCCACAATGCCACCCCCCCCCCCGAATATGGCATCACTCCAGGGCAATGTAGGAAATTGAAAAAGTAATTCTCCAGACCCAGCTGCAAAGGGAGGGTCTAGGGCAGGCCCTATTTATGAACCCTGCTGGCGTCTGGACCCTGGCCAACATGATGAGAGCAGGCCTGTCTAATTGGGTTGCAAACAGTTAAAGTTTGATGGGGCAGGGTTTGGAGAAAGTTGATTTCTTGATGCTACCTATATTCTCCAGAGAATAGATCTTTGGTTTGTCTCTTCTAGACAAGCACAAACCTTGGTTACAGCTTCTGATTTGCGTGGACAAAACCTATTCCCAGGTAAGCACATATAGGAATGCAGCCGTCTTCTCTGATTGAAATTAGTGGAGCCTAAATATGCTTAGTTTTTGCTAGATTATATGCCTTATTTTAACACAGCTGGAAATTCATTTTAAATTCAAATATCTGAGTTCAAATATGATGGCATTACTTAGTGGTGTGAACTGTGATGGGACAGAGACTCTGCTTGCCACAAGGGGGTGGTGGGTTTCACTTGTGTTGCCCCACCTCCAGCCAGAGGAACCTTCAGAAGGGAGTTTCTGCCGGAGGAACAGCTGTGAGGGGTGAGAGACTCTGTGTTGGCCATTAGGCTGATCTCGGACTTCCTCAAGTTGGAATGGACCCATCAAGGGCAACGTGAGTGAGTTCCTCCTCAATGGTGCCTGGGTAAGCTACCCAGAGCCAACATCCACCTTACCATCAGTGGTAGGCCTTGAAAGCCCCACTGTCACCACCACGGACCACTATGTGTGGACCCCAGTATTTTGGCTGAGCTGGCTTAAGAATGGGCATTGTGTGTATGTGTATTTCAATGAAGTGAATAGAGTGCAAGATTATGAATCACTGGGGTGTGTAGAGTTGGTCTACCAACAGGCCTGGTGCCTGAAGCCAGCTGCCTGTAGAACATGTCCTTGGGGATCCTGCCATTTTCTGTTCGGTGGACATGGCCAAGCCAGCATAGATGTCACTGAGAAAGGAGTGTGAACATGATGGGAATGTGGGCTTGGGAGAGCACATCTTTAAGACTCTCGCCCTGCCATGTGGTGCCCAAAATCTTCCTGAAGCGGCACATATGGAAGGCATTGAGCTGTTGCTCCTGGCAGTTGTGTAAATTGCCCACAACTCACTTCCACAAAGCAGCGTGCTCAATACGCAAGTCTGGAGGACCTCCATCTTGGTATTAGACATTCTGGATTATTGTAATGTGTCAGGCGCATTACAGTAAATAGCCATGTCCTTCGATCCATATTCTCTGATTCCAGCAAAGCAAAATAACAAGATGAAGAAGTTTAGGAAAAAGCAAGTAAGCAAAGAGCACGGCATGTTTTGACAAACAGTATTTCATCCCACGAAGCATCTGAAGATGCTGCCTTTCTGGAATTGTCTGGAATTGCCGCTTCATCTGTTCAGAATAAAAACAATATCCCTTAGTCATTACCAAAATGCCACACTAAAGGATCACTCAACACCCCTTCATTTTTATTCAGATTAAATTTACAAGGAATCTGACTGCTCCTCAAGGCCTTAGATCAAACATCGTCCTCCACAAGGTGCCGCCTTCTTCAGCTGAGAATATCCCAGCATCCAGTTGCAATACAATGAAGGCCTCTCAGAAAAGCTGCCATGGGCACTAACTGAAACATGGCATGGAAAAAAAGGGCTTCCTGTAAACATTGGCAAGAACACACTGTGTCAATGTGCTCTTTCGGGTAAGACGTTCCAGAGACACGGTTTGTTTCCCCTTCCTCTATCCCTCTTTTGGGACTTGGAACATGCAAAGCTAAGAGGGAGGAAAACATATATCCTTGTTTAGCTACAGCTAGTTAATATTTTTCTTAATTCATCCATTAACATTCAAAAGGAAATTAAAAAGTACCAAGAGTGGGAAAGTAATGGCTTTTAGTCAACATCCCAGGCTGGAAAATAGTTGTCTTTATTGGCACATGTGCAAACTTTAAGGTCCAGGTTAAGGGCTGCATTAGCAGAAGCCGTTCCTATACAGTTCCAAAATGAGGCCTATGTGCATTTTTAAAAACACATTTCAGTCATCCTGCTATGGAGCTTGACATTAACTGCACTCGCAGGTTACCCTTAGGAGGCCACCACTATGGGAATAAGCACAACATTTTACTACATAATTATTACAATTTCACTGCCTCAAAATGCACCACTGAGATCTCTTGACTGTTTCTAGTCTGCCTTGTAGTAAGTACCAGTGCCATATACAGCGGTACCTCGGGTTAAATACGCTTCACGTTACATACGCTTCAGGTTACAGACTCTGCTAACCCAGAAATAGTACCTCGGGTTAAGAACTTTGCTTCAGGATGAGAACAGAAATCGTGCTCTGGCGGCACGGCAGCAGCAGGAGGCCCCATTAGCTAAAGTGGAGCTTCAGGTTAAGAACAGTTTCAGGTTAAGAACGGAACTCCAGAACGAATTACAGTGGTGCCCCGCAAGACGAATGCCTCGCAAGACGGAAAACCCGCTAGACGAAAGGGTTTTCCGTTTTGGAGGTGCTTCGCAAAACGAATTTCCTATGGGCTTGCTTCGCAAGACGAAAATGTCTTGCGAGTTCCTGCGGGGTTTTTTTTCCTTTCCCCTCCCCCTTTTTCCCAAGCCACTAAGCCGCTTATCAGCTGATCCGCTAAGCCGCTTAACAGCTGATCCGCTAAGCCGCTAATGGGCTTGCTTCGCAAGACGAAAAAACTGCAAGACGAAGAGACTCGCGGAACGGATTATTTTCGTCTTGCGAGGCACCACTGTAAGTACTTAACCCCAGGTACCACTGTATATCTAAATTGCTTCAACACATCTGAGCATTTCAATTTCTCTAGGGACTATGCTAAACATGGCATCACTTCTACACTGGGCCCTACATGGCCAGGGCAGAGACTAAACTTGCTGAAATTTTAATGTACAGTGGTACCTCGGTTTAAAAACAGCCCTGTTTACGAACTATTTGGTTTACGAACTCCACAAAATTAGAAGCAAGTGTCCCAGTTTGCAAACTTTACCTCGGTTTAAGAACGGAAGCTGAACGGTGGAAGGGCACCAGCAGTGGGAGGCCTCATTAGGGAAAGCGTGCCTCAGTTTAAGAACGGTTTCGGTTTAAGAACGGACTTCCGGAACGGATTAAGTTCGTAAACCGAGGTACCACTGTAGTTTGAGTTCTCTTCTATGTTCCAGAAGGAAACCCCGCTGTGTCCTGTAACCTCATTCAGGAATTCAGAAGTGAGAGGAAATGTCCTTGCTGACAAATCGCCAGGACCCCCTGATCTAGAAGTAGCTGCAGATAAACAGGATCTTAATGGACATGTAAGTTAAGTGTCCTAGGTAAGTGATGGGGATGTGCATTTGAATGCACACTGAACAATGCAGAAACTGCATTTTCCTTTCTCAGGTGTGCATTTCGAAGCATATCTGAAATGCCCTTCTGATTTCTGCCCATGTTGAAAATTCAATAAATGGTATGTACCAAAACAAACAAAAAACCCCCGCACAAAAATGAATTCATGAAAAAAATATTAAAACAATAATGGAATACAAGAAAATGCAACACTCAGACTCAATTAAGCAAAGACCAGCAGAATATCCAGTGAAAAATTCAACTGGAATTCCCTTTCCCCTCCCTTTTAAAAAAGCCCTTTGCTATTTAATTGGTGCCTGAAAGCTCATGGGGGTGATATTTTCCTTGGAGCTTTGACACAGTACAGCAAGTGATGTACTTGCATACTGCATTCGTCTGCCTGCATGCATGTATCTCCTTATTTGGGTCAGGCAGCATGATATTACCATGTTCTGAACTGATAGTGGATCCTGATCCTGGACTAATATGTGGTGTGTATCCCAACCAAGTCACACTCAGAGTAGGCCCACTGAAACCAATTGACAAGTTAGTCATGACTAGTTTAAGTCAACGGCTCTACTCCCTTGGCCACAATCCCATAGCTTCCTAGCCTCCAGCCCTCCCTGTCAACTTCATTCCTGGCCACAGCACTCAGCCAATTGTCTCTAGGCTTTGCATGAGGTTTTTTTAAGCTTTCCCTCTCCTCATGTCCCTGTTCTTGATGTACAGCGCAGCCCATATAAATTCTATTGTGCTTTATTCATTTTGATTCTAATTAGCTGCTTATCTTCCTATCTATGGCAAGACTGGGCGAAATAATATGGCATGCACAGTTGGCGGTAATTATCATTGCATTTTAACTACAGTACATCCATTAACAGCCCAAGCCATAATATGATCCGCTGTTGCAAATTCAATAAAATAAACAAATTCCTGGAGGACTGGATTCTTATTTGGCCCCTAACGTTAGCACAATAAACATATACGTGATTGGGAAAGACAACTCAAATTAATGTTGTAGTCCAAGCTTACTGAACTGAATTTAACCTGAGTTCCACCCCAGCAAAATGCAAAAATGGAACAATAAATTTTGCAGCTTGTTTGTTTTTAAATCCTGTTGAAACTGACTGGAGAGGATATTTCACTTGGCTTCTCATTAAGATCAAATTAATTCACTGTTTGAAAGTCATTCCAGGCCTAATCCAGAATCCCTTGGAGAGTAGAGAAAGGTTCACATTGATTTAGTGGGCTATGAACTAAGCTACCAAGAAACAACTTCTTACAGGAAAAACTAAAATGCATAGCTTATGGCCTGCCACAATCTGTATGAAATATACTCAGAGTCGCAAAGTGATTTCATGCTCTTTATTCAGCTCATAGTGGTGAGGAGGAATGAATGAAAGTCCCCTCAAAGTATCTGCTTATATACATTATTTACACAATGGGCTGCACATGATTGGCTAGTTCCGGAATTCTACTGTAAGCCAATCAAGTTGTGGATTGACTTCTATCTGGAGCATGATTGGGTGGTTCCTGCCAACCAATCATACTGCTGCATTGTTCTAGGACCAATCAGACTGCTGCATTCTGAATCCTATTGTTCTAGGACCAATCAGACTGCTGCCTTTTGGATCCTATTGTTCTAGGACCAATCAGACTGCTGCAGTTTGGATCCTATTCAACTCAGTACATAACACCGTACAACCAGTCCTTCATGTAGTTTGTTTTGCATTCACATTCAAAACTGTTTTAAATGGAAAAGCACCCATTTTGCTGGGTCACTGGCTGCAGGGGGGGGGGGAACGGACGACGACTTTCAGAACACTTTTATTTGAGCACATACTTCTCCCTTGGCTATGCACAGTTGCAGTTTTGGTCTTCTGAACCCCTTATCCTCGGACTTTATTATATAGCCGCTTACCTTATGGACCAGGAGATTGCATACATTTCTTCTATATTTGTGACAAACTGACTAAAAGATAAAACAGGGTGCTGGATACAAACCAACCAAACGCATGCGCCTAAACAAATGGGAGTTTTGTCACAAGCGGAAGCAAAAAGGTGAAGCACTGGAAGACCAACTGAAGATCAGCTACACGTTTTACCTACTCCTGGCTCCATCTCTCTAATCTATTTTTATAGGCGAGTGCAAGGGTTGTAGAGTACCACATACTTTAAAAACAGTAAGCGATATGGTAAGAATGCCATAGAAAGCATTAAAAGCACAGGAGCAACAGCCAGGAAAATCAGTACAATCCAGCAGAACTATAAAAGCAATATGAAAACGAGTTGTAAAAAATGCTGGGAAGGGCTGGACAACTAAAAACACCAATAAAGACATCAACACCAAAAAAAACCCAAAATAGACATCAGAGTTGGTGACAGGTGAGCTTCTCTAGGGAGGACATTTGAGATGTGAAGTGATACAATAACTGGACCTTTCCTTCCAATCATCATCTGCCCCAGTCTAAGTGGTGGAAGGACCCATAGGAGAACCTCCTGTGGGAAAGGACTGGAGCTCAGAGGCAGAGTGACTGCTTCGGATGCAGAATGTCCCGAGCTCAATTCTTGGCATGTTCAGGCATGGCTGGGAGAGACCTGTCTGGTTGGGAGTTCTATGGATGGTCTTTGCTAAAAACCCATATAAGTGTTTAGAAGGTCAATGCTCTGAATATAATCTATTGCCTCTGAAGATAATGGGAGTACACTGGTACCTCTGGTTATGTACTTAATTCATTCTGGAGGTCTGTTCTTAACCTGAAACTGTTTTTAACCTGAAGACCACTTTAGCTATTGGGGTCTTCTGCTGCTGCCATGTGGCCGTGCAATTTCTGTTCTCATCCTGAAGCAAAGTTCTTAACCCGAGGTACTATTTCTGGGTTAGCGGAGTCTGTAACCTGAAGCGTATGTAACCCAAGGTACCACTGTATTTGAACACTTGATGATCCCAGAATTTCAGTTAAGCTATCTGATTCACATCCTAGTAGCAGGCTAGTTTAGAACCAGAGTACAGTGGTACCTCGGGTTACAGATGCTTCAGGTTACATATGCTTCAGGTTACAGACTCCGCTAACCCAGAAATAGTACCTCAGGTTAAGAACTTTGCTTCAGGATGAGAACAGAAATCATGCGGCGGCAGAGGGAGGCCCCATTAGCTAAAGTGGTACCTCAGGTTAAGAACAGTTTCAGGTTAAGAACTGACCTCCAGAACGAATTAAGTTCCTAACCCGAGGTACCACTGTATCCTGTTTCAATTCCCAAACATGTTGCCGGCTGCAACCTGTAGTCAGGTTGGAACAACAATTTGAAACGTGCTGGCCCAAGGCATGAGACCCCAACATTTTAAATGTTGAATTCACACAGTATACTGGTGCCTATTGGATCAAAAATCACCAAAGACTTGGTTTGGTGGTGCCATTTTGAAATGAGGAATGCAAGATTTAGAACTAGGTCTGTTACTGGCTAGAGCCAACATGAAAATGTTTAAAAAGTAACATAGGTTAATCAGGGCTATGAAGCTCAATTCAATAAACAGGTGAATTAACCAATTAAAACACTTTTAAATTAACTACAGCATACCTCTGACAGGCAGCAGATTTAAAAAAGAAATACACAGAACTAATTATGAAACTAATGATAAAAACCTGCAGTGGCAAGCAACATCTTAAAAGCAATCTAAAACCAAGAATCCCCACACATCTTGTTTCAGAAATATTGATTTACACATGCAGCTTTAAAATAGAAAGATCTATGGACTTAAACTCATATATGGAATGGATTAGAACTTCTTTTGAGTCCCAATTTTAAGAATATCTGGCGTCAGGTGCCATCCTGGCAATTGGGCATCTTCACTTGGTCACAAGTGGCCGATAGGTGCAAAATGTGCCTGGCATATTTTGAACGCTGAGCCATTCTGGCTGGGGCAGATGGGGCTTGTAGTCTCCAACATCTGGAGGGCACCGTGTTGGTGACCACAATGGGCACTCTGTGTAGAGCCAGTGAGATGGAAATATAGGTACACCTGAGAAATAATTAGATGTTATCCAAAAAGAGTTTTTTAGACTGTGTATGCTATTTTCTCAAGGTATCAAAACTAAACTAAGACCATGGCATGCATATTGAACAACAGCTGTAGGTGAAACAGAAGTCTTAACATGACTTCTAGGAAATGATCAAATTAATCTCTAAGGGAAAGGAGTTCCACAGCTATGCAGCAGAAGCAGCAGGAACAAAAAATAATGTTCTTTCCTGTTCTTACTTGGCAGGTTACTCAAGAGGTCATTTTTGCCTGACTAAGGATATACGGTAATGGGACATAAAGGAAAAAGCAGAAACAACAAGAGGAGGAGGAGAAGCAGAAGAAGTTTGGATCAAAGCATTAAACCCTATGATGAAAACACAGCACAATATAAATACAATCCCATCAGATAAAACTGTGTAATTAAAAATTGAGATGCAGAAAGTGATAATAAGCAAATCAGTGAATAAAGTGGAGATAGGTGAGAAAGCAAGGGATGCGGGTGGCGCTGTGAGTTAAACCACAGAGCCTAGGACTTGCTGATCAGAAGGTCGGCGGTTCGAATCCCCGCGAGCTCCCGTTGCTCGGTCCCTGCTCCTGCCAACTTAGCAATTTGAAAGCACATCAAAGTGCAAGTAGATAAATAGGTACCGCTCCGGCGGGAAGGTAAACGGCTTTTCCGTGTGCTGCTCTGGTTCGCCAGAAGCGGCTTAGTCATGCTGGCCACATGACCCGGAAGCTGTACGCCGACTCCCTCGGCCAATAAAGCGAGATGAGCGCCGCAACCCCAGAGTCGGCCACGGCTGGACCTAAAGGTCAGGGGTCCCTTTACCTTTACCTTTAGGTGAGAAAGCACAGCCTCTGAGAAAAAAAATATGGGACATGGTTTATCAAATCAGGAGGAAGGTTTCACACAGGGTTTTCCAGGGCTAAACTCAACAGCTGATGCGCCAAGATTCAGGTACAAGCAAAAGTGGCCTGCATCTTTGCTTTCTGCCACCTTGAAGTTTATGACTTGAGAAGATCGGCGCATCCTGCTTTTCTCATCTGAAAGCAGTGGGTGGGGACAGTACTGTTTGCAAAGAGAGAAAAAACACCCAACAATATAATGAAAACCCATGAGGCATGTAACAGCTTACTTGCAGATGTTTCAAACCTTAAGTCTTGATTGTTTAAAATGTGTCTAGGTTTCCCTTCACAATTTAATTTCCTGGCAAATGTTTAAACTCACTTTCGACCTGCATGTCAAACATTGCAGGCATCCTGCTGCAAATGATTTTATGGAAATAGTACACTTTTATATGCCAATTCTGACCAAAATTAAACCAGGCAAAATGGAAATAATTCTGCTGGATAGGTGGGGATTACACGTGGTGCCTTTGTTTACGAACAGAGCTGCAGGATAAAAATAGGCATCAGAATATTGTGAACAACATGTCACTGGGCCTCTATGCACAGTGGAAAGAACATGAAGGGTGTGTCTAAAATAAGAAAACAGCCTCTTTTAGAGGTAAAACAAAAAATATCCCCCAACTTTAAACAAATGACAGCCTGCTTGAGATGGTATTTGCACACCGCCCCCAAAAAACTTCAAGATAGTTCAGCAATTCAATCTATTCATGTTTACAGTTTATTGCTCAGTAGAAGGATAAAACAAATTGTTCTGTTGCTTTTCTATTCCCAGTTCACACAGTTCATCCTTCATGAATATTAAAGGATGATTTCTTTGATCCATACTCTAAATCTGAAATGCAAATCACCAAGTGCTTGCTTGTAATTTATCATGTGATAAGCTCTGAACTTTGCAATACATTTCTATTATCAATAATCAAGTCAAGAAGCAACATAACACAGAACTACCCAAGTTCTATAACCTAAAAGCTAGGAAACCCACAAAAACAGCAGAATAAAAATGATAAATGGTCATGGGTAAAAAGATTCCTGCTTTGCAGAGGGTTGCACTAGATGACCCTTGTGGTCCCTTCCAGCTCTATGATTCTGTGAGTCTGTGAAAAAGCACATCAAAGCATGGGTGCCATCCCTAAGAAGGCCCTTCCTTTCACTCTAGCAGTTGCCTTTATAGCAAGTAGAAACAATGAGGGAATGCATGAAGTCATTCCCAGATTCTAAAACTGTCCAAAGCGTGAGCATTTTATGGGACAAACAGAAATACTGCGACATGTTCATGGAAAAAATCTTTCAAGCAGAAAGACAAGAGTTCAAAAAACCAGATTAAGGAAAATTTCTGTAACCACAATTTTTACTTATACTTGCTTTTGGGGCCTTACATGCATTCATTAAACACAGTCTTAAATATTGAACGAGCTTTTGAAAGAACTATTCTTATGAATCTCAAAACCTCTGGAGGAGAATTGAGGCACAGTTATGCAGTATTTAAAATACATACCACCAGCATGAAAATGCAGTTTAACTGTTTATAAGCTTATAAATCCATGCAATTCTTTCCTCAATTATACTTTTATTCATCCTTTACATAAAAGCACAGTTCTATCTAATGGTCTTATAAAATCCCCCATCACTGTAAAACTGTAGAGACATTGACTGAATAGGAGGAAGAAGGGGTGAGTGGGAATAAGAATTAGCAGGGTCTAGCTAACACGGAATTCATTATAACATAGGATTCCTTTATATATTCAGTCCCTGACATGGTACAGTCTTCCCATGCGATGGTACTACTTTGAATTATCTATACCTGCTTTGGTTTGAAATAAATTCTACATCAAACACATGAACCTCAGGGGAAGCTTTACCATCACAAAAAGGTTTAATGTGGAGGACACTTTTGATTGGGTTAGTGCAAGAGAAAACTGTACCACATTCAAACAAATCAATGACCTTACAGAGTTAAAAAACAAAACCATAACATTATGTTTGCTGACTGGGAACAGTTATGGACCACCGGTATGAAATTTACGGCATGTAATGCCTTAAGAGAAAATATTATGAAAATGATATACAGGTGGTACATGACACCAGTCAAGCTTGCAAAAATATATCATTTGCCTGATAATAAGTGTTGGAAATGTAAGGAGGTTGAAGGTACATTCTTTCACCTTTGGTGGACGTGCCCAAAGATTAAGGCTTTCTGGGAAATGATTTATAATGAAATGAAAAAGGTGTTTAAGTATACCTTCTTGAAGAAACCAGAGGCTTTTCTCTTGGGCATAGTCGGCCATTTGGTGGCAAAGAAGGATAGAACTTTTTTTATGTATGCTACAACGGCAGCAAGAATACTTATAGCAAAGCACTGGAAGACGCAAGATCTACCCACTCTGGAAGAATGGCAGATGAAGTTGATTGACTGTATGGGACTGGCAGAAATGACCGGCAGAATCCGCGACCAGGGAGAAGAGTTGGCAGAAGAAGACTGGAAGAAATTTAAGGACTATTTACAGAAATATTGCAAAATTAATGAACTTTGAAAGATGCTGTGTTGAATTTATGTGGTCTCTAGCTGTTATGATAAAAAGAAATGGGATAAATATTGTTTAAGTTATAAAATTTAAAAAAGTGGATTGGAAAATAAGGTGTTAGTTAAAAGGAATGTTAAGAGATTAGGATTTGCTGGATAATCATTTTGAACTAGAAAACAAGAAGGGGAGGTATGAGGAAGTCAAAGAAACATGTTATTGAAAATTGATATTGAAATTGATTTGTTTTTAATACTTTTCTTTTTCTTGTTCTTTTTTGTTTGTATAAAATTGAAAAATCGAATAAATATTTATTAAACAAAAAAACAAAAAAAACCCAACAACCAAAGGCAAAGCCATTCATGAAAAGTGAGCAAATAGAATTCAATTCTAGCACTTTAACTATAGCCCCAAAGCACCAGAATCAATACAGGGCAATAGCAGAAAAGGGTAATCAAACCAAGGCACCTTTACATTGACCATGGCAACTGGGCTTAAAGTTGAGAGCACCCTAACTACAGTGGTACCTCGGGTTACAGACACTTCAGGTTAGGGTTAGGGTTACTTCTGGGTTTCGGCGCTTGTGCATGCGCAGAAGTGCTAAATCGTGCTTTGCACATGCGCAGAAAAGCCGAATCGCAGACGCGGCACTGCGGTTTGCGAACGGTGCAGGTTGCGAACATGCCTCCTGCACAGATCACATTCGCACCCCGAGGTTCCACTGTATTAGCATTCACCAACATCTGGCTGATATATCTTTCTGTAGGCTGGACACCATAAAATCAGAAGTACAGTGGTACCTTCAGGTTACAGACACTTCAGGTTACAGACTCCCAGAAATAGTACCTTGGGTTAAGAACTTTGCTTCAGGATGAGAACAGAAATCACGCAGCAGTGGCACGGCGACAGCGGGAGGCCCCATTAGCTAAAGTGGTGCTTCAGGTTAAGAACAGTTTCAGGTTAAGAACGGACCTCCTGTACTGTTTTTTTAGACAGTATATTTATGTGCTCAAGAACCCTTCATCTGACACCTCATGAGTAGTATGTGGTTGCCCATGCACATCATTTGTGGCAGGCTTACAGTTTGGGGGTCAGTTTGTTTTAGCTTGCTTGTTTTATCACTCTTGTCCTTTCTTTTTCTATCAGATCACAAAAACAATTTCTAGAAGAAAATCTCTGCGCTTTTCTTCTTGGACACAGAAATTTATCACAATTTTTTTTTTAAAAGAATAATGTTTTTCTCCTGGAAGCGGGAACTGTGACCCAAAAGTATTACTGTGAGTGGGTGGGATGACACTTGGAAAACCCGTAGATACATAAAGATAAATAGCATCTGTTTTGACATGTTCCTTCCTTGTTTGCACCACAGTGCAGTGGAGGAAAGTCATATGGATCTATCTCATGATCATGAAGTATGGGTAAAGGGTCATCAGCTGATTATTAAGGACAGGGGGGAAGACAACAAGCACAGTTAAGTCTGGAACATATAATGGGTAGGATACAGACTTTGCTCCTGGCAGCAAGAATATCTCCTCTGGGGATGCTTCTGCCAGTGGAAGGGACACTTTTCCCAATCACCCCTGCCCTCTCTGCAGCCCTGGCTTCACCAGCCACACTGCTCCAGAGGATTAGGAGGCTATCCAGAACTGTATGGGGATGATGCTAGAGGCTGCAAGGGGGAAAGGAATCAGCAAAACTCTGCTGGATTGAAAACCTTCTGTAGATAGTAGTTGTCTTTTCATACGCCGGCAGTGAAGTCTATATCCAGCCCAAAGAAAGCAGCAATCTGAGTTATTCTATTAAAATCCCACAAGCAAATAATTACCAATAATTTTCTGGAGGTGGTGTGTGTCTCCCCCCCCCCTCCCGGAGCTTTAAGGAATCCAAACTATCCATTCAAGAGACAACAAACAATGCAACTTTTGCAATGCAACTACGTACACCACAGGCCAATCCGTCCAAAATACTATTACTTGTATATTCTCTCTTGATTGCTTTTCAGTATCACTAGCCTTAATTCTCATTGGGTGAGGTGCATTATGTAGTCATGTTTTAAAGTCTTCTCTGCAGTGGCACCATGTTTGTGAAATTCCCTCCCCTTGAAAGCCCAGCTGGTGCCAACATTATCATTTGCTTGCCCAGGCAATTCAAATATTTTAGTTGGTAAGGAGGCAACCCTATGACAAGATGGGATGAACATCTAAGAATACAGGGGATCTCCAGTTCAGCCAGCTGACTCCCAGCTAAGCCAGGGTTAAGTCCCTAACCCCAGCTCAGCCGAATATATGCCGGTGCAATTTGCTCAGCTAAGCTCAGCCTTATGCTGGCGGAGTCAAGGCCAGTGTAAATCCTAAAAGGGGGGCATTCTGGGGGTGTGGTTGGGCAGGACTACAGAGGGAGAACTTGGGCTGCATCCTAAGCCTGTTCAGCTCAGTCACACCACCTGGAAACCTGGTAGGATACTACAGTATTTTTAATGCCAGGCTTAGGTACAACAGCAGCAGCAGCAGCCCCACTGCTGAATCAGGTTTAGATCTGGTGCACTTTATGCTGGCTTAATTTATACCGTCTTGCTTTACTCCAGCTTCTTTTGTTCCCTTAAGTGTTCTGTGGCAGCTGTTACATTTGTTTGATGAAGGGTTTAGAGTTTTTATTACTGTGCATTATACAATTTTTGTTTTATTTTATGCATTATATAGATGAAGGGCAGGCGACAAATTTTTCAAAGAAATGACTAAATATTCTAATATAGTGTTACTGATGGTTAAGTAGCTTGAGGTCCTTCTTCCTTTGCATATTATTCCATTTCCAATGTTAAGGTCAGCAACAGATTTCCATTTAAGCAAAACAACGATCCATTCAAATACCATGAGCAGCTTTCCTCACTTGTAAAAGTGATCAGGCGTCGAAAAGTTGGCAGTACCGGGTTTTGCTTTTCATTCCAGAAGCTCAGAAACGTTGTTGCCTTGGTTTCATTCAGTCTAATTCTCAGGCTGCCTTTTTTTTACCCATCAGACTGTTTAAGCAGCCAGATTGCAAACCGGGAAAACATAAAAAGTAGGAAGTAATCAGAGTCGCTGCTTTCCATCTTTGTTTCATTCCATGAGCAGAATTTTTTACCCACTCACAACACAGCTGCATCCAAAGTTGACAATTAAAAGAAAAAATGCAGAACACAACAGCTGGCGATGTTCCTTTCCACTTTTTCACTGTGTCACTATGGTATGGATTAATTTAAAGAAGTTAAAAGTTTAGTAGTGGCGTTTACATGCTACATTCTGCGTTTGGTCAGCCCTGTTGCTAAAGGACAGTCCACTCCACCACCACTGTCCCATAGCTCATCCTTGGTCATCCTGATGCCATCCAGTTGCTTTGGACAACAACTCCTTTCGGCATGGGCTAGCCGGGATCGATCCGAGTTGTAGCCCAAAACATCTAGACTACTTTGATTATTTAATTTCCACATTTAAAAACATTTCTAAGTGGCTGTCAAGTGACTGAAGCAACAACAGACTTAACTTAAAACAAAACATTACAAAAATACACAGTTACATTTACAAATGTTACGCTAATACAAAGTTACTAAAATATAGCCATCAGTATCGATTCATTTCCCTTCCTGACACACCCTGCATCTCAGCCTCTGGGTTCTTAAGTCTCTAACTCTGGACTTGCTTTTTACAGGCAGACCCAAGTTGGATGGCGCTTCCTTGGGCTGCCAACAGGTGTGTCTCATTCAGCTGCTCTCTCCACATCCAGTTTCAGGTACAGCAGGTTTGTGGAGTTTCCCAGGCCGTCCAGAGGATGGGGAAAGGCTCCCCCTCCACACACAGCTCTTTCTTCACCATCTATCTTCCTCCTCTAGCTCCTATACCCAGTAGGTATAGGGTTGCAACCTTAAGCACTTAATGATCCACTGATTTCTTATATTCCCTAAGGCAGAGGTTTTCCATCTGTGTGCCCTGGCACCCTTGGGTGATTGGGTCAGACGGAGGGCTCTCCTTCTCTCTCTCTCTTCAACTATCTTACCTGCATATCTGCAAATCTTTCTCTCTTTATCTGTCTGTCTCTTTTCTCTGGCCTGACCTGAGTCCTGCTCTTCCTCCTGCTGCTCGCACTTACACACATGCCAAAAACTGCACCTGAAAAGGGGTGGTTGTGGGCCAGAATGGGGGGCAAAGCAAAGTGGGGCCGGTACAGAACAAGGGAATCCCTGCTTAAATGTGTCCTGTAATGGAACCCCTGTGTAAATGGCTCCCACACGGTCAAGGGCACCAGCGTGGACTCAAAAAGGTTGAAAACCACTGCCCTAAGGTAAGAACTGCATGTTAAACTATCAAACACGTTTCCCAAAGGCATGTATTTTGCTTAACAAAAAAATGAAGGAGAGGAGGGAATCTCAAGGGGGAAATCAGTTAGAAGGATCTGCAGGGGAGATCAGCAAGCTTCCAATTACATTACTGCTGCCATGAGTGCTGGAAGAAAGACCTGCTCCCTGCTGCAAAGCCCATTTCCACATCTCCTAGGGGCGAGGCTCAGACTCACTTTGAACAGCTAAAAGAGGCTCCTGAGAGGCCACTGGGACATTGCTGGAATAACTCTTAAGGTAAAGGTAAAGGGACCCCTGACCATTAGGTCCAGTCGTGGCTGACTCTGGGGTTGCGGGGCTCATCTCGCTTTATTGGCCAAGGGAGCCGGCGTACAGCTTCTGGGTCATGTGGCCAGCATGACTAAGCCACTTCTGGCGAACCAGAGCAGCACACGGAAACGCCGTTTACCTTCCCACCAGAGCGGTACCTATTTATCTACTTGCACTGACATGTTTTCGAACTGCTAGGTTGGCAGAAGAGAATAACTCTTAGGTTGGGGTAATTGGCTAAAATGTTTTAAATGGTTCTAATTTTAGTTCCTCTATTTTGTTTTTGTCCAGTTGGTGTTGGTTAAATGTTTAGTTAGACTGGTTGTTGCTGTTGTTTTCTATTGATCTATTGGTTTGTTGATTGTATAGGCTATTTTGTTTTTTAATGTTTGATGTTTTGTTGTGTTTTTATATAAGCTGTAAGCTGCCCAGAGTGGCTGGGGAAGCCCAGCCAGATGGGCGGGATATAAATTAAAACAACAACAACAACAACTATTATTATTATTATTATTATTATTATTATTATTATTATTATACATTTCCAATTTCCTCACACCAAGCTCTTTCTGATCTCAAAGCCTGGTTAGGGGGAAACAATTTTAAAAAACCAGCCCTGTGTGGAAGCCAATTCCTAGGGAAATTTAACATTACAAGGCGTAAGAATGTGTTTGCTTTGTAATACGTAATTCTGCCCTCAGGTGCAACTAGTTTTCCTTGCATCATAGACTATAACTACACACTGCAAACCTTTTTATTTAAAATTTAGTAATTGTCACACTGGGTATCCTGTTAGACTGGTTAACTGTTAGTTACTCTATATAAACTTCTTCTGAGTCATCACCCATCCATAGGGCTCAAAGCAGATAACAAGAACAAAGATTTAAATATTGTACCACACTCGTTGAGATACATTTGATGTAAAATCCAGAGTTCCTGTAGCTTGTAATTTGTTAAAAAAAGAAAAAGAAAAAATGTTTGAATAATAGCAATTGCGTTTTGAGGGTTGGGGTAAACTCAGAAAGTGCTTCTCTTTCCTGACTTTGACGTAAAGGTTTTCAACATATTAAAGGCACCACACACAAACTGACAACTTGGCTATGTCACGCTCAGTAAAACCCCCAAAATTTTGGTTTCCAATTGCAATGTTTCTGCCATCAACATAAAGACAATTATGAGAAAGATTGTCAACAGAAAGTCATTTGGTACATATTACTGCATAAGGAAGGCAGCTGAAAAACTTAAAAACTGTTCCCCATGTCAGCTATGTGTTAGTCAAATGCATTATTTCTCTATGACCATTTATCTATGACTTACATTGTATGTTATTGCCCTGTAATGCGACTAGCCTTAGAAGATGTTCTGAACCAGAGATGAAAAACTCTCCCCACCCCTTAAGATCTAATAGCAGTACGATTGTTTTCAAGGGAACAACTAGTTTAGGAAGGGTCTTTATGGCATGTGCATCTCCCCTGAGAGTAATTTCACCTCCCAAATTACACCCACAAAGGGGGAATGTAGCAGGGAGGGAGTAAGCTTTGATCAGAAACTGACAGTAAATAAATTTCTCATGTGAATAGCTTGGCTGAAATTGTTTCGGCCTTCACTGTTTGATTATTAACAATTCTGAGCGGGCAGATTTCTAAACATTTGTTTTTTAGAGTTGTCAGAGCGGCAGCCTGAGAACTCTTTTCCCCTTCAAAGCTGCCGACATGGCCACTGAGGCGTTGGGTGGGAGGCAGGACTCGGCTGCCGCTGTTAAGCCAGAAGCTATGGAAGAGGAAGGCCCCAAGTCCTCACTGGACACCACTGAGAGGCAGATAGGGATGGAGGAGAAATCTGTTTAAAATGGATTCGTATATAAAGGTCGGCACGTCCAACATGATCAGGCTTTGACTACATCAGACTGCCTCTTTCACTGAGCACCTTGCTTAAGTCTGAGATGGGGTGTGGGGGTGTGAAAATCTATGCAAAATTGTATGCAAAAAATACAAACTTTATACATACCTAAGAGCCAAGTCCCATACTTTCTGCAGCATAATTTTATTAGTATACATGTGTGTTAGTATTTTTATACAGGTTTTATACACTGTTGTATGCACCTGTTTATATGCTAGTTATTTTAGGAAACCCTAAAGGGAATGCATGTATAATATGAAACATGCATGATGTTGGCATCCATCTGTCTCGAGAGACAATGGAGTGTGCCTCTGGGAGTGAAAATTACCGTATTTTTTGCTCTATAGGGCGCACCTGACCATAGGGCGCACCTAGTTTTCAGAGGGGGAAATCAAGGAAAAAAATATGACACCCCCCCCAGCTCTGGGAGCAGCGGACAGGCTGCCCGCAGCCTGTGCACTTCTCCCAGACCTTCTCCCTGCTATTGCGGGAGGTGGGGGAATTCCCCCATCTCCCACAAAAGCCCACAGGAGGGAGAAGGGACTGACTTGGCCAGTCAGTCCCTTCTCCCTCCTTGGGGAAAAGCCCCCAAGAGCGGCACACTCTTTAAAGGCTGTGCGGCTCCTGCGGGCTTTTCTAGGAGGTGGGGGAATTCCCCCACCTCGTAGAAAAGCCCACAGAAGCTGCACACCCTTTAAAGAGCGCACGGCTTTTGCGGGAGGTGGGGGAATTCCCCCATCTCCCACAAAAGCCGAGCACCCTTTAAAGAGCGTGTGGCTCCTGCGGGCTTTTCGACCGAGCCTGTGAGGCTGGCGGTGGGGGGAAGCGCTGCTTTCCCCCACTGCCAGCCTCAAAACCAGGTCGGGGAGCCGCGGGAAGGAGTCGCGCGCCTTCCCGCTGCCCCCCGAGCCTGTGGGGCTGGCGGTGGATGGAAGCGCTGCTTTCCTCCACCGCCAGCCTCAAAGACCAGACTCTCCTGGCTTCAGCGAAAGCAACGCAAAGCCTCCGGAGCACAGGCTTCGGAGGCTTTGCGTTGCTATCGCTGAAGCCAGGGAGCCTGCATTCGCTCCATAGGACGCACACACATTTCCCCTTAATTTTTGGAGGGGAAAAAGTGCGTCCTATAGAGCGAAAAATATGGTAGTATAATTCTCCTCATCCTGAGCCACTCATCCCTCATCCCAGTGGATCTCACCATAGGATTGTCCCCTTAGTGGAGAGTAGGAAAAATTATATCATTGCTCTAGTCTAAAGCTCTAGTCTATCTATTGCTCCATTCGTGGACATCAGTTAAATATTATTATTTGTCTCACAGGTACACCTACATTACAAATGTAAACTATTGTCCATATGGGATTCCTAAGAGAAAAGCTAGTTTCTGGAGACTGCTGAAAATGTTTTTTATCCTTAGCCCATTGGGGGAGTTATAATAGTTAAAACAGAACTGAAACTGTTTTAAAATATATAGTGTATACACAGCCAGTCTTTTACAGCTAGATTAATGTATACAACTGCAGAAACCTGAATCAATCTTAAGAGTCACGACTTTGGTAGTCTATTCAGCTAGTACTGCATGCTTAAATGTTTTTAACTAATACTGAAGCATTTGCCAATGGACTAGAGTAGATATGAGCTGAAACAAGTATTTCAAATAATTCATATCACCTAGCCTTGATCCAGAGATATGTGTACTGTCTGCACACTACTTTCTGCATGCTGCTTTATAGATCTAGTCTCTGAAACTTTTGGCATTTAAAAAACAACCCCTGAACTCTTCAGATTCAGTGAAAATGAAGTTGTCTTGAACCACAGGTTGGATTCTGACTAACAGTGAAATCCTATACATGTCCATTCAGAAGTAAGTCTAGTTGGGTGGCAATGACTCCCAAGCGATGTTAGGATCACAGTCAAATAATTAATTCAACTTGGAAAAGTTGTCAAACTGTGTACACTTTCAGGAACAGAGTTTTAAAAATCAAATTGTTAATGAAATCAAAGGACAAATCCCTAAACTATCAACAACATCATTCTGCATTTGCCAAGTATTCCTATATGCTATTCCTGTTGTGGAGAAGATTTACAACATTGCGCACCTCCATCTGTCATATTGTTATACACTGAATGAAAAACACTGTCCCAGAACTGCCCTCAGAAATATGTGTGCTGTGTTGCCAGTAAGCTCAACTCCCTTCTAATGGATACGGTATTTATCACTGTTTGGCCACAGACCTCCAGAACCAGCATTTGCTGCATGGAGATATGAAGTGAAGCATAAACTTTCTTTCCCCATTTGTCTGAGAAAAGGAGGATATGTAGAACAGTTCAGGTCCCAGCTTGCAGAAAACAAAAGGAGGAATTTGTCGCTCAGGTTCAGTTTTTGATTGGTAAATGCCTACAAATAATTACACTCTTCATGCCCGGGTGGCTAGATGCTCTTTAACCAAGCTCCTCTGTCCACTTTTCCTCTTCTTAAATAATCTACCTGAAAACAAGTACCGTATTTTTTGCTCTATAAGACTCACTTTTTCCCTCCTAAAAAGTAAGGGGAAATGTGTGTGCGTCTTATGGAGCGAATGCAGGCTGTGCGGCTATCCCAGAAGCCAGAACAGCAAGAGGGATTGCTGCTTTCACTGCGCAGCGATCCCTCTTGCTGTTCTGGCTTCTGAGATTCAGAATAATTTTTTTCTTGTTTTCCTCCTCCAAAAACTAGGTGCGTCTTGTGGTCTGGTGCGTCTTATAGAGCGAAAAATACGGTATTTGCTTTCAAGAGTCACTTGCATTAAGCTGGAATCAGCTGTTTTGAAACAGCATGCATACCGTTGTTCCCATTGCAAACAAAACACTTTCTTCTTCAATAAGAAAGGTTCATTGTCTGGTCAAATCCACCAGAATGAACCCACTATAAGCAATGTGTTTTCCAACCACTGAGATGAATTCAAGAAAAACAACAACAACATTCGTGCCTTTTGAAACAAGACCTCAGGCCTAGGTCTCCTCTGCTGTATGCCAGTGTTAAACCTATCACAGTCCTAATCATACCTGACAGTTATCTTTAAAACCTTATACAATTCACCTCTGAAATAAAATCTGATAATAATAACCAATAATAGTATCATTCTGTTATTTTTGTACTGCTTTCGTTGTTCCTATTACATTTAGTAGCTCACCTTGAGATACGCAGAAGGCGATTAATAAATAATGATAAGAGGAAGATAACACTGCAAAAGGCACCTGTATTTTCTTGAATTGTTAAAACACTTTCAAATGCATTGCAGGACTGCCCAACTTCAGATACAGGGTTCAAATGAAGAGTGTATTAAAATATATATTCAGCAGTCCCACAGATTGTGTGCAATTATCTAGCTACAATCTAAGATGGGGGAAAAGAAGAGGGGGAAACTGATGTTACGGCTGCCGTTTCTGAAGGGTTTCTGGTACTCTGTGACCACTGACATTTAGGAGACTGGAACTGCGTGCGTCAGTGACTAGAAAGCACAACAGAAAGTTGGAGAGCACATTAGGCAGTCAGTCAACTGGAACAAAAAGAGAACTACAGTTTAGTAACAGCGGAATAAAAGCATGTAAAAACAGGCCAAACATAAAAGTCAGCAGGATCAGCGTATGACTCTAAAAGGCACTTTTCCATCAGAGAGATTCTCTCTCCCCCCCCCACACACACCCATGAGCACATCCAAACACGGCCGTTGCTTATAAAAATGCATGTCTTTGTTAAAAGCCTAATTCCCTTTGATCAGAATAAGCCAGCTTTCCCCAACATGGTGCCCTCCAGATGTTTTTTGGACCACAAAATGTGGCAGCCAGAATAGACAGTTTACTTGCTGGAGATGAAAAAATGGGATTGACTGCCACCAGCCTTTAAAGCTCCACACTGGCATAGAGTTTGCTACTGCGCCCAGTTCTATATAAAGCCCTACACAGCCAGGGAAGGGGAGCAAATGTTTGAATGGAGTACCTCTCCATTACCTGCTGACCCGTGCTGATCTGTGGGAGAGGATCTGCTTGTAGTTCCATTGACAGCTGCAGTTTACTGTCTGGCAGAGCAGGTCCCTTTTCTACTATGGCTGGACCTCCCCACTGGATGTGGAACTCCCTACCACTGAAGATATGTACCTGTCCCCAACATTATCTAAGTTAAAACACATTACTATTTTTTTCCTTCAAGGCTTTGGAGATGGCCAGTTTAAAAACTGGGCTTCCCCATCACACTCCCAGGCTGCAGCTTATGGTATCTATTGGTTCCATGCCTTTTGCGTGATATTGCTGTGGTGTCAATGAATTGTTAATATCAATAAACTGTTTGTGTACTGCTGCGCTGGGAAACTTTGGACTGAACTGCAAAGGTTATGAATAATATATAAATACAGTGGTACCTCAGGTTACAGACTCCACTAACCCAGAAATAGTACCTTGGGTTAAGAACTTTGCTTCAGGATGAGAACAGGAATTGTGCTCCGGTGGCAGTGGGAGGCCCCATTAGCTAAAGTGGTGTTTCAGGTTAAGAACATACCTCCAGAACGAATTAAGTTCTTAACCCGAGGTACCACTGTAATACGACTTGCATCAACTGCAGCCACCATGGCAAATGATCAGGGATCATGGGAGTTGTGGACCAAGACATGTGAAACAGACTGGGGGGAAATCCAAACCATGCAGAATGACCCACCTAGAGAGGTTACAAAGATGTACAGTATTCTACTCTACTCTACTCTACTCTATTCTTTCATTCATTTAATTTCTATACTGCCCTTCATCTGAGGATCACAGGGCAGTTTACAATATAAAAACACCAAAAAATGCACAACATAGTAACAGAAACAATAACAATAATTTCTATATAGAGTTGTAGCGCTGTCTGCAGAATGAAGCATTTCAACAGCTTTCCAATGAGTTTTGGAGGTGCTGAAAGGTCACCTCGAAAGAAATGGCACAATCATCAGGAAACAAAAGATGTAGGGCCAGTTGTGGATCCAGGCTGCAGGTGTCCCAAACTTCTAGCTGCTGTGTATCTACACTATAGTGGTACCTTGGTTGTCGAACTTAATCAATTCTGGGAGTCCGTTCGATTCCAGGAGTCCGTTCGACTCCCAGAACCATTTGAAAACCAAGGGGCGGCTTCTGATGGGCTGCAGGAGCTTCCTGCACTCAATCGGAAGCCGCAGAAGTTGCGTCGGACATTCGGCTTCCAAAAAACCTTCGCAAACAGGAATACAGTGGTACCTCGGGTTAAGTACTTAATTCGTTCCGAGGGCCATTCTTAACCTGAAACGGTTCTTAACCTGAAGCACCACTTTAGTTAATGGGGCCTCTTGCTGCTGCCGCGCTGCCGGAGCACGATTTCTGTTCTCATCCTGAAGCAAAGTTCTTAACCCGAGGTAATATTTCTGGGTTAGTGGAGTCTGTCACCTGAGGCGTATGTAACCTGAAGCGTATGTAACCCGAGGTACCACTGTACTCATTTCCGGGTTTGCGGCATTGGGGATTTGTTCAGGAGCCAAGCTGTTCAAGAACCAAGGTACCACTGTACTATCTTCAAGTGGTTTACTAGTCACACTTTCTTCCCAGGAAACCTTGGAAGCAGTGATGTGGGATTTCTGGAAAACTTTTGAATAGGGTTTTTTTACCCACCGTACATAAATGTATAGGAAATCTTCCGGTGTTCTGGAGAATAATCTAATTTAGCAAGTGGAAGCTGCCAGACTTTTCTTAAACCATACATTGTTCCTAACAAAACATACAAAACTGAAAATTTTCTATGGAAAAGCCCCACATCGCTGTTAGGAAACTGCAGTTTGAAAGGATCTTTAACATTCTTCACCAACCTACAATTCCCAGAACTATTTTTTGGGGGGGAAACCTCACCTAAATTCCTGTAGATATATCTCCTCAACATGCCAAAATTCTATTCCAAAGACAGAATAGATGGTGGCTCTGGACACAGTATAAATGTTGGCTTTGTTGCCTAACTTATTCCACCAAGTTGTTGCTTGGTAAAATAACTTTGCATTCACCAAAGTGCTACAGAAAGCAAACAAGTGCTCCACCAAAATCTGTAGAGGGCTTCTATTCAGTGTTCCGGCCAATCCATTCCATCCCCTGTTCCAGCTTTTACACACACACCCCCCAACAGTTGGCCAACAGTTCTCTTTGGGCTTCTTCCCACCTGAGTTGTTTTAAGTTTGCAAGCCTTAGGGGTTCCTGCAAACCAGCTGGCATTGTCCTCTTGTGCATGGATGATGCTATTTAAGGAGAAGTTAAAGAACTGAGATGACTATCAGTAGATAAAAAAGATACCCCAATGAGATCTGAAACCAATACAAATAACCAACACTGTCTTGTGGGTTTCCCATAGGAATCTGGCTTGTCGCTGTGTGAAAAGTAATGGACTCGACATGCCTTTTGTTTGATTTGGCAGGGCTGTTTGCTCACTAAAAGGTAAAGGGACCCCTGACCATTAGGTCCAGTAGTGGCCGATTCTGGGGTTGCGGCGCTCATCTTGCTTTACTGGCCGAGGGAGCCGGCGTACAGCTTCCGGGTCATGTGGCCAGCATGACGAAGCCGCTTCTGGCAAAGCAGAGCAGCGCACGGAAACGCCGTTTACCTTCCCGCCAGAGCGGTACCTATTTATCCACTTGCACTTTGACGTGCTTTCGAACTGCTAGGTTGGCAGGAGCTGGGACTGAACAACGGGAGCTCACCCCGCTGCAGGGATTCGAACCGCCGACCTTCTGATCGGCAAGTCCTAGGCTCTGTGGTTTAACCCACACTGAAACCTAAGTAAAGTATTAGGTAGTGAGCATGCAGGTATCTTCTAGCTAATATCTTCCAGCTAAGAAATGCAGGCAAAAACAAGGGAGTCCCCCGCCCCCATGTAACAGGCTACTAATACAAATGTAGACTTGTCACTTAACTGCATAAATATGCTTAAATGTATTTCTCTGTTGGTTTTAAGGTTACTTCCCCACCCCCCTTTGGAACACCTCAAACCCTTATGAAGAGCCACATGCTGGGCTCTGAAGAGCAGCACTCTGAGAGTTGCCGACATGCCGTATACTCAAGCATCTCCACACTTCAGTTGCAGAGGAAAGTGCCTTCCAAGAAAAATACCAGTTTGCCCAAAGGTAATCACCTTTCAGATCAAGTCAGATTCGTAATTCATGAACAGCTCGTCTGCTTTCATCATTTCAAAAGAAAGTCATTCTTTATTATAATCATATTTGGGGGTAGGGGGAGGTGGTAGACACTGGAAATTAAAACGAAACTGTCCGGTTGGGAAACGTACATTTACTGAATACAGGGAAAGCTACATATTAGTGCCTTGCAGTCCATATTAAGTTTCTACTGTGATTTATGTCTTGTTTGCAAGAGCAATACTGCGGTATTATAACTGGCATGCAAATCATTTGTGTTCTCGTGTGCCACCCAGAAAGTGAGTCACATGTTTCTCTTTCCTCTGGTGAATAATAACCAGTTTGGGGTGGAAGGAAGAATAAAAAGAAGAACTGCTCTCTAGGAGAAAAACACTTCCAAAATATAGAGTTGAGGCATACTAAGTATAGCAGTTCTGGATACGTTTAATTTAAAGGATGTTCTTTGTTCCAGAATACATCAAGCTTCCTTGAATAAAGGGAGTTTATTTTGAAAGAAGGCATTTATTTCAAAACTAGGGCACAGTCCAACATGCATATATGTGTATCACTTGATTACTGTGCATCTGATGGCTGGCAGCTAAATGTGCGAACCAGAGAGAATTGTGTTTGAGGTGATGTGAGGAGACAGGGGAGTTTCCTCTGTGATGGCCTCTTCACACATAAGAGTCACCACTTGATGTGGCAGAGCACATACATGCATCCTGATCCTAAATATGTGCACCAGCTTGTCTTCCTGCAAATACATGGAACATCTCTAAAGAACGTGCATCCCATTAAGAGCTGTGAAGTTGCACTGAAGGCAATGTCCATCTGTTTGCCCTAAGTTCTGCTAAGAGGTACAAAATATGGTATTAGGTTGCTGGCACTGAAACAATCTATTGAGGTAAAAACTAAGGTGGCACATCCATTAGCAACAAGAGGTGGAGAGAAGATGTTGTGCAGGTCCACAAGAAAAAACAGCAGAGATTAAAAAATGGATTTTCCTTCCTTTCCAAATATTTTGGTGTGAAGGCAGCCTTGTGAGTAACATGGAAGCTTACTATTCTCTACACAGTTGGATGAATAAAATAGGTCAATGTTAGGTTCTACTCTGTTTTAAAATGATTTATATTTCTTTTTTTATAATAATAGGAGACATTTGCAGAGCATATATCTTTGTCTCTCCCAACAACAGAAAAAGGGGGTATATACTATTAACATGGCTTGACTTTTTATGAAGCGTAAGTTCATGAACAAAGCAAGCCCACCCTTTGGTCTCAGTCTCATACACAAAAGTTACCCTTCCTTTACCTCTGTGTTTCTAGTTTTACTTTGTCTACAACTCCACTGTTTCAACCATGAGGACACCTCACTAGTGTCTGCAGCCCAACCCACCAGTTGGGAATCACTGGTTTAATCTAATGATGCAAAAAGATGAGACATACTGGTTAAAACAATTATGTACACAGTGATGCTTGTTCGAGACGGAAAAGGATTAGGGTACATTGTTAAAGACAGGTGAAAAGACAGCATATGATCTTCATATGGCAGAGTTCACCCTTCCAGAACACTTCCACTTTCTCTGCCATCACTAATTTCTATACGCAGATTTCAATTTCTTTAAGAACCGCACTCAATCACAACAAAAGCCCTACACTTTCCAAGAACTGGTCGCAAAAGAAAACCTATTTGCAGATTTCCTAAAAGGTGTTCATTTCTTCTTTCCCCTTCAAAGAACTCTAGAGAATATTTTTTTAGAAGAAAATAAACAAAAAACTTATTTCGTTATATCAGCTGCTATAAATATATATGTAAATATATCTGCTTTACTTCTTGTAAAAACTTTACCCAGCAATACAAGTGTCACCTGCTTAACCTGATTGTGTACCATATGCAAAGACATCCATGTAGAATTTCATTTTTCTCCCAAACAGAAAGATAAACAGAAACAATGGAAGTGTCGTGAGGGGTACCTGCAAGGGTTGTGGCGCGCATGCAAACAAACACACACACACACACACTTGTGCAAGCCGTAGTCTAAAATAAACAAGGTGCAGATAATGAGGGTTCCACTGTGCTATGTAATCATAATACAGTTTCAGTAGCATTTTTCCTCTTCAAGCACAACCAAGAAGTAGGCCACACATGACGTGAATTAGCTTCCCCCTCATCATTAGTTTTCCTCTCTCATGCTTAAACTGTGACCTCATTTTACCAGCAAATTTCACACAACCTATGAATGACATCAGCGATTAAACCTTGATTGAAACAAGATGGGGAGTTCTCACTGTAACCTGAGAGAGAAAAGCGCAACACGGTCACTGACAGGCTAGAGAGATTTATGGGAACTTTATCACTGCTGAAACACCTCAGTTTTTAAACATCTACTTTCAACACGGCAACTGACTTTTAAAGTCTGGCGCACTGGAGATAGGAATGATACAGTGTAGGTCCTCTTCTATCGAACACCTGGCAGGTCTATGGTAAGCGGTTATCACATTTTGGACCAGGACGAGCAAATTGCCAGAAACAATTAAGTACTGGAGTCCGTGAATTCTACTGGCGCTTGGAAAACAGCTAGCCAGGCAAGCTAGCTTTGACCCCCATTGCAAGCGCATAGGTAAGGTGTAATATTGAAATAGTGGAAACGAATGCATTTGATAATGGAAACACAGAGAAAAACGTACCCAGCCTCCATTGTCTTGGATCCAGTTGTCCAGGTGCCTGTTCAGGTAGTCAGTCATCCACACTGTGATATTGTCCACAAGGGGCGACATCTCCCGGCTGACGCTCTCCACGCACATCATGCCACCGAACTCAAAGAACGCCACAATCCTCCCCCAGTTCACCCCGTCTCGGAAGAGCTCTTCAACAACTGCCGCAAAGCGAGCTCTGGCAGTGACCGGGGTCAAGTGCAGCTGTCCAGACATCTGAGCAAAGTCCCTCCTGTAACGCCGCGAAAACTCGTCCCCGGCTTGACGCAAAGTTGCGTGGACAACCTGTGGCACAGGGTGCGGTCCGCCAGCCAGGGCGACGTTCCTTACAGGCAGGTCGGAAGGATGAGATGCCAGCCTAGCAAGGTTAGGGAAGGTCTCTGCAGCAGCAGGATCTGGAGGAGGAGGAGGAGAAGGAAGGTCTTCTCTGTCTTCACTGGCAACCCAGTCATATCCTTTCTGTGACAGCTTGTAATGGATGTACGTCTGCACTATCTCTCTTGTGTCGTAACCTCTTATCCCAGTCTGAGCCATCATTTATAGCAAGGAGTAGGGGAAAGGAGGGGGAAAATATATGCAGAAGCGGATGGAGTGTCCCCCCTCCCGCCCCCCCCAAAATAAAGCAGCCAGTAATAGTAAGTGCCAGTGTTTATATATAATCCAGTTGTTTTATTCTATGCAGTTCCATTGGTTGAGGTATGGGGGAGTCCTCAGGGTCTCAAAGGTATTTCCGCCTTCCCAGTGTTTCCCTCCTCAGTTTGCGATGCACGGATTTAAAATGCAGCCAGTACTGTATTCCACATGTAATATTTATTATGAAGCGTATTTGCAGAGGCGTTCCGTCCTCTGTGTTGAAATGCATCTGAAATAAGAAAATCAGATGCTTATTCAAAGTCAGGTGCATTTCCACACACACACACACACCCCTCCTACATGCTGCTATAGACTAGGACATGAATGAAGGAGACTGCTGGGCACACATTCCAAACAAAAAAAAAAACCCTCCTGACATCCAATATGTGATTTACTAAAGCAGAGCAACCTCTAATGCAAATTCATGCAAAGCACTTTCAACTAAAGACCCTCAACCAGTGCTTAAAGGGAACCAACCACCACCACCACCATGAAATGAAATAAAGTTACCCAAAGCAAATTGCCTGTGGAAAAAAAGCAAACACAAAACACTTACTTGAAATAAATCTACTTTTCTGTCAAGTTTCCTTGCAGGGAAAAATAAATAAATAAATCCAAACAGTCGCAGGTCCTCTACAAAAATGAAATGCAGTAGTTTCCCACCAAAAAGTGGGGTGGGGGGGGGGGAGAAAAAGAATAAGGGAAGAGTGTGGAAGATCTTCAGATACCGTTGAGTTGCTATGATTTCCAGAAAGACTCACAAGGCTCCCGTTTGAATGACATTTCCAAAGCTATGCCCCAAGTCTCAGCAATCCCTGCCGCTGAACTTCAGGAAAAGCCCCAGGACGAAAACGAGGAAATTTCTGAAAAGCATCATAAAAAAACACACCTCATGTTTAAATCCCTGCTGTTTAGATTTCTTTAAAAATAAATGTTTCATTCAGACGCGGGTCTCCCTCCACTTAGATGCCACACGCGCGCGCGCGCAAATCTGGAATGAACCACCTTTTCTACTGCTAAACTCCGGATGGGGAGAGGAAAATACAGTACCCCCCACCATTAAAAAAAACAGCACAGGTTTTTTTGTGTTGCGCGCGTGTGTGTAATATATAGGGAGAGGAGGAAGAGATCCCAGGAGGCAAAGGGGCGTGTCTCAGAGGTATTAATTGGTCCTGGCCGCCACCCCCCACTGCCCTTGCTACCCCGGGCAGCCGCGCAATGCTTCCCAGTCACGAGGCGCCTCCTCCTTCTCCAGCCCGGGCTGCAGATTGGATGCGCTGGCTGAGCTGCGTTCGGCTCGGCGCTCCGGCGGCTGTTGGGGAGGTCCCGGGGGCAGGGGAAGCGCACTCGATGCAGGAGCCCAAGGGGGCGGAGAGTCGAGGCGAGCCGCTCTCACGCTCCGGGGCTCAGCAAATGGGGCGGCTTCCTTCTGGCCCCACCTCGCCGTTCATTCAAGAAAAGGGGGGGAAGAGAGAGAGAGAGAGAGAGAGAGAGAGAGAGAGAGAAGAAACAAACAAACCCATTTTTCTCCTTGTGTTTGCACTCGCTCGCCTTGCTCGCCTCCTCCGTCTTGCGTCTTGCTTTTGCACCCGCAATTTCGGGGCGTCTGAGGGTGGGTGGTCCGCGGTGAGGGGAAAGGCGGCAAACCTGCTTTTCCCCCGCGCGCACTCTCTGGAGGTTTTTCCTTTCTTTCCTCCTTCCCCGCCATTCATTTTTCTTCTTTTGTTTTCATGGGCTTCTTTTTAAATTTTAGGTTATTCAGCGGCTCGTCCCGTGCTCTTAAGGCGCCGTTAAGAGCCATTTTGTGAGAGAAAAGGGGCTTCTAAGCACTTTTTTCCCCTACTGAAGGGGGGGGGGAAGCGCCTTGCAATAAAACTCGTTTACAGATGGGGAAACTGAGGCTACACAGAGTGCCCATGCATGAGGTGGAACTGAACAAAAATAATAATATAAAATTTAGCGTTGTGAAAAGCGCTGACCCGCGGGCAGAAGGGAAACAGGATGGCGTGCCCTTTTCTTCCCCTTATTTTTTTTTGGGGGGGGAGGGAAGGACGCGAAACTGGATTTCTCCTTTCTGCCTTGGTTTAGGGGAATTTGTGCATAAAAAAGAGGGACGGTTTTTTCAGTCCGCCCACGGCCCGGGAAAATGCTTCGAGGCAGAAGCAGGGCCGATTTTAAAAGCAACCGCGTCACCTACAGTTTCATTCTGCAAGATCTCATGCCGCGGGGGGCGAGCAGGCAACTTGCCCGGGGGTTTTAGCCTGTTTCCCGCCAAGAGCCTTCGGGCACCCCCCCCCCCGGCTCCCCATGTAGAATTGAGAACTGGGTTTTTAAAAAAATAAAAGAAAAACTTCCCTCTTAGGTGGTCAAAATTGAAGGGACCACCAGGCCATTCCTTGCCCGGGTGATGCGTGTCTGAGGGAGGCTTATAAGTCGTGGCGTGTGGGGGTATTTAAAACGAAAAAGAAAGGGGGGGCTTACACTTTTGGCGGCAAACTCCCATCGATATCCCCACCCCCACCTTGCAACTTGGGCGGCTCCACGCGAGCTTGTGGAGCATTTTCCGCGCTCTGCATCCTGACGATGATTTATTCCCGCCTTCTCTCGAAGGCGCCACCCGAGGGCTCTTGGCGCGCTGGGGAAGGGAAGGGAAGCGGCTCCAAAGTCCCGTCCCCTTCCTCATCCGGCGTCAGGGGAAGGTTGAGAGTCGGCTGCGTGGCCTCGTTTACCCGCTTTCTGCCTTTTAAGACTTTATTTTGGCTTCGGTTTTGCCTGGTCTGTTCGCATCATGCCTTCATTTTTTTTGCAACATGCAAAACGCCCGTTTTCAAAACACCTCAGTTCTCAGGACTTAACACCCTCCAACATTTCTCCAATGAAAATAGGGACACCGTATTCTTCTTCTTCTACTATTATTATTATTATTATTATTATTATTATTAGTTTTTTTGAGTAGGAACGTTAAAACTAAATAATAATAATTATTATTTTCTGGTGCGTCTGGAACAAATTTCTGAGCCAGAAATCCACCTACATCTTTAATTAATGAGTTTCTAATCCAGATCATTGTCTGCTTGAGTATTAATCACATTTTACATTTAGCCACTGCTTGGGGGTGGAGGTTATGTGCAGCTGGGCTCACAAGAAATAAAACAAACTTCATGGTGAGTTCCCCTATTTCCCCCCAGAAAAAGCACCAACTACTACTACAACTATTATTATTATTATTATTATCATTATTATTATTATTTTCCATCTGACTGGGTTGCCCCAGTCACTGGGCAGCTTCCAACATATATAAAAACATAATTAAACATTTAAAAACTTCCCTATACAGGGCTGCCTTCAGACTGGTCTGGGGTCACATAACTCCATACCCGGCCTAAAACATCTCTGGATACCATATTGTCTTACATTGAACGTAACCAAAAGGCTTTATAATCTGAGCAACAAAAAAGAGAGACATTGCACGTTCTTTTGTAATTTGTGAAAATATTTAATCAAAATTATTTAATTTAAAATAGGGACAACCTACCATAACCTCCAACAAACCTTTGATGAAAAGAGGGGCACCTTAAGGAAAAGCGAGACATTCCGGGATCAAATCAGAAACTGGGACAAGCTTCTGTAAATCCAGGACTGTCCCTGGAAAATAGGGACACTTGGAGGGTCTGAGGACTTCACCACCACTACATATTGCTGGCTCCCCAATTCCTCGGGTCTATTCTGCTGCAGGATGCCTCATTTGGCTTGCTCTATTTTTAATAGAAGCATCATTTATATTCTATGGAAGTTGCCTTTTTGAGGGCTTTTGACCTAGAAGGCAAGCTGAAAGTCATGTGTTTTAAATGTGTGTGCTTTAAATGTATGTTGTGAATCTGTAATATCAAAAGCTTGCTGCATTAAGCAAATTTTTGAGCCATTTGGTCCAGTAATATGCTTAGAAGTATTGGGAAAGTAACTAACCCTGTCTGACAGAATTGTTAAAATCAATTCATTCAAGAACTGCCAGAAAGAGGGCATACCAAAATCCCTGTCATTAATACAATTATCCTAGAGAGATGACATTGAAAGATTTTGTAAAAGATTAGATTGGATTCCAAAGCACTGTTGGAACATGAGATAGCTTGTACCCATGTATATGAGTGCATTATCTCTACCTACTCTAAAACAAATGTTCCCAAGGTAGCTTACAAAAATCAGAAGTTTTACCCCTCAGGCTTACATGTTAAAAGATACAACATGATAACAAATAAATGGGCAGGGATACGGCTGATAATATAAAAATATGTTGATCAAGGCAAAAACTAGGATGGAGAAGGGAGCAACAGGAATAATACTTGCATCCAGAAAGAAAATGTAGATACTTTATTCAGAAACTTGTCTTCAAATCAGTTTTTCCAGTAGTGCAAATATTAAAGAAGCAATATAAAGCACAAGAATAAGCAGACATAAAGCAAGCCAGTGTAAGCTAAGCTGTTGTAAAGTTACACCAGATCTGAAGGGGCTACTGCTACTCTTCCAAAGCCTGGATCGCAGAAAACAAGCCTTTAAAATGCTGTTCTGTGTTGGGACATATAACAGAGCTGAATGGGTTTAGGATTCAGCCTAAGGCTCCGTCTGGTCACACCACACCCAGAATGCCCCTTTTGGGGGCTAAAACCATCCTTAGGGCAACCAGATTCAGCCCAGCCAGCTGCACTAGGCTGAGCAAGTTGTAATGGTGTATTGGGGCTGTATCAGAGTTGGGAACTTAGAATCATAGAATTGTAGAATTGGAAGGGGCCACGATAATCATCTAGTCCAACTCCCTGCAAGGGAAGAATCTTTCACCCAATGAACTGGGTAGCAACAGACACACACTTATAAAACTACAATTGGTAGAACCTTCTTAATGTATTTTCCCTCTTTTTTCTCACAGAGAATAAAAAATATAGATTTCTAAGAGGTTGCCTACTATGACACGTTTGCATCTGAAAAAATTCATATGAATTTATGCATCTTGGCTGATTTAAACTATGATTTCTTGATGATTCTAGACAAGGTTCATTTCAGTATTGGTCAGGAAGCTGAAATAAATTAAACTGAGTGGTCATTCTCACAGTTTTTAACTTGCTGGTGACCAATGAACATACTGATCACTATGCCAGAAAAAGTAATATGAAACCCCTACAAAACCAAGGGAGGAAATCTGCCACTTATGCCATTTCTGCACTTATCTGTTTATGGTGCTCTCATCAATGAGGTCAATGCAATGGGGCAGGGAATGCTAAACGTTCAAAGTTGTGGGGGCCAAATAAGTATGGGCAAATCTGTCAATTTCAGTTTCTCTTTTTTCTCCGATATTCAGTTCACTTCTCCATTTGCCCATCAGTTGCAATTCTGTTTAAGTCCTAATGAAAATTCACCAGCAAATTTATCCTAATAGACATGTGTTTGCATGCACATTTGCCTAATATTCACATTTTTACAAAGCAATTACCTCTTCATATAATATGTTTTCACCTATGTGCATTCTTATGCACACATTCTCTTTCTATATGCATTTTTTTGTACACATTACTTGACTGGTGAAGTGCACTGCAAAATTTGAAAAAGTGCAAATTCCAAAGGTTGGTTACATTTTGATTCATTTACCATTTTGAAAAGCATGAATTAGGTTGGAGAAACTGTAAATGCAAACTGCATCAAATTTCTAAACCATCCTGCAGCCAAGCCATGTACCTGACCCCCACACCATTAAGTTAGCCAGCTTGCCTCCAGCCTCAGTGGAGAAAGCTGCCGTATCACCAGTGTTGAAGAAAGATTCAACTGCCAGACCAGTTGTTGTTGTTGTTGTTTAGTCGTGTCCGACTCTTCGTGACCCCATGGACCAGAGCACGCCAGGCACTCCTGTCTTCCACTGCCTCCCGCAGTTTGGTCAAACTCATGCTGGTAGCTTCGAGAACTCTGTCCAACCATCTCGTCCTCTGTCGTCCCCTTCTCCTTGTGCCCACCATCTTTCCCAACATCAGGGTCTTTTCCAGGGAGTCTTCTCTTCTCACAAGGTGGCCAAAGTATTGGAGCTTCAGCTTCAGGATCTGTCCTCCCAGTGAGCACTCAGGGCTGATTTCCTTAAGAATGGATACGTTTGATCTTCTTGCAGTCCATGGGACTCTCTCTTCCAGCACCATAATTCAAAAGCATCAATTCTTCGGCGATCAGCCTTCTTTATGGTCCAGCTCTCACTTTCATACATCACTACTGGGAAATTTATTAAAGCAGAAATTGTCCCTCATTTTCCTGAGCCCTGACCAGACACTGAAATTAGAATCAGGACGAAGATTCAATGCCAAACTGTTTTTAAGATTTGGGGAATTCATTGAATCTATGCAATCTCCAAACCATTTTTAGAAGTGTGTTCCAAGAAGTTAGAAATATGCTTCATAAAGTTGGGTGTGGGCAGTATGACATGTTTTAATTCTACAGGGGTGGGTGTGGGTGTGTGTGTGTGTGTGTGTAAAAGTGAGAGAAAAAGAGATAAGGTGAATAGGCAATTAACAATGCAATCCTATGCATTCCCATTCAGCAGTATGTCCCACTGAGTCGAGTGCAGCTTAGGTAAAGGTAAAGGGACCCCTGACCGTTAGGTCCAGTCGTGACCGACTCTGGGGTTGCGGCGCTCATCTCACTTTATTGGCTGAGGGAGCCGGCGTACAGCTTCCGGGTCATGTGGCTAGCATGACTAAGCTGCTTCTGGCGAACCAGAGCAGCACACGGAAATGCCGTTTACCGTATTTTTTGCTCTATAAGACTCACTTTTTCCCTCCTAAAAAGTAAGGGGAAATGTGTGTGCGTCTTATGGAGCGAATGCAGGCTGCGCAGCTATCCCAGAAGCCAGAACAGCAAGAGGGATTGCTGCTTTCACTGTGCAGCGATCCCTCTTGCTGTTCTGGCTTCTGAGATTCAGAATAATTGTTTTCTTGTTTTCCTCCTCCAAAAACTAGGTGCGTCTTGTGGTCTGGTGCGTCTTATAGAGCGAAAAATACGGTACCTTCCCGCTGCAGCAGTTCCTATTTATCTACTTGCACTTTGACGTGCTTTTGAACTGCTAGGTTGGCAGGAGCAGGGACCGAGCAATGGGAGCTCACCCCATCACGAGGATTCGAACCGCCGACCTTCTGATCGGCAAGTCCTAGGCTCTGTGGTTTAACCCACAGCGCCACCCACGTCCCAGTGCAGCTTAATTGCAAGCAATTGGGTACAGGATAGTCCTCTGAAAACAGTATTAAAATTAAGTGTGTGTGTGGGGGGGTGAGACTTAAAAGAAAGTGCAATCATCTTGCCTCCTCCCCTCCTCAGAAATATTTGAATGAAGCAGATATTGTGTCA
This sequence comes from Podarcis filfolensis, assembly GCF_964270895.1. Lineage (NCBI taxonomy): Eukaryota > Metazoa > Chordata > Lepidosauria > Squamata > Lacertidae > Podarcis > Podarcis filfolensis. The sequence continues at coordinate 25,296,467 of NC_139603.1, forward strand.
TTGAATTAGGCTAATTGAGCCACTCTTAGTGCTTCACTGTAGAAATTTACTAAGCAGAAAGGGATGGTGGCAATTTTAATTGTTAAATCTGAAGCTGTGCACCCCCCCCCATCTATTTAGATTGCTACAAAACCCTTCTCTTGCTACATGTTACCACCTAGTGGCACTTCCTAATTTTGCAGTTTGCAAGGATTTGGATTTTCTACTCATAAGCAAGGACTCACCCCTCAAAATGCACCCTTATCCCCCAAGTGGAAAGGGCAGAGCTCAGAAGCGCTGGTCATGGCCCCCACGGGTGGGTGGGGAAGGAATGGAAGAAAGCACTCTCCTCCAGTCTTTTCACATTGCTATATATAGGACATTATCTTAAGTCTTTTTGGGGGGCGGGGGATATTGCTTAATTTTTAAAACACCCTATCCTTTAAATATTTCCCCCCTACTAATCACCAGTTAAGTGCCAATGAAACACATTGTCTGAGTAATCTCCCTTTATTAAAAAGTACTACTTCAGCTCATCTGCAAATTCATTTTTTTCCAATTTTTTAAAATTAGTTTTCACAATATTATAAACAAACAAACAAACAAACACACAAGACAAACAAACATAAATCATAGCCTTATTGAAAATTACACTTATTAACTTTGTTAAGTGACTTCCTCGCTTCCCCTTGGTTGAATTTCATTGCATGTCCTTTTAACGGTTTTCCAAATCCCAATTCTTATGAAATTTAACTTAAACATTAACATCCTTAAATCTTCACCTTACGGAATTAAACATATTAATGCATCACTTAACATAAATAAAATCCTAAGCCAATTAAGTATCTGCAAGCTATTTTCAGTTAATTTAACTTAAATTTAACTAGATAATCATTAAATTTATTCCACTCTTCCTGATACTCCTCCTCCTTCTGGTCGCGGACTCTTCCGGTTAGGTCGGCTATTAAATTCAAGCCCTTACATGGGACAAGCAAGAAATGGGCAAGGTTTTCCTAACCCTCCGGAGTGAATTTTAAAGGGGCGCCAGGGGAGAAGGTGGGGAAATTCCATTGCACAGCTAAAAGTCCTTGCACTAGCACAGGGGTCAGCAAACTTTTTCAGCAGGGGGCCGGTCCACTGTCTCTCAGACCCTGTGGGGGGGCCGGACTATATTTTTTGGGGAAAATGTGAACACATTTCTATGCCCCACAAATAACCCAGAGATGCATTTTAAATAAAAACACACATTCTACTCATGTAAAAACACGCTGATTCCCGGACCATCCGCGGGCTGGATTTAGAAGGCGATTCGGCCAGATCCGGTCCCTGGACCTTAGTTTGCCTACCCATGCACTAGCATAACAGTTTAGCTGGATCCTGTCCCATGTATTTTACATGTGCTGCTGACCTGAGATGTAGTGCTTTCCCAGGCAAGTAAAGGGACCCCTGGACGGTTAAGTCCAGTCAAAGGTGACTATGGGGTGCAGCACTCATCTTGCTTTTCAGGCCGAGGGAGCCAGTGTTTGTCTGCAGTTTTCTAGGTCCTGTGGCCAACATGACTAAACTGCTACTGGCTCACGGAGGACTGTGACGAGTGCCAGAGTGCACGGAAATGCCGTTTACCTTCCCCACCGCAGCGGTAACCTATTTATCTACTTGCGCTGGCGTGCTTTCAAACTGCTAGGTTGGCAGGAGCTGGGACAGAGCAACAGGAGCTCACCCTGCCGTGCGGATTTGGACTACCAGCCTTCCAATTGGCATGCCCTTTCCCAGCCAAGAGAGGAGGAAAGACCCATTAGTCGGGTGCTTTAAGTTTATAATTTCCCATTATTTTTAGTGTATGAACTAATTTGTAAATGCTTTTGCTCAAACCAAAGATAGCTTAAGCCTAGAATTTATTATCAATTAAATGAGTGGCAGAATCTGAAATTGGTTTCTGTACGTCTAACACTTCAAACAGCTTCTAGAAGAGGGGCCACTAGGTGGCGCATCGGAAGATGGCTGACAATAACATCTCTCCGACCCACACGAGGTAATTTGGAGGCTATGATGGGGGTAATTAGCCTCCTTAACCCCCCCAGGATGGTGGGGGGGACGGCCCTTGCCTGCTGTGCCCTATACCACCCCCGAATTTGTGGGGGTGGGGGCACTAGGCACAAAGCCCTCCTGTGGGATTCCGGCACTCCTGGACGCCGTCCCTGATTCGCGCCGCTAGTTGCAAGCATCTTCAAAAGAAACAATTTGGACGAGATAAATTGCATGTGCTTCAAGGAAAAAGGGGAGTAAAGACTTCTGACAGAAGAGATCTCTGATAACAAGACAAGAATAAAATATGAGAAGATACGTCAAGATACGGTATGACTGAGGGGGGAGGGGGGGAAACCTGCCTTCCTTTTTATTATGTGATTTAACAAGAATCCCCTCCCCTAATGAGTCAGAAACTAAGGACTTAAGCTGTGGATTTAAGGCTGTGTGGAGATAAACTTTCGAACCAAAGCAATGTTTCAAGATGAAGCTGGAAAGCTAAGAGTTTTGGAATGACGCAGTTAAAAATGCCGTCGCCATTTTGGGAGGCATTGTTGGAGCTCTTGGGTCTGGGAGGAGAAAGAGAGAAATAGAGTTGTTTACATATCGTGCATCAACTTCTCGGTGGGACTTAAGAGCGACAAATGCCAAATTTATGATGGAAAGAGCGATGTTATCTACGAAGGAGATATATGGAAACCATCTAGACTTAGTGGAGGAACGGGAAATCCACACAGAATTATTATTTTGCTTATCGGCTTAAGGAGACTAACAGAAGAGATCGTAAAGGAAAAATAGAAACTATATGAACAAGATATGATGTGGAAACACCAAGATAAGACTGGATAGAATTATGAATTTTGTTTGGACTGATTGGGACTGATTTGGACATTAACGCAGTAATAAGATGATCTGAATCCCCCTTTGGATCTTGAAGTATGGGTTCCCCCAACAAAATTTAAAAATTTGGCTTTGTAATTTGGAATTTATGTGATGTGATTTAATTTGATGTGATTGGCCAGTTAATAAAAATTATTTTTAAAAAAAACAAACAGCTTCTAGAAGGCAGGTGGTGATTTATTAAGTGCTGTGGTAAGGCACTTCTCCCTTCCTGCCCCACCCAATCCCCGATTTTGGGAGCACGCAAGGGAAAGAACTGCTGTTGCAGGAGCACTTTCTCTGGATGCCCTGAGGGAGATTTGGAGTACAAAGGAAAGTGCATTTTGGGTTGCACCCCACCTGTGGAATGCTCTCACCTCTGCTTGGCACAATCATTAACATAGTTTCATTGCTAAGTTAAAACCTTTCTTCCAGGCACTTTCTCCCAACCTATGAGTTGGCTGATGGCGTACTTCTTGGAAATGCTCTTGTTGCTAAAGTTCGTGTTCTTTTTCACAGCATTCTTTATGAGTTATTGAAATGGTGTAACATTTTGTATTGATTACATGCTATGCTTTTTTTTTTTGGCTCTTAATCAGTTGCAAGTCACTTAAAGACTTTGTTGTGCTAAGTGACAAATAGTCAGCACCCCTGGACATCACCCAGACATTCCACGTGCTGACTGAAACAGTGTATTCTTGTATTATTTCAGGGATTTGTCCTCCTACTCGTGTTAAGTGGAAATCTGTTTTTATGTCAACAAACAAGGCAGTTGCATTACCTGATTTGCACATGCTTCCAGTTTCCTTCCAGCTCTTCTCCCACGTAATGTTCTGCTTCAGGTATGACACTGCTATTTATGAACTCAAGCAGTTGCCTTACAAATTAATAATAATAATAATAATTTATTATTTGTACCCCGCCCATCTGACTGGGTTTCCCCAGCCACTCTGGGCGGCTTCCCCAGAGACCAAAAATGCACTAAAATATCACATATTAAAAACTTCCCTTAAGATGTCTTCTGAATGTCGGGTAGTTGTTTATCACTTTGACATCTGATGGGAGGGCGTTCCACAGGGCGGGCGCCACTACAGAGAAGGCCCTCTGCCTGGTTCCCTGTAGCTTTGCTTCTCGCAATGAGGGAACCGCCAGAAGGCCCTCGGCGCCGGACCTCAGCGTCCGGGGAGAACGATGGGGGTGGAGACGCTCCTTCAGGTATGCTGGGCCGAAGCCGTTTCAGATCACCATTCTGTTTAGCTGAGTATTGTTTAGACTGCCTGACAGTGACTCTCTGCAATTTAGGAGAGTGTAGATGTTCTGCGCTTGTTGCAGCTTCTGAACCATCTCCAAGAGCAGCTGCACATAGAACACATTGTCCAATCTGGAAGTTACTAAACTGTGGAACATTGTAGCCAAGATATACCTGTCCAGGAACAGTAGCAGCTGGTGAACTAGCCAAAGTTGGAAATAGACACACAGGGACTCAAAGATGGACTAAGGAATAACATGCAACTAGGTAAACCTTGCCTTACAGGGCAGTGCAATCTTATCCAGCACAAGCTGTCTTTACTTCCCAGACACAAGGACCTCTAACACAGTGTCTACATCTTGTCTCAATTCAGTTTCAGTCGCTCATTACCACTTCCAGGCAACAGTGAAGCACCTGAACTACCTCATCTGGTTAAGATGGAGGGAGAGCTTGGCACCTCACTCCAAATCCCCTGATATTTGCCAAAAGCTTCACATATATTTTAAAGAGCATAGCAAACAAGAGCAACACGTGAGGAACCCCACAGGTTAACTCTCAAGGTACCATGCAATATTGCAACTTTTCAAAAGTGGCCTTAACAGCACAGTTCCCTCAATTCCCAACCTCTGAACCCATTCAATTGTATCAAAAGCCACTGCGAGGTCAGGAAGAACCAACAAGGCTACACTCCTGCAACAAAGCTCATCAACCAGGGTGATCACAGCAGTTTTAGTGCTGTGTTCAGACCTTAAGCAAGACCAAAACTGATCTAGCATAGTGAGACATCAATGTGCTGCCTTTCAGGTGTTGTGACTTCCATCATCCCTGGCCAAATTGACTGCAGCTCATGAGTGAAGTTCAAAACACCTGGAGGGCACCATGTTGGCCACCCCTAGTCTAGATATCCACTCCCTCCATGCACTCCTGTAGCTGGACCACCAGCACTCTCAAGCATCTTGTCCAAAGAGGAACATTTTTTTTTTTTGTAAACAGTGGAGGTTGCCTGGAGTGTAGAAACAGACATATACCAACAGGCGATACTTGAGAAAAAATAGGAAGTAAAACAATGTATCACAATAGAATTGTACATACTCGGAATACAATTGGGTTCTCTGTGCTAGAATGGCATGTCTTCTTTACAGAAAACTATGGGTACTGCACAACTGGAATAATTTTACTACTGTAATACAAGGGAGTGGCATTGTGATAGCTTGTGAGAATTTTACTACTGTAATACAAGGGAGTGGCATTGTGATATCTTGTGAGAACTGCCTGGGCAGTTCCTGTGAAACAAGAAGAAGGTTTGCAAACTGCGTGCATTGCTTGCAATTTCTGGAAAGGATTAACAAATCCGGCCCTATGAATTGAAAGCCCTGGGTGCCTGGAATGGATCTTAAATTCTTCTTAATTCTCTGTGGAATGTGTATATACATTAACATTTAGAATCATCTATCTTTCTCTTCTGCTACAGAATTTGTGGAAGCAGATATAGATAATCCATTCATTATTTTTTGTTTGCCATGTGAATTCTGATTCAGATATAGCATTACAGCCAAATACTTACTTAAAATACAGCCGTACCTTGGAAGTCAAACGGAATCTGTGCCGGAAGTCTGTTCAACTTCCAAAACGTTTGGAAACCAAAGTGTTGCTTCTGATTGGCTGCAGGAAGCTCCTGCAGCCAATCAGAAACTGCAGAAGCTCCGTTGGACGTTCGGGTTCCAAAGAACGTTTGCAAACTGGAACTACTCACTTCCGGGTTTGCGGTGTTTGGGAGCTAAAACATCAGAGTAACAAGGTGTTCAGGATCCAAGGTACAACTGTATCTGTAAATACCATGCTTCATTTAAAAAAACAAAACTTCCAGGTCAGTTTATATAATGATTTAAAAAACAACAACAGTTGTTGCTTTGGTTACATAGGATTCACAGGAAGAACATTTTGCTTTGGTTACATAGGATTCACAGGATACCACTTGTTTCCTCTCACATTTTATATTCTGATCCATATATATTTATATTCTGATCCAGTTGAATCTTTTAGTATCTTTGTTACTTCCTCATATTACTTCCAACACATCACCAAACAGTTCCAATCTGCGCTGCAAATAGCCAGGGTTTTTTTTATTATTATTCTGGAATGAAATTTGGCAGCCAATATCACAGATATCACAGATTATTAACACATATTCTCTCCAATTATCCCTACTGTCAGGGAACTGACATCGGAGCCAGAGGCGGAGGCAAGGCTCCCAAGCGATGCTGGAGAAGGGCCCAGCAGGGAGAGAGGCAGCTCATCGGCTGGGGAAGGAAATCAGTGTAACACCAGGGATAAAGGGGGGCAGATGGGGGAATTGGTGAGGGGGCTCCAGGACTCCTCGCCGGAGACCAGCGGGGAGAGCACAGGTCCTCTGCTACCCACACCCACCCTGCGCAGAAGACTTCCGCGCAGGGAAAGTAGGCGTAGACTTGGCGTCAAAGAACTTCTTTGCTGGAAGAAGTTCAAGAACGCCCACTGACGGATTGTGCTAGCGACTGAAACAGCCATGAAGTGAAGGGCTGTCCAGCCAGAAAAGGTTTAACCAGGCAACCTAGCCAGGAGTGGCGGCAACTTACGCACGAGCAACCCCTATAACCATTACACCTACTAAATATGTGAACAGATACTATGAAGACATTTCATTGAAAGGAACTTTTGACATAGATGCTAGCAATTGGCAAGATCTCTATAGTACAACAGTGGAAATTGTTTTTAAAAAAATCTGACTATATTCTTATGGTATAGAAACCTATGGAATGTACTTTTTGTTGGAGAGAGGTTTGGGAGACATTCTTAATCTCTGGTAGCAGAGTTAGCACAATAGTGATTGCTCCAAGAACACCGAAACTTGATTAGATTTACATCTGCCCTCATCCACTCTTGGGGGAAAAAATCTCCACAAAAATACTTAGGCTAGAATAAATCACAGACACTTAACTTTACAAATAGGTGAACATTTTACTCAGTTTCCAGAAGTTACAGCAAACAGCTCTCTATCCGTTGGCAGTAAAATAAAGATGAAAAAGGTTCCAACTACTTAAAAAGCAAAGTACTTGGTTTCCTTATAAAAAGGATCATGTGATTTCTGATTAGGAAAGATGCAGCCTTGAAAATCTCCTGTTAGAGATTCAGTTCATGTGTAAACAACCATGGACACATGGGTTCTGGAAGCACAAAAAAGACTTAAGCAGGGAGCAGAGGCTGCCGAGAGCCTCCTAAGCCATACCTATTTGCAACCTGAGCTCAGGCGAACCCTTTCATGAACACAAGTGTAAGCCAATAACTGTGCATTACAAATTATTGCATAAAATATAACACACAACTCTAAGGGACAGGAAGCCCCCAATCATTTCTACTCAGTGTGAGTGGGGGTTATTTCCTATAGCTTAGTTTCATATTAACAGGTCTTTCTCCCTGCTCCATCTAAAGAAATACGGTTGTTTTAATTTGGGCGTTATTATTTAAAATGTTTAGGCTTTCTATACACTGCCTTCAGTATATTATTGAATTTTTGTTATTGTTTACTTGCTTCTGTGGTTCCATAAGTTGAAAATAAATTTATAACAAGTATCTTCATTGATTTACCCCTTCCTACCTTCTTATTCCTTGCCCTCTTCACTCACCAACTACAATCTTAGGCCAAGATTTTAACCATACATTTTCCTTGAATGCCCCTCTCTTTGTTACCATCAAGAAGCAACTGAAAACTACTCCATTTACTCACATCTTTCCCAATATGATTTTGCTTCTTCTACCTCTTATGTTTTGTTCTCATTTATTAAATTGCCTTTTTAAAAATTGAAGCCTATTACAAAGATAGGGATTGCTTATCTTTGTTAAGCTATGTTGTCTTTTCCCCCAAATGCTTAAAAAGTACCTACAAACAGTGGCTATATTCGGTCTTAGTGGCCATGAAGTTTAACGTGGCTTTATTTGAAAGGTTCAGATGAATCCCTTAATGGAGGTATGGACTTTGGGGGGCCCAAGAAGGGTGCCCTCAATGGGGTCCCCTGGTATTCTGTGGGCCTTTCTGATAACTTGCAGGCAACTTCAGGTCAGGCAGTTTTCAGCGGGAAAATGATCAAAGAGTTAACCTCATTTCTTGGAAGTCAGGAACCCTCTATCCCCCACCCTCACACCTTGAAGCTTCAGAGGCTTCTAATTTGTACAAGCTATTTTACAAATATTTTATAAATCCTTAGTACTGTGACAAAAATTAGCAGAAATAAATTTACTCAGCAAGACCAGGAACACAGTCATTCTGAAGAGATATACAGACAAAAGTTAAATGCAATTTTCATTTATTTGGTGAATACAAAATATTAAAATTTAGTATTCTGGCACAACACTTCATGAAACAGCAAGCATAAATGAGCTATGAGTTTTAGCTTCATTCAATATTAACATTTAAAAGTGCCTAAAGTTTTTCACAGTATACATTTGTAAGCTAGTTACCCACTTCCATTTGTTCTTTAGCATACTATTATATGTATTTGAGTCAAATGAGCGATAATGCTCCATAACATTAGAATTTTTTGTTTTAGTTCAAGACACTGAAGAAACCAAGGGCATAATCCATCCACAGATAAGCACAGTAAAGGCGCAGAATGAACAGGAAAGTTAACATGTCATTAAGCACATGTAGAAGAGATTCGTTCTTCTTTAAACTGTTGATTATTTGGCATGTCCAAATTGCTTTAAAGGATCTAGAATTTATTATTTGAACTAAGTGTGTTGGCCAGCTTGAAGGGCTATCCTGGCAGGTCTAGAAAACCAAAGCGTTATGGCAAACAGGGAGAGCAAATTCTCCTTGCAACAGTTCCCATTAAAACAGTAGCAAGACATACATGCAAAGATGCTTTTTGTGACTCAGTTACTAACCGGAATGATACGAAGCAAGTTTTTATGCTTTTGCGACAACAGCAAGCCCAGTTTATCCGTTATTATTTCTACATTATTTCCTTCCTTCCCTTCTAACTGGCAATCCTCTCAGCCCCTCAAAAAGCCCAACGCTCCAAGTGCTTTTGTTTGGATTGGCACTTTCCAGGTTTACTTACAAAACAGCTGGGTAACTGTACCAAAAACAAGTAAACATAACTACTGTAGTATTAATCTCAAGCAGTTGGTATTGTGATTTCATCTATTTTGAGAATCTAAAAATCTATTAAAATTGGAAGACTGTAATTGAACCAGAAGCTGCTGGACTTGATTTGAATAATGTTCTCCAAAGGGCGGTTTAAAAAGTGTTTCCCTTTTTTTTTTTTTTTAAAAGAAAATCTTGGCTAACCAACCAACTGGCAAGTAGAGTCTCTTAACAGTCTTTTAGGCACTTGGAAAATGACAAAGGGTAGCAGGAATTTTTATGAACCAGTTCAACACTGGGGTTCAGCGTATCTGCAACCAATGGGAACCAGTCAATTTATACACAGCAAATATGGTTCCCAAAATCCAGTCAGGGATTTTGTGTAAGTCCAGATTCCATGTAGGTAGTAAGATTGGCATGCTGTGAATGAAACCTTAGAGACAATATAGTTTTGCAAGTTCCACTGCACCATCAGAGTAAGGACCTAGGCACTTCCTTGTGCTACATTAAGTTCTCTCTAGCACCCTATTCTCTCCTTCAATTTCTACAGTGTTAAAGCCCACCTGTCTTTTACAGAGCTGGCAAAAATAAACATGAACGTGTTACAGATAACAAAAAAATGGACAACTTCTGTTTTGCTTATAGTCCTCCCCTAGTATCTCAGTAAGGATCGGGGGTCCTTGATCTCTGCTGAAGATCTACAACTATTTAAATCATACGTCATTTCTCCTGCAGAGATCATATGCGTAAAGCTCTGCCATCAAGAAATTCCTTAATATAGCATTTAACACAATATTAACACAACTCACCACATGTGTCAAGAGTGGAATGTCAAAATCCAACAATCTGGTGGGAGAAAACTCAATCTCAAATGAGGTTTCCCAAGAGCCAATTCAAATATTGATTCTCCAGCTTGGTAATATCCACATGCAAATATCGCCTCCTATCTCAAGGAGGGGGCAGCTCATTTAAAGAGAACTCTCCCCTCAACAAATTAATATGCTATATTTAAAAACTGCCTCTTCACAAAAGACTTTGGCCCAATTCATGTATTGTCCCAGAGCTGAAATATTTCATCTTTGGATAGTTTTTGCTGCTTTGACTAGACTTTGCACAGCCATTTGAACCAACTCATGCAGAACAGGGCCTACAAGGTCCAGCTCTCAGGCAGAAACCATGTAATCAAGATAATACACAAGCTGGGCCTTCTGTAGGAGAGCTGAGGAGTTACTGTTGTGTGGGAGGAATTTACCAAATCAGTCCTCAGATTAAGAAGTGGATAACAGAATTAACTCTTTCATCACTGCTAACAATTAGTATTGGTCCAGAATTACCATCAAAATAGGTCACTCTTAAGTTCTACTCTTCTCAAAAAGCTTACTTCTAAGGCAACAATCTGGTTATTCCTTCAAATCACAGAAAAGCAACAACAACCCAAAAAACCCAGTTTTCTTCATTAGCACCTTTGCATAGTCTCTTTTTCTAGAGTAGTTCAGTTTCCTTCTTTCACCACCGAAGATATCACCTCTTCCACATTTCTGTGAGACATACTCAGGCCACAGATACAGTCCCGTTTAGCAGCAAACTGTCCAACTTTTTAAATAGCACCCATTCTGTTTCAGTCCGTCTTTTCAGATTTCTCTTTTTTGGCCATGCAACGACGAACTATGCTGTCAAAACCTGCTATATAATACAGGGCAAGCAAGCGGAAAAAGCCCAGGAAAATAAACTGTAAAGGGAGAGAAGGAGAGATCTTATTCAACATACTTCTGCTTAGTGGTCATTTAATATTTTCTCTCATCAGATTTGATGATCAGAAGTGTGGTTCACCAAGCACTCAATTATTATGTGAAAAAGGACTGTTCTATTAAATATTAGTCTTATTTAAACAAAGCTTATGAGAGGTATATTTTGTTCTCTAATTAAAATAAATTAATAAGTTATTTGAAAGTACTATGAAATATAGTCACATGGTTGGAAGGGACCTTATTTTAACCCCCCCCCCCCTTTGGAAGCTAGTGAATGAATCACCTGCCCCATGTATCTGCACAACAATCTACCTGAAGCAGAAACAATGCAAAAGACTACAGAATGACTAGTGTTGTTTTAAATTTGTAGAAGAGAACATGATTTAGGGTTGCATTGCTCCCTGGAGAATAATAATGGGTAACCAGTAGAAAAGTCACAGGCAAACAATGTGAAACAACCTTATGATGAACAGATTCAATGAATGTTTAGCAGGCCCAGCAAGGCTGAGGAGACATTTGCCAGATGGGTAACAACAGTCCAATTTAACATAGGCATACATTTGCAAGCTGCTTGATCTCAAGATCAAGTCCAAATTGTATGATTTCCAGCTTTACTTGCATGAGTTTAGTAGTTTAGCTATGCATTTGGTTATCCTTTCTGAAATACATGGCAATTTCTGCAGGTAAACATTAAGGAGATGCAAGACATTCATATATGCCAAACTATGGCTTGGTGATATAAGAGCAAGCTCTGCGCTCACATGCTCTCCCTTTCACATCTGACTTTCGGTTTAGATGGTTCCTGGTTTGCTGCAACAGGCACGCTCCAGTTTGCACATGACCTCCATTCTAGGATACAAGCCTATCACAAACTAGTTTTTCAGTTTGGACACAACAGCACATTCTTTGCCACAAACCAGGAACTAATAAACAAAGCATGGGAGGGGAAGAAGTAGAACCATTGTTTGGCACTTCATGTGAACCAATTCACAAGACGTTAAGAGATTTGTTCTTGTTAACAAAACAGATGTTGCTATGAACAAAAGGCAGCCAAATACTGAAGCTTAAAACAGGTACTGCAGGTCAGAGATTCTGATGATCTGACAAAGGATTATCATTCTGGATGGAACTATAATCCTGAAGCAAAGGCGTGCATCTTGTGTGTGTTTGTGGTACTTATTGACCTGGATTTATGGCTGTGAAGTTATCTCACACCAGCTTGAGCCTGTTTGGAGGTTGCAATGCTTCCTGGATAAGATGGACCTAACCCCAGTTATCCATCTCCCAGACAGTAGGGATGTGCACTGGCTCTGGTCTAACTGAACAACAAGGTGATTAGGGGTGGTCTCTTATTACTGATTTGGACTGCACCATTAACAAGGTGTGCCAAGGCATATCAGGGTGTACCTAACTTTCTGAATAGCTCTGCTCCCTGTTTTTCCATAAAGCTAAATGCACAGCTGTTCTTCTCCCTTCCCTGGGAAAAGTACCCAAGATGACTGGGGAAATACCCAGAGAAGGAGCAGAAGAAGGTGGTGAGGTCAGAGAACCTTCTGTTTTGACAGACAGGTCTAGCTTTGACAGACAGGTCTAGTAAATAAGCTTTACTTATTTTAATAGAGAAATGTGACACAATTAAAAAAAACATAGGGCAAGAATCATTGACATTGCTCAATGAAACATTTTGGGTATGATCAAGTTATAGGTTATTAATTGAAACAAAAATAAAAGATGGCCCGCCTTTCAGCTCTACCAAAATAAATACATGTGGACCTCAGTGGGTTTATCTCACAATTCATTGGATAGAGCAGCTTTTGCTGCCAAGAAGTAGAATACTTCCTGATCACTCTTTACTTTAGTAAGCTTACTGCACTGAAGAGATCTGCTGCACAAAGACTAGATTTTGAATTACATTGAACCAATAAATGTGAGTGTACCACAGCACTAAAAGAACCCAATAGATTTTGAAACTTCATTTGATATTACTTTGTTACATACCGCCTGTAGGGCTTCAGCCAGAGAAGAGATAGGCGACATTCCACCAGTCAATATTGTTAACATGTGACCATCTGTGCCAACAGAACTGGCAAATTTTCCTTGCTGGATGGGGGGGGGGGGAATGGAGAAAGAAGTCAGGTGGTTTCCAAACAATTTTATTAAAATAGGATGTGTTTCTTACCAAGGGGCAAGAGGAGTTTAATACTTTATTTAAAAAAAATTGACAGGAGTTTTATTTGATTTCTGATCTTAAAGGTACATGTTTCTGTTTAAGCATGCACAAGACTGTAACTGTAGTCTGATTGAGATATAGATAGATAGATACCTCTCTCTATATATAGGCATCATATAATATCTCAAAGTGGTATATATGTGGCAGACACATGCTTTTAAAAAATAATAATGTGAAATAATATGCCTGTGGTACAGAAACAGCTATTTTTATATTCCACCATTTTGAAACCTAGGAATCACCCATACCACTATTATTTATACTGTGCTTGTTGGCCAAGATTGGCTCCCAAAGCAGTTTATTTTTAAAAGGAACCATGTGCCAGACTTGAATCAGGCCATTTCTGTCAACCTGTGTTGAAACAGGGCACCTTGAGTTTTTGAATATCAAGTCTACTAATTTAAAATTTGAAATGCATTTTTAACCTGCGCCCATGTAGTAATATTTCAACATTTGCAAAGGGAGGGTATATATTAAGTAAAAAAAAAAAGAAGTGAAGTGACCTTTAATTAAGAAACACAAAAGAATAAAAAGAGTAAATGACAACATGATTGAAAATCCATTTTAAAAAGTCAGAACAAAACAAAATCCATTAACACAAATCATCTTTCAAAGCAAGCATGCAGTTCAGGGTAGAGGGGCAATTTGTAACTAGAACCAATTACATGTAAGGGCAACTGCCACATTTATCCCACCCCCAGTTTTATTTGGTGTCTACTTTAAATTTCTAACCTCGGGAGAAGGGCCCTTTCTAATTTTGCCTATGCAAAGGTCCCACGTATAATGATGGCACTGTTTAAAACGGTGCAATCCTAGACATATCTACTCAGAAATAAGTCCTATTGAATTGAATGGGACTTATTCACAGGTAAGTGGGTTAGGATTGTATCTGAAGGCTCTCTTTATATCAAGATTCTAGTATTCAGAAAAAGTAGTAGACAAACACAGACAACCTTTACCCTTATAATAAACTAGCAAGTTACCCATGTTTTCCACCCACAAAAGCATTTTATACAAATACTGCATTTTACTTACAATGGCATCTTTAACAATTATTCTGGCCACATGATCAGGTTTGCAGACCGATGATGTTTCTGAAATAAGCTTAGTCTCCAAAATCTTGAGCAAAAGTAAATGCAGAGATTACATACATGTAACAGCAGATGAAATGTTACCAAGTATAACCACAGTTCACCTCACATCTGTTCAGAAACATAAGACCATCTGAACATTTTTTTTACAAAAAATATTCAGGTCAAGAGGTGTGTTTATAGTTGCATTTGTTGATATTATATTTATCATTAGATTACAAGTGAATGCATATTCTAAGTGAACATGCAGTTTTCTTTAATAACAGGAAGAGTGAAACTAGAATTAGTGCAACATTTTAGATGCAACATTCTGCTGGTCACTATCATAAACACACATCTTTATGTGGAGACAGTTTTCTCATATTCAGCAGGTATCTCTGACACAAATATTACAGAAAAATAAATTGATATTATGCTCCCAGGAGAATTGACTCTAACTCTTTTAAACCTGATTTCCATTAGCTTAGATCAACTTTGTAAATTCTTGCTACCTAAAGAGCCTGCTTATAAATCTTCACTTCAAGGAATGCATTGTTGCCTATATGATCTTGCAGAAATGTTGAGAAAAGATAAAAATGTGATCTTATATTCATTCTTGCATTAAGCCTGATACCACAGAGTTCTAGTGTTTGTCTTTTTCATTCTTTTTCATCTTGTCAAACTGTTTCCTCTTAGAAAACACTGAGCTAATTAGTATCTGTCAATGTGATTAAGGTATTTGTTCATTTGCAGTTCACCTGATTCAGTCCTCTCTGGAAGAGTAAAGAAAGGCCTTAAAGGGGCTTATGAGGCAATAATTTGGTTAAGTTAGTATTGTTAAATATCACTTGCTAACACAGGATTAATATTAAATGGAAATATTTTGGAGTTTGAGGTTCACAAGTAGGGCTCTCATACCTGCCCGAAAGTCAAGTGGAAACTCATTGTTTGACTAAATCCTAAGATGTAGTTGACAAAAACTGGCCTCTGGACAATTCATTACTCAAGAGTAATAAAAGCAAAGATGTTTTGCCACCCTAAACTGCTTCATATTCAATTGTTAATACTTTCACTCTGAAACATTTAACAGATTTTAAAAAATGATTCGGGGCAGGGACAACATTCTTTAGGGTCACAGACCATTAAAGTTTGGTTTTTTTTACAAAAGGATAGTCTTCTTTCATGTTTTCAAACCAGCTTTCTATAACTATTAGGAACTGAAACAAGGAATGTGAAAGAATGTGGAGCTCAGTAGCATATGGCTACCCTGCCACCAATTCAAAAGCAAGATTAAAGGCAAACTCAAAAGCTTTCATTACATTGGCCAACTAAGAACAATCTGAAGATCTCCTGTAGGAGGGTTTTGTTTGGTAACTTTTATTGCTGTATGATTGTTAAATGTGCAACAAGAACGCTCAGGGCAATATAGTAAAAGATTGATGCAACACTGATTATTAACGCAAAACCAGTTGACTCTTAACACAATTTTCTTCCCATCTCATCCACCCACATCAACCTACATTAAGTTTTAATTTAAATATATAACATCAAAATAAATGAAGGTGGTGCAATAGAAACAACATTTTATAAAAAGACAAGAGATCCAGGTTTAGATTATTAATCAGCCCTGAATTTTAGGACAAACAAGTAAGCCTCATCTGAAATTACTTGGCAAGATTTCTATGGTGATCTTATGCCCTAACTTGCTACAGCCCAGGGATGTCCAACAGGTCGATCGCGATCTACTGGTAGATCCCCGAGAGGATTTGGTAGATCGTGGTTGATCGCTGGGTCCCTTTCCGGCCCCAGCCCCAGTCCCAGCCCCTCGCCCTGCCCTCCATTGTTGCACGATCTGCAGAACGGAAGACGAAGTTTCCTCAGTGAGGTTGTTTGTTTCCCCAGCGATCTATTGGTGAGTGGCTGTTTCTCTTTCTCACCAACCCCCCCAAAAAACTGGGCTTTTCTCCTCCCTAAAAAAAGCTGAACAACTTAGCCCTGCACCCCCCCAAAAACAGGGCCTTCCTTCCCCCAAAAAGGTCAACAACTTTGACCTGAACCCCCCAAAAACGGGGGGTAGATCACTGCCAGTTTATAATTCTGTGAGTAGATCGCAGTCTCTTGGGAGTTGGCCACCCCTGATAGCCCATCAGAAAAGACGGGGGGGGGGACAGCTTTTGAGGAGACACCTCCTACACAGAATATTTGACTAAAAAGAAACAGAGAACCTGCTGGAGGTTTTCGTTGAGGTTCTACCTAATGCTACCCTGTGGATGGATAAGACAAGAAATTAGGCAAAGGGGGGGGCCCACCAGGTGGCGCGTTGGAAGATGGCCGACAATAACATCTCTCTGACCCATACGAGGTAATTAAGGGGCTGCTATGGGAAGTATGCAGTCTTCCTCTCCCCCCCCCCCCCCCCGGAGATGGGGGGGCGCTGCCTTGCCAACGGTGTTCACAATGCACCCCCAGATCCGTGAGATGGGGGTGCTGAACACTTGGCACGAGCCCTCGGTGGAGTCAGCTCTTCCTGACGCCAATTCCAATTAACGCGTGCTGGTTGCTTCTGCTCGGAATTATAATTGGAAACAAATGATTGGAAATGAAGCTGAAGCACATACATCAAGTAATGCTCGAGGATAAGACTGCTGATTAATGGATCTCTGTGACCGGGAGTGACGGATGGATAAGTAAATCTTCTGATGAATCACCACTAGGAGAATGTATGGAATGAAGGGGGGGTGAAGGAAAAAGCTTTTTTTTCCTCTTTGCACGATGTGATATTAATAACCCTTCACCCCAGATAGAAATAAGATCGTTGCGTTTTTATTAAACACAAGCAGGAATCCAAGAACTGTGTGGGATGGATTATAACAGGATAGAGGATTGAACCGTGAGAAAGAGGAAAATTTTTATGACGCAGTTAAAAAATGGCGTCTCGCCAAGACAGGCTTGCCGGAGAAAGAAGGACAGGGGGAGGAGAATCAGGATTGTTCGAAAGAGAAGGAATGTTGGAACGCAAGCTTGACCTGACAGAGCCCCCGGAATCATTTGATTTATTTGGCAAGCCTGAGAAAAATATAGGACAGACCGAAGATTAATTTTGTTTATGGAAGTGTTGAACAGAGGCTGTTCCTGAGTGATATGATCTTTGAGGAGTACAAAACCCACACAGAGACGCCTGTTTTCAATCTGCTTGTGAAAATCATCAGAGATCGCAAAGAAAGGAATATACGATAACAACAAGAAGAGAAAGAAAGTAATAAAGGACTATTCGGATCCAACTAGATAGAACTGTCTAATTAAAGCAGTAATATAAGTGATGCTTGGACTTTGTCCGGAGTTTTGGACTCGTGCGGAACTTGATGTATGGGTACCCCCAACAAAATTTAAAATTTGGCTGTATAATTTGGAACTAATGTGATTTGGATAATGTGATGTGATTGGCCTGTTAATAAAAATTATTAAAAAAAAAAAGAAATTAGGCAAAGGAATTAGTAACGTTAGTCCTGTATCATGGAAAGTGTGAGTTGAGTTTAAATATTTGTCTCCTACACGTTCACTGTTGGTTTCTATCTTGCTTATGCAGCATTTTAGTAAGAATGGAATATTAAACCAATTCAATGTGGCATTATGCAGAAGTGGATAATAACTGCACTTAATTGCTTTTTAAAAAACCTGAAAAGTAACTCAAAGCAACTTACAGAATAAATAATAATAAGAATAATAAGAATAATTTATTTATACCCCGCCCATCTGGCTGAGTTTCCCCAGCCACTCTGAGGAGAGATGAAAACCAGCAGTCAGTATAGAATCAGTTAAAGGAAAAAAAAGTTATATCAAAATAGTGTTATGTGAATATTTTCAAAAAAGGTTTTGTTCTTTAAAACATAAAAAGCCATATGGGATAAACTCAATATGGACATGCCCAGAAACAAGCAAGTATTGTCTTAATGTTGTATAAAATATTAATAAGTTAACTTTTTGGAATATTCCATCTCTTAAGATTTAAAAGTTTTTCTGCTAATTTATATAAAATTTATTTTACCAAATGAAAGTAAAAAAATATTCAGTATGGTTCTGGAAGGCAGATGCTGAATACTGGAAGAAAAAAAACAAGTCCCTCCTATGAGTTTGGAAACTGATCTGGCAACAATGAGCAAGATCATATGGTATATCTGTCTTAGACCAGGAAAACGTAAAAGCTAACAAATGCGAACAAGAATGAAGATTGTTTAAGAATTTTTGAAACACTGTATATACCAAGGAGTGACACAATATAACTCCTTTCCTGTAACTAAAAGTTGAGTACACACTTATAGTCAAGGTTTAGGTTTAGCATTAAGCACATCATGGGATCATTCTTTTTTGTTTTGTAGCTATTGATCCTTTTACTTTATGTAAGTATTTTGCATGACAATAAAGAGGAACATAAAATTACCTTTGTCTGACTTTCCTCTGCAAAGCCAGGTGTGTCTGTATCTGGAGGATAGGCAACTGTTACGTAGATATTATAGGGCTTTACCTGTTACGTTGAGAAAAATATTTAGTTCACGCTCTAATATATTGAGCTTTCCCATGCTTACTTGTTTTCACAAAGATATACAATGTAATATGAACAAAGAGGCATATAGTGGGATTGTATCTTACGGACATTTTACTTGCGCACAGGGGCGTAGGAAGGGGGGCGCTCGGCCCCAGGTGTCATCCCTGGGAGGGTGACAAAAAGGCACACCATGGGGGCTTGCCCCGCCACCCCCATGTGCAGTGGATTGCCCCCCCAAGTGCACAGCATGGGCTCTGGGCACCCATGCAGCTAACTCCGCCACTGTCCCTGCCTTAGCTGGAGATGGACAAGAGGGGAGAGAACAGGACCCTTTGATCAGGCAAGGCTATTCTTATGTAGCAGGGATATTTACAATAAAGCTACCAAGGTGTTCCCCCCCTGCTTTTCTATGTCCATATGATTATTGAGGTCCATGTGTGCCAGGTATTCAGGAACGAATAATAATAATAATAATAATAATAATAATAATAATAATAATAATAATAAAAACAAACAAACAAACATGTCTTTCAAACATAGAAGCTGGATGATGCCAAGAGATACATCAGTGCCTCCTAACACCCCAAAAAAACACAAGCTACGATCCATACTTCCAACATTTCAGGAGAGAATTAATATAAGAATGTATTCACGTTAGCATGAAAATTGTTTCTCATTGTTCAGTGAGCTGCTGAGATGGTGCTTAAACAACTGTGCCCTCCTTTGCATGTCTACTTAGAAGTAAGCTGCACCAAGTTCCATGGGAATTCATCCCAGGAAAGTAGGTGTAGAACTGCAGCCTATGAACATCAGTTTCTTTTTGAAATGGTCCATTTAATTAAAACAACAGCAGCCCAATAGCTGAAGTTGAACAATACTTTATTAGGACTAACTCAAATGTCTCAAAAGAATGAGCAAGTGTTTGAGTTGCAGAGTTGTTCAGGGCAGATACTTTGAAAAAACACAAGGGGGAGGGGAGGGAAATGGCCCCTTGAAAGGGATTTGTGCTTCTGATATGGTGCATTACACGGTCAGCTTTAAAACGGGGGGCTGAGGGGCTAGCCTGTGTCCCTCCAGATGTTGCTGGACTACGTCCCCCACTGGTCTCAGCTAGTATGGCCAATAGGAATGATGGGAGTTGTAGTCCAGCAAGACCTGGAGGGACACAGATTAGCCACCTGTTTTAAGCGGCATTGTAAAAGTAAAGGGAGTTGCACCAAACCATAAGGAAAACACACATCCTTATTAGGGCAATTCCATTATTAGTCCTATCTACTGCAAAATAGGGATGCGGGTGGCGCTGTGGGTTGAACCAGAGCCTAGGACTTGCCGATCAGAAGGTCGGCGGTTCAAATCCCTGCGACAGGGTGAGCTCCCGTTGCTCAGTCCCTGCTTCTGCCAACCTAGCAGTTTGAAAGCACCTCAAAGTGCAAGTAGATAAATAGGTACTGCTCCGGCGGGAAGGTAAATGGCGTTTCCGTGCGCTGCTCTGGTTTGCCAGAAGTGGCTTCGTTATGCTGGCCACATGACCCAGAAGCTGTATGCCAGCTCCCTCGGCCAATAAAGCGAGATGAGCGCCGCAACCCCAGAGTCGGCCACAACTGGACCTAATTGTCAGGGGTCCCTTTACCTTTACCACAAAATAGTGTGCAAAGTTCAAGCTCTACCATCAGGCTAGATAGTGAACAGAGCAATGGGGTGGTGGGTGAGAAGAAATTTGTTTCTGGCTGATATTGAAGCCATGGTGTCTGCAGGGGTTTTAAGTGCTTATGCTTACGATGTTAAGTATATAAACCAGAAAATAACACTTGCAACTGCAAGTATCTTATTTTCCCTTCTTTTAATAATTTAAATTGGGGGGGGGGTGACAAAAAAGAAATCTGTACCACCTGAACTTGCTACACCTCTGCTTCTGCAACTCAACTTTATACTATTGGCTGCAGCCTCTATTTTTATCTCGAGCAGAAAGCCAAGGAGAAATCTCACCCTTTTAAAATAGCATTCCTGCCACTTCTCTGCAAGAAACACCCTGGTGAAGAAGGCCTTCCTGCAAAGCTAAATGTTGTTTGGAAGCAAGGAGAGCAGTGACCCTCTGCCTCTGCCACCTCACCAGCCGCTACTGGGAGGGAGCTTCTCATTGGGATCTCAGGAGATATGCGGCGGGAAGCGGGTCGAATGAAGTATAGCAGGGGGAGGAACAAGCAAACCTGGGTAACACATGCCTTGCTTGCATTGCTGCCATCTCGAGCTCTTGCCTCCTCCTCCTATTAGGTGTGCATGGTGGTTCTGCAGCTGCATAAGGTGCCAGTCCCTCAGCTTGGCTGGCTTGCTCCACACTGTCAGCTGGCAAGGGCTGCAGCAAATCCAAACCACTGTGAGGGTGCCTCTCTAGCAAGGGCAGGCCCAGCCACTCCTGGTGGGACACGGGAGCAGTGGCTGCGGTGGCGGCACTGCAGTTGCTCTCCAGGCTGTACTTCTGGCCCGCCCACAGGGAGGACAAAGAGCTACCAGAGGGGGAAAGAGGGAGCTGCCTTTCCAGAGCTCCAGCTGGGCAGGAAGGCGGCGATCCTGGGGATTCTTGGCTCTATGCGATTTTGCATATGCACGCTCTGCCCGAAACCAGATCTACAATATCTGAGAGTACAGCAGCTCAATACACTGCCTGCACTATTACTTCTCATTTTGATCCGGTGGACAACTAACCCTACTAAATGAACAGTTTTTGCAAATCGTATACAATACAGGCCTTCTGAGCCGAATGGTGTCATGCGCTCTGGAATATTGTACCACTTATTGCAACAGAATAGCTAAGTCTATGCCTTGTAAACAGCGTTGAATGTTGCTGAGCCTGCTTGTGTACTTTTTGGGCAACACTATATAGTACAATATTCTTATATAATACTATTAATGTTTACTTGATTCTTTAATTATTTCCCCCTATGGTTTTAGCTTTTTGTTTATATGTTGTTGTTGTTGTTAATGTTATACAGAGAAACTATAAGATACATGCAGGTAAGGAACAGAGAATCATACCTCCATTTGCAAAGCTTCAGCTAGTCCTCGAAGAGCAAACTTTGTTGAAGAATAAGCAGTATAACCAAACAGTCCAACTTGTCCAGCCTGGGATGACACAAACACAATCCTTCCCCTCCTCCGTTCCTTCATGGTGGTAACTACTGCCCGAGTTGGGTAGACACTACCCAGATAGTTGATAGCCATCAATTGCTGTAGACAAACATACAAGTCGGAGGCCTAGTTAACAGATTTTATATTAACGAAGTGCAATATTAATGTAAATGAAATAACGAAGTGTGATTGCTGCTCTGCAGCTTTAAACTCAAGACATCGGCAATATTAATACTCATTGCCAACAGGTGCAAAATTCCTACTATGGACGATGTTGCTTCATGTTACCAATGGAGTTTCCAAGCTGTAAAATGCTGTGTTATAGTCCATTAACATGCTGGAAGGCAACCACTTGCGGGTTCCTTTGATGATGAGCAGTAACCTTTGTGATGTGGTTGCTGTTTTGATTTCCTGTGTAACTCCTGCTGAGAGGACAAGGGTGGCCAAACTTTTAAACTGGGAAACATTGTAGCTAAGTGGTAAAATACATGTTTTACCTGCAGAATATCCCAAATTTGCTCCCCAGCGTCTCCAGGATTGAACCCAACTAAAAAGGGATGGCTAACCTGTGGCCCTCCATATGCTGCTGGACTCCACTTCCACTGGCCCAGCTAGCGTGCATGGCCTGTAAGGAATGATGGTAACTGGAGGGCAACAACATACAGCAGGCCAAAAGTTAGCCATCTCTGGTATAGAGAACACTGAGCAAGCATGGGAGCAAACAGTTAATATGTATAAAGCAATGGAATTATATCCAGTAAATAAAAATGTAAGACACAACAGTTTACTAATTACATAATCTGCACCGAGTAGAGAACTAGTAGAAAATGACATTTGCAACTGCTCTACTTTTATAAAATCACTTCTCAATTTTTTTCCTCTGAAACTAATTAACGGCTTGGTTCACATGTTACATTAAACCATGTATTGTTTTTAATATTCAGTTGGAAGCTGCCCAGAGTGGCTGGGGAAACCCAGCCAGATGGGCGGGGTATAAATAATAAATTATTATTATTATATTATTATGGTTTATAATGAAAACTGCCCTGTGATCTTTGGATGAAGGGCAGTATAGAAACTATTATTATTATTATTGAACAAATAATGATTTAATAATGTGAATAAGCAGTGTGCTGGCGCATGCTGCTGAAATTATGAGCACTTTGCACCTCCCCTGTCCATGATATGCCAAGGAGAAAATGAGTCATAGCCTAGTTAATCTTTATGTGAACTGTTTACAAGTCAGCCACTGAAGAGACTCAATGGACCAACATCAACATGAAGCAAACATTTCATTTGAGACGGGCTGAATTAGGGAGCCCCACTTTTGCTGTTATTATTATTATTTATTAAATTTGTATACACTTTTGCAGTTATATAAGTATTCATGAAAAAGTATTATTCCCACATGCTTGTCTACTCTGCATGCTGTGAAATACTCTCCTTTCATGTTTATGTGGTGGTTCATGCAAGTATTACCCAAGGAATGAAAGCTATGTAACAATAGCGTATGGCAAACTTCTCTTTCACAACATACATTAAAGGCCTTTCATAATAAGATGTTTAAAGGCAGCAAACATTTTTAGACCCGATAAATATCTAATAAGAATTATTGGGTCTATGACACAGATAGAAAACATTCAACCCAGTGGAAAACTATGGGGGGATTAGAAAAAAAAATAGAATGTTAGGTCATTTATTTGAAATGGACAATAAAATGTGCTGCTACAAGTTAGGTAAATTTTATATATAATTTTATCATTCAAAAACATTTCTCAATC
The DNA here is from genome assembly GCF_964270895.1 of Podarcis filfolensis. Lineage (NCBI taxonomy): Eukaryota > Metazoa > Chordata > Lepidosauria > Squamata > Lacertidae > Podarcis > Podarcis filfolensis. The sequence goes on from NC_139603.1 coordinate 25,320,219, forward strand.
TGGTGTGATTTTCTAGGTGCCGTTGAATTAGTATACCAGTACATACTCAAACAGGAGAAGTCAGGCTCACTTACTTCAAACATACTGATGTCAGTATCTTCAAACTTTCCATTAATTGATGTTCCAGCACAATTTACAAGCATGTCAACTGGACCCAACTTCTCTTGAGCCTGGAAAGAAAAAAGTAGCAGGTGAGATAACAAATTTGTGTCCATAAATATCACTACTGTCAGCAGAACATTTCTGCAATAAACACTTGCAATTGAAAAATGGGGGGAGGGAGCCAGCCAGGTAAAACCAGTATTTCCTTACCTGTTTAAGGGCCCTTTCCACATTTGCAGCATCTTTGGAAACATCAAGAGAGATACAATGCACAACCTATGTGAATGGAAAAGAAGGACCATATCATTTGATATGTACAGTGTAAAATGGACAAATTTTTAATTCAACAAGTAAACTATTTTTGCAACACAGGTAGGAGACATATTTCAACGTGTGCATTGTATGTTTCTCTGCCTTTCACTTTTAGTTGAGAGGAGTGCAGAGTTCCTGTTTTCTACATAAAGTACTGGGATATTATATTGCTTTGGCATTTGAGAAGAACCAATTAATATTCCAAAGCAATAATATTTAGCTCAGACTTTACAGATGAGCTTTGAATTATCAAATTTAATCCTAATAAGTCAGGATGTGCATTACTTTTTCATGCACTCAGTGAAGTGCCCCTTTGCTCCCTCACTTCATGTAAACGGGGAAGCAAACCTAGCAGCTTCAGTTAAACATAAATTCCCATTAATGTGCAAATAGAGAATTATGGTTAATGGCTTTTAAACAAATCAGGATTCAAAAGCCAACTTTAAACAGGTTTCACCACAGGACTATAGCAATGACACTTTGCTATAATTTGTCTAAGGCAGGCTTCCTCAACCTCAGCCCTCCAGATGTTTTTGGCCTACAACTCCCATTATCCCTAGCTAGCAGGACCAGTGGTCAGGGATGGTGGGAATTCTAGCCTTAAAACATCTAGAGGGCAGAGGCTGAGGAAGCCTGGTCTAAAGTCTGCAGACATCTGTAGCCTGAACAACCTGTCTAGTCCTTAATAATTCAGCTTCCAATGAATGCTGAAGACGCACCTCTTTACCCTGCCTTTGACACTCGAGGTGTATGTTTTTAGGACCCACCTTATTTTTGTGTGTTTAATATTGTGCTTAATGTTGTAATCTGCCATTGGAGCTTAGGGTGAAGGGCAGGTAATAACAACAATAATTCCATGTGGATGCCTATTCAATTGAGCTCAATGGGTGGAACTCGTCTAACAAGTCCCATCAGATACAAGTTCTGTCGTAGAGCATTCACTTGTGCAATGGGGTTTTCCTCCCACTCCTGCCCCGCTATGCACCCCCTAAAATTGGCTTTTGTATGGAAGGAGAACCCTCAGAAAAGCGCACAGGAGAGGAGGTGGGGATGGCTCCAACTGGCAAGTTGGAAAGCTAATGCTTATGGAATATTCAACAACACCGAATTCTTTCTAAAAGAGTGTTCTTCTTCCTTTTCTTCCTCTTTTGAATTGAAGTGGTGCAATCGTTAATGGACACTGTAGTGTTGTAAAAACAACAACTGCACCACACATACTTTCCCAATAATAAGCTGCTTAGAAGCGCATTAGCAAACCACACTGCGCTGTTCATCCTTGTTGATGGCTGCTATAGAACAGATTGTAGTCTCATATGAAATACTTTTTCTTTTATCTACTGCCACTTAAGTCTTCGTTTTCCATAAAGTATGCATGACATGCCAGGGAAAGCAGTATAGAAACTGCTTTGCATGTAGAACATGAGTCCCTCACATTTCCCAGCAGGGCAGAGATACTGGTAAATCCTATATGAGATTCTGGGACAGATCCCTATTAGTTAGCATGTACAATACTGAGCTAGAAGGACCAATGGTATGGTTTCATATATGGCAGCTTCCTATGCTTCTATTAAACAGAACCTAAGACAAAATGAAAGACTGATGAAGTGAAATGTTTAACAGCCCCAAGACATTACAAAAGCAAGAGAGAGAGGAACAGGAGAAGACAACGCCTGGGGCTTGCTCTTGTGAGGCTAATTTTGTTTTGTTTTAAGTGTTATGTTTTTGACACATTCATTACATTTTATTAAGTACCAGGAATGTCTCTGAAGACTTCAGCTGAAAAGCAGAATATAAATTCATAAAATAAATTGCCAAAGACCCATTCACATATTGATCTTTAGGGCTTACATGAAATCATCCCTGTGCAAAAAATTAGCTTTATTTTAAAAGGCAGGTAGCAAAGCCACCAAGAAAAAGATACGGATATCTCAAGAATAAATTAAGATTGAGCCAGGGAAAAGTCATAAAACTGGCATGGTATTTTAGTCATATTTAACTGTAGCTAGCACAGAACTTTAAAATGCACTCTTACACCTACTTAGGTAATATGAAATGATTTTACGTTGTTGCCAATAACTACTGATAACACCCTAGAGGCAAGAAAAACTTCTTCAGAAGCAGGAATTATTCTTTTAGGAAAAAAGAGAGCCCATTAAATATTGCACATCAAGCACATTTTCAGCCTTCTATATTGCAAGTCATGTCACTTTCATGCTTTGTATAAGCTTTTCTATAAAAGAACTGACCCCAGCTTTTTCTTAAATTGCAATCACAGTATTAGCATTATAGCTCACAACACAATAGTACCCAAAAGAGGCATTTGACTGCAGGATGTGTCTAGGATTACTTAGAATTCTCTAAAACGGAATTTTCAGTTTACCTATGGCATGACTATACAGGGCACAATATGCTACTCAATTTTCTCTTATCTACACATTTACTCCCTAACTTGTAATTCAAGTACTGCTGCTCTATATTAAGTCAGAGAAAGAACATGCATTTTCTTAACACATTTGAGAGACCTGGTAGAATATAGTCATCTTACCTGCTTATCATTAACTGAGAACTTCTCAATTTCTTTCTTTGCTTCCAATAGCCGGCACTGGAATTAAACAAGCACATTTGGAACATTCTGCTAAAACAATTAAGATAGACAGAACGAAAGTCTTCTAAAAAAAAAAATGCAGTATAGCAGCAAACGTTTAGGTGCTTTATGCATTTAGGAATTGCCATCTTACTTGGTCAATTTACTGCCAATTCTATAAATATTTACAACATTCTGCTTCGGCCAACGTAAATTAAATCCACTGTTATACTTTATTTTCAGAAGTTTGCTTTGGCTTTGCCTATATGACATATACAGTGCCATTCTGTGTATATCTAATTAAGGGGTAAAGCCTTCAATGAGTCTCACTCCTACAGAAGTGTGTATATGACTGTAGCCAATAGGCTATATACCATACAGATATCCTGCACAAAGACTTCTGCCTGAACAATGCGACTTCTGCTCCCCCTCCCTGTACCCTTGCAAGGGGGGTGGCCCCAACCCTCCAGAGCACATCTGGGAGGCAGAAGAGATACAGTGGTACCTCAGGTTACAGACACTTCAGGTTACAGACACTTCATTACAGACTCAGCTAACCCAGAAATACTACCTCGGGTTAAGAACTTTGCTTCAGGATGAGAACAGAAATCGCACGGTGGCGCAGCAGCAGCAGGAGGCCCCATTAGCTAAAGTGGTACCTCAGGTTAAGAACAGTTTCAGGTTAAGAACGGACCTCCAGAACAAATTAAGTTCTTAACCTGAGGTACCACTGTATGCAGAAGTCCTGTTGCACAGGTGGGAATCCTTGCATTAATGGGATGACTTCACTGGATACAACACTTAGTTCTTAGTCTAGCATATCCCAAGATACTAAGTGTATTGCATTACAAGATAAGTAAAGATTAGTAAAACTTCCCAGTGCACACATGTACTAGTTACAAGAATTCAGGCAGGTAACTGAATTCTTTTAACAAAAAACATTTGTCAGCCTACTGCTGACACCACGCCCTCATGCAAACTCCTGTTAAGAAATGGAAGAACTGCAATTCTGGCTATCACTGCTCAAGATAATTTGCCACATACCATTTTAACTTCACAAACACAGCCTTGAAGACCAAACTCCAGTTAAGTGTTCTACTGTGGTGGAATTTTTTAGTTGAGCCTTTTGATAGGCTCTTAGCTTATCTGCTGGTTTCTATTATTTTTTCCTTTTACTGCTGCTTGAAAACTAACCAGACAATAAAACAATTTAAATTTTAATGACTTCTATTTTATTTGTAAACTGTAAAATGCTTTGCATTTGATTTTATCATAGAAAGGTGGGCTATAGATGCTTAGAAGAATAAAATAAATGGCAGCTTACAAGCAGCACATCCTCAATCAAAACAATACAGAGAAAAAAAGCTATTTCAGCTTACTTACCAACAAATATTTTATGTATCAGCTAACTGCAAGACTTAAATATTAATCTTGCTTTAAAGCTTGTTGCTTCTCCCAATTCCAAAGATTGGAATTCTATATTTTGTACTCTGTTATACTAGAAGACTTTAGAAACAAACCAAGGATGGCTTTGAGTGTATTAAGCAGAAGAGAGTGGATATGCAAGTAAATTCCCCTTTCAGATGTTCACAGTAGACAAGAGTCCAAAAAGTGGGAGTATTACTCTCTGCTTTGGTGCAATATCCAAGATACTAGCAAAGCAGAAAACAATTTTTAAAACATGAATGCTGCTCATATTCCACTTTCCTGAAGAAATGCTTAGAGTGCCTCTGAATCTACAGGCCAGGTGTGGGGAAACTTTGGTGCTCCAGATGTTGCTGAACGACACCTCCCTTTATCCATGGGCCATTGGCCATGCTTGCTGGAATAGGAGCTGGCATTCAACTACATCTGGAGGAGAAAAGGTTCCCCACACCCCGCAACCATAGGTAAATGGTTATAAATGGAATACCAATAGAATAAGCAGTTTGGCTTTGGCTTAATACTCTCGCTAACTCAAACACTGTATTCAAACTCTAACAGTCATTTATTTATTTATTCTGGAGAAACAAATAGGCCCCAATCCAGATAAAATTAGTACAGTAATCACTAATTTAAGCCCTGTTGCTTTCAAATTTGGTGAACTTTAGTAGGATTGGAGCCAAGGATTTTAACTATTTAATTAAATACTAGGGCTTTAGTTATAATTACTGTTGCTTCAAACCCTGTCATTAACAGCTTCAGGGCATCATAACTGTTAAATAAGCATGCTAGAAATTTACCTCATTTCTTGCAATAAGTGTTATAAAAGCCCCTTGCTTAAAGCATTCGATGGCAACGCATTTCCCAATGCCACTGGAACCACCGGTTACCTTTTAAGAGAAGGGGGGGAAGCATATAGATTAAATTGATAAACTTGACAGCATAGACATTAGAATTATAAGCCTTTTAGAGAAGAGAGTGGTCAAACTCTGGGCCTGTTCACATGTGTACAATAGTGTTTCCCCTCTGTAAGTAATGAGATGCCTCTTGGTGTCATGTGGACAGCTTCTAATGTTACGACTGTCCACAACTATTGCTTTGAAATTGCCACCACAATCAACAAAGCTGCAAGCTGTCTATGGACATCCCAGCTCACTTTCAGCATGGTAACACAGTAAGGATTACTTTTTTGGGGGGTAGAGGAAGGCAAATAGGGGGTAGATGCATCTATGAACAAACTCATACCCCTTCAGCTCCGGTATATTACTATACCAAGATCATAATTTAGGTAAATTGGCAATTTAATGAACTCGCTAAGTTAAAGCACAGGCAGCATAACTTCTACTACTTCTGGATACTTGTTTGCTATGCATCTGGACAGCTCCTAAAATATCGTAATCAATTTTTGCACGATGGTTCCTGAGATCAATGTACAGATTCTCATCTCTGTTTGCATACAATTGGACACAATTTAAAATAAGATGGCAGAATGAACCTTTCAAAACTGTGCTGGTTTTGTTGTTGTTGTCGTCGTTTCTTAGAATGCCCAAGCAGTGCCAGATTTGAGGCTCCTAGTTCAGTGTGTACTTCTTGATCCAGTTTTGCACATGCTAGATTATCAATTCCTGTACAATGTCCAAAACATGATAGAGCATGGTACAGGCAACTTCTAGGATAAAAAATGTTCTTCACTCAATGGAAAATCCAATCAAAAACGCACAAGTGGCAAAATCTTTCATTCCTGTAAACAAGCAGCCTTTCAGTAAGACCTCTTCTCCCTCACTATTCATGTCTAAAAAATAATATTTTCCTCATTTCAAAGGCAGCACATCTGTTACTTTAAATGTTATTTAAAAAGTATATACCGCTTAAACTTTCAAGGAAATCCACCAGTGGTTTCACAGGCTAAAGCCATAAGAACAAATGACATCCTTTGCTGGAGTCCTCCTTATGGGAAGAATTGTGTGACTAGAAATATCTCACTCGTACAACTGCTTTAGAAGAGCTTGTATGTTGATACCAGGTGAATTAGTCAGAATTAGGAATGCTTGACTAGAAGAACAAACAAAAATGGTTTCTTCTGCTGCAACAGCAATGATGAGAATGAGGCTTTGCATTTCCATACTTTAGAAACCCTGGAAGATAAGTTCATAGATCCACAAGCCCAAAGGACGGTTTGTGAGTGTGATTTGGTGCAAGGATACAGAAGGATGTCAAAAAGATGCCATTAAAATGCAAATATGAGGTTTGTTAAACAGCAATTCTTTCCAACGCAGACAAGAAGTTCCAGTTTGTTTCCACCACACCTCCTAGTGGCAATAGCGGTGTTGATGTTGCTGGTAAGAAGGGAGTGCAGTTTTATGTCCACAAAAGAAGATAAGTGGTTGCAGGGCCAGTTTCAGCCCCACAAAAGGCAGTGGAAGAATTACAGGATATAGAATAAATGAATGAGAGACTGTGCATGAGAAGGTGCATGAGAAACTAACCTGCATTGTGAACCCTTTGGATAGAAGGATTATGGATAAAAGGATTACCTTTAAACATGATTGCTATACCCCTCCAAGTTATGATAGATGTAAGGCTTATTTGCTATTAGGCAACTTTATCACAAATGATTCTTCTTCTTTGGCAATCACTCGTAGCCTAGTAGGATTGTCTACCAAGAACACGGCCTTAACAGTGAGTCCGTAAGTGACTGTGGAGGCCAATTCTGGATCCACGTGTCCTTCCACAGTGGGGACATATGTTTCCGGGCGGGAGTTGATCACAGTGAGGGTTTCCCAAGCATGCCTTCCTTTTAGCATGTTTCGTCTTGAGTACCATATGTAGAGCCGGCGTACAGCTTCCGGGTCATGTGGCTAGCATGACTAAGCCGGTTCTGGCGAACCAGAGCAGCGCACAGAAATGCCGTTTACCTTCCCGCTGGAGCAGTACCTATTTATCTACTTGCACTTCAACGTGCTTTCGAACTGCTAGGCTGGCAGGAGCAGGGACCGAGCAACGGGAGCTCACCCCATCGCGGGGATTCGAACTGCCAACCTTCTGATCGGCAAGTTCTAGGCTCTGTGGTTTAACCCACAGGGCCACCCATGTCCCTCTTTATCAGCTTACTTATGCAATAACTCCATGTCAAGACTTTATATGCATACCAGTAAGTAGCAAAGGTCAACTCAGAATCCCTATTCAATTTAGCAAAGACAACATTCTCCTGACACCAGAATCTTCCATTGCACACATGGAACAAAATTCCTCAGAAAAAGAGAAAATAAAAAGATAGGCACAAGAAAGGAGAAATTCATTTAAGCGTCCAGACACAGCCAAACCTAAAATGGCGAAGACCTGCTATAAAATGTTTAAATTGCTTGGCTGTAAGTCCACTATTTATGTCATTTATATAAGTTTCATGAACAACATGCTTCACACCATCATTTGTGCAGATTATAAACAAAGAACCAATAATGAATTTGACTCAGATTAAGCAATTGCTCCAACATCAAGAATCTCTGCACATGTCTCCATCTTCATAACATGATGTCATTTGTCTACTCATGGAATTGTTCCTCTTAAAATAAATAGTACAAATCATGCTTCACATATAGAGCTTCATTTTAGGTATGTGATTGCTGTGAAGTGACATGTATCCACTTCTCTACTGTCCAGAGAAGGTACCAGCTTACGTATCTGTACGGGGGTATGAATTATGGTGGCAAGCTCCCCTTGGATCCTCTCCACTTTAAAGGAGGAGAATATAAAAATATAATTTAGGTAACTTCTGTAAATTCTGTAATCTAGTTTAAATTTTGCTATCTTGCTTTGCAGTGCTATGGTCTAATGTAATAAAATGTACCGTATTCTATGGTGGCCAAAGGGGCACAGGGCACAACTAAGAGCAACTGCTGGGGGGATGAACTGGCTTGAACCCAGACTTTCAACTACATTAGGGTGGACATCTGTATCTGTGGCCCTCCAAATGCTGCTGGACTTTAGCTTTCATCAGCCTCTTCCAGCATGGCCAACGGAAACCGTAACCCAGGAGCTACAGGTTCTTAATCCTCTGTTCTCTCAACAGAGATAATATCTATATTGTAAACTTCCGAATTCCACCTCCTTTTGTTAGTAGGCAGTACTGAGAATAACACATTAAGACAATCAGCACAATTTTGTATGTGATTGTGTCCCTTTAAGACAGGAAAGAGGAACCAGCGCCCCTCCACATGATGCTGGAGTGTGGGCCACAGGTTCCCCACCCCCTACCTTAAGACCAACTAGTATAGCTCAGACCAAGGTCATGGGTTCAACCCCTGTATGGGTGCATATTTCTGCAATGCAGGGGGTTGAACTAGATGATCCTCAGAGGTCCCTTCCAACTCTATGAGTCTATGAAATGTATATGGTACTGATTCCAAGCAGTAGCATTCTTTCTTTTCTTTTTTAAAATGCCATTCAGCTTGCAGCACACACTACTAAACCCATAAATTGAGATTACGCCTTGTTTAATTCAAGATTTCCAGCCCACATTTCTTTTCCCAGGAGATAAAACAGATATATGAAAGAGAGGAAGATCTTATTTAACGATTTCTTTTTTTTTTTTTTTTTTGGGTGCCACTAGTCTGCTTCTAAACAGGAGCATCTATAGACAGGAAGGGGAAATCTAAAAGATAACCCAGCTCGTTCCTAATATTCCCTAATTGTAAACAATGGCACCCCCCCCCTCAAAAAACAAAAAACCACGTCTTTTGCTTCAGGCTAAACATAACCCAGACCTTCCACACCCTTTTCTAATTACTAGTCAAGCGCTACATCCCTGAATCCCCTTTTTCCCCCTTTTTGGCGGGGGGGGGGGGAGGAGACAACATCTCTCAGCAACGGTGTTAATTTTGCTTGCGCAGTTTGAAAGGGGAAGAGGGGTTTTTTGTGGGGGGGGAGCTGCTATTTCCCTCTACACTGAGATACACAGATCAACGTATGGAAATAAAGGTTTCGAAGGGCAGGAGGATGTCGCATTTCTATACCCGCTGCCCTCCTCCCCGCAAACCGCCCCAGGAAACCTCGGCTGGGCTCTCACCACGACGTGGGCGCCAGACAGCGGCATGGTCTTCGGGCTGCTTACGGGCAGCACTATGTAGAGCAGCAGCAGGAAGGCCAGGACGACGACGACCCCGGCGGCCGCCGCCAGCAGAACCGCCCCGGACATCTCTGCGACGGAGTGAGAGAGAGGAGCACAGCGGGAAAGAAACGATGGACGGAGGAGAGAAAAGACCACGCCAACCTACTCCGCCGACAGCCTGCAGCCGACTGACTCGCTAACCCTGTCAGAGCTTTAGAGAAGGCATTGAGGAGGGGAGGCGGGCTCCGCTCCGCGATTGGAGAGCGGGAGCGAAGGCTCGGCGACGATTGGCTGCCTGGAGCCCGGAGGGCGGGAGAGAGCGCGCGGGTGACGTCTTCGGTCGGGGATTGGCCTTCGCGACCTTGGTTGAAGGATGGGCCGGCGAACCGTTGAGGGGCGGGGGCGCGCGCGCGCCCGCGAGGGAGGGAGCGGTCGTGAGGGAAAGAAACGGCCGCTGGTTGTACGGTCTTTTTCTTCTCCCGCTCGCTGTTGGCTCGGTTTCCCGCCGGCGCAGCCGCGTGGAGATGGCAGATATGTACAAAGCGACCGCGGCCCGCCCTGCTAAATTATTATTATCATCAGCATCATCATCATTATTAATAGTGGTATTTGTATAATGCCGCCCTCCACCCGAAGATTACAGGGCGTAAATAAAAGAAGGCAAAAAGGGAACGCAGATTACCTCACAAAGCAATGAAAAGCCAATAACACACGCACAAACACGTTTAAAAGGGCATAGAAGCCCTGTTACTCAGGTGCAGAACTGGGCCCTGGTAATCACTTCAGCCTGAAACTGATTCTCTTGTTTACTCATGTAGTAAAAACAATAACAACGTCATAGGTTGCCACCTATGTTAGAGGTGCATGAGGTGGCAGCATGCCCTTGAAAAAGCTGCTTTGCCTCTGAGTCAGCACCCAAGGTATCCAGGTCTCCATGTGCTTCCTTGGAAGGCCATGTCACCAGTAATGATGGGTCGTTAACAGCCAGCCCATAAATGAAGCCAGATGAGGCATCTGCCTCGGGCAGCAGGATCCGCTGGGCCAGCAGATCCTGATGTAGGTCTTTGCCACCACATTAATTCTTTTTCCCACACCGCCCCCCGCCATTCCTCTACGAAGCGGTTCTGGTTAAACAAATAGCAAATAGCAGGCAGAACTTCCTCTAACTAGGGCTTTACTTCGTATCTGAAATAAACGGGGGGAAGGACACGTGTAAACAACGATGAGCGGGTGACAACCTTGGCACACCCACGACTAAACCTGCGCAGAAAACCTCCTATCTCCGTCACTCCTCCCTGGCAATAAGTTTATTAAATTTGTATGCTGCCCTTTGTCCAAAGATCACAGGGCGCTTCGGATCAGATCTGGTAAAGAGTTAGAAACTGTGCCACGAAGAAAAAAACCCTATGCCAATGCTAAGGCTGAGGTTCAAAGAAGCAGAGAACTAAAAAACACATGGTTGAGGTTCAAAGAAGCAGAGAACTAAAAAACACGTGGTGGATAAAAAAAGCTCAGGAGATCTAGCACTTAGCCGACACTCATGATGCACAGAGTTTCTTTAAAGCCACAAAGACCATCTACGGGCCAATAAATCATGGCATATGCCTCCAACACTCAGCAGACGGTACTACACTTCTAAAAGATAAAGAAGCTATTGCACTGCACTGGAAAGAACATTACTAACATCTCCTTAAGCCCAACTCCCCCGTAGCTGCTGAGGTCCTCTCACAAATTCCGCAAAACCAAGATAGAGATGAGCTTGCAGTATCTCCAGTTGTGTACAGCTGTTAACCAAATGAAAAACAACAAAGCCAGCGGACCTGAGGGGATACCTGCCAATGTCTTAAAAATGGGTGGAATTGAACTTACACAACAACTTCACAAGCTCATTAAAAAAATCTGGGAGAGAGAAGAGATCCCAGCAGACTTTAGGGATGCCAAAATTATCAATCTCTTTAAAAATAAATAAGATAAATGCAGAGAGCAAAACCAACCCCTGTATATGGCGTTTATTGATCTAACTAAGGCTTTCAGCACTGAAAATCATAATGTCCTGTGGACTGTCCTTCTAAAAATTGGCTGCCCAGATAAATTTGTGAACATCAATCGGCTCCTCCATGATAATATGACAGCAACAATTGCAGATAACAATGGCTCTCAAAGTGAACCATTCACAGTGGGATCAGGTGTTAAACAGATGTTATTGGTGTTATTGCCCCAACTCTATTCATTATTTTCATTGCCATTATCCTATACTTTGTCGAAGGGAAACTCCCCACCGGAGTAGAAATCATATATCGAACACATGGAAAGCTCTTTGAGCAGGCTGAAAGCAAAGAGTAAGGTTACCATAACTTCCGTTATAGAGATTCAGTATGCTGATGACAATGTAGTGTGTGCACACTCAGAGGATGACCTCCAAACCATCCTAAATATCTTTGCAGAAGCTTACAAAGCTTACGAAGCTCAACATCCAAAAAACCAAAGTGCTGCACCAACAAGTACAAAATAACCCCTCTGCAGCACCACAAATCCAACGCAATGGTGGAACGTTGGAAAATGTCAATCACTTCTCCTACCTGGGCAGTTATCTTTCCACAAGGGCCAAAATTTGTGCCGAAATCCAGCATCGCCTGAGCTCTGCAAGTGCGGCTTTCTCCCGACTGAAGTGCAGTGTTTGAGGACCGGGACATTCACAGGGAAACCAAAATGCTTGTTTATAAAGCTATTGTAATACCAATCTTACCGTATGCTTGTGAAACATGGACCACTTATAAACGCCATCTTCAACTCCTCGAAAGATTCCATCAACGGTGTCTCTGAAAAACTTTACACATCACTTGGGAAGACAGGTGAACTAATATCAGTATACTGGAAGAAACAAAGATCACCAGTGTTGAAGCAATGATTCTTCAACATCAACTTTGTTGGACTGGTCCTGTTGTGCGGATGCCTGATTATCATCTTCCAAAGCAACTACTCTATTCTGAACTTAAAAATGGAGAGCGTAATGCTGGTGATCAACAAAAGAGGTTTAAAGACTGTCTCAAGGGAAATTTTTAAAAATGTAGTATAAACAATTGGGAAACACTTGTCTGTGAGCGCTCCAATTGGAGAACAACCTTTACCAAAGGTGTCATGGGTTTTGAAGACACTCAAACTCAGGATGAAAGGGAGAAACGTGCTAAGAGGAAGGCATGCTTGGCAAATCCACACCGTGATCAACTCCTGTCCAGAAACCAATGTCCCCACTGTGGAAAGATGTGTGGATCCAGAATTTGCCTCCACAGTCACTTACGGACTCATTGTTGAAACTGTGCTTATGGAAGACAATCTTACTCGGCAACGAGTGATCACCAAAGAAGATCAGATCTCTCCCCACCTGAAATCTTCATTTCCAGCAATGGACAGCTCCATCTTTTCAGTATGCTACCTAACAAACATTGGAATATTTGGTGAAACTTCATAGAACCAGAGTTGGAAGGGAGCCCCAAGGGGTCATCTGGTTCAACCCCCTGCAAAACAGGAATCTCAACTAGATCATACATAGCTTCTTTTGTTATGCAAGAAAAACTATCTTTATATCTGTTGTAGTCATCAGGAAAGAGGGCACATGTGTTTGGAAGATTCTGCAATTAGCTTTAATTAAACATGAATATGATAACCAGAAGAGGCACTTGCAAGATAGTAAAACATGGGGGGGGGGAACCATAAAAATAGGGCAGTGAGCTGCAACACCCACTTCCCCGTACACAAACACACCCACACTCCCATATGCTTATATCATTATATTTTGAAGGATTTTAATTGTAAACTGCTGTAGGATCCAATTTCGCCTGATAAATGAAAAATGAAAAAAGATGCAGGTTCCACCTGTCAAACAAAATTTGACACACCCACTCCTTCAAGCCGCTGAGTGGGGGTGTTTTTCTTTCAGCGACTGGACCTGAACCTGACCTTTAAAAAATCACCTGGCCATTTTGAACCACAATTAGTATTTATTTGTTTAAATATTTATAGGCCACACTAATAAGAATATTGCCAGCAAGGCAGTAGTAGCCACCTGTGCCACTCTGGCTTTGATTAGCACTTGGTGCAAAGTTTGGTTAAACTAGGCCTAGGAGAATGTGACTTGTGTAAAGTAGTGGAAGGGAGGAATTTTAATTGGAGCAGTGGTGGTGGGGTGTGTGGCTTTATCAAACCCTTTCCATCTCCTCTGAGCTCCAAAAGTGAAGTTGAGGCAAGATGGGGATATGCTGAGCATTCACATCTACTCTACCATTGCTTGGCATGGACCACATTCCAAGATTCAGGTCATTGCTAGTCATGTCTATTACAACCCTGATTCCAAATAGCCCGAGCAAGCAAATCCTACCCATTGTTCTGGCAAGCCAGTCTGGCAAGCCAAACAAAAAATGGGTTCTCTCTCCTTCCTGTAAAGCTAAGGATGCAATTACTATGCTCACTTTCCAGGGAAAAGGGCCCAGTTAGATATCACCTGGCACAAAGGAAGCCATAGGAAGCTGCAAGTTTGAGTAAATGAAGAGTAAGAGGGTGTTGCTGCTTAACTCTTTCCCCTGTAGACAATTTGCTGCTGCGAAACCTCTCCCAGCTGTTTTTCCAACCCAGTTAAATCATATTATAGGGTAATTTTTTTAAAAAATGGAAATATGAAACTCCCATATGTGGTAATACCAAATTAATGAAAATACATTGGTACCTTGGGTTACAAATGCTTCGGGTTACAAACTCCGCTAACCCAGTAGTACCTCGGGTTGAGAACTTTTCCCCAGGATGAGAATGGAAATCATGTGGTGGCGGCAGCGGGAGGCCCCATTAGTAAAAGTGCACCTCAGGTTAAGAACGGTTTCGGGTTAAGAACGGACCTCTGGAATGAATTAAGTTCATAACCCAAGGTACCACTGTATTGGTGAAAGTAGTAAATATCAAAGAAATAATTGTCATTATTGATAACTATAATTCCTTCCCCCAAAGCTCCCCTCCAATATAAAGGTAAAAGTAAAGGTACCCCTGACCATTAGGTCCAGTTGCGGACGACTCTGGGGTTGCAGCAGGGGCGCTCACCCCGTCACGGGGATTCGAACCACCGACCTTCTGATTGGCAAGCCCTAGGCTCTGTGTTTTAGACCACAGCTCCACCCATGTCCCTCCCCTCCAATATACTTTTCAGGCAATACTTTATCTGGAACTGTGATTTTCCTCCTTGAAAGAAGGAATAGTCAAATTACTTTTAAAACATGGTGATAATGGCAGCAAATCAGTTCACCACCTTAAATTGAAGGAATTAATACTATTCTAATACTGCAGGAATCCCCGTGACAGGGTGAGCTCCCGTTGTTCGGTCTCAGCTCCTGCCCACCTAGCAGTTCGAAAGCACGTCAAGTGCAAGTAGATAAATAGGTATTGCTCCTGCGGGAAGGTAAACGGCGTTTCCGTGCGCTGCTCTGGTTAGCCAGAAGCGGCTTAGTCATGCTGGCCACATGACCCAGAAGCTGTCTGCGGACAAACGTCGGCTCCCTCGGCCTATAGAGTGAGATGAGTGCCACAACCCCAGAGTCGTCCGCGACTGGACCTAAGGGTCAGGGGTACCTTTACCTTTAATACTGCAGGTGTAAGAAGATTTTGGATTTCATTCTCCGTAAACCATCTTTTGGGAATTACCTAACTAAAATGTTGCAGAAATTGGTAATTGCTGCAAAACCCCTAACAAATAGTTATTCAAGCAAATGGAATCAGAACATGAACATTATTTTATTTTGGATTTTAAACCATTACAGAAGAGCTTTGACTGATGACCTACGGTCTCCATGATATAAGTGCCAAATGTTCTAAGAGTGCACACATCATAACATGAACACAAGGTGAAGCTCAACATGTCAAAACCAAGTCTCAAATCCACTTGATTTTGAAAGCAGATATAATGCAGCAGGCAGTAGAAGCAAGCAGTAAGAAAGTAGGTATGGAAAATGCTGGGTCTACACAATGCATATGACAGTAAAGAGTTCAGTGCTCTGAAAAATGTTTGTCAATAAATGAAAAATGAAGCACTGCAATATAGAACTATAAAAAGTAAAGTGCAGTTTCAAAGATGTGTTCTCAAAAATGTCTTTGAGTAGATTTCAGAATATCATTTGAATTGTATTTCTGAGCATATTCAAAAATTAATGTAACAAATATTTTAACATATAAAGCTGCCCAAAAGGGAAAAAAACAAAAGAAACATAAGCTAGTGTTGTATTGCAACTTTTTACTTCATTCATAAGCAAATTTCCACCAGTCCTATGATTTCAGAAAGTACACAGAATATGTACAGAAAAACAAAACCAAATCTCATGAGAGTAACCATACAGTGCTTAATAAACTCAGAAATCTTGTAAAGCACAAAGCATCTACAAGGTACAATTCTATTAACAATAATGCAATGTGTTACATTATTGATTATCACTTGTCTACAACAGGGGCAAACTTACAAGGCACAACTCAGTGCTGTGACCGCAGTGTTGTAAGTTACATTCAGGCACTTCTCTAAGATGAATAATTCTTAGCAAAGGCCTTGGGAGGCGAGGAACCCATATGCACTACCCCTATACTGTGTTTAAAGAAATGTCAACCCATTCCCAATATATTTAGTTATTGAACTAATAAGCTAGACATTTGTAGGTAGACTCTGAACAAGACCAACTTCCCTTGGCACCTCAGAGAGGTTTGCTACGCCGTTCCCTACTTGGTCCCAAAGTTTCTTTGCAAATGAGTCCAGAATTATCCTTCCCTCAATGAATGGCTTGCTAAAATTTGGTCTGCAGGGTTGTCCATGGATTCTTACCCAACAGAAACATTCCATGAAAACAGGAGGGGGGAGGAAACGTTCTTCCAAAATATTTATTTATTTTTTAAGCTATTTTCTGGTAGGTTGCACAGTGACAGGTGTCTATTGGTGTTAAAAACAATGCTTGCTGCTTTTAAGGCAATGTCTGAATACCACACAGCAGAAAACAAAATACAAAGTACCAGTTCGCCATTACGCTCAGTTAAGTACTGGCCTTTTTAAAAATGCAAGTTCTTCTTTCTCACTTCCCGACCCCAATTTCTTTCGCTATTCTTTATAATCAACTCCCATGTAACTACATATATTACCAAATGCTGCATAATTTCAAATGGAGAATTTCTTTGCAGACAAAATTGACTGATGCTGAAAACACCAGGCAATCAATGTGTCTTCTGCCCAACTTAGTTGTTTTTTTAGGCTGGGGTGGGGAACCTGTAACCCTCAGATATAGTTGAACCACAACTTCAATCATTCCTGACCATTGCCAATATTGGCCAGGTCTGATGAAAGCTGAGAGTTCTATGACATTTGGAATGTCACAAATACCCCATCCCTGTTTTTGGTCTATAGGAGTTTTATAATATTGATAAACTAGGACTAGTATAAATTGCCTGAAATCCAAACTTAAAAAACTGCAATAGCTAAAGGGGCTGTTACATGTTAAAGTGTTTTCACCACGTTTTCCTTCTTCTTCGCCACAAGATCCCAGTATCATGCTCTCAGAAGAAGACATTTAATAGATATTTCTGGAAAGTGATAATATAAAAGCTCAAGGGTCCTTGCAAATGGCTCATCAGTTCATATGGAAAGGAAGGAAGGCGCAATTCATTTATTGGCAATAAAGAGGCAAGAATTCCAAATAAAGAAATTTAGGGTCTCAATGGTCTTTGGATTAGCCTTCCTGTCCAAAATCTTCTGTGAACTTCTTTAGTTTTTCCAGGTCATGTTCATTCACAGTGGGCTTTGTGTTGGCTAATGACCTCAGCATATCCGCCTGCCACATAGAGAAAAGCAAACAGTCAAGAGCCAAATATTTCTCCGTGTAAACAAACTACGTGCAATTAAAAAGAAAAGTCACCAACATACATTTGCCAACTTCACAGCTCAATTACACAATAGAGGGGGGAAATATAAGAAGCAGCCATGAAGATACAGAAGCAGCCATGAAGATACAGAAGAGCCAACACATTTCTACATATATTTTACCAATCATTCATGTGACAAAGATGGAAGCTAACCAATATTATTAAGCAACCATGATACTTGAGACCAGGAAATCTATGTCACCACACCTACTTTAAATTACAGGTAGTTAGACCCATGCATGTCAATTACTGCTTGACAACACGATCCTACGCATGTTTACTCAGAAGCATGTTTAATGTAAATCACCCTGTGATCCTTGGATGAAGGAAGGTAAATAAATTGATAATCAATCAAATCAAATCCAATCTAATCCTGAATAAGTGTTTATGAAAAGTGTTCGCAGAATGACTTCTGGGCATCGCGAAATGACAACATAATGGTAAGAAAGTGAATGAACACTTCCTCGCACACTCCAAGGGTTGGGAACAGATATGAGAACAGATTGTTATTCAGTAAATCTATTCAGTATTTAACAACTTCATTATTCAATGCATTTAATGTATATAACAACTATTAGAGCAATCATGTAAAGCAGATCAGTATTGTCCTCATATTGCCAAAGGGCTAAGGGTATGTGCTGACCTAACAAATTCATGGCTGCGGCAACCCAGGTACCAGCTCTGTCCCATAGCTACTAGGCCACACCAATTCTTGACATGACAGAATCACGACAATTCCACCATCACTCACCTGCAGAATCAGCATGCATTTGTCTTTCGAAGCCTGTACTTGTTAGGAACCCACATTAAAGTACAGGGCAAGTTATTAAGTTTTGATCCTCCAAGTGATATAACTATACCCAATGAATCATGAAGCCTCAAGGGTAGGCAACAATGTAGGTTAAGGTGTTCACCTTGACCCCCATTCACCATATTTTTATATTTATCTCCTAAGGATGTTCTTTGTTATTTTTTAAACAGACATAACAAACCCTTTCGTAAACACAACATACACAGATTTGTTAGAGGAATTCATTACTATTGGATGACTAAAGTACCAGGCGGAACCATGAGATTTTGCCAAAAAAAGGTACCACCAGCAAGTTTAGACTTGTTAAAGGGTATAATCCCAGAAACAATATCCACCATATGCCTGCCCACTGAACAAAAGTTTAGGAAGGAAAATGAGAGCAAATTATGTGTTATGGAAATAATAATAATAATAATAATAATAATAATAATAATAATAATAATTATTTTTATTTATATCCCGCCCTCCCCAGCCGAAGCCGGGCTCAGGGCGGCTAACAACAATCAAATAATCAAACAATCAAATAATCCAACATTCTAAAAACATTTCATTATAAAAATTAATTAAAATCAAATTAATGGCAACCGTTAAGCAAAATTCTGTGCAGGTTGCCAGAGGAGGGAGTCAGGCTGCGCCCTGACCAAAGGCCTGGTGGAACAACTCTGTCTTGCAGGCCCTGCGGAAAGATGTCAGGTCCCGCAGAGCCCTAGTCTCTTGTGACAGAGCGTTCCACCAGATTGGAGCTGCTGCCGAGAAAGCCCTGGCTCTAGTTGAGGCCAGCCTAACCTCTCTGTGGCCTGGGACCTTCAGGATGTTTTTATTTGCAGACCGTAGGTTCCTCTGTGGGACATACCAGGAGAGGCGGTCCCGTAGGTATGAGGGTCCTAGGCCGTATAGGGCTTTAAAGGTTAAAACCAGCACCCTAAACCTGATCCTGTACTCCACCGGGAGCCAGTGCAGCTGATATAGCACCGGATGAATGTGGTCTCGCAGCGAAGACCCCATAAGGAGTATCGCCGCGGCATTCTGCACCCGCTGGAGTTTCTGGGTCAGTCTCAAGGGCAGCCCCACGTAGAGCAAGTTACAATAATCCAGTCTGGAGATGACCGTCACGTGGATCACAGTGGCTAGGTCAGGGCGAGAGAGATATAAGGGGCCAACTGCTTAGCTTGGCGGAGATGAAAAAATGTCGCCTTTGTTATAGCTGTAATCTATAAACAAGCTTTCATTTCCCTTGACCACTGGACAGGTTGTGGGAAGCAGACTTTGATGTAATGAAGTCATTATTCAAAAATACTTGCAAGCCTTCCTCTTTTAAGAAAGAAAGACTCAAGAGAAATTACAAAGCTTGTTGGGCACATGGATTTTTGTCAGTGAGCCCCATACGGGATGTAACTTTTATGCTAGAGTTGAAAGAAAATGCAAAAACTTCACAGATACTTAGAAGCAGCAAGCAACTTTTAGAGCCTTTTCTCTTTTAACTCATTTGCAGTTCAGCAGATTTCCATTTATTCCCTACGTTTCCAGACAAAAATGGCAGTAAAAGATTGGTAACAATAAAATCCACAATACAAAATAATTTGCAGCAAAGAAAGCAATGATAACAATAAAACGAGCATGCTTGCTTGATTGTTTGCAGTAAGCCATTGTTTAGCTTACCATTATTGGAAAACCAGGTCAATAAGGTGGATGTCCTAATATTAAATGTTTGTTATTATGATGTTGCTCCTCCATATCACTTAAGAATAACTTGACAACAAAATATTGCAGTCAAGAGCAACAACTAATGACTAATTGTTTTTCATCCTGTATTTTCATAGGGTAAAGTTTGTTAATTATATCTCATGGCAAACTGTTTTTGAAACTGGAGGATACTTTCAATGTCAGTTTTAGGATACAGGAAGGAGGCACAAATCCACTGGGCACACCCAAATTAGATATTTCCTTTCAGCCTTAGACAATATTATTTGTGTGCAAGCAGTTTTAATTTTGTACTACCACAAATGAATAATATCCTTAATAATGTGGTGGAAGGGGTATTGGGGCTTAAACTAAACTTCAAACTTATTTATAGAAATGTCTGCTGTTATTGTGTGGGAACTGATATTTATTTCAACAGCGAAAAAAGCTCCAGAGTGAGGAGCTGTAGCTTTTCGGTTTTGTTGATTCTAATTATGTAAAATAAAGCACATGAACTGATTTTGGGATGTACTTCTTCACGGACTTACACTGAAAAGGGGGCGGATGCAGCAGAGTTGATTAAATATAAAATTATATGCAGTTGTTTTGTATACTGAATTCAATAATTTTATAAAATATCTAATAAATAGTTCACATCTCCCATTCTAGCGCACTCACCACCTTCTTCAATCAATATACTCAACTTTGTCACTCTGCATAAACCACATCCAGTCTGGAACTTTTACGACAATAGTAGGTATGTTTTTGTAATAGCGGTGGTTGAACTTCAGAGGAAAGCAGCAAACCATTTATATATAATTCTACACAACTTATATTGAGTGTCATTTTCCAAGTATTTAATGCAAGGCAGTGAGGAGATACTGGAACCCTTCACCTTTATCATCTTTATGTGGAACAACCACATCCTAAGCATTTATGCACAAAGCAAGAAGGGTCCACATAAAGAATATCAGCTAGTGCAGGAAGGTTTAGGACAGGAATGCATGCAAGGGCACACTCACACCTTCTAGGATGGCAAAGCACAACAGGGAGGAGCTTTTTTGATTGGAGAGAAGTTGCAGGAAGAAGGGACATATCTCTCTTGTGAGCAATTGAGCACACTCATCACTAAGCCATCGGAATTATATCAGGTATTCAGTAAGCCCAGGAATTAGGACACTGGTTTAATTATAAGGCTGTGACCTCTGGCAGAGCTAGTCCAAGGCGAAAACATCCATAGCAAAACAAAGACTAACCATTGCAACAACAGGCTCCAGTAGTTTATCCCCTGGCACATCCATCCACGTCATTTCAATGGCACTTGGTTCTCCCGGAGAACATGGAGTGAACAGATCTACTTGAACGTCTGGATCAGACAGTGATGGTCCTTTCACCTTTGGAAGAAGCAAAATTTCTCAGTTGCAGGAGTAAATGGAGGTTCTGTCAAACAAGGTCAATGGTAAAAGGCATACCTGTTTATCTTTAACAGGAAACAAGTGAACAAGGATGTTTTGTTTTGTGAATCTAGAACATAAGTGGCATCCTGTGCCAAAGGCAATGTGACTTTATAGCAAGCTTGAAGGAGCAAGAGAACCCACAGATGTAATTATTAAGCTTATTTTCCCTGTTTACTTTGCCAAGTTTTAGACCCAAACCCACATCTATGGAAAGGCAGGGTTGCAACTGTACTTATAGTGTGCCTTAAGAGTAGCACTATGTACTTGTTTAGACTTGGCTATTGCCATACAGTGGTACCTCCGGTTAAGAACTTAATTCGTTCTGGAGGTCTGTTCTTAACCTGAAACTGTTCTTAACCTGAAGACCACTTTAGCTAATGGGGCCTCCTGCTGTCGCTGCACCGCTGCTGCACAATTTCTGTTCTCATCCTGAAGCAAAGTTCTTAACCCGAGGTAATATTTCTGGGTTAGCGGAGTCTGTAACGTGAAGCGTATGTAACCCGAGGTACCACTGTACTTGCCCAAAAGCTTGGCTAGCGATGTTTTGTGGATTTTCTGGCAGACCAAGTCATACCAGGCAGGAAGAAAAGCATTAATGCTATGTAGCACATGAGAGAAATAAACTTTGTTTAGTACCATAACCAGCACATCCTGTCCTGCTTGTTACGTTCTTGTGATGGGGCATTCTCAGGATACATTTGAACAACTACCAAATCCATTCTGCGGAGAGCTAAAAGGTAAAGGTAAAGAGACCCCTGACCATTAGGTCCAGTCGTGACTGACTCTGGGGTTGCGGTGCTCATCTCGCTTTATTGGCCGAGGGAGCCGGCGTACAGCTTCCGTACCTACTTTTCCATACCTACTTTCTTACTGCTTGCTTCTACTGCCTGCTGCATTATATCTGCTTTCAAAATCAAGTGGATTTGAGACTTGGTTTTGACATGTTGAGCTTCACCTTGTGTTCATGTTATGATGTGTGCACTCTTAGAACATTTGGCACTTATATCATGGAGACCGTAGGTCATCAGTCAAAGCTCTTCTGTAATGGTTTAAAATCCAAAATAAAATAATGTTCATGTTCTGATTCCATTTGCTTGAATAACTATTTGTTAGGGGTTTTGCAGCAATTACCAATTTCTGCAACATTTTAGTTAGGTAATTCCCAAAAGATGGTTTATGGAGAATGAAATCCAAAATCTTCTTACACCTGCAGTATTAAAGGTAAAGGTACCCCTGACCCTTAGGTCCAGTCGCGGACGACTCTGGGGTTGTGGCACTCATCTCACTCTATAGGCCGAGGGAGCCGACGTTTGTCCGCAGACAGCTTCTGGGTCATGTGGCCAGCATGACTAAGCCGCTTCTGGCTAACCAGAGCAGCGCACGGAAACGCCGTTTACCTTGCCGCAGGAGCAATACCTATTTATCTACTTGTACTTTGACGTGCTTTCGAACTGCTAGGTTGGCAGGAGCAGGGACCAAGCAATGGGAGCTCACCCCATCGCGGGGATTCGAACCGCCAACCTTCTGATCGGCAAGTCCTAGGCTCTGTGGTTTAACCCACAGCGCCACTAGAAAACAGTAAATTTACTTGGCAATCAGAACTCAACTGCATATAAGCTTCTGATGCTTTGCCAAGAAGACCTGCTAGTAAAGTTCTTTTTCTGCTGCCCGCCTTTATAACTTTCAGAATTTTTTGATGAAAAGACAGTGTATATAATCCAAATACGGAAAACATGTTTATATATTTTTAAACAAACAAGCCAGATTTTAGAAAGCATTTGCCCAAGATAACATCACTTAAAAAAAAAAAAAAGGAGCCCCTTTCTCTGCACAGTACTTAGCACCAATATTCATGATTCTCCTTTCTGGGACAGTTGGTTGTCTACATTCTCAAGCATGTCAAATTTCAGGCAGAATCTGGTATCATGTCATGACTTGCAGCCCTTTTAAACCAAATGTGATGAACTATAATAGGAAAGGACATTCGTGTGTAAGCACTGTTGTTGTTGTTTTAAAAAGTATCCTAGGACTTCTGGAAAATTTGGGATAGAAGTTTTATGCAAAGCAAGGATCACTTTTAAAATATAAATATAGCTTATGAAATAGGAGAGGATACAGACAAATAGACAGGGATGACACTTTCCTCATATACAGTACCTGCACTTCCTCATATACAGTACCTGCACTTCAAGTAAAATCTTAAAACCATAGTATTTGATTTAAGGTGCTGGTTTTGACCTTTAAAGCCCTTCATGGCCTAGGACCCTCGTACGTACGGGACCGCCTCTCCTGGTATACCCCACGGAGGACCTTAAGGTCCATAAATAGCAACACCCTATTGGTCCCGGGCCCTAAGGAAGTTAGATTAGCCTCAACCAGAGCCTGGGCCTTCTCAACACTGGCTCCAGCCCGGTGGAACGCTCTGTCTCATGAGACCAGGGCCCTGTGGGACCTGATTTCTTTCCACAGGGCCTGTAAGACAGAGTTGTTCCACCTGGAATCAGTTTGATTCCCTCCCCCTCTTTCTTTTTCCTTTCTCCCCCTGTGAAGAGGCTGCATCCTAATGTTTTAGTGTTGTATTTTAATCTTGTTTTTTAAATTGTATTTTAATCAACTTATTTTTATTATTGGTTGTTAGCCGCCCTGAGCCTGGTCTTGGCTGGGGAGGGCGGGGTATAAATAAAATTATTAATTAATTGATTGATTGATTGATTGATTGATTAAAGATGACTGTTAAGACACTGGTAGGGAATAGCAAGAACCAAGATATGGTGTTGGCTCTCTCCTCGACAGCTTGCCTGCAGGTGTGGTCATTTTCCTGTTTGATCAATGAGGCACAAGAGTTCCACTGAAGCCTGGGATTTGTTTCGGCTCTGCCCTTGCCAACTGTGTACAAACACAGAGCAGTAACATGCTTATACCTCCTGTTTTCAGCTCACCACTGGAGAAGGGAGGCACAGGTATATGGGCTTCCCTCTACACAATGGGGGCTCAGAGAATCTGAGTGAAAAGGCCGAGCAAGCTGATATACCTGTGCCGCACTTTCTCCTTGTTGGCTTGTAACTGGAACGGAGAGATGCGTTGGTTTGCCAGAGCACCTGCAGGCACCAAAGTAGGCACCTTGTTATGAACTGTTTGGAGTTGTGTTTTGTTTTCCGCCCTTTCTTCCCCAGCTGCAAGTCGAGAGGTGCAGGAGGCTTCCCCTTAAACTTTGTGCTGCATTACAGAGAAACCACACGTGACCTGGGACAAAACCCTGCAGTGGAGTCCTGTAAACAACCACCTGTTGACCTCTGATGAGCATGCAGAAGAAGAATTTAGAAGTTCCAGTTACTCACTTTTTTAAAGTGTGTGGCTGACTGAACTTTCCTAACTGGCTGCATTAGGGCGTCTCGTACTATTATGCTTATGTCGGCGCCTGAGTAGCCATCGGTTCGCTTCCCCAGCTCTCGATAATCTGATTCAGTCAAGGTGTTCTGAGTGGTCCCAAGGTGAAGCTTGAACATTGCAGCTCTTGCATGATCCTCAGGTAAGGGAATGTAAATGCGCTTCTCAAACCTTATTAGAAAAATCACAAACAGTGATGCTCATCCATACCCATAACCAGGGTTGTTTTCCAGACAGGACTTACCGGAACACAGTTATGGCACCTCTCAGGTGCCACAGCCATTATAAAAGAACAAGGGAGGCATTTATGGTAAGTTGCGCCATTTCTTTTCCTAGAAAAATACCACTGCCCATAACAGATTTCATGCAAATTCAAGTTTGTTTTTCTAGCACAACTAGGGAGGAAACAATGGGTTTCCTGGAGAAAGAAAATTATTAATTTAAATGGGTCTACTCTGTAAAACACAGTTGACTATAACCCTATCTTTATACTACAGTTTTTGAAAAATCCAGCCATGAAACGTAAGCTGTGAAACATTAACAGCACCCAGACTGAGAGTTTTAAAAGCAAGTATTAGAATCCAGGTCCTTTTGAGCTGTCCATTTCTTTTCACGCTCGTGACAAAATTATTTTCTACGGTCTAGAGAAATAATAAAATAACTAAAAGTTACTGGTTGTTTGAATAAAATTCAGGAACTTGTGTTTTAAAATTCCATAAAACTGCACTGTACGCCATATTTATAGAACTGCTTACGCACTAAGTCATAGCCAACATATTTCATGTTCTTAAAGCAAAAAAATTGCACGGGTGATTAAAGAAGTATTGCAGATGTTTCACAATACAATATTAGTTTGTTCCATTAAGGGACATACTAAGGCATGCATTGGATGCAGTAGTTCTGACTTCATAAAGCATGATCTGGCCACAAGGGTTGAGGCTGCATGCATACCCTTGCACTCTGCTTTGATGTTTCGCTCCTGGTCTCTTTTAACAATCTGTGCATTATATCAGAAACAGGAATCTGCTTAGCAACTGACAGCGGAGGATGCATGGGTATAGTGCTTGCTCCCAGTTTTAGTAAACAAAGCCAAACTAATAGGTTCACCGTACAAAGTAATCCTTGTGGTTTGTTTATTCTTCTGACAAGATTACTCAAAAGATCTTATAATTACTTCTGTGAGCAGAATGAGGAAACATTTTGTTTACAGCAGCCTGGTTTCCACATCACACTAAGCCGAACCATGGCTTAGTATCAATGTGCAAGCTTCCAGGAAAGAGATTGTGGCCATTTTGCATCTCTCTGTTTGTACTGCTTTGGCATGAAGTCATGGCTTGAATTGGCGAGTCATCTGAATCCAGGTTCGTGCTGTAGCTCTCCTGGACGAACCATAAGGTGGGGCAATCCTTAATTACAGTTCACAGTTAGCCTGGAGAGAACTAAACCATGAGCCTGGGTTCAGATAGCACAGTAGGCAAAGCCATGGCTAAGCTCAGCACAGCAGTAGAATGACTGGGGGGGGGGGGAAAGGCTGCAATTTCATCACCTGGAGCCCACACACTTGGGCCAAGTCACACATTGGCTTAACATGGGGTGTGAACCGCCCCAATGCATTTAATATGTGGCTGCACAATCCTATAAAACTGTGTCGCTGCACCGACATAAACAACTAGTGTCATCGTAGGTTAACTGAAATACCGTATTTTTTGCTCCATAAGACGTACCAGACCATAAGGCCCACCTAGTTTTGGGAGGAGGAAAACAAGAAAAAATTATTCTGAATCCCAGAAGCCAGAACAGCAAGAGGGATCTGGCTTCTGGGATACCGTGTGGCTGTTCTGGCTTCTGGGATAACCACACCAAGCCTCTTCAGGGAAGCGGGATGAAGGCTCCCCCTGCCCGAAGAGGCTGCGCACAGCTAAGGCAGAAGCCAGGAGAGGCGCTGCGCAGAGAGGGAGAACTGCGCAGCGCCCCTTCAGCGAAGCTGGAGAAGGAACAGAAGGAGACCGTTCTGTTCCTCCTCCGGCTTCGCAGGACAGGCTCTGCGCAGAGACGGAGAGCTGCGCAGTGCCCCTTCAGCGAAGCGGGAGGAGGAACAGAAGGGGCTCTGTTCCTCCTTCCGCTTCGCTGAAGGGACGCTGCACAGTTCTCCCTCCCTGCCAAGTGCCAGTTGCACCATAAGACGCACTCACATTTCCCCTTACTTTTTAGGAGGAAAAAAGTGCGTCTTATGGAGCGAAAAATACGGTATTTTACGCCTGCAAAGTGGAGCAAAACTGTCCAGTGCTTTCTGTCACCCACTATATTCTGATACTGATGCAAGTGGTATTCATTGTTGCTACTGCTACATGCTTGGGCTGCAGTGCTTTGTTAGCACCAGCAGAGAGGTGTTACTATATCAGAGGTGGACAAGTAATCCTGCAACCCTGACTAAGCTGCAAGCAGTGTCACTTGGACCAGGGCAATAATGAATTTATTTATGTTATTATACCTTACCTTCTTCTGATGGCAGAATCTAGAACCCAAGGTATGTTAGTAGCTCCCAGAACCAAAATTCCTTCATTGTCTGTTCCAACTCCTAATCAGAACAGGTGAATTTAATCAGTGACTATAATAATAACAACCTCTAAGCAATGTATAGCATGGAGAATGAGAAACACTGAACTTAGCATATTTTAAACACCATAAACTTTTATCTCCACAGATTTTCCTAGGCCGGCTAATGAATGCTAGGCCACAGACAATCATGTTATATAAGCCATCATATTACTTTAAGTAGCCACGCCAAGAAAATGATCCTACCTTGCATCTGAACTAAGAACTCTGTTTTAATTCGTCTGGCAGCTTCGCTCTCATTTTCACTTCTGGAGCCACAGAGAGAATCTATTTCATCAATGAAGATAATTGAAGGTTTGTTTTCTCTGGCAAGCTGGAACAGATTCTTCACTAGCCTGTGGAACAATTTAAGTTACATTACAGCAGTATTTCACCTGTTTTCCGAAATTCAGTAAAGTTCTTAGCTGTTAATCTTCCATAGATGATGAGATACTAGAACCTTTATAACTAAGTGTATATACTTCATATAAGAATTGCCTTTTATCCAGTTGCTTCATACAAAGTTTGAGAAATTAAACAGCAAAGTTATTAGTTCTTGGTCATCTCTCCATTGATTAGAACCATTATCCAACTGCTCAGTAACTATAATTTCAGGACTCTTTGCAATATAGCTGAAGAACAACATTTCTAGATGTCATAGTATAGAGAAACATGAAACACAGGGTAGTACATTGCAGAGCAGATTATTACACTTTCGAGATGATGTAGCTGAGAGTTAGTCTGAAGGCCTACATGCCTGAATGCTATTGCAGTCCCTCACTGTCACTATGCATCTGCTTTGGGCAAAGATCAAATCTAGAACCAAACTAGGCTGCCGCATAGCTATTCAGGCTTTGTTCAAGGTGAAGATCTTCCTGAAAAGCAAACTCAGATCTAACTCATAGATTTGGTGCATGCAATCCCAGACTGTCTGCTAAAAATGGTTGTGTTTCCTCCTCCCAAGCTCTCCATAAAAAGAAAATGCCAGGCAGGGGGAGGGAGCTTAGTTTTCTGACTGACATTGCTAGCTTCCAACAAGCAAATGACCAGGTCCCATCCCACCTTTATTTCCAACAACGGTGCTTTGGGAATGATCTTAGTTCATGTCAATTGAGCAGGAAAAAGCAAACAAACCCTCAACTGATTTTCCTGACAGTTCCCTAACTCCTGCACTTATCCTGAAATTTTGTAGGTTATTTAGCATACAGGTGCTTCTACAATGTATTCCATTTTCATACAAATTGCACCACCAAGTTGGGGTGCAGAAGCAAACTCCTTCACCCTCAAATATTAAAGGCTCCTTTTGAATAAAACCTCTGAACTTTTCTATCTGAAATGTGATATGCTTCCTTCATTCAGAAGAGGCAATGCCCTGCAAATGTAACACTAAGAAGTTAAAATGTTATAGTTATCCCCTTTAAAAAACCTAAAACCACTGCACCTGTCTGTCTGAAATTTAACTGGCTTCATTCACTTAGAATGGGCAACTATGCATGAAGCAATTTTGTCTTGGTACATACCTCAATCCCCAATTCTTCCTCTTTTCTTTCTTATTCTCCCAACCCCACAAAACAGGACCCCCCTCTTTATTTCATGAAGGTACTTTTTAATATCCAAGTCTCATACATGAACTACGTATGAATAGCCCAGGAACGATATTGCATTTTCCAAACCAGTCAGACATACTGGGTCCAGACACCCCACAGAGAAGCGTATCAAGGAGTGCCAGTGAGCAATTTAAAAACTAGGAAGCAGAGGGTGGTACTTCCTATAGAACCACACAGCTCTTGTTCAAAGGACCAGTCAATCAGTTCCTTCCATGTATTTCCCCATTCTTATGCATTTCCCTTCAGTCTGTTTCTCCAAGCAGAGCAGAAACACACTTTTTCCAAGTTGCATAATTTTTCGTTTCATGGGGGGATTAAACACAGAATTTGAAACCTGTGAGATTGTTGATAGGTAGCCACATTCATCTATCGCAGCGTCCTAGAAAAATGTTAAAGGCTTTTTTTTTACAGGAGGTTTTGTAGACAATATATTTTATATAACACAGGAAAAGCACCTATTAGAATACTCAAATTACAGTTACCTTATCCCTTGGTTCTCATACCAAAGGGGTCACTTGAACAGAAATCAAGGCTTGGCATGTGGGTTCACGATCCCTGAAGAACTGGAAGCTTCCACCCTTTATAGCTTTAATACTTACTTTTCACTCTCTCCCAACCATTTTGAGACAAGGTCAGAAGAAGATACGGAGAAGAATGTAGAATTGTTAGCTTCTGTTGCAACAGCTTTTGCCAAGTAGGATTTTCCTGTTCCTGGGGGTCCAAACAGAAGGATGCCCCTCCAGGGGGTTCTCTTCCCTAAGAAATATAAAGTGTACATATAATATGGGGGGGGGGAGTAATTAGAAAAAGCATCAATTTGGAATTGATTATGGTACAAAATAACACCCAACCCCTGCAAATAATCACTTGTGACATAATTAAGAGAGGTACGTCTTGCTTTTATTATCATTTATAAATTACTTCCATATGTATGTTTTTGGAATTATCAGAATAAAATATGATATTGTCAGCAGGAAATTAGATTCCTGCCAACAGCAACACGCAGGATTGTACCAGGAAAAAATAAATACAAGGTACTAATTCTGGTGCACCCTTTTTACATGTTGAAAATGTTACATTCTGTTTCAGTCTAGGGCTCCCATCTATCAACTCAGCACCAGATTCCCTGCCTAGGGAAATACAAACATGCAAACAGACTAGGAATGCCCAAATGTGGCGTAAAGTGCACCCTAGCACCTCAGACTGGTATGACAGCAGCAACTATTCCTGATCAGCTGAAAGGTTAGGACACCCGTGTACATAGATGTTCAAGCAGGGTACTTTGCCCTACAGCCTAAACATTTTAGGGTTTTGTAACTGAAAGACAATATATAAAGAAATACCTGTGAAAAGATGAGGAAATTTAATAGGCAATATTACTGCTTCTTTGAGAGCTTCTTTCGCTCCTTCTAGCCCAGCAACGTCATTCCATTTGACATTTGGTCGCTCCATGACAATAGCACCTATGAAATTGATTTATTAAGACTGAAATCCTCACAAGGCAGCTTACAATATATGGACAATTAATAAAAATAAACAGAATAAAATCGAACGATTTAACGTGAGACACTGGCAGCAGCTAGAAGCATCATAGTTCAACTAAAATATTTTGAAATTATTTCCACTGCGAGATCCTCAAATTATCAAATCATTTTAAACGGCTCATTCTTTTCCAGTTTCAAAAAAGAACAGTATCACCACTGAAGTAGAGCACTGATAATTTCTAGTCTAACGTTTACAGAAGTGCTTCTTCAAAGGCTCCAGTACTTGGAAAACTGAAGTTTACATCCTGGCACTGACAAAACTATCCTATTCTCAACCTAGGACAAAACAGCACTATAGTATTTCACTTAACAGACTACAATTGAAGGTGTCTGAATTTTTACATTTTCTTTGATCTGTAGAATGATTTTGATTGGGGTGGCCGGGTCATAAAGTCTCTCTCTCATGACCTTCAGGTGATCTTTTGGGAAGAGGAAGGAATGAACAGAGAAGAAAGTATCTGCACATTGTGCAGTGCAAGGGAATGTAACCATACAGAGCTGAGCTCCTTATCTTCACCAAACTGTACTGCATGGGTAGCACTATCGTCCCTTACAGGCCAAAAAGACTGGTACTGACACTGTCCTTGCAGCATAACAGAAGGAAGGGAATGTGAACAGATTGCCTCTGCAAAGCAGGGATACCTCCCTCGGCCCTGGAGCCTCATGCCTGTATCATTTACCATCAGTGGCAGTGCTAAGTAGTCAATCTGATTAGCTATGTAGTTATGTATCTTCTGCAAGAGAATCCTGAATGTCTGGGATCAAGCAGGGAGAGAGAAAATACAATTACAAGAGAAGCAGAGGGAAAGAGAAGAAAGTGGCTGCAATCAGCTAAGAGGAAAAAAGGGGGTACATTTGCACTCCCCCTTTTAAACTGTAACGTTTGTCCCATTTTTAGGCTGATATTAATTAGATGTTTCAAGTTATCTATCTTGCAACTTCTGCCCTGTTCATTTGATAAAAAGACTTTATTCAAGATATTAAGCACTTGATGTAAAGCTACCTTGGAGTTGATTCTGCAACTTCTTTTTCTCAGGATCATCCGATTCTCCTTCCCCATCACTATCATTCCTAATTTGGGTATAAGGAAAAAAATAATGCACAGGTAAAAGACAGGCTCTTCCAGCCAAGTTGTTGTTGCTTTAAATGACATTATTTGTAATGAAAGAACCCATCCTCATAACATGCAAACTGGGACTTCAAAAAACTTGAAAGCATATAATTGTCAAAAGATTAAGGGAATAGTTGTGTTTTTGTAGGTGGATGTTACAAAAAAAGATTTTTCTTATGCAGCTTATTAGTACAACCCTGGCTCATGGTAATTTCCCATTACTCAAAAGTAATACAATTACAGTGGTACCTCTGGTTACGAACTTAATTCGTTCCGGAGGTCCGTTCTTAACCTGAAACCGTTCTTAACTTGAGATACCACTTTAGCTAATGGGGCCTCCCGCTGCCGTCACGCCGCCAGCACATGATTTCTGTTCTCATCTTGGGGCAAAGTTCTTAACCCGAGGTACTACTTCCGGGTTAGCAGTGTCTGTAACCCGAAGTGTTTGTAACCTGAGATGTTTGTAACCCAAGGTACCACTGTATAACGTATGCACATTTAACACGTGCAGTTTCAACTTTATGTGGCTGAAGGTCAGCTGGTTGTATTTCACACAAGTTAAATGCATGGAAGGCAGAGCTTAAAAAGCTTGTTTTGCAGAAAGAGCTTTCAAGCTCTAAGACTTGCTTACTGGGCTCCAGGAGGGTCTCATGAGACCTCATGGGAACTTGGATGGCCCCATAAGATCTCACAACAGCATCCCAGAATCTGATAAGGCCCACTCAGCACATGGCTCTGGATAGGGTAAGGATGTTCACGCAGGGACAGTTCCAAGATGATGACTTGAATATACACATTTTTCCATATAAGTGCCATCCCACGAACATAACCCCCGCACAAGATGGAATCATGCTGTAGAATAGTTTTATGAAAGAGAACTTAGAGCAAAAGAAATATAGGACATGTCAGCACACAATAGTCCTTGGAACCCCTGATCGCCAACATGCACCTCCTTTTCAGTAAGGAAGTCTGTGGTTACAGCACAGAAACTGCTGCTGCAGGAAAGAACCACACAGTCATTGAAAGTTATGTCCCTGAGGGAGCTCCCTACCCAGTATGAGCCTTAAGCTTCACCGCCCTCAAAATGGAGAAGTAGTGAGTGAAGTGGGCTGAATGATACCTATCTAAATACAATTTTCTTCCTGATATTCCTGTTTCATCCCAAGAAAGAATGGATGCTTAAAACTCTACTACTTTTAGTATCTAATATATAATGTGTGATAACCAAGTCATAAAATCATCTGTAGGCCCACAGGTCTTGAAATATGGTGTTTTCCACGCACTGTTCCACCACCACTGAAAGCATTAAATACTAAACAAGCAAACTTGGAGAATGTTGTAGTACATGAAACTAACATACCCTTTTTCATCAGTTGGACCAGATTCTTTGACTGGTTTGAGGGGAGCTTTTTCTTTCTTTTTCAAATACTCTTTCAGCTTTTCCGCTCTGTCTAGATACTCCGTACACTTTGCTCTGATGCTTTGTTTTGCTTTGTCACCCTGTGCTTCATCTGAGAATGAAAAGTATTTTGTTTTGCGTTATAATCGAAGTTACAGTGTACCTGTCTTGAAGCAAAACAACAAACCATAATTAGACATCCCCTCCCTCCCTATAAATAACAAAAAATGTTATAGTCACAATTACCGTCTCCAGGTGCTCCTTTTTATTTTAGTGCACAGAATGCATTATTTTCTGAGGCAATTAGTATGACTAGTTTTGTACTCAGTTTTCTCAGTGCAGAGGTTCAGTTTCCAAATACATCATTACTGGCCGTTAGCCTTCCATTTATATAAAAATGATGGGTCAGTCTTCCAAAAGATCTCCATTTCCCTTTCTTAGTCCCAATCAACTGATTTAATTTATGATCAAAATGTCATTAGCAAGACCATGGCATGTAATTTGGAACCTACTGGCGTAATTTCCAAGAATGTGAAGGAATGTTTAAAAACATAAAAATCTCAGCTACTTATACTTCTTACATTTGACAACGTGAAGAAAATACTGTACAGCATGTTGATACAAGCGGAGGGCTTCCTCATAGTTTCCTGCTTTATCTTCTTGCGCTGCCTTGCTAGCAAGGTCTATTGCTTTCTGTTTAAAAGGAAAGGAAAGAAACATGACTAAGGTTAAAACAATTAAATAAGTTAATCCCAAGTGTTTGTAATATGGGAATGCAAGAAAACAACAGGACTGCATTATATGCTGAAATGACACCTTCATTTTCAAATAGTCAAGAGGCTTTACACTGGTGGGATTAGAATGCTACAGTAAGCCATGGTTAATGCTGTATTGTGAACCTCACTTCCGTTTCACTTCTCCACTTCTCAAATATTGAAGAACATCCTCACAGCCAACTAATGTAGGCAAACCCAAGGATCTGTGTGCTCACAGTGGGAGTTTCGACTCCCTCCCCTATATACAGTAGACCCTCACCCTACAGTATTACACACTGCTTTTGAAACTCTCCACAGTAAAAAAAATTTTTTTTTTGCCACATTGGACAGGAGAAATAAAGCCCCCTTAGATGCTCCAAACTAGTTTTACAGTTCTGTGGATAATCACCTATATTCAGTACAATTTAAGGAAGCAGTTATCACATTACAATTAAAAGCCACAGAATCACTCTTGGGAGTCATTCCTGTGTCCAAAAGCATCTCATGCAGATGATTTGCACAATACTTATAGAAACAAACATGAGACCAATGAAACTTTAGCATGATACAGCATGAAACTTTTGTTGGGGAGTGTATTTTTATTAGTTTGCATACATTAGTATTGTTAATTGTTTTAATTTTGTATTATGTCTTTTGTGCTTTTATATTGTAACCTGTGTTGTGAACCACCCTAAGACCTACGGCAGGCATAGGCAAACTTGGCCCTCCGGATGTTTTGAGACTACAACTCCCATCATCCCTGAACACTGGTCCTGTTAGCTAGGGATGATGGGAGTTATACTCCCAAAACATCTGGAGGCCGAGTTTGCCTATGCCTGACCAACAGGTATAATAAGGGCAGTATACAAATTTAATAAATAAAAATAATAAACTAATAATCCAACTAGCAGAGTTGACCCATTGAAATCCATGGAACTTAAATTCCCATGGGTCTGCTCTGATTACTCCAGTGGGTAGGGAGCAACAGATGTGGTACTTCTCTTTCATGAACTTTTCCCCATTTATTTCTCTTAGGCTCCAGGCTATTATCTTCATTATGATTTCAGATTTTAAACATGCCACTTGGAAAGTAGGCATTTTAGAGATAGGTGTTTTGTTCGCTTTTCATGTTGGGTTGTTCCCTTTGAGAGGACAGTTACAAGGAGCTGCCAAGCTATGGGCAACACATATTACCATGGAGGTAATGCCTCCTACTAAGATGGAAATGGTTTATGTACCACACAAGGTATTTCAATATCTGTGCATATGTGAATTAAGTGTGCTAGAAATTCTTAGCATTTATTAATGCAGATCTTTTAAAAAAACTCTGCAAAGATAAAAACTGTGTGTGTGTTTGTGTGGATACAATTGTGCCCAAAATTGCTTTCAGAAACGTTCAGACACCTCACTCAATTACAGAAAAACTTCCACTGAACAAAACATTACTTAGTATATTACACAGGACTATTGGTGGGTACAGAAAAAAATAGGATACACCTGGATAAAGCAATCCACATAAAGTCATACCAAGGTTATGTATTTTGAGCTATGATCTTTCTGTGAGTGCACAAAGAAGATTTTACCCAAAGTTACCAAGAAACAAAAATACATGCACTGAAATCTTGAATTAGGATAAATAACTAGTGAATCCCTAAGCTACTTACTTTCCAACAAATGAAACTAAGGAACTACATTAGTAAACAAAAATTTAAGAGCCTGAAAGTCAACCCATCACGTATCTGCTCTTTCAAGTTGTATGCAAGAAAACGTCAACAAATAAGTGCAAATAAGACAAAATGGCATTTTATTTACTCTCTAGTTCCTGCAGTATATGAGATATTGCACAATAGAAGTGAAACCTACAAAATATGTGCAAATTATGCAAGGGGGCAGGTGGCAGAGGTTACATCAGGGGTTTGGGAACCTTTTTAGCCAAGTAGTCCAGATATTTATCTGTAGTACCTGTAGATATTTATCTGCAGAGATTTATCTGTAGTGCATGGGACCAACCATCCGTCAAGCATCTGGCATCAGGTGATTGGAACTTACCACAGTTGGCCCATTGAGGTGGAGGACATAGTTCAAAAAGCTTCCTAAGCTCTCTGCACCACATTTATCAAATGCTGAACATTTAACTAGCTGTCAGGTGTTTGAGAAGTGTTGCACAAAGCTCTTCACCGACATCACTTCTACCCACATGGTCAGTAAGTAGTAGGGGGAGATCTGTGCCAGGGGAGTCACACCAACACCATTTCATAGCAAGGGTGGCAGGGCCAGCAGATAGTCATGTCTGTTCAATGCAACACACATGGAGATGGACGCAAATGGGATTGCATTGCTCTGCCCGTCAGATAAAAATTATTTGTCCAGCTAGTTTTGATTGTATAACCAAGGCCTTAAAACCATGGTTAAATAGTGATTCTCCTAACCTACCTCACAGGGTTCTTGTGAGAATAAAAGAGAGAGGGAGAAGAACACATGCCACCTTGAGCTCAGTAGAGCATGAGACTCTTTATCTCAGGGTTGTGGGTTTGAGCCCCACGTTGGGTGACAAATTCCTGCATTGCAAGGAGCTGGGCAAGATGACCCTCGCAGCCCCTTCCAACACTACAATTCCAGGATTCTCTAAGTAAATAAACTAACAAAATAGATTAAGAACACAATGCTGCCTCTGCAGAAACAGAAATGCATTCTGCACATGCCCAGAGGCACCCCATTGCTTCTCCCAAGGTGGTGTCTGGATAGCTCGGCTGGGTTACAGTCGATAATGTCGATACTGCTGGTTCTATCCTTGTATGGGGACAGTTGCACATTCTTGCACCGCAGGGGGTTGGACTAGATCAGAGCTTTCCAAACTGTGTGTTGCGATATGTTAAGTGTGCCGGCTGCAGCATGCAGGTGCGTTGTGCGAGCGCTTCCCCCAGAAAGGGGGTTAGTTTCACCTCAGGTTTGCTAGCCAAACCAAACTGCTGCGTCGCGAAATGATGCAGGTCTTTAAAAAAAGTAATACAGTGGTACCTTGGGTTAAGTACTTAATTCATTCTGGAGGTCCGAACTTAACCTGAAACTGTTCTTAACCTGAAGCACCACTTTAGCTAATGGGGCCTCCTGCTGCCGCCGCGCCGCCAGAGCACGATTTCTGTTCTCATCTTGAAGCAAAGTTCTTAACCTGAAGCACTATTTCTGGGTTAGCGGAGTCTATAACCTGAAACGTAACCGAGGTACCACTGTAATAATAATCGCGATTAGTTTTGGAAAGCTCTGGCCTAGATGATCCTCAGGGTCCCTTTCAATTCCACGACTCGCTGTGTGAGGCCAAGGCCGAAGCAGTAGTAGCTCAGCAGCCAGCCACCATCCTGACAGCTCCAAGAGAGAGAGAGAAAGAGACGCTTCCGGGGCGCTGGCAGGTCAGGTGAGGCGAGGCGCCTCCCCCTGCTGTTCGTTCCCACGTCGAGCTGCTTAAGAGGGAGGGAAAAACGGAGGCTCTCTTTCTCGTATGAACCTCGACATTACGAGAACCTTTCGAGCGGCAGGGACTCCTGTCAGTTAAGAGGCAACCGTCCATGTAGCCCCAGTCAAGGTGAGCCGCCTCACGAAGGGACTCCTTCCCTCGCCCTCCCTGCCTCGCATTCGCTACACACTTCGGAATTCTGGCGCGGCTCCCCGTCACGCGCCCAACAACCCCCGCGCCAGATGCTCACCTGCAGGTTGGATGTGGCCGCCATGATGGGCGGGGGCTGACGGGGACGGTTTTTCCCGAGGAGACGGAGAGAGAGAGAGGACAAAGTTACGTTGACAATTCGCGCTTTTCTCCCCCCTCTCGCCTGTATACCGGCTATGCAAGGAAGCCGCCGCCAAACGACGATTAAAAAAGACCCCTCACGCTACTTCCGCAAGCGAATCCCACAGCCGGCTGGAGAAAGGAAGCGAAGGGCTCTTCCGCTTCCGTGACGTCCTGTCAACGTCATGGCTGTGCGCCTGCGACGGCCAATGGGACGAGGAACGGCGCCAAGCCGGAAGGAGGAAGTTGAGGCGAGGCGGGTGGAGTCGTTGCTACGCATGCGCGGCGCGGTGTCGTAGTGCTGGCAAGCGTCACCACGCCTGTTACACTTTGACTTCAGCGGGCCTTCCCTGCTTCGAGTGGGCGTGGTTAGGCTTGTGTTGCCGATAGTTAGAGGAGAATTTTTTTTCGTCTCACACCCTGGTTATGACAAGGCAGATACTGTACTTTGTTTGGGATCCAACCCAATGAGCACGTTAATTTTAATTTTAACACGCATCTAGGTCTGAAGATGCTAAGCCAGTGGTTCTCAAAAAAAAAAATTTCTGGGCCACGCTTTCAGAATTAAAATTTGGATTATTATTTTTTTAATCGATAAGGAAATACATTGGAAAACAAAAATAAACATCAACTAGCAGTGCTTGGTTTATGACATAGAACACAACCACCTTATAATATGATCACAGGGCATCCAGGAAGCCTTAAGCAATGTAGCTTAATAAGAACGAGCCTCTTACTATGTGTACATTAAGTATGTATACAGACTCAATGAGAGGTGTGAGCTTTTGCTGGGTAATCTCATATATACATTAAGTCTAATTTAAGACAAACTCATCAACACAGAGAAACATTTCCAGTCTTTCATATTTGTCGGTTGAAAATCTCAGTTCACAAAGAGATATTGAGAACTGTAGAAGAATAGCTGGTATTCTTGAAGAGGCGTAGATACTGCTTCTGGATATATATATATAAAACACTAGACTATGACTATCCTGCAATGCTTAAATGTATCTTTGATTGCCCTTGAATCTTCCTGCAGCACTTGCCAGCCTCTCCTGCCACACCCTGCTGTCCCTTCTTATGGCCTTTGTACTGGACCTGGAGACTCCAATAGAGAGCATTCCATGTTAAGAAGGAGGGCAAGTAGGCACCCTATCAAATGACAGGACAGGAGCTATACGGAGCAGGGCCTTTTCACTGATGGTGCCCATTGTATGCC
This sequence comes from Podarcis filfolensis, assembly GCF_964270895.1. Taxonomy (NCBI): domain Eukaryota; kingdom Metazoa; phylum Chordata; class Lepidosauria; order Squamata; family Lacertidae; genus Podarcis; species Podarcis filfolensis. Next base: position 25,359,024 of record NC_139603.1, read on the forward strand.
TCGCTCTTCCCAGAGCTGCTCTCTTTTGGCCTGTATTTTGGAGCTTTATAATTTAGGAAGACTTTGGAAGAACTGGTTGACAAGTCTTATCAGTTGCTGACGTGTGAGCGGATTTTATTTGCTGCTATTCTGTGCTTCTGGTGCACCAGGGTTTACACCAGTGTAATAGAGTTGGCCAGGATGCCAGAAGGGATACAGTTTACAAGCTTTCTCCATTATCTGCACAGCAGGGGGTGTTCAGTCAACAGTGCAAAGGCTGAGCTGAGGCATTCCCTGCTGGTTACCTGCTTTCAGCAATAGGGGTCGCTGTTGGGTAGTACCCAATTGGTTAGCTGTCAGATTCTAGAGTTCCCTATTGGTGGTTCTTAGGTAATTCACAAAATACAGAGTCCATTCATAAAACACAGTGTTCATTCATAAAGCAGTAACATAAATCTCCATTGCTACATATTGGGTGTATATTTCAGTGGTTGAACATACAGGTTTATGGCCATACTGTAGTGTAGTGCTTATGCGACTGTGAATAAAAGGTGGCTGGGCTCATTGTCTCAGGGTTTGGGGGAGAAGAGGTGACAAAACTGATTTCCAGTAAGTGCCCCCTCCCTTTATTTCCATAACAAGTCCTTGAGTCTGTACTCTGAATAGTGACACCAGGGACCTAGAAGGTGCAGGGCTTGTCAGTCCAGTCCCTGCACAGTCTCATCAGGGCTGAGCTTAAGGCAATTGGAGCAATTTGGCCAAATTGAGCTCCGTGGGCTGCTCCTAAGGGGGTCTCCGCACCAGGGCAATCTACGGTAGATGGATTTTATTTATATCTGTAAGATTTTGCAGACTTTGCCTGTGAACTGGAGCTCTACAAGTTGCCCCCCACTGCTTCAAATTGGGCCCCACTGGCTAGCCCTGAGTCTCATAGTTGCTGGGCCTGAGTCGCCCTGCCCTTGCATGAAGTCTTGGGTTTACAATTTTGGGAGAGGGGAGACTGCCCACTGGGGAGCGGGCAGACTGACAAGGCTCCCTAGATTTAGAGGCCTGAGTTGCCCTGCCCTTGCATGAAGTCTTGGGTTTACAATTTTGGGAGAGGGGAGACTGCCTACTGGGGAGTGGGTGGGCTGACGAGGCTCCCTACTTAGGCTATACATAAATCCGGCACTGGTGACGCTACATACCCTTTGAGAACCACCCTATGAGAACTCCATATACATTTGCACAGCCAATTGCCATCTTCAAAATTAAGGCTGCAGTCCTATATAGCCTTACCTGGAACAACAACCTTACTTGATTGTTGTTTCCTAAGTACTGCACAAATTCAACCAAATACAAACTAGAATAAAAATGTCTTCAGAGGTTTTTTTTGGGTGGTCTTTTCTTTCAGCCAGTGGTAACAAGACCATATGTATCTCCCTGGGAGGGAGTTTCAAAGGTTGGGGGCTATCAGCTCTTTCTTTGAAACCGTGGGTGTGCTCAGATTACCACCATAAGAGCGCAGTGAAGCTATAGCATTTTCCAGTTTCAAGGTTCTTCTCCCCACCTCAGCTGATCACATCAACAAGGCTTAATTTGTGTCAGATTCATTTCTGCTTTTGTATACACCAGGGTGTTGACAGGGTGAGAGTGTTTTTACCCATGCATGGGAATCCTTAAGCTGTTCCTATTTTGTCTCCAGCCAATCAGTGTGAAGCTGCTTTGAGTATCAACGCATCAAACAGTAAAAGGTAAAGGACTCCTGGACGGTTAAGTCCTGTTAAAGGTGACTATGGGGTTGCCATGCTCATCTTGCTTTCAGGCTGAGGGAGCCAGTGTTTGTCCACAGACAGCTTTCCAGGTCATGTGGCCAGCATGAATGACTAAACCACTTCTGGCGCAACAGAACACCGTGGCGGAAACCAGAACACATGGAAGCACCGTTTACTTTCCCCCTGCAGCGGTACCTATTTATCTATTTGCACTGGCATGCTTTCGAACGGCTAGGTTGGCAGGAGCTGGGATAGAGCAGCGGGAGCTCACCCTGTCGCGGGGATTTGAACCGGCGACCTTCTGATCGGCAAGTCCAAGAGGCTCAGTAGTTTAGACTGCAGCTCCCCAAAAAGTAGCATTTCACAACAAAGTACAGAAACAGTACATGCATTTTGGATAACATCTTGTGAACACAGATAAAAAACCCAACACTGGAAGCGCCTGACCCCACAATAAATGAAAGTGGGAATGCAGTCACTGTTTGTTTTTGGTTACACCCACAGACCTATCAGGAAGTGCTACGGTTGCTCCTAGCCCTGCTAAACACCACTAAGCTCTGCCCACAGACCCAGTCAAAAATGCTGCACCTTGTCTCTTCCCCTGCACCTGCCCAAAATGGTTAGGTTCCAGCCCTGAGGGTGCTCTAGGCATCTTCGTCCGAAACAGAGGGGCTGTGTCTCCAAGCTCCTCCCAATTAACAATTGAGTTCAAAGGTTAGCAGCTGTGCTCAAGGCCAAATATTGACAATATATTTAAAAAGGAGTAAGATAGCAGTGAACAGAGACAGGAGTCAGATGCGTTAGAAACAGTGCAGCAGCCAAGTGACACACTGTCCCTGGAGAATATGCTAGAGCCCCCTCCCTCCCCCCACAGCAGACGTGCCCTTCGTGTCTCAGAGCAGAAAGCCAAACAGAGACAGAGATATTCCCTTAATAGCCACCATTGGCAACTGGAGAAGTCTGAGCACCACAAAGTAAGTGCCAGGGGGGTGGACTGGCACTCTGAGCAACGTTGGCTCAAACATGAGGTTGTACATTCCAAGTTTTGCTGTGTTTCTGTGTGGATTAAAATAAAAGGACTGAAAAAAGCTGTCTGTGTCTCTCATTTCACTAGGCATATAACCTGTGAGCTGTTGATGGCCCCTCCTGACAGTATCTGTCTTTCTGTCTGTCTCTGTCTGTCTGTCTGTCTGTCTCTCATGTTTTTGTGTGTGTTGGGGGGTGAGAATAGAATGGGTTCACCACCATCCTGAGGAGGGAGCCCTCCACACTGTAACATTATGTTATGAGTTCCACATGTATTTCTGAAGTAAAGGTAAAGGGACCCCTGACCATTAGGTCCAGACGTAGCCGACTCTGGGGTTGCGGCGCCCATCTCGCTTTATTGGCCGAGGGAGCCGGCGTACAGTTTCCGGGTCATGTGGCCAGCATGACTAAGCCACTTCTGGCGAATCAGAGCAGTGCACGGAAACGCCGTTTACCTTCCCACTGGAGTGGTACCTATTTATCTACTTGCACTTTGACGTGCTTTCAAACTGCTAGATTGGCAGGAGCTGGGACCGAGCAACGGGAGCTCACCCCGTCACGAGGATTCGAACCGCCAACCTTCTGATCGAAAAGTCCTAGGCTCTGTGGTTTAACCCACAGCGCCACCCGCGTCCCATTTCTGAAGTAGCCTCCTATTTAATGCCCAGCGATTTAATATTTATCGTGCTCAAAATGTTGCAGTGACCTCAGAAGTCAATTAACGTCTGCCGTTTTGTGGGCCGCCGGGAGCAGAGCTGGGGATGCTGCTGCCAATGATGACGAATATAATTTACAGGTATTCTAAAAGCTCATTAAGTGACAAAGTCCCTTATCCGGAGGCATTATTCGTTCATAGTATATTTGCTGCTTGGAGTGGCAAATACAGGAAGTTGAATTCAATCAGCTCTGTTTCAGGGGAAAACAATAACAGAATTTTACATTGTTCCAGTTACAGATAGGTAGCCGTGTTGGTCTGCCATAGTCAAAACAAAAAAAAAAATTTTTTTTTCCTTCCAGTAGCACCTTAAAGACCAACTAAGTTAGTTCTTGGTATGAGCTTTCGTGTGCATGCACACTTCTTCAGATACACTTCTTCAGAGATTTATTCTTCAGATAAAATTCTTCAGAATTTTACATTGCTAGAGCTGGGTCCCATGAAATGCAAGAGAATTGGTTGCTGCCTTTCCGTATGTAGAGGAAATGACTCAGGCCAGGCAGCCCAATTATAGACTTGTAAAAAACCCAGTAGGTATATGTCAGATGTGGTAAACAGTTCAATTGTTTTTTATTGCAGTACTGTATAACTGCTTTCCTTAATCATCATAAGGAATGTCTCATGGTCACCTCAGTTGCTTCCTTTCTTACTCAGGCTTATAAAATCTGTATAATCTTTGACACACTGTTCTTACCAGCAGTTGCAGGATCACACACATTATTTCCACAAGTTATATCTGATAAGGGCAGCATGCCGGATTGGAACTCTCATCCAGGATTAAATCATGTATCCTCATCACCTCATCACATATTGGTCTGGCCTTTAGCAACAGCACCGCCATGTAACTGGGCACAGTGGAAGAGCACCTAACGGTGGTTTTTTTTTTTGGTTAGGCTACAGGTTTAGGGTGCTGGAGGAGACTCTTGAGAGTCCCATGGACTGCAAGAAGATCAAACCTCTCCATTCTTAAGGAAATTAGCCCTCTCACTGGAAGGACAGATCCTGAAGCTTAGGCTCCAATACTTTGGCCACCTCATGAGAAGAGAAGACTCCCTGGAAAAGACCCTGATGTTGGGAAAGATGGAGGGCACAAGGAAAAGGGGACGACAGAGGACGAGATGGTTGGATAGTGTTCGCAAAGCTACCAGCATGAATTTGACCAAACTGCTGGAGGCAGTGGAAGACAGAAGTGCCTGGCATGCTCTGGTCCATGGGGTCACGAAGAGTCAGACACGACTAAACGACTAAACAACAACAACAACACAGGTTTAGGATGGTTCCAAAAATGCTCTGCAGTGGGGCTGAAGGGAATCGTACCAATATATGCCTATGCTCCATACACTAATTCCATATCCATGGCAGAAGGAAGGCAATGGCTGATGCTATGGTGCTGATGTAAAAGCCTCATAGCACATGTGTTACAGTATTGGTGTATTGCTCATTTGGTGCTTAATGAAATATGTACAGAGGCGTTTTTAAAAAATGTACACACAACCCTCAATTTGCGCGGGGGTTGAATTCTGGGTCATTGCACACTTGCGTGAAATAGTGTGCAATTAAAACACCTCTTTCTGCCCCCCCCTGCTCTGCCCCACCTCCATTCTGCCCTTTTAGCGACATCTTTTATGATGTTTCCAGGTCACTTCCAGGTTTGGCCTGAGCACATGTGCAAGATTGTAGACATACCGTACTTCTTCCTTTGTTAACATCACCTGTGATTCTTATCTGTGACGAGCAACGTGAGTTAAATAATTATTTCCCCGAGACACTTCATTTCGTATGAATGCTGCCTCATTTCAGATGTAAACAACATCAACCTGTTGCACCGTCTTGTCTTCCATTCCGAGTGCTTGACAACAGTGTTTATCTGAGTTGGTCATTGCTGCCTTCTGCAGAACATGCCTGTCACTAAATTCCTAAATATTTCTCTCCTCCAGTGCTTTGAAGTCAGTTGTAAAGTGGCAGTCTCATGCCCCGTGATTAAAAGACTCAAGGAAGTTTTTCACAGGTGTATTACGTAAGGTACTGTAATGATTTGACTAATGTTAGTTTCATGCCTTGGAACATCTCAGTTGAGAGTCATTGTCCATGAATAGTTTTTTCCAGAGACAACAGACTAAATATCTGAGTTATGAAAAATGTTACTGAAGTGGAAACTGAAAAATTATCCTAGGATTTGGTGCTGTAAATCCAGGGAGTTAGAAAAAGCCGCAGTGTGGATGCCACCAAAATTCAAAATGCCTCCAACAGGTGGTACTTTGAACTACATCATGATGTAGGGGTTTTTTTTTATGTGAACTGCCCGGAGGCCTCCGGGTATTGGGTGGTATATAAATTCAAATAATAATAATAATAATAATAATAATAATAATAATAATAATAATGACAAACTGGGCTCTCAGAGCTGCTGGATTACTGCAGCGGTGTTGGAAGCCAGGAAGGAGGGAGACAGAGATGGGCCCTACCCACCTATCAAAGATTGGGGAAATAAGGTTCTGGTCCATTATTTGTTGGTTTAAAATTGCATTTGTTTGTTAATAGAATCCTAGATTGGTATAGTTGGAAAGGACCAGTGCTTTTTTTTTTCTTGGGGGAACACAGGGGGTAGACATTTTGTGAATCTAAGTTTGGCCTCATTGAGGGGCAGTTATTTCAATATGAGTAGGAAAATGAGAGTACCCATAAACATTTTTAAAGGGGGGGAGAAGCACTGGAAAGGACCTTGAGAGCCATCTAGCCCAACCCCCTGCAATCTTTTGCCCAACGTGCAGCTCGAACCCAAAACCCTGAGATTAAAATGTCTCATGCTCTACCAACTGAGCTTTCTCTCACATAGTATGGCCAGGGTCTCTAAAATGCTGGTAAACCTCTGTTGCGTATCCCAGCACCTGGTCATAAAGGTGGTGGCAGCAATACCTTTGGAGAGGCCTAGATGCTGTGGTGCCTTCTAGATGTTGTTTGACTACAACTCTGGCCAGGAATGGTGGGAATTGTAGTCTGGAGGGCCCCATATTGAATACTCCTGCCCAAAGCTTAGCTCAACTTCCTAATGGAATTCATATATTTGACAGTCGAAGCAATCCTGCATATGCGGTACAGTGGTACCTCATGTTGCATGCACTTCAGGTTACAGACTCCGCTAACCCAGAAATAGTACCTCGGGTTAAGAACATTGCTTCCTCCAGAACGAATTAAGTACTTAACCCGTTCTTAACCTGAAACTGTTCTTAACCTGAAGCACAACTTTAGCTAATGGGGCCTCCTGCAGCCGCTGCGCCGCCGCCGCACGATTTCTGTTCTCATCCTGAAGCAAAGCACTTAACCCGAGGTACTATTTCTGGGTTAGCGGAGTCTGTAACCTGAAGCGTCTGTAACCTGAAGCGTATGCAGCCTGAGGTACCACTGTATATCTTTTTAGTAAGTTAAACTAACAACTAGCCCGAGGAAAACTTTGAATATAAACATGTAATCCTATTGAGAGGCTTTGTTTTTAGTGAAGGGTTACCAAGATTACGACGGTCCTTTGTGCAAGGGAAGATGGAACATGTGGGGTGTGCAAGCTAAGCGATCTCTCAAGCTGCCTGTGGCCTTGAGGGTTGCATGTGAAATATGGGGAAGAGAGGCCCTCTGCTGGCTTTGGGGCACTGGCAAATACCTGCTTGGGACAGGCGCCAATCACTTTGCATAGGGAGTTCATATGACATTCTTTGGGTTTCCAGTGAAGTAATGATGCCATCTTGTGCCCAGAAGGAGAATAACAATTCCTGTGTTTTTGGCTTGTGTTTTCAATCATCTTCAAATACAGAAGAAAAAGAACATTGGCTGTGAACCCTCAATGCTGTGTGTGCACTGACTGCATGTGCCACAATTTTTCTGGTATTTTCCTTTTCAGCAGCTGCCTGTACAGATTCCCCATGTTGTCCTGCTCCCGCAATTGTTTTCTAAACTACCTCATTTGGCGAGTTGGCATGGGAGCAGCTCAAAAGTGAAATCGAATAATGTACCGCCTCTCTGAACTGCTTGCTAAATGTATGAGCGACATTCAAGCAAAGTGAATTGCTCTCTACGCCACCACCCCTCTCTCACACTTATTAAAAATGTAAAGGTAAAGGGACCCTATTAGGTCCAGTCATGGCTGACTCTGGGATTGCGGCGCTCATCTTGCTTTATTGGCCAAGGGAGCCAGTGTACAGCTTCCGGGTCATGTGGCCAGCATGACTAAGCCGCTTCTGGCAAACCAGAGCAGCACATGAAAACGTATGTTTACCTTCCCGCCGGAGCAGTACCTATTTATCTACTTGCACTTTGACGTGTTTTTGAACTGCTAGGTTGGCAGGAGCTGGGACAGAGCAACGGGAGCTCACCCTGTCACGGGGATTCGAACCACCAACCTTCTGATTGGCAAGTCCTAGGCTCTGTGGTTTAACCCACAGCGCCACCCGCGTGCCTTATCACACTTATTGGATGTGAAGCATTTCTGGTCCTAGGTTTGAGGTGGAGTATGTGGGGCAAAAATCTTTGAGTTGGTCCCTCTTCCTTGAATATGGCTACCTGCACTACTGTTACAGTTGCCCATTTGCTCGGGGGCAGGCCTTGGGAGACTCCGTCCTCCAGAAAACCTCGGGGAGAAGAAGTGAGCTACATCTTCAATGTGAAAGAAGGAACCTTCTCCAAGGAGGTGGGGGGGTGCACAGCGTTGTGTTAGGGGGTGCAACACTTGCTGGAAACCCATGTGACTCCATTGGCTGTCACCATGTGGAAAAAAGGGTTTTCCTTTTAAATCCACCCTGAAACAATGTGTCCTTTGAGAAGCCTGTAATAAAACTTGCGAGTTGTAAGTGTTAGTCCCTAAGCCAGGCATAGGCAAACCTGGTCCTCCACATGATTTGGGACTACAGTTTGCACCATCCCTGACCACTGGGCCTGTTAGCTAGGGATGATGGGAGTTTTAGTCCCAAAACATCTGGAGGGCTGAGTTTGCCTATGCATGCCCTAAGCCATCTAGATTATGGCTACATAAAGACAAATGTCTCTGCAACTGAAAATGTTATAAAACCATACTGTCAGTACTGTATTTCTGTTTTGCCACCATGTTTTTTATTACCTTGACAATGTGAACATTGCACAGGTAGCTTGTAGAATTCATTGCCACAAGATGCGGAGTGCCCCCTGGCTTAGATGACTATGGCTATGTTCACAGTAGTGTCGTAGTAACAACAACCAGTGTCGAAGCGATGATTCTTCAACATCAACTTCATCGGACTGGTCATGTTGTGCGGATGCCTGATGATCATCTTCCAAAGCAACTACTCTATTCCAAACTTAAAAATGGAAAGCGTAATGCTGGTGGTCAACAAAAGAGGTTTAAAGACTCTCTCAAGGCAAATCTAAAGAAATGTAGTATAAACACCGACAACTGGGAAACAGTTGGCCTGCGAGCGCTCCAATTGGAAAACAGCCTTTACCAAAGGTGTCATGGGCTTTGATGATGCTCGAACTCAGGATGAAAGGGTGAAATGTGCTAAGAGGAAGGCATGCTTGGCAAACCCTCACCGTGATCAACTCCCGCCTTGAAATCTATGTCCCCACTGTGGAAGGACGTGTGGATCCAGAACTGGCCTCCACAGTCACTTACGGACCCACTGTTGAAACCGTGTTTATGGAAGACAATCTTACTCGCCTACGAGTGATCACCAAAGAAGAAGAAGGCACACTATTAAAGCACATTTGAAGTGCTTTCTTTCCCTCAAAGAATTCTGAGCACTGTAGTTTATCCCCAAAGAGTTACAATTCCCTGCAACTGTTAACAAACCACAGCACCCAAAATTCTAGGCAGTGTCTGTTGGAAACAGAAGTCTGGGCAAGATGGCATGGGAGGGGTTGATTTTTTTTTAGGCTTCTTATGGTTTTTTCATTTTAAATGAATGGTAATAAATATACAGTGTTTATTCAGAAGTAAGTTCTGTTATTATACACTGGCTGAAAAACACAATCCCAAGCCTGAAACTTGAGGCAGATGACTTGGAGAGGGCTCACAGAGCCCTAAAACCTATGCCAAAACCCAGCGCCCCCCCCCCCAAGAGACATCATTGTATGCTTCACATGCTACAAAAAGAAGGAAGAGGTATGGAACAACCTCAGAAACTCAACCAACCTTCGATATGGAGAAACCCCCATTCTGGCCTTACAGGACCTATCTCAGGATACCCTAAACCGGAGGAAAAGCCTGCGCCCATGCACCCCGCTTCTCCATCAAGCAGGGATCAAATACCGATGGGGCTTCCCCTTCCGCCTCATTGTAACAACCAATACAACACAACACATGGCTACCAACATACCTGAGGCCCTGCAACTACTGAAGAACCTTGAACTCGACCTCCCACCGGAATGGCAACCGACAAACCCACCAAGTGACAGCCCAAACCACGAGGAAACAACAGCAAACAACTGGACGACGGTACAGAAGAAAAAGAAACAACAGAAGCGGCACAACAACGCAAACCAATACAGACAAGCATCATGCTCAGAACCGTCCCGCCGGCCATACGACACAAGAAACCAGACCAAGATTAACCAAACCAATTCATCGCAGATGGACAACCCTACAACAACAACAACCGCAGCTGAATGAAGCAACCAGGAAAAAACCACAAACTGAAGGACTGGTGATTCCCCCCCCCGTTCCCCCTCCCCCCCAAACATAGATTTAGTTAGCACCATCAACATCCCCCCCAGCCCCGCACCCCCACAGAAATCCCCACCCCAACACCAGTCCAGACGACCTCAACCACATTCCCCATCACCCACACCTTCAACATCCCCATACTCCATACTAAGGAAAAATAACTCCTCCAACCTTAACAACACAACCCACAATCAGGCTAAAATCTGATACCCAACCAGCACTATGGTGGCACCAGAGCGTACCAGCACCCCCACCCCCACCCCAACACACCAACAATGTTGCTCATAACATTGGCAACATTGCTTATGAACCTTATACTTGACAGCGACGTTACAAAGTCACTTCACACTGTTTCACTGATCTCCCCCTATCGCAAACAACAGGGGGAATGGCCTGTCCTTGAACACGGCCTTCCACACCAGCTGAGACCTAGGACCAACCGGCTAAATGCCAGATGGCCTAAAATACCCCAAACAAACACCTATATGACTACATATAGGAAACTCTCTACAACTTACCCCCTACTCTTTAACCCAAATCTTACTCTAATCCCATTAGCCCTCCACCCACCACACCCTAGGTCAGCGCAACCCCACTGGTTCTTTAAACAACACGAAGAGAGAGACACAAGACAACCTGAACGGGTTGGCAGGGAATCGCCCCACATAATAGATAAGCAAGATGGCTAACCTAAAAGCAATTACATTAAACGTGAGGGGGCTGGGAAACCCCATCAAAAGAAAACGCATCACCTCATACATAAACACCATGAAACCACACATCACCTTCCTACAAGAAATACACAACCCACCCAAAGGCAGCAAACTCCTGAGCGACCCCCGCTTCAGTCAACAGTGGGTCGCACGAGGCTCAGGGAAAGCTCGCGGTGTAGCCATAATACTCAGTAGAGACCTGAACTTCACTGCCACAACAGTCCTCAAGGACAAAAAAGGCAGATTCATTTTCGCTAAAGGGACACTAGATGGCAAAATCAAACTGACAATCGGCTCCATATATGCCCCAAATGCGAAACAATTAGAATTCTTCCAGAAGACACTAAACAAATTCCTCTCCTTCTCTGAAGGGGAAGCAATCCTAGGAGAGGACCTCAATCGGGACATCATGATACAGTGTCCAGACTGGACAGCATTCTACTCACACAGGGTCTGATCCCCTCAGTGGAATCAACAAACATAGGTAACATTAAAATCACAGATCACGCCCCAGTAGAAGTCATCGTTAAAATAGGAGAAGGAACACAAACCACCCCATCATGGTCCTTCAGTCCCATCCTAACTACAAACAAACAAATTAGAGAGAGTCTCACAAAAACCCTCCAAAACTACTTCAAGGAAAATGATGTAGATAATATAACAACCCCCCTCCTATGGGACACAATGAAAGCGGTCACCAGAGGAGCTTGCATAAAAGAGAAAACATTCCTTAAAAAACAAACCTCCTCAAAAATTAGCAAAATAGAACAAGACATCACAGCCCTCTCAACACGCTACAAACAAACAGGATCTATAAAACTCCTCAAACTTATAGAACAAAAAAGGAGAGAACTAGACTCCCTAGAAATTAACAAAACAATGATCAACATTCTATATTCTAAACAACGTTTCTATGAATATGGAGGGAAAAACTCCAGATTACTAGCAAATAGATGTAGGAAAAAAGCACTCAAAACAAGAATACACTGCATCACCAAAAAAGACGGCAACATAACATTCTCCCCTGAAGAAATAACCTCAGAATTTGCAGAATTCTACTCCAACCTATACACTTCCCATAACCAACCAGAGAAGGAAATCAGAACATTTCTAGCAGGACTGACCATGCCTACCCTAACTGATGAGGAACAGGAATTCATGGACAGCCCTATCACCCCAGAGGAAATAGATGTGGTCCTCAAAAACCTGAAACCACACAAAGCCCCAGGCCCAGACGGCTTCACAGCAGAATTCTATAGGAAATTCAAAGAACCCTTGATGCCCTACATGACCCGCCTATTCAACAACATCATAAAAGGGGGGCCCAACCCCAAAACCTGGATCCACTCCAAAATAGTCTCCATCCCAAAACCACTAAAAGACAGCCTCAAAGTAGAATCATACCGCCCAATCTCATTAATAAACCAAGACTACAAGATATTCACATCAATCTTGGCCAACCGCCTAAAAATCTTCCTACACAAGTTAATAGCCCCAGACCAGACTGGCTTTGTCCTTGGCCGCAATATAACAGACCCCATCAGGAAACTACTGAACCTGATCGAACACAGCAAGGCAACTAAACTCCCATTGACAATTATGTCCCTAGACATCCTCAAAGCCTTTGATTGCTTAGAGTGGAAATACATATTAGCAGTACTAACTAACATGAAATTTGGCCCCAACTTCCTACAAATCCTCAAACAAATATACTCCCAAGCCTCAGCAAAATGCAGAACTAACAATGTGGATTCTAATACTATAGCTATCCAAAGAGGCACGAAACAAGGATGCCCACTGTCTCCCTTCTTATTTATCCTGGCTCTGGATCCCTTAGCAATCCGCATCCGAGCAGCCACAGACATCAAGGAAGTGGAAATAAAAGGCAGAACCTATAAATTAGGGCTCTTTGCAGATGACCTAATGGTCACAACACCAGACCCCATAAGCACAGCAACCTCCCTAATCAGAGAACTCAACACATTTGCAATGGTGTCGGGCCTACAGGTAAATTTTACAAAGTCAGAAGCTATGTGCTTTAACACCCCTCCTCACACCCAAAAAGAACTCACGAAGGTCACCAAAATAAAACTCTGCCACACCAAGTTCAGATACCTAGGGGTACAAATAACCAGAAACCTCAATAAATTGTACTTCCACAACTACAAGCCCCTGTGGTGACAAATTAACAAAGACCTAAAGAGATGGAATAACATGAATTTCACTCTCTCAGACAAAATAGCCATGATCAAAATGATCACCCTCCCAAAACTAACCTACCTATTCCAAACCCTCCCAATCTGGATCCCCTCAACCCAACTCCGCAGTTGGCAGAGAAAACTACACTCTTTCATCTTCTCACGTAAAAAACCAAGAATAAGCCCCAAATACCTGCACCTCCCCACCTCAGAAGGAGGATGGGGAATCCCCAACATAGAAGCATATTACATTGCCAACCAAATACGCCATATAATCCCATATATACTAGAAGATGAGACAAAACAATGGGTACACCTAGAGAGGGACACAATTGAAAATACCTGCACCACAACATACCCACTCCTCCCAAACAAACTAAAGAAAATTCCCACAACACTTAACAGGTACACACAGACCATGCTCAAAGCATGGAAAACACAAATAAGCAAACTATCCCCAACCCCATCCCCACTAATCCCCCTGGCGTACCACCCATTATTCCACCATGCAGCACAAAACCTCCAGATAAAAACCTGGCGAACCAAAGGCTTATATCGCCTAATAGACTTTTATAAAAATAACAAACCCTTGTCAACACAAGAAATACAAGACAAACTAGAAGACACCCAAATGCCCTGGTTAACACAACACCAACTACATGCCCTCTTAAAGAACCCAACAGTAAAATCAGCAGCAACTAGGCCCCTGACAACCTTTGAAAACCTCCTCCTAACAACAAAGGGAAACGGTAAAGGGACGGTATCCACAATATACAAAATACTACTCCAAAATTCCGCAAATCCCCTAGACGCAATCAAAAAACAATGGGAGAATGACATAGGCTATGAGATTAACCCCACTCAATGGACCAGAATGTGGTCTAAACCCCCCTTTAAATCCATATCAATGAAAAGAAAAGAACTCACACTGAAACTCACCTACAGGTGGTACCTAATACCAAGGAAACTAGCGCTAATACACCCAGGAACCTCACCAAAATGCTGGAGAGGGTGCACCTCCACAGGCACATACCTCCACATGTGGTGGGAGTGTCCCAAAATCCAACTATTCTGGACAACAGCCATACAAGAAATATGTAAAATAACTAAGCAAGTATTAGACTTCACCCCAGAATTGGCCCTACTAAACATCTTCCAAGACAACAATGCCCATTTACACCACAAAGAACTCATAACCCACCTACTTTCAGCAGCCAGAAACACCATAACCAGACACTGGAGAGACCTGTCAGGAGTAAGCATGGACCAATGGTACCAAATAGTATGGGAAACAGCCCTACTAGAAAAATTAACTAATAAACTGAAACTGACACGGGGACAAACAGAAGAAGACACCTTCACCCCGGTATGGCTCCCCTTTATCACATACACAGCCCAACAGGACAATGACAATAATCCACCAACAGCATACAAATCAATATGGCTAACCTGATCCAAAACACCCACCCACCTCACTCACACACGAAAACAAAGATCACCACAGCCAATCACAAACAAACAATCACACCCTAGGCCAACCCCAACCTCTCTCACCACCAAGGGAACACAAGTGAACAACACAAGCACGCTGACACCAAACTCTACATACATTAAGCATAATAGAAACACCGCTACCCGACCCCACCCCCATCCATCTCCCCTCCCTCCACCCCCTTTCTTTTCTTTCTTTCTTTTTTTTTCTTCTCCCCCTAATGCCTCAACAAATGAAACGGATTTGTAAAAATGTTACATGGGGGAAAAAAAATACGAGGCATTACACTTACACTGTAAAACAAGAAAACCCTTAATAATTTTTTTTTTAAAAAAAGAAGTAAGTTCTGTTGAGTTAGTGCAGCTTTTCTGTCAGGTAAGTGTGCAGTCCTATTTGCTTATCTAGGACTAAGTCCCATTTAACTTAATAAGACTTGCTTCTGATTGCACTGTTAGTCCCTGTTAGGAATGAAGCAATAACACTTGCAGTAAATTACTTGGATCAGTAGAGGGTGACAGATAGAAAGCAACCAACCAATTTGCCCCTTACTGATTCCTTAAGTTTCTTAATTTTTTTCAACCTGCAGTCTTACCAGACCAGATACCGTGGTACCTTGGGTTACAAATGCTTCGGGTTACAAATGCTTTGGGTTACAAACTACGCTAACCCGGAAGTAGTACCTCAGGTTGAGAACTTGAAAACGGGTTGCCCAGGATGAGAACGGAAATCACGTGGCGGCGCCGTGGTGGCAGCGGGAGGCCCCATTAGCGAAAGCGCACCTCAGGTTAAGAACGGTTTCGGGTTAAGAACGGACTTCCAGAACGAATTAAGTTCATAACCCAAGGTACCATTGTATACCAAATTCCAACAGTCCCAAAAATCCTTTCACATCACGTTGCACGTTTAAAGTCCTACAATTATTCACACAGAGGCTTTGAGGATTGCATTATTGTGCTGATTTCAAAAGTGACACTTAAAATGTTTCTTTGCTTTATGCAGTTTGCAATACAAGCTAAAAACAAAAAATAAAATCTGCATGGGCAAGACTGCGTTTTTGGTTCTAATAGGGCTTTCCTTTTTTGTCTATATTGCACAATAATATTCATAGGAGATTATACGTTCCAGGCTAATAAGAGTTCTTAGCATCACTTATGAAAAGCACCTTTGGCTGTATCTGCACTCCAAACCTCAGCTGATTTAAGTAACTTGTCTCCCTCACCCCCTGGAGTTATGGGGCTGCAATTATGTGAAAGCGTTGGGGCTTTCAACGCTCCTGTAAAACTACAAATCTCAGTTCCCTAGAGAAACAGGGCTGACAACTATTTTAATATCACTGAATGAACCATGCACCTTTGCAAAGTATCACAACTACGGCTGATGAAGGCAGCGTGAGTGCACTTTGTTGACTCACCGGCATTTGTTTAAAGACTTCATTCAGTGTCTTAATTCCTCTGCTCATCTGCAGATTTAGGATCTTTGTCATTCATTATTTCAGTAACACCAGCCTCCTTTATTATGCCTCTTTCCCTCCCTTTTAAAGAAAACATACTGTTTGCCTGAGGAGCATCATATTTTAAAAGGGCCATCTTTTACAGGGTAGGTTTTCCGTGTGATGACAGAGCACTGGTGATTTGCTCTTGGTGAAATCCAGTGCAGTGGTGATGCTTGTGGGATGGGTTTTCCCCCAGCAGAGGTGTTTCCTAGCATAAGAAGAGGGGAGGCAATTTTCTCTGATTGTGCATAGAGCCTGGGAGTCACTAGTGTGTGAATAACTCTAGCAAGGTTCAGTCCTCTGGATAGGATCTCAGCTGGCATACCAACCCAAGCTGGTAGAAAGCGCCCCACCACGGACACAATATAGATTTTAACCTCTGGGAAAAAACTCTGGAAAAGTGATTTGAAGTTTACAGCATGCTATTCTTTGAAGGTGAACTACTTGAAAATGATTTACAGACTCTGAGTGGGCTTGCAAAGATGCGTAAGATTGAATCAGACATGTGCTAGAGATACAAAGAGGTGGAGGGAATGTTCTTTCACATGTGGTGGACTTGTAAAAGGGTAAAAGAGTATTGGGAAATAATATATGATGAATTGAAAAAAAAATGTTTAAAAGAACTTTTCCAAAAAACCAGAGCCCTTTCTATTGGGGATAATTCAGACTGAAATTCCTAGGTGTCAAAAAAGGTTATTTATGTATGCCACTACTGCGGCTAATGTTTTGTTAGCCCAAAAATGGAAAATGAGCGAGGTCCCAACTAAGGAAGAATGGCAACTTAAGCTGACATCATATGCACAGCTTGCAGATTTAATATATAGAATTAGAGAACAAGAAGAACGTATGTTTAGAAAAGATTGGAAAACGTTTATTGAATATATGGGGGAAAATTGAGTATAAACATTGGCAGCATTAAGATAAATTCAACAGTGTAAATAAGGTTTGATGGATGCATTAATGGAATATTGAATGGTTTAGTTTTTGTAAAATATACAGGAATCTATGATAGGCTTTCGTACGGCTGCTGCTCACACAGTGTCCATATGGGCTGTCACACGTGAGTAGTTCGATCGTGATGTCATGTGTGCGCAGTCTGATTGGCCCCGCCCCTCAGCGTACCACCCTGGGTGATGGAGAGGGTTCCTTCACCACTGCCTGGGACCTTCCGTATGTGAAGCAGTTACTGAGCAAAGACTCATCCCTCCTTTTCCAGGGGAAAACCTGGCATAGGGCAATTCCCAGGGAAGGTATTCAAGGGGGAGCTGTTATTCCAGTTGGGCTCAGGAGGAAGGGTTGGCTCTGCCAAGAGGATGTTTTTCATTTGATGGTGCCATGAAATGAAACACTGGAAGTTAACAATTTGGAAACGATATCATCTGGCTGCTCTGCCCAAAGTGAACAAATCACGGATGAGGAGGATGCTTCTGCGAAGGCACCCTTGGGAAGCTGTGATGTATTCGGCTCTCTTGACACTGAAGGTGTGGCCATTTCCACGGCTCATGTCCATTTGTGGAGTGGACTTATTAGTTCATTCAAATCTGGAAAGCTGCACTGGGCATGATTAAACAGACATGCATGTGGGAATGCAGGGTGTGTCCCTTCAGCGAAAACTTTGAAAGGCAGAATGTTATATTCGTTGCTTGCAACCGCGTTGCCAACTTCTAAGGGAAGAAGCAAGTTGTGGCACGAACTTAGCCTCACCTACATTCTGATGGCAAGTTTATATGAGTTATCTGTTATTCATTTTTAGCAATTCATTTAAAACCTGGAAATGTACTGCCATTCTGTTTTGAATGCATCAAAATGTCGGTTTTGGCCTTTACGTTATTAAAGGTCCTTGTCTGGATGGAGGATAGATTGTGTGTGTGTGTGCGTGCGCGCAGAAACTAGCCTGCTGTACAAAGATAACGTTTCTCTGTCCATGTTTGCTTTTGGTCCCAGTCACCATTTGCACGTGGCCCTCAGAATGTTGTCCATAGTGGAATATGGCCCTTGGGTTGGAAATAGGTTCCTGCCCCCATTCACTGGAGCCAACACCAGGGTGTTTTGGTTCCCACAATAATATATTTGTGGGGCTGAGCCCCCACAAAGTCAATGAGCAAAGTTGAAGCATCTGCAATCTTCGGTGTGAGATGGCACCTATGCCCTCATCCTTTCCCCATAGTGGCTGAACTCTGAACACATAAGGACAGGCTCTGTTTAGGGAAGAGATTGAAACTCAGTGGTGGAATGCAGATGTCAGGAGCCGGCGTCAGGCGTAATTCAGCAATAAAAAAAAAGGTGTCAATGAAGTTAACTTCAAAGAAACAAAAACATTGCAGACCTGGTTGTCCCAGCAAGTCTTCCCTGTAGGTCTTGCCTCAATGAGGCAGCTGCAAGGACTGAAGGTCCCTGCCTTCTTACAGCTGCCTAAGTCTCCTGCTCCCCAGGGTATTTTTTCCAAGCAATTGGAGACTGTGTCTGCGCACAACCCAATTCTCCTCTGCTCTTTTTCTCTCTCTATGTGTTCTGAGAGACTCCCAGGAGGGGGAGACTCCCCAGATCATGGGTTGGCAAACTAAGACCTGGGGGCCGGATCCAGCCCAATCGCCTTCTAAATCCGGCCTGTGGATGGTCCGGGAATCAGTGTGTTTTTACATGGGTAGAATGTGTGCTTTTATTTAAACTGTACCTCTGGGTTATATGTGGGGCCTAGGAGTTCGTTTATTTCCCCCCCAAAAAATATAGTCCGACCCTCTACAAGGTCTGAGGGACAGTGGACCAGCCCCCTGCTGAAAAAGTTTGCTGACCCCTGCCCTAGATTCTTCAGCAGCCGACCTCATCTCCGTCTCCTGGCTCCCCTCCTCTCCAGCTCTGAATCAGCACTGCTCTCTGCCTCAGCTTCTTCCTGCTCACTGAACCCTGTTGCCTTTTCAGCTCCTGACACCTTCTCCTCCCAGTCTGCTCCCTCTTCTCCCTCTGTCTCCTCATCGTCACCTAACCACCAATCCCCTTCTTCCCCGGGGGTTTCCCTTGGGGGTCCTCAGCTGGTGCATCCTACCTCTCCTCTGCATCCGGCCAATCCCTGACAGCAGAGTTAGAATGCAGAAGGCTCCAGGTTCAGTTATTGGGGTCTTCAGCTGAAAGGACCAGGCAGCAGTTGATGATAAACATCTGCATGCCCTCCAACATCTATCAGATGAAAATAGGGACATATTTTACACCAGTCCCCCACCTCCTACTCAAAGTCTGGGCAGGGACACAGATGCAGTGCCCAAACAAAGCAAGCTGGAGCCAAGCAACTGTAATGGCCGCTTTTCAGTGCCTGTAACCGCTTGGTGCCCCTTGCAGCCATGCCAGTGGCCTCACAGACAGGTCCTTCCCCCTTTGCTCTCTCACCCACTACTTCTTTATGGGAAACTGACTGACTGAGGAGCAGGTGAATGGTGAAAAACTTTGTTAGGGGTATGCAAGTGACCCAATCACTTAGGAATTATAGGGACAGAACTACCTAAATTGTATAGAAATTTATTTATCTATCAAAAAGAAGTGATAGAAGGGAAAGTAAAACTGTTGAAAGGCGCATACAATATCCTGTTAGAATGGGAGACTAAAGATGAAGAGGTGAAAGCAGTTATGATTAAATGGGCACAAGATGTAGGACACAATATTATGCCGGAAGACTGGGAAAGGTTATGGAAAATTGACTTAAAATTTACAGACTGTTCTTTACTGAAAGAAAATTACATGAAAATGATGTACAGATGGTACATAACACCAGTACAATTAGGGAAAATGTTCAAAACAGGCTCAAACCTATGTTGGAAATGCAAGAAAAAGAAGGGACTTTTTACCATATGTGGTGGGATTGCAGTAAAATCAAAACGTTTTGGGAAATGCTATATAATGAGCTAAAGAAAAAGTTTCATTTAACATTTGTGAAAAAACCCGAAGCTTCCCTGTTAGGGATTATGGGGAAAGACCTGCCAAAGAAATTTAAAAACACTTATGTATGCGACAACGGCGGTAAGAGTCTTAATAGCACAAGGATGGAAGAACGAAGAAACCCTGACAAAAGAACTGTGGCAAGAAAAACTGATGGATTATGTGGAATTGGCAAAACTGACACACAAACTAATGTGACAAGGATAACTGTGACTTTAAAGATGAATGGGAAGCTTTTACGAAATATTTGAAGAAACAACAATACGAACTGGACTCTTTGGCAGGATTTGAATAAACACTCACAAAATCTTTATTGGTAATATACTGATAGATAAATTGAGGATCTCTACAATTTTATAACATGCAGATAAAAATATATGTTGAGAAACCAGACATAGGAGCTGAGGGAAGTCAGGGGGTGGGGATGGGAGGGTGGGCATATGTTCAGGGGGGAGGGGGAAAATGGGGGGGGGACAATGTGGATGATGTACTTTTGTTAAAATTAATGTGTTGAAACTCTTAATTAAAACATATTTTTAAAAAGAAAAGAAATTTATTTATGTATGCTACTACAGCAGCAAGAATGTTACTTGCCCCAAAGTGGAAAGAAGCAGAAGTCCCAGTAAAGGAAGAATAGCTACAAAAACTCATGGAATATGCAGAAATGGTGAAACTTACCAGAAGAATAAGAAATCAAGATAACAAACTTTTTATAAAAGAATGGAAATGGTTTATTGAATATTGACAGGTAAATTGTAAACAGATAAAAACATTAGCAGGATTAGTGTAATAACTTGCAGTTTTATAAGAGTATATATTTACAGAGGATAATTAAATGAGCAAGTTAAATGAACTTGGATATGCAGAAGAGATTAAGAAAAAAATTAAGGAACCGCTGAAAGAGGGGGAAGGAAGTCAAATTTTGAAGCGTCAAATTGATTGTGAAACTAATGAAATGTATAAATTTGAAGAGTATAAATAAAAAAACTTTTAAAAAATCATCAGCTGACCCAGTTCTTGTTTTAATAAAAAACAGGAAGTGACACCATAATGAGTTTTAACATGGGACAACCTTATAAGGTCACCTATGAATACTTATACTGCTCTATTCAAAAATAACAATCAGCACCTGGACAGCTGACTGTGAGGGTATATAGGTCACATTGCATTGCGTTTCTATTTAAATCATAAATTTGCATCTATTAGCACAAATTTATGTGCAGATTTTACTCATATTGGTGTCCTTCCTTTTTTTGTTATGCATTTCCTTCTGGTTAGTTTCGTGTAAGTGGCCATCCTCTGTTTGGCTTCTTCAGTAGAGGTTGTTTGGAGGGTATGCAGACCAACTGATAGGTCATCAGACCTCAGCAGTTTTGTCCCTCTGGTGCAGATAGTGGCAAGAAACCCAGGCCCTAATCATCTTAAACAGTGATCTCTGGTGTCTTCAGCAGAGGCTTTGGGGAGGATATGCAAACGAGCTACAAGCTCCTATGCCGCCAGACGACAACTCTGCTAATGCACCCATCCTGCCCAGAAGATATGCCTGAGTAACTGGCAGAGCATCCTTTGGACACCACTGAAACACAAGGGTTGGAGATGTTGTGCTGAAGTTGCAATTCATACCTCGTTGCTCCTGGAGAACCGAGTTTACCTGATCATTATTATTTATATCCCTAAATCATCCAACAACATCGTGCGATTTTCCTGCATTAAAAGTAACCATTACTAGTGGCTTAAATACATATGTTTACTGTGAAGCCTGCAGTAGTTTACTTATTTTTTTGCTGTGTAATAAGCTGGTGTGTTGTTTACAGTGCAAAAATGGACATGTCATCATGTAAATAAGATCAGTGTAATAATAAGCAAGCTGCATGTTTGTGACCAATGGGTGTCATCATCACAGAATGGAGAGGATCACTCTGGTTGACATTCTGATGCATAAGTATATTTTTAATCCTAGTAATTTTCTCCTTCGCCCCGCAACCATCGTACTGTCAGTACTCACAAAGGTAGCCATACAAGCCGGGAAGATTATTACTATTGTAAATGGCTCATATTTCATAGGCAGCTGCTTACCATATTTAAAGCCACATAAATCATACTAAAGCAATACTTTTAATACTTTTCAAGCTGTGCCATTTGTACCACCAGCACCATATAATCAACAAAATCAAAGGCTACTGGAAGGTGTAATTTTAGCTGACCATTTGCAAAGTGTTAATCTGTGAGACAGTCCGACCTAAGCAAGAAAAAATGGAAATGGTCATTTGGACTGACTAAAAGAGACAGTTTTCCATTTTCCATAATGGAGGCTCTGATTATACAGGTCATAAGAACACACAAGTGGCTAAGCATCCTGTTTTCAGTGTGGCCAACCAGATGTCAATGGGAAGCCCGGAAGCAGGATGTGAGTGCAACAATGCTCTCCTCATCTGGTATTCAGATACAGTATTCTTCAGCTGGTTGCAGAATGCATAGGAATAGGTGTTTGATCAGTTTATACACAGCTCCCAGTCAAAATCCATCTGGAAGCCAGGATGGGAGTCAATCAGAGTCAATGAGTTTTGTAAAGGAAAGAAGGCACTACTAATTTCTAGGCAGTGGCGTAGCGTGGGTTGTCAGCACCCGGGGCAAGGCAAGTAATTTGCGCCCCTAACCCGTGGATTTGCGCCCCCTAACCTGCGGATTTGCACCCCCTAACCCGTGGATTTGCCCTAACCCCCAGATGTTGCGCCCGGTGCGGCCGGCCCCCCCTGCACCCCCACGCTACGCCACTGTTTCTAGGTCTCCTTACAAGCCAAGATCTATGGCTTGCCCGTGTCCAATGATGTCAATGGGCACAGTGCATTCAATTCCACATACCAGGAATGGGAAAAGTATTAGACTCCCATAGCAACAAAAACAATAACAACAACTTTATTATTTGTACCCCACCCGACTGACTGGGTTGCCCCAGCCATTCTGGGTGGCTTCCAGCATATATAAAAATATAACAAAACATTAAACATTAAAAACTTCCCTATACAGGGCTGCCTTCAGATGTCTTCTAAAGGTTACTTATCTCCTTGACATCTGATTGGAGGGCATTCCACAGGGTGGGTGCCACTACCAAGCAGGCCCTCGATATAACAACTCCAACTCCCACCGAACTCCCCTCATAACAACCGAACATGGCTTATTGTCAAGAATGATGGAAGTTGCAGTCTAGCAATATCTGGAGGGCCAGTTTCCCCCTCCCTGCTGTGTAGCCAGGATCTCATTCTACAGTCACCCAAGCAGGACTTTTCTAACAAGGTGACATATTACCTAATCTTATGCAAAATTATACCTAAGCACTTTAAAATCAGCTCTGTATAAGATTGCAACCAGTCTTTGCTATCTGTCGCAAGTCAGGCAAATGATTCAGTAGCACAGGAGCAAGCGCTGTGGAAAAATTCAATGACTTCTCAGATATATTCAAGATTCAAATTAGAAGCATTTGTTGTAGTTACTTCTACTCCCCTCATAACAACCAGAAATGTATGGCTTGAATTTATCACTGCTGCTGTCACAGAAGTTACACATTTTATCATTTTGTAAGAGGCTGTTTACACTGCCAAAGATTTTGCTATTAGTACAGTGGTACCTCGGGTTACATACGCTTCAGGTTACATACACTTCAGGTTACAGACTCCGCTAACCCAGAAATAGTACCTCGGGTTAAGAACTTTGCTTCAGGATGAGAACAGAAATCATGCGGTGGCAGCAGAAGGCCCCATTAGCTAAAGTGGTGCTTCAGGTTAAGAAAAGACCTCCGGAACGAATTAAGTACTTAGCCCGAGGTACCACTGTACTGATTTGCGAGTCAAGGGAAAATATGTACGTGTGCTTTATTGCAATACCTTGTAGCTTCTTATTTCGGTCTCTTGTAGAGTCTTGTTCTGTGAATAGATCTAATTCTGAATGCCAACAAGAAGATCCAGAAATCTCTGGAGGCATAATCACGTGCCCATTAATATCCAGCTGCCTTCCCTAACAGCACATCCCTAAACCTATTTATGCAGAAGTAAGTCCTATTCAATTCAATGAGATCTACTCCACAAAAATGGGATTAGGATTGCAGCCAAAGACCTCTCCCTGCTGCTCATATAGAAAATGACAGCAAACCTACCATCAGGCAGGTTGGAATTAATTTGAGATATAATTTCAGATGGGAGAAGCAAATGATCAATTATTTCATTTATTTAATTACTCCACAGAATTTATGCACCACTTAGAACTGTATTGTTGGAAGGCAACCCGAGGATCATCTTGTCCAACTTTCTGCAATGAAGAACTAGGCAGCTTTCTCATATGGGGGATTGAACCTGCACAACCTTGGTATTATCAGCACTATAAAAAAAAGGTAAAGGGACCCCTGACCATTAGGTCCAGTCGTGGCCGACTCTGGGGCTGCAGTGCTCATCTCGCTTTATTGGCTGAGGGAGCCAGTGTACAGCTTCCAGGTCATGTGGCCAGCATGACTAAGCCGCTTCTGGCGAACCAGAGCAGTGCACGGAAACGCCGTTTACCTTCCAACCAGAGCGGTACCTATTTATCTACTTGCACTTTGAGGTGCTTTCGAACTGCTAGGTTGGCAGGAGCAGGGACCGAGCAACGGGAGCTCACCCTGTCGCGGGGATTCGAAACGCTGACCTTCTGATTGGCAAGTCCTAGGCTCTGTGGTTTAACCCACAGCACCATCCACATCCCTTATCAGCACCTAGATCTATTTTTAAAAAAATAATATTTATTAAAAGTTTAAAGATTACAGAAAGAAGAAAAAAAGAGAAAAGTTAAACAAAACAAAACAATACATTACAATACATAAAAAACACAAAAAAAACCAATACAGCAAAACAAAAGCAAAAACAAAAACAATTAAAAACACATCCAATATTTCCATATCTTTGTCTTTCATTTACTTGTTTCATCGACCTCCTCACACCTCCCTTTTTTGTATTCTAGTTCAGTTAGCTATTTCAGCAAATCCTTTCCATCTTTCTCAATTTTTGTTCTATAATTTATCTTAACACATCTTAACATATTTTAACCTTATTTTCCATTAACACTATAGTACTTATTTATACTTAATTCATTATAACATTTCTACTAAAGCCATATAATTCCATTCCATCATTTTTCTAACACTCATTAATATTACATTATTTCTATATATAAACTTTAAACTTTTTCCAATGTTCTTCCACCGTCTCTTCTCCCTGGTCTCAGATTCTGCCAGTCTTTTCCATCAATTCCATATAGTCCATCAACCTGGTGATCTTCTGTCCGAGGCTCTTAACTCTTTTCCAAGTCCCTTCTGCGAGTCTTCTTCATATTTATACATGCACTTTACTTTGTCTTCTTCTGATCTTGTTCTTATTTTCCTTCCTTTGAAGCTGAAGAGTAGATCTTGGGGAAATTCCCACCTAGCAATGTTATTATTCCTTCTCGACAGGTCAGCCAGCTCTCCATAATTAAAACTAAAATTCAAAATATATTTCAGGACATCTTTCAAAGTTCCTCCAAATCTGGAGGTCCCCACAACTCCAGTCTCCTCCTGACCCAAGTCCAGGTCCCCAAGGTCAATAAATCCCTGCATAGAGGGATCTATCCAACTTTCCTTCTCCAGTCCAAGCAGGGCTCCAATCCTCAAAATCTGACCTTCTCTAAATTCACTCATAAATAGCATCAACTTATAATCATCAAATAGCATCTGCAAGGCTGGGGCTCTCTCCCTCTCCACCTGTGCCACTCTAGGTTCATCAGCTACGACTTTCTCCCCAGCCTTCTCCACAATTTGCCCTGTCAAAGTAATTCCCTGTATCAATTCCTGAGTAGTTTCTGTAGTAATGTTCCCTTTTTGTCCCAAGTTAGTCACTTTTTGTCCCAAATTCTCAATTTTTATAGTCATAACATCCGTCTTCTTATGGAGCTGTTCCAGTGAGTTATTTATCTTACATAATGCAACCACTAAGGCTTCTTCTGTCAACATTCTTAGCACTCCAAGGTCAATCCCAGATTCTCACAGTATTTTATCTTGCAGCTGGAGAATTCCCCCAGCTCAGCTCATGTAACAATTTCAAAGGCTTCCTCTAGGGGGAAACAATTTCTATTTGTATCAATCCTTTTAAGCACAATTCAAACAATAAAGTTAGTTTCGATTTTCAGCTACTTTTACTCCTTTTTAAGCGCAGAAGGTGACAATGGAAACAATATATTTCTCTTATTTAACTAGCTGTCAACGAACGTTCTATTCACAGTCAATAAGCATTCCCAAAACGTGTCTTACTGGCAGCCCGTTTCCAGGTTCAGAGCAGTGGCAATTTGACTTTCTTCACTCTCTCCTGCAGGCTTACACGATCCAAAATTTCCCCCCTCTTCTCCTGCTTGCAAGGGGGGTTTAATAATTTTAACCGATGGAAGTTTAATCCTTTACGAAAGGCTTTCCAAGACTTTAGCTTGCAGCCTCTTTGCTTCAGTCTATTTACAAAAGGGGAAGGCGGACTTCCTGTTTGAAACCTCCCCGTTTCGGTGCCAAATTTAGACATTTAAAAATCCAATTTTCCGTTCTACTTACGGGTAGTTGTTTTAAAGTCAAATTGTCCACAGGAAAAAGTCAGCGCTCTCTGGCAACAGCAATGCGGCTTCACTCCGTGAAAAAAGCAGTCGATTCAAAGCACCGCGCCACTCACCCCACGTCGCTCCGGATCCCCGAAACCAATTTCCCCACGAGTAGGGGAGGCGCAAAAGGTGCCAGCCGAATCCCACGTTCACAGGCTTCTCCCGCCTGTGATTTTTATGGGTCCCCGCCTTCGCAGTGGCGGTCAGACCCTAATTTCCACGAAGCGAATTCCTCCCGATCAGAGGAATTCCGCCATTGTCCGGAGGTGCCAACCCGGAAGTCTCAGCACCAAGCTCTAACCAATTGGACACTTGATTGAAAAAACCCAAAAACACCTCAAGATGGTTTTACAAAAAGATAAAACAATGGAATTGAGAAAAATCACAATATTTAAAAACATACAAAAGTTTTTTAAAACTAAAACGGTATTAATATACCACAGATGCAGCAGGTGCCATTTGGTTTTCCTGCCTCAGCCACCAGAATGTCTTAGGCCATGTCTGCTCTTGAAGCTGTTTTACACATGCAAGCCTTTACCTGATTGCTTCGGATGACTCTCTGCCAGATGCATCGACTTGTCGTTCAGTGTATTTGTGCTATCGATGGATGAGGAGGGCATTATATCTGTGGTGATTAATCTGTAATGGGCTTACTTGCAAGTGTATGTTGGGTTGTTGTTTTTTTGCATATGATGCTAAGTCTAACAAGCAAAGAGCAGTCAGGAGGGATCCAGGCTTGAGCTGTTGTAGTTGATAATAAATCAGCGCCAGTCTTTTGCCTGGTCCAGCAGCTGCCCAAGGATTAGTTGCAGGTGGATTAGGTTGAATTCAGAGTGTCTTGTATGTTTGGAAGTAGCGGCCGAAATATTGGGAAATTTTGGAACAAGAAGGAGACAAACTGAAATTGCAGAGTTTTGAGAAATTAAAAGATAAAGTGCGAGACTGGCTTCACTATTATCAAATAAGGGAGGCTTATAATTTGGACAAAAAATAGGCTTCCAGGTGGAAAAATCAAAATTGGAAACAGAACTGTTAGATCCCAAAACAAAGATACTTTCAAGAATGTATAACTTGCTGTTGAAATGGAATACTCAGGATGAAACGGTTAAATCAGCTATGATTAAATGGGCACAAGATGTTGGACATAATATTATGTTTGCTGACTGGGAACAGTTGTGGACCACAGGTATGAAATTTACGGCATGTAATGCCCTAAGAGAGAATATTATGAAAATGATATACAGGTGGTACATGACACCAGTCAAGCTTGCAAAGATCTATCATTTGCCTGATAATAAATGTTGGAAATGTAAAGAAAATGAAGGTACATTCTTTCACCTTTGGTGGACGTGCCCAAAGATTAAGGCTTTCTGGGAGATGATCTATAATGAAATGAAAAAGTTATTTAAATATACCTTCTTGAAGAAACCAGAGGCCTTCCTCCTGGGCATAGTCGGCCAATTGGTGCCAAAGAAGGATAGAACTTTATTTATGTATGCTACAACAGCAGCAAGAATAGTTATTGCAAAGTATTGGAAGACACAAGATTTACCCACCCTGGAAGAGTGGCAGATGAAGGTGATGGACTATATGGAACTGGCGGAAATGACTGGCAGAATCCGAGACCAGGGAGAAGAGTCGGTGGAAGAAGATTGGAAGAAATTTAAAGACTGTTTGCAGAAACATTGTAAAATTAATGAATGTTAAAATGATGTTGGATTGAAATTAAGCGGCCTTAGTAGCAAGGTCAATAAGAATATGTAAAAATGGATTGATAACGGATGAAAATATATAGTTATAATATGTTGAGATATAGAGTTAAGATAAATGAAAGAGGGTAAGGATTTGCTGAACCAACCATCTGAATGGGAATACAAAAAAAGGGAGGTGTGAGGAGGTCAGGGAAATAAGCAAACGAAATTTAAGACATGAAAAAATTGATTTGTTTTTAATTTTTTCTATATATTTTTTCTGTATTTTGTATCTTTTTTTCTATGTATTTTTGTATTTTTTGTATTTTTCTCTTTTTCTTTCTCTTGTTTTCTTTTTATTCTGTAATTTTCTTTTGTTTGTAAAACTTCAATAAATATCTAAAAAAAAAAAGGAAATAGCATGTACGTTGGAGTGAACACACAGCTTTACAGCGGTACCTCGGGTTAAGAACTTAATTCGTTTTGGAGGTCTGTTCTTAACCTGAAACTGTTCTTAACCTGAGGTACCACTTTAGCTAATGGGGCGTACCACTGCTGCCGTGCCACCACCACGCAATTTCTGTTCTCATCCTGAAGCAAAGTTCTTAATCCAAGGTACTATTTCTGGGTTAGCGGAGTGTGTAACCTGAAGCATCTGTAACCTGAAGTGTCTGTAACCCGAGGTGCAACTGTATAAGTATGGTGTAAATAAATGCTGTGCTATTTTAGGACAGCCCCATTGAATGAATACCGTATAATATCCAGAACACTCTGGGGATTTTGCTAAAGCAAGTTTTGGAAGAAGAGAATGATTTCACAACATGTTTGAACAAACCACTTCAGCTCTGTATAGGGCGTGGCAGAGCTTTAGTTGAAGATTATAGCTGAACATGCTGATTATAGGGCTACAGGTTTTATGCAGTGCCAGCTCTCCAGCTGAACAATTTGTTACATTGGAATGTGACACATTTTTGTGTCTAGCACCTTTGGATATTCAGTCCCAGAAACACCATCATTTGCTTTGCTTTTTAAAGATTTGGCACATCATGTTCTGTGGCTGTGTTTTGTTTGTAACCCTCTTTTTCCACCCCCCCGCCCCACCTTAATTTTTTTAAAATATAGGCAAACCTGACAGTTTCGGTCTCTCATTTTTCCTATCAGAGGTCCGTTTCTGCATCACTTTATTCCTCTTTTTTTAAAAGTTCTGCAATATTTCAGTGTTGCATTTCTCCTAACACATACAATTTTGCATGCAGTTTTGCCCAACATACACATTTCTTTTTCCATAATATAATGCGTTTGTGTACATAATTTTCACAAGAATACAGTATATGTGTGTTTTAATACACACTGTCCCCCTTAATATACACATTTTAAAACACATTTGGGGGTTGGAGAACCACACCACAAAATCTGCACCATGTACGAATTCCAAAGGATAATTGTGTTTCTGGTTTAGGCAGTGAGAATTAGCAGCCATGAAGGTGGGTTCAGGCCGCAGAACGGAGGGAGGACATTTTATTCCTTAGCTCATGCTATTTGCTGGATGATGATCTGCTTTCTTGAAGCTGCTATTGGCGATGTAGGAGACAACACAAGTACCAGTATTATAGGTGTTAAAACGAATCAGACCAAGGAGAACCAAGCCTCAGAGAATCTCCTACCCCTAAGTCGATGTTCCTTAAAACGCTACACAGAAATGCTATGACTCTGTCAAATCTAGTTTCTCTGAGTTTCTCATTTCTCCAGTCTTAAATTCAGTTCCCCAAATTTCTGCACCAACCTGCCATCTTCTTTTCTCCTTTTTAAAAAAGCTCATGAATGTCCACCAGCATCTTAATGTGAAAGTTTCTCAGTACAGTGGTACCTCAGGTTGCAGACGCTTCAGGTTACAGACTCCGCTAACCCAGAAATAGTGCTTCAGGTTAAGAACTTTGCTTCAGGGTGAGAACAGAAATTGTGCTCCGGCGGTGCAGTGGTAGCAGGAGGCCCCATTAGCTAAAGTGGTGCTTCAGGTTAAGAACAGTTTCAGGTTAAGAACAGAACTCCGGAACAAATTGAGTACTTAACCTGAGGTACCACTGTATGCACATTTTCTTATGCAGCTTTGACTAATGTAAACAATTTTGTAAGCAATTTTACCCCCAGTATAATGAATGTCTTGATATTTTCACCAGTACATGTGTTTGTATACACATTGGAAGGAGAACAGCGTTGAAAAATTAAGAGAACTGAAAACTTCAAAAGATAATTGGGTTTCAGTTCACATGTTCGTTGGAAGAAATGCTAATGAGGGTGCTTCTTTGCAAGCAAAATTGAACCCCCCTCCATCCCAAAACACTACCCAGAATCATTTAGGCTTAAGCAAAGCCCTGCTGATTGACTCCCGTTGACCCAAATTACATTTCAGGAATCTTTTAACCGGAGACCACAAACTCTCAAAATGCATGTCACTGACCGCTCGTATGATTGTAGAATTATTCCCAAAACGGACTTGGATAAAAATGTGGAATAATTCTTCTAAGCAGCTCTTAACTTGTGTGGTTTGGGATGGCACACATGAGTGTCTCCCTCAGTGCCAGACCTCCTGTGTGAAATTCACCTCAGAGAGGAATCTTCATAAGGTGGCCGCTTCCTGCTGAAGCATGTTATAGCCCTGTGAAGCTTTGTAGTTGGCAAGTTCAGCCTGAATCCATTTTTTTCTATCATGTATAAATTGCCAAGAGGGATGATTAAGAGAGAGAGAGAGAAAGCACAATCGCAAAAGAGGGAGTGGCGTCGGAGTTCAGGTGAGCCGAAACATTCTTGCTGCTCCGCAGTGTCACAAGCAACACCCGTTCTTTTTACTCTGCCTCTTTCAACCTTTTTTCTTTTCTTTCCGCCATTTCCGTGAGTGGACTTTCTGCACAGAGAGGTGAGTGTTGAATATGTACACAGTTTTTTTTAAAATTGCCTCTATCTAGGAAGTGCCTTGAATTCTTTGGAACTGAAGCAAGAAGAGAAGGAAGAAGGTGGGGTGAAAATTGTAGTAGTTGAACTAGATAGGAGAAACTTGAGCACGTGTAAGATGTGAGTCTCATTTTCAGCCTGAGCTTAGATCTTTCAGTCCCGGGCAGATAAAAAAGTTTTATTAGGTTACTGCAGTTTCCTTGCCTAGTTGCAAGAACATTTGTGACTGTTCCTGCTGCGACAAGATAAAGACCCAGAACTGTATCGTTCATTTGTTTCCTGATGACAGAGAAATTTCTAAACAAATTATTTTTTAAAAAGTCAGGCCTTCTGTTGTCACACAAGAACGATAGGCTTCCTTACCCAGACAACTGTATTGTAGTTTGAATGCACATTTTGTGCACGGCGTGTGTTTCATGATCGGAGATTGCTAGAAGAGACTCTGTTCCGGGCAGAATTTTCCACATGGGTGTGGATCACCCACTCAGCTTTCTTTATGCAGTTAATCAAATGACTAATGCTTGCTCCAGCTAAGAGAATGCTAGAACCAACCTTCGCTTTCAGCCTGGCTGGGTTTACTGCCTTCCGATGTGACTCTATAAATAGGACGCAGCGAATAAATAGCCCATGTGATGATCTCACATTGTTCAACCAAAGAGATGTAATATAAAGCTTGAGAGGGTGAGCATAGGAAGTTGGCAATTGGTCCATCTAGGTCAGTATGGTCTACACTGACTGGTAAAGACACCCCAGGATTTCGGAGAGGGCTTTCTTCCAGCCCTACCTGGAGATGTTTTGAATGCAAAGCAGCCACTCTGTTGCTGAGCTGTGGTCCTCGCCCCCCCTTGAGGTAGAGGGCAGAGGAGAGGAGGATTCCTGGGCGTGCACCAACAGGGCATCTCCCATATGCCTAGAGTTCCCTTCCCTCTTATCTTTGCTCTTTCCCAAAGAGCTGCTATCACGGGGAGAGGTAGCTGGTGGGAGTCTGAGGCTGAGTGGGAACCATGGATTTTTGGTTGTGTGAGTGTATGGGGGGGTGGTGGTTGAAGGAGCTGGGTATCTTAGCCTGGAAAAGAGGAGATGTGATAGCCATCTTCAGATTTCTCAAGGGCTGCCACACGGAAGAGGAAACAAGCTTGTTTTCTCCTGCTCTGGAGGGTAGGATTCGAAGCAATGGCTTCAAGTTACCGTATTTTTCGCCCTATAGGACGCACTTTTCCCCCTCCAAAAATGAAGGGGAAATGTGTGTGCGTCCTATGGGGCGAATGCAGGCTTTCGCTGAAGCCTGGAGAGCGAGAAGGGTCGGTGCACACTGACCCCTCTCGCTCTCCAGGCTTCGCGGACCTCTCCGCAAGCAGCAGGAGCGCTCCCGCTGCTTGTGGAGAGTTGCCTGCATGCCGAAGCCTGCGCGCGCTGAGCTCAGCGCGTCCAGGCTTCGCGGACCTCTCAGCAAGCAGCGGGAGCCAGCGCTGGGCTCCCACGGCTTGCAGAGAGCTGCCTATTTGGGGGCTGGGGTCGGGGGAAGCTCGGGCCTATAGGGCGAAAAATACGGTACAAGAAAGGAGATTCCGAATAAACAGGAAGAACCTTTCTGACAGTAAGAGCTGTTTGACAGTGGAATGGTCTTCCTCAGGAGTTTGTGGACTCTCCTTCCTTGGAGGTTTTTAAGCAGAGGTTGAATTGCCATCTGTCATGGATGTCTTAGCTGAGATTCCTGCATTGCAGGATAACTGGACTTGACCATTCTCGGGGTCCCTTTCAACTCTAAGAGTCTATGATTCTGTGTCTCTGAATTTGAACGTCAGTCACAAGAGAGGGGGAAGAATAACTGTTTTCCCTGTTCAACTTTTTTCTCCTTTACTTTTAAAAATGTATCCCCACCCCATAAAGAACTCAAAACTAACCTTCCATAGGAACTGCATAGCTGGGCTGTTGCTTTGTATAGCTAAAAGCTGGCAGCAGAGCAGCCTTTGCCAGTGAGGTGCTTTGGAATGCATCTCCCATAAGCTTGATGGGAGTCATCATCTAACAGCATCTAAAAGCCGCCGGATTGTGATGCAGACGTAGACACCCACCCACCCCCGGATTTGGGTCCTCTTTACATCACGAACTTATTTCTCAACCCAAGAGTCTGTCTGAAAACCTTCACAAAAGGTCTGCTAGATCTTCCACCTTGATATAGTTGGGTTAAGAGATGGAGTGAGTCACCAAGAGTGCTTGCACATGTTGTACCCCACCCTGTCACAGCACCCAACAAGTGGCAGCCAAAACTGTGCCTGTGTTCCTATGTGCTTCACCAGCAATTTGTGGGTTTTCTGAAGGCAAAATTATCCTATTCACCTTGTTTTCAAGGAGCTCCAGAAATTGTTCAGTTCAGTTACAATTGATAGAACTATGAACATTTAGGACTCTGATGCCAAGGCATGGGGTTGATGTAGCAGCTTTGCTAAAACTTATCTGGATCTAGCCTTTTTCTGGTTGGGAGACCACCAGAGAACCTCATGTATGCTGCTCTGAGCTTTGTTCATGGATGAAAAGCAGGGTATAAGTTCAGGAGCACTGCCAGAACGTAAGGACAGCCATGTTGGATCGGACCAAAGAACCACCTAGTTTAGCACCATTGTCATCACAGTGGCCACCAGATGCCTATGAGAAGCCCACAAATAGGACCGAGATGTCAGGGACTGGGCAGAGGAGGAATGGTGGAGACCGCCTCCCCATCCTGACACTTCCAGGGAGGAGGAAGAGGAAGACAGTATAGATTTACAACAGGGGTTTGCGGGAGGTCATAGCTCAGAGGCAGATGAGGGGAAAGTTGGGAAATTATGGGAGAGGAGCAGGCAAAGCTGGAGCAGCAGGCTGACACGTTGTCATTAGAAAGCACTCCAGACCCACCATCTCCCAGAACCCGGCGAGCCTTAAAAGTAGGAGAGCAAAGAGCTTGGAGGCAGAGGGCACTTAGCAGCATCCGTAGAGGAGGTGATGAGGATGACGAATGAGGAAGTGAGAGAGATGGGGGGGGGGTGGAGAGTCACTCAAGACAATGCCATTATCCAAGAGGCTGGGTTCTATAGCCTCTCTCTGTAAAGTTTGAAATAAAAAAGGACTGTAAGAAACTTTTCCTTGTCTTTATACTTTCCTGGGCAACCATCCGGGAGCCACTGACAGCATCCTGAGATGAGTAAAACACGACTCTCCACACCTGCAATTCCCAGTAACTACTATTTAAAGGCCTCCAAAAGCAAGGGGAGAACTTTTTCTTCTCTTCTTTGGCATCACTCATAGTTGAGTAAGATTGTCTTCCATGAACACAGTCTTAACAGTAGGTCTGTAAGTGACTGTGGAGGATAATTCTGGATCAACACGTCCTTCCACAGTGGGGATATAGGTTTCCAGATAAGAGTTGATCGTGGTGAGGGTTTGCCAAATGTGCCTTACTCTTAGCATGTTTCTCCCTTTCGTCCTAATTTCGAGTGTCTTCAAGGTTCATGATATCTGTGGTAAAGGCTGTTCTCCAGTTGGAGCACTTGCAGTGTTTCCCAGTTGTCGGTGTTTATACTACTTTTTAAAGATTTGCCTTGAGAGGGTCTTTAAACGTCTTTTGTTGACCACCAGCATTATGCTTTCCATTTTTATGTTCAGAATAGAGTAGTTGCTTTGGAAGACGATAATCAGGCATCTGAACAACATGACCAGTCCAACAAAGTTGATGTTGAAGAATCAATTCTTCGACACTGGTGATCATTGCTTCTTCTAGTACACTGACATTAGTTTGCCTGCCTTCCCAAGTGATATGTAATCCCCCCCCCCCCCAAAGACAGCGTTGATGGAATCTTTCGAGAAGTTGGAGATGGCATTTGTAAGTGTTCCATGTTTCACAAGCATACAGTAAGGTTGATAGTACAATAGCTTTGTAAACAAGCATTTTGGTTTCCCTGTGAATGTGCCAGTCCTCAAACACTCTGCACTTCAGTTGGGAGAAACCTGCTTTCACAGAGCTCAGTCGATGCTGGATTTTGGCATCAAAGTCAGCCCTTGTGGAAACATAACTGCCCAGGTAGGAGAACTGATCGACACTTTCCAACGTTACACCACTGAGCTGGATTGGTGGCGCGGCAGAGGGGTTGTTTTGTATTTTTCCGTACAGCACTATGGTTTTTTGGATGTTGAGTGATAGACCAAGCTTTCTGTAAGCTTGTAAGCTTCTGCAAAGATATTTAGGATGGTCTGGAGGTCATCCTCCGAGTGTGCACACACTACATTGTCATCAGCATACTGAACCTCTATGACGGAAGTTATGGTAACCTTGCTCCTTGCTTTCAAAGACTGCTGCCTTCTCCAGAGTCTTTTGAGGTCTAAGACTTGTGTCCAGTAGTAAGGGCCTAATAGTGTCACTATATGAGTATAATTAATGCATTTAAATGCAAGGTGTTCATATTTCTTCATGGCCTGTGCTGGCAAGATCACATGAGAAGCCCTGGACCGCACAGGAGAAGGCTGTGGTGTGACTCCTTTCCAAGCCGGTGTAAACCTTTTAAAAAATTTGGTTGATGCTGGCATGGGAAGGGGGGGCGGGGAAAGCCACAGGGTTCCTGCATATGGTCCAGGGCTTTTAACATTGCCTTGGTAAGAACAAAGGAAGGTGCTGAGGCAAATCTACAGTCAAGAGTCCTGGGAGCGTTGGGTGGAGGGTGTTGTACAATTTGTGACCCATCAGGGCAAGACCAGCCCACCAGCCGTATGAAGGACTTAATAAACCTCTTGCTTTGGTAACTGCCTTCCCGGGGTTGCAAAAAGAGACAGGTTGCCATAGCACCAGGCAATCCACAGTGTGTACCTTGTAGGCTGTGCTCAGCTGTCTGACTTGCAAATGGCGGAGGCCTGCCTCACATCTGTGTTTGATATGAAAGCTGCAAGTCACTGGTTCTCTATCTCTGTCTCTGCAACTGTTACAGGAAATGGTATTAAGTAGACGGTGTTTACTTTGGAGTGTTAAGGAAATTCTGTCTCTGTCCCTTTGTGGCTGCTGTGACATTAAGGTTATAGCATTTTCCAGCTATAAATCCCTGCCCCCCATTTGTTCTGATTGTCAAATAATTTTAAATCCAAACATTTCCCAGAAAATGGATTGGAATCCTTCTGTCACCCTCAGTGTGGTTTAGTGGTCGGAGTGTCAGACTAGATACTCCCCACTCAGCCATCAACCCACTCAGCCCAAAGCAACTGGATCTGGCTACTGGGTGAGTTATTTACCTCACCCAACTGCCTTGGGCCTTTCTGACCAGTGGACACAGTTGCCCATCTATCAATAACCTGATGACACCATGTTGTTAAGTGAAGGATTTTCCTTTGCCTATGTTACGGGTGCCCAAACTTTTTTCAAAGAGGGCCAGATTTGATGAAGTGAACATGTGTGAGGGCCGACCTTTTTTTACAATTTTACCCCAAAGTTGTTGAGCTTTTCTTAGGATTGAAGTTGATGAGCTTTTTTAAGGATTTGACCCCAATAAATAAACTGCCACAGGGGCTGAATTCGGCCCCCAAAACAGACTTTGTACATGCCTGGCCTATGTAGTTTGAAATCAAACCACATGGACAACAGTTGAGAGGTTTTCTCAGGGTGCAACCCTTTGACAGTTAAGGTTCATATTGTCATGGACTACAACTCCCAATATCCCTACCATTGGCCATGCTGATTGGGGATGATGGGAATCGGAGCTCAATAACATCAGGAATGCCACAGGTTCCCCACCATTGCTGCAATATGACCTAATGGCATATTGAGATGTGATGCAACAGATATATGCCACATTTATCTTGCCACGTATTACAGTCAAACTGACCACATATTACACACAAGTGGAGGATGACTTGTTGCTTCCTAGCATGTGGAAAACTCTTAAGCTGACTTTAAAAAGTTGAGGACAGAGAGCTCCCTATCCTACTACCCATGTTTTGTTCACCCAGGTATTTGTATAAATATGCACATTTCCTTATTTCATCAATCTTTTTAACAATGCACGTTAACAACCCACGACGTCTTGGGAGTTATCAGCGGTGCTTAAACATGAACAACCCGGATTTCTTAAGAAAGCTCCAAACAGAAAGTTTAATAAGGGTAATGTCTCACCTAGACATTTCAATCATATGTGGGCGGGTTGCAAGCTAACTGTACTTCAAGGATACCGCTATGCCATGGGCAATTGGTTAGATGCTGACTTAACATTTCTCCTCCGTAGGGAAGAAAGAATGTGGTATGAACTTGTACAGCAGCAGTTTCCTTAACTCATGTTTCAGTTTTTCCTTGACTCCACCCCGCCTGAGATTTCCCAGCGCCTAAGAGCGGGTAGTGATTGTCAGATGTTGCTTCATTGTGAATCAATATTAAAATTGCGCTTCTAGGTCTACTGCAGAGCGTCACTGTTCCCACGGCACAAGTCCTAGCCCTCCTCACACGGCTGTTTGCTTCCCATGGGAAGGTTAAGGCTGGGCAAATTTGGTGTACCATTAGAACAAACTGGGCTTTTCTGAATGTAGTTTTCTCCAGCTCTTTTCCTCCTGCTGTTGATCACTCTCTGTTGGCTCCTGACGCACTTCTTTGTCTGGTTGGAAGACTGTATGGCTGATTCAGAAGTACAAGTTGTTCCACCGGTGAGGCCTGTAACTCAGTGGTGCTCGCAGGAGAAGTCACTTAAGAATATTCCCCTGCATAAAGCAGGCACTATGTCAAAATTTACCACATCAGAGCAAATGCTTTCAGACCGACATAGAGATGGGTGAATCTGTCAACTTTGGTTTCTCTCAGCTTCTCATTTTTCCAATCTTCTGTTGAGTCCTCCACATTTCTACATCAGTGTGTAAAAACAACCACAACCACCCATGTTATTATGAAGAGTCATCTGCATCTGAGTGTATTTTTTTCCTAATATAAATGTTTATATGCAATTAGCCTAATAACACAAGCAATTTTCCATAATACAGTGCCTTTTTGTATGTGATTTTCCACTAATATTTGCATTTTGATGGACACTTTACCTCATTATATTCATTTCTGTACACATTATTTGGCTGCAGAGTAACACAGCAAAATTCTGAGACGTGCAGATTCTGAAGGATGGCTGCATTTCGGTTCTTGTTTTGGAAATTCCAATTTTGGTCCAGCTTCAAATGAGCACTGAACAGAGGCCCCAACTTGTGAGCGAGATTGGGGGAAACGTCGTGTGTGTGGTGTCATGTGTGACATGATATCATGGCATTGGGAGGAGCTGGGGAGGGCAAAAGGGTTGGGCCCCAAGGAGTTGGCACTCCTGGAACTGTACAAAATTCCTTCTCCATTCCTAGCCCAGCCCTCTTTCTGTCATGGTAAGTTTCCATGTGAGTCATAATTTCCACAAGGGAATGCTTTCAAATCACCTTGTCCTAGATGGTGATATGGTAGAGTCACCACATGAGTAATGCACCACCTAAGAAAATAGACGCTAAGGATACCAAGGATGAGATGGTTAAAGAAGTTATGATAAAGTGGGCTGTTGATTTTGGCTATAATATTGAATACGATAAATGGACTAAACTATGGAACGAAGGGATGAAATTTACAGCATGCTCAACCTTGAGAGAGAATTTGGGGGAAATGATGTACCGGTGGTATATTACCCCGGTCAAATTGGACAAAATGTATAAATTGAACAATAAAGCCTGTTGGAAATGTAAATTAAAAGATGGGGATCTCTACCACATGTGGTGGGATTGCGAAAAGATGAAAAGGTTTTGGGACCTAATATATAATGAATTGAAAAAACTTTTCAAGTACACATTTCCGAAAAAACCGGAAATCTTTTTATTAGGGATAATAGGGAAGGAAGTAAAAAAGGAAGACCATAAATTATTTCAATATGCTACTGCAGCAGCCAGAATACTTGTGGCCCAAAAATGGAAATTACAGTAGACCCCAACGATAATAGAATGGCAGGCCAAATTTTTTGAGTACACAGAATTAGCTAAAATGACATATAGAATTCGAGACCAAAAAGGTACAAAGTTCGAAGAAGAGTGGGGTAAATTTGTGGTATATATAAGAAATAACTGTAGAAGTTTAAAAACTACGGCACGGTTAACATAAATCCTGCGATGTGTATAGAAGGTCAATAAGAATCTACAAGAGAAGATATGTTTTAAGAAAACCGATGCAGGGAAGGAAGGAAGTCGTGGCGTGAAGATACGCAATGTAAATAAGATGACACAAAATGTTGATTGTAAAAGATTGTTTTATTTGTTGTTTGTTGAAAATTTAATAAAAAAGCATTACAAAAAAGAAAATAGACGCTAAGGCCACAATCCAATGCTGAATGAAGTGTGTTTGGGCCTGTTGAAATCAATGAAGTTAAGCACCCTTAACTAGGAAGGCAAAGCAGTAGTTCTTTATAGGCAGGATTGGTTGGTATGGTCAATGTGTCTTTTCTGTTTCAGAACCACAGCAATGGATGCCCTACAAGTTGCAAACACTGCATTTGCGGTTGACGTTTTGAAGAAACTGGCTGAAAAGGACAAAACTGCTAATATTATTTTCGCTCCCCTTTGCACTTCAACCTCACTGGCTCTTGCATACAAAGCTGCCAAGGGAGACACAGCAACCCAAATGAAACAGGTAGGTTTTCGCTTCCTACTTGGATGTAGGATAACGCAGCACATACATTTAAAGAACATTCAAAGGACATTCCCTCCCCCAAGAATCATGGGAACTGTAGTTTTTCAAAGGGTAGCTCTGTGAGGACTAAACTAGAATTCCAGAATTCTCTCTCTGTGTGTAAAATGTTTTTATTTAAAAATGTACATTTCCCCCTTAATAACATGAGACTACACACACACACACACACACACACACACACACACAAATGGCCTAAGGTTGCACTAGATATTTGCTTGTAAACGTATTTGGGGTTAAGGAGGGAGTTTGGAGAACCTAAAAAGTTATCTTAAATATTACCTATGTTGTTGCTGCTGTTTATAGTATTTGTTTTCCTCCTCCTCTGTTGCTGTTGTGGCGGTGCCATTTCTTCCTGCTGTCCCAGGCAGAGCAAACCCAACCAATCAGGAATCATATACAATGAGATCATAATGCCCTGTAGCCAGGAGCAAAGCATTAACTTTGCTCTAAATGAGTGTTGGGGAGGGAGCCTCGCTGCAAAAGAGTTCATCACTATTCTCAATTCCCCTGCAGTTGTTTGCAAAATACAGCTGGTACTTGTAAGTTTCCTCCTAACTGGCAAATAGCAGCTGGGGGCGGTGTGATTTTCATCAGGAAAGTGCAGCACCAGCCTAAGATGTTTTGCCGCCCGAGGCAAAGGGCAACATGATGCCTCCCTCATTCCACCTGCAGAAGTCAGTGAGATGGACAGTGCTGCCAATGGGACAGCATCGTCCCACATACCTGAATGTGGGCTAGCTTAGAGAGCGCAGGGCAGGCTGTGTGATACACACACAAGTTCCTCAGTATCTCTTACCCAAGGCAGCTGCCTCACTCTGCCTAATGATAGGGCGAGTGCTGGGAACATAGGTGCCAACTTGAACAAAATATTTTTTTGGGGGGCCTCCCCGATTGCTGGCTCCTCTCCCACCTCTACACTTCTCCACACCTTCCTCTGCCACGGACAACTGAGAGCCAGTCTGTTGCTATGGCAATGATCCAGGAATTGTCACGGCAACACAGTCTCCCCTTCCCTCCACCAACCCACCTCTTGCCCCCACCTGCGTGTAAGAAGTTTCTACGCACACTGCATTATGTGTTACAGGATATTTGGCACAATTGTGTTGACAGATCACTACTTTCAGAGATGCATAATGGAAGCAATGTTAAAATCTAAACTAATTTCTTAACAGGGCCTACATTTAGAAGATGTCAAAGATGTTCCTTTCGGATTCCAAACAATAACAACGGATGCTGCCAAACTTAGTTCTTTTTATCCTCTGAAAATGGTCAAGCGACTCTTTGTAGAAAAATCCCTTAACCCCACTATGGTAAGCTGCTAAGAAATTCTAGCTGTTTCTGTCTGGGTCAACTGGTTGACTATGGTGGTTTAAATCTCACTGTAAATAGTGTTTCTACATGGCGGCATTGATATTAGAATAATAATAATAATAATAATAATAATAATAATAATAATAATATACCTGCACTTTATTCAAACATGTTCTGTACTTTTTTCTTTGTAAAACCTCCTTTGAAATTACAATAAATTTCTCTTTTTATAGTTTTATTGCATGAGTTGCATTGTATTTTGTTTACAGATTTTCTTTTTTAAAAAATAAATATTTTTATTGATTTTTCAATATCATTCCAATAACAGCCTCATTATAACAATGCCAATTTTATCCAATTAATACAATTATTAAAACCAATTATTTATATACCAAATTATACAATTTAGTTAAAGTGGCTTCCTCACGTGTTAGATTTCATGGCTTACTCTTTGGTTTTTTATTTTATTTTATTTTCTGTGTTCCAAAATCTTAATAATTTCAATTACATTCCCTTCAAAATCATAATCCCATAAACAACAGCTATAGTACCATTACAATTGATGTTTAAATCACACATATTTTTTGTTAAGGGGTTTCGCCTTAAGTTCTGCGTGCTTATATTGTACACTGGATTAAAATGCATAATGGGTGGAATTCAACTTTGTGCTATTATGGTCTTTCCCTCAGCACAGGCATTACAGCTTGCCACATGGAGCAAGCCCCCACTCTCATCAGTGATTGAAAAAAGCTTCACTTCCAGCAGAAGAAAAATGGTTATACAAAACCCACTTTCTTGAAATGGTGTCAGTGCCACTGGGCACATCTGTTAGGAAGTTTGGTTCAGCATTATGCATTAGAACTTAACTTGGCTCCTCGTGCCTTTCAGGAGTTTGTAAGTTCTGTGAAAAGACCCTTCCCATCGGAATTGGAACTAGTGGACTTCAAAGAGAAAACAGAAGACACCAGACTGCAAATCAACAAATCTGTTTCTGATCTCACTGATGGTAAGCGTATCTTAACAGAGTGCTCTGTTCAAAATCCTTAAACACAGAAGTGAACTCCAATGAACAAACTCCTTGAATCAGGAGTGCCCCTCAGAGTGGAGCTCACCATATGTCAAATATTAAAATGGCACTTTCCACTTTGCCAGGGACCTTCAGAGAAACTTCTCATACCCTCCAACCTTTCTCCAACAAAAATAGGGACGTCCTGTCCCATAATGATAATAATAATTTTTTTATTTAAGCCCCACCCGTCTGACAAGGTTGCCCCAGCCACTCTGGGTGGCTTCCAACACATATAAAAACATAATAAAACATTAAACATTAAAACACTTAACTATATAGGACTGC
This sequence comes from Podarcis filfolensis, assembly GCF_964270895.1. Classification (NCBI taxonomy): domain Eukaryota; kingdom Metazoa; phylum Chordata; class Lepidosauria; order Squamata; family Lacertidae; genus Podarcis; species Podarcis filfolensis. The sequence continues at coordinate 25,401,656 of NC_139603.1, forward strand.
CTTCAGATATCTTCTAAAGGTTGTAAAGTTACTTATCTGCTCGGCTTGGGGGGGTCACATACCATACCCTCCAACATTTCTCCGATGAAAATAGGGATGTTCTAAGGAAAAGTGGGACATTCCGGGGTCATATCAGAATTTGGGGTGGCTTCTGTAAATCCAGAACTCTACTTTGGAAATAGGGACACTTGGAGGGTCTGACTTCTTTCCCAGCCTGCTTTGCTCCATATTTTATAAGCCCCAGCAATGGCTCTTTCATTCCCCCATCAATGCACTTCCACCCTGAACTCCTTTTCTCCACAGCATTCAGAAGCCCTTGTGGCAGATTGGAGCTCCTCACACAATTGCACCTCACACCTGGCCCTCTCACGAGGATCTTCTTCCTGTTCTGACCCCTCTGCCTGTTGCTAGCTTGATCCTTCCTTTCCTCTCCATAATATATGAGGGCCAGGTTTGTCCTTTTGCCCTCTTTGATCATTTTAAGCAGCAAAAGCACCCAAAATCTGGCAGGACTGCAAAGAGGAAAAGCTATCCTCCTGGGTCGCTGTGATAAAATTGCAGTTTAAAGTCCCCTAATACAGTAATCAGGGACGCGGGTGGCGCTGTGGGTTAAGTCACAGAGCCTAGGACTTGACAATCAGAAGGTTGGTGGTTCGAATCCCCGTGACGGGGTGAGCTCCCGTTGCTCGGTCCCTGCTCCTGCCAACCTAGCAGTTCGAAAGCACGTCAAAGTGCAAGTAGATAAATAGGTACCGCTCCAGGGGGAAGGTAAACGGCGTTTCTGTGCACTGCTCTGGTTCGCCAAAAGCGGCTTAGTCATGCTGGCCACATGACCCGGAAATTGTACACCAGCTCCCTCGGCCAATAAAATGAGATGAGCGCTGCAACCCCAGAGTTGGCCACGACTGGACCTAATGGTCAGGGGTCCCTTTACCTTTACCTAATACAGTAATAGGTCTGGTTGATGGAAGGCCATTGGGTACATCCCAGATGCATGTAAGGAAATTCTGTGAATGCAGAGGCCAAGGATACTATATTGCATTGAAATGTTTTAACTTTTTTTTAAAAAAAGCCAGCAAATCCAATCCTGACTCCATTAGAGTTGAAGTAAAATACCCCAGTAGTTTCAGTGGTGTGAGCTGTTAGTACATGTGGCCATCAGTTCATTTAACTCCCAACTGATCTATAACACCTCATGCAGCTGATGAAGTGATCTCTACTTCATGATTGTTTCTTAAGCCGTAATATATTTGTTAAATCCTTAAGGTGCCTTAAGGCTCTGTTGTTGTTGCTGCAACAGACACAGGGCTCATCCAGATGACTATTCATTAAGCATTTGTCCTGATTTGCTTGCACAAAGCTTACATGGAGGTTAGATATCTGTTCTTTATTCTGATTTGTTTGCAGGACAGTTATATGACAATGAGCCTAAATTCTGCATTCAGCTTGTCTTCCCTTCTATCACTTCTTTATCCTGCACTTTTCAATGCATTTTCACCTTCCAAACCATAAAAAAAATTCTGATTATTTTAAAAAGTGAATTTGTTGCACTCTGGCAACAAAATGCTCTAATCTACTAATTGCGCAAAACTAAATTTACAATATGCACTTGGATCTCTCTTGTAATATAGTTGACACCCTAACTTAGCTATACCTCAGGATTTTTAAAAAAAGAAATCGAATGAACACTTGGGGCTTGTTAATTTGGAGAAAATGTGAGTATTGGGAGGCATGACACACCTGAATAAAAATATGCATTTTGTGGAGAATGTGGATAGAAAGAAGTTGTTCTCCCTTTTACACAATACTAAAACTCAGGTCACCCAATGAAGCCGATCACTGGAAGGTTCCGGACAGACAAAAGGAAGCACACCTTCCTTTTTACTCCAAAAGAAAACAGATGTTTGATATTAGGTGTGCTTTCGCCATACCTTGTACTGGCAGAGAGTAATTATGCTGTCGACAGGCAACCCTAAGGCTGTTCACTTGAAGCCTTAACCACTGCATGATATTTTTGTATTGAGTGCCCCCATGTGGCAAGAACATGGCAATAACACTCAAACACCCTTTTTGTGGAGGTAAATGAGGTACCTCACCCCTGAGGCCATGTGTGTGCTTGTTTGCAAGCAAACACTGCAGACTAAACTAAATGTGATTTCATTCATCCAATTAGTGATTGCATGAATGGGCTCTTAATTATAAGTGTCAATAGCAGGTGTCCTGTTAGGGCAAAAGTATGAGTACATGCATATTTTTTCCTAAAAAGGCAATTAACAGTCTGGAAACAGGCTTATTCTCCTTCCCCTAGCTCTGCAATCCTGATCAAGTTTGCGCCCTCTCTCTCTCTCTCTCTCTCTCTCTCTCTCTCTCTCTCTCACACACACACACACACACTTTTTTAAAAAAAAGAGATGGAAGATCTGATTGTGGATCTACCTTCCATAGGCAACATTTTCTGCAAGCAGTCAATTTGCCTGTTTTATGACATGAAGTTGACACTTTAAGAATCTAGTTCAGGGAAAGTCAAGATAGTGTCCTCCAGATGTTGTTGGACTACAACTCCCATCAGCCCCAGCTAGAATGGCCAATGGTCAAGGATGATGGGAGCTGAAGTCCAGCAACATCTGGAAGTCACCATGTTGGTTGTTCCTCATCAATTATTCTGGAAATTGTTGAACTGCAATTATCCTAAAGTGTTAACTTTGGCAGAATGTACCTGTGACCCTGTACCTGTGACATTTGGGGTGTGTGTGAATACTGTTCTAATGAAGTATTATTTCTAATGCATCTGCAGGTAAAATGGAGAACATTTTGATTGAGGGGACTGTCAATGACCAGACAAAGATCCTCTTGATAAATGCTGCCTATTTTGTAACCAACTGGATGAAGAGATTTCCTGAGGCGCAAACTAAGGAATGTCCTTTTAGGATAAACAAGGTATGGAAGAAAGCATTCCCCCCTTAAAATAATGATATATCATTTATCAGATAGAACCCGTATTCAAAACAGAAATTAAATATTACACGAAAGTCCCTGACTTCCTTCTGAGCTTTTAAAGCAGTCTTTGATTCTATCCACACCACCTAATTCAAGCAGTGCTCTATGGCAAAATGTTCCCTTAGGCACTGTTTCACAGACAGACCAGTATTAAGCATACGGGCAACATGATTAGAAGACATAGAGATATTTATAATGCAGTTAAAGCTGATTGACCATAAGATGACTACTTAGCATGTTGCAGTTGATGGTGTAGCAGAGAGATGTTTTGGGGTCATGCCAATTGAGCCGTAATTTATTTACATAGATACCATGACTAAGTAACCACTTTTCCATCATCCAGTTGGTTAATGAGTCTCCACCACCTCTCCTCCCTTCCATTCTGATCCTGGATTCCTGGAAACATAGGAATTAACATACTTGTTTGCATGACAATAACTGACCAGGCATTGGGAAGAGCAGGCTGGCAAAATGAGCCATTCAGCAGTGGAACAGGCTGTCTCAGAAGGGGGTGGACTCTTCTTCATTAGAGGTTTTAAAACATAGGGCAGATGGCCCCCCATTAGAGATGGTACTAGTGGAGTGGCTACATTGTCCCTTCCAACTCTATGATTTGAAAGACCTACATTGGCTCCCATTACATTTCCAAGCACAATTCAAAGTGTTGGTGCTGGCCTTTAAAGCCCTAAATGGCCTTGGCCCAGTATACCTGAAGGAGCGTCTCCACCCCCATCGTTCAGCCTGGACACTGAGGTCCAGCACCAGGGGCATTCTGGCGGTTCCCTCACTGCGAGAAGCAAAGCTACAGGGAACCAGGCAGAGGGCCTACTCGGTAGTGGTGCCCACCCTGTGGAACGCCCTCCCATCAGATGTCAAAGAGATAAACAACTACCTAACATTTAGAAGACACCTGAAGTTTTTAATGTGTGACATTTTAATGTATTTTTCATCTTTGTTGGAAGCCGCCCAGAGTGGCTGGGGAAACCCAGCCAGATGGGCAGGGTACAAATAAATAATAAATAAATAAATAAATAAATAAATAAATAAATAAATAACAACAACTATTATTACTGGGTGAGAGAGTTCGACAGCCTTCATAATTCCCACCACCTTATGACTGCCCCCTAGGCAACCATAGGATTGCACCATTAAAGGGTTGTCTCATATGCATTCACATAGTTGAGCAGTAATACATTTTATCTAGTGGTAAACCTTGCCTGGAAACTGTCTGAGAACTCATTCTCCAGGCACATTTCTAATGCAGGAAGGCGAATGTGAACATGCTCAACGGGGATCCCCATTGTGGGATCATCCACAATGAGCGTCCAAGCAAATTCGTCTTAATTTTTTGTTCATTCTTAACAGACGGAAACCAAGCCGGTGCAGATGATGAACCTGGAAGCTACGTTTTGCCTCGGTTACGTAAACGATTTAAAAGTCAAGATTCTGGAGCTGCCCTGTCATAACAAGCACATGAGCATGCTTATCTTGCTGCCCAAAGACATTGAGGATGATACCACTGGACTCGAACAGGTAGGAAACCCATTTGAAAGCCCTCTTTGATAGCTCAAGTAAGACCTACACGTTGGTCACACTCATTCTTAAATGCATCATAATGGTCCATTGAGAAGGGAGCAAATACATATGTCTCCAAATTGCCCTGGGTCAGGATGCCCAGAGTCATCCAGAACTGTCAGGGGTCGGGGTATTGGGCAGGAAAGCTACAGGGGTCTGCTATACCAGTGTGTTGCCTGCAGGGAAGTCACTCATTCCTGACCATATGCTTCATCAGGGTTTTAAAAGCTCCAATTAAACATTAGCCATGCCCCCAAATTGACAACTTGAATAAAATATTTTGGGGAGGGCAGATAAGCCCTGCCCTGCATAATCGATCACATGATGCAGTGCACGCATACCATTTGAATGGCATTGCCCATCAACTTTGGGGGGCAGCCCCCTCAAATATTTTATTGGGGGGGTGAAGAAGAAGAAGAGTTTGGATTTGATATCCCGCTTTATCACTACCCGAAGGAGTCTCAAAGTGGCTAACATTCTCCTTTTCCTTCCTCCCCCACAACAAACACTGTGAGGTGAGTGGGGCTGAGAGACTTCAAAGAAGTCTAACTAGCCCAAGGTCACCCAGCAGCTGCATGTGGAGGAGCGGAGACGCGAACCCGGTTCCCCAGATTATGAGTCTACAGCTCTTAACCACTACACCACACTGGCTCTCTAGGGAGTTGGCTCCTGTGGTGGATGGTCCCTGGGTTGGCCCAGTACACGGGAAGTGGGGCCATGCGCATCTCTGGTAATTAGTGTTATTCCTTTAGTGATGCTAAAATGTTGCACCAATGCAACAGGTGACAATTGCCATCTCAAAGCGTAACAGAGATTGTTCACAGGGACAGAAAGGTGTGTGGCCAGCATTGCTCAGACCTGCTTAAGTTGTGGCTTACCAAGCCAAATGAACCCCTTCTGAATATTGTGCCTTTCCAGGTGTTTGACAACCCCGCTCTTTTTGCAGCCCCAACCAGCCAGCCGTACCAGGTTTCCTGAACCTCCCATAAATGGCTGATGGGCTGCATCCAACCTTGGAAGCCACAAGTTGTACAAGTCTGCCATAGACTTTGATGGCCATCTGTCATGGATGCTTTAGCTGAGATTCCTGCATGAGATTCCTTTGGGTCCCTTCCAACTCTTATGATTCTATGATTCTAACCATATCCTAATTGCTTGGGGGTTGTGCTGGGTGGACAGCATTGCAAGACAGATTTATGTTTGTACTCTTGCATAAGAAACTGCTGTAGCATCGTTGCACGTGGTTTCAGCTATGTATCTGTAAGACATGAGACAGCTCTGTTGCAGTTTATCGTGGCAACTAATGGGCTGGCTGGCTAACAGAGCACTGTGACCACTGATACTCTAATTCATTTGCTGTCTTGTCTTATGTCTTTAGCTTGAGAAGGAACTCACCCCCGAGAAGCTAATACAATGGACAAATCCAAGTGTGATGGCAAACACGAAAGTCAACGTGTTTCTTCCCAAATTCAAAGTGGATGGGGAATACGATTTCAAGCCAATTTTAGAAAGTCTTGGCATGACCAACATGTTTGATGAGAGTGCGTCAGATTTCTCTGAAATGTCAGAGACCAAAGGGGTAGTTTTGTCTCAGGTCATCCACAAAGTCTCTCTGGAAGTCATTGAAGAAGGGGCAGAGTCCCTAGATGTACCAGGGTACCGGATCCTGCAACACAAAGATGAATTTAAGGCCGATCATCCATTTTTCTTCTTCTTCCGGCACACCAAAACTCGCAATATTGTTTTTGCTGGCAGATTCTGTTCTCCTTAAATGGAAAAAAGCAATTAACCAGAAGCCTGATTTATATATTTCCATCACAACAATTTTTTTGCAAACCTTTGAAAGCTGAGTATGAAGTATTGAAAAGGTAATCTAAGTGGTTTCATATTTTGAGTATTCTACATGAAGTTATTACTCAAAGCAGAATTGACAATATGCACTTTCCAGAGGCAGCAATTAACATAGCATGTAACTTTGTGTTATGTCTCCAAAATAATGTGGCTCATCTGCAGTAATTAATTACTTTTCTGGAATTTTGGGCCTTGGGAAATACTTGTAGCATCTCCTCAGATGTAAAAAAAACAACAACCTGTGGAAGTAAAATACCAGTATGTTACTGGAATCATTGACATCTTAAGTTTATATGGCCTTTGATTTGATGCTGTTTTCTGCCTGTGGGGAAAGAATTGTTCTAAAATTGAAATCCAGTTATTATTGTGGGATTGAACCAAATTCAAGTTGAATACAGTAAAAATGTAAGTTTTCATCTTTTGTTAACTCCCTTCCTGCTACCTGTGTTTGGTCATCAAGATTACCTTAAATCATTCCAAATAAAGCATTGCAGAAACTGAGTGTCTTCTCTTATTGCCAAAGATAAATGGTTTATGTAGGAATAAGTGTCGACCTTCACCTAGGGCCCAGCCCTACCATTAGACAGAGGGAGGGAGGTGTCTCAGCAGTGATGGGTAGGCAGAGTTGTGTGTGCCATTCAGTCTATGCTGCACCCTATTCTTACTTTTTGCCCTCAGGAACAGTGGAGGGTGTTGAAATACAATTCAGCTGCCAGCTTGGTCAGCTTTTGTACATGGCATGGGGCGGAGTGGCATCTTGTATTTTGCCTCAGGGAGCAAAATTTATTTGGCTGGCCCTGCCTTTACCTCATAAATTCTGGCCTCAGATACCAGGAGAGAAGGGAATTTAATCAGCAACACCGTTTGTTATATAGGAAATGAAAACTGAGGTCCAAAATCTTGTTTTTAATGGAGCAATCAAATGTATGTTATTCCCACTGTGTTCCATGAGGTTTACACCAAGGTACTGGCTAGGGATCCAATTAGATCTCATATAACTGCTGTTTTAAGACAGCTGCACTGGTTGCCAGTTGATTTCTGGGCTTAATCCAAATACCCACATTAGTGTTTAGGGTCCTAAATGACTCAGGTCCAAAATATCTGAAAGACCACCTCCTTCCCCACAGACCCTCTTAGGTGTTGAGATTGACAGAGAGGGGCACTCTTAGTAGTTCCTCTGCCCTCAGAGGCTTGGGGGTGGCAGCAGCCCAGGAGAGGGCATTTTCTTTGGCAGCCCCTAAGCCAGGGGTCAGCAACATTTTTCAGCCGTGGGCCGATCCACTGTCCCTCAGACGTTGTGGGGGGCCAGACTATATATAGGGGGGTGAACGAATTCCTATACCCCACAAATAACCCAGAGATGCATTTTAAATAAAAGGACACATTCTACTCATGTTAGAAACACGTTGATTCCCAGACCTTCCATGGGCCAGATTTAGAAGGTGATTGGGCCGGATCCAGCCCCTGGGCCTTAGGTTGCCTACCCCTGCCCTAAGCTATGGAACTGCCTCTCCACAAAGTGTGTCTGGCACCTTCATTATACAGCTTCCAGAGAATGTGGAAGATATACCTCTTTACTCTGGATTTTGACACTTGAGGTGTGTATTTTTAGAATATCTATCATCTATCTATCTATCTATCTATCTATCTATCTATCTATATCTATCTATCTATCTATCTATCTATCTATCTATCTATCTATCTATCATCTATCTGTTTTTAATATGTTTTAGTGTTGTAACCCACCCTGGGACCTTGGGGTGAAAAGCAGGCAATAAATAAATGAATATAATTTCAACTCAAACTCAGCTAACTTTGCAATGGAGTGGGTTTATGTATTCAAGTCTTCAAGTGATGAGAAATCAAGTGCTGTACATACATGTGTGAACCACACCCTAGAGAGAGAAGAAGGTTGCTTTTAGAAACCGAAGTCTACACAAGTTTTCTGGTCTCCCAGTTCATGGGGCTGGTACATACATGAGTAAGCCTCCCTATGGCTCCAAACTACTGCAGACTCAACCCTTTCAGGTGAGTCAGCAGTGAATCATTAAATTGTAAGGAACGTTACATGTACATGTGAACTACTAAGTTGCACTCCAAGCATATACTTTTCCACACCCTTCCAGTTTGAATAGCTAGGCTTTTGAGGTTCTCAGCAACTCACCTCATCTCAGGAAAAGATCACAAGTTGCAGCAGGTCTGAGCCTGGATAGTATCTCTATGGAGAAATCGCACAGCAACGCCCACATGACAAGAAGGAGGAGGAAATAATTCTCCCCAGAGAATTATTGTGCACCCATACAGTGAAGCAAGCACTAAATCCGAACTGCAAACCAAAACAGAAGGCAGGAACTATAACTATAACAGTGAAGTTGTGCTATTTTACTATGGGACCACTGTAGTGGTGAGAATAAATGCCTTTTTAGCTAACTTTTCTTTAAAAAATCTTATATCCAAACTGTTCATTCTGACTTTGATTTTGGGTATTATACAAAGAGGTAAAGGTAAAGGGACCCCTGACCATTAGTTCCAGTCGTGACCGACTCTGGGGTTGCGGGGCTCATCTCGCTTTATTGGCCGAGGGAGCGGGAGTACAGCTTCTGGGTCATGTGGCCAGCATGACTAACGCCCTTCTTGCGAACCAGAGCAGTGCACGGAAACACTGTTTACCTTCCCACCAGAGCGGTACCTATTTATCTACTTGTACTTTGACGTGCTTTCGAACTGCTAGGTTGGCAGGAGCAGGGACCGAGCAACAGGAGCTCACCCCGTCATGGGGATTCGAACCCCCAACCTTCTGATCGGCCAGTCCTAGGCTCTGTGGTTTAACCCACAGCGCCACCCGCGTCCCAACATACAAAGAGGTATTACCAATTAAAGCAGCCTTGTATTTAAAAACTAAGATGGTAGTCACAGGCAACAACAAATTGCATGCAGATGAGTGAGGGAAGCAAGTGAGGAAACTTGTGGAGGAGGATATTGGGTACCACACCCCTTCTTGAAGCTCAGCATAGTCACCAAACAGGCTGCCAAAGGAGGGACAGAATTACCAGCAGTCTGGTAATTTTTCTGCAGGCTACTCACTTTCCTAAGCTTATTTACGCGTCTGAATTAAACAGTTCCATTTCAAGTGAGAACAGCCCCAACATCCATATTACAACAATACTTTTATTAGGCCAATCCTATCATTGGAGTTCTACAGAACTCTTCATCAGACTAGATAATAATAATAATAATAAAAATTATGTTACGGGGATGGTGACAAGGTACAAAATCTGGCTGGAGATAACTCCATGATTCTGCATCTGGTGAAAGCCTAAAGGCAGAATGTGGGAGGAGACAGCAGACATTCAGATAAGACTCTTAGCTGCTATGAGGGTATGAGATTGCACCAAGAGCTGCTTGGTTGGAATCAAATAATAATTATCAAAATAAATGTATTTATTTTTATTCAGTATGGGAATGAAAGAGCACATGATGTGTCGCCTTGTAATGTATTGACTTTAATTCTCTATCAAAGTGTGTTTTTCAAATCTGCTGTATCCCCTCTTTTCTTTATCTTCTTTCTATTTTTTATCTTCTATTTAGAATTCATTTTGCTTACTATTATTAAATTACACACAAACATAAAATTTATATCCCACTCTGGGCGGCTTCCAAAACATATAAAAACAATAAAAGTCAGACATTGAAACATCCCAATACAGGGCTGTCTTCTAAAAGTTGTGTAGTTCTTTATCTTGACATCTAAATGGGTGTGCGTGTGTACATGCATACGCACACACGTACATACACATATGAGCCACTGGGAGAATTACTTTAGGCAATGGAACATAAAACGAATCCTGCTCATTCCTTTCATTCATATTACTTGATATAATTTGTATTGGCAGACTCCTGCTTCTCTGCTTTGAGTACATTCAGATGAGTGTGGTAATTTCGTGTGATAAAAAAGCTGAGACAAATGTACAGCTTTCTGTGTAATCAAATCTAAATCTGAGAAAATATAATCAGTGCGGGAAGACCAGAAGTCGGGAATGATCATGAAGTCATGTGGAATATTTATTAGTGGGCGTGGCCACACCTTAAATATTCCAGTTCCTCCAGAAAGCCGGAGACAGAGGAAGAGAATACTGAGTATATACTGATCTCTTGACTCCCGAAGACAAGGAGGTAAATATATGTTTAAAATTATTGTTGAAATAACAATAAGCCTAAAGGTTGATTTCGCAAGGCATCTCGTTTACAACAGATTAGGGGTTGTAAACGAAGCCCAGATTTGTAATTTGTGGGTTTGCAAATGAAATGTCAGCTTATACCTTCAGTTCATTATACAATACAAATTCAGGCTAATTTGTTAAAATCAAGGTGTTCACATGCCTACAGCCACGGGGCCAAACTAGGCATGATGTTAATTGGGTGAATACAATTAACTATCATATATATATATATTTAAAAAACACAGCAGCCATAGGGATGGGCAGAGCAGCAGTAGAACTCCAGGGGGCGGGGAGGGAAAGTTTAACTATTTCTCCCCTGATGTGGTCCAGATGAAAAGCCCCCCCCCACCTCCTGAACATGATATGTAAATTAGGAAGGAAACTTGGTGCTGCAACTGATACCCCATCTAGTTTACAGCACAAAACTAGCACCAAACTTTGGCATCAGTTTGGGGGAATCTAGAATTCTGGGTTCATTCGTTAATGAAGCTGGCAACAATCCCTACTCTCAGGTACTAACTTTTGAAATACTGAAAGCAAGCATGGATTACAAGACTTCACATGATATTTAAGTCTTGTACGTTTTGACATTGTAGTGATTAAAGGTAAAGGTAAAGGGACCCCTGACCATTAGGTCCAGCCGTGACCGACTCTGGGGTTGCGGCGCTCATCTCGCTTTATTGGCTGAGGGAGCTGGTCTACAGCTTCCGGGTCATGTGGCCAGCGTGACTAAGCCGCTTCTGGCGAACCAGAGCAGCGCACGGAAACGCCGTTTACCTTCCCGCTGGAGCGGTACCTATTTATCTACTTGCACTTTGACATGCTTTCGAACTGCTAGGTTGGCACTAGGTTATGCACTATCCTATCTAGTGCATAGCTAGGATAGAAAGATTAAAACCAACACTCACTTTTCAAGTTGTGAACTGCCTTGAGATCTATGGGTGTAGGACAGTATACAAATTATTATTATTGTGGTGTTTGTTGTTATGCTTGAGGACTACTTTTGAAAAGCTGTAGCATGGCCTTTCAGCCTGTCTTATTTGTTTTAATTGCTATGCAAATGTGGCCCCAACTACATTATGTCCTGCCTGATACCAATCCTACTTTCCTCTACAACGTTATCAAAAGTTTCTTATGAATCTTATAGCTTTTTGCATTCTGCTTTTGTGTTGCTGACTAATAACTTCCAGTTGCACGTATCCTTTGAATACAAAGTGAACAATTGAGGAATAGGCTTGGAAAGGTGTTCCTCAAGAGATCTTTTCAATATCGAAATGCTCTGGGAAGAAAAATGGTCTGTGGGGGAAAAAACTTTCCACTTGGGTGTGTGGCTTTCCAGTCATATATCTGCAGCAGAACTAAACCAGTTCCATGAAGTCAAGTTTTCCTAACTTGAGCAATCAATCATTTACCTAACTATTTATTGATTTTCTCTCTGTCTCTCTCTCTCCCTCCCTTCACCTGCTAGTCATCATGGATCTGCATTTCACCAAGGACCCCCTTCCTACAGCAATTATTGCTTTTGGTCTTGATCTTTACAAGAAGCTGAATAGAAGTGACACTTGCAAAAACATCTTCTTCTCTCCAATAAGTATCACATCCGCCCTGGCCATGGTACAACTTGGTGCCAGGGGAAGCAGCAAAACTCAGATGGAAGAGGTGAGCATCAACAAATACATACAATTGCATCTCTAAGCGGCAAGAGGCTGCAGGCGCTCCTGCTCTTCTTCTTTCTTCTTCTTCTTCTTCTTCTTCTTCTTCTTCTTCTTCTTCTTCTTCTATTATTATTATTCAATGAATTTATATACCGCCCTATACCCAGAGGTCTCAGGGGGGTTCACAGAAAAGATCACTACAGTGGTACCTCGGGTTAAGAACTTAATTCGTTCCGGAGGTCGGTTCTTAACCTGAAACTGTTCTTAACCTGAAGCACCACTTTAGCTAATGGTCCTGCTGCCACTGCGCCACCGCTGCACGATTTCTGTTCCCATCCTGAAGCAAAGTTCTTAACCCGAGGTACTATTTCTGGGTTAGTGGAGTCTGTAACCTGAAGCGCCTGTAACCTGAGGTACCACTGTACATATATAATCAGAATAAAAACAATACCCTCCCATCACATGTCAAGGAAATAAACAACTATCCGACTTTTAGAACACATCTGAAGGGAACTTTTTAATGAAGTTTTATTCTGTTTTTAATGTTCTGTTGAAAGCCGCCCAGAGTGGCTGGGGAAACCCAGCCAGATGGGCGGGGTAGAAATAATAAATTATTATTATTAACAACAACAACCCAATAACATCCCCCCACTTACCCAGGACTTGGTTTCTCTGGAATGAAGGTCAATGGGACTGAGGTGTCATTAGGATATATGGCTGGCTTTTTTTTACACAGCTTTATACAACCTGAGCATAGGATGGAGGAGCTGACAGCATTAACACTCCCACAGATCTAGCTTCCCCACTAGGTTTCCAGGGAAACCTGAGCCACAGCTTTCGCCCCAGCACAGTGTAAGACAACTCTCTATGTCTTCAGCTTCCAGCATCAGCCAAGACTCACACATACACATCTCTCCCTTGGCCTATTGTTCTCCATCCTAGGATGGCATGGCATTCCCATGGTGTGAGATGGGGAAAAGCCCTTCCATGTGTCTCTACGGCAGCAGAGCTCACTCTTTAAAATGCAGGTGATGGGTACTTACCTGATAGGCTGTGGCCATTGCCTTAACAAAGGAACTTGTTCAACTAGTGTTAGCAAAGCAGAAAATTTGTAAGAAAACGAGTGTCGAAACACTATATATTCAAAGTAGCTGTAAGAGTGATTAAAAGAAGCCATTGGTACAAACCTGTAAGCTACGTACTTCATTTTTCATATTTATTTCTTGCTTTCTTTTTAAAACAACTACCGCCACAAACCAATGTAGTAGCTGTTTCAGCAGTAACAATATTTTTTAGCACTTGTAGTCTCTTGTTTATTTAATCAAGGTAAGTGGGATTTTTTTTGCCCCTTCCTATCCTGGATGCTTTGCATTGCTTACAACTTGTTTCTGCTATAGGTGCTACACTTCAATAGGACTCTGGGAAGCGCAAGACCAGCTGCTTCTGAGGGGAAAATGTGTCTTCTTGCGTCAGAACCCGAGAGAGATACTGCAGCTCAGTTTTCGGTGGTATGTCCAGAACTATTCTTAAAGCCATAGGACTAAGTGGCGGGTTATTTTTTTGGTACCATCAAGACCTGTAGCCAGAAATGTGTTAAGCGACCCTCTACACCAATTGCACTGAGTTGGCAGTGGGTAGATATACCATCAACACACTGGTAGAATGGCCACATCCACACAGCCTGGAAAGCAAGCAACACAGGAAAACAGGAGATGACATAAAAATGGCAGGCAAACCTACAGCACCCCTGGGAAATGGACCAATCAGGAACAGTGCCAGCAATCACACCCATAAACTGCATGTCGCCCACTTTTGGAGGGAATCAATTACAGTCGTACCTTGGACTTCCAAAATGTTTGGAAACCAAAGCGCAGCTTCTGATTGGCTGCAGGAAGCTCCTGCAGCCAATCAGAAGCTGTGGAAGCCGGGCCAGACATTCGGCTCCTGAAAATTGTTTGAAAACTGGAACACTCACTTCCAGGTTTCGATTGTGCAGGAGCTGATTTGTTTGGGAGCCAAGGCATTCGGGATTTGAGGTACGACTGTAATTCACAATGACAATGACAATGACACCCTCTCCAACACAAATCCCTTGAACCACACATACGATGTTGTTATGGCTTCCCCAGCCCATCAGCCCCAGTGGCACTGCCAGTAGTGAACTGGAAGCCCTCGAGCATCCTTCTGAACAGATTACCTTATGTTCCTTTCAACACCGTTTTGGAGCACAACACACAACAGAATGGGGGGGGGAAGCATATACAGCAACACACCCCCATAGCTCCCTAGGCAGGAAGTCTTTAGAGTGTAAGCATATACAGCAATCCTGTGACAAGTGTTGAAGACCCACTGGGGGAGGGAGAGGCCCTTTGGCCAAGCATCCAAATGGAGGGGCTGATACATGCAACAAGGGGAGCCATACACTGACTGCAGCAACCTCCAGAGGCTCACTGAAGATGGGCAATCCCAATTTTAGAACCTTTGGGGGTACCTGATTGGTAAATTGTTGCTGATGATTGGCCTCTGTCATTTTCCATTGCAAGCCCTTAAAAATAATAGATAGCAATGAGCTCTTGCTGCCAAACATTTCTACATCCATTAATCTACTTGTTTCTCCCCCCATTTGAAATCTTCTTCTTAATACTGTGGCTAGGAAGAAGGAATCTATCCAGAGATCAAGAAACTTCTGTTTCAGCTGAATAATCTCAGTAACGACTATGAGTTGAACGTGGCCAACAATCTGTTCATGCAGAAGGGATATGAATTTTTCAAGGTAAGTGATCTCTCACTGTGGAAGGAAAGGCGTAGCTCAGTTGCAGAGCTGCCCACATGCATGCAAAAGGTCTCTTGTACCCGTCAACAGTCCCGATTTGAGCAGGACATCCCAGAATTATAATAATGAGAATACAGTGGTACCTCGGGTTACATACGCTTCAGGTTACATACGCTTCAGGTTACAGACTCCGCTAACCCAGAAATATTACCTCGGGTTAAGAACTTTGCTTCAGGATAAGAACAGAAATTGTGCTCCAGTGGCGCAGCAGCAGCAGGAGGCCCCATTAGCTAAAGTAGTGCTTCAGGTTAAGAACAGTTTCAGGTTAAGAACTGACCTCCGGAACGAATTAAGTACTTAACCTGAGGTACCACTGTAATAATAAAATATTATTTATACTCTGCCCATCTGTCTGGGTTTCCCCAGCCACTCTGGGCGGCTCCCAACAGAATATTAAAAAACATGATAAAACATCAAACATTAAAAACTTCCCTAAACAGGGCTGCCTTCAGATGTCTTCTAAAAGTCAGGTAGTTGTTTATTTCCTTGACATCTGATGGGAGGGCATTCCACATGGCAGATGCCACTACTGAGAAGGCCCTCTGCCTGGTTCCCTGTAGTTTCTCTTTTCACAGTGAGAGAACCACCAGAAGGCCCTTGGAGCTAGACCTCAATGTCTGGGCTGAATAGTGGGGGTGGAGATATATACCCCCACTGGGCCGAGGTCATCCTGGTTTCTGATTGGATCCCAGAGTGTACATAAATGGGAAATTGTGGCTTAGCCTTAAAAGTAGGAGAGCAAAGAGCTTGAAGGCAGAGGGTGCTTAGTGGTACCGCAAAGGAGGTGATGATGACGATGACAAGTGAGGAAGTGGGAGAGATGAGGGGTGGAAATTCACTCGGGACAATGCTATTATCCAAGAGGCTGGGTTCTATAGCCTCTCTCTGTAAAGTTTGAAATAAAAAAGGACTGTGAGAAACTTTCCCTTGTTTTTAAACTTTCTTGGGCAACTAGCCGGGAGCCACTGACAGCATCCTGACAGGTGTATAGCTAGAAATACCTTGACTATATTTTAATGGTTGGCTAAATTTTCTGTGCACTTTAAAAGGCTGACTTTGCATGAGTGCTGAGTGTTTATCTGCCTCTCGCTTTTGTGGCCAAATGCCCCAGAAGAGGAAGCTGCAGTCCACACGGCATATCAAGTGTTGCTCTGGTGGGGTGGATGATTCCCTTTCTGCGGGAAGGTCTCATGATCACCCAGCAAGGCACTAGGTAAGAGGTGATCAGTACCTGTATACCGTCATCTACAAATGGCTCGCCTGGGGAATTCACAATATTTCTCTTTCGTTTTTAAAAACTCTACAGCAATATCTCACACGCACGAAGGAAATCTTTGGCGCTATCCTGCAAACAGTCGACTTTCAAAATGCTACTGAAGAAGCAAGGCAGGAGATTAACCTTGAAGTTGCCAGGCAGACAAAGGGTAAGGAAGCTGAAGGTCACTTCCCGATGACGTGTTTATTGAGCATTCCTCCTGAGCATCCATTCTGATTTGTTTGTGGGGATGTTAGACCTTATTGCATCATCAAGTATCATTCCACACTTCCCAGTGAATTTACCCATCACCCCACTCAGGAACAGCAATAGCCTGGAAGCACTCAGTGTTGCAGGAATCACTGATTTGTAGCACAAAACCAAGATCACCACCTTATTTTTCTTGTGGTACCCCAGGCCTTTATTTCCTCCTCCCTCCTCCTCCTCCTTCTCTCCTTCTTCATCTATTTTGACAAAGTAATAATCATAAATAAATAAGAATTAAAATGTACACCCCACCACTGAGACCATTCCATTGTAACTATCCAACCTCCCAAAATTTCAACACCTCTTGTGATGGTTTGACCCCTTTTCATTTTAACAGTACAAATTCTACAAACACCTTCCATATCTCCTTGAAATAATTTCTCCTGCATATTCCCCGTCTATCCTTAATGGCATATGTTAATTTATCATTAATAGCTATATCCCACATTTCTTTATACTACTCTTCCATGTTATATTCTGCTTCCCTCTTCCACTTCCTAGCTATTATAATTTGTGCAGCTGTCAATACATTTGTGAGCAAGTCTTTCCCGGGGCCTTTAACAGCATTTTGCACAGCAAGCTAAATTTTATCCAGTGAAGTTTCTCCTCTTGTGGCTCCCTCCCTAGCTCTGGGACCCTCTTCCTCTGGAGGTGCAGATGGGAGAAAACCCTACTGGACTTTCTCCATCAAGTTCTTTCAGGTGCTAGAGGTTCCTTGGGGCGTCTTTTTTTATAATTCATTCATGATTATGTGTACTCATGATGCTATCAGGGTGGTTTTACATAACCCCAATTTTCAATACTGTTTGCACCTGCAAAAGTTTTGGGGTAGCCGTGCTGGGTGGTGTTCAGCGCTAGTCCTTTCCCTAAGGCAGTGTTTCTCAACCTGTGGGTCCCCAGATGTTGTTGGACTACAACTCCCATCATTCCTAACCAGCATGACCAGTGGTCAGGAATGATGGGAGTTGTAGTCCAACAACATCTGGGGACCCACAGGTTGAGAACTGCTACCCTAAGGGAAGGCCCACTGAAGTTGTTAAACACTACTAAACTTAGGGTGGAATTCAATCTCATGCTATTACAAATGCTCCTTCTGCACCAATATGTCTGTTTGCCAGGCAGAATGATCCTCGTTCCCTTGCATGATGTTCTGGGGATTCTACAGGACTTTCCTGCGGAAGAGTGAGGGAAAGCCCCATGGCATAAGTCAAAGCCCTTGTGTCGACAGGGTTCATTAAGTGAATCCCACCTTTCAGTTCATTTATCTCAATGGTTTTGCTATGAGATGGACTTGGTTGAATGCAACTCATGGCTTCATTCCCAATCAGCGCATGTCCTGTAACTTCCTGCTGAAATCCTGTAACTTTTCATAGCACAAATATCCTGGTTTGTTTCATATCTATATAAAAAAAATTCCAGTTTTTTTGCTCAATAGTGTAAGACATCCCACTGGACAGCAATAATGGGGTGACACTGAGGAAGCATTGCAGGGCTACTAAAAAGGTGAAATGATATGTAATCCACTACTAATGTATTATTATTGCATCAATGACATATTGCAGAATTCACTTGCAATGTCCCACTGCCCCAACCTAGGTAAAGGTAAAGAGACCCCTGACCATTAGGTCCAGTCATGACCGACTCTGGGGTTGCGGCACTCATCTCACCTTATTGGCCGAGGGAGCCGGCGTACAGCTTCTGGGTCATGTGGCCAGCATGACTAAGCCGCTTCTGATGAATCAGAGCAGCGCATGGAAACGCCGTTTACCTTCCCGCTGGAGTGGTCCCTATTTATCTACTTGCACTTTGACGTGCTTTCGAACTGCTAGGTGGGCAGGAGCAGGGACCGAGCAACGGGAGATCACCCCATCACAGGGATTCGAACCGCCGACCTTCTGATCGGCAAGTCCTAGGCTCTGTGGTTTAACCCACAGCGCCACCCGTGTCCAACCTAGAGGAGCTCATAATGAGAGTTGCCACTGTTATTGGAGCTTTATGCTGCCGTACTAATCATTCAGTTCTTATTGTCAGTTGTATTTATTTTTATATACTGGAAACTGCCCCGCGATAACCTCAGTGTGATGGAGAGTAGTCTATAAAATAAAAATAAAAATAGAACAGTAATTGAGGGGTTGGGGGAAGTGTGATAAGCACAAGTCCTCAGTTCTGTGAATCAAAAACAATTCAGTCGCTTTTACTATGTATGAAAGGCAGTGAGGTTATACTTAAAAAAAACCCACATTAATTCAAATTTCTTTTCTCTAAGGAAACATCAAGGACCTTTTCCCTCTGGGAACTATTCAGCCAGACACTGTGTTGGTGCTGGCAAACGCCGTCTACTTTAAAGCAACTTGGGAACACCAGTTTGACCCAAAGCTTACGACAGAAAGAGAATTTAAGCTGAATGAGGTATCGTGGCACAACTGAATCTATTGTTTTAGAATCGTGTGAATGTTCAATGCTGATTCAAGTATGTTACAAAATGGCGGCCCAATGGCACTCTACCAGCCTTCTCAGCTGAGTAGTATAACAGGTCAAGGACTTGGTTGGCTGGCTGGCTGGCTCTAGCCATGGATCCTGCGCTTCCTTTGGCAAGAGGCCATAACTCATGCAGAAGGTCCAAGCTTCAGTCCTCAACATCTCCATGTGTGTCTAGGAATGAAGCTCTGGAGAATGCTTGCGAGTCTGTGTAAATGCTGCTGAGCTAGATATATATGTCAGCTTGCATTTCTTAGTGCAGAAAAGTATTGATCTGATGTGTAGAGATCTTTCCTATTCTAATTAATTCAAGAGGGTTCTGGAAGCTTATCTGTGTGAAAGAAACAAGCAGAAGGTTCATGAAGTTTGGGTTATTCCTTCAGAGAAGCTGAGTACAGTAAAATGGTTCTGTTATCTCTTCTTCAAGGTCATGCTGAGGCAAGAGGCCAGAAGGAGCCTGAGTTTCACTTTTTCTTTCCATCTCTTTTCCTTCTGATGTGGTGTTCTGTACATAGTATTCTTAGTGTTAAGGTTTAGACTTACTATAAGCTATTGTAAATTCAACTGGGGCCCTAAGCTATAGCTTACTTAGCTTATACATAAATCCAGCACTGGGGGGGGGGGTACTAAATAAATAGCAGCCCACGTGGGCAGTGTGAAGTGGCACATCCTCTTCTATCAGCCCACAGCTTTATTCTGCTATATGATTAGCTTAAGCTAAAGTCTGTATAATGCAAATGATTTTACCCCAAGGGTTCACAAGAGGGCGCTCCTCTATTACTAAACAATCTCTACAGCGACAGAGAGGACGATTACATGTGGAGATGCTTTTTTTTTAAAAAAAATTGAAATAATTTTTATTTGATTTTACAAGTAAAAAAATATAACAACCCAAATGCATATCCATATATAGAGATTACTTGAGATTTCTCCCCATTACCTCCATGGGTTCTATTGTCAACATTTACAACTGCCATATTATTCCATATTCTATACCTATCCATCTTTTCCATAGTGTTTGCTACATTACAAGTGAGGTTAAAATCCTGCTTGCAGTGGTCTCTTAAATAAATTATGAATTTCCCCCATTTTTTTTTTTTTTTAAGATTTTGCCTTCTTGGTTCCTGAGCTTTCCAGTCAGCTTTGCCATTTCGGCATAGTCCATCAGCTTAGCTCATGTGGAGATGTTTTTAGATGTGCAATTCGTCATTATATTATGTATTTTCATGTTTTTATATTGCAAACTGCCCTATGATCCTTAGGCGAAGGGTAGCATATAC
Source organism: Podarcis filfolensis (assembly GCF_964270895.1). Lineage (NCBI taxonomy): Eukaryota > Metazoa > Chordata > Lepidosauria > Squamata > Lacertidae > Podarcis > Podarcis filfolensis. The sequence continues at coordinate 25,422,067 of NC_139603.1, forward strand.
ATTTAATAAATAGGTTAAACAAATATGCTCCACGCCCAGGACCTCCATTCCACTACCAGGCTGTGTGTTGCCACAGGAATATCTTGCAAAAGGGATTTAAAATTTAAGAACATGTAGTAGAATGTTTAATCCCTCAACGCATTTTGCTGTCCTTATTGTAGAAAATTTCTGTATCCAAGCCTTTCAGACTTAGAACCTGCTTTTAATGCAGACATGCATTTGGGGGATCCTTTTTTTTTAACCATATATATTTTTACCATATATTTCCATGGGGTCTTGACTCACTAGTTGAAGATTTATATGCTTCCTCTGACTTACTGGGATTTTGACTCTTTGTTTTTAATTTTTTGTTTTGTACAGTGCTCAGTTTTATTTATGATACACAGTCACATTTTTATCTTGTTTTCAGGGAATTTTATAGACAGTTGTTGTATTTAAATGTTTTCAACTAAACCATTTAGATATTTTTTATTATATTAAGTGCTACGTTTTTAAAGAAATACATGGAGCACCTGCAACTTATTGCAGAACATTAAGCAATATTTACTACAAATGCCACAAAAATGGTCAAAAGGCATTCCTAAAAATGTCACCAAGGGGGGGGAGGGGAGAGGCGGTGTTTTCACCAAGGAAAGGTAGCAGAAAATAAGGGCATCTCTAGTGGACAGAAAAATGGAGCATGCATTCAATTCACTTCAAATATTCAAAGCACATCACATACGTTAGCTCAGTAACCCAACAGCAACTCTGGATTCAGCTATACAGTATTTGTAAAAAACCCGCTTTGAATGCAGTATAAATATGCAACACCAGATGGCACCAGAGAGCAAAGAAATTTTCTATGTGATTTTTACATCATGTTTTTTTCTTTCGTTATAACAATTTAATTTCTGACTTATTTATAGAATTTTTTCCTGTGTGTTGATCCACCCTCTGTGAAGCAGACAAGCATAGTAGCCTCACCTAGCAAATTTGTGGTTGAACTGAGATTTTAATCATATATTTCCTCACAGCTCCCATTTTTAGCCTGTCCTGTCCCTTGCCAGCTATGACCACCTGAAGAATTGGCTTGTACAATGCTATCAAACAGTTGTTCAGCATTTGTGCATTCAGCTGACCCAAGAAGTGAAATCTTCTTGCCATATTTATTGACAACCAGAGTGTGTGTGTTTCTGCTAAACCTACATCTTTCTCTATTGCCTTTCGAAACAGAATGAAAGTAAACGTGTACAGATGATGCACCAGAAAGGTCGATTTAAGCTGGGATACACGTTGGAGAGGGATGCACAGATCCTTTGCCTCCCATACCATGGCAAAGTGTTGTCCATGATCATTATCTTGCCAGACGACATCGGCAATTTGAAACAGGTAAGTCACAAACAAAGGGACGCGGGAGGCGCTGTGCGTTAAACCACAGAGCCTCTGACTTGCTGATCAGAAGGTCGGTGGTTCGAATCCCTGCAACAGGGTGAGCTCCCGTTGCTTGGTCCTTGCTCCTGTCAACCTAGCAGTTCGAAAGCACGTCAAAGTGCAAGTAGATAAATAGGCACCGCTCCGGTGGGAAGGTAAATGGCGTTTCCGTGCGTTGCTCTTGTTCGCCAGAAGCGGCTTAGTCATGCTGGCCACATGACCCGGAAGCTGTACGCCGGCTCCCTCGGATAATATAGCGAGATGAGCACCGCAACCCCAGAGTCGGTCACGACAGGACCTAATGGTCAGGAGTCCCTTTACCTTTACTAAGTCACAAACAAGTCACCATGTTTGAAACGTAAATCACAGAGTTGCAGAATAATGGTCTGGTTTTGACATACATATCTCAGTTTATCTGAACCTTGTTCATGCCACCCTTTTCCCCTTTCTGTCCTTGCACACCATGATTGGAGACTTCCTGGTTTAATTAACCATCGATTTCCATTAAGGCTAAACCAGGAGATTATGCTTACTGGAACAGGGCAAGGAAGGATCGCTGTGAGGCTCAACCCAAGCAAGAATCTGGATCACCTTAAAATGAGTCTCAATGGGTTACGCAAGTGTAGGGCACCTCTCATTTTCAAGCCCCGCTCTTTCAAAAAATCTCTACTTTTTTTAAACAAACTCAACTGTTTTGAGTTTCCTTCGTATGATTTGCCCTCGTAACTTACAGTGAATCATGTTTTGTTTTGTAAATAATTTTACAATTTTTACTAAAATCCAATATAAACCACATTATATCAATCTCAAATTGCAATTCAAATTCAAATATATATCAATTATAAAGCCAATTATACATTTTGTGTGGCCTCCCACGTGCCAGATTTCAAGGAGAGATCATTTTATTTTGTCCTGCTTCCAAAGTCTTAATTAGTCCTATTACATTCAGTCTTGATCTTGATCCCTTATCAGCAGCTACAGAGTTGCTTTTTTTACTTCCAATCATATTGGCACATTCAATAAATTTCATTTTTCTGCAAGAGGAGTTCTGTATCTCATATATTTCCTGTGTGTGATGTTCAGTGCTGGATTTACGTATAAGCTAAACAAGCTATAGGTTAGGGCCCCACTCTCTTGGGGTCCCCCAAAAAATGTAAAGGAAAAAAACCTGGATATATATTTCCAAAATATAAGATAAAAACAAATAAAATAAAACCTACACACAGCAACAGTGTTTTGTGTTGTGTAGGCTCCTATAATGTAAGTAATGGGCCCCGCCTGCTAGCCTGCTCCCTAAAATATCACTGGTTTGCTCATTTCTATATATAGGGTGCCTACATTCTGCATGGACTGGTTGCATGACAACATGTGCAAATGGCATTAGATACCTATTGGGTCCATAAATTACCATATATATTCAACACAAAAAACAGCAGCAATTTGTTGTTTACAAAGGACAGCTGGACATATAAAGGGCCTCATTACCTTCAGTAGCTTATAAAGATAAAGATAAAGGGACCCCTGACCATTAGGTCCAGTTGTGGCCGACTCTGGGGTTGCGGCGCTCATCTCGCTTTATTGGCCGAGGGAGCCGGCGTACAGCTTCCGGGTCATGTGGCCAGCATGACTAAGCTGCTTCTGGCGAACCAGAGCAGCACACAGAAATGCTGTTTACCTTCCCGCCGGAGTGGTACCTATTTATCTACTTGCACTTTGACATGCTTTCGAACTGCTAGGTTGGCAGGAGCAGGGACCAAGCAATGGGAGCTCAGCCCATCGCGGGGATTCGAACTGCCGACCTTCTGATCGGCAAGTCCTAGGCTTTGTGGTTTAACCCACAGCGCCACCCGCGTCCCATAGCTTAGGGCTATAGCTCAGGGCCACCCGCGTTCAGTAGCTTAGGGCCTCATTAAAACTAAATCCGGCCCTGGTGATGTTTATTTTAGCCATGTTGTTTCTTAATTCTTTTTTTCCATACAGGTTGAAAACACCATGACCAGTGAGAATTTAGCATGCTGGACTGCCTCAGAAAACTTGACAGAGGAGAATGTCGAGGTGTATCTCCCCCAGTTCAAGCTTGAAGAGTCCTTTCACCTCAACTCGCCTTTGCAAGCCCTGGGGATGATTGATGTGTTTGACAGATCCAGAGCCGACCTTTCTGGGATGGCTGCCTCGGATCAACTATACTTATCCAAAGTGCTTCACAAAGCCTTTGTGGACGTTGACGAAGTGGGGACAAAAGCAGCCGCTGCCACAGGCGCTGTGGTCTCCAACAGATCCTTGCCATCCTATAAACTATTTGAGGCTAATCACCCGTTCCTCTTCTGCATCCGGCACAATCCTAGCAATGCCATCCTTTTCCTTGGCAAACTCTGCTCCCCTTAAAACACAAGTCAGATTCCTTCTGTCAGCTTATTGAAAAGGGCTGAAAACAAAGTGCCTTGTCCAATGTAATATTAAGGTCTGTTTTTTATTTCTTTTGCAATAGGGGACCACTTACACCAGGGATGGGAAACTTTTGGCCTGGGAGTTGCATGTGACTCTTGATGCCTCTCTATTTTATTTTATTTTTGATAATATTTTATTTTTATTAGTTTTAAATTACAATGCAATAATAGCCTCACTTCCTGCCAACCTAGCAGTTCGAAATCACACAGTGCAAGTAGATAAATAGGTACTGCTCCGGCGGGAAGATAAATGGCATTTCCGTGCACTGCTCTGGTTCGCCAGAAGCGGCTTAGTCATGCTGGCCACATGACCTGGAAGCTGTATGCCGGCTCCCTCGGCCAATAAAGCGAGATGAGCGCTGCAACCCCAGAGTCGGTCACGACTGGACCTATCAGTCAGGGGTCCCTTTACCTTTAATAGCCTCATTATAACAATACCAATTTATAAAACAATTATAAATACCAATCGTTCAAATACCAAATTGCATAATTTAGGTAAAGTGGCCACCTGTGTGCTGGATTTGATAGTTTGATTCTTTCCTTTATTTCTGCATTCCAAAATCTTATTAATTTCAGAATATCAGAATAAATGTAGTTTAACAGTGAATTTTAGATACAATGGAAAGATAAAAGATTTGGATTATGATAAAAGATGCAGGAGGAAATGATTAACAGTAGGACCCACAATGGGGAAAAGGGAAGTTCAAGAGATTTATTGGACTCTTGTTTTTATGTTTATGTTGGATATGTGGCTGTAAATTTTAAATCTGAAAAACCAAATAAAATAATTTCAAAAATAAAATAAAAATCTTACTAATTTCCATTACATTCCGGTCTTAATAATAATCCCTTATACAACAACTGCAATATTAATAACTTCTATTTGTGTTGACACATTAAATGATTTACAAAACTACAAGTGAGGACTCAAACTACAGTGGTACCACAGGTTACATACGCTTCAGGTTACAGACTCCGCTAACCCAGAAATAGTGCTTCAGGTTAAGAACTTTGCTTCAGGATAAGAACAGAAATCGTGCTCTGGCGGCGCAGCAGCAGCAGGAGGCCCCATTAGCTAAAGTGGTGCTTCAGGTTAAGAACAGTTTCAGGTTAAGTACGGACCTCCAGAACGAATTAAGTACTTAACCTGAGGTACCACTGTATATCCTTGTTCTTCCTGTGTGTGGCAATTATTCTGTCCGTGGTGTTTCTTCCTGTCCTTGTAAGATACGTCTTTCTTTCCCCTGGTTGTTGTTGTTGTCCATCATGCCTTGGGCAGATGGATGCCTCTCTAAATAAACATTTGTAGCTCCACCCGCCTTTGCACCTGGCTCCAACCACCACCATCAAGTGGGCCCCTGAAAGTTTCCTAGCAAGGGACACGGCCCTGAAAAATGCTCCCCACACCTGCCTTCTACCAAAGTTGATGTTGGCCGCCATGTTTTCAGCTAGTGCAGAGGTTCCCAACAGATGAAACATATACAAATGGTTTTGCCATTTTTCCTTCTCTTCTCTTCTTTCTTTATGCTTCCACCACCCCTTATTTTTATTCAATGCCCCCCTCCCATTGCACCTGAGGCTACAGCCCCCCTGGACCGTTCCAACGCCCCCGAAGGGGTGGTATCACACACTTTTGGGAAACACTGAGTTACTATTTTACCAGCACTAACCAATGCCAAGAGATTTCTCTGCCATAATGGAAAGCAGCAGCAGAGGAAGTTAGGAAGCAGACTTGCTGCAGGGTGGGGAGAGGCACAAGATGCTACATTAAAACTGAAAGACCACATTCAGTAGTAAAAGCGGCTAGGAGAGGGTCGTAGCTCATCTGTCTTGCATCCAGCAGGTCCTAGATTGGTTCAGTCCAAGTAGGGCTGGGAAGGTCTTCTGCCTGAAACCCTGGAGAGGCTCTTCCACTCAGAGTAGACAATACTGAGGTAGACACACCAATAAGAAGGCAGCTTCTTATGCTCTTAATACTGGAAAAATAAAGGGAAAGTAGGAGCACTCAGAAGGTCAGTGGTTCGAATCCCTGTGACGGGGTGAGCTCCCGTTGCTCGGTCCCTGCTCCTGCCAACCTAGCAGTTTGAAAACATGTCAAAGTGCAAGTAGATAAATAGGTACCGCTCCGGCGGGAAGGTAAACAGCATTTCCGTGTGCTGCTCTGGTTCACCAGAAGCGGCTTTGTCATGCTGGCCACATGACCTGGAAGCTGTCTGCGGACAAACGCCAGCTCCCTTGGCCAGTAAAGCGAGATGAGCGCCACAACCCCACGTCTACAACTGGGAGCCAGTGTGGTGTAGTAGTTAAGAGTGGTAGTCTCATAATCTGGGGAACCGGGTTCGCGTTTCCACTTCTCCACATGCAGCTGCTGGGTGACCTTGGGCTAGTCACACTTCTCTGAAGTCTCTCAGCCCCACTCACCTCACAGAGTGTTTGTTGTGGCAGAGGAAGGGAAAGGAGATTGTTAGCCGCTTGGAGACTCCTTCGGGTAGTGATAAAGTGGGATATCAAATCCAAACTCTTCTTCTTCTCCTAACAGTCAGGGGTCATTTTACCTAGGAGCGCTCCCAAACAAACACGAAAGAGTGCAAGTTAGCAATGATCACCAGGGGGAGCACTTTACACATAGAACATAAAGAACCGAGCCGTACCTTTGGCCTCAGCAAACAGGCGGCTAGAAATTTTAATGCACAATTTGTCTTTCAGCCCCTCAAATGAGGCTTGGCAGGCATGTATCGTGGCTCGCTAGTCCGAGGCATGTCGGGCTTCCTGTTGAGCTATCATTTATGGCTAGTGGCAGGAATTTTTCCCCATCAGGAACTTACCAGGACTCACTTCCAATAGCACCTCTCAGGTGGGTGCCATTGCCATTCTAAGTGAACAAGGGAGGCATGCATGGTGAGTTCCTGAACCTCTTTTGCTAGAAAAACAGCACTACTTAAGGCCAGTCTTCTACTGACATTTAAACTAGCATTTGGTGTATCACAAGTAACTGAGTAGGGGTGCTTGCAAATGAACATTTTATGCTGCCCTACCCTGCCTTCCTGAATAAGCTCCCCCCACATTGGAGAAAGGAGGACAACTGAGTCCCCATGAGTAGACTGACTGAATCTGGAATCTGCCCCCTTGCCACTTTGAGAGGTTCTGATGTTTGACTGAGTCAACCAAGGGCCCCAACTGATTTTCCACCCGAGCAGCTTTTTGCTTGCTCAGGCCTCACCCCCATGGAAAACAGAGCATCATTGCAGTGAGATAAGGGCTGGAAACTGAAGTTAGCACAAATGGTAATTGGAATAAGATGCATATTTTTAAGGCATTTTGAAACTGGCTGGATTAGCATCTTGTTTTAGCTGAAGATGGAAATAAAAGCACGCTGAAGTGATAAGGTCATAAGATGATCTGTGATTCTTTCTTCTTTTTTTACAGCATGTATTGGAGAATAATTGTTCCCTTTACAATTAAGGACAATTTTTAGTATCAGGAGACACAGGGGTCTTGTTTTGCTGCCTGAGATGAAATGGGAATGTGTGCATTGATTCAAGTACAAGCTGACACACCTCATTTGCCATTATTCCCTTTATCACTGGTGCTAAAAGTCTTCCACTCCACATCCTACAAGGAGGAAAAGCAGAATAGCTCTTTTGCATCGCATGAGAACATTAGACCTGATCATCAAGCACGGTGAGAGACAGGCCCATAAGGAGGTATGGTTCAAGGGTCCTTGCTTTTCTATAGGAGAGAGAGCAGATTGATTGCATGAAAATAATTGACACCAAGTAAATTAGCTAAAATGTATAAATCTGAATCAGATATCTGCTGGAAATGCAAAGAAAAAGAAGGTACATTCTATCACATATGGTGGACATGCAAAAAGGTTAAGACTTACTGGGAGATGATATATAGTGAATTGAAAAAAAAAGTTCTAAAAATCTTTTGTTAAAAGCACATAAGCTTTTCTTTTAGGTATAATAGATGAAGGTGTACTGGATACAGAATTACTAAGCTATTTTCTGCTTTGTTTTGAATTCTGAATCAATCCAGGGGTATGTGTGAGAGGGAGATTTGCCCTTCACTTATTTTTAAAAAGAGAAGTTATTGTATCCTCCTGCATTAGGTACAGCTGGAAAATGTGCTGCGCTACCTGAGCTCCTTTGAAATCTGTGTAATCAAAGGAAGAATTGCAGCATCACCATCAGTTGCGTGTGGCCATGGGTTACTTAAAATACATTCATAAGCATCATTATCATGGACTAATTTGATCCTGATACTGTCTGCAACTGCTTGAACATTAAGTATGTCTAACCTGACTCTTAGATGCAATCTTTATTACCTATTATAATGATCTTGTTTTCAAGGAGAGGTGACTTATCTGGTGATTTTACCAGCTGAAAATGTCTGAATTATGCATTTATTTTTAAATAAGGATTGTAGGGCAATGACATTTTCCTAGCATTCATTTCCCCTGCTTTATTAAGCTATTTTTATTAAAGCTTGAAAATTTATATACAGAAAGCAACATCAAATATCAAGCATATTTTTACATGAAAAGTAAAGAAAAGAAAAGACTCCCAATTCTCCAACTATCAGCTTAAAAAACTTATACAAAACTCTTTCTTCATAATAACATCCAACTCTTCTACTTTCCTTAAACCAACCTTTTAAGGAAATGTTTTCAAAGCCAGATATCAGAAGCTCATTTTCCTTTTTGTGCAAAAAAGTCCATAAGGGGTTTCCAATCATTAATAAATGTCAATAATGATCTTTCTCTAATTAAGCATGTCAATTTTGCCATCTCGGCCAAATCCATTAATTTAAATAAGCATTCTTCCATAGTAGGTAATAATAAGTCCCTCCATCTTTGTGCATATAAGTCTCGCCGCTATGATCGTATATTGCACCAATCTTCCAAATTCTTTTTCCAGTTATATATCCATCTGTTCCAGCAGGAAAAGCTTTGGTTTCAGCTGAGCAAAGACCTCCAAAATCTTCTGCATCTTGTATATAATAAACAAATGGAATAAATATACTAGATATATATACAGGAAAAGTTATAAAACAAACTGTGCGATAAAATTAAGACAATAGAAAAAGTATGAGAATGATTGGAAGTTTCTTTCAGAAGACTTTATTAGAAAAGACAGGATGTTATAAGCAATATTTATTTCTTATTGTTAACTCTTCTTTGCTTTTTATTTTTATTTTCTTTATCTTTTTTCTATTATATTTTTGTGTTTAATTTTTGATGTAATTAATATATATATATATAAGATGATATTTTAAATCAATAAAGACAACTTAAAAAACAAAACAAAAACACAAAAACAAAATCTTCTGCATCAATGTATGTACAGTGGTACCTCAGGTTAATTACTTAATTCGTTCCAGAGGTCCGTTCTTAACCTGAAACTGTTCTTAATCTGAAGCACCACTTTAGCTAATGGGACCTTCCGCTGCCGCCGTGCCGCCAGAGAACGATTTCTGTTCTCATCCTGAAGCAAAGTTCTTAACCCGAGGTATTATTTCTGGGTTAGCGGAGTCTGTAACCTTAAGCGTATGTAACCCGAGGTACCACTGTATTTGTATCCAACATGCTTTAGCTTTTCTGCATGCCCACCTAGCATTATAAAATGTACCTTCGTGTTCTTGATGCTTCCAACAAACATTTGGAACATTTTTACACATTCTAAATAACTTCTTGGGAGTTAGGTACCAACGACACATCATTTTGTAAAAATACTCTTTTAAATCAATGTGTGTTTTAACCCTTTAGTCCAGACTTGTTCCCCACTATTCCATCTGCCTAGTATTCATTCCAAGGAGACAGATACTGTGATCCTGCCAAAATCCACCCAGCTGCATTTAACTCAGTGGAGCTTGGTTCTAAGTCCAGATGCATGGCAACGGGCTGCAAATATCAGTGGAATAGCAGAGAAATTAGCTAACCTGAACTCTCATTCAGTTACAGGAAGCCACTAGAGCAGGGGTCAGCAAACCTTTTCAGTAGGGGGCTGGTCCACTCAGACCTTGTGGGGGGCTGGACTATATATTTTTTGGGGGGAAATGAAAGAATTCCTATACCCTACAAATAACCCAGAGATGCATTTTAAATAAAAGGACACATTCTACTCATGTGAAAACACGCTGATTCCCAGACCATCCGCAGGCCAGATTTGGAAGGCGATTGGGCTGCATCCAGCCCCTGGGCCTTAGTTTGCCAACCCATGCACTAGGGTGGCTTATGCTACCAGGCCAACTTCTTGCAAGTGGGCTGGGACCAGGATACCAACCAGCAGTCGAGATTTTTGATGGCTGCATCCTCACACTATGCCACACCAAGCTTGGTGCACTATAACCAAGAGGGTTGTGGCCTTGTTGAGCCTCCATAAGTCTCTGCATCGTTTAGTTGTTGTTTAGTCGTTTAGTCGTGTCCAACTCTTCGTGACCCCATGGACCAGAGCACGCCAGGCACTCCTGTCTTCCACTGCCTCCCGCAGTTTGGTCAAACTCGCGCTGGTAGCTTTGAGAACAACCATCTTGTCCTCTGTCGTCCCCTTCTCCATGTGCCCTCCATCTTTCCCAACATCAGGGTCTTTTCCAGGGAGTCATCTCTTCCCATGAGGTGGCCAAAGTACTGGAGCCTCAGCTTCACTTCTGCACTAACTCCCAAGCTGCACATGGGTGCACAAGTACAGGGTCCCCATCTCAGCAGGGGACCCAGAATGGTGCCCCCATCATGAGTGCAGGGTGAGAAACAGGCTCCCTTGTCTGCGTATGGTGTGGTTAGATGGTTTGCAGTGCTGCCTCTGGGGAGCCAATGAGCAGGCCTGTTTTTGAGGAGCCAATGAGCAGACCCATTGGCTTATGGGGATGGGACCTTCAGGGGTTGTTTGGAGAGGTATATCCCCCTCCCTCCTATGATTCCTCCCCACTGAAGAGTTTCATAGTGTCACAAATCAATTCCGCCAGATGTTTCTGTGGAGCTATGTGGAGTCATCTCAGGGAATTAGACATAAGCCTACGTGGAATACCGCAGACTATTTACTGCGGCTAGGCTGAATGTTCTTGACTCGGCGGTTCTGAAGGGAAGATATGGAGGAGTCCCATATGACCAGAGATTATGCCACTGTGCATTGGGTGAGGTAGAATCCACAGAGCACATCTTACTGAGCTGTCCCTTCTACAACGATTTAAGACAGTACCTTATAACTCCATACTTACCCCAGCTCAGTTCCTGACAAAGAGGAAAGCAGACAGCATATCTGCTAAATAAGTCTTCAGGGAAAATAACTTTGTCAGTGGCTAAATTCCTTTTCCTGGCACTCAAGTGTCGGAAACGTATAACTGAATGCCTTGATGTGGGTTATCTGTGAGAGGTCTAGTACCCTAACCCTACCTTATTTATGTACCCCTATGATGTTATAGTTTATAATTATTGTGTAATGTTTTATTTCTGACTATCGGTCGAATAAAGGAAATTGATTGATTGACATAAGCCTTCTGATGTTTTACATTCTCAGTCTTTGAGGAGCTTCAACCAAAGGACCCCTTATGAAGTTTTTATCATTATTTTTAATTAGTCATGACTCAGGAGTTGCGAAGAATCAGATGAGGGTAGTGACTGGATTTAAACCTCACAAAAGCACAGACTGGTTTAATCCCCACAGGGAAGACATTTCTATAAACACACTTCTTGCTGCCATTTCTAGTGATACGTGCCAACAAGGCAGGCACTGAAGAGACGGATGCTCTGCTAATCTCCATTAATGATAGCTTAGGGATCATGAAGCAATTAGCTTTCATTTACTTTCAGGGTTACTCGGAGTCACCCAAAGTGTCAATCTCATATGAGGAATATACTGGCAATGGGTAAATTTTCCAGATGTAGAACACCCAGTGCTACAGAATCATTGCTCTGTCCCGTCTAAGCTACAAGTGGAATTGATTGGGCTTTCTGCACAGCCTGGGATGTTGCACTTTTCCAGAGTGCACTTCTGGCTTATTTTTACTTGCTGCTGCTGCTGTTATTTTCACACAATTACATGAAGAACAGTTTGGATTTGATATCCCTCTTTATCACTACCTGAAGGAGTCTCAAAGTGGCTAACATTCTCCTTTCCCTTCCTCCCCCACAACAAACACTCTGTGAGGTGAGTGGGGCTGAGAGACTTCAGAGAAGTGTGACTAGCCCAAGGTCACCCAGCAGCTGCATGTGGAGGAGCGGAGATGCGAACCCGGTTCACCAGATTACAAGACTACCGCTCTTGACCACTACACCACACTGCTGCTTTTTCAAACTTAAGACCTCCAAGTGCTTTACAAAAGGCACTCTAAAACTTTCATTACAATACTAATAAAAGTAAGCGTTAAAAGCAAGTTACACAAAGGTGTACATAAAAACTTAATGTAAAACTTAGCAAATTTTAAAACAAGTATATTAACTAAAATCAGATGTTAAAATTGTATGCTGAAATCACATGCCTGGGTAATGCGATTTTTGCTTTGATTCTTAGCGTAGCTGGAGCTGAAAACAGTACTTTGACAGTGCCTGCGTAATATTAATGGGAACTTTGGGGGAATGACACACCAGTGTGGACAAACGGACAATTTGCCCTTATCCTCTCCCTCTCCCTCCCCTCCCCTTCAAGGGACTAATAAAAAAAGTGTGATGCTTGGGAGACAACTGGCACCTTTTCATCTGCAGTAGTCAAGCAAACACACACATGCTCTTGGAAAAACAGTGTGGTGGAGAAGCTATGACAAGATGGGTTGGTGGCTGATCTTTCTCCCAACACCCCTAATGAAATGAAGTGAATCAGCAGCTGCATACATGGGCAGTCGTATTATGTAACCATTAAGTCAAGCCTTCTAATTCATTTTGTTGTCTTTCGTCTTGTCTACATTGTGAATTAGATGGCAATTCTGTCTGGGTAAGCCACCTACAAAGCTGGGAAGAAGGTTGCTGTTGCTTACGTTCCATGGAGACAGAATGGATCCCTGTCCTGCGGTCAGGGTGCTGCCAGATTTTCTTTGGTCCTTTAATTCCCCTCCTGGTCATCAGAGGTTCAGGGGGAAGCAACTAAGAGGGAAAGAATGTTGATGTTGTGCAAAGTGTGGGGTTGCAACCTCTTACTCTGCAAAAAAAGAAATACGTTGCAGGAAGATCAAAGCAGACAGCCTTGTGCTCCTTGTGAATCTGCAAATATGCTATCCAGTTGCACACATGTAATTTTCTGGATGCGACTGCATTTTGAAGTTTGAGATTCAAATAGTTCTAAGGCAGGGCTCAAAGTCTAGCTGTGCATTGACTGCACTTATTTGCATTCTCCTGCTAGGATTACAAAGTTGTGTGTGTTTTTTTGCCTTTTGTACAGTCAAGGGCATTGGATAACTTTTTAAAATAAGCTTCGTAAAAAAAAAAAGTCTGTGGACCAAATGGAAGGTGAAACTTGAATGTAGTTGCTAAGAAGTGAATATAGGAACATAAGAAGAGCTTGCTGGATCAGACCACTGGCCCATCTAGTCCAGCATCCTGTTCTCACAGGATACGAGCCCAAGAGCACTGTCTCCTCCTGTGGATTCCAGCAGGGGGCGTGCAGAAGCAGGATTGCCTGCAACTGTGAAGGCAGAGAGTAGCCATCATGGCTAATAATAATAATACTAATAATTTTTTTATTTATACTCCTCCTTCCCCGGCTATAGCTGGGCTCAGGGCGGCTAACACCAGTAAAATTACAGTAAAAACATAATAAGAAAAATAAAATAAAATACAGGTTAAAACGCAATTTAAAATGCAGCCTCATTTTAAAAATAGCCCATAGATCAAAACCATAAGGGGAGGGAAACATAAGGGTCAGACTGAGTCCAAACCAAAGGCCAGGTGGAACAGCTCTGTCTTGCAGGCCCTGTGGAAAGATGTCAAGTGGAGGAGGAGGGGGAGGAGTTTGGACTTGATATCCCGCCTTTCACTCCCCTTAAGGAGTCTCAAAGCGGCTAACAATCTCCTTTCCCTTCCTCCCCCACAACAAACTTCCTGTGAGGTGAGTGAGGCTGAGAGACTTCAGAGAAGTGTGACTAGCCCAAGGTCACCCAGCAGCTGCATGTGGAGGAGCGGGGAATCGAACCAGGTTCACCAGGTTACAATTCCACTGCTCTTAACCACTACACCATGGAGACATTCCTCAGGCCTGACACCCGTACTTATACAAAAGGTACCCACTGATGGCATGTTCTATTTCTTTGCGTGCCATTTATCGGCTCTATTTATCCAGAAGCCAGCACTCTTCTGGGTGACATTGCTACACTTTCCCCCATCCTGGTCCAACCTGCCCAATGGAGTAGCAATGAGAGTCAGTCCCCATGGCAATAATCCAGCTCCAGGCATTTACACATGGGGTGGGGGTGGGGGAAATAATCGCTAGTACAAGAAACTGTTCAGCTTGGGTCTAAAAGCTTTGTTCAAAGCAACCTTTGACCCACTGCTGCTCTGCAGCACCACATCAGATGAGGAAATCAGATTCTCGGCTTGCATATTCTGGACTGCCCAGTGAGTGAGACACAGGAAGTGAGAGGAGTCAATGGCACACATAAGAAATACAGTTTAAGAATTTTATGCCTATTGCACATGCAGTTGTTACATGAATATGCAAAATGCATACGCTGAGGTCTATGAATACATAGCACGCATTGTTTCCATGTATGTATGCACATACATAAAAACGAAGCAGGAAAAATGGTTTCAGCTCCACCCTCTCTCAGACTTTCTGCTCCCATTTCTAACTGGTGGGTTTTGAAATAAATGAGTCATTCATTTTCTCTGGACATAGTGTCAAGTGTCTGGAACCCACAGGCAGCTGCAGGGATCCTGGCACAATCATACCAGCATTGACATCTGCACCAGGCTTGGATCCAGCCTGCCCTGTCACCACCATTCTTGAGTTTGGAATCACCTAGTGTTCATTTTAAATTAGAGTAGCCATGTATGTTGTCAAAGGGTTGGTTGCCAGAGGACAGCCCTCTGTTTGAGATCTGCCCAGTCCAAATCTAGTTGAAAGATAAGGAAGATAAAAAGTGGGACTGTGCAACAAATCTGGCCAACTCCTGAAACGGTTTGAGTCAGTTCGTGGGAGATTTAAGCTTGGGATGAATTCAGGGAAGGTACCCCTGTAAGACAGCATCTTAAAAAGCAGAGACATCACCTTGCCAACAAAGGTCCGTATAGTTAAAGCTATGGTTTTTCCAGTAGTGATGTATGGAAGTGAGAGCTGGACCATAAAGAAGGCTGATCGCCGAAGAATTGATGCTTTTGAATTATGGTGCTGGAGGAAACTCTTGAGAGTCCCATGGACTGCAAGAAGATCGAACCTATCCGTTCTGAAGAAAATCAGCCCTGAGTGCTCACTGGAAGGACAGATCGTGAAGCTGAGGCTCCAATACTTTGGCCACCTCATGAGAAGAGAAGACTCCCTGGAAAAGACCCTGATGTTGGGAAAGATGGAGGGCACAAGGAGAAGGGGACGACAGAGGATGAGATGGTTGGACAGTGTTCTCAAAGCTACCAGCATGAGTTTGACCAAACTCCGTGAGGCAGTGGAAGACAGGAGTGCCTGGTGTGCTCTGGTCCATGGGGTCACGAAGGGTCGGACACGACTAAACGACTAAACAACAACAACCCCTGTATTTCCCTGAGTCGGACCACACAGATCTGCCCAGATCCAGGGAATTCAGGGGTCAGAGTGTTACATGCAAAGGGTGCAAGGATCTGTTTTGTCAACAAGATCCCTAAAGGCAAGGTGAAGCAGACCCCAGCAAGACTGAATCCTCCTGCTCTCAGTTGGGATGTGTGTGAAGAAGACCCAGTGTCTCCTTCCTCTGCCCCCTGCTGACTGCATCTATAATTAGGATTTTAAAAACAAAATCGAACAGAAGACCCATCTCCACAGACTCATTCTGGTCATTTGTGTGCTGTCCTAATAAAAAGGGAGACCAGGAGCCTTGAAATTGCCCACCAACATTTAGCAGAACCTGGTCAGCAGATTGGTCAAGCACAGAAATCACCTGATGTCTTCCTCACCATGGTGCGATGCAGTGTATTACAATATAAATTATAGCAATGGTCTCCTAATTTTATACCTATACATATAAATTACTACATGCAAACTTTATGCAGATTGGTGTACTTTTTCAACCTCTTTTCGACCCCTCTCCCCATCCCTCCACTGCCTTGGAGCAAAGTTATGTTGGGACGTTGTGGGCAATTAAAATGGTGGTGTTGTGGTCATAGCTATCCATGACAAATCAGAGCGCTGCTGCTGTTTTCTCCTGCTGGTAACCCCCTGGGGAGCGTTGTTGGAAGAAACACACTAGAAGGCAGTTTGCCAGGGGCAGCTCTCAGATGTGGATCTTTCCCTGATTCTTCCTTCTCCATCTTCTTCTTGTGATCATTTTGAGTTTGAAGGAGGTAAGGAACTGAGAGAACCCAGCACTACGCTTTGGTTATCCCATTTCTGCTTTGCATTCCAGAACACCGATTCTGAAGTGGAGACTTCAGAATCTCCATCTCCATGCTAAAATTGCTAAGTAGCCGATGTCTGGTGATTGTGCCACAAAAAGGATTAGGCTCTTTGGGTTGAGGTGAAATGCAAATGGAAGACATGAGGAGCAACTGATGAGCACTCCTGAGACTTTGATCCCATGACTTTGCAGAGCTGCTGTGGTTTGATCCAATGCAACTACAGAGGCTTGTTTCCCAAACTTGACACCAGGCCAGCTGTTTGTTAGAATGAGGCAGGATGCCTCAGGTGATTTATGGTTTCAGGGTACCGTCAAGGAACAGCAAATTGGCAACGATTTAGTTTATTATTATGTTTTTATGAGCTGGTGTTGCCATTTGGATTTTCTGCCTCAGGCAACTTGTGCCAATTCTGACTGAACAAAGTGGGACAGGTTCATCTGGTTGAGCTACTGGTGAGTTGTAATTCTGTTATAAAATGCTGCTACTTGCCGCAATTGTTATGTTCCAGCTCCTCAGTTGGTGGCAGTATGCATCTGGGTGCCAGCTGCTGGAAACTGGAGGTGGAGAGAGTGCTGTTGCACTCATGCGCAGGGGTGAAGGAAGACTTCGTGACGCCCGGGGCGGGCGTCACGACATAGGGCGCATGTAGCGAGAACACGCCTGTAGCGACGACGGAGGGATCCCGGCACCGTCCATACGGCGCTGGAGCAGTACAGCGCATGTGTGTGACACCAGATATGCACTGTTCTTAGCGGTTTGCTGACGGCGCTGGGATCCTCCGCTTATGGCTGCAGCTGAGACGGAGGATCCTCCAAAGGCGGATAAGGCGGCACGATGGCCGCTTGTGCTGCCATGAGCCCCACGGGCTTGTCACCCCTGCAGGCATGGAACCCTGGGCGTACCGCCCCCTATTGTGACGCCACTGCTCATGCCCTGTTTGTGGATGTCCCATAGGCATCTGGTTGGCCACTGCAGCGATAGGTTGCTGGACTTAGATGGGCCTTTGGCCTGATCTAGCCTGCTCTTCTTAAGTTGTGTACATATATACCATATTTTTTGCCCCATAGGACGCACTTTTCCCCCTCCAAAAATGAAGGGGAAATGTGTGTGCGTCCTATGGGGCGAATGCAGGCTTTCGCTGAAGCCTGGAGAGTGAGAGGGGTCGGTGCGCACCGACCCCTCTCACTCTCCAGGCTTCGCGCAGCTCTCCACAAGGGGCGGGAGCCCGGCGCTGTACTCCTGCGGCTTGCGGAGAGTTGCCCGCATGCCGAAGGCTGGGTGCACTGAGCTCAGCGCCCCCAGGCTTTGCGCAGCTCTCCGCAAGGCGTGGGAGCCCGGCGCTGGGCTCCCGTGGCTTGCGGAGAGTTGCCAGCCTTCGCGCAGCTCTTAGCAAGGCGCGGGAGCCTGGCGCCGGGATCCCATGGCTTGCGGAGAGTTGCCTGTTCTGGGGGCTGGGGTCGGGGGAAGCTCGGGCTTCCCCCACCCCAGCCCCGCGCCTGGGGGGGGGGAAATAATTTTTTTCCCTTTATTTCCCCCCCAAAAAACTAGGTGCGCCTTATGGGATGGTGCGTCCTATAGGGCGAAAAATACGGTAGTTGTCTTTGAGATGCCTTAAATATGTCAACCCAGACCTTCCCTTTGTAACATCCTGCCTCTCTCCATCCAATGTTGTGCCATGCTGTAGCTTTATCTCACCTATGATTATTCCTATTTCATATCTGCTATGGCTCAAGTTGCTGATGCCCATCCTAAATGGCCATATACCTACAGTCATACCTTGTGTTGCATTAGGTTCATGTTGTGTCTTTTCGGCCTGTGAACGCGACAAACCCAGAAGTATATACTTCTGGGTTTTACTGTGTGTTTGCAGAAGTGTTCTGCGTGCTTCACACATGCGCAGAAGTGCTCTATCACGCTCCGCGCTTGCGCAGAAACACCACTCTAGTTGCAGACTTTTCAGGGTGCGAACGGCACCCCAGAACGGATCGTGTCCAAAACTAGAGGTACCACTGTACTTATTTTAAACTGTATTATCATTGTTTATTAAATTTCTAGACCACCTTTCATCTGAAGATCACTTACGATATAAAAACACAAAAATACAGACCAAGTTTCCATATTATGCAATTTTGCTGTTGCTCTTTTGGGAGGAAATACCATGAAGCTCAATAAAAATATTCAACACCGGAACTGAAGTCTTAGAAAACCATACCTGCAATTTATAAGCTTATAGCTTTCAAAGTGTACGTTGCCTACATGTGACTTTAAAGTTGTGAATGGGTAAGAAGCCTCTGCTGGTTTTGCATGGGAAATTTCACACAACAGCGAAGACTTCCCAGCTTTAAGGAATCCTATTATCTCTTTGACATCTGATGGGAGGGCTTTCCACAGGGCAGGTGCCACTATTGAAAAGACCCTCTGCCTGGTTCCCTGTAACCTCACTTCTTGTAGTGAGGGAACCGCCAGAAGGCCCTCGGAGCTGGATCTCAGTGTCTGGGCTGAACGATGGGAGTGGAGACACTCCTTTAGGTGTACATTGAATACATTGAATACACACAAAAAGAAAAACACTAGAGGATTAAAGTTCAAACTATGTATAGGGAGATGTTATCTTGGCAAACAAGTAGCTCCAGCCTCACATTTGCTGCGATGACAAAGAATTCATGTGGGGAAGACATCTAGGGGGAGGAGGTGCTTAATCTCCCTTGTACCTACAGATGGGGGATAAATCCAGTTCAAATGTGGAATTCAGTTCACATTTAAAGGTGGAGCAACCTAAACCGCATTTTCTGAAACAATTGGTGCACCAAAACAGAGTCGTCCTTCTGAAACTGCACTTCTCCTAATTTTATAGTGCCAAGTGTGCATAAAAATGCATTATGTTAGAGAGAATGGCTTTTGCAAAAATGTATATATTGGACAAAATGTATATGTGTATACAGCAGTAGGAGAAATTTGCACTAAAATGCCAATAAATTTCCATGAGGACTAAATGTTTTTCCAAAGTGATGTGGATGGAAATGTGGGAAACTGGAAAAAGGAGACACAGAGAGAAACAAAAAATGCCAGGATTCTCTATGCACAAAAATGGAAGGAAGCAGAAGTTCCCACCAAAGACAAATGGATAGGTAAGGTGATGGACTATCCAAAAATGGCAGTCAACAGTCAAAACAAGAGAATCTAATGATGACTGCTTTGTGGAAACAAAAAAAAATTTTTTTTCCTTCCAGTAGCACCTTAAAGACCAACTAAGTTAGTTCTTGGTATGAGCTTTCGTGTGCATGCACACTTCTTCAGATACACTGAAACAGAAGTTGCCAGATCCTTCTATATAGTGAGAAGGTGGGGAGGGGTATTACTCAGAAGGGTGGTGGGAATGGGTGATTGGCAGATAGCTGTGATGAGCCTGTTGACGACTCTTAACGACTGCAATAGGTCTTACAGGAAAAAGCAAGGGGTGAGAAGGTTAAAAATGGCTTTGTCATGTATAATGAGATAAGAATCCAATGTCTTTGTTCAGACCAGGTCTCTCCATGGTTTTAAGTTTGGTAATGAGTTGCAATTCATTAATGGTAATGAATTGCTTTGTGGAAGAACGTGAACCCCTTTCAGACTATATAAATAATTATTGTTTGCTGAACTCGCGAGCAGGATTTGAAGTATGAGCAACATCAGGAATGAGAGAATACAATTGCTGTGTTGGTATAAGAAATAGAAGGTATTGCGCAGCAGACGGGGAAAAATTAAAACACCATGGAAAATTATGTATTGAAGTATATATGTTAAACTTTTGAAAATTAAATTTAAAATTATTACGAAAAAAAGAGAAACAAAAAATGGACAGATGAGCCCATCTCTGCTTGTACCTACCAGTTCTCTTCTGCTAGGCTCCTTTCTATTTTGGGGACATTGCTAAGGGAGGGGATCTTCTTAAATATCATCTGGTGAAAAATTGCAGGAGAAAACTGACCTGAGACCAGACTGCAAGTGCCCTGGATAACTCCCAAATTAATGCCACAAGGGAAAGATGGGTTTGCGTATCCCATGTTTTCCTTGTAACATTTCCTTGTGATATAATGGTTAACCTTAATAATAGCCTATTAATTACACAGGTAGAACACCCATGCCTGAGGGCTTCTAAGGTTGATTGCTGTGATGCTTCACTTTGAACCATGACTCTTACAAATGAGTCAGTCACCTAGTCCTTGTATTCTTTTAGCAAGTGGGCAAGCGGGGGGGGGGGTGATGCGTAATTTTGATCTCTGGTGGAATTAGCTGACCCTGAAAGGCGTCTTTAGAATTTACATTTACTCTCATCCTTGGCCCCCTACTTTTTTGCAAGGAAGAAGCAAATTTGGGGATGCGGTTGGTATAGGAGGGTTGCTCAATTTATTGTCACATTTTTGGATTGAAACCTATGCCTTGAAGGACACAATATTAAAACTTATGTTTCCTCTTTCATATGTGGTGGACTTGTAAAAGGGTAAGAGTATTGGGAAATGATCCATAATGAATTGAAAAAAATGTTTAAAAGTACTCCCCCCCCCAAAAAACCCCCCCAGAGCTTCTGTTGGGGATAATTCAGACTGAAATTCCCAGGTGTCAAAAAAGGTTATTTATGTATGCTACCACTGCGGTTTGTGTTTTGTTAGCCCAAAAATGGAAAACGAGCAAGGTCCCAACTAAAGAAGAATGGCAACTTAAGTTGACAGTACATGCACAACTCGCAGACTTAACATATAGAATACGAGAACAATAAGAACATACATTTAAAGAAGACTGGAAAATGTTTATTGAATACGTATACAGTATGGGAAAGAACTGTATACAGCTGAAAACACTGCCAGCCTTAAGATAAATTCAACAGTGTAAACACTTTTTGATGGATGTACAGTAATAATGGAATACTGAATGGTATAGTTTTATATGCAGGGATTTATGATATGTAAAATGAACCATGGGAAGAGAAGAAGGGAAGTAATTGATATCTTAAGGATGTAAAATGAGTATTTTAAATTGTAAAACAGAAAATAAAAATTATATATAATAGGGAGTTAAGCAAAACAAAACAAAAATTATGTTTACTGATAATCCCCTTGAAGTGGAAACAGGAATTGGAGCACCATAATGTCATTCTATGAGACCCAAAGCCCATGCCGCCTCTTCCCGGTTCATACTAGATACCCCCCTCTGCCCTGGCTGATCTTATAATGGTATCGTTTTATATGCAAAATGCAAAATGGAATAGGGTACTTCTTTGTAAATGTGTTTATGTTCAGGCTGTTTAGGGTTAGAGTTTACCATTCTGTTGTTCGTAGGATATTCCAAGTGAAGGTTTTCCTTGATTACAGAAAAATGCTCAGTTTGAGGCAACCACTTCTGGCTTCATTAGGCAAATTATATTTAGTCATCTGTTCCTAACAAATGCAAATCAAAATAAAGTAGGAGTGGGAAAAGCCTATATATAGATATAATCTCCAGTGAGCAACAACCAGCTCTTTGTCAAGCAGCTCTTAAATGCACCCTGGAAGACCAGGTAAAGAAATGTCTTATTTTTCAAAGCTGAACTCACCCTTGCTTTTGTTGATGGAAATTTGTGTAATTTAGTTTCCGTTGTAGGCTTGTTAGTAGATCTGCCAGTTTAGCCAATCTAAGCAACCTTTGTGGAGTTAGAGTGATTTTACTTATCGGACAGTTTTGTTTATACATTTGCACCCCACCTTTCCATAACAAAACCTCCTCAAAGCAACTTATTCAACTGAAAACATCTCGGATACTAACACTAACAATAATACAAATCAAGAATTAGCAAGAAACTAAATGCGCGCACACAGAGCACAGACATACAGATGTGATGATCTCAGCCAAAAAGTCCCCAGTTTTCATTAAAAGTTTGAGAGAAGCTAATTGAGTTAATCATAGAATCACATAGTTGGAAGGGACTACAAGGGGAATTTAGTTCAACCCTCTCCAATGCAGGAATCTCAGCTGAAGCATCCATGACAGATCGCCGTCCAACCTCTGCATAAAAACCTCCAAGGAAGGGGAGTCCACAACCTCCCGAGGGAGACTGTTCCACAGCTCTTATTGCCAGAAAGTTTTTCCGTATGTTTATTCAGAATCTCCTTTCTTGTAACTTGAAGCCATTGTTTTGAGTCCTGCCCTCCAGAGCTTGTTCCCTCTTCCATGTGACAGCTCTTTAGATATTTGAAGATGGCTATCATATCTAGTGCCTAAATTAATCTAGCATTTAAACATCTAATCAATAACAATGATGGTGCCAGGCAAATATCATGTTGGAGCTAGCCTAAGTTGATCACACTTTAGAACCCACTGAAATCAACGGAACAAGTTAGTTATGACATAGAATGTAGTCCTAACCATGTATACTCAAAAGTCAGTCCTACTGAATTTAATGGGATTTACTCCCAGGTAAGTGGGTTAGGATTGCAGTCTCCATTTGGATGTAACCCAATATGTCTAAGAGGGAATTTAACAACCAGGGCTCCAAAGACCTTCTTTCTAATCACTTATCTTCCAAAGGTGGAGGTGCCCAGGGCTTTGGTATGCAGACAGAGGTGGCATGAAACAGGGGTGGGGTGAGGCAGACTTTGCTAAAAGTGGGGATTTAGCAGAAGAATATAAGCAAGTTTCCCTGTACGGCTGAAAGGGGGAGTTCTTCCACTTGCTGCCTGTAGGTGATGCTATAATGCTAAACAGTCTCATGTGAAATTCTCCCTTGACAGCTAATGCACTGCAGAGAGTTGTGCTCACACCAGAGGCACCTAGATTCAAATCCAGTGGCGTAGCGTGGGGGGTGCAGGGGGGGGGCGGCCGCACCGGGCGCAACATCTGGGGGGGCGCGCTCGCACTCGCAGCTCTCTGCCCCTACCTGGCTCACTCTCTCTCTCTCACTGCAGTGCTGGCTGTGCGAATCCGATACGAGCTGCCGGGTCGCCGCCCACTGTGGAGGGGGTGGGTGCCAGGCGTGCAGTGCGGAGAGAGAGCGAGGGACTATCTGGGGGAGGGGCAGTGCAGCGGCCGCCCAGCGCAGCGCTGAGCGTGGGAGAGAACCACACCAGACCAGCCCAGGCAGCAGCAAGAAGAAGCTGGCAGCGGCGGCAGGTTAGGGGTTAGGGGGCGCAAATTACTTGCCTTGCCCCGGGTGCTGACAACCCACGCTACGCCGCTGTTCAAATCCACACCTTGGCTATATGATAAATTAAAAGATGTTTAAAAGCTTATAACTTGCCATGTTTCTATAAAGAGGAGCCACGAGTCGCCTTAGACAAGAGAAGAGTCTCCTGGATTAGGCTAGTACAGGGGTCAGCAAACTTTTTCAGCAGCGGGCTGGTCCACTGTCCCTCAGACCTTGTGGGGGGCTGGACTATATTTTAGGGGGGGGAATGAATGAATTCCTGTACCCCACAAATAATCCAGAGCTGCATTTTAAATAAAAGGACACATTCTACTCATGTAAAAACACGCTGATTCCTGGAGCGTCCGCAGGCCGGATTTAATAATAATAATAAATAATAAATTGTTATTTATACCCCACCCTTCCTGGTTTAAAAACCGGGCTCAGGGCAGCTAACAGCAAATATAAAACATTGATTAAAATGCGACTTATAAAATGCAGCATAGAATACAACATAAAATGCAGCATCAATATCAATAAAATTCAAAAATTCAGGGGTCATTTTTGAAAAAAAAACCACAACGCAGTCAGTAGACATTGAATGATCCCCAGGGCTAACTGGCCAAGTTGGTCCTACTAGGGCCAGCAAGGAGACCAGGGAAGAATTTAAATGTGGGGTCCCAGAAAGGGTTTCTTCATAGAAGAGGAAAGGGAAAGGGGAATAGAGGATCAGGCCAATTCAAATTGAAGGCCAGGCGGAATAGCTCTGTCTTACAGGCCCTGTGGAAGGAGATCAAGTCCTGCAGGGCCCTAGTCTCGTGGGACAGAGCATTCCACCAGGTCGGAGCCTGGCGATTGGGCCGAATCCGGCCCCTGGGCCTTAGTTTACCTACCCATGGGCTAGTAGCCTATCTAGTCCAGCATGCTGTTCTCACTGTGGCCAACCAGATGCCGGATAATTTCTGAAAACTGCAGTGCTCTGTCCTTGCTTTTAGATTTTGTAATGGCCTCTCCTCACACAGAAGCAAATGCAAAAGCTGCCCTTGACTTTTTCCTGAAGTTGAGCAAGGATGAACACTGTGAAAGCATCATGTTCTCTCCTGTAAATTTGGCAGTCGCCTTGAAAGTCCTCCTTTCTGGGGCCAGAGGCCACACAGCTGATGAACTGCAAAAGGTAGGTATGATATAATACATCATCCCAGTCTTTTGAAGCCAAATTCAAAGGGCAAACTTTAATTTCAATTTCAATTCAAAGGCAATGATCAGGAATAATGGGAGCTGTAGTCCAACAGCATCTGGAGGACACCAAGGTGGGAAGAGTTGGCATAGCCTAAGTGCCCATCCTGCTTCCTAAGGCATATCTGCACTTCATGTTTATGGCAAGGCAGGGTCACTTTGGGATGTGCATCATGCTTCCAGTATGTGGCACCCATTCAACTCATTCTCATTTGAATTGGAAAATGTGGGAACCAGTTTCAGCACAACTCCAAAATCTGCATGAGTTATACCTAAGAGGAAGAAGTATGTTTCCTGTCCTTGGTTTCCTCTTCAGATTTGTGCAGTTGGGTAGAGAAGACAAAAGTAGATTGCAGATTTAGAAAGCGTAGACTGCAAATTTAGAAAAAGAAAGCAAAATGTATTTTATATTTATATACAGTGGTACCTCGGGTTAAGTACTTAATTCGTTCCGGAGGTCCGTTCTTAACCTGAAACTGTTCTTAACCTGAAGCACCACTTTAGCTAATGGGGCCTCCTGCTGCTGCTGTGCCGCCAGAGCACGATTTCTGTTCTCATCCTGAAGCAAAGTTCTTAACCTGAGGTAATATTTCTGGGTTAGCGGAGTCTGTAACCTGAAGCGTATGTAACCCGAGGTACCACTGTCCATCTAACCATGTAACAGGGGAAGCCATCTTAATGTGCATGGGTTGCTGAGCACCGTTGCACAATGAAATGTACCATCTACCACAATATTATTTATGACTGCAAACCAAAATTCCTCATTAGATACTTCATTTGGAAAAAGAGGAAGAATGTGGAAGAGGATGTCCTGAAACTGCCAAAAGCTGTGGGACAGTGGACAGTAGGCAGAAAACACAGGGCCCAGCTCCACACGCTTGTGACATGGGAGCACCTTCTCTTGAACTTCGCCCTCATAGGGTATGCTTCTGTTCCGAACACAAAAGGCACTTGAGAAATGAGGGGGGAATCCAATCTGTTGTTTGTGGGTTTCTGACCTATAACCAGAGCTTTTCCCTCACAACCAGAGCTCAGAGGAGCTCAACTCCAGCCCCTCTCGGGTGGGTGCCATTGCCATTCTAGGAGAACAAGGGAGAAGTTCATGGTGAGCTCTGGCACCTCTTTTTCTAGAAAAAAGCACTGCCTGGAACAACACCACACCGACTGGACTGAGGGATGGATGTGTTAAAGAGATGAGCGTGCATCCAGAAAGCCGGCAGGGTTTTATTGTTGAAGACTTTGTGGAAGCACATTGCTAATGTGTAATTAAATGAAATTGAGCAGAAAACGAAGACACTGGAATGGGCCATAAATCTTGCCAACCAGGCACAACTGTCCTTCTAAGCTAGGCATCATTATTTATTTATTATGGCTTATATGAGGAAAATAATCCCTCCTCCATTTTATCCTCACCACAACACTGTGAGGCAGGTTAGGTGGAGAGACAGAGACAGGCTGAAGGCCACCCAGTGAGCTTTGTGGTGTAGTGGGGGTTTTAACCTGTTTCTCCCTGGTTCAGGTACTCTTAGGGGATAATATTTTGGTCATTTTTTGTTTAGCACCAGAATAAGACGTGTTTCACCGTTTCTTGTTGTGTTTTTAGGAAGCTCCTGATTATAAATGTGAGATGCCCGAAGGCAGCCATAAGGAGTTCCACAAAATCCTTGCTCAGCTTGACAAACCGAGCAGAAACTACGAGCTGAGCTTTGCCAATCAACTCTACGGAGACAAGTCTATTGCTTTTGTCCAGGTAGGTTTCTCTTTGATACCTTGTTGTTTCTTGCTTGGTGGTATATGGTGCACAGAGAAAGCTCTACTGGATCAGGCCAAAGGCCCATCTAGAACCATAGAATTGTAGAGTTGGAAGAGACCCATCTAGTCCAACTCCCTGCTATGCAGGAATACACAGCTGTCCCATACAGGGATCGAAACCTGCAACCTTGGCGTTATCAGCACCACACTCTAACCAACTGAGCTCTCCCAGGCTCTCTCTAGTCCAGCATCCTGTTCTTACAGTGGCCAAATGTATGCATATGGGAAGTCCATAAGGAGGACCAGAGTGCAACAGCATTTTCTTCACTTGTGATTCCCAGTCACTGGCATTCAGAGGCATGCTGCCATCAACAGTGGAGAGAAGACATGACCATCCTATTGCCTTATCCTCCATGAATTTGTCAAATCATTTTTTTAAGCCATTCAAGGCGGTGGCACAATAAGTTCTGATGGCCCTACCCAACCCAGATACCTTTTCACAATTCCCCAAATTTTACTACATTTTCCAAACTTCCGTTGACCAAGACACTCTTTAGGAATGCTAAGGTGCTTTCAGGATTATCTGTCTTTTTGATAGAGCACTGATAAAATTAAAACTATATACATATATAAGAATCTGTTTAAAATATACAAATACAGTGGTACCTCGGGTTAAGTACTTAATTCGTTCCGGAGGTCCGTACTTAACCTGAAACTGTTCTTAACCTGAAGCACCACTTTAGCTAATGGGGCCTGCAGCTGCTGCCGTGCCGCCGGAGCCCGATTTCTGTTCTTATCCTGAAGCAAAGTTCTTAACCTGAGGTACTATTTCTAGGTTAGCGGAGTGTGTAACCTGAAGCGTATGTAACCCGAGGTACCACTGTAATTACAATGAAAACAGCACAACACCAGCCCTTTCCCAAAAGCCTGTTGGAAAAAGAAGCTCATCACCAGCCGGAAGAAGGATAGCAAGGAGTTAGCCAGTCTAGCTTCTCCAGGGAGGGAGTTACAGAGTCTGGGAGCAGCCACTGAGAAGGCCTTCTCCTATGTCCTCACCAAGCATGCCTTGGAAGGTGGCAGAACCAAGAGAAGGTCCTCCCCTGAAGATCTAAGCCTGGGCCAGTTCGCATGAGGTAATAATGTCTTTCTAAGCCAGGCACCCCCAAACTCGGCCCTCCAGATGTTTTGGGACTACTATTCCCATCATCCCTGACCTCTAGTCCTGTTCGCTAGGGATGATGGGAGTTGTAGTCCCAAAACATCTGGTGGGCCAAGTTTGGAGATGCCTGTTCTAAGCAAACTAAATTGAGAGGACGGCTTAAAAGATGCATTTCACATAAGGTTCCACAGCAAGATGTGGCTACAACTGTTCTCATATCAGCATGAAAAGCACCATTAGTGGAAGAATTCGGTTATTCCGATTAAATAGAGCTATCTTGATTAATAGCCATTGTCAAATGGTATCATGATAGGTCTCTGCTGAGACGGAAATGTCGGAGCCTCACATTCTTATTCTTACTCTTGTTATTATTTCTTACCTGTCGTTCACCTTGGGATTCCATGGCAGGTTACAAATACAAAAATACAAAGCAGCTTAAACAGATTACAATTGAGAGAGAAAGGTGAGTCCTAAAATATGTATCTGAAGGTAAGGAGATGTGTCTTCATCATAGGACAAAAACATATAAGGAAAGTGCCAGATGCATCTCAGTGGAAAGGGAATGTCACAAATTTAACTTATACATGTCACAATTCCCTGCAGTTATTCAGCTTAATCACCCTGTGAACCCTTTCTAGTCTAGGCCGACCTAGGTAAAGGTAAAGGTAAAGGGACCCCTGACCATTAGGTCCAGTCGTGGCCGACTCTGGGGTTGCGGCGCGCATCTCGCTTTATTGGCCAAGGGACCCGGTGTGCAGCTTCCGGGTCATGTGGCCAGCATGACGAACCAGAGCAGCGCACGGAAACATCGTTTACCTTCCCACCAGAGCGGTACCTATTTATCTACTTGCACTGGTGTGCTTTCAAACTGCTAGGTTGGCAGGACAGGAGCAGGGACCAAGCAATGGGAGCTCACCCTGTCGCAGGGATTCGAACTGCCAACCTTCTGATCGGCAAGTCCTAGGCTCTGTGGTTTAACCCACAGCACTGACCTACTTGTTGGTAAACATGCATATAGGATTGCACTGTTGATTGCACTGTGAGACTTTGGTCTTCTTGAGTTCTACATGTACCTGCCTTTTTACCATATATGTTATGATGTAATTTCCTGGTTGTTGGTGTCTTTATGTCTTTATGCTTATCCCTAACTCTAACCCTAACCTTAACTCTAACCCATTGGGGAAGAATCGGCAATCTCCATCTTGAAACTCAATCTATAAGCAGACCTCCTGGCTATGTCAAGTCAGCTTTTCTATTTGTTTTTGACTTTGATATATTCCTTCAAAAGCCTCTTCCCTCCTGTACAGCAATTCCTGTTCTGTGCATTGAAGCAGTATCTGACGGAGGTAGACAGTGTTGACTTTCACAAGGCTCCAGAAGAGGCCAGAAAGCTGATAAACTTATGGGTGGAAGTCCGGACACATGGTATGAGCAAGTCATCTGTCTGTCACTTGAACCTTTTATTTTTTTTCCAAAAAAAATTAAAATTGGTTGTGTGCACACAATACAAGAATCCTGCCAAAGAACGCTGGAAACTGTAATTTGTAAAGGGTGTTGGGAATCAAAGTTTCCAGGAGACTTTGGAAGGAAATATGCTTTGAATGTGCGGTGTGCATGCAGTCATAGTGTCCTAGGAACTGAAACTTTCTCCCACAAATTGTGGTTCCCTCCAGATGCTGTTGGACCAAAACATCCATCAGCCTTAATCAATATGGTCAGTGATCAGGGATGATGGGAGGTGTAGTCAGACAACATCTAGAGACCACCAGGTTGGAGGAGGCTGCTCTTAGCACTGCACCACACTGGAAGTGTGAAAAGAGAAAATCCAAGTAACTTATTTGCTTTGTGAGGCCCTATCCGTGCAGTATCATACCAGAGTCCCTTGGGCAGAGGGGTTGACTGCTAAGCCACTCTGGGAATTGTAGCTCTTTGAGGGTAATAGCATAACCCCTCAACCGTCCCGATTTTCCCAGGACATCCCGGAATCACAGAAGCCACCCTGGCTTCTGATTGGATGCCAGAATGCCCAGTTTTAGCACCGTGCTCTTGTGAGACAATATAACACCGCTCCTGAAAGACCTACATTGGCTCCCAGTATGTTTCCAAGCACAATTCAAAGTTCTGGTGCTGACCTTTAAAGCCCTAAATGGCCTTTGTCTAGTGTCCCTGAAGGAGCGTCTCCACCCCCATCTTCTGGCCCGGACAGTGAGGTCCAGCTCCAAGGGCCTTCTGGCAGTTTCTTCACTGTGAGATTACAGGGAACCAGGCAGAGGGCCTTCTCGGTAGTGACACCCTCCCTGTGGAACACCCTCCCATCAGATGTCAAGCAAATAAACAACTATCTGACTTTTAGAAGACATCTGAAGGCAGCCCTGTTTAGGGAAGTTTTTAATGTTTGATATTTTATCGTGTTTTTAATATTCTGTTGGGAGCCGCCCAGAGTAGCTGGGGAAACTCTGCCAGATGGGCAGGGTATAAATAATGAATACTAAACTATTATCATCATCATCATCATCATCATCATCATCATCATCATCTCACACAGGAGCATGGCATCAAAGGAAGTGCGTCCCAATTTTAACCAGCAGAATGTTAGTGTGTAACAAGGGCCTCTTAACAAACTAGTACAGGTTCGCTGTGAGAGCCAGCGTGGTGTAGTGGTTAAGAGTGGTGGACTCATAATCTGGGGAACTGGGTTCACATCTCTGCTCCTCCACATGCAGCTGCTGGGTGACCTTGGGCTAGTCACACTTCTTTGAAGTCTTTCAGCCCCACTCACCTCACAGAGTGTTTGTTGTGGGGGAGGAAGGGAAAGGAGAATGTTAGCCGCTTTGAGACTCCTTCAGGTAGTGATAAAGCGGGATATCAAATCCAAACTCCTCCTCCTCCTCCGCTGTGGGGAACCATGGCTGTTTAAAGTGGTATGGCACTGCATTAAACAGTGCAGATGAGGCCTTACAACAGGGAGGAGCCCTGAGAAACAAAGCTTATGGCAGGCATAGGCAAACTCCGGCCCTCCAGGTGTTTGGGACTACAATTCCCATCATCCCTGACCACTGGTCCTGTTAGCTAGGGATGATGGGAATTGTAGTCTCAAACATCTGCAGGGCCAGACTTTGCCTATGCCTGGCTTATGGTATGCTCAATGGATAGATTGCAGGCAGAAGTTAATATGGTAAAGCAAACCGTTTCCACCTGTTCCTTATTAAGGCAAAATCCAGGACCTGCTGCCGGAATTCAATGACGAGATTACATGCCTGATTGATCTGCTGCTGGTGAATGCCCTCTACTTCAAAGGACAATGGGAAGTCCAGTTTGACAAGGAGCTCACCAAAGAAAGCTCCTTTTACTTGAACGAGGTAGTTCCAATGCATGTATTTCAGCTATGTGTTATCCTCCTGCTATCTGATAAAGGCAATCGGCATAGTGGGGCAGATTCCAAGGGAGGGAGCATTGACGTTGGAATACATAGCCTCCAACTGCCCCAAGGGTGCTGGGTTTCTCACTAGGTCACGCAGAGTCCTGAATTTTGCAAGCAGAGAAAGGAAGCAGGAAAGGGCGGGGACATTGGGAGGAGGAGGAGGCCCCGCCCTTCATGGTGGTACCTAGGGATCCATGGGAAGGGGAGGAGAGGGGCGCCAACAGGCACACAGAGGCCCTTTGGAGGTAATAGCTGCCAATCGTAGAGACTGCATTGCTGCCGCTTGTGAATATCCATCGCGGGTGCCTCCTCCGACGTCCAAGGCGGGCTGATGGAAGCCTTGCAGTTTTATCATCTAAAGCTCTCTCATATTACCAAGACATTTGCCGGTACGGTATTGTTACATAGGGACGCAGGTGGCTCTGTGGGTTAAATCACAGAGCCTAGGCCTCGCCAATCAGAAGGTTGGTGGTTTGAATCCCCGCAACAGGGTGAGCTCCCGTTGCTCAGTCCCAACTCCTGTCAACCTAGCAGTTTGAAAGCACGTCAAAGTGCAAGTAGATAAATAGGTACCACTCCGGCGGGAAGGTAAACGGCGTTTCCGTGTGCTGCTCTGGTTCGCCAGAAGCGGCTTAGTCATGCTGGCCACATGACCCGGAAGCTGTACACCGGCTCCCTCGGCCAATAAAGCGAGATGCGCGCCGCAACCCCAGAGTCGGTCACGACTGGACCTAATGGTCAGGGGTCCCTTTACCTTTACCTTTTATTGTAACATACTCCATACTCCTCTTGGTAGCAGCCATTGGGGCAGCTCAGCCAGCCCCTCCCTTTCCCCAATTCCATTGGCAGTGTGAGAATATAGGGAATGCAGGACAGGGGGATACACTGATGTAGAATAGAATGTCTCTTTTTTTTTATCTGAGGAAAGACGGAGGGTATGGAATCAGCCTGGAGAAATAACAGGCACTAAACACACTAGTGACTTTACTGCTGCAGTCTATAGGTAGAGCATCTGCTTATGGTTCCAAGTTCAATTCCTAGCATCTCTAGGTAGGGCTGGGAGAAAACCATACCTGGTTTCTTGGAGAGTCTATAAACATCTAGAGGGCATCAGCTTGGGGAAAGCTGACCTACTAAGCCAGAGTGTTTGTCATTAAAAGAAATGCATATTCTTCCTTTGTTATTCCCTGCTTCATCAGTAGTTTCTATGTTTATTTTCAGATTGTAAACCCTTATCTCTAGATTGTAGCGACTTGCCAAACCTGCTCCTTGCAAAGCACCATGTTACTATTTATTT
This sequence comes from Podarcis filfolensis, assembly GCF_964270895.1. Taxonomy (NCBI): domain Eukaryota; kingdom Metazoa; phylum Chordata; class Lepidosauria; order Squamata; family Lacertidae; genus Podarcis; species Podarcis filfolensis. The sequence goes on from NC_139603.1 coordinate 25,454,438, forward strand.
ATTTATTTATTTATTTATTTATTTAGAATGTATGATTTACTACAAGGCTCCAGGCCCCCAAACAAGGAATATCTCTTTTGGCAACTGTAAAATTACTTTGCTTTAAATATGCTTTATATATGTTGAAAGCTGGCATACTCAGTTTAGTGCACAGCAATAATTTTCCTCCCATGCTCCACATTTAGTGAGTCCCTCCCCACCTGAAAACCCTTAATAATTTTACTAAGATATGTTTTCAATATCTTGCTGAGCTTAAGATGCATAGGAACAACAACAACAACATTTGCACTGAAATTGTTGCATATTCCCCCTCTGGCTCTTTCCTCTTTTCAAGTGGAGTCATATCTGAACAAGTCTTCAGCTGACAAAATTAACATTAAAAGAAATATTGTATGCAAGAAATAACTCATAATAAATATTTGCCTTTGTAAACATCAGTTTTCTTGCTGATTTAACATTGTTATGGCCTCTGGCTAACCAGGAAAGTCTCACTATATTATTAACTGAGGCTTGCCATTTCTCACAGAGAGACACCAAAACTGTGGAGCTGATGCATAGAAGAGGCCACTATAAAACGGGAACAATTGAAAGCTCTCAGGTCCAGTTCCAAGTGCTTGAGATCCCCTATAATGATCATGAACTGAGTGTGTTCATACTGCTGCCCAAAGATTACAACCCCAGTTCTCTTCAACAGGTAACGTTTTGGTGTCTGCTAGCTCATTCATGAACTGTAATATCCTTTTGTAATCTCACTGACTTAACCTTTGCTCTGTAGCTGGAAGAGGAACTTACCTATGAGAAGTTATTAGAGTGGACCTCTGAAACCTGCCTGAAGGTGGAAGAGATAGACGTGGCCATCCCCAAGACCAGACTTGAGAAGAGCATCCCAGCCCTCAAATTCTTGGAAGCTCTGGGCCTGAATAATGTGTCCAATCCTGAAAAAGCTGATTTGTCTGGAATTACAACAACCGAAATGGTGGCTGTGAGTGAGATTGTGCATGGAGTTGCCTTAGAGATGGATGAAGATGGTGGAGGGGAAGCAATGCATTGCCCCAGAGATAGGCACCCAGCGAGCCGGGCAGATGTGCAGTTTGTGGCTGACCATCCTTTTCTTTTCTTTATACTGCACAAATTCACCAACAGTATCCTGTTCTTTGGTAGATTGGCTGAACCAGAATAAAACACAGCTTGCCATTAACAAGTCACAGATAAGAGAAAAAGAGTAAGGGCCACTTCATATGTCCTTTGGAATGCACTTTCACCCTGACTTGTGCCCAGAGTGGTATTGGGGCAGCTGCCCATGGTCCTGCTTTCAATTTTGTTTGTTTCTGCAGATGTTTAATAATGGGCATGCTGGTCAATTGCCAATCAGTGTATGTCCTGTACTCCTGTAACTTTTCATACCACAAATGTTCTGGGTTCCCCCTGGCTTCCTGCTTTTGTTGCTCTGTATGCCCTTCTAGATGGCAGTAATGTGGCAGTAATGTTGGATCAATCCATCAGCCCCTGAAGGAGTGTCTCCACACACCACATTTACATAGCAATTAAAACAAATAAAACAGGCTGAAAGGCCATGCTACAGCTTTTCAAAAGTAGTCCTCAAGCATAACAACCAGTACCAGATTTATATATAGGCTAAGTAGGCTGAAGCCTAGGACCTCTAATTCTAGGGGGCCTTGCCAGCCCACCCGCTCCCCAGTGGGCAATCCCCCCTCTCCCAAAATTGCAAACCCAAGACTTCATGCGAGGGCAGGGCAACTCGGGCCTCTAAATCTAGGGGGCCTCGCCAGCGTGCCCTCTCCTCAGTGCCGCAGTCTCCCCTCTCCCAAAATTGCAAATCCAAGACTTCATGTGAGGGAAGGGCAACTCAGGCCTCTAAATCTAGGGCGCCTTGCCAGCCTGCCAGGTCCCCAGTGCCGCAGTCTCCCCTCTCCCAAAATTGCAAACCCCAGACTTCATGCAAAGGCAGGACAACTCAGGCCCAGCAACTATGAGACTATCAGGGCTAGCCAGTGGGGCCCAATTTGAAGCAGTGGGGTGCAATTTGATTTTTTTTTTGTAGGGCCCCAGTTCACAGCCAAAGTCTTCAAAATCTTATGGATATAAATAAAATTCATCTAGATTGCCCTGGTGCAAGGGGCCCCTTAGGAGTGGCCCGTGGGTCCCCATTTGGCCAAATTGCTCCAATTGCCTTAAGGTCGGCCCTGATGAGACTGTGCAGGGGTTGGACTGACAAGCCCTGCACCTTCTAGGTCCCTGGTGTCACTATTCAGAGTATAGACTCAAGGACTTGTCATGGAAATAAAGGGGGTGGCACTTATTGGAAATCAGTTTTGTCACCTTTCCCCTTAAACCCCGAGACAATGAGCCCAGCCACCTTTTATTCACAGTCACATAAGCACTACACTACAGTATGGCAATACAATCAGTTGATTGTACAATGGTACAATCAACTGCTGAAATATACACCCAATATGTAGCAATGGAGATTTATGTTATTGCTTTATAAATGAACACTGTGTTTTATGAATGGACTCTGTATTTTGTGAATTACCTAAGAGCCACCAATAGGGAGCTCTAGAATTTGACAGCTAACAAATTGGTTACTACTCAACAGTGACCACTATTGCTGAAAGCAGGTAACCAGCAGGAAATGCTTCAGCTCAGCCTTTGCACTGTTGACTGAACACCCCCTGCTGTGCAGATAATGGAGAAAGCTCATAAATTGTATCCCTTCTGGCATCCTGGCCTACTCTATTGCTCTGGTGTAAACCCTGGTGCACCAGAAGCCCAGAATAGCAGCAAAAAAAATCTGCTCATACGTCAGCGACTGATAAGACTTGTCAATCAATTCTTCCAAAGTCTTCCTAAATTATAAAGCTCCAAAAGACAGGCCAAAAGACAGCAGGTCTGGGAAGAACAAGGCATACAATGGGCACCACAAGTGAAAAGGCCCTGCTCCGTGTAGCTCCTGCCCTGTCATTTGATAGAGTGCCTACTTGTCCTCCTTCTTGACATGGAATGCTCTCTATTGGAGTCTCCAGGTCCAGTACAAAGACCATAAGAAGGGAGAGCAGAGACCTTGAAGTTACCAACCGCTGCTAATCAAGCATGCAAGGACACAGGTCACCGTTGTCACAGTAAGGATGCCTATGTCCTGGCCAGGCCTGCGCCCAATCTTGTTTTTGTACAATCTTGTTTGTTCTCAGTAAACAAAACTTTATTATCAACAAATAGAAGCAGAAAAGTTGTTTTCCTTCATTTGCAAAGAATCATACAAAACAAAGTGGCACTAATAAAGAAAAGTTCTAGGGTGACAACAGAAAGCAAACTAAAAATGCTTTTGCAGTTCATCAAAACTATCCAGCAATATCAAGTTATAGGAAAACTGGTGCTATTAACAGTAATCCTTCTAGTTGGTTAATTGGTTCGGCAACTTCCATGCACATGACATGTGATGCTAATTCTTTCTTCAAAGAGTTAAATGATAACTAATTAGAGGCAGCTACAGTTGACGCGGGTAGCGCTGTGGGTAAAACCTCAGCGCCTAGGACTTGCCGATCGTCAGGTCAGCGGTTCGAATCCCCGCGGCGGGGTGCGCTCCCGTTGCTCGGTCCCAGCGCCTGCCAACCTAGCAGTTCGAAAGCACCCCCGGGTGCAAGTAGATAAATAGGGACCGCTTACTAGCGGGAAGGTAAATGGCGTTTCCGTGTGCTGCGCTGGCTCGCCAGATGCGGCTTCGTCACGCTGGCCACGTGACCCGGAAGTGTCTGCGGACAGCGCTGGCTCCCGGCCTCTAGAGTGAGATGAGCGCACAACCCTAGAGTCGGACACGACTGGCCCGTACGGGCAGGGGTACCTTTACCTTTACCTTTACAGTTGCAAATGGCAAAGCATGTTCTCCTTCATGGAGAGCACGTGTTGCGGTGGGGTCTGCTGAGCCACCCCTCTGTTACCAGGCAGGGTCTCTAAAGATGGCCTGGGGCAGTGATTGGTTCACTGGGTTGCTGGGGTAAAAGTTATGTTGCAATTTTGGTGGGAGGGGTAAAATGTTTAAATACTCTGCACGCAGCCTGGAGCTTTCTCTTTGCTGCGTGCAACAGATCACCTGCCCACCCGCCCTTGAGTAAGGGGTTGTTGCATTGACCTTGCTATGCCTGTCATGGGGTCATCTGCTGTTGGGGCAGGGGCCTGGTAGGAATTTTGTCCATCTGGCTGATTGGCTGGGCCATTTGGTTTTTGCCTACTGCGTAGCAAATCGTCACAACTTGTAAGCTTGCGGTTAGGCATTGGTTATAAATTGGTGGAGGAGGGGTTAGGATAGGCTGGGCCTGCCCCTCCATGGTTGCTGCGGAAAGGGAATTCCGTTAAAGGAATCCTGGGGCTTGCCATTTTTTCGTCCAATCCCTGGAATAGGACTAGGGCCGGCAAGCCTTCGGGGAGCATGCGGATGAGAATTGAGGGTCTGTGACTTAGCTCCATTTCTCCCCGACTTGTTTTCCCGCACTGTCTTTCGGTGGTGCCCGGAAGTCAGTTCTGTCCCCAGGCGGGGGGACAGATAGTCTTAACCAATGCCTAAACAACCACTCACGGTTTTGTATTTAAATAAAGTTGTGGCCAAAATTATGCCAAAAACCTTAAACAAAAAATAAGTGTGCGTTGTGAGTTATTTGGGGGGTGGCTTGGGGACCTCGACACGCAACAAAATATCTGTGAAAGGAAGAGGAGCAGGTTTGCTCAAGTGTGTTGCAGGTAGAAATACTGTTTGTAATGAACTGAGAGCAGTAGTTTACTTGCTCGAATTAACAAATAAGAAAGTTTTGAGAATTTAAATTCTAGATTAAAATTGATTACTTAATTGAGAAGGGGATTGTAACAAAAACACAGGGGCCTAATTTGAATAGTAGAGTGCCTGGTATCTGGTGGGCAATCTCATCCTTTATTTCCACATGGTGGCTGCAGACCAAATCACCTGTCAGGAGAGTTATGAGATTCAGGTGAGGGTCAGATGCCTTGTCAATCCTAGCAGGTATATAAGAGGACGACCGCTCTGGCCAGGCCTTTGCCTTGGCCATTCAAATGATGTGTGTGCACAGTGTTCCATGATTGATTATGTGGGGTGGCACTTACCTGCCCCCCAATATTTTATTCAAGTTGGCCACCCCTACATCTTTGTTCCTTTATTTTCAGTGTGTGCCTCCCTTTCTAAATGTTCTTGCTAGGGTTTACCTTTTTGCAACCTCACCCACTCCTTTGGGAGGAAGGGCAGGATAAACTTGTCATAAATATTCATAATAATAAAATAATAAAATGCTTGCGTCTTGTAAACCATCGGCCTCTAACCCTTTGACAATAAGGACATGGAACCAGGTCACATCAGAGATCCACTGTACATGCAGGCTCTGGAGCAACATGGATTTGGTAAGCCTCAAAGGGCAAGGAAAAAATAACAATAATTTTGGAGGGTGAGGCCAATGTAAACCCACAGAGACAGACAATATGTTTTGGTAAGTCACACATCACTACCATTTGTCTCTTCAAACCAGGGACAGGGAGCCTGAGGTTCTCCAAGTGTTGCTGGCCAATAACTCTCATCATCCCTCACCAACTACCATGTTGGTTGGGGCTGATGAGAATTCAAGAATTCTCCACCGATCTCCCACCTCAAATCTCAAAGCCCTCCCATGTTTGTCCGTAGGTGCTTCCACTTTCTGTGTGTAATGAACACTGCCGCACTGGTCGTCATAAGAAGAAGAAGGAAGAGAAAAAGTTCAGCATGTCTGCCAACCTGCCTGGAAATATTTGCCAACTTCCCTTGGCAACGCTATTTTCCTTTGCCTGACATAACATGGTGGCACCAAAGAGACACAAAAACTGAAGTGTAATAATCACTTGAGGGTGCGTTGCTGAAGAACTGGTTGTCCTCACCTTGCTCTGAAATAAATCCTGGCCTTTGGCACGTGTAAGGCAGCCAACAAGGAGAGCAGGTCATTCTCAGATCAGAGAAAAAGAGTGAAACACTTGGTTAACTTACAGTTAGTTTTTTTTTTATTAAGGAAAGCAGGACAAAGAACACACAGAGACTTCTAAAGGTTGCTCCTGTCTTAGTGAAGCAATTGCCCGGACTGGCTTGTAGCTCCCCCTTCACTGCCTAGCTCTCTGTGTCAGGTCCTCCTCTCTCTGTCTACGGTGAGCTCCAAGGGACCCTCTCTGTGTCTGCCTGGCTCTCTGCTTGGCAACATGTAATAAATGCCTGGTTCTGGGAGTGGGGAGGGGGCTTGCAGGCTGTCAGCTGAGAAGCAGAGGCAGAGCTAGCTTTTCTGGCACCTGGAGGGCACTGTGCATGGCAAGTATCCCATGGGGGTAGCTCGGTGAGCACAGGGGTGGTGGTGCCCGTGGCAATCGTCCCGGGGGGCAGTGCAGTGATGTCACCCCCCTTGAGGAGGACACCCAGGGCAGACTGCACCCACCACACCCCCTTCCTCTGCCAGTGCAGAGAAGATGTCAAAGTGGCTCTGTGGGAGGACTGCCAAGTCTAACTCTTGTCCCTGCCCTGTGCTGATGTGCCTGGTTTCCCACCACCAGGATCCAGGATCCAAACCCTCTCCCTCTGCACTTTCCCTGGGGGGCTCTTGGTCAGCAGGCTTCCCTCATTCCTCATCATCTAGCCAGCCCCTGACAGCTTTGATGTCAGCCTGCGTATGTCCCGTGTTTTTGGGCTAAGCTTGTTAGAATATTTATATCCTTCTTTTTCTCCAAAGAGCTCAGGGCAATGTACAAGGTACCTCCAGCTTCACAAGTTTACAAGTACTTTCCCAAAAAACCCAGAGTCCTTTCTGTTGGGGATAATTCAGACTGAAATTCCCAGGTGTCAAAAAAGATTATTTATGTATGCTACTACTGCAGCTTGTGTTTCGTTAGCTCAAAAATGGAAAACGAGCGAGGTCCCAACCAAAGAAGAATGACAACTTAAGTTGACAGAATATGCACAACTTGCAGACTTAACATACAGTGGTATCTCTGGTTGCGAACGGAATCTGTTCCAGAGGCCCGTTTGCAACATGAAAAGAGTGCAACCCGCAGCGGCACGTCTGTGCACATGTGGGTTGCAATTTGCCGCTTCTGCGCATGCGCGTGATGTCATTTTGCACTTCTGCGCATACACGAGCGGCGAAACCCGGAAGTAAGCCTTTCTGGTACTTCCGGGTCGCTGTGGGATGTAACCTGAAAGAGCGTAACATGAAGTGGATGTAACATGAGGTATGACTGTATAGAAAAAGAGAACAAGAAGAACATACATTCAGAGAAGACTGGAAAACGTTTATTGAATATATGGGAAATAATTGTGCAGAAAACACTGGCAGCATTAAGATAAATTCAATAGTGTAAACAAGTTTTGATGAAAGCAACAACTGAATACTGAATGGTGTAGTTTTTGTAAAATATGCAGGGATTTATGATATGAGAAACGAACCATGGAAACAGAAGAAGGGAAGTCATTGAAATCTTAAGGGTTTAAAATGAGTATTTTAAATTGTAAAACAGAAAACTTGATAAAAACTATATACAAAAAAACACACACAAAGAGCTCAGGGCAATGTACAAGCTTCACAAGTTTATCCTCAGAGAACAATCCTATGAGGCTTGTTAGGCTGAGAGGTAGCGAAAGAAGTCCAGAGGTTTGAATCTAGGTTTCCTCAGTTCTAGGCCAAAACTTTAGCCACTGCACCACACTATCTCTCTGCTTAATATTTAGCATACTATTACAGTTTGCAAAGTCCTGCTCATCTCTATTGCCTGCCATATTCTGGGTGGGCATTAAATGAAGTAGGCTAGGGCCAGACAGAGGTTATGACTCACATGCCTTGCCCTGTGAAGGTTACACCTTAGGATGGAGAGGCTGCTTATTTAGCTGTCTCCAAAATGTGAAGGATGTTTTTCAGAAACACCTCTATTGATTATACAACCTAATATATGAAACAAGGTCAGAGGTAGCTATAGTTATTTTTATTATTATTTCTTCTTTATTTATTTATATCCCACATTTTTCCCTGACAGGACTCAGGGTGGCTATATTGAAGACACACAGGAAACAGTATTAGAATATTATTATTATTATTATTATTATTATTATTATTATTATTAATGACGATGATGATGATGCTTGTGTTTAAAGCATTTCCACCCCCAACAACAAAAATTATGAAAAATAATAGGCATCCTAATAGCAAATTATTTATTTATTGAGTGTCAATCCTTCTATATCCAAAGGTATCAACACTCAAGAGGGAGGTATCAGCAAGGTGGGGGGGAACCTGGACTGGGAACCCCCAGGTTCGTCAAAGTACAATAAATCTCATGTGGGGAGAGCTAAAACAGCCCAATGGGAACTGCATGCTCTGTTGAGGGAAAAACAAAATGGGAGAGGTGGAATGGAATGGAGTAGTTTGTAAGAGGTCATGGCTGGCTTACTGCCTGAAGTCCTGAGCAGGAGAATTCTGCACAAAAACATTTTGCTACAGGTTCCACTAGCCAGAATTCTCATTGCCCTCGTAAAATCCCAGTGTCAAGCTAGGGGGAGTTACTAGTGGTCTGATACCTTATGTGCCTGACACTTTATGTTCATGGAAAATGAAGAACTGAGCTATGATTCCTAGACCTACATTTAATAATAATAATAATAAATTTTATTTATACGCCACCCTCTCCAGCCAGAGCTGGGCTTAGGGTGGCTAACACCAGTAAAAATTACAGTAAAAACACAATGGGGGGGGACAACCCAATTTAAAATACAGGTTAAAATGCAATTTAAAATACAGCCTCATTTTAAAAGTAGCCCATAGATCACATAAAGGGAGGCAAACATAAGGGTCAGACAGTCCAAACCAAAGGCCAGGTGGAACAGCTCTGTCTTGCAGGCCTTGCGGAAAGAAATCAGATCCCGCAGGGCTCTGGTCTCATGAGACAGAGCATTCCATCAGGCTGGAGCCAGTGTTGAAAAGGCCCTGGCCCTGGTTGAGGCTAATCTGACTTCCTTGGGGCCCAGGACCTCTAGAGTGTTGCTATTTATGGACCTTAAGGTCCTCTGCGGGGCATACCAGGAGAGGCAGTCCTGTAGGTGTGTGGGTCCTAGGCCACAAAGGGCTTTAAAGGTCAAAACCAGCACCTTAAACCTGACCCTTCTACAGTGGTACCTCGGGTTACATACGCTTCAGGTTACATACGCTTCAGGTTACAGACTCCGCTAACCCAGAAATAGTGCTTCAGGTTAAGAACTTTGCTTCAGGATGAGAACAGAAATCGTGCTCTGGCGGCACGGCAGCAGCAGGAGGCCCCATTAGCTAAAGTGGTGCTTCAGGTTAAGAACAGTTTCAGGTTAAGAACGGACCTCCGGAACGAATTAAGTACTTAACCCGAGGTACCACTGTACATGGAAAATGAAGAACTGAGCTATGATTCCTAGACCTACATTTCTACCTGGTAGTACAAATCCATGTCTAGTGAGGACGGCTGGACTGAGCAAGAATGAGTGCAGCTATCCATCTAGTTGTTAATTTTCAAATGTTGAAGTAGGAGCATGGGATCCATACCCTCCAACATTTCAGGAGAGCAAAGCGGGACACACATACCATATACCGTTCTGCCCACCTGCTTCCCGCTCTCCTTCGCTCACTCAGCCATCCAATCTCTGCAGACCTTCTCCCACCCAGCTTCTCAATCTCCACTCTCCGTTGCCTGCCCAATTTCCGCTTTCTTTCACCCAACCGCCACTCGAAACTGGGGCTCCCCGGACAAAGGCAGAGTCCAGGGCACCTTCAAATAAACTGGGCCATCCCGCTTAAAACAGGACACTTGGCAGGTATGGGAGTCAAGCAATTTGAAAAGTTAAAGAAGTCCATGAGAAGCATGCCATGCAACTGCTTCTCAAGCAGTGATAACTCACGAAGGAGGCAGAGGCAGCGATGGTCTCCTGGTGGCAGAACTGCGCTCATTGGCCCAGGGCGTGGCAATGGTGAGTTCCGCCCTGTGTTTTCCTCTGACCTCACCGCTGCCACCTGCCCCAAGACCCATCTCAATGAGTGTTGTGGTGCCAACATTGCAGGGGCAGCACTTCCTCTGTCCCCCTCCCTCATGAGCTGAGCGCAAGAGGAAATCATGTGTACCTGAACTTCCTACATACTTTAGCTCCACCCTTAGGGAGAACACCCTTAATAAATGTTAAATATGTAACAAAACACCTTCGGGGGTGTTGCCTTCACCACAGAAGGGGAAACTATCACCTCAGACCAACAAAGCAGCAACATTCCAGTGACAGAATTATTATTATTATTATTTGTTCTGCCCTTCATTTTCTTTATGGAAATGATATTTAATAAAGTCATCAAGGAGCACAACATTTCAAAGGATGTTGAAGATAGAAAAGGCTCTCTATATAGGCTAGGGTGTCAGAAGCAAGCGGAGCTTGGTGGATTAGTTCTGGACTTCATTGTAGAAGGAAAGGTAACTATTCCCAGTCATTCACCTGGAAAGGGAATTTGGAGAACATTGATTGGCAGTTCTGTAAATCGGGTGCCAGGCATAGAGAGGAATAGATCCCTATCTTGTGATTGCTGCATGTAATCTGAATGACTATGCTGTAGGCTGAGTGAGTGTTTTGCTAGCTCCGAGATGTGCACATTCAGTGTGACACTTAGGAAAGTTGCAATGGCTCTAGTTTGTCCCAAGTACACATTTTAAATGTGTTGAAATTTTCTGGGTTGTGAGCCAAACTTTCCAGCAGGTGCTTATGATAAAAGCAATAATTTGGTTTGGTTGGTTGGACTCCAGATTACTAAAATATGGTTTCGAGTGGAATAATAAGTTTCGCGTAGTGAAACATTATTTCTTCTTCTTTTCCACTAGTTTGCAAGCCTCAGTTTGCTATACCACAAATGGATACAATGGTGTTTGACATTGTTCAGTGGATTTGCAGGTCAATTTGAAGAGTCAAGAATTATTTCTGATGTTATTATCCATGAATGTATTTCCTATATAATTTAATTTCTTTAAGAATTCTGCCTATGAAATTTGCAGGGATTTTTTTTTTAATGCCCTGTGCATGTGTGCTTGTGTCGGTATGTGTGTGTGCATATATATTTGTGCAGTGTCCTTCACAATCAGTTGAATTTAACATATAAAATCTCCTGCAAAACGCTTGATTCTGCTTCTGCTTCTGTTAACGCCAAACATCCTAAGCCAGGTTGTAACCAATATAACAGAATCAACAACTTTAAGTGCAACATCTCAACATAGTTTCCTTCATATTATTTGGTAGCTCCAGGTTGAATTGTATATCTTTACATCTGCTTATAATTGCATTAATTGGGACAGAACATTTACCAGATCTCCTTTCCAGCTATGCACATTTTGAGCTGATCCACAGGTAAATGTACATATTTTAGTAATATTTCAGATGCTACTAGAAGCACTCATTAACTGACACATCATTGTGTTGAGTGACTGCACTTTTTGTTTCCACATGTCTGAAACGGGAGGAGCAGATGTCCATATGTATACAATATTCCCGTGCATTTACAAATCATTTCTCTCTTCCATTCAAATTTCCTTATGAAATTTACAGTGGAACAGCAAAATAAATAAATAAATAAATAAGGAGCATCCAAAATCCAACCCAAAACTCTCATCATCCTCTCATCATCACTAGAGCTGTAATTCTAAGGTGGTGATGGTGGAAACCAAAAGTGGTTGACTGCCCCATCCAATGCCCTGCCAGACTTATGATATTGTGCTCCTGGTCCTTTCTGTTCTTGGTTTTGTTTTTTTGTTTTTAAATATAGTTTTCTTCCCATTGATGTCAAAGATCAACACCTCCCCTCCCCCCCCCCGCACACTTTTGACCCTGCTGATGTTGAAGGTCTGGCACTGGTAGCATATGAGCTGTGGCAGAAAGGAGCAGGAATCTGAGAGTGGATATCCCTCTGTAAGGCTGGAACTCTTTCTCTGCTGTGGGTGGAACTGATATTTCCCAGGGCCTGTAGGATGCTGTCCCAGGTTCATGAGATTTCAAGATAAAGGCCTTAGTGGTACTTCCATTTAAAGGTGTTGCCTTAGAGCAGAAGATATAAAAGCTCTCTGTATAGTGTTTGATCTGCAATGCTCATTCACACATGCAAGAAATCTCTTGACGACATAGCAATAAGTCTGCTTGTGTGAACTACACATCCTCAAAGATGATTCTGTACTTGACATTTGTTTGAAAACATGACAGCTCACTAGATTGCTTTTGCCCTGCTCATAAGAGCACCCTATCCCAGAACATAGATTCAATGGCATAGCGTGGGTTGCCAGTGCCCAGGGTGGGTAAGCTGCTGATGCTGCTAGAACGCCACCCCACCCCACTGGAGCCAAGTTTGTCCATGCTGCACCACCTGCCTACCCATGCAGGGGGGAGCCCGGCCAACTGATGTGGTCCTTGATGAGCAAATCCCTCTGACACCTGCAGAGAGGAGCTCTGGGCCAGGCCATGCTGGGGTCACCCCTTGCCTGCCTACCTCCGTCTGTGCCCACTCATCATAGGCCTGAGCTGCTCTGCCACCTTTGCCAAGGCGGGGATCCCTGTGGAAGCTGCTGCCTGCCTAGGGGCACCCGGCCGTGTCCCCCTCAGAATTTTGCACCTGTGACAATGGCCCCCCTTACACCCCTACGCTACACCACTGCATAGATTTCAATATTCTTTAGATTGTATGAATTAGGTAAGCTGCTTGGGTAGCCCAGAGTCATTGACACAGGGACATGAATATTGTTGTTGTTTAGTCATTTAGTCATGTCCGACTCTTCGTGACCCCATGGACCAGAGCACGCCAGGCACTCCTGTCTTCCACTGCCTCCTGCAGTTTGGTCAAACTCATGCTGGTAGCTTCGAGAACACTATTCAACCATCTCGTCCTCTGTCGTCCCCTTCTCCTTGTGCCCTCCATCTTTCCCAACATCAGGGTCTTTTCCAGGGAGTCTTCTCATGAGGTGGCCAAAGTATTGGAGTCTCAGCTTCAGGATCTGTCCTTCCAGTGAACACTCAGGGCTGATTTCCTTAAAAATGGATTGGTTTGATCTTCTTGCAGTCCATGGGACTCTCAAGAGTCTCCTCCAGCACCATAATTCAAAAGCATCAATTCTTCGGCGATCAGCCTTCTTTATGGTCCAGCTCTCACTTCCATACATCACTACTGGGAAAACCATAACTTTAACTATACGGACCTTTGTTGGCAAGGTGATGTCTCTGCTTTTTAAGATGCTGTCTAGGTTTGTCATTGCTTTTCTCCCAAGAAGCAGGCGTCTCTTAATTTCACGGCTGCTGTCACCATTATAACATGGGAACAACGCAAGTAATTCTGATTAGGTTTCTGCTTGTTTCTAGGTTGCGTAGATTGCATGATGGCATTCTCCAGTGAAGCTAATGCCAAATTGTATCTTGACCTCTTCCGCCTACTGAGAAATTATCACCGCAATGAAAACATCCTGCTTTCACCTTTGAACTTCTCAGCTGCTTTGCACCTGCTCTATGGTGCCAGAGGGAACTCCGCAGGTCGCATTGAAATGGTGGGTATTTATGCCAAAAAATATTCCTTCCTTCCTTGATTAAAGGTGCAGCAACCCTGTCTTCTTTTGCATGTGGTCACCCTAGGTACACACCCTGTGTACACACCTACTTTGAAGTGAAAAGGGTTTACCATTTGGGGAAAAAATTGCTTACATAATAGCTCAGGTATAGGAGATTATGCAAGTGCGAGGCTCATAATCAGGGCTGTTGCAATGATATTTATTTAGATATAAGTCCCACTGTTTTCAATGCAGTTTACTCCCAAGGAAATATGCTAGAATTGCATCTTGGTAGACATTATGGAGCAGCTATCAATGCATGGAGTGGGAAGGGAAATAAGAGCTTCTTAGCAATTCAAAATAATGGTTTGAGTGCTGGAAAAGTCGTAGTTGTCTTCTAAAATGGATGTATTACAGGGGGACCATTTAAATCCTTTGCAACAACTGAGCATCGCACCAAACCAAACCTTGACTAAAGATGTGAGTTTCACATAGGCAGCAATGAGCATCTAAAACTCCTCAGGACGTAGAAAGGACTCACCCACAACTCCCCCAATTTTCTGATTAATTTGCTGGTTTTGACCTTGATCCAAAGAATCCATTTCTTATAAAACTCATTATTTTAAAAGCTGAATTGCTGCTTGCCTCATTTGTGTGGGAGCTGCAGCATAGAGAACATTAAAGAGAGTCCCAATTGCGTATATTATACGCATGTAAACCTTTCTCCTGTGATAAGAATTCTACTACTGCAGCGGGGAGCCTATGCCCCCTCCCAGATGTTTTCGACTACAACTCCCATTAGCCTCAGCCAACATGGCTACATTGCTGGTGTTGATGGGAGTTGCAGTGCAAAATATCTGGAAGGCACTAGGACGGAGAAGGCTTTTCTACCTTTTTTTTTTTAACTGCATCCCACTGCTTGAATTAAAGCATGTCTGTATTAGTTACAATGGAGCAATGCTGTTTTCTGTTTCAGGTGTCCAGTTTCAATCAAGATAAAAAAGAGCGCATGAACTCAGAATCCAAACAGGATCCAGAAGAGCCAACAAACCCCACTGCCTCAGAAGCCAGTCAGAGAACGAGCATCATGCCTGACTTACGTGGTGTGTAAGAGATGTTGATTTCACTTCATGGCAGCCTTGGTATATTTTAGATTAACCCAGTTGCACTTAAGAGCAACAACGATGAGTATGCATACAGAGAAGCTGGCATCTCCATGCGCATATCTGGCTAGATTGTGAACTGCACACCCGATATTGTTGGCTTTCATCAGAATCAGCAATATGGGCATTGGTCAGGGATAATGATGATGATAGCTGGAGCCCAAGAACATCTGGAGGGCCAAAGGTTCTCCACATCTGGTACAGGATATGGTGTGTAGGGGGGCTGCAAGAGGTAGGGGGAAACTGGTGGAAACTGAGTTGTCCAACCTTGAACAAGCAGGAACCCATTTTGCTACTGCAAAGCCAACATTGGACACAATATAAAAGCAATATTTAGAACAGAAATAAATTGCATTTATTTATTTATATTTCCAGTTGGAGTGCATTACAAGTTAAGTTGGACACAAATCCTGATAGTAAGCCTTCTTCATTTTTTGAATTTTATACTATACTATAAAAGCAAGGAGGCAGTGGAAGACAGGAGTGCCTGGCGTGCTCTGGTCCATGGGGTCACGAAGAGTCAGACACGACTAAACGACAAAACAAAACAAACATAAAAGCAAAGCACGATCATAAAAAATAATAATATTGCATTCCATCTCATAACATCATTCAACTTTTCTTCCTCTGTTTCTATGTTTCTGTAGGTGAGCTTTGCAGGAGCTCCAAGATGCCTGAAAAAGTCATTAATGAAATGGAAGACAAAGGAGATGGAGGAGGTATGAGAGTAGAATTTGATGCCTTGCCTTGTTTTCAGCTTCTTCCTTTTTTGCCCATATTTGAGGCTATTGGGAATGGATGAATCTGTTCGATTTCTCATTTTTCCAGCCTTAAGTTCAGTTCACCACATTCCCGCATTGTTTATGATTTTTTTAAAAATAAATAAATAAAAATTCCTGCATAATACCTACCACCTTTTAGCGTGCATTTCTCCTAATACGTCATGCCACCTAATAAGCACAAAAATGTTTGCAAGAAACTTACCCTATTGCCACACATTTTTGTATGTTATTTTCACCAACATATCTGTGCATCTTTTCCCCAAAATATACACACCTTTGATCGAGAACTGCAAAATTTGGAGAACTGTGGTTTTTGAAGGGGATCTGTGTTTTGGTTCACATACTTGGCTCAGCGCTTTGATATTTTAAGATATGGTGAAATAGAAGTACTTTTATAAATTAATAAAATAGTTTCAGGAAGTGTGAACTGGGTAGATTCACATGAAAGTGTGAAGCAAAATAATTCTCCCGCACATCCCTTGGTGCAATACATATTAATAACTAAAGATGCACATCTAGTTTGATTCTTATTTCAAAAATGTAACTTCATATTTTTCCCACTCCTATATTTGCAGCTCAGGAACCTCTGCATAAGCCTTTGGTAGAGGAATGTGAGTCATGTGAAGAAAAGGAAGAGTCCTTCTTTCCAGATTCCCTTCCAGTTTCTGGGACAGATGCCAGAGAGATGGACAGCAACTTGACCCACATTCTCACACCAACTATTTCTCAGTCTAACAATGATGCAAGTGTTTCTTCTAACATTCTTCCCAGGAATTCTTCCCAGTATACCCCAAAACTTGAAGCAGTGGAAGATTTCAGCCAAGAACATGCTTCTCCCGAAGGGGAAGCATTTCACAATCTGGCCAGCACTTCAGAAAACCAGGGGGGAGTCTTCACAAATGGAAACTTGGCTGCTGAAAATGTAAGGCTCCCTTCTTTCTACTCTATAAACACAACTGCAGAAAATTCTCCCAATACATCATTAATGCAGCCACTTAGATGCGCTGCAAATGTAGAGTGTGAGGATTCAGAAGCAAAGAAGCTAAGCTCTTCTCTAGTGTCCCTTCCAGATTCTGAGGCAGTTGACAGACAACCAAGAACTGAAGCTTACTATGTTCAAGCTATAGCAGGTACAATTCCTCAGTTTAATGCTGAAGATCTAATGAGAAAAGATGATGATATGGTTCTAAGTCAAGAACAGCCTTCTCTGGGAGGGAAAATGAACCAGAATCAGAGGAACCAAGAAGATGATGAGGTTGTAGGCCAAGATAAGTCTTCCCTGGAAGGGACAGCACACCAAAAGCAGAGGAACATAGAACAGTCTTCTCCGGCAGGGACAGTAAACCAAAATCAAGAGAAACAAGAAAATGATGAGGTTCCAAGTCAAGAAGAGCCTTCTCTGGGAGGGAAAATGAACCCAAATCAGAGGAACCAAGAAGATGATGAGGTTCTAGGCCATGAATGGTCTTCCTTGGAAGAGACAGTGCACCAAAAGCAGGGGAACCAAGAAAAGGATGAGGTTCTACAACAAGAACAGTCTTCTCTGGAAGGGACAGTAAACCAAAATCAAGGGAAGCAAGAAAATGATGAGGTTCCAAGTCAAGAAGAGCCTTCTCTGGGAGGGAAAATGAACCAAAATCAGAGGAACCAGGAAGATGATGAGGTTCTAGGCCAAGAACGGTCTTCCCTGGAAGAGACAGTGCACCCAAAGCAGAGGAACCAAGAAAAGGATGAGGTTCTACAACAAGAACAGTCTTCTCTGGAAGGGACAGTAAACCAAAATCAAGGGAAGCAAGAAAATGATGAGGTTCCAAGTCAAGAAAAGACTTCTCTGGGAGAGAAAATGAACCCAAATCAAAGGAACCAAGCAGATGATGAGGTTCTAGGCCACAAACGGTCTTCCTTGGAAGAGAAAGTGCACCAAAAGCAGGGGAACCAAGAAAAGGATGATGTTCTTAGTAAAAAAGAATCTTCTCTGGAAGAGACAGTAAACCAAAATCTGTGGAAGAAAGAGGATGCTGCGGTTTTAAGTCAAAAGGAGCCTTCTCTGGGAGGGAAAATGAACCAAAATCAGAGGAACCAAGGAAAGGATGAGGTTCTAGGCCAAGAAAGGTCTTCCCTGGACGAGACAGTGCACCCAAAGCAGGCGAACCAAGAAAGGCATGAGGTTCTACACCAAGAACATTCTTCTCTGGCAGAAACAGTAAACCAAAATCAAGGGAAGCAAGAAAATGATGAGGTTTTAAGTCAAAAAGAACCTTCTCTGGGAGGGAAAATGAACCCAAATCTGAGGAACCAAGAAGATGATGAGGTTCTAGGTAAAGAACAGTCTTCCTTGGAAGAGAAAATGCACCAAAAGCAGGGGAACCAAGAAAATGATGAGGTTCTTAGCCAAGAAGAGCCTTCTCTGGAAGGGACAGTGCACCAAAAGCAGGGGAACCAAGAAAAGGATGACGTTCTACAACAAGAACAGTCTTCTCTGGAAGGGACAGTAAACCAAAATCAAGGGAAGCAAGAAAATGATGAGGTTTTAAGTCAAAAAGAGCCTTCTCTGGAAGGGACAGTGCACCAAAATCAAGGGAAGCAAGAAAATGATGAGGTTCTTAGTCAAGAAAAGCCTTCTCTGGGAGAGAAAATGAACCCAAATCAGAGGAACCAAGCAGATGATGAGGTTCTAGGCCACAAACGGTCTTCCTTGGAAGAGAAAGTGCACCAAAAGCAGGGGAACCATGAAAAGGATGAGGTACTACACCAAGAACAGTCTTCTCTGGAAGGGACAGTGCACCAAAATCAGGGGAGAAAAGAAAAGGATGAGGTTCTTAGTCAAGAAGAATCTTCTCTGGAAGGGAAAATGAACCAGAATCTGTGGAAGCAAGAAGATGATAAGATTTTAAGTCAAGAGCAGTCTTCTCTAGAAGGGACAGTGCACCAAAATCAAGGTAACCAAGAAAAGGATGAGGTTCTTAGTCAAGAAGAATCTTCTTTGGAAGGGAAAATGAACCAGAATCTGTGGAAGCAAGAAGATGATAAGATTTTAAGTCAAGAGCAGTCTTCTCTAGAAGGGACAGTGCACCAAAATCAAGGTAACCAAGAAAAGGATGAGGTTCTACACCAAGAACAGCCTTCCTTGGAAGAGAAAATGAACCAAAATCAGAGGAACTATGAAGAAGATGAGGTTCTAAGCCAAGAATTATCTTCTTTGGAAGAAACAGTACACCAAAATCAGGGGAACCAAAAAAATGATGAGGTTCTAGGTCAAGAAAACTCTTTTCTGGAAGGAAAAGTGAACAAAAATTCACGGAAGCAAGAGGATGAGGACATTCTAAGTAAAGAACAATCTTCTCTGGAAGGGACAGTGCACAGAAATAAAGGAAACCAAGAAACGGATGAGGTTCTAAGTCAAGAACAGTCTTCCCTGGAAAGGAAACGGAACCAAAATCAGAGGAACTCATCTCAAAGCCTGGAGGAATTACCTCAAAGTGAAAGCACCGACATTTCACGTACAAATTCACCTTCACCCATCCCCCTTATAGAAGAAGTTGAAGAAAATACGCCACAGAGGCCAAAAGAATTCAGATGTAGTGTGGACGGTCAAGATTCTGAGGCAGAGGATGAAAGTTCATTTCCCTTTCTTCCTTCTATTAGACCAACATACGAGAATATGATCCAGAGTCTGGCAGATACCAGTTCCCAGCTTGATTCAGAAGAAGATGTTTCTTCAGACTTTCTTCCTTGGAGTGAAGACTTTCCAAGAAGTGAGGAAAGTGAGGTTGCAAGCCAAGAATGGCAGTCTCCAGTATACAAACCATTTCATGATCAGATTAGATCACCAAGCCCCCAGGATGAATTGTTCTTAAATAATACAGCTTCTTCCTCCAGTGTAGAAGAAACCGCAAGAACTAGTGATGCACCTGGGAAGGAATTCAAATGCACCACGAATCAGAAGACTTGTGAAGAGTTTTGGGAAGAAGAGGGGACCTCCAGTTTGATTTCTCTATCAAATGCTGGGCAGATTGAAAGACAGCAGCATAGCAGTTTGGTATATAGTTTAACTACTGAATCAGCTTCCTCTTCATACTGCCTTCCTTGGAATAAGTACCTTACAGGAAGGGAACAGAGGCAGGCTCTAATACATTCATGTTATTCTTCGAGACAAAATACGTTCGAAAATCTAACTGTGTCATCTGAAAGCAGGAGATATAACAGGCATACCTGGGTGCCAAATCTTCCCCTTGTTTCAGCGCAATCTTATGCAAGTCTTCTCAGAAGCAATTCTCTCTGATTTCAGTATGGCTTGCTCTCGTGTAAACGTGTCTAGGATTGTAGCCTAAATTAGTGGCTTTAGCTTCTGGGAACAGCCTGCTGTATACAATCAAATGTGTGAACTTGAACTGTGTTCCTGAACTCTACATATTATAGTTTTCAAGACTCATTTATCTCGATTTTCAAAGGATGCTGTGGGTAAAATAAAAAAAAAGGTGTCTTAAATGGCCAGATTCGCAAGATGACTAATGGTTGAGCTAGATATGATATGGTGAGAGTGAGATCCATATGCAGAATCAGGCCTGCCACCAAATCACTCTACAGTAGCGAGATATAGTTCATTTCAGGGTGCAAGAGGGAGGGAGCTCAATCCTACCCCCTAAAACCACTCCCCAAAAGCCATTTTTCTTTTGGTGGGCTCTAAGACCAGAAGGAACCCCTTCTTTTAAAAAAGAGCTTCCAAGCGCAAGAAACAGTGAGATTCACAACTCATTCATGCTGCACTTTAAACAGCCCCCAACACACAGAGAGACTCTGCTTTATTAGGAATCAGTAGAATCTGGCTTGTTTCCAGTTACAGTCATGTCTGGCTGTGACCGACAAGAGTCTTGTGTCCAAGCAAGAATTCAGTAGTTTGCATTTTAATGTCAACTTACCTAACAGGCACTTCATGAAACAGAATGTGAAGTGAAACGCAGCTACCCTTCAAGATTTGCAGTGCAGCTTTCCAACCAAGAAATGCATACAGGAAGGCATATATTGTTGGAAACTGTATTGTAAAATGCATATAAATAGTGGAAATGTGTTATATTAGGGGTGGTGGCTTGCAACAAATGAGTAGTGGTAGAAGAAGTTGCATGCAAATATGCATCTACTAGGCAACATTATATATATAAGAAGTGTTTATATTAAGAGAAAAGTGCTCTAAAATCCTGGTGAATTTTTATGAGGACTTTTAAAAAGTCAAATCTGATGCATAACTGTGGTGAGCTGAATTTAAGACTGAAAGAATAAAGAATTGAGGGAAATCTAAACTGACAAATTCATTGACTGACTGGAATGAGTTCTTGGACTGTGGTCATGTTTCTTGCATGCGTGGTTGAAAGATGAAGAGATGTACCACCAGCAAGGGGACGTCTGAGAGATTTCCCATGCGGGAATGTGACTGAGGTTTTTCAGAACCCTGTATAAAAGATCTACTTGTATCCCTCTTTGAGGTTCCATTCATTGAGCTGAATCGTTACCCTCTGTGAGCTTTGATTCCTAGATTTTCATTGAATGTAAGCCTCTTCTGTATAATCCTGGTCCTGACACAGTCTTCTAATCAGATGTCAGTATAACGAGTTTCAATAAAGAAGGAAAATACACAATCTGAGTGCTTCTGTGCAAGGTTTCTGTTTTGCTTTGCTAATGTCCACTGGTTTTTTAATAAAGTTACTCAACAAATAGACAGGATCATCAGCCTCAGATTTGGGTGAGCAGGGTTTACAATCCTGGCTGGGCTTAGTGAGTCAGTTCATCCATCCAAGGGTGCCTGGGTGTTTGAGAACGATCCCTTTGCAAAGACAAATGGCGGTCACATCCATGCACGCTAGGATCAAAAACTGCTAGTATCTCATTGGTCTGAGAGAAGAGTTAAGGTGCTTATGAATTTACGTGCACCTAAGAACATAACGTGACATATATTAAGGCATCTGCTTTCTGTGCCACATAAAGAGTAAGGACACTGTACATTTTCACAAATATTCCTATGTTGCATTGTAGCCTCTAGCCACCCAATGTTTTCCTTCCTCTTTCATTCTCAATCCTCTTCCTCTGAAAATTGGACGATTTTTTACATGCTCATCACAGCAGGTCCAAGGTAAGAGCCCTGGATTTTAATACATACGCAAAGCATCCAAATTACCAGCAAAATCTTAAAAAATGAACATTTTATATTCCACCCCTGCCATAGGTACTCAAAGTAAACCCCAAAATGCCGAAGCTACTCCTACATTAGCTAGAAATCTTAAAATTGGTCCACACATAATCCAAGCTATCCCTTCAGAACAGGGAGGTGGAATGTTACCCACAAGAGCTTCAAGATATCTCCAGTCATCCGAAAAGGTGACATTTTGCTACATAGTCCATGACACACTAATTACTAGGAAAGGCTAAGAAGGGAGATATTCGAAAATCTCCCTAGAAATGGGGAATGGGGCTGGGATTTCCACGGCACTTGAAAAACGGAAAGCTTACATTTGACTTACATGTTGACTGAAAAACTGAAAGCTGGCATGCACATAGTGTAAGACACATATTCCTTTCAAAGTCTCAAAATGGGGCATTTTCCACCTGCCAGTCAAAACATAGGGTACAGACGTTAGAACAGAAGGAAGCATTCCAGCACACCCCACACACGGGACAGAATATGGGGCTGGCAGCAGTTCCATTGCCTCTTCTTCAGGCTTGGAACAGGTGAATGGGGCACTTCTAGTAGAAACAAACAAGAGAGGCCAACTGTTGCAGAATGCAAGCTTCATTTACTAGTATTGCTACACGGCGTTCCCCCGCTAGCCACTTCACAGCAACATCACTGAATTCCTCAATCCAATACAAAATCCTGTCTCCTGTACACAAGCCTGTTGCACCTTGCTTTATGGGAACTTTCTCCTAGGAAAGTCTGTTGACCCATTGGTAAAGTCAACTGGGGAAGCCAACGGTCAATGCTGGCTAGAGCCAAAACCTGGGATGGGATGACTTGGAGCCAAAGATGGGCAAGGGCTGCAGCATGCCAGAACTGCATTGCTCTTCCTCTTTCAGGTCTGTCCTATCGATCACCTACTCTTATGAACACCCACAAAGCAGATGAGGAAGCTATTCCCAGGGTGGCCGTCCAGAGAGCGAGAGAAGGGTCACAGTGCCTGGAAAGCCAGATGATGGCGAGGGCGCCATGAAATAAGGCATCGCGGGTGGCGCTGTGGGTTAAACCACAGAGCCTAGGATTTGTCGATCAGAAGGTCAGCAGTTCGAATCCCCGTGATGGGGTGAGCTCCCGTTACTTGGTCCCTGCTCCTGCCAGCCTAGCAGTTCGAAAGCACGTCAAAGTGCAAGTAGATAAATAGGTACCACTCCGGTGGGAAGGTAAACGGCGTTTCCGTGCGCTGCTCTGGTTCACCAGAAGTGGCTTAGTCATGCTGGCCACATGACCTGGAAGCTGTATGCCGGCTCCCTCGGCCAATAAAGCGAGATGAGCTCCGCAACCCCAGAGTCGGTCACGACTGGACCCTTTACCTTTACTATATTGATATCTATATATACATCTACGTTGCTACCATTACTTCTGTTCAGCAAATGAAGTGCTTCTGAACATTCCACCCTCAAAGCACTATAACTGCTACCTTGTCAACAAAGGAGTTGGTGAAAGAAGAAATTAAAACTTTTTGTCACGTTAATAAAATACCTGTTTTGTTAATAGCACTAGCACATATATTATTTTAGTGATTTTTAGCTGAACTCTAAAAATGATCCAGAGCAAACTTGTGTGAAGTGCTGTTTGATGCTTTTATAACCCTATCTTTCTATTAATCTCTCTATCCTGCCGATCCTAAAATATCACATATAGTAAGAATAACTTACTATTCTTGTTTTATTGTTTTATTGATTAACACTTCCAATTTGCCATACAGTGGTACCTCTGGTTAAGTACTTAATTCGTTCTGGAGGTCCGTTCTTAACCTGAAACTGTTCTTAACCTGAAGCACCACTTTAACTAATAGGGCCTTCCGCTGCCGCCGTGCCACCGGAGCATGATTTCTGTTCTCATCCTGAAGCAAAGTTCTTAACCTGAAGCACTATTTCTGGGTTAGTGGAGTCTGTAACCTGAAGCGTATGTAACCTGAAGTGTATGTAACCTGAGGTACCACTGTACCTTGCAGTGTTCCTTGCATTTAGGACAACCTGAGCTCCGCCATGTTTTCTCCATTTAATTCATCAGAGCATAATGCTGATCTGCTTTGAAGTCAGTTGCAAAACCCTTTTTGGCAGAAGCGGCACAGGCAATATCTCAGCATGTTTATGGAAAAGATTGTGATAACGATGCTAATGCAAAGTCGCACCCCTGAAGAGTAGGTTTTTCTTACTGATGGGAGTGGCTGAGCAACAAGTAAGCAGGACACAGACACAAGTGAATCAGTAGATTAATTCCAACGCATATGTCATAGGTTTATTAATACATGCTACATACCCAGTCAAGGATGCTTGAGTTACAATACTGGTGGCATTCCAAGTCATGCCACTTTTATATAGGAGCTCTTATTGTATGATGGGCATCTGTCTGTTTGTGTCAGGGAAATGGCCCTCCAAGGCTCTCCATCTGGCCTTCAGAACTCTTACTCACCCACACCAAGCTAAACACCTCACCAGACCTTCTCCATGTCCTTCTTGAGTGATTCTTCCTGGTTGGACTCTTGAGCTCTGATACTGCCTCTTCCTTGCCTTCAGAGAGGGGTGTGTCTCTCTGTGTTGAAACTAACCTATCGTATTAAGGTAAAATTTGCATTCATTGCTCTGCTCCCATTTGGTTTCTGGTGCTGCCCACCACTTGCACATAAAGGTATAAGGTAAAGAAGGTAAACGGCGTTTCCATGCACTGCTCTGGTTTGCCAGAAGCAGCTTAGTCATGCTGGCCACATGCCCTGGAAGCTGTACGCCGGCTCCCTCGGCCAATAAAGTGAGATGAGCACCGCAACCCCAGAGTCAGCCATGACTGGACCTAATGGTCAGGGGTCCCTTTACCTTTACCTTTAGAGGACCCCTGGACGGTTAAGTCCAGTCAAAGGTAACTATGGGGTGCGGTGCTCATCTCGCTTTTCAGGCCGAGGGAGCTGGCGTTTGTCCACAGACAGCTTTCCAGGTCATGTGGCCAGCATGACTAAACCACTTCTGGTGCAACAGAACACCGTGACAGAAACCAGAGCACACAGAAACGCTGTTTACTTTCCTGCCACAGCTGTACCTGTTTATCTACTTGCGCTGGTGTGATTTTGAACTGCTAGGTTGGGTGGAGCTGGGGCAGAGCAATGGGAGCTCACCCTGTCGCGGGGATTTGAACTGCTGACCTTCCAAACGGCAAACCAAGAGGCTCAGTGGTTTAGACCACAGTGCCACCTGCTTGCACGTAGCACTAGGCCGTTATGCGATACTTGGGCTCAAAAAGTTTTACCACCCCGGTTTTTTATGCTACCAAGGAGCAGACAGCTGGTTAAAAGCACAGCTGGTATCCAGACTTGGTTCTTATTCTGTGAGGATTAGGCCATGTCCTGATCTACCCAATTTCGGAGCACCTGCACAGGTTGTGTACAGTCCCATACCCTCCAACAATGCTCCAATGAAAATAGGGATGTCCTATTCCATAATTTTTATTTTAATTTTTATTGTTAATACCCTGCCCGTCTAGCTGGGTTGGCCCAGCCACTCTGGCAGGCTTCCAACATATTTAAAAACCTAGTAAAACATTACAAAAACTTTCCTACATAGGGCTGCCTTCAGATATCTTCTAAAGGTTGTATAGTTGCTTATCTCATTGGCTCAAGGGTTGTATAACTCTATACTCTCCAACATTTCTCTGATGAAAATAGGGGCTTTCAAAAATATAGACTTATGTTTAGCCTAAGATAACCTATTTCTCAGTCAGAGACTGAGAGGGTTGCTTAAGGGTTATGGGTTGCAACCCTTAACAAACCACAATGCCCAGAATTCTTTGAGGGGGGAAATGTGCTTCAAATGCGCTTGAGGTATAGTGTATACTCAGCAGTTCCCTTTGCCTAATCTAAATGTGTCATGTTACATATTTGATATCTGTTGCAAAATTCCTTTGATGTAGGATGAGTTTCAAAACACCATGAGCTCTAAATCCTCATATTCTTTTAATAGCTATAGGTGTGCAAGTCTCCTGCAATAATTGTCTGTCCTTCAGGGCCTGTTTTTGTTTTGTTTTTTGCTACCACCGGCTCCTTGGATTTGGTGCCTACAGATATAATCCTTTAAAAAGACAACAGAATCAGGCACTAAATGCCAAAGGAGGCTTTGCTACATCTTTAGAGAATGGGATTAATAATTCCTTGCCCAGGTTGAAAATGTCTTAACTGGTCATTCTGGAAATGCATTTACAGTGGTACCTTGGGTTAAGTACTTAATTCATTCCAGAAGTCCGTACTTAACCTGAAACTGTTCTTAACCTGAAGCACCACTTTAGCTAATGGGGCCTCCTGCTGCTGTCGCGCCGCAGGAGCATGATTTCTGTTCTCATCCTGAAGCAAAGTTCTTAACCTGAAGCACTATTTCTGGGTTAGCAGAGTCTGTAACCTGAAGCATACGTAACCTGAAGCATATGTAACCCGAGGTACCACTGTATATAAATCATATCCTGCAGTCATGCCTTCTCAGAAGTAAGCCTTACTGAGTTCAAAGGGACTTACTCTCAGGTAAATGTGTATAGAATTGCTGCCTTAGCTTTCCTCGCCTCTGGTTCAAGTAGTCTTGCCTTTTCTGGTACAAAATATTTCACTTCATTTCCCTACTGAGATCTACATGAATATTTTTGCATGATTGATTATTTGTGGCAAAAAAACTATGTTGGGATCTTCAAACATGGCAGACACCAGGGGGAAATTAATTGTGTGTGGGGTATCACATGCAATTCGGGCTTCCCTCCTCCTTTCTCTCTCCACAGACGAGACCTGAGCAGATAGAATCACAGATTTGTAGAGTTGGAAGGGACCGCAGGGGTCATCTAGTCTAACCCCCTGCAATGTAGGAATATTTCACTCAATGTGAAACTTGAACCCACAACCCTGAAATTAACAGTCTCATTCTCTTCCAACTGAGCTATCCCTCTCGGATAGAAATGATTCTGATAGGCCTCATATTACTTTACTTTTTTTTTTTAACAGGGTGTATTTCAACAAAGTTCATATGACAGCACGGACTCCAGCCTTGCACCTTTCCAAAGTTATGAAGAATATTACGCCGCATGTCACTACCCATACTCATAATTACCATTGTCATTGTTGTTGGTGGTAGCAGATGGAATGCCGCAAGTGTGAGCCATGCATTGCAGGTACCACACACAGTGTCTGAGTGATATAAACCAGAATGGGTGTGAGCTGATGATCTCCATGGTGGTTGCTTTTGGGCAATGTCTAGGCATGGCATTGTAGTGCATATTCTAGGACAGATGTGACCTTTTGACCTCATGATGGAGGCACTCTTGTGCTCAGCGGCTGGTCCATTATACAGCCCTGGGTTTTAACCAGTGCTCAGTAGCAACAATAGCTAATGCTGGGTATAGACTAACCAGACTAGTCTGTGCATAAAAGGTAAAGGTAAAGGTACCCCTGCCCGTACGGGCCAGTCTTGACAGACTCTAGGGTTGTGCGCTCATCTCACTCTATAGGCCAGGAGCCAGCGCTGTCCGGAGACACTTCCGGGTCACGTGGCCAGCGTGACAAGCTGCATCTGGCGAGCCAGCGCAGCACACGGAACGCCGTTTACCTTCCCGCTAGTAAGCGGTCCCTATTTATCTACTTGCACCCGAGGGCACTTCCGAACTGCTAGGTTGGCAGGCGCTGGGACCGAGCGACGGGAGCGCACCCCGCCGCGGGGATTCGAACCGCCGACCTTTCGATCGGCAAGTCCTAGGCGCTGAGGCTTTAACCCACAGCTCCACCCGTGTGCATATACCATGCATTAAAGTGCTTTAACTTTTAGGTTTCGGGAATCCTTGCTTTGTTTTCTCCAGAGCAACACCTTTGAGTTTTTCAGGGCTTTAATATGCTGCCGCTGCTGCTAAATGTTCTGTTGATACGGCCATTTTCAGCAAGCAGTGGCATAACAGCACATCCTCAGCATATCAAAGATTCTGGAGCTTTGAAGTCTCCGAAACATTAGCTTTGCTAATGAACTGGGCTTGTGCGTAAGCCACCTTGGTTTGCTGCACCTTCGCTTTCTGATTTTGATTTCTGCCTGATGAGACTTGCCTTTGGTTCTAGGCAGAGGTGTCAATCTTTTTTTGGGGGGGGGGGAGGGAAGGTAGGTAAGCCCTGCTTCACATAATTGATCGCAAGACTTGCCTTTGGTTCTAGGCAGAGGTGTCAATCTTTTTTTGGGGGGGGAAGGGAAGGTAGGTAAGCCCTGCTTCACATAATTGATCGCAAGACTTGCTGCACGGACACCCTTTGAATGGCAATGCCCATCAACTTTGGATGGGGGCAGGCCTCCTCAAATATTTTATGGTGGGGGGAGCAAAGGGATATTGATCGCTAGGCGTTGGCTCCTGTGGGACTCGGATTCTAAAGAAGATGGGTCAAATGAACATTGCTAACTGTATGCATGCATGGAGGGAACTTGTGTGGGTAAGACACTACAGTGGTACCTCCGGTTGCAGACGGGATCTGTTCTGGAGGTCCAGTTGGATCCCGAGGTTTCCGCAACCAGAGGCATCCTGAAGTTTACGTGACCAGAGGGTTACGTAACTGGAGGTACTGGAGCCAGCATGGTTTAGAGGTTAAGAGCAGTGCACTCGTAATCTGGTGAACCGGGTTCGCTTCCCTGCTTCTCCACATGCAGCTGCTGGGTGACCTTGGGCTAGTCACACTTCTCTGAAGTCTCTCAGCCCCACTCACCTCACAGAGAGTTTGTTGTGGGGGAGGAAGGGAAAGGAGAATGTTAGCCGCTTTGAGACTCCTTAGGGTAGTGATAAAGCAGGATATCAAATCCCAAACTCTTTTTCTTCTACTACTACTACTACTGTATTTATATCTTCTTTTTGAAGTCACTTCAGCCTCAGATGTACCCCTACATTGTAAAAACTCCTCTAGGATAGTGAGGTTGCTGCTGAGATAACTACTTCAAAAAACCCTCCAATGATGCCACGAAGGTGGCGTAGTGCCTGTTTTGTTATTTAACTGTGCTATTTTCTGCTGATGGCTTCTGCTCCTGGGTTTTGAAATGTGCTTACCTATACGTCTCCAGATTGTCGGGAGAGAAGATACATCTTTAACTCATTAGCTATAATGCATACATTGTGAAATAGGGGCAGAATTGTATCTCTTATCATGATCACTGTACTCAACAAAGAAGCACATGTGTCTGTTCGGAGAAGCTTGACTTTAATTATTATAAACTGCTCAGACATTGACTAATACTTTAAGTGTACTGTAGGTCAATTTGTAACAGATTCACAATGAATTGCATCTCCTTAAAAGTGTGCCTGTTTGAGCTTTGGTCTTCTTCATTTTTCTTACAGCTACCTGCCCTTATTTTGTGCATCACCACCCTGCATCAGGGATCGGGGGAAAATTCAGCTCAGTTCACATTTACAGACAAACCTACCAAATCTGCACTTCTGCAAAGTGGAACCCAGCTGTCCTTCAAAATTCGCAGTTTCCTGAATTTTGCAGTGCAGTTCTCTGACTGAGTGATGTGTACAAAAATGCATACACTAGGGTAAAGCCAGTGTGGTGTAGTGGTTAAGAGCGGTAGACTTGTAATCTGGGGAACCGGGTTCGCATCTCCGCTCCTCCACATGCAGCTGCTGGATGACCTTGGGCTGGTCACACTTCTTTGAAGTCTCTCAGCCCCACTCACCTCACAGAGTGTTTGTTGTGGGGGAGGAAGGGAAAGGAGAATGTTAGCCGCTTTGAGACTCCTTCAGGTAGTGATAAAGTGGGATATCAAATCCAAACTCTTCTTCTTCTTCTAAAGTGTGCACATAAATGCATATATTAGTGAAACCAGCATACAAAGACACACTGCATTAGGACATTTTCACGAGGATTATTTATTTGTAAAGGGGGGGCAGTGCACAGAAATGCTGTTTACCTTCCCACTGGAGCGGTATCTATTTATCTACTTGCACTATTTGGCAACAGGACAGAGCAACAGGAGCTCACCCCGTCACGGGGATTCGAACCGCCAACCTTCCGATTGGCAATTCCAAGAGGCTCAGTGGTTTAGACCACAGCGCCACCTAAATCCCAGCCTTTGCTAAATTCAGGAATATATGAGTTTTCTCCGATTCGGACACTTCACTGAAGGCAGAGATTATGGGGAGTCTGCCCCCCCCCATTTCATAATATAAATGCTGGCAGAAGGGCAGAGCTCTCCATTTCTCATCTGTCAGCAGATGTATTTCTCTCTCTCCATGCTTAGTTATCTTTGAGTGCTTAGTTACATGGCCCTACAGTACAATGCCATGCACACCACTTTTGTCTTCATAGTTTGTGTTCTATCAGCCAACCAGCAGGCTAAATGCTAAACTTCCATTAGCTCCTTTAATTATCTGCGCAATGCAAACATTTTACCACTTTGCACTTATACCACCCGTCAACCTTTATACTCTTATTAGTACATGTTGCCACTGTAGCACTGCACCCATAATGGGGAGACAGAACTACTCTGAGGATGATAATATCTAGCATTTATATAGCCAATTTCAGGCTGTGAAAGCACTTTGCATACATTGACTTGCCAGTCATTACAATAGCCTTGCAGACAACAGGCAATTATCGCTATAACATCCACAGCAGAGATGTGTGAGTGGGACGAGGGGTGCAGATGAGACAATAGTGGTTTGGTAAAGGCAAAGGGTTCTTGACTCCAGTGGGATATGAACAAGGGACCATGCAGTTCATGGCTTGCATATACATTCCCACTCAGCAGGCAATTTTGGTTATGGAAAAACTTTTGGGGAAGCACCTGACTTCTACTGGTAATGTATCAGCGCAGGGCACATTAGGCGAGATCAAGACTAGGCTGCTAAAATTCTAATAAATTTTCAGAGAAGGTAAGTATTTTTTTTTACTTTATTTGTTTGTTTTGAAGGTTGGCAACGCCCCACCCTTATTCCAAATCCTCAGGTGTGAGTCAAGAATATCTAGGGAAGGTGATGAATGTGCTTGAGCCTCAATCTTCACTTACATCTTTTTCACCCAAGGCTGATTCTGCTTGCAGCACCAAGCCGTAGTGTTGCATAACAACATAAAACAACAGCAGCCACAAGACAGCCTGCAGTCGTTCCTAGAAAGCTCCAGAAACTGCTTTTTACACAATTCTGTGCACTTACAGTGAAACACTGATGATGTTCTATACAGAGGGTTTTGAACAGTGTTCTTTGGATTATCAGGGACCTTGGCAGGCAGGCTATTTCAGGCTTCCTCAACCTTGGCCCTCAGGATGTTTTTGACCTACAACTCCCATGATCCCTAGCTAGCAGGACCAGTGGTCAGGGATGATGGGAACTGTAGTCTCAAAACATCTGGAGGACCGAGGTTGAGGAAGCCTGGGCTATCTGGAAGACGAGTTAACCAATCTCTGCTATTACTATTATGCAGCCCCTGGAGAGCGTCGAGAGTATTCCAGAATCAGGTGCATTGCTAGTTCACACAGGGCAATTCTGAGGTCCAACAGACCAGATCAGTGCTCCATGTGCACATCAATCTTTGGCTTGTGGGCCTAATTAGGCCCACCATATCTCCTTGAGCTATTTTGGCCAAGCCATGTGCACCTGTCGTGCACCTAACATCACATATGAAGCTATATGAGGTCAGGGGTAGGGCACACAGAAAGGGTGTCTCTGATCAGGCATCTCTGATCATCAACTCCTGCAAAGGCCTGTGCCCAGCATTTTGCAAGCAAAATGATTAATTGTTTGGCCTTCCATAGTGTAGTATACAGTGCTTTGAAAGCACTGACAACCAGCTGATTTTCAGGGCTTGCAAAACAAAGGCAGGCTCGTTCCTTATATTCCCTGCCCCCACATGCCAAATTTGAATGAAGTCAGGTGAACTTTTTTGCACAGCATGGTGCATAGGGCTTTGCAAGCCCCACTGATCAACTGGTCATTGAGCTTTGCAAAACCCAGTGCACAGCACTATGAAAAAGAGGTTACCTGATATCATTGTGACATCAGGGGATTGACAAGTGAGAAGCCCCACCTACATCTCGAACGTGGCCCAAGTGGAGGCAGGAAATGAGGATCCAGCTAACCAGCTTGATCAACTTCCCAACCCCCCCTAGAAAAGGCTTGAGGAAGAGGTTGTTGAACTCTCAGCTCCCACCAGCCCCGGTCAGCATGGACGATGATCAAGAATGATGGGAGATGTAATCCAACAACATCAGGAGGACTATAGTTTCCCCATCCCTTCTCTGTAATATGCATAGGAGTTCCATGGAATAAAGGCAATGAGGAAAGAATGACCGGAAGATCAAAAATGTGACAATCACTACATCAGCCACATTAACTGTGAATGCCAACACTGAATCACTTGCAGACGTTAAAGAATAGTTTCATAATACTGATTTGTGTGTGTGTGTTTTAATGCTTTCAAATTGTTGGAGTGTAAGACTTCTGTGGGCGAGTTATAGATGCACCATGCATGATTGTTAACTTTCTACCTGTTTGCTCTGTACTCCAATTAAGATTCAGTGATGGCGATTATTACCAAGTATTACCATTAATGAACAAAATTTATTTTATGCCTCTTACACCAGCATAATTAGTCAGATTAAATTTCTATACTTCCTTAAAGATTTGTAGATGCAAGCTAGATCTGTGCCAGTGGAGGTGGAAGAGGATCATTATAAATGACCCCGGTCCATAGGAACACACATCACTCTCCATTAGACTCCTTGAAGGCAAGGTAAATGTCTATCCTTTTCGAGGGTGATTGAAATGCTGGATTAAGTTAAGGGGCTTTGCAAAAATAGAAGTTGCTAAAGAAATGGGTGGGGGAAGATGATCATTGCTAACATGCCTTGTGTCTGGCATTTTGGAGAAGGAGATTATGCTAACCCTAGTACTGCTTTTACTGCATCCCCCATGACCTCCAGGTCTGGCTGGCTGGCTTTCCCAGGCCACAACCCTTCCTAGGCCACACGGCTTTATAGATCTGCTCTTGCCTGGCTGAAATGCCTGGCCCCGGCCTCTACTGGTATGTGGCCCCTGGAAGGTTGCCCATGGGAGAAAATGACTCTTAGGCTGAATTTTTTTCCCCTTTATCCATGCTCCATGCTACACCAACTCTCAAATGGTAGAGCTATTCCTTAACGGTACTGCTGCTTCCTGTTAAAGTCACCCCCCCCCCGGACAGAAAGCAAACAAATATGTTCGGATTTTCTCCCCATCCCGCTGATTTCCTGCATGCTGGGAGAGTGTTTCTTGGATGTCTGCATCCAGCCATTCAATTCCGACATCTGCATTCTGAGTTCAGGAAATGCTGCACCTCTTGATTCTGGTTGATTGCATAACCTGGTGCTTGGCTGCAAATGGTAATCTGTAATTTGTCAATGGGTATATGTAACTTGGAGGGACGCGGGTGGCGCTGTGAGTTAAACCACAGAGCCTAGGACTTGCTGATCAGAAGGTTGGCGGTTCGAATCCCCGCGACGCGGTGAGCTCCCGTTGCTCGGTCCCTGCTCCTGCCAACCTAGCAGTTTGAAAGCACGTCAAAGTGCAAGTAGATAAATAGATACCGCTCCAGCGGGAAGGTAAACGGCGTTTCCGTGTGCTGCTCTGGATTCGCCAGAAGCGGCTTAGTCATGCTGGCGACAGCATGTACGCCGGCTCCCTCGGCCAATAAAGCGAGATGAGTGCCGCAACCCCAGAGTCGGTCACGACTGGACCTAATGGTCAGGGGTCCCTTTACCTTTACCTATATGTAACTTGTAAGAAATTTAGTGGAGTTTCTTTTTTTTCACATCTTCATGCAGTGGAACCTTACAAAGAGATGCAATTCAGAAGCCACAGATGCTCTTTTTGTGGTTCCTATTCTTCTTATTTCTCTTCTCTCCCCCCCCGAACATTCAGATTTCACAATGACCACCCTCAGTGAGGCAAATGCTAAGTTTGCCCTAGACTTTTACCGCCAGGTGGTCCATGAGCACCCATGCGAAAATGTCCTGTTTTCTCCTGCGAATCTCACAGCAGCAGTTGGCCTGCTCCTCTATGCCTCTGGTTGTGATACAGCAGCTCATTTGGAAAAGGTAGGTATCAAATTGCACTGTTCTATTATTATTTTCATGCTTAGTTTGACAAGTGTGTGTGCATGTGTTGTAAATAAACTCAATAAAAACAACAACAAATTGCACTGCTACAACCTTAGGAAGTCTTACATGTGCCACTTTAGTGTATTAATTGCCTTGTAAGTAGTACATCTTTTCCTTCCCAATATATATTATTACATTAAAAAAAAAAACCCACAATCTAACAACATCTGAAAAAGTGAATGAGTAGGTGCCCCAGATTTATAGTAGTAGCTATTTAGCAGTAGTAGCTATTTATTTCTTAATTGCCCTCCTCAAATATTGCTCCAGGTGATGTAAACAATTTTTAAAAAAATACATTTTAAGAGAGAGGATAGCTCAGTTGGTAGAGCATGAGACTCTTGATCTCGGGGTCATGGTTTTAAGCCCCACATTGGGTGAAAGATTCCTGCATTGCAAGGGGCTGGACTGCATTGCCCTGGTGGTCACTTCCAACTCTACAATTCTATGATTCTATACATGCACAAGCAATTTCACCTTAGATTATGCACTAGAGATACGTTTTCCAACACTCTAAGCCAGCTGTCAGCAACCTTGCACCCTCCAGATATTTTGGACTTCAACTCCCATCAGATCCCAGCCATGTTTTTGTCATCCAAAACATCTGGAGGACACCAGGCCAGGGAAGATTTCACAACAACAATAATATCCTCATCCTGTTTGTAATATTTGCCCATTATATCCAGTCTTTGGAGAGTAGCCATAGCTATAGCTAAGTGGTAGAGTACATGCCTTGCACACAGAAAGTCTCTTGTTATATACCTAGCATCTCCATCTTAAAAGGATAAGGTGGAAGGTTAAAGTAAGAGGTCTGCTTGACACCCTGGAGAACAACTGTCAGCCAGGGTAGACAACACTGGGATAGATGGACAATCTTGACTCGGAACAAGGCATCTTCCTACATTCCTAGTCTTGCTACATTCAAGTATATTGTTGACGTGAACGAGCAGTTGCACAATCCCAAGTAGAGCAAGTCAGCAACTGGTCTGAATACACATGACACAGCTCCACTAGTAAGTTAAGCTAGTTTGGACCTGTACTCTACTTAGGAGAAACGTATATGTTAGTCACTCTGTGGTCTTATGAAAGAGTATGCTCTACAGCTTCTACTGTTAGAAGATTAATGGAAATCCAAGGAAGAGGAGATCAAAATATTCAGTATAATGGGACAGACCTCCTGGATTGTGCTGCTTCAGGCTGCAAGGTGGTGGGGATAGGGATATCAGTTAGAAAACGATATTAGAAGAAAGGTCTAACTCTTTTTTATCCTTATATCTTATATCCAGACATTAAACAGTGCTTTTCTGACAATATGGTTTCTAAACGCTTTATGTGCTTTGACCTTATCGTACCACAGATATGCATGCCAACCAAATACATTGTTGAAACCTTCT
This sequence comes from Podarcis filfolensis, assembly GCF_964270895.1. NCBI lineage: Eukaryota > Metazoa > Chordata > Lepidosauria > Squamata > Lacertidae > Podarcis > Podarcis filfolensis. The sequence continues at coordinate 25,489,718 of NC_139603.1, forward strand.
AAGTCCAACACATCAGTATTTTCAAGAAGCAGCCATTCTCTCAGCCAGCAAAAAGTGGCTGATTCATAATAAAGTTTAAGGTCTGGCAGGGCAAATCCACCTCTTTCTTTAGCATCAGTTAATATCTTAAATTTTATTCGAGGCTTCTTGCCCTGCCAGACAAATCTGGAAATATCTCTCTGCCACTTCTTGAAACAGTCCATTTTGTCTAAGATTTGCAATGTTTGAAACAAAAACAATATCCTTGGCAACACATTCATTTTTGTCACAGCAATTCGGCCTAACAGTGATAACTTCAGATTTGACCATATTTCTAAGTCCTTTTTCACTTCAATCCAACATTTTTCATCGTTATCCTTAAATAAATTCACATTCTTAGCAGTCATATTAACCCCTAAATATTTCACTTTCTTAACCAGTGTTAATCCTGTCTCCTTCTGAAACTTATCTCTCTCAGTCACAGTTAGATTTTTCTCTAAAACCTTAGTTTTCATCTTGTTCAACTTAAAGCCTGCTACCTGTCCAAATTCTTGAATCAGTTCCAGTACTCTTTTAGTACTAGATTCTGGTTCCTGTAAAGTCAATACCAAATCATCAGCAAATGCTTTCAGTTTGTACTGTTTAGCTCCCACTTGCATACCTTTAACCAATTGGTCCCTTCTAATCATATTTAGCAAAACCTCCAGGACCGATATAAAAAGCAATGGAGAGATTGGGCAACCTTGTCGTGTTCCTTTCTCAATCCTAAATTCTTCCGTCACAACATTATTCACAATTAATTTATCCTTTTGTTCTGAATAAATTGCACCTATACCATTTCCAAAACCTTGACCTACCCCCATCCCCTGTAGATTCTTCTTCATAAAACTCCAAGAGAAAGATCTAACTCTTTAATGGGGGAGGGGTAGTCATAAAAACACATTATATTGTTGTTTTGTTCAATGGCTTCATTGTCTAAAACAACAACAAAGAATCTTATTGTGAATGGTCTAAGCCAGGCTTGAAAAATGCCTGGCTTAGAGCCACTAAATCAACGATAGTCAATGTTGTTGGACACCAACTTGCATCAGACCTAGTCAACATGGTCAGTGCTCAGGGATGATGTGAGCTATAATCTAACAACAGCTGTAGGACATTATATCTACTGTCCCCACACTGAGGGCTTATCCACACTTACTTTTCCTCCACGCTTTCCATACATGGTCTGTACCTTAAAGCTCCATCTGAGCGCCCTCACTTTTTAATTTTGCTCTAGAGCTTTTCCCGTAAATTCCCACTCTTTACTGTTGAATTGGAGCAAGTGGCAATACATAGAAAACCCAAATGGTTGTTTGCTCTGTTTCAGCTTTAAAGAACGGGTTTTCACGGGGAAAGCTCCGGAGCAAAAAAGAGAGAGGGGAGCTAGGACACAGAATTTGTGCCTGGAAAGAGTGAGGCAAAATATATTTGTGGATAAGCCTGGGCCACATGCAAAACATCAGTCATATATAGGGTGTCACTGGGGATGGGGTCCAGGGGGGCTCAATAAAGTTCCTAAGGAGCAAAAGTGGGGAGGTTGACCTGTATCTCCCTGTCGCATTCATCAATTCTTCCATACTCTCAAAGAAAAGCACCCATGTGTATGCTTGTTTGAAAGAATCCTTATTTAGGGGAAAGAACAATATCTCCTCTGTAAGGATTTGGGTTCACATTTTATCTTTCCCACAATTAATGAACTAACTAGTATTGTCTCATTGTTTACTTCCATGACTGAAGTTCTCTTACAATTCCATTCCAGATACTTCACTGGGATGAACTTAAAGAGTGTGCCGCTCCAGTACGGAGAAGATATTTCAGGACAAGAAGAAGCTATGGTCGCTTGGAAGACAGACTAAGAACTCCTTTATATTTTCGTACCTCTCCAACAGTGGTATTTCTTTATTTAACTTTCTTGTATTTTGCTTGAATTAGACCAGTAGCTAAAAGTATTCAGTAGTTTGGGAAACAAGCAATGCATAGTCAATTGACTAACAATTATATAATTGTTTTAATGAACTTTTTGCTGCTGTTTGCTTTTATTTATATGCTATTGTGGTAGATATAGTGATTGCAATGTTTATTGTTTTTAATGCTATTGTGATTATTGCGAGTCTCTTTGAGCTAAACCGGTTGATGGAAAAGCAGTATACAAATATTATATCAAATATAGGGGAGAAGGGAATGTTGCCAGTTTAGTTGGGGGTAAAATCACACGCAACAGAGGGTTAGGACTGTGGATACATCTGAGGAGCTGGGGATGTGCAGACAGCCTACAGTCAGGAAAACCGAAGGCAATAGATCGAGAAAGAGATATTTAAAAGAAAAGTGGATGCAGAAAAAGCAAAGGGCACAGAAGAAAGGGAACTGTGCAAGAAGAGGTTGACCAGAGAACGAAGTTCTCTACAACTTTACAAGAAGATAAGGATGGGGATGTTCTGCTATGTGGGAAAGGAAAATGGAAAGATAAGCAGACAGTGGCAGGAAAAGCTATGGTGCTGTTGAAATCTGTAAGTTGCGGGTTCACACATTTCAGAAGTTATTCATCTGGTTTATGGAGGGCAGTGACAGGGGTTGGGCGAACATGCTCTTCTCCACTCTCTCTCAAACAATTCCAATTGTGTGTGTTGGGGTGGAGCATGCATTAATTAGAATGTGTCAAGGGGTCTATCGAGAAGAGATGATTCTTGTGAAGGGGAGAATGCATCAACTTGCTCTGTGTTTTCTTGGGGAGGGCCTCTGCACACTGCTTAATAGTTTGTTTTCCCATACTACATTAAATGGACAGCATTTGACATTCCACTGGACACAGAAGTGCTTTGTTTTCATTTTAGGGCCTTCGCTCTCACGATATTAAAGAGGGGTTGCGTCTAGGAGCAGCTCCACGTGGCAGTCCTACAGACAGCAGGCAGAGACCCGAATCTCCATGTTGTCCTCCACATGAGGTAATGGACCCAAACTGGGAAATGTAAGAGAATTAGTTGAGCTGTAAGAGCTAGTAAGACTTGATATTGTGTGTAGCTTCTAACAGCGTAATCCTAGCATGTTTACTCAGAAGTAGGGATGGAAGGGTGTGTCATTTTCAGTTCTCCCAGGTTCTCATTTTTCCAATCTTAAATTCAGTTCTCCACATTTCTGCTAAAAATGCATTTTATAGATTAAAAAATCCTCATAAAAATTCTTCAACATTTTAGTTCAAATTTCTCCTATTAAACACATCTTTGCATGCAGTTTTTTAAGGTTCTTATTTATATTTTCCAAATTTATACATTTCATTAGTTTTCCAATCAATTTAACATTTCCAAATTTTGACTTCCCCTCTTTCTGCAGTTGCTTAAATTATCTTTTTAATATCTTCTGCATATCCAGGTTCAAATAACTTGCTCATTTATTTATCTACTGTAAATATATACACTAAAAAATTCCAGGTTATTACATCAATCCTGCTAATGTTTTTATCTGTTTACAGTTTATGTGTAAATATTCAGTAAACCATTTCCATTCTTTTATAAAAAGTTTGTTATCTTTGCATGTGGTTTTGACTGATATATTGCATCCTTGCAAGCAATTTCTCCTGTTACAATGCATTTATATGCTATATTCACCTATATGTTCATATTTATGCACCGTATCCCCTAATATATGCATTTTTAAAAACACTCTTCATTGGAGAAATGCATCACAAAATTCAAATAAGTGTGAATTTCAAAGGATGGTTATGAACCCACCAGGTAGCCCTAAGAAAGCGACTCTTTCCCATCAGGAATACAGAGTAAACCCTTGCAGGGTTATTTTTACTTTATTTTTAATATCTATTTATAGCCCTTTATAGTTTTGTGGTTTTATTTTATGATTTTGATCATTTGTACTTTTTATAATTGTGATAACAAAACAGTTTGTTTTAAGAAGTGCAAAAATAGTATGTGATGTTCTTTGAACACTTAGTGTAGTGGTTAAGAGCAGTGGACTTGTAATCTGGTGAACCAGGTTCGATTCCCCACTCCTCCACATGCAGCTGTTGGGTGACCTTGGGCTAGTCACACTTCTCTGAAGTCTCTCAGCCTCACTCACCTCACAGAGTGCTTGTTGTGGGGGGATGAAGGGAAAGGAGATTGTTAGCTGCTTTGAGACTCCTTAGGGTAGTGATAAAACGGGATATCAAATCCAAACTCTTCTTCTTCTTGACAAAATGCTGAGTATTAGTACTATTATACGTGGAAAATTGGAGAAACATGCAGCACAGGTTTTAATAAAGAATGAGTGATTCCAGGTCTCCTGTATAGTAGCCCCTTCAATATGTTCTATGGGTGGAAGTCAACCACATTTTACTGAGAGCAGACCCATTGAAATTAATGAGAAAGACTATTAGGTCCTTAAATGTCAGTAAGTATACTCTGAGTAAAACTTAGTTGAATACCAACCTTTGTAATAGACTCTGTAGAGAAACATCCAAAGCAGTTGAAGATGTTAATCACGTAACTCTAATTGTGAAGAGATTGGGAACAATTAACTATGTGCCCTGGACATGATTGACACATACATGGGCATCCTTTGATTTCTAATTCCTTAGTTACTCTCCACAATATGTGTGAACTGGCTCCATTGACACATAGGAATAAGTTACATTTAGGGCTCAGTCACATGTGCAATTAATCAAGCGATGAACACACAGAGCTCAGATGTTTAGATGTATGATATAATGACATTAGTTTTGTTCCTTGAAGGTGCCTGATTATGAGTGTGAGAAACCCGCAGCAGTCCACACTGCTTTCCACAGAATCCTTGCAGAACTCAATAAGTCCAGCACCAACTATGAGCTGAGCTTTGCCAACCGGCTCTACGGAGACCAGTCCATTGCTTTTCTTCAGGTAATTTCTGGACGGTTCATTATGCGGTCCAACTTTCAAAGAGTAGTGTCATATCTCCAAAACAGTTTGGTACAAATGCTTTACCTGGTTTGCTATTATTCAAAACTTGGATAAATTGATAATGCTTGTTGTTAGCTGCTTAATTCTAGACACAGAGAGACAGAACTTTCAGTAATGTGTTAAATAATTATTCCTGTTTTCATACAGAAATTCCTGTACTGTGCTCTGAAACTGTACTTGACTGAGGTGGATGGAGCTGACATTCACTATGCCCCAGAAGAAGTCCGGAGGCTGATAAACCTTTGGGCTGAAGTCCAGACACATGGTATTATTATGAAGTGGGGTTTTTTTTGGGGGGGGGGAGGAGTAAGCTGTATGCCTGCAAGACCCTTCTCATTCCTGGATCCAGCAAGTGTTAACATCTAAGCAAGGATTCAAACTTATGGAATAGCTAGGCTAGCTTCCTAGTAATAGCCAAAGTAAAGGTAATAGCCAAAGTAAAGGTAAAGGTAAAGGTAAAGGGACCCCTGACTGTTAGGTCCAGTCGCGGACGACTCTGGGGTTGTGGCACTCATCTCGCTTTATTGGTTGAGGGAGCTGGCGTACAGCTTCCGGGTCATGTGGCCAGCATGACTAAGCCACTTCTGGTGAACCAGAGCAGCACATGAAAATGCTGTTTACCTTCCTGCTGGAGCGGTACCTATTTATCTACTTGCACTTTGACGTACTTTTGAACTGCTGGGTGGGCAGGAGCAGGGACCGAGCAACGGGAGCTCTGGAATAACTTGTGATCTGATGCCATCCCTTTGAAGCTAAGTGTATTAGCACACACTACAGTTAATGTAGCAGCAGCCATTTGCTTAGTTAGTATACTTTGTATATTAGCAATAAAAAGAAATTCAAGTTTGCAGGTTTTATTTCCCTTAAGCAAATAAAGGATTGCCTCTTCCTGAAGACATTAATGTTTCCCGCAATCCCATTTGTATATGGCTGGGCATGATATCTTTTCCAGACTGAAACCTTCCTTTAATTATTAATGGGTCCATATACCTAAAGATCCAGAAGCCTTCTCGTATTTAATATTTATGTAGCGCCATCAACGTGCAGGACACTTTACAGGGTGACGTAAGCAAATAGATAGATCCTTGCCTCAAAGAGGTCACAGTGCAAGGTCACATCCTTATTCAACTAAATGGTTGTGCCAGCAGAAGCCAGCACAATGCTTCCTGTGATGCAATAGGACTTTCCCTCTCTCCTCCCCACCATGTGCCCTTGTGTCCTTTCCAAATCTCCTTTAAATCTGCAATATGCTTAAATGTATGGTATGGATGTGATCCCAATGTAAATATCTGTGAAGGAGACAACAGACATGGGTGACTCATCCTTGGTAACAAGGGATGGATGTGAGTCTTCCTTCCTGTACTACAAATAAACTACAGAAGGCCTTACCCCCAACATTGTTTTAAAGGTAAAATCCAGGATCTTCTCCCGAAGGACAGCTTTGATTGTCTCGCTCAACTTCTGCACGTGAACACTCTCTACTTTAAAGGGCAATGGGATGTGAAATTTGACAAAGAACTCACCAGAGTAGATAGATTCTACTTGACTGAGGTAAGTTCCAGAAATATACCTGTTCCAGAAATATACCTAGAGGTTTGTATTTCCTTATGCTCTAAATGTTTTCAGAGCAAGAAGAGGACTCTAAGAAATAGTGTCTATGTGGCACCATTGCTGGTTTCAGGTACTTTTCAAAGGTTACTAAAGCTCTGTTGGAACAACGGGGTCTTTATGAGCTACACAGGAATAATGCAACATAAACCACTCAACCTGGTTTCAAAGAAGATTCAACCACCACTTTCCTTGTTGATCATATGAGTTGGGAAGGAGAATATAAAACTGGTTCTGTATTGTTTTCTGAGATTTTCTAGCTCTGCAGAATTCTTTTGTTTTTAAACAAGAGAACGAGTGAACAAAGGAGGGTGCAAGAACATTAAAATTCCCTTGTTTCTAGACCAACTCATAAGCAGATCTTGGTGGTGAAGACTACAGTGTATTAACCATCCTAGCCCACCATTGTAAAAAGTGCCTGTATCAGCTCATAAGCTGCACTCACAGTTTCAGTTTCTGTTGCCAGCAACTCCCTTCTGTATGTCCTTTTTCTCTGTAAGGCTCTTGCAAAATTCTTGTTGGTTGCACAACATCTGTGTGGCCTTTTCTTAATAAGTCTGCCTCTGTTGTTTATCTCTAGTACAGGGGTAGCCAACATGGCGCCTTCCAGATTCTGTTCGATTCTTAACTCCCTGTGACCTCAGGTAGTCAGGGATGATAGGAGTTGTAGTCCACAACATCTGGAGGGGAACACTGGTTCTTTTCCACATTACTCAAATCTCCATTGCTTCTGTACATGAAGTTTACATGTTTAGTCATGATGGCTAAAAGCCACAGGTAGACCTATCTTCCATGATATTGGACCACTTCTTTTAAAACACCATATAAAATAGTGACTGTCCTATCATTGTGTGACAATGATGTCTGTGACTTTAGTAAAGTGGTATATGAATAAATATTTAAGAAATTTCTTCTGATCCTACTGCAAATCAATTTAATTGGATGGGTCTATGTCAGGCTTCCTCAACCTTGGCCCTCCAGATGTTTTTGGCCTACAACTCCCATGATCCCTAGCTAGCAGGACCAGTGGTCAGGGATGATGGTAATTGTAGTCTCAAAAACATCTGGAGGGCCGATGTTGAGGAAGCCTGGTCTATGTTCTAAAAGAGTAGTTCCTGAGCTTTTTCTCCCACAGACCACTTGAAAATTGCAGAGAGTATTGATTTTTCTGCCTGTTGTATCTATTGTATTGGTCTGTGCATAAACATTTCAGTTGTTGTTTTTCCTCACCCCACCCAACTAAACTAAGAACAAGAACATGCATAGGGAGACCCGTAAATTGTTGCTTGTGATTATAAGTTATAATGTGACTGGTGTTTTGAAATTTTCATGGGTGCCCATGATTTGAATTTGAATTTGTCAGCATCTTGAGCCAAACAGGTGTTTTGAAACTCTAAAAGGATTTCCGCGTGTCTGAATTGGTAAGCTTGAATATGTCATTTCAGAGTTTTCTGCAGATCAGTTACTGACAAAAACAAAACTAATCCACAGAGCACAAAGATGAGTTGACTTTCTGTTTTCCTTCATATTTCTCACAGGACGTTTGCACAAATGTACAGCTGATGTACCGGAAGGGCCAGTATAATATCGGCACAATTGAGGGATGTGATGTGCAGATGCTTGAGATTCCCTACAGAAACAATGAGCTGAGTTTGTTCATATTGCTGCCCAGAGACTGCGACCCTGAATCTCTTCAACAGGTAACATTCTGATGATTCCTCCCCCTTTGCATAGGGCTGACATCTCCTTTACAAACAGGTTCTGAAACTGAAGTTGCTTGTAGCACTGACAAAACCAAAAAGCAAAGCCCCTCATTTTTGTGCCAGGCTTGGCAATCCAGAGGATCCCTATTGCTTGCCAGCTGTAGGGCTTGTTGTTGTCTTCCCCTGTTGTTGTCCACACCTGAAGAGGGCTCTGGGGCCTGAGCACACACATTCGTTATAGCTCACTAAGCCAGGTCACAGTTTATGGTTCAAGTTTGAGAGTTAGGAAGATAGGTCGGCATCAGTGAAGTGCTTCTGCTAGTGCAAGGACCTCTGTTTCTGCAACTGAACTTCTCCTCCCTCTCCTCCTTTGTGCAATCCAAAGTCCTTGCAACTGTGCAACTGTGCAATCCAAAGTCCTTGCCAACTGTGGTGATCACACAGGGTCCCCGGACGTTTGACGGTCTATTGATCCCTGTGCCACCACTGTGATTGCCTCTTCGCTGCCACCAACCCGTTTCTCTCGGGTACACACGGAGTCCAGACAGTTGTTAACATTAACAAATAATCAAGTTTATTTTATAGGCATGAACAAGCTTATGGTTTCAGTTATTTTTTCTTGGCAGTTTCTTAATCTTAGTTTCTTTTACTGTCCTATACATTCCTAACAACTTCAAACTGATTATCCCAACTATCTATCTGACTCCACCTAACAATTCCTCTCACTCTCTCACAACACAACTCAACCAACCCACAGACTTATCCTCCCTCTTTCTTCTCCAACCCCCAACTCTCAACTGACTTCTAACTCTAAGTCCTCCTATCAGTTTCTCTCTGACCAATCACATCACACTCATTTAACTCTTTCCTTATGAGCCACCTAGGAGGCAAACGCCACACCAACCTATGTTTCTAACTCTCAAACCCTTGTAAAACTGCCTTCAACCAGGCCAGGTGATTTATCCAGCATTGCCCACTCAAGCGTGGCAGTGTTTCAAATGCATCATATACTATACAGTGGTACCTCAGGTTAAGTACTTAATTCGTTCCGGAGGTCCGTACTTAACCTGAAACTGTTCTTAACCTGAAGCACCACTTTAGCTAGTGGGGCCTTCTGCTGCTGCCGAGCCGCCGGAGCACAATTTCTGTTCTCATCTTGAAGCACTATTTCTGGGTTAGCGGAGTCTGTAACCTGAAGCGTATGTAACCCGAGGTACCACTGTACTGGAGAGCTTCTACACTCAAAGGGCAAGCTCTATCACTGAGCTGTGGTCACTGAGTTCCTGTTACACATTTCCTACACTTCCAACTGCAGTCAGTGTGAACCCTCCCAAGCTGGCTGCTGCTCGGTTATCAAATTCTTTTACTTTTGCCACCCTCCGACTGCAGTACCTCTGCTGTGCCACCCCTGCTCCCAACTGCATTACATAGTCTCTCTTCTGGACCAATTTAGCTGTGGTCTGAGGTAAATGGACCCAGCACAACCAGGGAATCGCAAACTGGTCCCACCAACTTTGAGACTCTAGAAATGTGTCACAAGGCACCATTTGACTGTTTATAAATTTCAACCTTGTATGAGCAGCCCCCGCCTGGCTGATGTCATGTCATGTTACAAATTATGCATGCGTTGAATCTCAAATGTCAGTATGACATTTTTGAAACCACTGAAAAATAATTGGGGGTATGATGTGCTAGAAAAATATTATTGTGTCAATGTTTGTTGCCAAATTTATGTCATGCGGTTATTTGCGTGGACAGGCGGAGTCCCCCAAACCCTGGGCACCCCCCCATGTGGAATAACGACTCAAGACAACGTGCTATGGGATTAAATTGGCCACAACTTTATTATATTACAGATGTGGGTAGACCTGGGCTCAGGCATTGGGCGTTATCCCTCCCCAGTCCCCAGCTGAGGATCTAGAAAACATCAGGGTTATCCAGTGTGTGTGGGGGGGATGGGCCAGCTCTGGAGAACATATGTTCAAGCAGAGATAGCCGCCCCCGTTACGCCGCCGTCACAGGGGAGAGCAATGACGACCTCTCGGCGTACGGTCAAAGACTCCCCTCAGAAACCCCTTTAATAGGGAACTCTGGTATCGCCGCTGCAAAGAGGAAGGGGGTGTGGGTCACCGCTGCACGCCCCTCCCATTCAGGAAGATAGACTAAGGGATTCCGCCCAAGGCTTGATACCGCCACCCGAGACCGCACAGTTGCAGTCTACACCTGAAAAGACCCTTCATCATCCGCCAACCAATCCGACAGGCCATGCCTGATGTCACTCAGCCAACGCTCATTACCAAGGCTCGATAGGTGCCCACCACCGGGCCTGAATAGCTCCTTCATGTATACTTTAATGCTGGGATGCTTCACGACCCGACCTCCCATGCACGTGGTTGCCGAGCGCAACGCCCTATTGACTTTTTCAATAGCGTAGTTAAGTCTGGTGGATTTGATGTTAATCTGGTTTCTTTTATTGATCAGTGTATCAATCACATCACTGTCATTTCTTTGCACCTCCAGCTGGAAGATGGACTTAGCTACGAGCAACTGCTCAACTGGTCCTGCATTCTGAAGCCAGAAGAAGTTGAGGTGGTTATCCCGAAATTCAGCTTAGAAAAGAGCATCGAAGTTAATGCATACTTAGACCTGTCACCTCTGACTGATCCCGAGAAAGCAGATTTATCTGGCGCAACCACAACAGAAGGTGTGGCTCTGACTCAGCTTGTCCACGATACTTTCATCGAGATTGATGAGGAGGGCGGTGAAGAAGCAGAGGCCCCCGCATGCCCAAGGGATAGGCGCCCACGTCAGGAACCAAAGGCATTCCTGGCTAACCATCCTTTCTTGTATTTTGTCCTGCACAAATGCACCCAAAGCCTTATTGCCTTTGGTAAATTTGCTAGACCAGAATAAGCAGCACTCTAGTGGCTGGGAATAAAACTGATATAAGCATAACACAGCTACAGTACAGTGAGAGGTAGACAACATGAGACATTTGGTACCAGGATTTCCTTTTATAACAGTGCTTGAAACCCAGCAGATCTTAATCCAGAATAAAACATCTAAATCCTAAATCTCCTAACCCTTTTTATATGCTAATATTTACATGGCTGCTGGCAAAAAGCTCTTGAAAACTGCTGGAAGTTTTCCTAATCTTTCAGGGTGACCTTTGTTCGCTGGATTAGAATTGTTGCTTGTGCAAGACTTTTCTCATAACCCCCACCCACCACCCAAAAGAAGCGTCACTGTGTTCAGTGCGAGTAACATTTTTCTGTACCACTGATTCTTAATAAAAGCAAGCATTCAAATAAAACATTGTTGTCTTTTTTTCTTCAAAGATGTATGTTTCACTCAGTCAAACATGCTGATGGCCCTACCAAGTAGGGCCAGCCATGCTTTTCTTTTTTCTTTTGGTACTTAGGCAAATCTTTGGTTTTCCCCAAACCTGCTGAGTCCTCGGAGATCTGCCCCCTGCCTTGCAGGTCTTTTCCACCTGGCCTGGGAGGGCAGGGTTCTGGTTGACTCCAGCTACAAAAACTGAGTCTGCTGAACTCTTGGGCTGAGATGTTGTTTAGGGGGTTATGCTGGGGAACGTTGTTGCTGATATTATTATTTTTGTATCTTTATTTTAGATCTTATAATTTATGTGCAACATGTTTGATTTGGTTGTGTATTTTTTGATGTTTTACTGATTGCTTATGACTACTTTTGTTATGCTGTAATTATGTATTTTCTCATGTTGTAAGCTGCCTTGGGCCTGGTTTGAAGCACGGAAAGACTTCATACAAATAAAAATGATGTATTATATATGTATGATTCCTCCCTATTGTGTGGATACAGTGCCATTTTGGCTACATATGAATCCACATTCAGCAAATGAGTTTCCTATTAGAATACAAGATTTTTAAAAATCTGAGAACAGTATGTAAGAGGTCCGATTCAATGGGAGCAGATGTACCTCAGATCTCAGCATGCAAGGCGAAAACATGTTTTTCTTAACATGCACATCAGAAGGTCTCTACTTTCTCTACATTATGGGAACAGTTAAAGAACTGCAGTAATTTTGAAGGCAAGACCAAGCATACTTTCAAGTAAAAGTTCATTAAGTGAAAGAACAATAACAGGAAGAAGATCTGTTGGTGTTATCATGGAAACTGGCCAATAAATGCCCCATGGCAACAGTGGGCAGACCTCAAGCTTCTCAGGTCTACTTTGTTTAAGAACTCCAATATTTACAAACCAGAGCACAAAAAGCACACAGGTAGAACTACAGAACTAGATGCCTCTGGGTGCATTCTGAGGAATTTAAATTCAACTCACAGTCCGATCTCTTAATAGTTAATCTCTGGTTACCCCATACTTGGCAATCTAATCTGAGGTGGTGGAGGGGAAAGGGTACTGTATTTAAACAGTTGGGAGCCAGTGGTTGGATTCAACTAAGTCCCACTCAGAGCAGATCCACTGAAACTAATGAACCCACTCTAATCATGTCCACTAAATTCAGTAGATCTACTCTGAGCAGGACTTGCATTGGGCACCACTCAGGATCTTTTGCATATCTATTAAATACAATCCAGAGATCAATGAGTAGATCCTGATCTGCCATCTGCCCATCCTTGCCCCGTGGTATTATTTGCAAAACCATAGTAAACACACCATTCCAAATACAATACAGCGTATGTGTGTGAACATTTTCAGCCTCATGAAACTTTCCAGCTAGGAAAATGTGACTTTCCTGCAAGACACAGGCTAGCTGTCTAAAAGATGCTTGGATTCCCTGTTACAATGGGGGGGGGGGTGGTTTCATCTGGAAATGCCACCTAATGTGTCATATGCCTCCTAAATTCTTCAAACGTTGTTGAAAATGAATGTATGTGTGTGTGTGTGTGTGTGTGTGTGTATTTGTGTAGAGGGTCAGGTGTACTACCTGAAGAGCCCATATGTTTTCCAGGAAATCTCCATACAGCCTCGAAGGGATGCTTCACTGAGAAACATGATTTGATGATAATCTATGTGTGAAAAATAATAATGGATGGAACACAGGAGGAAGTATATCCTATCTAGACAGTAGACAAAATCATGCACACATTCGATTTGCATATTTAGTAGCTACAAAGGGAACACTTTTAAATATGCATCTTTGGCTTATTTCCTGTCACTTATTCACCACCAAATCTATTGCATAGCATCCCCCCCCCCGCCTGTTTGTGGATGCAGAGCAACGTTTTCTCAGCTATTGCATGCATATAGTTTGGTAAGTTTACATCTACATTGGAAAATTGCATTAATGAAAAGGGGATGTTCAGCCAAAGGTGATACAATACTTGGCTACCTTGCTTTAAAAAGCCAAACGTCATTACAGATCCTAAACAAGGATATATTGATCAAAACATCAATTGCTACTTTATTTCTCAAAACAGGCCAGGGCAGTATACATTCGCCTCCCTGCTCTCCTCTCAATACCTTGGTGAGATACTTTCAGCTGACACATAAGCATAGCTGTCAACTTTTCCTTTTTCTTGCGAGGAATCCTATTCGGAATAAGGGAATTTCCCTTAAAAAAAGGAAAAGTTGACAGCTATGCGCATAAGCATCCTTCAGGCTCTCAGAAGAACATGGGGGGGTGGGTGGGCTTCAAACTTGCTAGGGGAAGAAGGTGCAATTGCCCTGCCTCCAGTGTGTGCCAGGGACACCCACTAATCCTTCATGCATTGAACGTGGAGATCTGATGGGAAACTGCAGCTACATTCAATAACATGCAGTTAGATTGAGAGCTGGTCCACCTATGAGGCAGGATGAAGCACCCGCCTTAGGCGATGGAAGTGCAAGAGGTTGTGCTCCACCCACTCCACTGCTTCTGCCACCCAACATTGCCACTTGTCTTCCTTACCCCCAGGCAGAGAAGCTGAGTGGCAACGCTTTAAGGCATGCCTGGGCTCCTGCAGAGTATGCCAAGACCCAGGGCATTCCTGCATGCCACATTGCTCCTTGTCTTCTGCTGCCCGCCACTCCCACCCAAGGGGAGAAGGTCAGTGGCAATGCTGGGACAGGAGGTGACAGTTCCCATTTGCTCAGGTGGTGAAGTGGGCCCCTGGTTAGACTGCTCTCTGCCATTGGAAACCTTGCAGAATTTGGGTTCCTGGCTGAAGGGAATAGTCTAACTGCTTTGAGCAGAACGTTGTTGGAATTGCCTCGTAGAGTTTTGAAGGCAAGAGAGGATGGGTATTGGAACTGCTAAAAATTAGCCGCTGTTTCTTTAATACAAAAGGAACTGACTCTGCATGAGTCAGCAGCCTACAACGAATCGGCAAAGCCTGCATGACTCATGCAACCTTTCACCTACATATGCTTGTATATACAGTGGTACCTCGGGTTACAGACGCTTCAGGTTACAGGCACTTCAGGTTACAGACTCCGCTAACCCAGAAATAGTACCTCGGGTTAAGAACTTTGCTTTAGGATGAGAACAGAAATGGCGCGGCAGCAGCGGGAGGCCCCATTAGCTAAAGTGGTGCTTCAGGTTAAGAACAGTTTCAGGTTAAGAACGGACCCCCAGAATGAATTAAGTTCTTAACCCGAGGTACCACTGTATAGAGTGGTCATTGTTTGTGTGTGGCATGGGTTGGGTTAGTTGAAAGCTGGTTGAGTTAATATGTATAAAGCTGTCGGTCGCGGTGGGATAAGAAGATTTTTAAGAATAAAAGCAGCAATACTCTGCAAAGATACTCTTTCTCACGGACTCTTTTGTGCCAACTAGGGTCCAAGGACCAGGCGAAGGAATCAAAGGAGGTCAGAACCTTTTCTTTTTCGAACACTGACAAACACATTCTCGCACTTCCTTTCTATTTGAGCTCTCACATGTTCTTCTGAACACCTGAAGAGTGTTATAAAGACTTCCTGAAGGCTCCACAGCAAGATAATGGTGGCTGCATTTCTTAGTCACTTTATACAGCAAAAAATGTCTCAAAATGACTTAAAAGCACAAAGAGGTAGAACCATTTAAAAACCAAAGAAATAAAGAAAACAACACGCAATGCATTTTTTAAATTTTTTACATTTTTCTCGACTGAGTGTAAGCAAATAATGATGAAGTGAGTCTTTCCCAAACCAACCTTTCAGCTTACTGGATCATAAGGATCTGGGATGGAAGCTCTCCTTGAGCACTGATAACAACATAAGAAGACTGTGCTGGATCGGATGGCTGTGGGAAACCCTCAGGTGGGATTCCAGCACAAGAGCACTCTCTGCTGTGGTTTCCAGCAAACTGGTATTCAGAAGCATTAATGCCTCCATCTGTGGAGTGGAGCAGAGCAGAGCCATCATAGCTAGTAGCATGGATAGTCCTCTCCTCCACCGATTTGTCTAATCCTCTTTGAAAGTCATCTAGGTTGGTGGCCATCACTGGGAATAATCCCCCAGTGTTACTTTCTGAACATAGTCCTTTTCAGAGCTGCTGAGAGATCCAGGAGAAGTAATAATGTGGCATTCTCTTGTCTCTTTCATGGATCCAAAAAAGGTCATCTATCAGTGTGACCAAGACTGATTTGGTTCTGAAACTGGGTCTGAACCCAAATTGTATCAGATTTTGATGACCAGTCTCATCCAGGAACATCTGCTTGATGGTATTTTCACAGTAGTAATTTGGGCCACCTGTGGAAAAATCCAGTGGTTCCATGTTAAAACCATGGGCAATATTCAATATTGGATGGGCAATATCCAACTGGAGCTCTTCCCAAACTCCCCTCCCCTCCTGTTCTGTGAGTGGATGCCTTCATTAAATGGATATCATCACATCTATATTTTATGCAAGACAACAGATGCTTACGTGTGATTACTGAGCACATCCTCAATGCATAATACTCTTAGTAGTTTTCATTATGCAAATTACAAATCAAATCACTAGCTACTCGGTATAAATGCAAACTGGAATAATGACAGTGGGGGTGTACAGAGCTTTCTATATAGCCTGGTACATTCTAAAACAAAAGCACCAGATGCAACAAGCTACCTCTTGGAAGAGAAGGTAAATGCTTCTGTTCTTGTGAATTACCGTAAGGTTTTGCTGGTGCCATTGCAAAGGAAGAAATGGGCTTTGGAGAAACAGGGAATAATGTGCCAATATGCAGCAGGTGGCGCCAGTCAAGCTGCTCCTTGCTTGAGATCGGGAGTCAACGTTAAATTTGGGCTTGGAGACTTCATTTGCAACTCTGGAGCTGCTTATTCCAGAGTTGTCCTATTGATCTTAGCTGGAGAGCTCTGGAGCAAGCAGATTGTTTGTGTCGTGGTTGCTAAGCCACAATCTGTGGACAGTGGTGTTCCATGTTTAGCCTCCCTGGCTTGGTCTGTTGTGGATCATGATGGGATACACAACTGATATTAAGGAATGTTGGAATTTTGTTTGGTACCAGCAAAGTTGCTACTTATTGTATGCTGGGTTCTTTTTGGGTCCCCCCCCAAAAAAATTAGTCAACAGTGGCTTTTCCTTCCAGTATGCAAAAATGTACCGAAGTGAGTTTAAATAAGATTTTCAAAGTTACTATTAAAAACTGTTTACTCATGGAAAGCAAAACCAGCCATGTTGTTCCATTAATGGGGGTGGGGAATCCAAATCTACAACAGAGTAACGAATCAAGTTCTCCAGAACTTCCCATGAGGCAGGACGCTGAAAAAAATGAGGGGTGGGATGGGGGAGAGCAAAGTAGTGTAGTTGCAGCCAGAAATTTGCAGTATATTAAAATCTTGAGCAGGAATGCAGTTTTGCAGGCATCATTGAATTAACAGCTCAAGGTACAAGGCAGATTGCAAGCTATACGCTGGGCATTTAGGTACAGTCTGAAGGCAAATGAAGCTAGGTCTGGTCAGTGTTTGGATGGGAGACCTCTGAGGATCCACATGTATGCCACATTGCGTTCCATGATGGTGGGATACAAAACATAATAAATTCAAAACACATATTGGGTGGGGAAATAGATCATAACCAATCTATTGGTTATGTGGTTCCACTTTTGGATACAATAAAAGGGTCTGCTTTGGGATACATTCAAGAATAAATACCCCAAATGCAGTGTATTTCTTGTATACTTCAGAGTAAGGTATATCAATCAAGCTGGCGAAATGGTTTTGTTATCTTCCTTTAGAGCAAGAATGGGCAGTCGTGGACTTTGGGGTTAAAAATTTCAGCAGCACTCTGTCCGACATAAAAGCACTCTGTCCGACATAAAAGTTCATGCCCCCTGCCTCTCGCCTTCCGTTGCTCATCATTGTTGCAGCATTCCCTGTTGCACCCTCTCAGCTAGTTGCCCAGTGCGGGCAAACTGGTTGCCCTCCCCTAAGTCCACTTCTGGGATTGGGAACTTGTGGCCCATGAGGTGTTGTGTTGTTGTTGTTGTTGTTGTTGTTGTTGTTGTTGTTGTTGTTGTTGTTGTAGTACAATTCTTATCAGCCCCATCCAGCAAGGCTAATGGTCAGGGGTGATGTAATCCAACAATATGGAGGGCCACAGGTTCTCCATTGCTCCTTTATAATGATGAGATTAGCTAGGATTTTTGCACAGGAATTACAGCTACCCATTTTGAGTTTCAAGTCGAAGTAATGACTTTTTTGGGGAAAGTGAGTCCCTATTTGTAAGGATACACATCTTTCCCTTTTTCTTTTTTTAAACAACCCTGTTCATGAGCATAGTTCCCTCCTCAGCCTTTGCACCAATTTTTATTCCAATTACTACATCTTTTTCTTTTTCTTTTTCAGTTAATTATATGGGTTTAACTCAGACAGTTAGAAACCATGTATTTAAGGGCTAATGTCAAGATGTTACATGGACACTGTTAAAATTGTTCATGAAAAGCACCTCCCATTTCAGCTCAGCCCTAGTGGAAATTACACAGAGATTTCCCTCCCTTCAACTGGAAGATTGACAGCTATTTTGTGTTTGTTGTTCAGTCTGTGATATGAGAATACAAATGCTTAGTTCATCATATACAGACGCTGTTTGTGAGAAAACAAACCATACCTTTTGCTTGTCATACTCTGAAAGGAGGAGGCTGAAAAAACTAGACTTGGAGAATTCATTTTTTTTAAAAAAATTGTTCTACTGCTGTTTTTCCAGGGCTGAAGGATTTCGCAATGACTTCCCTCAGTGAAGCAAATGCTAAGTTTGCCACTGACTTCTTCCATCTGCTGAGAAAAGAACCCATGTGGAAATATCCTGTTTTCTCCAGTTAATCTCTCCACTGCCCTTCACCTGCTGCTTTACGGATCACGGCATGATACCAAAGCTGAAATTGAAAAGGTAGGATGCATATTTATTTCCCAGTCTTTCTCTAACATCATGAGAAGCCAGTAAGAGAAACCGAGAGGACATGAGTTACCAAAGTCACCTTATGAATTTCATACCCATGCAGAGATTTGGACCCTGGTTTCCTCACATGAGTGGATGAAGCTGCCTGTTATATTGGTCCATCTAGTCTAGAGATGATGATGATGATGATGATGATGATGATGATGATGATGATGATATATTTATACCCCGCCCATCTGGCTGGGTTTCCCCAGTCACTCTGGGTGGCTCCCAACAGAATACTAAAAACAGAATAAAACTTCAAACATTTAAAACTTCCCTGAAGGGTTGCCTTCAGATGTCTTCTAAAAGTCATAGTTGTTTATTTCTTTGACATCTGATGGGAGGGCATTCCACAGGGCGAGCGCCATTACTAAGAAGACCTCTGCCTGGTTCCCTGCAACATCACTTCTCGCAGGGAGGGAACCACCAGAAGGCCCTCAGAGGTGGACCTCAGTGTCCGGGCTGAACGATGGGGGTGGAGATGCTCCTTCGGGTAGACAGGGCCGAGGCTGCTTTGGGCTTTAAAGGTCAGCACCAACTCTTTGAATTGTGCTCGGAAACATTCCGGGAGCCAATGTAGGTCTTTCAGGACCAGTGTTATATGGTCTCGGCGGCAGCCCCCAGTCACCAGTCTAGCTGCTGCATCCAATTTACAGTGGCTCTCCAATAACTCGTTTCCACATTTTCTACTAGAAATCTTTTTAGGACAGAGCTTGCTGCCAAGCTTTGGCCCACTTTTACCCAGCATCCAGGTCTACTTGCTCTCTTGTTCATTTAATTACATTAAGATTTAGATTTATATGCCACTTAATCAAAAGAAATATCCAAGTGCTTTACATAAACTGATATAAAATATTAAAGAAAGCACTAAAGAGACACTTTCGAAACAGTAGAACATAGTACAACTATAAAATAAATTAGAAGAAAAATAAATGTCAAGCTATCTGTAATGGCTTTAGGGGTTGCTTGTGCGTAAGTTACCGCCGCTCTGGGCTAGGTTGGCTGGTTAAACCGTTTCTCGCTGGACAGCCATCCACTCCGTGGCTGTTCAGTCGCTGGCAGAATCCATCAGTGGCCGTTTCTTAAACCTCTTCCAGCAAAGAAGCTCTTTGACGCCAAGTCGCTGCCTACTTTCCCTGCGCGGAAGTCTTCTGCGCAGGGTGGGTGTGGGCAGCGGAGGACCTGTGCTCTCCTCGCTGGTCTCCTGCGAAGAGTCCTGGAGCCCCCTCTCTGCTTCCCCCATCGGCCCCCCTCTATCCCTGGTGTTGCGCTGATTTTCTTCCCCAGCCGGAGACCTGCCTCTCTCCCTGCTTGGCCCCTCTCCAGCATCGCTGTGGAGCCTCGCCTCCTCCGCTAGTTCCGATGGCAGTTCCCTGACACTATCCAAGCAGGAATTAAAATAGAAGTTCAGGCTTCTATTACACTTACCCTGCTTTCCTCTGAGGAAACTCAGAATACTTTATAGGAGACTCTTGCCTGGCAGTGACAAAGTTAAGAAATCCCAGGGATGGGGAGTCTGTTGGGAAGTCATTTTGCTTTAAATCTGCAAAATGTTTATGACCAGACATCTCTAGTCGCAGAAGCTGAGTGCTATGTCCTCCAAGTTTATTATCATGCTCCAACTGCAGTTTTATTTCCTTTCTATAGCGTACAAGTATGGTACTGCAATTTCGACAATGTTCTGGGGGTGCTGTATTGCTTATCAAGTGCACAGTAGTTAAGGGATATACATGTATGTGTGAACGTGTTCCTAGTTTAATATAAAAAGGCAAGAAACTGTAGGGAATTTTTTATATAGGACTAATTAATGCATTATCATTTTTTAATCTTTTAGGTGCTTCATCATCTCAGCAAAGCTAAAGAACATGCAAGATCAGGAACCAGAAGTGACTCTGAAACAGCAACAAAAATTGACCATTTCGGAAGCAAACTAAGCATAGACCTTTCAAACTTTTCAAACGGTGTGTAGGGTTGTTTTTTTTAATGAACTGAGTGGCTCTTCATAATTCCGTTAGAGAAACATATCTTATTTCATAAAATTTATATACCGCTTGATTGTAGAAAACCCCCTCAAAGCAGTTTAATATACATTAGTATTGCATTTCTAAAGTCACTAGAGATAAGCAAATGCTAGCAGTTTACGTATGCGAATACTGCATTTCTTAAGCCAGAAATCTTATCCCAAATGCTGTTAGGCTGTTGCCTTTGATGGGCTTCGCTTTTAAAGCTTAAAACGCAGGCAGTGGAAAGGTAGAACACAAAAATCAAGACAATTCAGCCCTTGCTATATTTTGGGGGAGCGTGTAGGACAAATAGAGAAAACAACCCAAGGAGAAGTTTGCTATCTGTTGAAAGGGTTTGGACAAGTGGCAGAGAATTGGCTGGCCTGGCTATTGCTGCGACACTCCTTTTGCTGCTGTAACATTTGACACTGCAAAAAAGCAGGTAGTAAGGATGCTGCAAGGCTTTCTGGAGTGCCTGCTGTTTACCTCACTTTGAGGCCTTGTGGATAAGGTGCCTCCCAGAGAATACCTGCTCTGCTGAGGTTCTACTACAATGTCGACAAATAGCAGCTCACAGTTGCTTTAACCTAGAGGTACATTGAGGGTCACTGACGCATACAAGCACACTGAGACCTAGAAGTACACTGAGGGTCAAAATGGCCCCAGAAAGCCTGTGGTTGTCATGACTGTGAGAACAGAATGATCCCCAAAGGCAGGCAGGGAGAAGAAAAGGAGATGGCTGCATTGACTGTAGGCCTTTTGACCACCTCAAAAGCATCAATGTCTTGTGCCGGCCCTAGCCCTGTTTCTGTAGGTGAGGATTGTGCATACCCTAAGGTTACCAGACGTTCCTGTTTCCTGGGGACAGTCCCCAGATTTACAAACCAGTTCCCATACAAAATCCATTGAAGCTGAAAAGTGTCCCTGGATTCATTGAAAAAAATCTGGTAACCTTAGCATACCCCAAAGTAAATAATAATAATAATAATAATAATAATAATAATAATATAATTTTTATTTATACCCCGCCTTTCCCAGACAAGGCCAGGCTCAGGGCAGCTAACAAACAATAATAAAAACGAATTGAATGAATACAACTTAAAAAAAAGATTAAAATAAAATAAATAAAAACCCAGGAGGTAATGAAATAACGAAGACCTAGAAGGGAAGATAGGGTAGAACAAGATGCTCTTCAGAGGGTATTTATTCTTCTTTTTGTAGTAGTAGCAGCATTTACATTGGGGAAGATAAAGTTAAGTTAAAAGTAATGATATGTAGGAGACATTGGCCCTATCTGGTGTGGTGCCAGTGTAATGTGGTGGTTAAAGTGTTGAGGTAAGAAGAGAGAGAACAGGGTTTGAAACTCCACTCAGCCATGTAGCTCACTGGGTGACCTTGGGCCAGTCACCAACTCTCAGTCTGGGGGGGATGAAATGGAAGGTGGCAGGGGTGGATTTGGGTAATATGGAGTCCTGAGGACAAAATTTGGCACACCCCCTCTTATTTATTTATTATCATCATCATGGATTTGTGTGTCAGATAATTGCAGTTGTATAAGAGAAGAAAAAGGCTATACTTGCTTATTCTGACTCTACCATCACATCCTTGCCAGCACTGCTCTACACCAACCATGTGTTGGGGGAAGTTGGAAAAGAGTAGCCTGCCCAATAAGTGTAGATTCTATATCTGATTTAGAACCTTTATCATGCAGGGTTTGAAATCACATGGTGAGTCGAGGCATATAAAGAAGTTCCCCCTTTTAGACCTCCCTCCGAACAACTGGAAAGCATGGGGGGCAAGTACAATGACCATAAGTCTGTGATGGGTGTACACCCAAACAGGGCAAATCAGTGCTGTATATTCTTCAATTTAAATGCACATTAAACTTTCATTGTTTGCAGCTCAGACCACTGGTTGTGAAGCTGAGGAAGGAGCCTCCTCACCTGTAACACCTGGAGAAGATGAGAGACGAGCAGATGACAACCTGGAGTTGTCAGTGGCGGAAACCACTGGCGAGCTTGATTCTGAGGAAGCTTCTCCCTCTTACTTTATTCCTTGGAGGAAACATCTCCAGGGAATGGAAGAGGCTGAATATCTAGCTCAAGAACAGTCATCTCCAAAAGGAAAAGTATCCCGGAATCCATCTACTTCACGTGAAAACCTGGAAGAACAACCTGTCAGTGAAAACATGGCAGCTGCAGAAGCAGGTCTCCACACATCTTCCTATGCAGCCAGTGATAATATTAGCGCCCTGTTGTCTGAGTTCAGACGCACAGTGAAACATGCAGACGACAATGTGCAGGCGTTCAAGGAAACTTTTGGTATTTTTAAAGAATGTTGTGACAAAGTGTGTACAAGCATGTCAAATCTGCAAGCTGTTCTAGAAGCTCTAGTTACCATCCTAAGAGAGTAGAGGAGAAGCAGCCTTTATGGGAAGGAAATACATTAAATAAGTTTATTGAACTGGAAGTCTGTTCTAAATTAACCAACGGTTTATGTGTTTTCCCCTGCACAATGGGACAACAGAGGCTGGATCCAGATAACCTCTTTTTTCCACATCTTAACCTTGCGTGTGGTAAAATAATCCTTACCACTTAGCAGGATGATAGAGAGGGTTCATATGGAATAACATAGGGCAGCTTCCTTCAGGGTGCATATAATCACTTCACAAGATGGCTGCCTGAGACCCAGATAGGTGATCAAATTACCACAGGATGGAGTTACTAAACCTGGTTATCTGTATCATTCTTCAAGTGGGAAGGTAACTGCCGTCCCCATACGCAGATTAGGTGCAAATGTGTGGTAAAAATGCAGGGCAAACTGCTGTCTGTGTCCAGTCTCTTTACTATCCTGCCAAGAAGAAAGGAGAATTTCAACAACTTCTTAGGTACAGCTGTCTGGCAAAATTCTCATCTGTATTCACTCAATGGCCATTTGTGCTGGACATTCATGGTGGGATTTATTGCTAAGACATGGAATTGTAAAAATAGTGCTCTGAGAAAAGGGACGGGGAGGGGGGGACTCTTTTCCCAGTCTAATACCATCCCAAACAATCAAAACATGCCCTGACCCAGCCTGTTAGGTCTTTTAAGTAATTCAATTTGCCTGATTATCAAAGATAAACTTTCAATACTGAAATTTCTAAAGTTCTTTTTAGTAGTTTCAAAAAGTGAAAATCTGGACACAAAAGTTGTTGAGATTTTTTTGGCACACTTGTAGAGCTTTTTTCCCTTTCTTTCTTTCTTTCTTTCTTTTTGGCCAAAGTTGTTTAATTTTCAATTCTGCCTGGATGCTATTTCTGATACGCAAATCCCGGATATGTTAGTCTAGTCTTATTTTTAGGATGTTTAAGGGATTCCCCTTAGAAAAGAAGAAGTTATTTTCTTGATGCTTTCTTCTGTTTCATTGTATTAATGTTTATCCATTCTGCATCTGTATTGTCGTCTTTTCTTTTTCTGTAAACTGCTTTGGGAGGTCGCACATCTAAAAAAGCAGCTTGTGAATGTTTAACGTAAATAAAAGAAATAAATACCTCAGTCTGCAATTTGCTCTTAATTGGGAAGTGGGGAGGGTGAATGCCTTCCTCTGAGAAACAACCCATTCTGCATTCCAATCTTGATTGTCATTGCCACCCAACACCTGAATATGTGTACTAGGATTATAACTTTTTTATAACCTCATGTTCCTCTAGCTTAGTCACGTGAACTTTTGCCTAAAAACAAATGAATGAACTGTCATTTCCAAATCTTCTGGGGAAAAGGTCACCCCGAAATCAATGAATAGATTTTTGCATATGTATAATGTATTATGCAATTATAAATAATAATTATAATTATGTATCATAATACAGAAAAAATACAGCCTGCAAATTTTCTAATACTTGTACAATGTTTGGTACATTGTACAACACTTATTATTGTTTAGAATAAATTGAGGTTCATCTTTGTTTCTGTTGCAAGCACCATAAAGTTCCCACATCACTCTGATTGTGCGTTCTGCGCATTGACTACTTCTTGGTATCTGGAGTACAGATGGCTCCTGCTTCCGGTGATTCTCCAATACCCACAATGCTTTTTTTGCAAGGTTTCAATGTTTCTGAAAAGTTCTTGAAATCATTTACATTGAGTAGGAACATTGCATATACAGTCATACCTCAGCTCCCGAATGCCTTTGGAGTTGAATGTTCAGGCTCCCGAACAACCGAAAACCGAAAGTGAGTGTTCCAGTTTTCGAACGTTCTTCTGGAAGCCGAATGTTCGAAAGGGCTTTTGAGGCTTCTGATTGGCTGCAGGAGCTTCCTGCAGCCAATCAGATGCCACGCTTTGGAAGTCAAACGTTTCGGAAGTCAAACGGACTTCCGGAATGGATTCTGTTCAACTTCTGAGGTACGACTGTACAGCGATTCCAATTTTTCATTTTGGGGAGATTTTTTTCACAACTGAGAAGAATGAGTCCCCTTTTCAGTGTTTCTAAGCAAATGTTAATCCCTTTATGATAATGTTCTTTGCAGTACTGAAGTAGAACGCTTAAGTAGATTTGCCGGTTGTAGAGCAATGTGCATTCATGATTATTTGTGCTCATGATGCTATAGGAACAGTCACATGCAATTCTGCTTCCAATACAAGTTTACACCTGCAAAAGATTTGGGGCTGACACTCAGCTTCATTTCCAATCCTGCAACTTTCCTGCTGAAATCCCATATATTTTCATACCACAATGTTTTAGTTTCTTTTTGTCCTGCTTCTGTTGTGCTACAATCCTGCCAGACAGCAATAATGCAGTAGCACATGGGAAACATCACAGAACAAACTAAAAAAGAATAAATTCACCTGCAATTTTCTATCATTGTGTCAAGAATGTGTTTCAGAATATACCTGTGATAAAACACCACTCTGGAGGGGACTGATGTTTAAATGGATTGAATTCAATGGAACCCCTTCACCTTAATGGGTAGATCCAGTGCTTTTCCCCCCTGGGGGTACACAAGGTCATGAATAGACTGTACCACTTCATACTGCAGGAAAGTGTGTGTATACATTTTTATAAATGCTCCTCTGCATAAAAGCTCCCTTCTAATAAATAATAAGTAAAAATGCCAGATCATGGAGGGGAAGAGGGCACCGGAAACGTGGAAAGAAGCATTCATCACATTGATACCCAAGCTAGAATCTGAAAAGACCCAGCTTAAGAACTACCGTCCCATCTCACTCCTGAATGTGGATTACAAAATATTTGCAGATATTTTAGCAAGTAGACTTAAAAAGGTCTTAAATGAAGTAATTCACAAGGACCAAGCTGGCTTTCTCCCTGGTAGACATTTATATGGAAATACCAGAAACATCATTGACATTTTGGAACTATTGCAAACCAATAGGAACACAAGGGCGGTTTTAATCTTCATTGATGCGGAGAAAGCATTTGATAATATATCTTGGAAGTTTATGAAGAAAAATTTGGAAGGGATGGGAGTGGGACGGGGGTTTGAAAATGGAATAGAAGCAATCTATTCAGAACAGAAAGCTAAATTAATAGTGAACAATGTGGTGACGGAGGAATTTAAAATTGAAAAAGGGACACGACAAGGGTGCCCTCTATCCCCTCTTTTATTCATTTCAGTCCTGGAGGTGCTATTGAACATGATTAGGGAGGACCGGTTGGTACAAGGGATAGAGGTCGGAGTGAAACAATATAAACTGAAAGCTTTTGCAGATGACTTAGTTTTGACATTACAGGAGCCAGAACCCAGTACAAAAAGAGTTTTAGAACTTATTCATGAGTTTGGTCGGGTTGCAGGATTTAAGTTGAACAAACAAAAGACTAAGGTTTTGGCCAAAAACTTGACATCTACAGAAACAGAGGGGTTTCAGAGAGAAACAGAATTAAATGTGGTTAAAAAGGTGAAATACCTAGGGATTTATTTGTCTTCCAAAAATTTGAACTTATTTAAAGACAATTATGAAAAATGTTGGTCGGAAATTAAGAAGGACTTAGAAATTTGGTCAAGATTAAAACTTTCCTTGTTGGGTCGAATAGCAGCTATAAAAATGAATGTATTGCCGAAAATGTTATTTTTGTTTCAGACCCTACAGATCGTGGACAGAGTGGAATGTTTTGGAAAATGGCAGAAGGATATATCTGGGTTTGTCTGGCAGGGCAAAAAGCCTCGAATAAAGTTTAAAATACTAACTGACTCGAAAGAAAGAGGAGGGTTTGCCCTGCCGGACTTGAGGTTATATTATGAATCTGCAGCCTTCTGCTGGTTGAAAGATTGGTTTTTGTTAGAAAACACTGATGTCCTGGATCTGGAAGGGTTTGATAATGCTTTTGGTTGGCATGCATATCTATGGTACGACAAGGTTAAGGTTCATAAACTGTTCAAAAATCATATTGTCAGAAAATCAATTTTTGCAGTCTGGATGAAATATAAGGACTTATTAGAGAGTAAAACCCCGAGGTGGCTATCACCAGTGGAGGCCAAGGCTCGAAAAAGACCCAATATGGAGGCCTATTGGCCGAAATATTGGGAAATAATTGAAAAAATTGGAGACAACTGGAAACTGCAGAGTCAGGATAAACTAAAAAATAAGGTGCGAGATTGGTTACACTATGCTCAAATTCAAGAGGTTTTTAAATTGGATAAAAAAGTTGGTTTCCAAGTGGAAAAATCGAAATTGGAGACAGAATTGCTAGAACCAAAAACTAAGGTATTATCGAGAATGTATAACTTGCTGCTTAAGTGGAATACACAGGATGAGACAGTTAAATCTGCCATGATAAAATGGGCACAGGATGTCGGACATAACATTATGTTTGAAGACTGGGAAAGGTTATGGAACAACGGGATAAAATTCACGGCATGTAGTGCCCTGAAAGAAAATATTATGAAAATGTTATACCGGTGGTACATGACCCCAGTCAAACTAGCTAAGATATATCACCTATCTGATAACAAATGTTGGAAATGTAAGGAGGCAGAAGGGACATTTTTTCATCTCTGGTGGACCTGCCCAAAAGTGAAGGCCTTCTGGGAAATGATTTACAATGAACTGAAAAAGGTATTTAAGTATACCTTTCCCAAGAAACCAGAGGCCTTCCTGCTGGGCATGGTAGACCAGAAAGTGTCAAAGAAAGATAGAACTTTGTTTATGTATGCTACCACAGCAGCAAGAATACTCATCGCAAAGAATTGGAAGACACAAGATTTACCCACGTTGGAGGAATGGCAGACGCAGTTGATGGACTATATGGAACTAGCTGAAATGACCGGCAGAATCCGAGATTTGGATGAAGAATCAGTCGAGGCGGATTGGAAAAAATTTAAAGACTATTTGCAAAAATACTATAAGCTGTATGAACTTTAAGACAGTGCATGTTTTTGGAAAGGTTACGCTTTAGCAAATATGATTAAGCAAATGGTAAAATTAATGACAAATGAGAAAAGAAGTCAATGTGAATCAAACATTTTATGTTTATTTTAAAAGGTAACAAAGTTAAGATACAATATACTGAATATGGGTACATAATAATGGAAAGTTCCAACAAGGTTTGAAATAAGGTAACAAATTGCTGATATTGCTACTACAAAGAACGCAGATCTGGAAGGTGTGGGGAAGTCCAATGGTTTTCTTTTTTGTTAAAAAAATCAAAAATTGTTTCTTGTAAAAAAAAAAAAAAAAAATAATAAGTAAAAATGCAAATCAAGAAGAAAGGTTCTAGTTCATCTCTACTATGCTGCTTCTTCCCTTGCTATTTATGTTTATGATTGTTGGGTGTTTTATGCATTGTAAACCACTTTAGTAGGTTATCCAACATGAAAGGCAACCTAATACATATTTGCCAGGATCCCACCCTCCCAATGCATTCATAAATGTGATTCCTTCCTGTGTCCTCTGCTGCAAAACAACAACAACAACAATAATAACAACAACAATAATAATAATATTTTTTATACCCTGCCCTCCCTGGCCAAAACCGGGCTCAGAGCAGCTAACATCAAATATATAACACATCATGATAAAATCAGGCAGTCAAATTAAAATATATCCTAAAATCGTATCAGAATAAGAGTAAAATCCAGTCAGATTGGGGACCTTAAAAAAGCTGGGAGGCCACTTGTCATACACGTTCTTATAAAAGGGAAGGAGGAGTCAGACTGAATCCTGACCAAAGGCCTGGCAGAACAGCTCCGTCTTGCAGGCCCCTGAGGAAAGATGTCAAGTCCCACAGGGCCCTGGTCTCTTTTGGCAGCGCATTCCACCAGGCCAGTGGACTCTGATGTGGACAAACACAGTGCTCAAAATTCAATGACAGTAAACATTCATTTGTGAATGTTACAAATCCCCAAGAATCAGATGGTACGTGTCCACGTTGAAAACGACAGGTTCATATTGTATCCCACCTCCCTCTCATAGCATCTGTCAGGATCAAGAGTTAATTAATAAAGAGTGAATTAGCAAAAACAAGATCAGGCCTAATGAGCACAGCAACTCATCTTTAGTAGGTCTTACCACCATGAGGCAGTTGCGGAAACTGAAAGTCCCTGCCTTCTCGCAGCTGTCTAAGTCCCCTCCTCTCCAGGGTATTTTCCCCAAGCAATCAGTCTGCTTGTTGCCAATCACTCCTCCGCCCTTTACATGCCTCTTCTGGTTCTGGGAGACAAGCTTGTCACAGAAGGAGGGGGGGACACCTGCGACTCTTGACCAGCCTCACTCACCTCTGCCTCTTGACCTCCTCTCCTGCTTCAGCCTCTGCCTCTCATTCTGAACTTCTCTCTGTCACAGACTCTTCCAGCTCATTAAGCCCTGTTACTCCTTCAGCTTCTGACACCTCCTCTTCCTGATCTTCTCCCCCTGACCACTCATGGTTGTCCCACTACCACCACTCCTAGGGCTCTGAGCCTTCTTCCTTTGGGGGTTCCCCAGCTGGTTCCTCGCACCATTCCACTGCATCCAACCAGCCCACCAGCATCTCATTCAACTAACCATCATTACCACCATCATTCTCTTAGCATCACTGCAATGTATATTGTTTTCCCACCATTGCTATACATCATCGACTACTGCTGGTATGGGTAGGGGGCATACAGGGCAGTCTTTACAGCAGAAGTGAGGAACCTGTGGCCATCCGGATGTTGCTGGACTACAACTCCCAGCATCCCTGATCATTGCTCATGCTGGCGGGGGCTGATAGGAGCTGGAGTCCAAAAGCATTTGAAGGGGCACAGGTTCCTCACCCCCACTTTATAGACATCTTGTGTTTCATACACTATTTTGTCCTTTCCTGAGGCTCACTGCTGGATCTCAGCAGTGATGCAAACATCTTTTTCAGTCTTCACTTGTGTATCTCTAAAAATTGGCGGAATCTGTACCTTTGTTTGTTTGGATGTTCACACAGTTCACAGGGTGTGTGGACTGTGAGTACTGGATGAGAGCATTGTCACAAAAGTTGTGTGCCACCCTCAATCTCTGCAAGATTACTGGGGGCTCCAGGCGCTCCCCCAGGGTCTGTGTTCTTTTGGACAACTGAGACACGGCAGAGACTGTCGAAGCTTTAAGAAATATGGTTTATTCACCTATTTACACCATCAGTCTGCATGGGGGAGTACAGATCTTACGGCACGGTCATTTCAAGAGCGGCTTGTCCCCCACAGCAGAGGAGTCCAAGGCATCCCTCTCAGCCAGCCTGCCCAAGATGGATCCCAGTCCTTCTTTTTCCTTCTCCTTCCCAGAACACCTTGCTAAAAGCTTTCTTTTCCTGTCACCTCACACCCAGTTGCCCTGGCAACGTTCCAAACCACCAGTCTCTGTTCACACCTCAGGGCAAAAGGGGAGGACAGTTCTCTTGCATTGCCAATGGCTCTCAATGGCCATGTATTGTTTCTTTAATGGCCCTTGCTTGGCCAGGTCATTTTGCATAGGCTAGCCCAGGAATGCCTCTGCAACTTGTATTTCTCCCTTTACATCCCAAGTAATCAAAATTCTAGCATTCATTAATTTCTAGGGTTGGGGAGGTGTCCCCCCAATCTATAACACTATTAGCATTACTTCATTGATATGATATTTACAAGACAGTGTTAATCACTAATACATTTACTAAACAGGCAACTCTGATTCAGTGTAAATTGAAGAAAGTCACATTTGGTCCTGAGTTTAGAAACTTTCTGTCACATTAAAGAGTTGGGGGGGAGGGAGGAATATTACCTGTACTGAAGTCACTTGAAAATCATCCCCTCAACATTGCAAAGCCAGTCTTTTAATTCCTACACTGCATTATCATGAAGAGCATTGCTAACTCACCTAATGACTTCAGTGTTACGCCCAGAAGGGCTGATTTTATTTATTTATTACAACAGTAATTAGTGCAGTACAAATTAACGTGGTACAGCCCTGGTCCTAGTCAGCAAGTTCAGCTTCATCAAATAGCTCATATCGAACATATGGGCTCGCTCTAATTATATTTTATTAAGGAACTCTGCTCATTAATTCCATTTGGCTCATTTAGATTGCGGAGGCATGCGAGACTGAAGGTTCATGGGCAGATTAAAATGCAACTAGATGGTGACATGCAACAACACTGCACCCTCTATTCTGCCACCCCCTCACCAACTCACCTTACACTGCAGCTATTCCAGGGCAGAGACGGGGGGAACTCAGGGCTACGAACAGCAGTGGTGGGGCTGGAGTCAGAATACAAAATGGCGGACAGTGTGCCTGTCAGGGAATAAGTTTTATAAAGCGCGGAAGCTACCAGACCATTCTGGAACATTCTGGCGTTTCATTTGTAAAGTCTTCTGGAAGGAACAGAAAGCGCAGCTGCTGTTTACCAGGCTGTGCGCTATCTCTAAACTACTTTGAAGACAGCTGTCTACTGGGGAGTCCATTTACTCTTCTTTCATACTACACTATAGGTTTACTTCACTTTCATTTCATTGTTGTGTGGTGCATTTTTACTGCTGGAAACTGGATTTTGCTCTAAACGAGCTACGTTTGCCTTGCTAGGCAGCTAGCAAAGAACTGTACGCTTTATACCTTAGTAAATCTTTAATAAAGACTTTTACCGACTGTGTGAGTTTCTGGAATCCACGCATCTGCCAGACTTCTGCTAATCAAACATGAAGACGGGAGCGTCTCTGGTTTTTTTAGCATCGTTACTCGTCAGTGCCATCCTATCAATGTCAAGGTCTACATATAAGACACTGTGATCTGGCATCCTAAATTTGGCAGAGGGGACAAAGTAATGCTCTTGAATCTTGTGACCAACAGCCCTTAAAAACCCTTTCAAGGTGGCTTTTCATGGAATATTTAATATATTAAATGCCATACCATCCAACTGCCCTGAAAATGCTAGGACCTTCCTGAAAACCCTGTAGCCATCACAGCTTCTCATGGTGTCACAGAGACTCCCAAATTCCCAAGGGGCCTTCTCTTCAGTACAGCGTTTCAGCATACAATGGTACCTTGGGTTAAGAACTTAATTTGTTCTGGAGGTCCGTTCTTAACCTGAAACTGTTCTTAACCTGAGGTACCACTTTAGCTAATGGGGCCTCCTGCTGCCGCCGTGCCACCATGCGATTTCTGTTCTCATCCTGAAGCAAAGTTCTTAACCCGAGGTACTATTTCTGGGTTAGCGGAGTCTGTAACCTGAAGCATCTGTAACCTGAAGTGCCTGTAACCTGAAGTGTCTGTAACCTGAGGTACCACTGTATTACTGTTTAAGAACTTCCAAGAAATAGGAGTTCACCGCCTTTTGTGGGAGTCTGTCCCACCACCAAACAACTCTTACTATCAGAAAGTTCTTCCTGATGTTCATGTATACTACACATCCCAGGCAGCGATACAGCTGGGTAATTTAAGACTCTGGACTTCACAGTTGCAGTGGGGTGTGTGTCTTTAGATGGAAATGTGTATTACTGCACTTACTGGTCTTATGGGGGTGCTCTTTTTTTGAATATTTTATTTTCCAGAATTTTTGAAACAACCATTTCCCATCCATCCTAACACCAAATTCATCTTGTTTGACTTCCCCCCTCCCTCCCCGGTTTCCATTTTTAAAAAAATTATCCCCTTGCGTATCATTAGTTTTCCGATTAATTTTCACTTCTTCATTTTTTACTGAAATACCAACTTGCTTCATAAATGCTACACCAACCCTGCTATTGTTTTAACATATTTACAGTGTTCTTTAATGTTCTTTATAAATTTAATCCAATCTTGATCAAATTTCTTCTCGTCTTGATGTCTGATCTTTATGGTAAGTTTTGCCATTTCGGCATACTCTAGCATCTTAATTTTCTATTCTTATTTCATTGGTACACCATCTTCTTTCCTATGGGGTTGCTCTATAAATGTCAATATTTATTTCTTTACTTGCTTCAAAATGTGGTAAGCCAACTCCTCTGCTTTTGCAGATCCTTCTTCTCTGTCTTCCGAGTGGGGCACTGGATGTCCATCCTGGCAGAATTACTTTGAGGATACTTTGGCAGACTTTATGGCTTCCATACGGAGTTTGAAAACGTTTGTGCTAATTGATATACTAGACACAACCAGTGCACATTCTATGTGCTAACTCCCATTTGTACCCTTAGGGTTAAGGCAAGCTGTGTGTGGGTTATTGCCAACATATCATTTCCATTTATCTGAGGCTTGTTAATCCCCTCACCTGCCAGACAGAGTTGTTAGGTGACATCATGTTCTCTTTCCCATTTGTGCCATTTTCCGCTGATGCCTTTTGCTCCTGGTGACGTGAACGTGCTTAGCTAGATGTCTCCAGATTGTCTGGGCAGAATGTTTTCCTACAAGAACACTCATCTCCATGCATTATGTGAAGTCTTCAGTTATGAAATGGGGACAGACTTGTAGAGCTTCTGTTGCAATTACTGCATACACAAAAGGGCACACGTCCTTGTTAAAAGTGGGGGCTGTAATTCAGCAGTTCCTGATAATGTACACAATAAAAGGCTTGAATTGTAATTGAAGGTAGCTTGCAGCTGACTGTTAAACTACACAGCAGACATTGTATATGCTAAGCTGGGTGCTTCTTTTGTGCTCTGTTTTTCTGTTTCAACATTTGAAAAACTATATGAAAAAAGGCAATCTTTTGAGACTCTGAAAAGCAGAATTATATGATTGTTGTATCCATGCATGATGAAACATCCATACACACATCTAAGAGGGCAAGAGGAATTTGACTTCTGTGAATTTTGATGTGAACTGACCTGCCGTCTGCTCCAAGTGTGTGGATCAGAATGCAATTATCTTTCACATTTTGCATGGCTCCAAATGTTGCAATACAGTTCTTAGCTTAAGCACCAAGATGCTTTAAAAATGCCTGTTTCAAGATAACACACCTTTAGAAATGTGTACACTGAGATGAAATAATATACCTCTTTAAATAGACATTTTGCGAATAAATCACTTGGATCACCTGGGGAAATTATACTTGTGCCACCTACAGCATATCATAAGGTGGTAACCCCAAAATGGGCATTTTTTGCAGTTGCCTCGGTGCTGTGGAATGCCCTTTTCTCTGCCGTACGTGAAGCAGCAACCATCACTTGCTTCAGATACCACATAAAGACGTATCTTTTTGTCCAGTCTTTCCCTGACTCATAAGTTTAGACCCTGTTTCATGTGAATCCCCCAAATCTGTTTCTTGCTTGCTTGTACTAGCAGAAAGTGCCTGGCATTGCCCAGGAAGTCTAAGAACCCCCAAAATATTGTGATTTTTAAATGGATAGCATGATTTGTAGGTTTTTTGGACATGCATACATACTGATACAGGGTTCAGCGCATCCAACAGCATTCAAACGTACATGAAAACCATCTCCTCCACCTCAGGAAACCTCGTTTGTGACCATCACACCACATTGTGTGATGTCATGGGCAAGTCACATTTCGGTTCACCATCTCGATTCAAAAGAGCATCTGGTGTCCAAATGAAGACCACTGCCTCCTCACTGGGAACCCTCATGCTGAGTTGGGAGACAATATCTCAAGAGGCATCTAAACTGGCACAGTTGCAACTCACCATGCAATAGTGGGTGAAACCAAGTAAAACTGGGAAATGATATCTTCAGAGGTGTCCATATCACCTCTGATTTTTGGACCCATCATGCCAAAAATCAGGTGAATTGGTGCCCATCATCCTAATGTGGATGAAGATTGCCACCTGCACCTCAGGAACTCTTGTGCCGAGTTTGGTGATGATATTTTGAGAGCAAGTGTGCCGAGACCTTGTGCCGAGTTTGGTGGTGATATTTTGAGAGACAGCTTAGCCGTCTGAGGCCCAGGGCAAGTGCACTCGGCTGTCCCCACCTGCTCTCCAGAGGCCTGGTTGTTATCAGAAGTATGCTGCCTTCTGCCTTGGAAATTTCATCAAGTCATTTTGGCTCATAGAAACATTCTCTGTGGATTTAACCAATCCATTTTGGAAGCCAACTAAATGGATGGTCATCACCATGTCCTCTAACAGTGAATTCATGAATTCATATGTGCTGGGCTGCCATGTCATTTTCAATTTGCAACACATGTCATAATAATCTCCTGATACCTGAACTGAGGGTCTTGACATCTGCCCTAGGTTACGGCATTCACCTGGATCCCAGGCCATGACACCCTGGTATCATTCCAACATTCCTCAGATGAAAATAGAGACATTTTCACCGGAGGAACGTTGGAGGGTATGTGGTTTGTGTGTTGTTGGTGTACATGTGATTTAAAATCGGAAACTTGATTTAAAAAAATTATTATTAAAACCAGCAGTGCTGTAAAACCTGGTGGTGGTGTTTTGTTAAGTTATCTTGCGATTAATGTTAACTGAATATTCACAAAACAAAACATAAAAAACTAAAGTGACACCACAACACCCCTGTCAGCCAAACAACCACTGCCCAAGACACTTGCTTTCCTTAGTGAGATGAGTGAGAAGCTACTTCTGGTTAAACGGAATGCACCACTCATACATGGCAACTCCATGTTGCCTCTTCTCTCAAGATAGGGGCAGCTTTAAAAACAAACAAAAACAGTTCGGTAATCACATTTCAATGGCATAGAAAATAAGAATATAGGTGTCTCTTTTGGCTCCTGGGAGGCTGAGCATCTGTTGAAAGGCCAGTGAGTTGGTTCACAAAGCAAAGGGCAGGGATGGAATATGGTTGCTGGTCTAGAATAATGGGTTAGGGATGCTGGTAGCACTGTGGTTTAAACCACTGAACCTCTTGGGCTTGCTGACTGGAAGGTCAACGGTTCGAATCCATGCGATGGGGTGAACTCCTGTTGCTCTGTCCCAGCTCCTGCCAACCTAGCAGTTCAAAAGCACGCCAGCGCAAGTAAATAAATAAGTAAATAAATAGGTACTGCTGTGGCAGCAAGGTCAACAGAGTTTCCATGCACTCTGGTTTCCGCTTTGGTGTTCTGTTGCACCAGAAGTGGTTTAGTCCTGCTGGCCACATGACCCAGAAAGCTGTCTGTGGACAAACACCAGCTCCCTCGGCCTGAAGCGAGATGAGCGCATCACCCCCATAGTCGTCCAGGGGTCCTTTACCTTTACCTAGAATAACGGCTTCAGGCAGGAGGCAGGAGGGCTCTGACAGAGTCCTGGAGTCCATCCACCTTCTTCCCAAAGCCTAGCAAACACTAACTAGGCTTTAGGAAGGAGCCCTCATGCCTTCTTCCCAAATCCACTGTTGCTCCAGGAGCTGCTTCCATAGCCCCCATCCACTGGCTGGGGGAAATTGGGACGCCCTGTGATCAAGTCAGAAGCTGTGATGGTTTTAGGAGTTTTGTCACTGTCTCATACTTGGAGGTGAAACAAAATTTAAAAATTCCTTCCAGTAGCACCTTAGAGACCAACTAAGTTTGTTATTGGTATGAGCTTTCGTGTGTATGAGATGTTTCTCAGTAAGTGAAGTGGTGGCGTGATGAAGGGAATAAGAAAGCAGTCCTCAGCATTTCCTGGTTATAGGAGCATCCATTCTTTTACTGGAGTCTCTTGGGAGAAAATACTGGTTTTAAGGGATAGTTTCGAGAGTCATTATCAGGAGTGCTTTGGACACTCTGCCAATACATGGAGATCTTCAGTGCTGAAAGGGCATGTCATAATCCATCTGCTGCTTGCAGTAGATGAAGTGCACATAATTATACAAACTCATATCTGAAGCATATGTGGCAATCCATGATAATTAGGTCTGATTATTATAAATGTCCAGTTTTTGCACCGCACTGTTTTTATTATGTAAATTTGGTTTAATGAAATGGTTGCAGGTTTAGAACTTCAGGCTTGTTTAATGGTTGTGGGGGTGTGAGATGATCAGTATAAATACCAGCGTCTCACAGGAGGAGAGCATCACACTCACCTGCCAGACTCCTATCATCACAGCTGAAGCCAAGGTAAGCAGCTCTCCTTTCAAGCATCCATGCAGCCTTGTGTTGGGTGATGTGCATCTTTACAGCAGTTCTTTTATCATGAGTAGTTCTTCAAAATTGTGGGTTTGGTGATAGAATGTATTGCAGTGCAGAAGTAGGAACAAGTATATCTGTATTCTGAAGGATCCTGAAATGATGAGCTGTTTTGGTCTTCCCTCAGAGCTTTTGAATTCCATCATGACCACCCTGCCTGAAGCCAATGCTAAATTTGGAGTCGACTTTTTCAAAGTGTTGACCACTGAGCACCCATGCGACAACCTCGTGTTCTCCCCTGCGAACCTCACCGCAGGCCTGGGCCTACTCGCTTATGCATCTGGTTGTGAACAAGCAGATCAGATTGAGAAGGTGGGTCTAATCAAGCAGTAGAGATGCAGCCTTCAGACTGGGCTCATCATTAGCAGATACCTTTCCATCACCGGTCATATTTGATACAAGTTGAGAAAT
Source organism: Podarcis filfolensis (assembly GCF_964270895.1). NCBI lineage: Eukaryota > Metazoa > Chordata > Lepidosauria > Squamata > Lacertidae > Podarcis > Podarcis filfolensis. The sequence goes on from NC_139603.1 coordinate 25,527,179, forward strand.
GATCTCACTGTGGCTTGATCCAGTAATAAGCCCAGTCAACGTCTCTGCACAAAATCCCATAAATGTGCAGAGATCAAAGAATATTGCATCACTAGGCATGGAGTAGAAATTTGGTTGAATGGAATGGAAATCTTCCAAATTTGTAGTTTTCAAAACAATGTATGAGCCAAAAACAGCTCTTTTTTAATAGATTTGTACTTACCTGTACTTATTTTGTAAAAGTAATATTTACAAAAAATCATATATTAGGGGGAAATGTGCATAAAAATGAAGATATTAGTGAAAGTAGCATAACACATGCATTATACTGGGGAAATTACTTGCAGAAATGTGTACATTAGTAAAAGAAAATGCATCTAAAAATGGGTTTATTAGGAGAATTTCACACTAAAATGCTTGTGATTAAAAAAATAGCAAACTGTTGGAGAACTAAATTTAAGATTCGATTCCTTCAGGTCTCATCCTATATGAGATTTGTTGCTATCATCTCAAGGCAGAACCATAGATTGCCTAAAGTTTGTTTCAAAGATTAGTATGCAGGAAGATATCCATCCTGCCAATGTCACATATGATCTAAGAGTCATGTGAATCGTCCCTAATATACATATCAGGATAATAGGTGCTGCTGTTATAATATTGCCTGTGCAACTGAAGCAATGTTCCAATTTCATTCAAGGTCCTGCATTGGGATGAAGTGAAAGAGTGTGACAAACCCAGAAGCAGGAGCCTGGGACATTCAACAACCAGACTAAGAAGGGTATGTAGAAGAACGCTTGGATAAAGGTGTATTCCTCCCCTGCCCATAGAACCCAGCTTGCATATTAGTATTATCTCCTGTTATCTCAACATCAAATCCATGCCTGTTGGGAAGAAACATATCTGAAGGAAGAACAGAGGCAGCGAGCAGTCAATCAATGAAAGCGCAAATGTCACTTTCACAAATACATTTGAAACAAAATTTTCAGATGTGAAGTTAACTGCCCCTCCTTAAGTTGAATGGGGAATACAGCCTGCAATTATTTGTGGTATATTTGTGGCTTCTCATTTGTGGTATCAGTGCAACATTGGGAAAACTATAGAGTTCTATGAGTCTACTTATGGATACGTACATTTTGTAACTTCATTGCAGGCACAAGAAAAAGTTGAAACCTGCCCCAGACCAAGACCGCGTCCTGAGCCAACCAAGCCTGAAGCAACTCGCCCCAGACCAAGACCCCGTCCTGAGCCAACCAAGCCTGAACCAACTTGCCCCAGACCAAGACCCCGTCCTGAGCCAACCAGGCCTGAGCCAACTTGCCCCAAACCAAGACCCCGCCCTGAACCAGAGCAACCTAAACCTTGTGACAAGAGACGAGTCATTCACCGCCCAGCTCCTTGCCCTGAGCCCGAGCCCGAGCCCGAGCCACGTTGTCCTAGACGCGTAAGTTGTGAAACATCTGGAGAGTTTCATCTAGATGATTTTTTCTTTATTTTTTATTTAAAATTTAGGGGGCTGTCTCTAAGCATTCTACATGGTACACACAACTTGTGATAAAATCGACAGGAAAGTAGGAATGAAACCGCTAAATTCTTGCTTAGATGTGAAGTTCACTGGGTGATGTTGAGTCAGTCACCATCAACCCCCATCTAACGTTGCTGTGAGCATAAAATTGAGTAAATCACAAGAAAGGTGTGCTGGGCTGCCTGCAGGGATTCAGATGTGATAAACGTTTACTTCAGAGTAGGCATTCCTGAGTTCAGTATAACTTTCAAGCATTCCTGCCTGAGATAAGGGTATAGATTTTCTTTCTCACAAGACAAACCCTTAAGAAGCAGCCAGGTGTCATGAGAATTAACCTTCTATTTTGAATCCTTAGGATGTTCCCTGCTACGAGTGTGAGGAGCCTGAAGGCATCCATACAGCATTCAGCAAAATCCTTGCGACTCTTAATGAGCCCAGCAGCAACTATACCCTGAGCTTTGCCAACAAACTCTATGGAAACAATGACATTGCCTTCATCCAGGTAATGCTAATTTTGGCTCCTATGGGTGCTTCACTGTACTGTGAGAACCAAGTGCACATTGCAACCTGCAATTGACTGTATTCTACATAAATGGGCTCATCATCTACTGGTGTCTGTCAAAGCTGTGCCTCATTCCCAGGCCATCAGAGGAAATGATAACAATTACTTGCTCTACAAAGTGCTTTACCTACAAAATCCAGTGATGGTGGTGGTGGTTGCTGTTGCTTTTATTATTATTATGTATTATATTTATACCCCACTCATTGGGAGGAATTGGGAGGAACTGAATTTCTGAGGGCATTAGGCAGCAATTGGAAAATTCCCAAATGAGAAAGGTGATTATGGATAATATATGGATCCAATGTTTTCTTGTTCTGTTCAGAAATTCCTTTACTGTGCTCTGAAACTGTACTTGACTGAAGTGGAGAACGCTGATCTGCATAATGCCCCAGAGGAAGTAAGGAGACTCATCAACCTTTGGGTCGAAGTCCAGACACATGGTAAGACCACAGCACACTCCAATGACTTCTTGATATAACTTTCATGACAGGGAGGTCATGATTTTTATTCTGCAAACTAGGAACCAATTAAATCTTACTGAACCGACAATCAGTTAAGAGCCCATTGTGGAATAGCCTCTACTCTCTTCCAAACCAGAGGAAAGGTCAGATTATCAAAACAAATGAAACTGGTGCCCATAATATTTTGTTTATTAAAACATTTAAATACCTCCATTCGGCTGCAAAGGACCACTCAGGGTATAATTAAGTACTTCATCTATCAAGTTGCTTAATTTATCTTCTATAAATAGTGAGTTAGAAGTTTTATGCTAACTCATACAGTGTAATATTATAACTAAAATCTGAATATATATATTTTTTATTTTTAAGAAAACCTACTATATCCATTTCTTTCCCAGGTAAGATCAAGGACCTTCTCCCCAAGGACAGCTTTGACTGCCTTGTTCAGCTCCTGCTGGTGAATGCTCTCTACTTCAAAGGACAATGGGAAGTGAAATTTGACAAAGAGCTCACAGAAGAAGCTCCCTTTTACCCTCATCATGCAGATGAGGTGAGTTAGAAACATATTCCTAGCTTCCTTGCTTCTTTTGTGCAGAGACAATGTACCTTGTAACTTCCAGAATACACGTTTAGTGTTGGAGTTGAGTTGCCCCAATGAGGTCTTGATGGAGGTCACTTGAAACACTTGGTGCAAGGAAGGCTCTGCAATGCTGGACGGTCATCACCCCTTTTAGTTGAAGATGATGGCCCAAAACTAGAGTTAGCTGTCCTAGAGCCCCACTGCTAACAATGGGGTTTAATTTGGCCACTTGATACCAGTCCAATTGATTTCAATTTAGTAGGATTGTTGCTGAAATTACAAAAGAGAATAATCTGCTGTCTCCCTTTTCTTTTTCTCTGGGAGGTGTTTTTTGTTTTGTTTTTTTTGTTTTGCAATGCCGAATCTCATGCTGTCAAAGAAAGAAAGAAAGAAAGAAAGAAAGAAAGAACTTCCCAAAGAAAACTAAGTTCCTTCTCTCTTTTTAAATATTTCCTTTTTTCCTTTTCTTCACAGAAGGAATGCCACAGCGTGCAGCTGATGCACAGGAAGGGGGTCTACAATGCAGGGACAATTGACCTATGCGACGTTCAAGTCCAAGTTGTTGAGATCCCCTACAAGAACAATGAACTGACCTTCGTTCTGCTGCTGCCAGTAGACTGCAGTGCAGAAGCTCTTGAACAGGTAAATGGTCTTTCCATTCCTATGATACTGTCCATGGCCTTATTCACCTTATCCATCTCTGGCCCTCAATTTCAATAATACTGGTGTGGAAAAAGTCTGCTGATATATTTTTCTTATTGTATTCACCCTTGTTTTGATTCAATCTGGGATTGGAATGATATCACTATAACTTCTATGTGTTCCTCTAGCTGGAAGATGGACTTAGCCACGAGCATCTGCTTGACCTGTCCTGTCATCTGAAGGCCATTGAGGTGGATTTGGCCATTCCCAAGTTCAGCTCAGAGAAGAGCATTGAAGCCAACGAATACCTGAATCTGCCGGATCTGACTGACCACGAAAAGTCCGATTTCTCTGGAGCAACCACAACAGAAGGCGTGGCTCTGACTCAGCTGGTCCATGATGCTGCTATCGAGATTGATGAGGAGGGTGGTGAAGAACCAGAGCCAGTCCCTTGCCCCAAAGATAGGCGTCCACGTCGGGAACCTGTGGAGATTCGGGCTGACCGTCCTTTCCTCTATTTCGTCCAGCACAATTGCACCCAGAGCATCATTGCTCTCGGTAGATTTGCTAAGCCAGAATAAAGGAAGAGTTTTGATGCATGGAACAAGATCAATGGAAAACGGATATGGAAGATGTTTTATAGAAAAAAACCTAGTATTTTCCCCTCTCTGCCTCATATTTTGTAATGTCAATCATTGCAGATATTTGGTCCAAGAGAACTTTCATTTGGTGGTGGGCCTAATTTTCATGGTATGATAATGATGCTGTTGTCCTACCTGTCTGCAATTCTTTCTCCGCCTATTTTACAACTTTTTGAGGAAAATCTTGCCTCCTGAGTGCTGAATATTGTCCTAGTTCTTAAACAGAAATCTAGGTAATCAGAACAGCTGATAAAACAGAAAAGTCTATATTCTGAATGGAAGAGAGCTTCTTTCCCTTAAGGTCTTGCATGAAGCGCAATATTCAGGGCATGCAGTTTTCCGTGCTACTATAGCACTGTGATGGAAGAAGCTGCCCTTCTTTGGGCTACAGTTGACAGCAGAATGGAGCCTGGAGGCAGGAATATGTCACTACTCTGGAATCTGCTTCCTGATGAATGTTTTCCTGTTGATTCCTGTTGCAATCCTGTCTGAATAACTGAAACATATTTGTATGCCTTCTGCTGAATTACTTTCCCTGAAGTCAGTATGAGGATTCCAGCCTACACCTACTTACCTTTGAGTAAGCTCTGCTGAATTCAGTGGGACTTACTTTTGAGTAGACACATATAGCATTGCAGTACAAAAACAGTAAACTGTAGTCTGGCTCCTCAAACTGATTCCCCCCCCCCTATGATGTCTGTGAGACTATACTCTTTCTTTGAAACCTATGAAACCCTGTTGCATCTTTTTTTCTGAACTGCACAATATCTCAATAAACAAAGCATTTAATAACATTGTTGTTTTGTCGTTTTCACTTATGTGAGGTGTATTGTAGAGTATGGGTTCTCAAGAGCTGTGATTAAAAGTCTTCCCAAGGTACTCAGACAACAGTTTTTTTAAGCCTCACCTAGTGTTCTAAAGCCAAACTATAAGATAGGAATCCCCCATCCACATCCAAAAACTGAGACACAGGAATACAGCTAGAAATACACACAAACATAGCCACGCAAACAACCCTCAGTTCTGCTCCCCCCCTCAACTTAAACACGGCTAGACAAGACCCCACAGCCCCATGTAAACACAGTCAGTCAAGCCCCCCTGAAAATAATCTCTACCCAAACACAGGGAAGCAACATTTCCAAAATAAACCTATACGAAAACAGTCACGCAATACCCACCACACCCATCCAAACATAGTGTGGTGTAGTGGTTAAGAGCAGTGGACTTGTAATCTGGTGAACCGGGTTCGATTCCCTGCTCCTCCACATGCAGCTGCTGGGTGACCTTGGGCTAGTCACACTTCTCTGAAGTCTCTCAGCCCCACTCACCTCACAGAGTGTTTGTTGTGGGGGAGGAAGGGAAAGGAGATTGTTAGCTGCTTTGAGACTCCTTAGGGTAGTGATAAAGTGGGATATCAAATCCAAACAGGGAACTGCCCCACCCAAAAGGACTACCCGAACCCAGCCAGGATACTCTTCTGAAAAAAACACACACAAGGACACAAATACCCCACAAACTGCATACCAACACAGCCAGGAACAACCTTCCCTCCAGCTGAGAAAACCCCACAAAAACATAGCCCAGGAACACTCCCAACCACTTACGCAATCACAGCCAGACAACACCCCCCCTTTCCCAAACCCCCAAACACCAACCAAGAACTATCACCTTCATTCCGATGCTCCCTCTATACACAGCCAAGCACTCCCTCTTCCCAACCACTCCAAAAATCCTACACAAATGCAGCCTTGCAGCATTTTGCTCCCCTCCAAGATACCCCACACAAGACAGCTGGGCAGCATGAAGCCCTGTCCCCACTCAAAACACTCAGTCAGACTATCACTTGAAATCCCATACAAAACATGGGAAGGGGTGTGTGGCAATCACACAGGGTCCCCGGACGTTTGGTGGTCTATTGATCCCTGTGCCACCACTGTGATTGCTTCCCCGCTGCCACCAACCCGTTTCTCCCAGGTACACATGGAGTCCAGACAGTTGTTAACATTAAACCAAATAAACAAGTTTATTTTATAAGCATTAACAAGTTTATTGTTTCAGATAATTTTTCTTGTAAGTTTCTTAATCTTAGTTTCTTTTACCGGCCTAAAACTTCCTAATAACTTCTAACTGATTATCCCAACTGTCTATCTGACTCCTCTTAACAGATTCTCTCACTCTCTCACATCAAACTATCCCAACCCACAGACTTATCTTCCCTTTCTCTTTTCTAACACCTGACTGACTGCTTAAAAACACTAACTCTAACTCCTCCCCTTGGGTTCCCACTGGCCAATCACTTCACTCTCATTTAACCCTTTCTTTATGACCCAGCATGTTTGCCTAGGAGGGCAAATGCCACAGGGGGGGAATTCACATAGTGAATTAAATAAAAAGTTGAGAGATGAACATACTTTCCTTTGCAATGCTGAGGTAATCTCTAAGAAAGCAGAAAGCTTTTTGTTCTTAGTAGGGATGAGTTGTCCTGCCTGTTTTGGTTCTGCCAGTTTCTCATATTTCCAGTCTTAAACTCCACTTTGTTTCTGCAGCAATTTTCAATTTCTTTTTTTTTTTTAAGTGAAAATTTGCCAGCATTTTAGTGTGAATTTGTCCTACATTTTGTTTGTTATTTTGCTACTATACACATTTTTTGCAAACATAATTTCCCTAATAAAATTCATTTTTGTATGTTGTTTCCACTAATATACGCATTTTTGTACACACTAGTTGCCTGGTTAACTGCATTGCAAAATTCAGAGAAATGCAAATTTCAAAGAGTACCTGTGTTTTGGTTCAAATATTGTTTCAGAAAGTGCAAAGTTGGTAGGTTTATGTTTAAATGAGAAGTTTATCAAATTTCTCCTCCATTCCAACAGCTTAGCAAAATACAATAGGAACATTCCAAGTCAATTCAGAATCTGGGCAACGTGTATCAATCTAGTAAGGAATTTTCAGTCATGGCCGGGCGTGCAGCACTTTGATGTGGCAGAGGTTGGATCGGAGATCCAAATGCCAAGCTACATATTTGACTCAACATAGCACACAAAGTATCCATTTCCTAGAAGAAGGAACATTTTGTCATATGTGGTGGGAATGTAAAAAGGTGAAAAGCTTCTGGGAGATGATATATAATGAGATGGAAAAAATGTTGAAATATACATTTATAAAGAAACCAGAAGCATTCTTACTGGGCACTGTAGGAAGTGATATAAATAGAAAGGACTGTAAGTTGTTTTTATATGCAACAACGGCAGCAAGATTGTTATTGGCCCAAAAATGGAAGCAAGAAGAACTACCGACGAAAGAAGAATGGAGGATGAAATTAATGGACTATGCAGAATTGGATAAACTAACAGGAAGGATTCGAAACCGTCGGAACCAGAAATTCACAGAAGACTGGAGTAAATTTACAGACTATTTGAAAAGTATTTGTGATGATCAGAGTATGCTTGTAGGTCTGCAAGTAGTTTTGTGAGGAGTATTATTGGAATTATTGCAAAAATGGATAAGGGGAAGGATGGTTAGTTAAAACAATTAAAGGCAATATGAATTTAAGAAATGCATAAAAGGTGGTCAAAATGGTGGATCATAAGAGGTGCTGATGGAAGTCCAAAAAAAAAAAAAAAAGATTATATAAGTGATGAAGTTCTGTGGTATGTATTGTAATTTATATGCTAAAATTAATAAAAATTATTATATTAAAAAGTATCCATTTCCCAGAGGTAAAAGTTTGTACAGAAACCCATCAACACCGCCCTCCTCCATAGCAAACATTGCCAGACACCTGCCCCCAAATACATAAACAAACACAACCAGGCAACACTCCCAAACCCCTCACACAAAAGCTGTCATGTAACACCTCCCCTCTGCACAGAAATACCCCACACAACACAACTTGCTAAAAATTGCTCTGATCCACCCACAAATATAGCCAGCAACACACACCCACAACACAAACTGATGCATGTAACACACACATTCAGACTCCCCAAATAACACACCCATGCAAATATGCATGCAATGAGAGACTCAGGCAGACTGAGGGGATGAAGCCAATAGTGGGGCCAACAGTCAAGAGGGCAGTTTCTGCATGTGCTGTAGAGGGAAGCGAGGGGCAGATGAGGCTCTTCAACCTGGGAAGGTAGTCAATCTAAGAGAAGAAGGAAAACTCTGGTTGTTTTGGAGGACATCTCTGGAAGGAGGAAAGGCTAAGGGGTAAACCCTACACAAATCTGGAGTGGAGTCCCTAAGGTGGTTGGATGGCACCTTGTAGGAACTGCTCCTGGGAACTGCTGCAGCCAAGCTGGTGCCAAATGCATTGCTCTGCTTTCCTTTGGCCCACATCAGCGAGGCCAAAAGGGGAGCCAAGACCTCCATACACATTGCCCAGGCTTGTGCCCCAGGGAGGTCACTTTGGTGCTGCTACCTCAGCGGTCTAACTTCACTCCCAGAGGCACACTCGATTGTCTCTCGAGACAGATGGATGCCAACAACGACAAACTGGTGAGCAATCTGGCCATTGCATTTTGCACCAGCTGAAGTTTCCAAACCATCTTCAGAGGTGGTCCCACGTACTGTGCAACACATTACAGTAATCCAGCTTGGATGTTACCAGACCGTAGGCCACAGAAGTTAGGCTATCCCCGTACTGATAGAGGCATAGCTGGACCACCAGATGAAGCTGACAGAAGGCCACCTGAGCCTCCAGTGACAGCAGTGGCTAGGAGAGCACCCCCAAGCTGTGTACTCGCTCCTTCAGAGGGAGTGTAACCCCTCAAGAGCAGGCAGTCTTCCACCCATCTGGTCTAGGGAACCAACCACTAACAGTGCCTATGTCTTATCTGAATTTAGCTTCAGTTTATTGGCTCTCATCCAGTCCATTACAAAAGCATGACACCCACTCATCCACTGCCACACCTGTAGATGTAAAAGAGAAATAGAGCCATATGTCATCAGCATACTGCTGACTACACACTCTGAAACTGAATGGCTCCATTCAGCAGCTTCATGTAGATATTAAACAACACAGGGGATAAAATTGAGCCCTGAGAGACCCCACATGGAAGGTCCCATGGTGCCGAGAAACACTCCCCAAGCATCACCTGCTGAAGACAACTATCCAAGTAGGACCAGAACCACTGCAAAGCACTCGCAACTCAGATAGCCTCTCCAGGGGGATACATTGGTTGATGGTATTGAAAGCTGCTGAGAGGTCAAGGAGGATTTACAGGGACACATTGCCCCTGTCTGTCTCCCAACAGAGCTCAGCATATATGGTGACCAGGGCAGTTTCTGTGCCAAAGCCAGGCCAAAACCCTGATTGAAATGGATCTAGAAAATCCAAGAGCACCTGGATCTGGTCAGTGACCACCTGCTGAAGAACCTTGCCCAGAGGAGGGAGGTTGGCAGCTGACTGGCAATTAGGTTCTTAGACTCTGGGGATAGTTTCTTAAGAAGTGGTCTTGTTTTCTTCAAACAAGCAGGAACCACCCCCTCTTGGCATTGACCACCTCCATGGCCTAGGCAGCTGTCTCCTCTTCCAAGAGGAGCAAGGGTCCAATCCAAGCACCTTGTCTGCACCCTCCAGCCTCATCTATTGAAATTCACCCAACAAAACAGGATTAGATTTTGCATTACCCTGCAGTTTGTCCATTTGAATACAGAGGTACAGGGTTCGTCAATGAGGGCGGAGGTGTATCTACACCTGCACCATGTCATTGTGGGTGGCTACATGCCAGTATCGCAATCGCCACTTCCTTCTTCCTTCACCTGGGGCATAAACAGGAAGGAAAAGGCATGAATAAGGGGAGGGTTTTCAAACCTGCAATAAGTTACCACTCACTCTTGTGGAGGGTGGGATCTAGAATCATTCTAGACTGAAAGCAGCTGTTGAGGATGAGTATAAATGATTCTGGATTGAGAAAAATCTATGTTTTCCTACTACAAACTGGTCAGTGCGAATGCAGTCCATATCTGAGAATACCCCGTGTGTAGGGGCAATTTTGATCACAAAAAAAATGTAAACCACCCTGTAAACCACCCATTTCCTAGTACTGCAGTTATCACTGTCACCGTCCACTGAGACTTTGATGTGCAATTATAACATTTTTCTAAGTAAAACGAATTTCCAGTCATAGCCATGCTTCCAATCGTTTGAAAGAGGAAGAGGCTGAGACATCTTGGTGGTGCCAAGATATTGAGGAGAGTGGGTGTCAGGACTTCTTCAGCCAGAACTTGCCCTCTCAGGTGGCAGCCATTGCCATTATAAGAGAACAAGGGGTTGTTCCAGCACCTCTTTTTCTGGCAAAATAGCACTGGTGGATGTAGTTGAGATTTGGTGTCATTGCTCAGTGGCTTCTATTGGGAAAGGTTCAAGCTACATGAGACACTCAAATTCCACGAACCATTTCCCTGAGATATTTTTAAAAGCCCGCTCACCCCTCTTGGTGCGGTGGCGTTGCAGGATGACAGAGGCTTCACTGGGGGCCTCGGTGAGGGAACTTGAACTTCAGTGCCCCTTCCTGATAGGCGGTGGGGGCATAAGCCCCTGTCCCCTATCAGGAACTGGATCCTAGCCTGTGCCCTGCTTTGTCAAATGGGGATGCTGGCTGGGCCTTGGGCCGTGCCAGGGGGTGGAGCCGATGGAGCAGGTAGGCTTCCCTCAGATCTGCCCCTTGCCCCATTTAAGCGGCCTACACCTGGGGCACTACCTGTTCGTTAAAAGTGATCTGGTCTGCAAATTTATAGAGGGGAGGAGCTGTTCAATGGCGGTCCAAGATATTTTGCCGTCAGATTTTCCCCCTTCTAGGTCAACACTGTAAAAAGGCTTGCTGTGTTTTTGTAGACCAGTTCCTGCCTTCTGTTATCCCCTCCACCAGCGGCGGCTAGTGCTCAGTGGAACGGGTGGAGAAGTCACCAGGGACGGAGAACTTTAAAGTATTAAGATCAGAAAGCGGAAAACATGAAAACAACGAGAAGAGGCAGGAACAAAGATTTGGAGATATGCTTCAGAGGTCCAGACTATGGGGAGCCCAGAAAAAATAATAATTACAATTTGGATTATAATTTGGTTGTTTTTTTATTTTAGTTTTTTTATTTTTAATTGGATTATGATTCGGATATCGGGATTGGCTGTTTTTATTCGAAAATCAATAAAAATGATTTTTTAAAAAGAGGAACTGGTGGAGAAGACAGGTAGGCAATTGGTTGATGGAGCCAGATCCAATGGTGAACAAAGCCAACTCATTTCTCATTCCCCCCCCTGTCCTCCTGGGTAAGTTGTACACAGGAAAGACTGGGAGTAAAGAGGAAGAGCCTGGCAGGGTGTGCCACACCTGCACTGGTTGTATGAAAGACAGGTGAGGGCTGAGTGAAGGCAGACTGATTTTGTTGGAGCAGTGCCCCACTAGCCCTAGTAGGTGACCTCTCCACTGCCCTCCTTATGAGACCTACTTAAAAAGATTGCATTTAAGAAGTAACCCTGTTACAGCTGGCCAAGCTTACAGGCTAATAAAGACCTATATCAGCATCAATATAGATGTCCCTACCTGCTCTCTCTATATCTCAAATACTACCATTCACTAATGAAGCTCCAGGATGATTTACATCAATAAAGAATGTAAAAACAGTGCAATAAAATATAAGCTGGATATGATAAAAAGCAATTCAAAAACCGTAAGAATGGTAGAAGAGGGCAGGACTTGATTTCTATGCACACAGTGGTGTAGCATGGGGGGCAGAGTGCAAAATTCTGAGAGAGGGGCAACCAGGCAAACAGGCTCACCCATCAAAGCTCCATGGCTGAGCTCCTGCCACTCCCTGGAGCTGCACGGAGGCAAGCCGTGCCCAGGCCAGGCCTTTGGGGTTGGAGTCACGCATCCTTCTCCTCATGGCCAGTGAAGGGACGCCTGTGTGCTCCACCCTTGGGCTGGCTGAGCCGGGAGGCAGCAGAGCCGCCAAGCCTAGAAGCCACATGGTCATCGCCACCAACAGTGGCAGCAGCAGCAGCCATGTGAGCCATGTGCCTCACAGGTTCGGTGCACATCCCCCAGCACATGCCTCCACCCCAACTGCCCAGTCCAACACTTGCCCAGTCCAACCAGCAACCCATGCTACACCACTGCATCCACACCCAACTGCTAGAGATCTAGTAATCTTTAAATTCAGCAATTCTTAATTCTTAAATATAGGAACAGCATGAATTGAAAGCAGGCTGGGGCATCCAGTTCTTTGAAGCCTCCTTCAGAAATAATAGGGGAGGGAGCACACCTCCCGTTGGTGGTCCCCTGCTTGTGCTTTCGCTTGGTGGCAGTGGCAGAAACGAGTACATTTCCCACACTGCCCAGCCTGCCATGGAAGGCTTAGAGGACATCTTACTTAACGAAGTGCTTGCCTAGCAACTTGTCTCTCTTAAACAAGAACTGAAGAGTAACGAGAAATTTCTGACTCCCAGCTAGATATCAATAACTCCATTGCCACCTAGTGACTAAATCATATAATGACACTGTCCAAACAATTCGGAAAGTTAAGAAGACACTTGCTGACATAGACATGAGTTAACACTCGCTGTGCCCAAACTCCCTCCAACACTGGGCGAAGGTGTAGAATTAATCTGTTTTCAGTCAATTCCCATCTAAGTCAAGTGATTTCTTCCTTGATATAGATGTCCTTTTCCTTCCATAAAATGGGAAATGCTTCCAGCTGCACTGTCACTGACTAGTGATAAGTGATTGGTTATATTGGAAACTTCAATTTCTGACATTGTAGTTTTGCTTTTTTACCTTATAACATCATCTGTTGTTTGCTTATTGGACCTGTTTATATGAATTTGTAGTATTTGTATCTTCTTGTTCTTCTCTTTACTTTCATTACTTTGTGCCCAGAATTGGGATTGAAAATATTAAATGAGGATCTTCAGAGCAGAAACATAAATGCTCCTCAGAGCTCATATGTATTAAATAGTTCATGGCACAATGAATTATCTGGGTGAATTCTAGCAGATCACAGAACAGCTTATTTATCCTAGTCCTGCCTGCTTTTCCTGACTGCTCTTTGGGACATTGGTCATATTTTAGATTATTTTTTTTGTTCTAAGCCATGTGAATAACATGCTACCCCAGGATGGATTGTAGTTTGTGAACCCTAAAAGCACATAGCAAGTTATGGCTCTCCAGATGTTACAACATACAAAGAATCTAGATAGGTAGAACTAAAGTTACAACTGATGCAGCCTTCTGTTTTGAACAATGTTCAGTCTGGTGTTTCTTGAAAGGTGGCATATATGCCAGTGTGGTGTAGTGGTTAAGAGCGATAGACTCGTAATCTGGGGAACCGGGTTCGCGTCTCTGCTCCTCCACATGCAGCTGCTGGGTGACCTTGGGCTAGTCACACTTCTTTGAAGTCTCTCAGCCCCACTCACCTCACAGAGTGTTTGTTGTGGGGGAGGAAGGGAAAGGAGAATGTTAGTCGCTTTGAGACTCCTTAAAGGGAGTGAAAGGCGGGATATCAAATCCAAACTCTTCTTCTTCTTCTCTTCTTCAAAAACAACAGCTTTCCTCTGCCACTCACGCTCAGCATCTTGAATTGTATTTGGAACTATAGTGCCTTTGGACTCGGACATTTCATTGAGCCATTTTGACTGATAGAAACATTTTTCCCAATCTATTTTTTAAAACATCTAATCGAGTGATCCTCACCATTTCCTCCAGTGGTGAATTCATACCCACTGTCCTGCTGTGTCATTTTCAATTTCTTACACATTTTTTTCAAAGCCCATGTAGGGTGGTGTGGGGAATAAGAAAGGAGCCCTCTGCCTTTCCTGGCTCTAGGGACACACATTCTTTCAATGGAGTCTCTTGGGGGGGAAACTTGGTTTTAAGGGACAGTTTCAAGGGGATATTTGGAGTGCTTTGGGACACACTGACAATACACCAATGCTGACAGGGTGTGTCACATTGTGCCTGCACTTTGCACTAGATGAAGTATACATAATTAAGCAAAGTCATATAGGGAGTATATGTGGCAACCCAAGATAATTACCTCTGATCATTAGAAATGTCCAGTTTTTGCATCGTACTGGTTTCATTATGTAAATTTGAATTAATCTAATTTTTTGCAGATTCAGAAAATACAAAGTAGTTTAATGGTTGTGGGGGTGTGAGATGATCAGTATAAATACCAGCGTCTCACAGGAGGAGAGCATCACATTCACCTGCCAGACTCCTATCATCACAGCTGAAGCCAAGGTAAGCAGCTCTTCTTTCAAGCATCCATGCAGCCTTGTGTTGGGTGATGTGCATCTTTACAGCAGTTCTTTTATCATGGATAGTTCTTCAAAATTGTGGGTTTGGTGATAGAATGTATTGCAGTGCAGAAGTAGGAACAAGTATATCTGTATTCTGAAGGATCCTGAAATGATGAGCTGTTTTGGTCTTCCCTCAGAGCTTTTGAATTCCATCATGACCACCCTGCCTGAAGCCAATGCTAAATTTGGAGTTGACTTTTTCAAAGTGTTGACCACTGAGCACCCATGCGACAACCTTGTGTTCTCCCCTGTGAACCTCACCGCAGGCCTGGGTCTCCTCGCTTATGCATCTGGTTGTGAACAAGCAGATCAGATCGAGAAGGTGGGTCTAATCAAGCAGTAGAGATGCAGCCTTCAGACTGGGCTCATCATTAGCAGATACCTTTCCATCACCGGTCATATTTGATACAAGTTGAGAAATGATCTCACTGTGGCTTGATCCAGTAATAAGCCCAGTCAACGTCTCTGCACAAAATCCCATAAATGTGCAGAGATCAAAGAATATTGCATCACTAGGCATGGAGGAGAAATTGGGTTGAATGGAATGGAAATCTTCCAAATGGAATCTTCCAAATTTGTAGTTTTCAAAACAATGTATGAGCCAAAAACAGCTCTTTTTAAATAGATTTGTACTTACCTGTACTTGTTTTGTAAAAATATTTACAAAAAATCATATATTAGGGGGAAATTTGCATAAAAATGCAGATATTAGCGAAAGTAGCATAACATGCATTGTATTGGAGAAACTGCTTGCAAAAATGTGTACATTAGTAAAAGAAAATGCATCTGAAATGGCTTTATTAGGAGAATTTCGCACTAAAATGCTTGTGAATTTTCATGTGGATCTTTTTTAAAAAAATAAATAAAAAATAGCAAACTGTTGCAAAATGTGGAGAACTAAATTTAAGATTTGATTCCTTTAATTCTCATCCTATATGAGATTTGTTTCTATCATCTCAAGGCAGAACCATAGATTGCCTGAAGTTTGTATGTATGTTTGGATCATTAATTTAGCATGATTCAGATATCATGGGCCAAACATGTTGAATCATTTCAAAGAGTAGTATGCAGGAAGATATCCATCCTGCAAATGTCACATATGATCTAAGAGTCATGTGACATACATATCAGGATAATAAGTCCTGCTGTTATATTATTGCCTGTGCAACTGAAGCAATGTTCCAATTTTATTCAAGGTCCTGCATTGGGATGAAGTGAAAGAGTGTGACAAACCCAGAAGCAGGAGCCTGGGACATTCAACAACCAGACTAAGAAGGGTATGTAGAAGAACGCTTGGAGGTGTATTCCTCCCCTGCCCAAAGAACCCAGCTTGCATATTAGTATTATCTCCTGTTATCTCAACATCAACTCCATGCCTGTTGGGCAAAAACATCTCTAAAGGAAGAAAAGGGGCCTTGAGCACTGAATCAGCTCTTAAAAGTGCAAATGTCATTTTCATAAATATATTTGCAACAAAATATTTGGATGAAGGAGGATTAAAGCATCAATATATGTGTCTGATATCAGTGCAACATCAGAACAAGGATTGGCTGATGTTTGAAAAACAAATTTGGTTTCATGCCACCATTTCTTATTCCTTTATTGTAAATGGGCTGGAAATGAACTACCTATGGATACAGACATTTTATAACTTCATTGCAGACCCAAGGTGCTGGTGGTGCCAAACCGAGACCCCGTCCTGAACCTAAACCTTGTGACAAGAGACGAGTCATTCACCGCCCAGCTCCTTGCCCTGAGCCCGAGCCCGAGCCACGTTGTCCTAGACGCGTAAGTTGTGAAACATCTGGAGAGTTTCATCAAAATAATAATAATAATCTCTCACACACACAAATAGACATTTAGGGGGTTATCTCTAAGTATTCTAAATGATACCACACAACTTGTGATAAAATCCACAGGAAAGTAGGAATGAAACCGCTAAATTCTTGCTTAGATGTGAAGTTCACTGGGTGATGTTGAGTCAGTCACCATCAACCCCCATCTAACATTGCCGTGAGCATAAAATTGAGTAAATCACAAGAAAGATGAGCTGGGCTGCCTGGAGGGATTCAGATGTGATAAATGTTTACTTCAAAGTAGGCATACCTGAGGTCGACTTTCAAGCAAGCTTTGTTGCTTAAGCTAAGTTTGTAAGTTTTCTTTCTCACAAGAAATACCCTTAAGAAGATAAGTAGCCAGGTGTTGTGAGAATTAACCTCCTTCTTTTTGAATCCTTAGGATGTTCCTTGCTATGAGTGTGAGAAGCCTGAAGGAATCCATACGGCATTCAGCAAAATCCTTGCGACTCTTAATGAGCCCAGCGCCAACTATACTCTGAGCTTTGCCAACAAGCTCTATGGAAACAAGGACATTGCCTTCATCCAGGTAACTCTAATTTTGGCCCCTATGGGTGCTCCACTGCACTGTGAGAACCAAGTGCACATTGCAACCTGCTAGTGACTGTATTCTACCATAAATGGATTCATCATCTACTGGTGTCTGTCAAACTTGTGCCTCATTCCCAGGCAACCAGAGAGATCTGCTACGGTAATGATTATCTGCTCTATGAAAGTCTCCACCTGCAAAATTTAGTGTTCTGAAACTACAAAGAGGCACTGAATCTTTAAGGGAATTAGGCAGTACTCAAATGCGAGAGAATACTCTGGACATTTTCTGTTTTGTTATATATTTACTGATACATGGATCCAATGTTTTCTTGTTCTGTTCAGAAATTCGTTTTCTGTGCTCTCAAACTGTACTTGACTGAAGTGGATGGTGTGGATTTCCATAATGCCCCTGAGGAAGTGAGGAGACTCATCAACCTTTGGGTTGAAACCCGTACACATGGTAAGATCACAGAATGCACTAGTGACCTCTTCCTGACATAACTTTCATGATAGGGAGGTCTCCGGTCTTTGTTCTTCTCATGCTGGTTCAAAAAACCAGTTAAATCTTTCTTATTCTCCAAGAATAAGCTAAGAGCCCACTGTGACCTCTGCTTTCCTTCAAACATGAGGAAAGGTAGGATTGATTTGTTGCAATAAACTGGTGCCCATACTATTTTATTTGCTTATAAAAACAGTTAAATGCTCCCATTCTGTTGCAAAGGACTACTTAGGGTATAATTAAGTACTTTATTCAAGCTGTTCCATTTATTCTCCATTAACCGTGAACTACAAATTGTATGCCCCCATTCCCCAAAAACCCATCGTAACAATTTCTTTGCCAGGTAAAATCAAGGACCTTCTCCCCAAGGACAGCTTTGATTGCCTTGTTCAGCTCCTGCTGGTGAATGCTCTCTTCTTCAAAGGACAATGGGAAGTGAAATTTGACAAAGAGCTCACAGAAGAAGCTCCCTTTTACCCTCATCATGCAGATGAGGTGAGTTAGAAACGTATTCCTAGCTTCCTTGCTTCTTTTGTGCAGAGACAATGTACCTTGTAACTTCCAGAATACACATTTAGTGTTGGTGTTGAGTTGCCCCAATGAGGTCTTGATGGAGGTCACTTGAAACACTTGGTGCAAGGAAGGCTCTGCAATGCTGGACGGTCATCACCCCTTTTAGTTGAAGATGACGGCCCAAAACTAGAGTTAGCTGTCCTAGAGCCCCACTGCTAACAATGGGGTTTAATTTGGCCACTTGATACCAGTCCAATTGATTTCAATTTAGTAGGATTGTTGCTGAAATTACAAAAGAGAATAATCTGCTGTCTCCCTTTTCTTTTTCTCTGGGAGGTGTTTTTTGTTTTGTTTTTTTGTTTTGCAATGCCGAATCTCATGATCTGAAAGAAAGAAAGAAAAAAAGAAAGAAAGAAAGAAAGAAAGAACTTCCCAAAGAAAACTAAGTTCCTTCTCTCTTTTTAAATATTTCCTTTTTTCCTTTTCTTCACAGAAGGAATGCCACAGCGTGCAGCTGATGCACAGGAAGGGAGTCTACAATGCAGGGACAATTGACCTATGCGACGTTCAAGTCCAAGTTGTTGAGATCCCCTACAAGAACAATGAACTGACCTTCGTTCTGCTGCTGCCAGTAGACTGCAGTGCAGAAGCTCTTGAACAGGTAAATGGTCTTTCCATTCCTATGATACTGTCCATGGCCTTATTCACCTTATCCATCTCTGGCCCTCGATTTCAATAATACTGGTGTGGAAAAAGTCTGTTGATATATTTTTCTTATTGTATTCACCCTTGTTTTGATTCAATCTGGGATTGGAATGATATCACTATAACTTCTATGTGTTCCTCTAGCTGGAAGATGGACTTAGCCACGAGCATCTGCTTGACTTGTCCTGTCATCTGAAGGCCATTGAGGTGGATTTGGCCATTCCCAAGTTCAGCTCAGAGAAGAGCATTGAAGCCAACGAATACCTGAATCTGCCGGATCTGACTGACCACGAAAAGGCCGATTTCTCTGGAGCAACCACAACAGAAGGCGTGGCTCTGACTCAGCTGGTCCATGATGCTGCTATCGAGATTGATGAGGAGGGTGGTGAAGAACCAGAGCCAGTCCCTTGCCCCAAAGATAGGCGTCCACGTCGGGAACCTGTGGAGATTCGGGCTGACCGTCCTTTCCTCCATTTCGTCCGGCACAATTGCACCCAGAGCATCATTGCTCTCGGTAGATTTGCTAAGCCAGAATAAAGGAAGAGTTCTGATGCATGGAACAAGATCAATGGAAAACGGATACGGAAAATATTTTATAGAAGAATATTGTTTCCCTCTCTCCTCTTTACTCAGCAAGGCCAACCTTTGCATAGCTTTGGGCAAAGAGAACTTTCATTGGGTGGTGGGCCTAATTTTCATGGTATGACAATGATGTTTTATAGGATTGTTGCTCTACCTGCCTTCTCCTGTCATTTTACATATTTTCAATAAGATGTTTGATAAATGACAATATTGTGATGGAAGAAGCTGCACTTCTTTGGGCCACAACTAATTTTTTCTAAATGGAACACTGGGGTGGAGTCAGGAAAATGTTGCTATTCTGGAATCTGCTTCTTGATGAAAGTCGTCTTGTTCTTTCCTGATGCAAATCTGCCTAACCAACTGAAGCAAAATTGTATGCCTTCTACTGAATTATCTTGCCTGAAGTCAGCAGCATGAGGCTGCCATCCTAGATCTACTTACTTGGAAGTAAGCCCTGCTGAATTCAGTGGGATTTCTGAGTAGACATGTATTGGACCACACTATGAAACAGGAAACTGCAGTCTGGCTCTTTGAAATGAAAATCTTTCCACGTTGCTTGTGAGATTATAGCTTTTCTTTGAAACTTATGAAACCTTCTTGCATCTTTTGTACTGAAGCTGCACAATATCTGAATAAACAAAGCATTTAATAAAACTTGTTTTGCAGTTTTCACTCCTGTGAGATATATTGTAGAGTATGAGTTCCCAAGGATCGCGATGACAAATCTTCCCCAGGCACCCAGACAACATTTTTTATGACTAAAGTCAACCCATAAGATAAGGATCCCTTCCTTCGCATTTCAAAAATTGAAGAATTGTTGTGCACAACATCACAAGATGAGTGGTATTTGGCGGTGGCGGCACAGAAATCAGTAACTTTTCCCCAAACATAGAATAAGGTAGAGGTTGAGTCCGAAACCCAAATGCCAAACCACGTATTTGACCCCACATAATGCAACAAAATATTCATTTCCTGGGAGGAAAACTTCCACAGAAATGCAGACAGGCAGCTCCAATTGCCCCAGACTTTTCCTCTGAATGCCTCTGAAGGAAGGAAAGATGTCTGGAGCTAGCCATTGCCTCTGGAAGAGTTTAAACAAGTGGGGCAGGGTTAGACTTCCTGATACACTGGATCAGGGGCAGGGAACTTTTCTGGACCAAATGCAGACCCCAGTGCCTCTCAATCTAAACCACCAGACTCTCCCCAGCCCAGCTCTTAATGCTCCATGTTATCCCTATTGTCACAGCAGTGTGAGATCCCAGGGGTTCAGGCGCTTACCCAGGGTTTGCATTTGCTTCAGAAATGAGGCACAGCGGAGACTGTAGTGTCAATATGGTTTTATTTACACACACATATATAACCTTGGTTTACTGTGGAGGGAATTCCAGCATTACACTCTGCAGGTTCTGAAGCTTCAACAGGCAGCTTGGCAGCGACTTTGAAAGGCCCCAGCAGCCAAGAGATTGGTATGTGTGTTGTGCTCTATGTATTCCAGCAGCTCATGTATGTATTCTTGTGCTCTCTGCACTGTCTGGTGGCTCTGGGCCAGGAGGGTGCTGGAGAGCTCCTGGAAGTATCTAACAACGGAGAAGGTCCTTTGCTCCTTTCATAGGTGCAGCAGGCTTTGGTCTAAAGGCAGAAAAATCCACTGTTCCATCTCAGTCTCTTTGTTCCAGCCTGTCACCCTCAGCTCACAGAGTGTTCTGCCCTCCCTTCTCCCTCTCGCTGCTAACAGGCTCCATAGATCTCTCCCCTGTAGTGAAAACACAGCTAAGAAGCTCAAATCATATATGTGACTGACATTCTCCTTTGGAAATAAAACCAATATCCAGACGTTAACATTCAAAAAATTTACTTGCAGAAACTTATAGATGAATGAAAACATAATATTTAGAATCACATGCTTATCCAAGCATGGGCTTACAGTCTTTTATTCTAACTTCCAAACAACTGTATTTTTCCTCTCTTTTCAGAGCTCAGCCCTTTTAGCCTTCTGTATCTCAGTTAGGCCATGCTTTGCAGCTCCTATGAGAGATTTCCACTTTTACCTTCTCCTGCAGCTTTGAACTCTTTCTTTCAAGCAGAGAAGAAGCACTCCAACACTCGATTCAACTTAGCAGTGTTCACAGTGGATTCTAAAATGGAGTCTCTCCTTCACTGGATACCCCCCATGTGACCAGCATTAGCCAATCACGTGCGAACTACCAGAAATCTCTCTAGAATTCACATACCAATCATTCAAATTTAAACTCATAATAATGCATACAAGCGTTTACAATTTCAGTGAATTAAATTACTACATTCAACACCCCCAGCCTACGCCATCCAAACCTGAAGCTCTGGACCGGGCTTTTGCCTCTGTTCACCATTCCCTGATGGGAGAAGAGGCTCACACTCCTTTTTTTATAATAATTTTTTATTGGTTTTACAACATATATTAACACACAAGACAACTAACAATTCACAACATAACACATTAACAAACAAACATATAAACACATATAATTTCTTAACCTCTCTTTCTTAAACCCTGTTTCAACGACTTCCCCATACCTCCCTTTTCTGCATCCCTATTTTGAATTTTCCCAGCAACCCCTAATTTCAATACTTGTAATACAATTTCTGATCTTTTTTCTCTTATCCAATTACTTATCACTGCAATTCTATTTTACATTACCCATAACATTTTAGCACTCAATAATTTTACAACAGTTCTTAAGATAAACTTTAAATTTCTTCCAATCTTCTTCCACCGTCTCTTTCCCTTGGTCACGGATTCTGCCAGTCATCTCAGCCAGTCCCATATAGTCAATCACCTTCGTCTGCCACTCTTCCAGCATGGGTAGTTCTTGTGTCTTCCAATACTTTGCTAAAAGAACTCTTGCTGCTGTTGTAGCATACATAAAGAACGTCCTATCTTTCCTTGACACCAATTGGCCTACCATGCCCAGGAGGAAGGCCTCTGGTTTCTTATGAAAAGTACACTTAAGTACCTTCTTAATTTCATTATAGATCATTTCCCAGAAGGCCTTGATCCTTGGGCACGTCCACCAAAGGTGGTAGAAAGTACCTTCAGTTTCCTTACATTTCCAGCATTTATTATTGGGCGTGTGATAGATTTTTGCAAGCTTGACTGGGGTCATGTACCACCTATAAATCATTTTCATAATGTTCTCTCTTAAGGCATTACATGCCGTAAACTTTATACCGGTAGTCCATAACTGTTCCCAGTCAGCAAACATAATGTCATGACCAATGTCTTGTGCCCATTTAATCATAGCTGATTTAACCGTCTCATCCTGTGTATTCCATTTCAACAGCAAGTTATACATTCTTGACAAATTATTAGTATTGGGTTCCAAGAGCTCTGTTTCTAATTTTGACCTCTCCACCTGGAAGCCAATTTTCCTGTCCTGTTTGAAAAGAAGAGGCTCACACTCCTCTGCTGTCCAGCCCAGAGTAACCGCTTCGTTAATTACTTATTGCTTTCTTTTATACTACATGATGGCTTTTCTCTCCAGGTGATTCCTGAGCAGGAAACTGATACTGCCTGCATTTTAACACTGCCAAATCTAACATTTCTCACCCAGGTTAATAATCCAAGCATATTTTTTTTTATTTCAAACATTTACTAACCCTATAAATTAATGGTGCCTTGCACCCACAAACCCTGGCACCCAAAACTTGTAGCATTACCCTCCTCTAAGAAAAGCACATCTGCACCAGATTTGTAAAAGAATTACAGAAAAGTTAGTAAAGTCATTTAGAGTAGTTGTTGTAGTAGTAGTAGTAAAGTAAAGGTAAAGGTACCCCTGCCCGTACGGGCCAGTCGTGTCCGACTCTAGGGTTGTGCGCCCATCTCACTTAAGAGGCCGGGGGCCAGCGCTGTCCGGAGACACTTCCGGGTCACGTGGCCAGCGTGACGAAGCTGCTCTGGCGAGCCGGCACCAGCGCAGCACACGGAAACGCCGTTTACCTTCCCGCTATAAAGCGGTACCTATTTATCTACTTGCACTTAGGGGTGCTTTCGAACTGCTAGGTGGGCAGAAGCTGGGACCAAAAGACGGGAGCTCACCCCGCCGCAGGGATTCGAACCGCCGACCATGCGATCGGCAAGCCCTAGGCGCTGAGGTTTTACCCACAGCGCCACCCGCGTCCCTAGTGTTGTAGTAGTAGTAATAATAATAATAAAGCAAATCATAACACCATAACATTGTCGCAGCCCATTCCTTTCCTACAGTTCCCTCTGTCGAGATGCCCCACCAGGCCTTCTTATTTCTTTTGCTTTCCTGCAGCGCAGGAGAACTTCTAAAAACACACAGCGCCCACAGAACAATTCCTAAAAATCATTTATCAGTTCAGTTTCTAAAAATTATCAATGGGTTCCCATCACATGTAAAACAAAAAAACAAAAAAAACCCACACAGTCCACAGTGTTTAAAAGAAACCTATTGCTAAGATTTGCTCGAAGGATGATTGTAGTAAACCAAGGGTCAGCAACCTTTTCCAGCCGTGGGCTGGTCCACCGTCCCTCAGACCATGTGGTGGGCCGGACTATATTTTGGAAAAAAATATATGAATGAATTCCTATGCCCCACAAATAACCCAGAGATGCATTTTAACTAAAAGCACACATTCTACTCATATAAAAGCACGCTGATTCCCGGACCATCCATGGGCCGGATTTAGAAGGCGATTGGGCCACATCCAGCCCACGGGCCTTAGGTTGCCTACCCCTGTAGTAAACAGTCTCCGAAAGCAGAACACAAACGCCTGCCCATCCCCCACACTGAGCAGCTTCCTCCATGGTGCTTTGCTTGGGATTTACACATAGTTCTCTGTTCAAGTAGCTGTTCAAGGGGCAAACTCCCTGGTGATTTCAACCTCACTTGATTCTGCAGGGACACAAGCCTTGCTCTGTTCCAGGGTTTTCCCCACACTAAGAAAGGCACCACCATTTTCTCAAGCACACTGTCAGCATAATTTCTTTTTCCATTGCAAATTCATCAGGAGCCTGATGTTAGTATTTTCATTCTCCATTGCTGTTGGATCTCGTGATCCACTGTTTACAGTCCTTAGTGATAGGAGTGTGGGAATGGAACTAGACACTGTACTTCCGCCCTGTGTGCTTTTGTACTTTCTCTTTGCTCGCTGCTTTGGGACAGAGCAGACGTGTGAAGCTGCTGCTCACAATAGCCATGTTTGTTGTTTTGATTTGTAAATAAAGGAAGCTTTCGCGATGCCAATGCCTTCACAGCCTCGCTTCTTGCTGTTACTCTGCTGATGCATTCGCGTGCCCACAGCTCCACCGGAGGTGGGTCGCTGGACACCTGTGTGAGCTCCCAGACCGGGCCGTGGCCGAAGGGGCTGGCACATTCACCTGCTGCTCCTCTGGCTTCTCCTGGCCACACAGGAAACCGCTGCCTTTCGCACAGGCACTAGCTTCCCCCCTAATTCCTGAAGAATGAATTCCCATTCAGGAGTTGAATGTTCCTTGTGCATGCTCTCACGGACCTCAAATTCCTCCTGCTCCCCAATCCCAGGGAGCCCAGTCCTTCTCTGAGTCGTCGTCTTCCACTACAGCTTGCATCTCTTTGCAGTCTCAGCCCCTCTGCTGCTCGGCCATGCTCCGGACTTCCAGCAGGGCTTCTGGGTCACTTCCAACCCCTTGCAGCACTTCATAAGGCAGGGATCTCACCTCGCTTGTGGTCACTTACCCCTCTTCACTAGGCTTCTTCCCCTATTGAACTGCTGTAGCTATTGCTGGCTTTGCTGCTGGAATATTTGCTCAAACCTCTGGCTATGCCTTTTCTCCATTCTCTCAAGCTGCTCACTCTCTTGCTCCCTCATCAGTTTTATCTGTGTGGCTATTCTTGCTCCCATTTTTATACTTCAGGCACACCTAGCTGATGTTGTATTGTGCTTTTACTATTTTTTTGTTGGGAGCCACCCAGAGTGGCTGGGGCAACCTAGTCAGATGGGCAACATATGAATAATAAATACTCCTTCTTCTTAGCTCTCAGGTCTTTCCTCCAGGAACCACAGATCCCACTTCTAACAC
Source organism: Podarcis filfolensis (assembly GCF_964270895.1). Lineage (NCBI taxonomy): Eukaryota > Metazoa > Chordata > Lepidosauria > Squamata > Lacertidae > Podarcis > Podarcis filfolensis. Next base: position 25,552,613 of record NC_139603.1, read on the forward strand.
CAGTGTTGCACACCACGCCTTTCTCTACAGTGGTGCAAGATCTCAGGGATCCAGGTGCTTATCCGGGGTTTGTGTTTCCTTCAGAAATGAGGCACAGTGGAGATTTTATTATATATGCCTTTATTTACAACACACACACACACACACACACACACACACACTTATATATGCAAAGAGAAAGAAAAAGAGAGAGCACATATTTTTGGTTAAAAAAAAATTAGGTGTCCATACTAATCTTTTGATAAAATTGCCATGTGTACCAGGAAAAAATGGCTATCATGGGAAACAAAGAAAAAGTGATGGTACTCCTTACCAGTGAGTACTAGCACTAAAAATCACTGACTCTATACTTGTTATTATTAAATACAATAGCCACATGATTTAAAAGCAGACGGGAACATCCAGTTCTTTTAAGCTCACTTTAGAAACAGTAGTTCCCTGTGGTCCCCTGCTCATGTTTTCACTCTGTGGCAGTGGCAGGAGTGGGGATGTGGGAGCACAGGAAGCTGGCTGGGTGGCTGGAAGCTGATATAGCGTGTTCTCCTTCATGGAGAGCACGTGTTGCGGTGGGGGCCGCCAGGACACTCCAAAGTTGGGGGGCGGGCTAATTGATCGTTGGCCACTGATGCGATTGGGGCTTCCCTTGTTGTTGGGAAGAAGTTAATGTTGCCATTTATTGATTGACAGCCAGAAATAGTAATACTCCTTGCACGAGGCTAGGGCTTCCTCTTTTCGCCCGTGCATCGGATTGCCCGTCCCTCCCTCCCTAGAATAGGGTTGTTCGCTTTGACCTTGCTATGCCTGTCATGGGGTCGTCTGCTTTGGAGCGGGGGCCTGGTAGGAATTTTGTCCATCTGGCTGATTGGCTGGGGCCATTTGGTTTTTGCCTACTGCGTAGCAAATCGTCACAACTTGTAAGGTTCGCGGTTAGGCATTGGTTTATGGTTTAGTTGGTTGAGGGGCATGGACTGGCTGTGCCTGCCCCTCTAATGCTGCTGCTGCAAGGGATTCCGTTAAAGGAATTGGGAGCTAACTATTGCTTGTCCACTCTGTCAAGGGGGCTCGGGCCATAGCAATGAGCTCCTGGTTGCATTTGGGGTGAGGGCAGGTTCCCTGCTCCGCGTAACCCCCAAGTGTATTCCCCCATTCTGACTTTCGCATCGTGCAGAATGTCAGTCTGTCCCCCATGGTGGGGGCAGATAGTCGCAACCAATGCCTACGCAACCACTCACAAATTTGTATTTTAATAAAGTTGTGGCCAAAATTATGCCAAAAATCTTAAACAAAAATTTCTATGTGATGTGTGAGTTATTGGGGTGGACCTGGGGACCTCGACACGCAATTACATTTCCCACAATGCCCAGCCTGCCATGGAAAGCTTACATTACATAATGAAGTTCTTGCCTAGCAACTTGTCTCTCTTAAACAACAACTGGAAAAGAACAACAAGACATTTCTGGCTCCCATTTAGACATGAATAACTCCATTGCCACCTAGTGACCAAACCATACAATGACACTGTCCATATATTGTAGGAAGTAAAATGGCAGCTGACTTATGTCGCCATATGTTGCCATATGTCGAGAATTTCCTGGACATATGCGGAATACTGCAGCCGCAAGCAGTGTCCAGTAACCAAACAATTTAACCCCTGTGTTGCAAAAAATAGTCAGTAACATCCAAGCAACACGATGACCAAATACAATGATACGATATCAATATACACTCTTTATATAATATGAAATATATGAAATCGCATAAACAGAAAACTTATGAATCTCTGAAAGTCACAAAATACGCACTCTTAATGGATTCTCTTGAAAACATAAAACCAAAAAAAAAAATAAGTCTTATAAGTCTCTGAAAGTCTTTGAAGACTATGCAAGTCTCTGAAAGAAGCAATAACAGTGATTCCGGATAGCAGTGTCCAGGCAGAAATTGTCGAAATGTCCAAGGAAATCTGGATGTATGGCAGGTGATGTTGGTGATGTTGCAAAACTTTTTGAAATATGGCAACCCTGAGCTGACTGGCACAGAAAAAAACTAACACTGGATGTGTCCAAACACTCTCCAGCAGTGTGTGGGATGTATAATGAACGCTTTACCAGTCAATTCCCATCTAAGTCAAGTATTTTCTTCCTTGATATAAATGTTGTCTTCCTTGTTTCATGAAATGGGGCTGCATCTTATCTTCAGAGGAGATGCCTAGTGTCATTCTGGGGCATTATCTAGAGTTGCGATACATCCAGGAATTCCCAGACATGTCCCCTTTTAGGGGCGCCCATCCAGGACGTGGGTGGCGCTGTGGGTTAAACCACTGAGCCTAGGGCATGCCAATTGGAAGGTCGGCCGTTCAAATCCCCGTGACGGGGTGAGCTCCCGTTGCTCTGTCCCAGCTCCTGCTCACCTAGCAGTTCGAAAGCACGAAGTGCAAGTAGATAAATAGGTACCACTCCGGTGGGAAGGTAAATGGCATTTCCGTGTGCTGCTCTGGTTCACCAGAAGCGGCTTAGTCATACTGGCCACATGACCCAGAAGCTGTATGCCGGCTCCCTCGGCCAATAAAGCGAGATGAGTGCTTCAACCCCAGAGTTGGCCACAACTGAACCTAACAGTTAAGGGTCCCTTTACCATTCTACATGCCCATCCAGGAGGGATTTTACATTTTAAAGCAGATGTCCTAGATTTGGTTCAGACTCGGGCTTTCGTGCAGGGGACCTGGGCACAGTTTCAGGCTCTGGCCCTCTGGGTGGGCAGAGGGGCGATTGGGCAATTGCCTTAAAAAAGCTCAACAACTTTTTGTGTCCAGATTTTTACCTCTTGAAATATGGCAACCCTAGCTACCACAATAAAGACTGGATAATTTACATGTTTCCAACTGTGCTGTCTAGTGATAGGTGGATGGTTAAATTGGAAATCTTAATTTTTGGCACTGTGGTTTATTATGACAGAATTTTTAATATGTTGTTTACTGGACCTATTTAGATGATGTTGGAATATCTGCATATTGTTCGTCTTCTCTTTATTTTTATTATTTTGTTCCCAAGATTTACACTCACGTAGACCTAACTATGCAGACATTATTTCTGCCCCACCCTCCTTTAGGTAGCGCAAAACAAAATCAACAAATTGCAAACGAATCAAAACAGCTGAATAGCAACTAAAAATAATGTACAAATAGAGCAAACAAGGAATCCTGGCCAAATATACCCGAGTCCTCCTCCTCCAAAGGTCTTGGGGGAGGGGGAAGTCCCATTGAGCAAGTGGAAATCCTTTTGCTGACCAAACACATTAACCAAATACTGTCCAGTGTGTACAAAGCCCTGTCATTTTTCACAGCACCAGAGGGCATTCAAGGGGAATTTGGGGAACAAGGAAGCAGCCCTCTGCATTTCTAGCCTAAAGGGACACCTATTCTTTCAACGGATTCCCATGGTAAAATAATATTGGCTTTAAGGGATAGTTTTATAATGGGGATGTTTTCAAGAGTCATTATTTGGAGTTCCGTGAGCACACTGACAATCCACAAACATCTTCATTGCTTTTTTTTAAAAAAAATAATATTTATTACTTTTAAACCTTACAAAAAGGAGAAAAGAAAAGGGAAAAAAAGAAAAAGCAAAAGAAAGAAAAAACAATACAGTACAATATATAAACAATACACAACATTAACACATTAAACAAAACGAGAGCAAAAACAATTCAAAAAACACACATCATACCATCTCAATACCCTCTCTTTCATTCCCTTGTTTCATTGACCTCCTCTCACCTCCCTTTTTGTATTCCATTTCTATTAATTATTTCAGCAGATCCTTTCCATCTTTCTCTATTTTCTGTCATATGGTTATCTTAACATATTTTAACCTTATTTTCCATTAATACTATAGTACTTATTTATGCTTAATTCATTATAACATTTCTACTAAAGCCATATAATTCCATTCCATCATTTTTCTAACACTCATTAATTTTACATTATTTCTATATATAGACTTTAAACTTTTTCCAATATTCTTCCACCGTCTCTTCTCCCTGGTCTCGGATTCTGCCAGTCTTTTCCGTCAGTTCCATATAGTCCATCAACCTGGTGATCTTCTGTCCAAGGCTCTTAACTCTTTTCCAAGTCCCTTTTGCAAATCTTCTTCATATTTATACATGCACTTTACTTTGTTTTCTCCTGATCTTGTTCTTATTTCCCTTCCTTTGATGCTGAAGAGTAGATCTCGGGGAAATTCCCACCTAGCAATGTTTTTATTCCTTCTCGACACACAAACATCTTCATTCCTGAAAGGGTGTGTTGTAATCCACTTGTTTGCAGCAGCCGAAATATATGTAATTATACAAAGTCATATCTGCAGCATATGTAGTCATCTGTGATGATTAGGTTTGATTATTACAAATGACCAGGTTTTGCCTCGCACTGTTTTCATTATGTAAATTTGTTTTAATCAATTTTTTTGCTGATTTAGAAATGCAAATCTGTTTAATGGTTGCGTGGGTGTAAGGAGATCCGTATAAATGCCAGCAGCTCGGTGGAGGAGAGCATCACACTCACCTGCCAGCCTCTTATCATCGCAACTGAATCCAAGGTGAGTAGCTCTCCTTTTCCCCCCAAGGCCAAATTAAAGTGGCAGGGAGGCTCTGTTGCAGTTCTCAAAATAGGGGTCCCCCTCCTCCCTCAAAAAAGGAATACATAAAATAAGGAACCAATATTATGCCCTTAAAGTCTAACAAGTTTATTATTAATAAGCTTCCATGGACTACAAAAAACAAAACAAAACAAAAATACTCTGAGCATGCTTAATTTAACACCACCAACCAAGTACCGAAAAAAACAAACAACCATTTTGGCAGCCCCCCAAACAGAAAGAAAATACTCCGAGCATTTGCAGGGGCGGTGTCAGGCTTTGGGGAATTTGATCCCTCCCACGGTGGCAGCCAAGAATCAGATAGACAATAAAACTTCTTACCAATTAATTTATTCAATATTCACAGTGAGAGACAAAGGACTGCAGTCTCCCCTAGATAATGGCGTTGCTCCAAGTAAAATCCCACCCCCTAGGTCTCTCCTGTTCTACTTCACCCCTGCGTTGGCCAATCTGAGCTTTCTGCCTCTGAGCTTTCTGTTCTACTACTCTCAATGCTTGCTTGGTCCTGGGGTGGTGGTGGTCAGGAAAGCTCTCCAAACACAATGAGTCTGTCAGCTGTCTCTCCCCTGTTGCTTCTTCTTCTTCTTCCTGCTGTCCCTCTTCCAATATTTCCCAGCTTCTCCCCTCTGCAGCCTTTGAACTATGCCCTTCTGCAAACCACTGTTCTAAATCTATACTGTCCTCCTGTTTTCAGGAAGGTTCGGGAGGGGGGGTGGCCTCCCACCATTCCTCCTCAGTCCAGCCCCTGACAGGCAGACTCTGGTCTTTCAAATTTCAGCAGTGCTTTGTATGAGGTCAAAATTTGGCACGCTCCGCCTCTTGCCTTCCATTCTGTGTGTGCTCCACATTATTGTTGTGGCATCCCCCTCAGCTTAGGGAACTGCTTGCACTGCCCTAAATCCGCCTCTGTTAAACTTACTCCCCATTATATTTTTTCATTTCCTAATTTGGGGTTGCCATAAGTCCGGGTTTTCCTGGACATGTCCTCTTTTTGGCGCCCAATGTGGCCCCTGGACAGATTTTTTGATTTTACATGAATTGTCTGGGTTTTTGAGTTTGTTGAGCTGGGGGGGCATGCGCATACTCAGGAGGGCGCTGTGCCACAGCGGGGTCTTGCGCAAGGAGTGCAGCCAGACCCCTTCACAATAATTCTTTTATCCTAGGTAGTTCTTCAAAATTGTTTTTGATGAACGGGTATAGTAGCAGGAACAAAACATACACAGTATGATAGAGCTTGTAAAAATTGACTCATTCTGGTCTTCCCTTAGGGCTTCTAATTCCATCATGACCACCTTGCCTGAAGCCAGTGCTAAATTTGCTGTTGACTTTTTCCACCGTGTGGCCCAAGAGCTCACAGATAACAATGTCTTGCTGTCCCCTGTGAACCTCATCCGGGCTCTAGGCCTGAGTGCTTATGCATCTGGAAATGAACAGGCAGCTGAGGTCGAGAAGGTGAGAGTAATCAAACAGAAGAGCTGCAGCCTTCAAACTAGGTTCGCTGGCAAATAGCTTCCCATCACTGGTCCACACCAATTATTACCGTTACAGTGGATCCTCGGGTTACATTGCCTTTGGGTAACGTAACTTTCGGGTTGTGAACACGGCAAACCTGGAAGTGTATACTTCCGGGTTTTGCCCCATGTCCATGCGCAGAAACAGTGCCTCTTCTTTCAGGGTGCACATAGACCCCCGGAACGAATTAAACTCATATCCAGAGGGTCCACTGTATTGTTATAATCATAATTCATTTGAATTCCCTCTCCCCGTTTTCTTTTTCTTAATTAAACAAAAATTAGTATTGAACAAACCACCATCCACACATACAGAGGCACCAGATATCTATTTAATTACATTTAACTTCTAAGTCATTTCAGTTCTTAAACTGAATTATAGTGATTATAACAAATTATAATGAATTATGGTGTTTATAACAAGTTTCCATGTGCACTTAGAGGCCCATAACTACTCTTGATGCTGCATATGTAATAAAACTATCCCAGGTTGATTGAAAAGCAGTGATTTTCTTGTCTGTTCAACTCTCTCACACATGGGTTGTGTCAGTTTGTCCATTAATATTAGGTCCCATAGTTGTGAGATCCAGATCTAAACTGCATTTAGAGTCTTGCAGTCTTGCAATAGTAGGTAAGCAACTAGATCGTTCTGGGAAAGTTGTTGATCAGTTTCTGAAAATTATTATAGAAATGCTATTTCTGAATCCAAAGGGATTCCTCATATGTACTGAGCCTATTTGATTATTTTTTCAATCTGAACATTTACTTTCTCATTACAATCCTAAAGTAGCATCTTAAACGAGGATGTCTTAGAATGTGCATGCCTGGAAGAAAGGCTGTGTACAAAAGCTGATAAATGTGTAGAAATGTAATCGCTTCATAGACAATATATGTAGGGCTGCCATACATCTGGAAAATCCTGGACATAGCCAGGATTCATCCATTAAAAATGGTGTGCATGCAATCTGTTTCTCAAATAGGTCAAAATGTCTGGGGAAACCAGATTTTTTGGGGGCCGAATTTCCTCCACCCAAAATAGCTAACAAGCTTCTTTTTCTTTGGCGATTTTGCAGAAAAGAAAAAGGAAAGGAAACGTTTTGTGTCCGGATTTTGAAATATCGCAACCCGAAATATATGTATATGTAGAAAATATCCCTTTCCTCTGTTTCTCAATCCCAATGTGACTTGTTCCTATCAACTGGACGTAATATTAACTCAAACTTCAGGTTGCCTGAAGCTCAATGGATGTTTGCATCATTAATTTGGCATGGTTCAGATATGATGTTCCAAACATGTCAAATCATTCACAAGTTTGAGATACAAGCAGAGATCTACTCTGTGTTTGATTGACAGTGACACCTTGTGGTGTATGAGACCTAGGAAACCATATATTTCAAGTTCTTAAGTGCTGCTGTTATTTTGCCTATGCAACTGAAGCCATGTTCCCATTTCATTCAAGGTCCTTCACTGGGATGAAGTGAAGGAGAGTGACAAAACCAGAAAGAGTAGATATCTGGAAGCAGCCAAAAGTCTCGGACGTTCATCAACCAGATTAAGAACATCAAATGTACGTACAAGATTGCTTAAATAAAGTTTAGGAGTATTCTCCCTATCCCCTGAATCCAAGTGGCTTATTAGCATCTTCTCCTGTTTAAACTCAACATCAAATTCCGTGCCTTTTGGGGGAAAATATATTTGAAGGAAGAGGATTCAATCAATCCTTCGCATGAGAGTGCAGACATCATTTCCACAAATGCACTTGCGGCAAAATAGTCAAATGTAAAACTCAAGTGAAACAGGCACAAGAATATACAAATATCTGCATCTTCCTCTGCAGTATTAGTGCAATCTTGGGCAGTATTTAACTAAATAATTGCAGAAATGAAACGATCTTTGCTTGTGCACTGGGATTGCCACCCTCCTCCCCAGGCATATCCCAAATATGCCACCCCCAAATCTGCTCCAGAGGGTTAAAGCTGGGACCAGAACAGATTTGGTTGGCACAGGTGAAAAGAGGGAGGAAAGTCCCATGTGCAAGTGGAAGTTATTCCGCTCATACAAGGAGATAATTAGCACTAAGTTGAATGCAGCCCTCGGTTTACGGGACGTTTTGAAAGGTTCATGTGTTTTTATGCCAATGAAGATTTCTTTTTAATCATTTTTATTGATTTTCCAATAAAAAACATCCAATTAATATATCCAATCATAATACTCCAATTAAAATAAAAAACTAAAATAAAAAAGACCAAATTATAGTCCAAATTATAATTATTAATTTTTTGGAGCTCCTCACGGTCTGGATCTCTGAAGCATCTCTCCACATCTCAGTCCTGTCTCTCCTCATTGTTTCCATATTTTCCACATCTCGATTTTGATGCTTTATAATTCTCTGTCCCTGAGTCCACGATTCTCAATCTTCTGCCAGTGAAGATATCTTATTCCTTTCCTCTAACTCAGTGATGTCCAACAGGTCGACCGCAATCGACAGGTAGATCATCTGCGTGATCCTGGTCAATCATGGTTGATCACGGGCAAGTAATGTCCCCGCCCCCGTCCTAAATAAACCTCAGAAACTCTGTCTACCCCCCCAAAAAATCTCTACAACTGTCCCCTCCCCTCCCAAAAGAAGCTCAACAACTCTGGTCAACCCACCCCCCAAACGCCAATGACAATGGGTAGATCACGGCCACTTAATTTATACTGGGAGTAGATCGCAGTTTCTTAGGAGCTGGATGCACCTGCTCTAACTGAACTGGAATTGAAGAACCTATTGACGGAAATGTTTCATTGCAGGCACAGAATAAAGATGCTAGCTGTCCCAATCTGAAAACCCATCCTAAACCATCACATTTAAAACCTTGTGACAACAGATGAGACATTTGCCACACACCTCCTTGCTCTGAGCCTTGCCATAATGCCTAAGTTGTGAAACACTTGGGAAGTTTGATCTAGATCAATGTTACAGATATAGTGACCGACCCGAGGTCATCCAGTGAATTTCACTGCTGGGCAGGGATTTTAAATCTGGATTTGTGTGTTTCCTTCCAACTTTTCACTGGATCTTATAGTAATACATTGCGTGAAATCATCTGAAACTCTTGCACATTAGGAGCTGCTGTAACTGAGCGCTTTGCCGATAAAGAATTAAAAATCCGGTCGCTTGGCTTTGTTGGTTTGCATGTATTCGGGACACAGAGAAGTTAATAATGAGATTAGCAGCCAAGAGTCTTGAGAATTAACCTTCTATTTTGAATCCTTAGGATGTTCCCTGCTACGAGTGTGAGGAGCCTGAAGGAATCCATACAGCATTCAGCAAAATCCTTGCGACTCTTAATGAGCCCAGCGCCAACTATACCCTAAGCTTTGCCAACAAGCTCTATGGAAACAAGGACATTGCCTTCATCCAGGTAACTCTAATCTTGGCCCCTGTGGGTGCTCCACTGCACTGTGAGAACCAAGTGCACATTGCAACCTGCAATTGACTATATTCTACATAAATGGGTTCATCATCTACTGGTGTCTGTCAAAGCTGTGCCTCATTCCCAGGCCACCAGAGGGAACTATTACAGTAATGATTACCTGTTGCATGAAGTACTCCACAACTAAAACCCAGTGTTCTGAAAGTAGGGAAGGACCCGCAAATCTAAGGTAGTTAAGAAATACCAGTGGTTAAGAAGGAAGCCTATCAATAAAAATCTCTGCTGGCTTCCAGAAGGCTATCAATAATAACATTTCTATTATGCAAAACCTTTGAGGTCATGAAGCTGTACTTCTAATACAGTGGTACCTCGGGTTACATACGCTTCAGGTTACATACGCTTCAGGTTACAGACTCCACTAACCAAGAAATAGTGCTTCAGGTTAAGAACTTTGCTTCAGAGTGAGAACAGAAATCATGCTCCGGCGGCATGGCAGCAGCAGGAGGCCCCATTAGCTAAAGTGATGCTTCAGGTTAAGAACAGTTTCAGGTTAAGTACAGACCTCCGGAACAAATTAAGTACTTCACCTGAGGTACCACTGTAATCTCAAATCAGAGACGAACCTGGATGTTATAACCGATTTGTTATTCTTTTAAATTTACTGATACATGGATTCAGTTTTTCTAATTCTGTCTAGAAATTCATATTCTGTGCTCTGAAACTGTACCTGACTGAAGTGGATGGAGTTGATTTGCACAATGCCCCCGAGGAAGTGAGGAGACTCATCAACCTTTGGGTTGAAATCCGTACACATGGTAAGACCACACAATGTACTAACAAATTCTTCCTGACAACTTTTGTGAAAGGAAAGCTTCTACTTGTTGTTCCTCATTTGAGTGATCTAAAAATCAGCATCTAAATCTATTTTACTCTCCAAGAATAACCTAAGAAACCATTGTTGCCTCTGCTGTCCTCCAAACATGGTAAAAGGAAAACTGGTGCTCATGATATTTTATTTGCTTCTTAAAGCACCCCAAAGGACCACTCAGGGTATAATTAAGTACTTAATCTAATTAATCTACTCAAGCTGCTCCAGTTACCCTCCATAAATAGCTAGCATACATGTTGTACACTCCTTTTTATTTGAAGTGATACTATGGAATATAATATTTCAAAAACCTGGATATTTTTCTTAACCCTATTATATCCATTTCTTTGCTAGGTAAAATCAAGGATCTTCTCCCCAAGGAAAGCTTTGATTGCTTTGCTCAGCTCCTGTTGGTGAATGCTCTCTACTTCAAAGGACAATGGGAAGTGAAATTTGACAAAGAGCTCACAGAAGAAGCCCCGTTTTACCCACATCATGCAGATGAGGTGAGTTGTAAATATATGTCTTGCTTCCTTGCTTCTGTTGTGCAGAGACAATGAGAGCAAGTAGGTGGGTAGCCTTGCAACTTCCAAATTGCCTGATTTTCATGGGAGTTCAGTTGCCCCAATAGCGTCTCGATGGAAGTCACTTGAAATACTTGATGCAAGGAAGGCTCTGCAGTGCTGAACTGAACCCTTTTTAGATGATGGCTCCCACACAACTAGGCTTAGATGTCTTAAAGCCCCATGAGTAACAACAGAGTTTCACTTGGCCACTAACCACCAGTCTCATTATAACTTATTTCAGCAGGATTGATGCTGAAATCTTGGAAGAGAAAAATCTTCTCTCTTCATTCTGGGAGTTTGAGGGAATCATGTAGCCTTGCAAAGAACTAGAAGGCTCACTACTTCTTGCATTTTAGGGGGCGATCCTTACCATTATATTTCTTCCAGATTTATTCATCCAGGATAAACAGAAGATATTGGGCCTCTCCCCTCAATCTTGCATATCTTCTTCTTCTTCCAAGGGGGCTGCTAAAAAAAAGATGTGCTTGACAGATGGCGCCCATTTTATCCATCTCTCCCTTTTTCAGCAAACCAGAGGCAGTCTCTTGGGTTGTCAATCTCACCTTTATAACTTGGATATTCAGAATCAGGGGAAGGAAGGAACCTCCTAAAGCAAAATAAGTTCCTTTGCTCTTTTTAAATATTTACTCCTTTTCTTTTCTTTACAGAAGGATTGTCATACCGTGCAACTGATGCACAGGAAGGGTGTCTACAATGCAGGGACAATTGACCTATGCAATGTTCAAGTCCAGGTTCTTGAGATTCCCTACAAAAACAATGAAATGAGCTTGTTTGTATTGCTCCCAGTAGACTGCAGTGCGGAAGCTCTTCAGCAGGTAAATCATATTCCTGCTCCTATGCCGACAACAACAACAATTTATTATTTATACCCCGCTCATCTGGCTGGGTTTCCCCAGCCACTCTGGGTGGCTCCCAACAGAACATTAAAAACACGATAAAACACCAAACATTAAAAACTTCTCTAAACAGGGCTGCCTTCAGATGTCTTCTAAAAGTCAGATGGTTGTTTATTTCCTCAACATCTGATGGAAGGGCATTCTACAGGGCGGTGCCACTACCGAGAAGGCCCTCTGCCTGGTTCTCTGTAACCTCACTTCTCGCAGCGAGAGAACCACCAGAAGGCCCTCAGTGCTGGACCTCAGTGTTCGGGCAGAACTATGGGGGTGGAGACGCTCCTTCAGGTATACTGGGCTGAGGCCATTTAGGGCTTTAAAGGTCAGCACCAACACTTTGAATTTTGCTTGGAAGTGTACTGGGAGCCAATGTAGGTCTTTCAGGACTGGTGTTATATGGTCTCGGCGGCCACTAATATCCATGATGCTCTTCTCCATAACACTTATATGGATTTAATAATATTGTTGTGAAAGGACGTACTATTACCTACTTATCTATTGTGGTCACCATTGCTTTGATTCAACCAGGGACTGAAATGAGATCACTGCCATTTCTGTGTTTGTTCCTCTAGCTGGAAGGTGGACTAAGCCATGAGCATCTTCTTGACTTATCCTGTGATCTGAAGCCTGCAGAGGTGGAAGTGGCTCTTCCCAAGTTCAGCTCAGAGAAGAGAACTGAAATCGACCTGGTTGATCGAAAAAAGGGAGATTTCTCTGGAGCAACTACAACAGAGAACGTGGTTCTGACTCAGTTTATCCACAATGCTCTATTTGAGGTTGATGAGGAGGGTGGTGAAGAAGCAGAGGCAGTCCATTGCCCCAAGGATAGGCGTCCACGTCGGGAACCTGTGGAGATTCTGGCTAACCATCCTTTCCTCTTTTATGTCCTTCACAAATGCACCCAAAGCATACTTGTTTTCGGCAGATTTGCAAAACCACAATAAAGGAAGATTTCTGATTCGTGGAACAAAGTCAATGGAAAACAGATATAGGAAATGCTTTATAGGACTCTTTGCCTCATATTCTTTGGTCAGAGAAAACTTTTTTTGTGTGGTGGTGGGCCTACTTTTCATAGTATGTTAATGGTTTTTTAAAGGATTGCTACCCTGCCTCTTTGCAATACCTTCTTCAGTCATTTTACATCTTTTTGAAGAATATCTTTCCACCTAGGACTCAGCAAGACTGCTAAAGAAAAAGCGATATATATGTCTTGTATGTGCGATATAGCATTGTGCCACCAGATGGAGTCCTGTGTTTCTCTACCTGTTTTCCCTTTTTAAAATTTACAACGCTTTAAACTGAAACCCTTCTTTGGTGTTTCTAGATCCAGCCCTGACCTCTGAATATTGCCCTAGCTTTTGAGCAGATAACCAGGACTTCAGAGCAACCACCTAAACAGAAATGCCTATGTTCTGAAAGGAATTTTTTAAACAATGTGTTTGAATTTTTGCACAAAATACTCTAAGAACTTATAATAATATAAAACATAAAAAATGTAAAAAGGAGAGAATATATATTCTTTCCTCCTTTCATATATATATATATATATATATATATATATATATATATATGAATGAGAGAACCAGAATAAGTCCACTTGGTTGATAGTTGGTCTCCTGTGTAATCTGCAGTTTTAGTTCTGTTCAGTTCCCCCCATCCTTCCAATATAGCACTGTGATGAAAGAAACGGCACTTATTTGTACCTCAGTTCTTCTTTTTTGAATAGCGCGCAGAGATGGCACCTGGAGGCAGGAAAATGTCACTAGTGTGGAAACTGCTTCCTGGTACAAGTGTTCCTGTTGCTTCATAATACATTTCAGCTTGAGCAACTGAAATAGATTTGTGTGGCTATCACTGAATTGGAAAGGCAAAAGTTGGCATGAGGCTTCTGTCCTCGACTCACTTGCCTGGAAGTAAGCTCTTTTGAACTCAATGGGACTTACTTCTGAGTAGACAATGTATAAAGGTAACTCTGGGGCCAACTCTGGGGTTGCGGCGCTCATCTCGCTTTATTGGCCGAGGGAGCCGGCGTACAGCTTCCTGGTCATGTGGCCAGCATGACTAAGCCGCTTCTGGCGAACCAGAGCAGCGCACGGAAACGCCGTTTACCTTCCCACCGGAGTGGTACCTATTTATCTACTTGCACTTTGACGTGCTTTTGAACTGCTAGGTTGGCAGGAGCTGGGACAGAGCAATGGGAGCTCACCCCATCACGGGGATTCAAACTGCCGACCTTCTGATCGGCAAGCCCTAGGCTCTATGATTTAACCCACAGCGCCACCCGCGTCCCCTAGACAATGTATAGGATCACACAAATCGACATGGAACTGTAGCCTGGCTGCTTCACATGAAAACCTTTTCATATAGCTTTTGAGACATTCTCTGGCCATGTTTCAATAAACAAAGCATTTAATAAAATTGTTCTGCAGTGTTCATTTGCAAGGGAGTTCATTGTAGAGTATGATTTCTTAAGTACCCCTAGCTCAGGGAACTTAAATGAGCTAAGTGCTCTAAGGGTACTGAAGTAGACCAAGAGGATTAAAGTGAGCTAAGTTGGCTAAGAGGACTGAAGTGGGCCAAGTGTTCTAAGGGGCAAAGGGGAGTTAAATGGGCTAAGGGGAATTAAGGGGACTGGAGTGGGCTAAGGAGACTTAGGGGGCTAACTGGGCTAAAGTGACTAAAGTGGCCTACTTCAGTCCCCTTAGCCAATTTAGCCCAGTTATGTCCCCAGTTAGCCCACTTTTGTTTTTTTAAATAATATTTATTACTTTTCCAACAATTTAAACACTACAAAAAAAACAATACAATACAATACAATACAAAAACACTACATAACACTAACACATTAAACTAACAAAACAAAACAAAAACAGTTTAAAACACATCAAACAATTTCAATATCTTATCTTTCATTCACTTATTTCAGTGACCTCCTCACACCTCCCTTTTTGTATTCCACTTCTGTTAATTGTTTCAGCAATTCCTTTCCATCTTCCTCTGTTTTCTGTCCTATAATTATCTTAACACATTCTAACCTTATTTTTTCCTTTAATACTCTATTAATCTATTTATACTTAATTCCTTATAACATTTCTACTAAAGCCATATAACTTCATTCCAACATTTTTCTAACATTCCTTAATTTTACAGTATTTCCGTAAATAGTCTTTAAACTTTTTCCAGTCTTCTTCCACCGACTCTTCTCCCTGGTCTCGGATTCTGCCAGTCATTTCCGCCAGTTCCATATAGTCCATCAACTTCATCTGCCATTCTTCCCGGGTGGGTAAATCTTGTGTCTTCCAATACTTCGCGATGAGTATTCTTGCTGCTGTTGTTGCATACATAAAAAAAGTTCTATCCTTCTTTGGCACCAATTGGCCGACCATGCCCAGGAGAAAGGCCTCTGGTTTCTTCAGGAAGGTATATTTAAATACCTTTTTCATTTCGTTATAAATCATCTCCCAGAATGTCTTAATCCTTGGGCATGTCCACCAAAGGTGAAAGAATGTACCTTCAATCTCATTACATTTCCAACATTTATTGTCGGGCAAATGGTAAATTTTTGCAAGCTTGACTGGTGTCATGTACCACCTATAAATCATTTTCATTAAGTTTTCTCTTAGGGCATTACATGCCGTAAATTTCATACCTGTGGTCCATAACTGTTCCCAGTCAACCATCATTATGTTATGTCCAACATCTTGTGCCCATTTAATCATAGCTGATTTCACCATTTCATCCTGAGTGTTCCATTTCAACAGCAAGTTATACATTCTTGACAAATTCTTGATTTTTGGATCTAACAATTCTGTTTCCAATTTTGATTTTTCCACCTGGAAACCAACTTTTTTGTCCAAATTGTATGCCTCCATTATTTGGTAATAATGGAGCCAATCTCGCACTTTGTTTTTCAATTTTTCAAAGCTCTGCAATTTTATTCTGTCTCCATCTTGTTCCAGAATTTCCCAATATTTCGGCCATTTGGCCTCCATATTGAGTTTTTTCTGTGCCTTCGCTTCCATTGGTGACAACCATCTTGGGGTTTTCTTTTCTAACAAATCCTTATATCTTATCCAAACATTAAACAATGCTTTTCTAACAATATGATTTTTAAAAGCTTTATGTGCTTTTACCTTATCGTACCACAAATATGCATGCCAGCCAAATGCATTATTGAAGCCTTCTAGATCCAACACGTCAGTGTTTTCAAGAAGCAGCCATTCCCTCAGCCAGCAAAAAGCAGCTGATTCATAATAAAGTTTAAGGTCTGGCAGGGCAAATCCACCTCTTTCTTTGGCATCAGTTAATATCTTAAATTTTATTCGAGGCTTCTTGCCCTGCCAGACAAATCTAGAAATATCTCTCTGCCACTTCTTGAAACAGTCCATTTTGTCCAAAATTTCCAATGTTTGAAACAAAAACAGCATCCTTGGCAATACGTTCATTTTTATCACAGCAATTCGGCCTAACAGTGATAACTTCAACTTTGACCATATTTCTAGGTCCTTTTTCACTTCAGTCCAACATTTTTCATAGTTGTCTTTAAATAAGTTCACATTCTTAGCAGTCATATTAACCCCTAAATATTTCACTTTCTTAACCAATGTTAATCCTGTCTCCTTCCTCCAAAGAGGAATTATTGTGCCAAATTTCAGCCAGATCCATCCTGGGGGTTGTGTAGGGAAATGTTTTATTATTTTGGGATGCAAATTGCAAGAAAGGTTTCCCTTTGTGATCAGTCATTGGCTGTAGCTGTGCCTGCCCTTGGCTGTGGTGCCACCTTCTGTTAGTCTCCCTGTTTTCTGTCAACAGCCCCAATGGGCAGCCAATAAATAAATTCACATTTTTGGTAGTCATGTTAACCCCTAAATATTTCACTTTCTTAACCAATGTTAGTCCTGTCTCCTCCTGAAAAATCTCTCTCTCATTCACAGTTAAGTTTTTCTCTAAAACCTTAGTTTTCATCTTGTTCAACTTAAAACCTGCTACCTGTCCGAATTCTTGAATCAGTTCTGACCACTTTAGCCAACTGAAACTTAGCCACTCACTTTTAGCATTAACTTTTTTCAGAGATTTTGCTTCCAATGGAGAGAGCCACCAAGGTGTTTTCTGTTCCAGTAAGTTTTTATATTTTCCCCACACTGAGTAAATTGATTTTCTCACCAAGTGGTTTAGGAAACCTTTATGCACTTTTGTTTTTTCATACCATAGATATGCATGCCAAACAAATCTATTATCATGATCTTCCAAGTCTAAGATATCCACATGCTTTAAGACAATTCACTCCCAGAGCCAGCAAAGACAGGACACCTCATAATATAATCTCAAATCTGGCACAGAGAAGCCACCTCTTTCCTTAGTCTCCGTTAACAATTTATATTTTATCCTCGGTTTCTTCCCCTGCATGATTTAATTTTAAATGAGGCATACCAAATTCCCCCTCCTTAATCCCGTGATACAAAGTCAATTTACAGAGTAACCTGCCCCACTGACCTATCAAACATTTTTTTGCCAGCATTGAAAATTCTGCAAGGGGATACTGTTGAGAAGAGGAAAAAATCTAGGCAGGATCATTATTTTAAGAGTGGCAATTCAACCCAACCTGGAAAACTCAAAACATTTCCATTTCTTTCAGTCCTCCTTCATAGTCCTCAAAAGAGGAACAAAATTCCTCTTACAAAATGGGGTGGTTTCTTTAGTGCTGAAAGCTCCAAAGAATTTACAACTTCCAGGTTTAAGTGTCGCTCCTGGCAATTGTTTCAAGCTCTTTTAAGTTGCTTTTTCAAAGGAGGTGCCTCTCATCAGCTGTCACAAGAACAGGTTTCCCTTAGAGCCTCAAACCATGATTCATCGTAAACATGCAAAGTGCTTTGCAGTGCATTTCACCCTTCCCTGAGCTAAAAGCTGATGTGCAGCATGAACCCACAGCAAAAACATAAGCCAGCTCAAATTCTCCCCCATCCCTGCACTATTCAAAAGGATAAAATCTGAAGCAAACTGTTGGAAGCATCTGAAATCTTTCCAAATCTGGAATCTTGTTTAAAATCATTTTTATTGGTTTTAGACAAGAGGAATATCAAACAAGAAAGAGACCAATGAAAAAGCCATAAACGATATTAGGTTTTGTGTAAAATTACTGAGTGAGTAAACACACCGGAGGGAAAGCGAAGGGTGGTCACCTAGAACTTGGCGAGTAAATGAAGCCTCTTTAGTGTGTACAGTCTCTCCAGAAAGAGGACTGTTTGGAACGTGTTGCCTGCCAGTTCATGGATAAACAAGATGAAGGAGAAACAAACCAAACTTGTTAGGCTTGGCCAGTCCATGGATCCATCTAGGGTTAAAACAGTACCATACAACTTTAAGCAGACTTGGTGTCCCCCAAAGACATCTGGGAATGTTACCAGTGGGCATCACCAATGAGCAGTGATATTCTTCAGCTTGGGGCGAGGCAGTTGTTTGCTTATATGGCTCCTATGTTTCCTCATGAAGTAATTCTGGCTTCTCTGACCTCAAACATCCTGGCCCAACTAATTGAGCTTACTGTTCATTAACACTTCTGATACTGTGCCCGAGAGTAAATAAAGTGCTGGCACCATATTTCACCAGACAGTAGCCGTCTTGGAGCTGGTGCATTCCAGGTACTTTTTGGACTACACCTACACAGCCCCAGTCAGCAAAGCCATACTTCTAGAGACTTCTGGTATTCACCACACGTTTGCCATGCTTTAGTGTGCGTCTCTGTGGTACACTTACTTGAGAGAAATTAGATTTAGGATGGGAGTGCTAAGGGGGCCAGGCCTTCACAGAGCCAAGATGGCGGCCTAGTTCCCAGTCTCATGGCCCTACAGCACCGTATACAAGCCAAAAACCCTCTTGTCCACTCATTCAACATTATACACAAATAAAATTATACAGACATCTGATCTGAGATCAGCAAACACCTTCCCCGCCACCTCCCAGTTTGAATGATTGAATGGGGTTGGAGATTTTTTTTAAAATCATTTAAAAATTGTTATATGTACATTTTTTCATTACTTTTGTATAAGTTAAGTTTGTTTTTAAGGGGAGAGGGTCAGGGCTTCCTCGGGAGTGGACCCTAGCCAATATAATGGCTGGGACAGTCACCACTGTGGCAGAGACAATGGAACACTCAATCTCAGTGATCATGGGCAGGAGGAAGAGTTACACTAGGATCAGATTATGTTTTTACTCAGGAGTCAGGTTTAGTCACTATCTGAAGACTACCCTTGCCTCTGTGTCAGGTCTTGGCCAGGCAGATACAGGTATCAACAAGGGTGTCCCACATGACCTTAAGGTAGTGCTGTGCAAAGCCCGGTCAATGACTAGTAAGACCAACACCATCCATGATTTGATAATGGATGAGGGAATTGACCTGGCAGAATGCCTTCTCAGCCTTATTTTCCAAACCTTCCTATTTTCATGAACTTTCTGGTCTGTTTCAACTTCTTCTGCAATTGATCTGCCAAGTAAGCTGAAATATAAACCCAAGTTGCAACACGAGTAGATTATTAACTGAGGAAGGGTTTTCTGTTTTGTTTTGGAAATGCTTCTCAGATGACCTTTTCGTGACAAGCTACACCTTCTGAAATTCTATTGAAGGCGCAGGAGCTCCTGCCCCACCTCTATTCCCAAATTGCAACACCAGTAGATCCAGGATTCCTCAGTCTGCTGCTCTAGACAATCTGGCTTGCTATTGCAGATTCATTTGCAATTTCCGGCACCACGAACTCATTCTCCAGGAAGTTCCCAAATTGCACCTGTGCGTAACAAAAACAATTCTTTGATTTATGCAATTCTCCAGCTTTAAATAGTGGTGCCTCGAAAGAAGGTGCATCAGCTGCATTGGAATCACTTCCACAGAGGAAAAGGTAAGCTTCATACAGACTTTTCTCTCTTCTGTTAACTGAGGAAGGGTTTTCAATCTTAGAACATCCATATTTACATCTAAGGGACACAGGCTTGGGGTGGTGGTACAATGCTAGATTTCCATGGAGAGGAACCAAATTCAAGAAATGTATTTTAAGAGCACTTATTCTGGTTACCTCTCCATACATACTTTATAAGTCAATTAAAAAAAATTATCAACACAGCACCCCAAAAAAGGTGGACATCACTTTAGCACAGATACTTTATACATAGGCTCATCTATTTGTTTATTTGTATGGGGGAAGGGGGCAACATATGTAGCCCCCCAAAAAGCAGTGTCTTCTTTGTGGTGGTGACACTGTGTTCCCTGGGATGGGAATGAGTTGGAGTAATATGGCAGTGAGGTCAGGGAATCTCATTCACTTGCCCCTAAGCTCCAGGAAACCTATCTGAACTAAATAATAAGGAAATAATATGGATCTTATGACTGGAACTGTTGACAGTTCAAAACTTGACCGGCATTGAAAGTCCTGCTAAAACATCCGCGACCAGGGAGAAGAGTCGGCAGAAGAAGATTGGAAGAAATTTAAGGACTATTTACAGAAATATTGCAAAATTAATGAACTTTGAAAGATGCTGGATTGAACTTATGTGGTCTCTAGCTGTTATGATAAAAAGAACTGGGATTAATATTGTTTAAGTCATAAAATTTAAAAAGTTGACTGGAAAATAAGGTGTTAGTTAAAAGGAATGTTAAGAGATTAGGATTTGCTGGATTAACAATTTGAACTAGAAAACAAGAAGGGGAGGTATGAGGAAGTCAAAGAAACATGTTATTGAAAAATTGTTATCGAAATTGATTTGTTTTTAATATTTTTCTTTTTCTTTTTCTTTTTGTGTTTGTATAAAATTGGAAAATTGAATAAATATTTATATATAAAAAAAGAAAGTCCTGCTAAAACAGGTCCTTCTTAGAGTATTTGTTGTTAAGTTCACACTACAGCTTATCTAACTTATGTAACTACTGGTCTAATAAAGTAAAATAAAACTATATACAGAGAATCATTCTATCTCGCCCTGCTCTTCAGCCATCTTGGCCAGAGCAACAGCCTGTACGCCACACACAAACCTTCCCTCCAGAGCCTGCCTTATAAAGAAGCCTGTTGTTAAGGGCAAAACTTTTTCAAGGAACATTTCAAGTCAGTGTTTAGAAGCCACACTGACATCAAGATCGTATTCTCTATCTTGAGCTTTTTAGAAAGGTGGAGTGTAGACGTTTTAAATAAAATTGAAGTAACGTGGTATTGAAGGCACAGTGAATACCTTTCTATGGAGATATTCATCCTTTAGACAAAAATAAGACCAATAAGAAGGGATTATATACAAAGGAGTCCACCAGAAGAATTAACCTGATGATATTTGTCCCAGATATCACAATCAGCACCATGACTACCCTTGTGGATGCAATCAACAAATTTGCCTTTGATTTACACAAGAAGATTGACGGCACTTCGGGGAACATCTTCTTCTCCCCCATGAGCATTGCAGCCGCTTTGGGCATGGTCTATCTTGGAGCCAGAGGAGACACTGCTAAGCAGATGGAGAAGGTAGGAAACACCCCACCACCGCCGCTGTGTGTATGCCAAGTGTCATATTATGCAAATGCCTCCTATTTCAAAGATCAGATAATACAATGGGTGGTAGTTGACTGAGTCCCGGTCAGAGGAGACCCATTTAAAGAAGTTAGGGAAAAGATGGCCACCCGATTCTCCTGAACCATGTGGAATCTTCTCCTGCTAGCCACTCTTCCTCCTTGATGGCTTTCATTAGGTTCCTTTGTGATAAAAAGGAAATGTGTTAGTTTTGACTCTGAGAAAGAAGAAGAAGAAGAAGAGTTTGGATTTGATATCCCGCTTTATCACTACCCGAAGGAGTCTCAAAGCAGCAAACATTCTCCTTTCCCTTCCTCCCCCACAACAAACACCATGTGAGGTGAGTGAGGCTGAGAGACTTCAGAGAAGTGTGACTAGCCGAAGGCCACCCAGCAGCTGCATGTGGAGGAGTGGGGAAGCGAACCCGGTTCACCAGATTACGAGTCCACCGCTCTGAACCACTACACCACACTGGCTTCCCCCCCAAAAAGAGTCTCCCCCCCCCAAAAAAAATTTGAGGTCGGGTGAAGGACCAACTATTAGTTATATGATACCCATTGGCAGTTGTGGGAAGTGGTTTTCAGTACAAGTGCAGCATTCCCTTGTGGGAAACTTTCTGAGGGGTTGCATGCCAGTGCTGGGTGTGGCCAGAGACAAAAGTGGGCGGGGTCAGAGGGAAAAGAAGGCAGGGTGATAGATATGACTCTGTCCTCTGTGTTAGGAAATTTCCGTTCCACCTTAAAAGAGTCAGGCATGATTGTTGTGTGTCACATGCCTGTTTACTTTCTCGCTGGGAACTTCCGTTTTGTATATAGCTTTTGTTCTGGCTGTTTTCCTGGACACGGAGGCAAGCAGTCATGTTTTTCCTTTGTTCTGATCTACGTTGAATAAAGCTGTAAATATGCTCTCCTGTCTGCATCCTTTCGTTGTGGAGACTCTGCTGAAAGGGTGTGGAGTATCTTGGAATGTCTCTGAGGCTCGTGTTGCTAATTGACTGGTGCTGTTCCACGGGATGGTCTGGAGATGACTTGGAGGTCTGCCTGATGCCTCCATCTCCCTGGCAGTATCCCAACACTCTGTACCGTAGGCGATATTCTAGCCCCACAAAAGCCAGAGATTTCTACACAAACACACACATTTCTCCATGAAGCTAAGCAAGATGTGTTATCACAGCTCAGGGACACGTGGTTCCCAACCCCTGTCCTAAACTCCAATAAGCCCCCTGCTCAAATGAAGTGTTTTCATTGTACTGGAGGAGGATGAAAAGAAGATGGCAAAGTGACTTGGAGTAGATCTGTGGTTTCTCATTCCACATTTTGTGTTGCAGGTCCTTCACTTCAATGAGGTCACTGGATCTGGAAGCTCTCCAGGCTCGGCTGGAAAAGTACTGGCATATCATTTCTGTTTCACTAAGGGGTTTTTTTTGGGGGGGGAATAATATGGATCTAGGGACGCGGGTGGAGCTGTGGGTTAAACCACAGAGCCTAGGACTTGCCGATCAGAAGGTCGGCGGTTCGAATCCCCGCGACGGGGTGAGCTCCCGTTGCTCGGTCCCTGCTCCTGCCAACCTAGCAGTTCGAAAGCACGTCAAAGTGCAAGTAGATAAATGGGTACCGCTCCGGTGGGAAGGTAAATGGTGTTTCCTGCTCTGATTCGCCAGAAGCGGCTTAGTCATGCTGGCCACATGACCCGGAAGCTGTAGGCCGGCTTCCTCGGCCAATAAAGCGAGATGAGTGCCGCAACCCCAGAGTCGGTAACGACTCAGAAGAGCCCCCAATTTCTCCATTATCTGCTCACTTTGACTCCGGATTTGGGATTGGTCCACGTAATGGTTTGGAGGGTGTTGGGAGACATATTTACGAGAATGTCAATGTACTGTTAAACAGCCTTTGCTATTTAAAGGATACACAGTGCGACAGACCGGGAGGACCACACGTCCAATTCAAAGCGCTCTTAGCAGCTATCAACCATCATAACAAAAATTTCGAACTGAGCATTGCCAATAGGCTTTATGGAGAAGAGAAATACACATTTCTACAGGTAAGGAAGAACACTTTCTATGCTCCTCCCTATGTAGACACATTGCTGTTGGATGAGCAGCAGAGACCACATGAAATTGATAGCAATGCTTCCGCTTCCTTTTACTGATGCCTATTTAGTATCTCTTTTCTTGACAGTGGAAGGTGTTTTAAATGGTACATGGGAGCAGTTGTAGGGCCTTTGAAGTTTGGTCTTTAGTCAGTCAGTCAGTTTTATTTCACATAGCCAAAGGCTATGTATATTTAAAAGAAAATATACTGAATTGATACAAAAAACATAAAACATTTATATTATCAAGACATTACCTACTCTAAACAGAGCTATAAAAGTACCTTAATATACAAATTAAGACATTAAACAATAAAATTTATAAGCTAAAATTATCACATGGCCACTAATATATTAAAAAATGTTAATTAATACAATGTGCAATTATATTCAGAGTTTGGTGATAAAGATAGAATATAGTTTGATGTAGATGGGGTCAAATAAATTCATCTCCTTTACAGTTGGTGGCTACCTTGGCTATATAATTTGCTCTAATTTTGCTAGCGGCAGTTGCAAAGAGTCCTACACACCAGGTCACATACTCATCTGTGTCTGCGAGGAGATATAAAATCATGTCAGAGGGGTTCTGGCCAGGGGACCTTGAAGTTTGGTCTTTAATGTTTTACGTTTTATTTTGTTTTTAATATTCTGTTGGGAGGCACTCAGAGTGGCTGGGGCAACCCAGTCCGATGGACAGCATTTAAATAATAAAAATGTTTGTTATTATTGATCTATAATAGGCTGTGCATTGTATTCAACAAAGCCAGTGCATGATTCACACTTGTGCACCAGAAGTGTCTCTCCTCCCTTCTGCACCTCGGATCTGCTCTGGGAGTTACCCCAAATTTCTGAAGCAGATCTGAAGCACTGTGGGGGAAACACAGCGGGGAGAGGAGACACAGGGGAAGTTATATTGTACAAATGAGCCCATGCTCAACAAGTTTCTCTCCTTGAGAGAAAGGTGGGGCACAAATATATTAAATCAACAAATGAGTTCAACTCCATCTTTGTCTGACATAAGAGGGGGAAGTTTCATGAAAGAAAATGAAGGCTGACATAAGTCAGGAAGAGCACAGTAGCGTTTAATGGGGTGGCTCAGGTAGGACAGCATTGCTCACCTGGCTTCTGAACACTGAGCAACATTGCTGGTTCCTGAGAGGGAGGGGAAGGCACAGAGAGTTTGGTGTGCAGCAGAAGAAGCAGAATGGACCTATGGCTTCACCACAGTGAGCTCCGTGTGTCTCACCTCCAGACTGTCAGTTACCAGAAGATCTGAGCAACGCTCAGTGTCCAGACAGCACCTCCTTGAGGAACATTCTGGAAAAGCAAAGGAACCATCTACTGCTTCTGAATAGGGAAATGGCTCCGTAAATCCCACAGTATTAATCGTACCTAGGAAGTTGAACAGCTTAGTTTCCAAAAGTTTTGGCTCCCGAACGTCACAAACCCAGAAGTGTGTGTTCCGGTTTGTGAACTATAATTGGAAGCCAAACATCCGGCGGGGCTTCCATTGCTTCCGATTGGCTGCAGGAGCTTCCTGCAGCCAATCAGAAGCCGCGCTTTGGTTTTCAAACGTTTTGTAAGTCGAACAGACTTCCGGAACAGATTCCGTTCGACGTCCAAAGTATGACTGTATTCTATATTTCTTTTTAACTAAGCTTTCTACTTCTCTTCAACAGCAGGCACTAAACAACTAGTAGTAGGAGAGCAACATGGGGAAATTCATATGCCATACCAAACAATAAATTCCCATTTATTACATGTATATGACAGCCATAGCTTCTGCTGCCCTGGGCTGATTTGGAGGAAGGGATGTCATACAAATTCAATGAAATTGTTTAAATAATAATAATTGCATTAATGTTTTTTTTAATTATTCTATACAGCAATTCTTACATTGCACGAAGGAGATGTACCATGCTGAGTTGCAAAAAGTGGACTTTGAGAAAAAACCAGAGGAAGCTAGAAATGAGGTTAACACTTGGGTTGAAAAGCAAACAAATGGTAAAGGAACAGAAGTTATGTCTCACTTATTTGGAAATGGATCAGCTAAGGAAAGGGATATAGGAGAAATTTGTTCACTTTACATTTTAATGTGAACTTACCTAATTCATACTTCAGATGCAAACATGTGGACCAGAAATGCATCTAGCACTTGAAATCCACACATCTACAATTTTTTGATTGCAGTTTTCCATTCCAAAAAATGC
Organism: Podarcis filfolensis; assembly: GCF_964270895.1. Taxonomy (NCBI): domain Eukaryota; kingdom Metazoa; phylum Chordata; class Lepidosauria; order Squamata; family Lacertidae; genus Podarcis; species Podarcis filfolensis. Next base: position 25,578,380 of record NC_139603.1, read on the forward strand.
ATACAAAAACATATATATTGAGGAAAGGTGGGCAAAAAAAAATGCATGTTAGTGAAAATGACATACAAGAATGTGTTCTATTGAAGAAAATTGCTTGCAAAAAAGTGTTTGAGGCAAAATTCCAAGCAAAAAATGCATACAAATATTCATGCGGTCTTTTAAAAAAATAAACCACAAGCTAAATGCTAAAATGGTGGGAAAGTAATTGAAGATTGAGAAACTGAATGGCATTGAAAGATTTGTTTCCCAGAAGAACTGAGCAGCCCACAGAATTCTAAAATATACAAAAGTAATGAACCCTATAATGGTGGATAAGCTTCATGTTTTAGATGTTACACACTAACACGGTTGAAAATTTCACTGTCATTTTGACTATTAAATATTTTGCCTTGAATCTGTCTTTTAAAAAGGTAAAATCAAGGACCTGATGGCCAGTGGATCTATTGACGAAACAACTATCTTGGTCTTAGCGAATGCTATATATTTTAAAGGAAACTGGAAGTCCCAATTTGATAAGAAACTCACCAAGGAAGCACCTTTCTGGATAAATGAGGTACAATATGCCGAAAAGCTGGTGGAGATGGGAACACCATTTATTATGGCCAGCTATCTGTCCAAAGCTGTGGTTGCGGCGCTCATCTTGCTTCGTTGGCCGGGGAAGCCGGTGTACAGCTTCCGGGTCATGTGGCAAGCATGACTAAGCCACTTCTGGCGAACCAGAGCAGCGCATAGAAATGTCGTTTACCTTCCCGCCGGAGCGGTACTTATTTATCTACTTGCACTTTGACGTGCTTTCGAACTGCTAGGTTGGCAGGAGCAGGGACCGAGCAACAGGAGCTCACCCCATCGCGGGGATTCAAACCGCCGACCTTCTGATCGGCAAGTCCTAGGCTCTGTGGTTTAACCCACAGCGCCACCCGCATCCCCTATACACCTTTAGGTGCCAGGAAAAACATTCCTTTTTAACCAGGCAGGCCTTTGGTTGATCTGACTGACATCCTCTGCCCTTTTAAAATGTGGCTCTTTTTTGGGGGGGAGTATTATTGCTTTTATTTTTATTTTATATACTGTGATCTTTTTATGCGAACTGCCCTGAGACCTCTGGGCATAGGGCAGTATAAAATTCAATAAATAATAATAATAATCCTGCCTCATTGGTGGGCCAGCTCTGACTATTGCATTGTACGTTGGGGATACAGAATACATTTGTGTTTTATACCAGAGTGGTCCGATGTTCGAAGGTGCTAAACAAAAAAGGTACAACACTGGAAATCATTGCAGCTATCCTACTATACTCAGTACTTCATATGGCTTATAGCCACCTCTTTTACACACACGAAAAATGACATTTTATGCTTAACTACTTGCTTTATTCACTACAGAATCAGAGCAAAAATGTGCCAATGATGAATAAGGAAGGTGAATTCAATGTGGCCTATATACAAAATCCATCACTGCAAATACTTGAGCTTCCCTATGATAAGAATGAGATGAGTATGTTCATTCTACTGCCAGACAAGAAAGGAGGTGCACACCAGGTAATTTGCTTTGATTTCTGAAAAGGATCAAGGAATTGAAGTCAACTTTCAAAACTTTGTAGCAGGCATACATACATACATACTTTGCTTTAAAAAAAACCTGATCAATGAGAATAAATTGTTCAACTGATTAGTCAACTGAAGAAATCTTGGAGAAATATAGAGATATATGAACTGTAGCTTTTGTCCTGTCAGTTGCCAATTCTGTTTTATTTTGTAATTTTAACAGACGTAGAGCAGGGCAATCCAGTAGGCCTGCATTGTCAATGTCTGTTAATACTAGTGTATCTTTGGATATGCCCAGGGACACAGGTGGTGCTGTGGTCTAAACCACTAAGCCTCCTGGGCTTGCAGATTATAAGGTCAGATGTCCTGTATACCTGAAGGAGCGTCTCCACCCCCATGAGATCCAGCGCCGAGGGCCTTCTGGCGGTTCCTCATTGCGAGAAGTGAGGTTACAGGGAACTAGACAGAGGGCCTTCTCAGTAGTGGCACCCACCCTGTGGAACACCCTCTCTTCAGATGTGAAGGAAATAAGCAGCTATCCTATCTTTAAAAGACATCTGAAGGCTGCCCTGTTTAGGGAAGTTTTTAATATTTAATGCTGTATTGTTTTGAACACTTGATTGGGGGCCGCCCAGAGTGGCTGGGGAGACCCAGCCAGATGGGCAGACTATAAATAATAAATTATTATTATATTCGAATCCACATGGCGGGGTGAGCTCCCGTTGCTTTGTCTCAGCTCCTGCCAACCTAGGAGTTTGAAAGCATACCAGTGCTGCAGCAGGAAGGTAAACAGTGTTTCTGTGCACTCTGGTTTCCATCACAGTGTCTCGTTGCACCAGAAGCGCTTTAGTCCTGCTGGCCACATGACCCGGAAAGCTGTCTGGAGACAAACACCGGCTCCCTCGGCCTGAAAGCAGATACGAGCACTACACCCCATAGTCGAATTCAACTGGACTTAACAGTCCAGAAGTCCTTTACCCCTTTACCTTTACCATCTTTGTATGGGTCTGCAACAAGGGGTCTTATTAACAACCATATTCTTGATTACTCTGCAACTTCTGTCTGATAGGTGGGACAGAGGGACACCACACCCTTGGCACAAAGGAGGTTTGGACTGTTATGTTTATAGTGCAATTTCATAGAATCCCATTGTTCTCCTTGGGGCTTTATGCCCTGGGAAATGTGTATAGGATTAGTACACTTTTCAGTGACCCAGAATGTGCCCATTGTGTCTTTTAAAACAGAAGTTAAATCAAGGACTCTAAAGCAGAGACAATACATGCTGCTGAATTTAAGGATTCTCCTCTCCGCATTTGTGAAAACATTTCCACCGATATTTTTTTAAAGAAACCACCATTTTCACAGACAAATCTAATGGTTTTCCAAAACATTTTTTTGGGGGGAGGGTGTAAACAATAGTGGAGCTTTTAGACATATTCTTTGTCTACGCTTTAATAAATAAACATTTGTCTTTCTATTTTTCCCACGTCTTTTTCTGGGGGCAGATATTTAATTGGCATTGATTATTATTTTTACTTGACAGGTTGAAAAGGAACTCACCTATGCAAAATTTCAAGAATGGACCAGTTCGAAAAACATGCAAAAGCAAAAGATAGACATTTATGTGCCGAAGTTCAAGCTGGAAGAAACTTATGAGCTCAACAAACTTTTGGTAGCTTTAGGAATGACAGATGTGTTCACACGAGGAAAGGCTGATTTGTCCGGCATGTCAGGAAGCAAAAACCTGTTTGTGTCCAAGGCCATTCATAAATCTTATGTCGTGGTCAATGAAGAAGGCACAGAGGCAGCAGCTGCCACTGGGGTGGGCGTTTCTACCACAAGCATGCCAATTCAAATCAGAGCTGATCGCCCCTTCATTTTCCTTTTGAGAGACAACAAAACCCAGAGCATCCTATTTTTGGGCAGGTATGATTCACCTTAACAGGTGCTTAAATGATCACATGCATGCTCTTTGCATTTGTTGCAAGCCCAGGGTGTTAGAAGTGCCGAAACAAAAATCATATATTCTACTTTCTGTTTAGCTAATATTTCCGGGTTTTCATCTCCTAAAAAAAGTACAAATACCTAAGATGGACCTCTTTCAGCTTATGTAGGCAGACTCACTTTAATGTACAACATGGGGCTTTAAACAGAGGAAATGGGGAGAGGGAGATAAGGAGGGAGCAGCCCCGCTTCAAAAAATAAAAATAAAACACATATCTAAAAAACAAAAGAGAAGAATCTCAAAGTGCCGAAGAAGGAAAAACGAAACCCAAAGCAACAATCTAAATAAAGTGAGCTATTCAAAATATTTGGTTTTGTTGTGTGATTCCGGGTCCTTAATGAGTGGTGGGGTGTACAGAAATCCAATGCTACCTACAGATTATTTTCAGTGCTGATTCTTTAATGTTTGCAGAAATGGTTTTCAATGGAAGCATACACCAAAAATATGCCAATTCCCTCTCAATGTTCCTCACTTAAAGATCTGTCTCCCAGAGCCAATGCTTTCACACATCTATTTTCACACGACTTTTCAAATATAGTGAGGGACTGTAGCACACACTGAACCATAAGCCACTGTGAGGAAAAAGAAGTCATCTTGATCTTCTGAAGCCATGTAGGTTTTGATTCCTTTACTTGGATTATTGTTGCATGGTCATGATTTTTCTTCTGTTAAATACGGAGGTCCTGGACCCTGTAGAGACCCTTTGCTTCTCAGTCCTCATATTGCTGGTGTTTAAACGAATGCAGAAACCACAGGTGAACTCAAAAGGGAACCAAGAGGGAAGAGTGAGCTGTTTAGACTACTGTGCCCAGATTTCAAGTCCAGAAATGGATATTTTCTTGAGATTGTGTTTTGTGAGGGAGGAAAGGGAGGGCATTAGTGGAAAATATCCCTGAACTGAGTCCCAGTTCAACTGATGGGGTGGATTAATTGCTTGAGTTGGAATGCCTCATGATTTGGTTTTAAAAGAGGCATGCCAAATTCCCCCTCCTTAATCCCGTGATACAAAGTCAATTTACAGAGTGACCTGCCCCACTGACAGTATCAAATATTTTTTGCCAGCATTGAAAATTATGCAAGGGGATACTCTTGAGAAGAGTCTGGAACAGAGAAGGGGAAATCTATGAAGGATCATCATTTTAAGAGTGGCGATTCAACCCAACCTGGAAAACCCAAGACGTTTCCATTTCTTTCAGTCCTCCTTCATAGTCCTCAAAAGAGGACCAAAATTCCTCTTACAAAGTTGGGTGGTTTCTTTAGTGCTGAAAGCTCCAAAGAATTTACAACTTCCAGGTTTAAGTGTCACTCCTGGCAATTGTTGCAAGCTCTTTTAAGTTGCTTTTTCAAAGGAGGTGCCTCTCATTGGCTGTCACAAGAACAGGTTTCCCTTAGAGCCTCAAACCATGATTCATCGTAAACATGCAAAGTGCTTTGCAGTGCATTTCACCCTTCCCTGAGCTAAAAGCTGATGCAGCCCAAAAAAGTTTGGCTTGCGGGGCACTGTGCTGAGTGCTCCCTGAAATCTGAGGTCAACCCTGCTGTGCAGCATGATCCACAGTAAAGCATAAAGGTAAAGGTAAAGGGACCCCTGACCATTAGGTCCAGTCGTGGCCGACTCTGGGGTTGCGGCGCTCATCTCGCTTTATTGGCCGAGGCAGCCAGCGTACAGCTTCCGGGTCATGTGGCCAGTATGACTAAGCTGCTTCTGGCGAACCAGAGCAGCGCACGGAAACGCCGTTTACCTTCCTGCCAGAGCAGTACCTATTTGTCTACTTGCATTTTGACGTGCTTTTGAACTGCTAGGTTGGCAGGAGCAGGGACCGAACAACGGGAGCTCACCCCGTCGCGGGGATTCGAACTGCCGACCTTCTGATCGGCAAGCCCTAGGCTCTGTGGTTTAACTCACAGTGCCACCCACGTCCCTACAGTAAAGCATAAGCCGGCTCAAATTCTCCCCCATCCCTGCACAATTCGAAAGGATAAAATCTGAAAGAAACAAAAGCATCTGAAGTCTTTCCAAATGTGGAATCTTGTTTAAAATCGTTTTTATTGGTTTTAGACAAGAGGAATATCAAACAAGAAAGAGACAATGAAAAAGCCATAAATAAACGATATCAGGTTTTGTGTAAAATTACTGAATAAGTGAACATACTGGAGGGAAAGGGAAGGGGGATCACCTAGAACTTGGTGAGGAAATAAAGCCTGCTTAGTGTATATACTGGAGTTGGTGCTGGAGGGGACTCTTGAGAGTCTCATGGACTGCAAGAAGACCAAACCTATCCATTCTGAAGGAAATCAGCCCTGAGTGCTCACTGGGAGGACAGATCCTGAAGCTGAGGCTCCAATACTTTGGCCACCTCATGAGAAGAGAAGACTGCCTGGAAAAGACCCTGATGTTGGGAAAGATGGAGGGCACAAGGAGAAAGGGACGGCAGAGGACGAGATGGTTGGACAGTGTTCTCGAAGCTACCAGCATGACTTTGACCAAACTGCGGGAGGCAGTGGAAGACAGGAGTGCCTGGCGAGCTCTGGTCCATGGGGTCACAAAGAGTCAGACACGACCAAACAACTAAACAACAACAACAAAAGTGTATATACATTACTCTCTCCAGAAAGAGGACTGTTTGGCACATGTTGCCTGCCAATTCATTGATAAACAAGATGAAGGAGAACCAAGCCACTTCAAGCTTGTTAGGCTTGGCCAGTCCAAAGCCCCATTTGCACTACACATTTTAAAGCAGTACCACTTTAAACAATCATGGCTTCCCCCAAAGACTCCTGGGAACATTCTGAGACCCCTATTTGCCTCACAGAGCTACAAATCTCAAAGTTCCCTGGGAATTCTGCAAGCTTTGGAGAAGAGAAGGGGCAAATTCCTTGCCCAAAAATTAGTGTAACCTTTGTAGGGCAGGTGAATGTAGCAAAACGTCTGATGATAGCTTAAAGATAAGGCTGCAAAAAGGTCTTCTTTCTCCAAATAAAATAAAAATCTTGCTGTCGCCTCAGACAGTGGCTTGGCAGCTCACAGCATGCCTGGTAAGCAATGGGAGGGATAATAATCAGATTATTGGAGGGCAAACCTATGTCAAGATCTACTGGGATGAGCAGTTTAGGATGCAGAGAATTTGCAGCTCAGCTGCCTGATTCCTGGCTGAGCCGCTGTAACTTGCTTATTCTGACTGAACCAGAATTTAGACAGCTCAGCTGAAGCTGCCTGAACTAAGGCTGTGCAAGTCCCATAAAGGGGCATATTATTATTATTATTATTATTATTATTATTATTATTATTATTATTATTATTATTATTATTACAGTGGTACCTCGGGTTAAGTACTTAATTCATTCTTAACCTGAAATTGTTCTTAACCTGAAGCACCACTTTAGCTAATGGGGCCTCCTGCTGCCGCTGGGCCGCCGGAACACGATTTCTGTTCTCATCCTGAAGCAAAGTTCTTAACCTGAAGCACTATTTCTGGGTTAGCGGAGTCTGTAACCTGAAGCATATGTAACCGGAAGCGTATGTAACCTGAGGTACCACTGTATTATTATTATTAAATAGGGTGCCCCTGTTTTCAGTGGAGAAATATCGGAGGGTATGGAACAGTAGCCCTGCTTTCAAACGGAGTTTGGATCTGGTGTAACTTTATGATGGCTTGATTTACAAACAACTTGCTTTATTGATTCTTGTGCATACTATTTCCCCCTTCACTGACTTCAGTGCCTTTTCGAGGTTTTGGAGAAGAGACTTTCCCAGTTCCACATAAAGGCAGCAGAGATGAAGCGTGTGACATTTTGTCCACAAAACATGTACTATATATACCGCTACAGTTGTACCTTGGGTCCCGAATGCCCTGCAACTCAGACGTTTTGGCTCCCGAACATCGCAAACCTGGAAGTTAGCGTTTACGAAACGTTCTTTTGGAGCCCAAAGGTCTGACAGGGCTTCCACGGCTTCTGATTGGCTACAGGAGCTTCCTGCAGCCAATCAGAAGCCACAATTTGGTTTTGGAATGTTTTGGAACGGATTCCGTTCAACTTCCAAGGTATGACTGTACTTTCAACATGCTCACAAAAGGCACTCATTCCTTCCATCCAGTGGCGTAGCGTGGGGGGTGCAGGGGGGGCGGGCCGCACCGGGCGCAACATCTGGGGTTAGGGCAAATCCATGGGTTAGGGGGCGCAAATCCACGGGTTAGGGGGCGCAAATCCACGGGTTAGGGGGCGCAAATTACTTGCCTTGCCCCGGGTGCTGACAACCCACGCTACGCCACTGCTTCCATCCAATCTGCAGGGCCATAAATAAAAGAATTAGCCAACTCCACCCCCCACCCCCCAGACACATCACATGGGAAACTCTTGCTCCAAATCTGACACGGATGTCGCAAACGTATTCCGCAACTGTCCTTGGACAGGCCCTGCCAGAAATAATTGCATTGTTCCTTCCAGTTGGGAGTCAGTTACACCCAATCTTCTGCGAAGACCATCCCATAGGCTGGGTGGAATTTGTATTATTATTATTTAATAATATATCAAAATAAAGACATGGGTTCCTCCCTCAGGGTTACAAGAAGGGAACAAAAGGGAAGGGCAGTGGAAAGGAAAAGTAGAAGAGGAATCCTCTGAATATTATGAGAGATAGACTAGTTGGAGCCAGATTGCTTTGAAGGGGAGATGGCCTTTCTAAAGCCACTAGTTCTCTGGCCAGTGATTGGGGCTGCAGTGTCCTTCCCCTCCCCTCAGCAGCCCCAGGACCAGTGAGAAACTGAACCAGATTTGTCTCTACAATGGAGAAAAAAGAATATGGTGGTCCTTAGGCTCTGTTCTGTATTTCTCTGTGTCCATATAGACTAGGAGCAGTCAGTTCCATGAAAAGTGCTTGGCAGAGACTGGATGGCCAGTCCTTTCAATGCAAATCATCATCATCATCATCATCATCATCATCATCATCATCCCACCCATCTGGGCGCCTCCCAACAGAATATTAAAAACACGATAAAACATCAAACATTAAAAACTTCCCTAAACAGGGCTGCCTTTAGATGTCTTCTAAAAGTCAGGTAGTTGTTTATTTCCTTGACATCCGATGGGAGGGCGTTCCACAGGGCAGGCGCCACTACTGAGAAGGCCTTCTGCCTGGTTCTCTGTAACCTCACTTCTCACAGCGAGGGAACCTCCAGAAGGCCCTCGGAGATGGACCGGGCTGAACAATGGGGGTGGAGACGCACCTTCAGGTATACTGGGCTGCATTGGCAGAGCTAGCTGCTCTGCCACCTGTAGCAGCGTGCACCTGGGGGTGTGGCTAGCCATCTGTGGGGGCGGGGCTAGCATCCCAGGGGTGGGGCAAGCGTCCCAGGGGGTGCGCATCTCAGGGGTGAGCCGCCTCGATGAGCGTCCCAGGGGGTGGGGCAGCGATGTCACCCCCCTAAGGGATGACACCTGGGGCGGACCGCACCCACCTTGCTCTGCTGGGCCGAGGCTTTAGTCATATCCTACTTCACACACAAAAATGGACTATGGGGCAGAGTTTGACTGGACTATCAATGGCTACCAGCCAAAATGGGTATGTTCTACCCCCAGTATGCCTCTGAATACTAGTTGCTGAAAACCACAGGAGGGGAAAGTGCTGTTTGCTCAGCTCCTGCTTTCGTGCTGGTTGGTCACTTTGGGAATAACAAGTTGGACTAAGTGAGCTATCGGCTTGATCTAGCAGACTTTTATTATGTTCTTATGTAGAGCCATGTTGAACTGAGCTCCAAATTCAGTTCTGGTAGTAAATGTACAAAGGCAGGAAATAATTCCTTGATGTGAACCTATCATGGCCTATTTTGATGCTAGAGTGGGGGAGGCAATACATAGGCAGACGTGGAAGAATTATGACCAGGGTTTCCTACCTTACTTTATTTTGTTACTAATCAGCAGATCTTCACAGCTGCTTTGAAGGCTAAAGGTGGCATTAGGGTTATGTCCTCAATGATACGCCCTCACTAGTTGCTATAAGTTGCACCAAGCAAAGCAGGGGTCAGAAAACTTTTTCAGCAGGGGGCAGGTCCATTGTCCCTCAGACCTTGTGGGGGGCCGGACTATATTTTGGGGGGAAAAATGAACTAATTCCTATGCCCCACAAATAACCCAGAGATGCATTTTAAATAAAAAAACACATTCTACTCATGTAAAAACACACTGATTCCTGGACTATCCCCGAGCTGGATTTAGAAGGCGATTGGGCCGGATCCAGCCCCCAGGCCTTAGTTTGCCTACCCATGGAGTAAAGCAACTTTCATTGCAATCCTATACATGTAGGGGTGTTGGAAAATACCAGTGTAAATGGAAAAGAAAAAGGAAATTTTGCAGTTTGCCTGCTTGCCTGTGATCAGGAATGGAAATCGGTCAAGCAAGTATGATTGGTTTTCATTCACATTGTCACTGTGTGCATTTCTTAAAGCCTGCAAATAATATATAATTAATTGAATGGAAGTTATATGAATAATTATGGTGAGGTGAATAGCATAGAATTTGGCGGAAACCAAATTGCAGTGAAACAGAATCAGCGCTGCCTTGATTTTTTAAAATTAATTCCCTCATTGATTTCCTTTAGTGAGGGGCTTGGAGAATGTTTAACATGCCCCCAGAATAAGCCCATGGCCGAGACTTTTCACACACACCATTGCCTGGCTAAAGGGAGAGACAGAGAGAAAGAGAAAGCAAACTGCTTGCTCCACAGAGATGAGGTTCGGGTGGGAAGAGAGAGACATGGGCTGGAGATACACTCACCTTTTGAACATTGTTCTAAAATATCCGGACATTTGGCTTCTTTTCCTTTTTCACAAGGTGAAACTACCCAGTTTCTGGAATGGGATAGCTTTGCAGCACCCTCTGGTGTCACATTTTATTTTTTATTTTTTAAATTTTTAAAATTAATTTTCCACATTTATAACAAATAGAACATATAAAAGACACAAAACAAAACACATTACAATACTAAAAGAAAAAAGGAAGAAAAATAAAAACACTTGTTACTTCAAAAATCCAAATTAACTTTCATTGTTCCTCAAATCTCCTCTAACTGAATTTCCTTGTGACACCTTTGTAGCAGTTCTCCAAGATCATCTTTCTAATACAAGTAACTCCTTCAATTAACTGTCTTCATCTCTTTTCTTATTGGCTTAACTCCATATTACTATACCACATTCTTATTCTAATTCTAGGCCTATTTGATACTTTCAGGTACCTTCTAATTATCTTATATTACAATGTTTAGCTAGATAATCTTTGAATTTCTTCCAATCTTCTTGGTGTTCCACTTCTTTCTGATGGCGGATTCTCCCAGTCAGGACGGCCAGCTCCAAAAACACCAACATCTTCATCTGCCATTCTTCTACCGTTGGTATTTCTTGAGATTTCCAATTTCTAGCTAGTAGCAGTCTTGCCGCTGTAGTGGCATACAAAAATAATCCAACATCTTTTTTGGGCAATTCCAATCCTAGGTGTCACATTTTAACAATGTATCGTTAACCTTGTAAGCGAAACATAATACTTATAACCCTTACATTCTGAAACGCTTTCATAAACCTTTCCTAGCGTTATAAACTACAAGTGCAGATTAGCCCATGGTGTCTCACGCTTTCCCCCTTACACATCCACCCTCTCTGTTAAGTTGTGGGTGAACATGTCAGACGACACAGCGATTCTTCAAACAGCTCTTCTTTATTCACAGGCCAGAACAGAACTGAACTGAAGGGTTCAGCCAGCCTGCTTATATAGAGCTCCACTAGAGTGCAACAGTAACCATTTTCTGTAACTATCCAATCACTGAACGTCACTTTCAATCCCTTATTTGCATATGTGGACCTGAACTATCTACAGTATCCCCCTGCTGGCCCAGGGTGAGAACTTCAGTACATAACACTCTCCTCCTTTGAGCCTTCTCCTTAAGCATTGCGCATCTCTCACCTCCCCACCATGCGGGGGGGGGGGGGGAATCCTCCCCCACCCAGCAAATCTCCCACGTGAAGCAATGGTGAGGCTGCCGGTTTGGAAGACCCACTCCAAGGTCGCTTGCAGATGGCCAGAGAACAAGGAAGCTCCTGGGTCTCTCTCTCTCTCTCTCTCTCTCTCTCTCTCTCTCCATAACTTTTCTTTTTATTTCACCTTCAGGATTTGCCTGTGTGGCTTAACTTTGTCCTCTCTCCTCTCATGCCTCCATTAAACTCCCCCCCCCATCTCCTCTCTCCACTCCCTCCCACATTCCCACATCTCCCCATTTAACTCTTTCCTGCCTCCTTTTAAACCCTTTCTCAACTTGGAAAGACACCTTTGGGGAGTGATTTTACCCTTTTGGCTTCTTTCTGATCTTACCCACCACCTCTTGCTATGTAAATTTACACACACACACACACACACCATTTCCCCCCATGTATAACACTATATTTTTTTCCCCTAAATTTTTGAAGTGTAAAATAAGGGGTTGTCTTATACACGGATAGTGCATAGCGCATTTTCTTAATTTTGAGTCCCCCCAAAATAGGGGGTGTCTTATACACACAAAAATACAGTATGCTTGCCTCCGATGATAGACTCACTGAAATGAATTTTAAAAACCCAACCATTAATTCCAAAGAGTTTACACTAGGTAGGATTTAGTTAGATGTCACCTGTTATAACCAAAACATCTTACCCAAAAAGCTCTGCACAAACCAGTTCATCTGAGTGCATTATTCTCATGGGGGGAAAGAGGGAATCTCCAACTTCTGTAGTCCACACTCTGGTATTATATGTGGGACTGCCTTTGAAGATGGCTCAGAAATTGCAGCTGGTGCAGAACTCAGCAGCCAGGTTGCTCACTGAGGCAAGATGGTTTAAGCATATGATACCATTCCTGTCCTGACTGCACATACTACCAACTAGTTTCTGGGCCCAGTTCTAAGTAAAAAGCCTTCTACAGCTGAAGAACCCAATACCTCAAGGACTGCCTGTCCCCATATGAACCAACCTGGACCCTGCAATTGCCATCTGAGATTCTTTATTGTGTGCCCCCTCCAAAGGAGATCCAGAGGGTGGCAACATGAGAATAGGCCTTTTCGGTGGTGGCCCCCCATTTGCAGAATGCTTTTCCCAAGGAGACTCGCCTGGCGCTTTCATTATATGTGTTTAAGTGTGAAGCAAACACTTCCCACAATAACCTTTGGCCTTTAACTATCTGTGGCCATTTAGAATAGGGTGGGGTGGTTTTATGTATTCCCCCCACCCACTGGTTTTAATGTATCTGTTGAGAAAGAGGAACTTGCAATCCTAATTGCTAAAAACTGGGGGAAAGAAACTGTGCCAACAAAAAAGGAATGGCAAGACAAACTGTTAGAGTATACTGAACTGGCTAGATTAACAGAGGCAATTAGAGATCACACTAGACAAGAGTTTCAAAAAGCATGAGGGAAATGCAGAGAATACTTCACAAAACAGTGCCCTAAAATACAAACCTGGACTTGGTTTGATTAATGTCTGCAGGAGACTTTGTGGATATTTATGTTGGGATTTTAGCCCCCACCAGTTGGGACGCGGGTGGCGCTGTGGGTAAAACCTCAGTGCCTAGGACTTGCCGATGGTATGGTCGGCGGTTCGAATCCCCACGGCGGGGTGAGCTCCCGTCTTTCGGTCCCAGCTCCTGCCCACCTAGCAGTTCGACAGCACCCCTAAGTGCAAGTAGATAAATAGGTACCGCTTTATAGTGGGAAGGTAAACAGCGTTTCCGTGTGCTGCGCTGGTGCTGACTCGCCAGAGCAGCTTCGTCACGCTGGCCACGTGACCCGGAAGTGTCTTCGGACAGCGCTGGCTCCCAGCCATCTCTTAAGTGAGATGAGCGCACAACCCTAGAGTCGGACACGACTGGCCCGTACGGGCAGGGGTACCTTTACCTTAGTTGCCACGCTGGCAGGAAACACCGAGAGCTGTTTACATCAGGTGGTGCCTCACAGCGTGAGAAGGAAGGACAGCCAGTTCTCAGGCTGTGCTCAGCGTATCCTGGGAAGAGTTTCTCTTCCCTTTTCCGCTCTTGGACTAGAGCAGGGTTGAGTCGTGAAACCCAGAGCTGACTGCTCAAGTCATGCAGTCATTTGTATTATTGTTTTATGCAGTTAATAAAGTAGTTTGATTCTACAAATCTGCCTTTTCCCTTCTGATGCTTTGCAAGGGAAACTAGTATGCTTCGTCATGAGAGAGAGGCTGCTTAATTGACCGGTCACCTGGACTGAAGTAGGATTCTTGAACGGCAGCCAGGGAGTGACCATTGGAATGTTTTGCCTTTCGAGTGCACCGGGAGGCTGGCACAGCTCCCGGGAGGCGGGCGACGTTCCAACAATTTAAGTTATAATTAGAAAAATCTTAATACAGTGGTACCTCAGGTTACATACGCTTCAGGTTACATACGCTTCAGGTTACAGACTCCGCTAACCCAGAAATAGTGCTTCAGGTTAAGAACTTTGCTTCAGGATGAGAACAGAAATTATGCTCCAGCGGCGCAGCAGCAGCAGGAGGCCCCATTAGCTAAAATGGTGCTCCAGGTTAAGAACAGTTTCAGGTTAAGAACGGACCTCCGGAACGAATTAAGTACTTAACCTGAGGTACCACTGTAATTATTCATAAAGGAAACAGTTTATAAGAAGTAAATAAGGAGGCCAGATACAGGATAAAGGAAGTCTTTTATTTCATTGTTTGTCTTGTTGTATGTTATGCTCACTGTATGTTATGTTCACGTTTAATGAGGGTGGATTGTGTACTGGGGTGGGTGGGGGTTTATGTTGTAAATAAAATTCCAATAACAATTATTTTAAAAAGAGAGAGAAAGAGGAACTTGCAGCACAATGCATGAACCACATGGAACTTGAGTTTAAAAGGTCGTAGTTAGGTTTTCTTCACTTTCCTGTTGATTTGGCCCATCATCAGATTGAGAAACAGTGAAGAGTTCAAAAGTAGCAGGGGTATGGTCAGCGAAAGGAGAAAAGGATTGAGGCATATCAGCTGAGTTCTTGGTGGGTGATTGCTTCCTGCTGAAGTAGCATCTCTTTGCATCCTATGTGATCTGCTGATGTATTTGTAAATAAAGCAATTTCACAAATTTCCACTGTTGCACCATCTAATAAAAGCAGAACTTCTCCCCACTTATTTATTTTTATTTTATTTATTAAATTTATATACTGCCCTTCATTCAAGGGTCACTTGGTGGTTTACAGTTTAAAAACACAAAAAAAATCATAACTTAATAACAAACAAAACAATAACCCACCCCCCCCTCACAGCACACAGTTTAAAAGGTTATAGATTTTTTAAATAGCCAAAGACCTGGGAGAAGAGGAAGGTTTTTGCCTGGTGCCTAAAGATATGTAATGAAGGTGCCAGGTGAGTCTCACCTGGGAAAATGAGGAGCATTTGCTAATAATAATAATAATAATAATAATAATAATAATAATAAATATTAGCAAACTCGGTCCATAGTGAAAACGGCATATTGACTGGTTCACTCCATGTAAGTTCCCGACAGTTTTAAAAAAGAATGGACCAGTCACATACTCAGTGAATCAACTCTGAGAAATCAAAATTAAATCTTATTCACACAACACGTAGGTTTCTGAAGCAGCATAGAGGCAGCTCCCACGAAGCCACACCTACAGAAATATTTGCTCAGGATTAGGAATGAGGTTTTGGTGCGTAAATCCTGCCTTTCTGTGTATGTATGAATCACAGAAAGCCGCTCAGAAAGGATATTAACAACATAGCGTGTGCATACTTTTAGTACTGAGGTGTTCAAAGTGAAAGTCAACCGGGCTCTGTCATGTTTCTTAGAGATGAAGAGGGTGCGATTTGGCCGAGACAAGCAAGGTGTGTTATATATGGAATGGAATGTGTCTTTGATGCCTGCTTGTTACCTAGCAACAAGGGAACAAATACTCTTCACATGAATTGCCCAAAAAAGATGTTAGATTGTTTTTGTATGCCACTACGGCGGCAAGACTGTGATTAGCTAAAAATTGGAAATCTCAAGAAATACCAACAATAGAAGAATGGCAAATGAAGATGTTGGACATTTTGGAACTGGCCGACCTGACTGGAAGAATCCGCGACCAGAAAGAAGAGGAGTATCAAGAAGATTGGAAGAAATTCAAAGAATACTTAGCCAAATATTGTAACATAAGATAATTAGAAGATACTTGGAGGTATCAAATAGGTTTAGGATTAGAATAAGAATGAATTGTAACGCATTAAGGATTAGAAAACCAATACAAAAGAAGAGGATAGTAAATTGAAGGAGTCAATTTCATTAGAAATATGATTTTGAGAACTGTTACAAGCTAATACAATGAAATTCAGTTAGGGGGGATTTGAGGAAGTCTGTTAACAATGAAAGTTAAATTAGGTCTTAGAAGTAATATGTGTTTTTATTTTCTTTTTTTAGTATTGTAATTTTTGTATGTGTGTGTTTTGTATGTTATTTCTGTTATAAATGTGGAAAATTAATTTAAAAATTTGAAGGAGAAAAAACTGCTTTGAAAGCTCTTGCTCAAAGGCTCGGTGATACATTGTGTATCAGCCCCACAGCATAGCAGCAGGAAAACACTGATATTTCTATGACAGTGATGTCATGCTTACATTCTTTTTTTTTTTAAGGTCACCGACTCTTGCCTAAGATGCTTCAATCATTCCATAGGATCACAGCCTTAGGGCAAATGTATATTGCATCACCTACTGAGGAAAGTTTCACTGGGAGTGGTGAGAAATCCTATATAATCAGCCTGACTTGCACTTAGAGTTACACTTGGGTGAAGAGAGTGCCTGCTTTAACAGCTGGGTTAAACAAGGTATGTAAAACTACAATTCTCATCTTTTTTCTGTTTTTGCTGTTTATGTCTTTTGCTGTTGCATGTCTTAAGGTCAATCAGCGTCAGAGACAGAGTTTACAATCAAATCCGGTGCATATTTATCCAGAAGTAAACCCCACAGTGTTCAAAGGGACTTAAAGGTAAAGGTAAAGGGACCCCTGACCATTTGGTCCAGTCGTGACGGACTCTGGGGTTGCGGCACTCATCTCGCTTTATTGGCCGAGGGAGCCGGCGTACAGCTTCCGGGTCATGTGGCCAGCATGACTAAGCCGCTTCTGGCGAACCAGAGCAGCACACGGAAACACCATTTAGCTTCCCGCCGGAGAAGATATCTACTTGCACTTCGTGCTTTCGAACTGCTAGGTTGGCAGGAGTAGGGACCAAGCAACGGGAGCTCACCCCATCGTGGGGATTCAAACCACGACCTTCTGATCGGCAAGACCTAGGCTCTGTGGTTTAACCCACAGCGCCACCCACGTCCCTTCAAAGGGACTTACTCCCAAGTAAATATGCATAAGATTGCAGCAGTTCAACAGGGAACTTTCATAAAAACCACATCAAAATGTGCTCTATTAGAGATGAATATGACTTAGAAGGCAGGACTAGATCTAATGAGATTACATTACAGCAGGGGAGAGTTAAGTGGTGTTAATATTAGGAGAAAATTCTTGATGGTAAGAGTGATTTGAGAAGGGAACCAATTGCACAGAGGGATGGTGAGCTTTACATTCCTGAGCCTTTTTAATATTTGGTGGAAGCTGACCAGAGTGGCTGGGGAAAGCCAGACAGATGAATGGAGTATAAATAAAATATTATTATTATTATTATTATTTTTATTATTATTATTATTATTATTATTATTATTATTATTATTAAGTAGAGGGTGTATGGTCCATTTTCAGTCAGAAAAAGGCAGCAAGCCAAAGGTAACCTGCCTTTAGAAAGAGAAAATAGAAAATATATTATACAATTGGGACCTTCAGCACAATGTACTCACTGACTTCTCCAGTCATGCCTTCCTTCTGCCTGCTTCTCCTCCCAGATAGTGAATATTCCATGCCCACTGAGCAATCTCAGTCCCCGTTTTGGGATGTTTTGGGATTCCTACACCTGTAGCGATTTCCACTAAATAAGCTTTGTACTTTTGCAAGCTTGGGTTTTCTGCCAAGCCTCCTAGTACTTATCTCTTGTATGTGGATGGTGTTTCATTTTGTTCTAGATAAGGTTTCATAGATACCTCAGAACTTTGGGGTTATGAAGCCTCTGTGCCCAGAGTCCTGAAGAAATGAACACACAGAGAGGTCTAGGTGCATAGGCTTCCCCCACTCAGAGGTCCACACATGGATCATAGAATCATAAGAGTTGGAAGGCACCTAAGGGTCATCTAGTCCAACCCCCTGGATGTTGGGGTTCAGGGTGAGGGGGTCATATAGGAAAGTGTGTGAGTCAGTATTGCCAGTTTTGCCTATGCAGACTGGCAGCAGCTCTCAAGGGTTTCAGGGCAGAAATCATATAATTGCAGAGTTGGAAGGGACCACAAGTGTCATCTAGTCCAACCCCCTTCCATGCAGGAATATTTTGCCCACGTGGGACTCAAACCCACGACTCTGAGATTAAGAGTCTCATGCTCGACTGATGGAGCTATCAGGAGCTCTTCCCAGCCCTGCCTGGAGACTGTGGGGATTGAACCTGTGTCCTTCTCCATGCAAAGCAGATGCTGTACCACTGAGCCACACCCTAAACCTCATACAACCTCAGAAGCAGGGCCAACTGCACGTGGGCCTCCTTCATGCCATTAGCCTATAACAGGGGCTATTCCCACAACCATCTTACAAGACGTAACCTGTGAAAGGTTGGGCAGAGTGCAATACAGTACATAGCTAGCTTAGTTGGGTGGAACTGAACTGTGAATGGCAAGACCTGTTAGAAGACTATAAGGAGCATGAGAGGCAAAACTAGACCTGACAGGACAAGAACAAGATGCTTCAAATGGATAGATAAGCCGTGAAACAAAGGAACCTGCCAAGAACTATGGATGGCAACACTTCTTCCATAGCTGCCCAGCCCAAAGTTCTCCAGGGCAAATTCTGCTGAGAGCTTGGGACAACTTCTCTGGTGTGCCTGAGTTAAGTGTTTGTCAAGGAAGGAACTGTAGCAAGCTGCCTGATATTTACAAAAGTGCTAGGTTCAAGAAGACATGTGTCCCAAGATGATTAAACCTAGGAAATGCTATCTTACGTTAACAGGAAGTATGTGGTGAGCAATTCTTTGCTTGACATATTCATACAAAGAACAGGATACAGTTTCCTGTGGGCTATGGTCAGAGGCGGATTTAGGGGAGCACGACTGGTTCGGTCACACTGGGTGCAGTCTCAAGGGCACTGCAGCAGGCGCCACAACTATGATGCATAACTGAAGGCGAGAGGCAGGCAGGTGCTAGATTTTGGCATTGTACAGGGTGCCGCCGAAATTTGAGACCCCAAGGTCTGCCACTGCTGTGATTTCCTAACCCTGTGGCACAATTGCATACCCTGCCTCACAATCAGAGAAACACACATGGTGAGTAACCCCATCATTCTAGTCGTGATGGCCTTCTTCTGACCCCACTGTCTAAGGCAGTCTGCATCTGTACACTAGTTGTGGGAATCGGAGGAGTGCTGTTGCACTCAGGGGCTGTCAGGAACGTAGCCCCACTAGAGCACAGCGGGAGCATCAGCCTCAGAAATTGAGCTAAGCGAGCAAGGGGCTGACTTTGCAGAGGAGAGCTGTGTGTAACAGTTTAGATAGGACAGCCCGGCCCTCCTCATTCCCAGGGAAGAAGCTATTAGCTACCAAGGAGAGGAAGAGTTGGAAGTTGCCCCGAGCGTTGCCAGGCAACTAGCAAATAAGCCAGAGTCTGAGGCTGTGTCTTCTGGGAGTGAGGAGGAGACGGACCAGCCATTCAGTCCCTGTACTAGGAGGCAGAAGAAGCTCAGAGAATGATGTAAGGGAAGGAGAAGAAAGGAGGAATTTTGGCGTTCTGCCTGTGAGCCAGTGTGGTGTAGTGCTTAAGAGCGGTAGTCTCGTAATCTGGTGAACCGGGTTTGCATCTCCATTCCTCCACATGCAGCTGCTGGGTGACCTTGGGCTAGTCACACTTCTCTGAAGTCTCTCAGCCTTACTCACCTCACAGAGTGTTTGTTGTGGGGGAGGAAGGAAAAGGAGAATATTATCCGCTTTGAGACTCCTTTGGGTAGTGATAAAGCGGGATATCAAATCCAAACTCTTCTTATTCTTCTTGTTGGGAGAGAGATGGTGAGTCAGACTGATCAACTACTGTTAATGAGAGCATCCAGGAGGCGTGCTCTGAATGTGTGTTTTTCTTGTAAATAAACTTGCATAAAACTGATGGAGAGACGTTACTGCTTATCAAGCTGCTTGCTTGCCAGAGATAATTACAGGTTCTGCTTGTGGGCTTCCCATAGGCACCTGGCTGGCTACTGTGAGAACAGAATGTGGGACTAAGCTGGCAGGCCCAGAGGAACTCTAGAAACATCACCACTGTCTGGAAAGCATGGTCCTACCTTGAAACCTGACTTGACCGAGGAAAGGGAAGGGCCATCATTGAAAGGAGAATGTGTACCCAGTTGTTCAGGGAGACGACTGAGAATAATAATGGCATGAGCTTTCATTTATTATGCAGGAAAAGAACTGTGCCCTGGGGTTTTAAAAAGTTTTTGAAACACTTGTCCAACTCTTCTTGCAGAGAGAATATGAACTTTCTAGCCACTGTGTATTTTTCTCACCAAGATGGAATATTGGTATGGTCATGATAGGGTTGCCATATTTCAAACAGTGAAAATCCAGACAGATAAGCTGTTGAGCTTTTTGGGGGGGAATTGTTGAGCTTATTTTGTTTGCATTTTTGAGCAAAGTTGTGAGCTATTTTGGAGACTTTGCAAAAGAAGGCGTTTTGGACCTATTTTTAAGGGAAAGTGGCAAAAACGACACTTCCGACATGGGTTGCCATACGTTAAGATTTTCCAGGACATTTTTGCGATTTCTGCCAGGACACTGCTTCCAACTGCAGTATTCCAGATATGTCTGGGAAATATCTGCATATCCAGGTAAGGTTAAAATTCTGGAGAGCCACTGCCAGCATAGAGTACATAATACTGTGCTAGAGGGGTTCTATATTGCTAGCACTTGCTTGTGTAAGCAGTCTGTCACCAAGTCATGTGGCAACAGTCCTTGACAAAATGTGTAGGAACATCTGGCATGCATTGTTCAAGTTGCATCCACATATATGATGTAATTAAGAACTGAACAGACAAATGAACTATTTGCGACTCTCCTAAACCGAAAGCATGGTCTTTTTAATTTCTCAAGTCAGGATCAATGTGCCATAATGAAAGACTTTTGGCACAAGAAAGACTTCAAACCACATTACTAGTATCTACTGCTACAAAACTAATGCAAGACAGGCAGGAAGACAGTTTTTGTGGTCCAAATGACTGATGGCTTTTTCCGGACGGCTTATCTTTCAGGCCAGTTGCCTGATCATCAAAAGCTTCCAGAATTTCTTCAGTAGGAAAGAGGCATGCACAACGGTCCCTGGTGAACAAGTAAACAGTTTTAAAGCTTATTCTCTCTCTCTCTGTAACTAGGTTTAAATAGCAATGGAGGAACTGAGTACAGCCAATGGTGGTTTTGCCATTGATTTTTTCAAACACGTGTGCAAGGCTCAAAGCAACAAAAACATCCTATTCTCACCATGGAGCATCTCGTCTGTTATGGCCACACTGTACCTTGGAGCTAAAGGCCATACTGCAGAGCAGATAGCAGAGGTAAGCTTTGTGTTATTGATAACTTAAATCGGGGTTAGGGAACTGGGTGTGGCCAATGAGCTAGAGTCTTATCTCTGTAGATAAGTTTGGGTCAAGTTTGACAGTGGGTGAGATTATCTCCACCTGTCGTCCACTTGATCTCACAATGACATCAGGTGACCCATTGTGCAATGAATGGATAAGAACCAAGTCCTACCCACCCCTCTAAAAAAGATGAGCACCTCCATTAAGCAAAGGCTCGGGTAAACAGAAAAATCTTAGCCCAGTACCTAAAAACTGACAGAGATGGCGCCAGGTAGATCTCCCATTTCATAGATGGGGGCCACCACTGAAAAGACCTGTTCTCATGTGGTCGCCTTCCACACTTTTCTCATGTGGAGTGCACAGATTAAGACTGTGGGAAATGGGCTGGTTCATATGGGGTGAAGTGGTATATATAAATTACACACAAGAGAAATAGCTGCTCAACGTTGCTCCTGGTCCCGAGTGTAATGTCATTTTCTCTATGCACTCTCAAGACCAGAGGCCTAACTCAATCTACTTGCACAGTTTCTTAAGCTTGTAAATCCTACCAGCAATGTTGGATCCCGCTGTGCCTAGAATTGCATTGTCCTGCTTTGCACAGATTGCTAAGCCGTAGTTAGTGTTTGAGGCTGGGGAGAAATTAGATTCAGTTTGCATGTACAGGCAAATGTATCCATTTCAACTTTCTAGAATAATGCGAGAGCCAATATGAGAACACAATGATCCTTTAAAATTTGCACTCATCTGAATTTTGCGGTGAACTAATTAAACCATAGTGTTTACAGAAATGCACATTCTAGGCTAAGGTCTGCTTTAAAATGCATATATTAGTGAAAACAATACAGAAAGATGCTTTATATTAAGAAAATTGCTTTACAAAAATGTGTATATTCGGCAAAACTGCATACAAGAATGGGTATACTGGAAGAAATCCACACAAAAATTCTGGGGAATTTTCAGGAGAACCCTTTGTTTAAAAAATGCAAACCAATACAGAAATGTGAACAGCTTAATTTGGAAAAAAGAGACAATTGGAGATCGATAAAGCTGAGACATCTTTAGCTTTTGGGAGGGCTCACTATGGTGAACATCAACTAACGTTTATAAATCAACTTACAAACCACGGTTATTGTAAGCACATGGCTTTATACGCCTCACATAACAACTTCTTATTGTTTATGTTTTTCTTTGGGTTTGTTTTAAATTGCAGGTGCTTCACTTTAACAAATCAGGGAGAAGTGAAACTGCCCATGCTATGAGACACCCACGCGTGTACTCCAAAATGGAGGAGCTGTTGAATAACCCCTGCATCGCTATTCGGAAGGTAACTTTTGGAAAAACCAAAGTTCATCTCAGACGAATGTATGCAGGGCAGGTTTTTTGTTTGTTTTTTAAAACAGACTTTGGTGTTAACTTCTTTTCCAGCCTACTTTGTCCTAGTTCACTTGGCGATTTGGAAAGAATGTCCTAGTTGATACAAAGTTTTAGCTTTCAAAAAAACCAACACTTTAAACCATCAAGTATGTGGACAAGCACAGAGAGAATACTTATCACTTACGTGACAGAGCAACCATGACACATCTCCCCTCCCTTTAAAAATACCCTGCAATGTACATTCATTGGCAATTAAGTTACATGCAGCTTGAATATATGGATGTTTACAGGCAAGCAAGATTGTAAGAAGTTACTCCCAGCTAAGTGTGCATATGGAAGCAGCCATAGTCTCTTTTAACAACACTGCTTTGTTACTTGACAGAAATCTGGATGTCTTAGAGTCAACAGAAATATAAGCTGCAATAAAAGAACAGTGGAATTTAAGCATATATTCCCATTTACATCCATTGCAATGAATATGACTTGGGCCTGCTTAAGTCTCTCCGGATGTATCTTGTCATGGAGAAACCTAGATATGGGTATCTGGGTATGCTTTTCTGGGATATATTCCAAGGGAAATAACTGGCGCAGACCACACCCCAGTTCCACGTGGAAACTTAAAAAGGTATTAACCTCCCCAGACAAACTTTGGAGAATTGTTCTCTTCATCTTGTAGCTAAAAAGGAAAAGATTAAGAGCCTTCACATAAGTGGAGCTGTTTTCATGTTAACACCCAATTCCAGCAGTGGTTCCTTATTGCATCTGTTGTGGAGACAGGAGAATCTATCAATTTTGGTTTCTAATTTTTTCCAGTTTTTGATAAAGTTCTCCACACTTCTGCATCTGTTTGGGATTTTCATGAGTCCGCCTCACTGACATTCTCCTCACATACATCTTTTTAGATGTAGTTTTGCCTCTCACATACTTTTTTTGCAGGCAATTTCCCCTCACCCAATGCATCTTATATTATTTTTTACTAATATCTGCATTTTAGGCAAATTTACCGCTGCTATGAACACTTCTTTGGTTGGAGAAGTGCATCACAAAATCCAGAGAAGTGTGAATTTCAAATTCTAACCACGGGAAAAGAAGGGGAAAGGGGAAATGAGGCAAGATGTGTTGACAATGTGGGTTAATATAAATGTGTGGCCTAAGGGGGACAAATGAGAGGTAATGCGGGGACAAAACAAACTGCAGTAAGAGGTAATGGCTGAATGTGGGCTTAATCAATGTTGCAATTCTCTGTTTAAGCCCCCTCCTGAAACATCAAGCAACATACATTCAAGATTCCTGGAACTTAGTCAAGAAATCAGCAAACCTACAAAGCATTTTCTGCTTCGAAGTGTCAACCAGCTATATGCAGACAAATCGGTGCCTCTCCAAAAAGTGAGTGGAGCCTGTAGATGTGACCCTGGAATCAGAGTTGATAATTTAATAAAAACATGGAATAACTGCCTATTACAACAATAGGAGTGTATTCATAGTTTTAATTTGCTTCTATGGGTGTAGTATCCTGTAGTATCCTGTAGTGTAGTATCTTAGTATCCTGTAACTTTTGTTTCACCCTCATTGGCATGGCTGAAATGCCTTAAGAGTATTTTTTTACCTTTAAGGAATTCATATTGTCAATGAAGAAATACTATAACGCAGAGCCACAAACAGTAAACTTTCAAGAAGCCGCGGAAGAAGTCAGAAAAGAGATCAATTCTTGGGTTGAACACCAGACAGAAGGTGAGCTCAAAATGGTTGCTCTGCTATAGGCCTGAACGATATATTGATATATCGCCCAGGACCGGTATGTGGGTACAGACTGTGATGAAAACTTCACTCAGCGGTATATCGCTGGTGAAACCATAACTGCTCTTGAGTCCCTCTGTCTCCAGGGCCCAGGGGACAAAGAAACTAGCCGGGAGCTGGAGGCAGAAGGACTCAAGAGCAGTGCCAGTTTCACCAGCAATATACCACTGGTGAAACTGCCATTGCACTCTGCCGCCCTCGCCTCAGCCAAGCAGTTTTACAGAGCCACCAAGCCGCCACCGGTTCGCATAAGCCAGTGGCGGGATGGGGGCTCCATTCAAGTGCTCCCCCTCCCCGGCTAAGAGATCCCTGCCCCCGCTCCTGCTTGCATGCGAGTAAGAGTGGGATTGGGGCTGCTCAGCTGTGAAGCATGAAGCCTGTATAATCCAGCAAAACAGCACTCTCCCATTTGTGTTCTTGCTGGGTTTTTAATTCTAGAGTTAGTATATAGTCGACATGACTAGAAGCCACTCATAGCTTTTTCCTCCATAAACCTGTCTAATCCCCGTTCAAAGCTATCTCCAGTGACTAGGGATGGAGAAACAAATTTTTCCAGTTCAAATTTAAAGAAAAACCCACTTAAATTTGCATTTCTCAAAACAATAGGCAAACCAAAACATACCCATCCTTCAAAATCCACACGTCTCTGAATTTTGCAGGGCAGTTCACCAGCTGAGTAATTATTGTTATTATTTATTGATTCACTTGCCAAAAAAGCTTCTAAGTGGTTTACAAGTATAAAGCCAAATACAAAACTATATCCACTAGTTCAAGTACGTATGAATATGAATATATGTACATAAAAACACACATATTAGTGAAATAGAAAATGCATTCTTGTAGTGGGAAATGTTGTGCAAAAATGTGTATATTTAGAAAGATAGGTTGGGGCAAGTCCACAGAAAGTTTTAAGGTAAAGTCACATTTCTTGTTATCTAAAAAAAGACCTACACTTTTTCCGATGTGTACAGCTGACAAAACATATGATGACTTCTTTCTCTCCCCTACTTCTTCTCCCAAACAAGGTAAAATACAGAATCTATTGAATGAGGGGTCTATCGATTCGCTTACCCAGCTGATCTTGGTAAATGCACTGTACTTCAGAGGAAACTGGGCAAAGCCATTTAAGAAACAAGACACAACACAGCAGCCCTTCAGACTTAACAAGGTAAATAATTAGATACTGCTGAATAAAAAAAGGCAATAAGGCACTTCAAGCTACTATAGTCCATTGCCATGCCTATGATGGTATCATGTACCTTGTTCTGCACTGTGAAGTAATGTAAGGGAGAGAGATCTCTTCTCCAAATAGTATACATAAAATGCATTTTTTCCCGGTTCCCCCATGAAGTTTAAGGCTCATGGACATGAAAGCATATTTGTCATATTGCAGCAAACGAGTAAGCCGGTGAAGATGATGTTCCAGCATGGTAACTTCAATTGGAACTACATAAAAGAAGTGAAGACTCAGATTCTTGAGCTCCAATATGTCAACAATGACCTCAGCATGTTTATACTCCTCCCTGATGACATCACTGATGACACCACTGGCCTGGAAATGGTAAAGAAAAGTAGTACTATTTAGAATATTTTAAAAGGGGGGTTGCTTTTTTTTTTAATTCCAGTTATTCACTGTGTGTGTAGACAGTGCTTCTTTTGGCATATTTTGTAGGGAAATGACTGAATTGCTTAGGATATAGAAAGATAGGGATTTGGAACTTTGTCTCAATTGAAAATGACCCTTGATGTATTGGAAATGGGTTCATTCATCATGCCATGTGGGGAATCACACAAAACTCAGAAGAGAAAATTCATTTCTAATTATCCAAAACCCAAGAACATTGAGAGAAAAAGCTTGCCTTCCCGAAGGTTTTGCAAATGAGTGTGTTTTCATAACATCCAAGCAACATTTATACACGTCTAAAGGTGATGGGTGGATATGGATGTTGCACGCTGATTTCTCAACAGACGTTCATGTGTTTGGCCCAAGAATACAGATTTCGTGTAATCATTTTGGCAGCCAGTGTGGCGTGGAGAAAGTTGAAAGGGAAACCTCCACCCACATTACTTGAACCTGGGGGATCCAATGAATCAGAATGCTGGAAGATTTGCGAGAGACATCAGGAACACATGAAAAACTTCCCTAAACAGGGCTGCCTTCAGATGTCTTCTAAAAGTCAGATAGTTGTTTATTTCCTTGTCATCTGATGGGAGGGCATTCCAAAGGGCGGGCGCCACTACCGAGAAGGGCCTCTGCCTGGTCCCCTGTAGCTTCACTTCTTGCAATGAGGGAAACTCCAGAAAGCCCTTGAAGATAGACCTCAGTGTCCGGGCTGAACAATGGGGATGGAGACACTCCTTCAGTTTTCGGTTTTCAGACATTTTGGAACTGGAACGGTCTTCTGGAAAGGATTATGTTCGAAAACTGAGATACCGCTGTATTCAATTGGGCTTGTTCAAGTGTTAGCCTCTCATCTAAATTAGTCATATCCTGCTTTAATAACCCCATAGATATTTGTAGATGAAAATCCTGTTCCATTTCACCTCTTTTTTTTGCAGACACGTATTTTTCATCTTGTGATATACTGTGTTGACTGTTGAAAACCTTTGACATTGCACTCAGTGCTAGAAGAATGCATTGCATCATAGCTGAAGGGATCTGTAAACTAGCTTGGACTTCAAAAAATAATAATACTTGCAGTGTTTTGCTGTTCATCAATCAGTATAGTGTATATTCCCCAAAACAACATTCAAACACAGTTGTACATTTAATTTAGCAAACCTGGATAACTTTTCCAACTTACTGATCATTTGATTTTCTTTGTGTCTGCAGCTAGAAAATAAATTGACTTATGAAGCCTTATCCAAGTGGACCAGCCCAGAAGAAATGGAAGAAATTGAAGCAAATGTGTATCTTCCTAGGACCCAGTTAGAAGATCACTATGAGTTAAAGGCAGATTTGACCAGCATGGGGATAACAGATGCCTTCACTGTAGGCCAAGCCAATTTCACCGGAATGTCTGAAAAAAGCAAGCTGATTTTGTCCCAAGTTTTCCACAAGTGCTTTGTTGACATTAACGAAGAGGGCACAGAGGCTGCTGCTTCGACAGGTGCTACTATAGATGGGCGAAGTACAGGGGGTGCGACTTTGTTTGCAGCTGACCACCCTTTCCTCTTTTTCATCCGGCATAATGAAACCAAAAGCATCCTCTTCTGGGGCAGATTCTGTTGCCCTTAAAGTATTTCAGCTTTCGACATGACTGGAAGAATCCGCAACCAGAAAGAGGAGGAAACACAACAAGACTGGAAGAAATTTAAAGAATATTTAGTGAGATACTGTAATATAAGCTAATTAGGAAATCCCTAGAAGTAACAGATTAGGCTAAGGGATAGAAAAAGATTAATAATAAAGATTATTATGGATGACAATTGGAAGAGAGGTTAAGAAGTTTGTAATGAAAGAAGATACTGATGTTATAAATATGAAATTGGGAACTGCTAAATATGTAATATGATGAAATCCAGATTGGAGGGTGTCGAGGAAGTCTTTTAGCAATGTGAATACACCAGGGAATAAGAAGAAAAAAATCTTTTATTTTATGGGTTTTTATTATTGTTGTTAAGTTTTTATGTTGTGTCAAATGGAATGTTTTTCTTTTGTGTTTTTGTCTATGTGTTATAAGAGAAAACTAATAAATTTTTTTGGAGGGGGGAATTAAAGTATTTCAGCTTTCTCTTAGCAAACAGGAAGGATCTTGCGGCAGCAGGAATGTGGCACAACAGAGGCACCGTTTTCCAAAGCTATGTCTAAATATGGTGTTCTCGCCTGTCTTTCCTTTATGCTTGCAGAGGGAGTGCATACAGCCACAGCGGACATGTGCTCAGCAAGAAGTCAACTCACTCTCAAACCATGCATAAAGTAGTCTCTAGGGTTCTTGGTTTTTTTGCTATGTCTCTTTCTAAATTGCATTGTTTGGTATACACAGGGCCTTGATGCAATTCTTTTCAACAATAGACTTGCTGATGGGAGAAAAATAAAAACTAGTCCGTGGCTGTCAGTGGACCCGCACCCTAGTAATTATATATTTTTAAAATTTATTTTATTAAATTTGTATACCACCATTCATCTGAAGATCTCAGGGCGGTTCATAGCATAAAAATACAAGATAAAAGAACACAAAGCATAGGAGCCAACTCATTGGGGCCGAGGGGGTCTTCAGCCCCCCAATAAAATATTTGAGGGGCTGCCCCCCCCAAGTTAAAGACCATTGCCATTAAAATGGTGTGCATGTGCTACATCATGTGATTATGTGGGCAGGGCTTACCTCTCCCCCCCCCCCAATATTTTATTCAAGTTGGCACCCGTGACACAAGGTACATAATAAAAACAAAAACAAAACAAAACAATAAGCCCCCCTTTTCTAAAAACATATTTAACTTGGGACTTGGCTACATTAGTAAAGAAACAGCAATTTGAATCCTCTATAGACATGCAACACCAGGTGGTGCCAGAGAGCAGGAAATTTTTATACACAATTTTCCATAGGTTTCCCCCCTTTTGTTATAACTACCTAATTTCTGACTTATTTATAGCATTCCCCCCCCCCCCCGTGTAGATCCACCCATGCTATGGGATTTAATCAGCTAAACACCTGGTTGAAGAGGAACGTTTTCACCTCACGCCTAAAGGTGTACAAAGAAGAAGATTTATTGCATTGCATTCATGTATAAATGTTGCATTAAATACCATAAACGTAGGGTTGTAATTTATATTGTGTGTGGTGATCACGTGTCATTTTTTCCCATGTTGCAATGTGTGTGTGTACATATATAGAGAAACAGAATGTGTAATATAGCAAATAAAATTAATTTTACTACACCATCAGGAATGCAGAATGTTTCATGTCTGGTAGAGGCGGGAATTGAAACAAAATGGTGGATCCAAATGGCAGGTTGGTACTGGAGACGAGACTTGCCACTTTTCAGCTAAGCCGCGCCTGAAAGGAGGATGGGGTAGAAGAGGGAGATGAAACCACAACACGCCAATGAAAACTGTATCCCTCCTCTTCCCCTCTTTTCAGTTCGGCTCTTAGGAAACATTGCTGGTTTCTTAGTTTTGCAGCTTGAACCCTTGCCTAACTCCATACGTGTTTACAAACCAAACTAAGTTGAGCCTGGTTTTCCTTTCATGAAAGATTCAGAAATGACAGACCGATTTGTGATACAAACCACTACAGTACACAGAGGTGCCAATTTGTGCCAAAGATCAAGGGGGCTGGGTGACGTCACCCACATGGCGTGCAACGCGCGGTGTCACATGATGTTTCGGGAGGAGCCAGGGGATGGAGCTGAATGCAGAGGCCGAGGGCTCTTCCTCTCTCACGCTATGCAGTTTTCCACGGCAGAAGGTGGAGCCAGTCACTAAAGCCACGCTCAACTCTGCTTCCTCTGCCCCGACAGTAGGGAACATTGGGGGGCAGCCCCCCAAAATTATTCAGGGGGGAATGCACCAGGAAGCAAATAGCATGCAAGGTTTGAATAGCAGGGAGCCATTTCTCATGCAGTAAATCAGAGTTCTACAAGATTCCAAAGCTTGCTATCCAATTCCCATATTTCATGCAGTTAAGAAGAGTTCTATGAGATTCCAACGCGGGTGGCACTGTGGATTAAACTACAGAGCCTAGGACTTGCCAATCAGAAGGTCGGCGGTTCGTATCCCCGTGACGGGGTAAGCTCCTGTTGTTTGGTCCCAGCTCCTGCCAACCTAGCAGTTCGAAAGCACATCAAAGTCAAGTAGATAAATAGGTACCACTCCGGCGGGAAGGTAAACGGCGTTTTCGTGTGCTGCTCTGGTTCGCCAGAAGCGGCTTAGTCATGGTGGCCAATAAAGCGAGATGAGCGCCGCAACCCCAGAGTCAGCCACGACTGGACCTAAATGGTCAGGGGTCCCTTTACCTTTACCTGAGATTCCAAAGCTTGCTATCCTATTCCTACATTTGATCCAACTAAGTGAACAATCCTATCCACAAGATACTGGTGTAAAGCAAGTCAGTATAAGTTAAGCCGATGTAAATTTACAGTGGATCCAAACTCTGTTCAGTAGTGGGAGTACTGCTGGCTGAGCAGGCCTAAGGCTGGCAGAGGGGAAACCAGCCCTTAAAATAGTGTTTGAGTTATACCACCTTTTTTGCCAGCTTAATTTACACTGGATTTCCAGGTCTTACCTGAATGGGCTTAGGATCAAGCCTAACCACACCCACTCTGGTCCAACCCCAGAATGCCCCTTTCTCAAGCCTTATGCCAGTTTACAATTTGCTTTGTCCCATCTGAGCTTGGATAGAGGAGATATGTTGACATATCTCTCTGACTGTGCCAAAGATGAGGGATTTAATCTGGTTTAGTCTGACTGCGCCAGGAACCTCCCAGGACAACTGGATATTCACTAGATTCCAACCCTCTCATCCCAGCAGATCTTGCTATAGGATTGATCCCTAAATGTGTTATTTGAAGAACCTTTTCCTCTTTCAGACTAATGCAGAACTGCTCTTATAACAAACAAACAAAATAGTTTAGTAATAGCTCTGATAATACAACGTAGCTGACAGTCTTTCAGCTTCGCAGCAGACAATGTTGCCGGTTGATAGAGGCAGAGAGGATGGGCAAGATGTTGCAATGGAGGATATAAAAGAGGAGAAGTGAAGGTTGCTCTGTATTTATTGCTACAGAACTGTGTCTTCACAAACACCACAACCTGTCGGAGGAATCGCCGAAAGCGTAGCAGCTGCAGGTACTGTGACATTTTAAGCTTGTATAACTTGTTTTGCCATGAAACCTTAAGCTTGGGTGAAAAGGGCAAAAGATTTCTATCTATAAATGTGAAAAAAGCAACGTTGCAAGTGTCAGATATTCCTTGTGCTTCTAATGGAAGAGCAGGATTTAGTTTATTAAAAGTGCATAAACAATTGGCAACAGTGCCTTCATTTGTCAAGTAGATAATGCTAGGCAAGGATATAGGGTGACCAGGATGCCTTGGGCATTATAAGTAGAAAGGTGAAACTTCAAATGAACAAAGATGAGAGAGAGAGAGAGAGAGAGAGAGAGAGTGCTTTTTCTGGGGGGATGCAGGGGGATTCTAGGTAAGAGTTGACGGTCCTTACTGCAGCTTCCTGGATAAACATATGTGCCAAATAGGACCAAACAGCTATTTATGATATGCAACATACTGTTTTTCAAACTCCCACTAGTCTCTCAACACAATTTCTCAAACGACTTGAGAGGCTGCTGCTGTTCAGTAGATTGCAAAATGTGAGGACCTTGAGCTCACTGAACCAACTGCAAGGCTCTGTGTACCCTACTTCCCCACGCTGCACCCATGAGGCAAGGTGAGGCAGTTGCCTCAGGCGGCAGGATCCACAGGGCAGCAGATCCCAAAAGCAGATCTTTATTTCCCCTTTGTTCCTGATGTAGATCTTCACTCACCCCTTCTTCCCTGGCGGGGGTGGGGTGCCATTTTGTGGTTTGCATCAGGTGCAAAAATGTCTCAGGCTGGCCCTAGCTGCAACTGCAAAGGAGAAAGTGTCTCTCACTTACCATATGGATCATCCACACCATGTAGGTTCTCTGTGCTACCACCAGAGGTTGCTGGTAATTTGCTAATAAATAACATGGAAGTCTTGCCATATGGCTCAGGTCAACGACATTCTTCGTGCACACAGCAGGGAGAAATGACCAAGACGCTTATTTTATTTTCAGTCGGTTTTCAAAGGTTGTGGTAACACATATGGTTGCACTTTGCATCACCAAACAAAAGAAAGATTTTAACTGCTTCAGAACCTCCTTGATGAACTTAATGCACTGTAATTCTATGTATTACAAACCAGGTATGTTGCTTCACCTCTCTTAAGGTATACTGCATTGAACTTGCAATTTATTTATTTTTTTGTTTTGTTTATGCTTTTCAGATTTATAAATTTTACTAATTTTACAATCATTTTAACATTTCAAAACTTGACTTCCTTTCCCTTCTTTCTGTGGTTCCTTAAATTTATTTTTAATATCTTCTGCATATCCAAATTAACTCAATTTGCTCATTTATTCATCTTCCTTAAATATACAGTGGTACCTCAGTTTACAAACTCAATCCGTTCTGGAAGTCAGTTCTTAAAGTGAAACCTTTCTTAAACTGAGGTGCGCTTTCCTTAATAAGGCCTCCCGCCGCCGGTGCCCTTCCACCATTCGGATTCCATTCTTAGACTGAGGTAAAGTTCTAAAACCAAGACACTATTTCCGGTTTTGTGGAGTTTGTAAACCAAATCGTTCTTTAACCAGACTGTTCTTAGACCGAGGTACCACTGTATACTCATAAAACTGCAGGTTATTGCAATAATCCTGCCAATGTTCTTATCTGTTTACAATTTATCTGTAAATCCCCAATAAACCATTTCCATTCTTTAATAAAAAAGTTTGTTGTCTTGATTTCTTATTCTTCCAGTATGTTTCTGTATATTCCATACGTTTTTGTATCTATTCTTCCTTTGTTGGGAATGTACTTGCAATTTATTAAGAACATACAAATTGCAGGCACAGCACATAATATTTCATTGGGGCTGCAAACTTTAAAAATTGTTTGGGAGAAAATCCCACTGAACACAGCTGGCCTTTCTTCCTTGTTAACATACAGAGAATTGGGCCCTAAGGCACCAGCATTGCCAAGTTATGTGTGGTAACAAATCTAGAGTTCAATGAGGTTTACAGAACATTAGGATGAGGTGACATATACAGAGCGCATGGATTGATTGGGAATGTATGGGGTGGGGTTATTTTTTATCCAGTTGCATGAATGCTTTAGCATCTAACGTTGGGACGAACTAATGAAAGTGCTATTTTTGTGGGAAAGAAAGAAACGCTTCTTTTGTCAGAGCAATGATTTGTCCTGTCTATTGCATTTTTCATAGGTTGCAGTAATGGACTCCCTCTCAGTAGCCAACGGCAGCTTTCTTCTAGATCTTTACAAAAAGCTGATCCAATCATCTGAAGGCAATATTTTCTTTTCTCCTTGGAGCATCACATCTGTTCTAGCCATGGTCCACATGGGAGCAAGAGGTACAACCGCCAGCCAGATGGCTGAGGTAGGCTCTTGAATTTGTCTGCGACCACCGCACATTTCAATCTTGCACATAGTTTGGAGATATAATACAGTGGTACCTTGGTTCTCAAATCCATTCTGGGAGTCCGTTCGACTCCCGAAACCATTCAAAAAGCAAGGCGCGGCTTCCGATTGGCTGCAGGAGCTTCCTGCACTCAAGCGGAAGCTGTGGAAGCTGCGTCGAACATTCGGCTTCCAAAAATCATTCACAAACCGGAACACTCACTTCCAGGTTTGCAGCGTTCAGGAGCCGATTTCTTCAACAACTAAGCCGTTTGGGAACCAAGGTACCACTGTACAATAAATGCTGTTGTTACATATGGCATCTGTTAAAGTGCTTTATTTCAACGTTGTGTCCCCGGATGTTATTGGACTACAACGACCATCTTCCTTAACCATTGATCAAGTTTTTTGGGGTTGATGGGTTTTGTAGGCCAGCAGAATCTGGGGACCCAAGATTGAAGAACACTGATCTGAAGAACATTGTTGTGTACACGAACAGGAGGAAGATGGGAAACCAGATAACCAACTGATACTGTCAACATGCATGTGCAAACAAATCCACAGAAGCTTAGCCATAAAAGAAAATGAAACTATAATTTGAAATTGTCAGAATAAAAACTATGATTTGAGAAAAACATTTCAGTGTTGAAAGCAAGCTAGTCATAATCTTGAAAGCCATGTAAATATTTTATCAATCTAGGTTCAATTGCTGAATTACTAAGAAATCATTGTGTGTATCTGTTTTATGTAATTATCTTA
The DNA here is from genome assembly GCF_964270895.1 of Podarcis filfolensis. NCBI lineage: Eukaryota > Metazoa > Chordata > Lepidosauria > Squamata > Lacertidae > Podarcis > Podarcis filfolensis. The sequence goes on from NC_139603.1 coordinate 25,612,723, forward strand.
AAAATAAATCTTTACAACTCTGCTTACAGGTGCTTCGTTTCAATGCATCATCAGAAGATTCTGAAAGGCCTTCACAGGTAATATCATTCTATAACAGGCAGTGGCGTAGCGTGGGGGGTGCAGGGGGGGCCGGCCGCACCGGGCGCAACATCTGGGGGTTAGGGTTAGGGGGCGCAAATTACTTGCCTTGCCCCGGGTACTGACAACCCACACTACGCCACTGATAACAGGTTTGGCAATCCTAAACACTCTGGAAGTAAGTTATGTTGATTTCCATGGGATTTACTGGTAAGGCAGCAATCCTATGAAATTTACAACCCCTCCAATATTTGTGTTTTTGTACACTTTGAAAAGCTGCATTGCAAAATTTGGAGATGTGGACATTTTGAAGGATAGCTGTGTTCAGGTTAGCATATTGGTTGGACAAGTGGGAGTTAGGTAGCTTCTCATTCAAATGCAAATAAAATTAAATTTCTCCATCTTCTTCTTTGGCAATCACTTCTAACTGAGTAAGATTGTCTCCCATGAATGCAGTCTTAGCATAAGGTTACCAGATATTTTTCCAATGAATCTGGGGACACTTTTCAACTTCAGTCAAATTCAGTGGATTTTGTCAGGGGACTGATCTGTAAATCTGGGGACTGTTCCCGGGAAATGGGGATGTCTGGTAACATTATCTTAGCAGTGATTCCGTAAGTGACTGTGGCCAATTCTGGATCCACATGTCCTTCCACAGTAGGGACATAGGTTTCTGGGCGGGAGCTGATCACGGTGAGGGTTTGCCAAATGTGCCTTCTTAGCATGTTTCTCCCTTGCATCCTGAGTTGGAGTGTCTTCAAAGCCCATGACACCTTTGGTAAAGGCTGTTCTTCAATTGGAGCACTCGCAGGCCAGTGTTTCCCAATTGTCGGTGTTTATATTACATTTTTTTAAAAAAATTGCCTTGAGTGAGTCCTTAAACCTCTTTTGTTGACCACCAGCATTGCGCTTTCCATTTTAAAGTTTGGAATGAAATAGTTATTTTGGAAGATGATAATCAGGCATCCGCACAACATAGTCCAAGTAGAACATAATACATAACATAACATAACATAACATAACATAACATAACATAACATAACATAACAACATAACATAACATGTTAATTAGATCATAATATAAATTATTGCATTGAGCATGCTAAGGTTTAGCCATTTTCCAAAGGAGGATGGAAGAAAAAAGCTAAACTCTGGGCAGCAACTAGTTTTGCATGATTGTTATTGGTTATCTATCTATGCAGTACCATCGACTCTAATGCAACTGAGATTTTTATATGCAATGGTGTCTCCCTGTAAAGGAACCAGGACTCAATAAAGACGAAACCATCAACTGTCAATTCCAGGAACTGATTTCTAAAATCAACCAACCCAATAACACCTACCTGCTGAAAACTGCTAATAGAGTATATGGAGAAAAGACTTTCGATTTTAACAGCGTGAGTATTTTATACTAAGCTGCCAAGTTTCATTTGAAAATAGTTACATATATAAAAATATACTTCTAATCACAAAGATTACTTCCACATAGCATAATTAGATAATATGGTGTTAAGAAAAACTGAAAGTGTTGTATGCAGTATATGATGCAATAATACTGAGCTAGAGGGTGATCATTATTAAATTTAATATACATTTTAGTTTGTGGTGCTTATTTATAGATCTGTTTTTCACAGTAATAATTTCACGACGCCAATTTAAACATTTGCTTTTATTCAACATGTTTGTATCCTGCCTTTCTTACAAGGATCTCAGGATGATATATATGGATTTATTTGTTTTTTGTGTTTACAACCATTCTGTAAAGTAGGTTGGGCTTTCCAAAGACAATGAGTAGCAGCCACAAATGAGTCCAGATTCTAACCTGGGTTTCCACTGCAGTCTGATATCCTGCTCTGCGGTGAATCCATACATGGATTAAAAAAATGTTGCACACCACCCTAATCTCTGAGCGGTGTGAGATTCTAGAGATTCCAAGGGTTGTGTTTCCTTTGGAAATGAGGCACTGCAGAGACTGTGGTGTCTTTATGATATATGGTTTATTTACGCATTTTGCAACCTTAGCCTAAAATGGAGGGGTTCACAGCATCAACACCCCATGGGCATAGCTGTCAACGTTTCCCTTTTTTTAAGGAAAATTCCCTTATTCCGAATAGGATTCCTTGCAAGAAAAGGGAAAAGTTGACAGCTATGCCCATGGGTCATGTTTTTCTCATAGCCGCAACCTTAGACATTTTGGTTTCTCTTCAGATTGTATAAAACTTCTGCCTTAAATTCAAACAGAAATCAAACATTGGTCTTGTTTCTCCTCCTTCTCTCAGCTTGCTGGTTTATATCTGGCCCACATCACTGCAGACTCTCAGCTCTCATCTTTGTCTTTTTCCACCAGCCAGCTGAGGGACGGGGGTGGGCACCCATTTGCTGCCTCACCCAAATCCACTTCCTTTGTTCCCCCAATGGCCCGTCACCCAGGCTATCACCTCAATAGAAAGCTGTCTTCTGTTTTGACACTTGGTGTTTGGACACATCCAGGGGTTAGAAGGGTCTCTGCATACAACCTACGTCCCCTTTCCACCTGCACAAAAAAAGAGAAACTCATAACAATTTATACTTTTGCCCCTATAATTTTCAGGAGTACCTTCAGCTCACTAAGAAGTACTATCATGCAGAACTACAACCAGTTGATTTTTTGAATGCTGCAGAACAAGTCAGAGACCAGATCAACGTTTGGGTTGAAAAACAAACTGACAGTAAGCTTATTTATTCAGCCACTGCAGACTGTAATTCCAAGTATTACTCTACTGTATGCTCAGTTCCAGACCTGTCCTTGAGTCTTAATGTCTTTAGAACCACTTAGGCAGTCAAGGGAATACAGTGGTACATCGGGTTAAGTACTTAATTTGTTCTGGAGGTCCGTTCTCAACCTGAAGCACCACTTTAGCTAATGGGGCCTCCTGCTGCTGCCGCACCGCCAGAGCACGATTTCTGTTCTCATCCTAAAGCAAAGTTCTTAACCCAAGGTACTATTTCTGGGTTAGCGGAGTCTGTAACCTGAAGCGTATGTAACCTGAAGCGTATGTAACCTGAGGTACCACTGTAAACCCTAAGCTACAAAAAAAGCAGAGAAAACAGTTTTAAAGTTAATTAAAGATTTACAAAATCTACTGTATCTCCAGGCTTGAAAACTGGATTCTGATTTCTATAGAGGGATACAATGGCCCAGTTCTGGTACCCTGAAAATGCTTCACCTCTAGCCAGCATGTCCAATGGTCAGGGATGACATGTGTTTTAATCTTAAACATCTGGAGGATACCCTTGTTGAGCGTTATGAGAAAGGGCTACAGCGAATCTTGGGTTTGTCCCAGGGCTGTCTTAAGCATATGCAGCACCAGGGTGCAAAGATCCGCCCGATGCCCCCCCCAGGTTGCCCAGTCCCAGGCGTGCAGGAGGGCAGAGCCAGCCAGCCGCCTCAGTGTCTCGCTGGCTCTGTTGGCCCCGAACTCGCGGAGCAGAGCCGTGCGCAGCAGAAGAGCCCACGGTGGTGCTCCAACTGACGAGTGGGCTCTTCCCCGGACTCTCGGCCTGGCGCCCCTGAGAGCCCAGCGTCCAGGTGCCCCACACCCCTAGCGCCTATGGGTAAGACGGCCCTGGTTTGTCCACCCCCATCTTCTCTGATGCACCTGTGAGATCAGAAGCTTGCACTTCCAATTGGGATTAACCGTGGGTTAGTGTGTCATCCAAACCCTGAACCATGGTTAATCTTAACTATAGTCAGCTGAAACAAATCAGCTTCAAAAAGTGCAGTTTATGTTTCAACTAAAGATCTCTGCTTGTCTGAGTTTAGTTGATACAGCAAGTCGCAGTAATCTAAATAAAAGCTTCTTAACTCCTCCTTGGAGGTACACCGGGGGCGAGGGAAGTGCATGAAACTGAGGTTTGCTAAAGCTAGTTCTACATCCAAATCATCCCATTTGTACAGGAAACCATGTGCAATTCCAATGTAAATGTATTTGAGGAACTGACACATTTTTCTGAGTTTTGAAAAAAAGAAGAAGTGACTTTCTGGGCATAATGTGCAATCCCTAGCTGCTTAAATATTGATATCCATTTGGTCTATCTAGTTTCTCCCTGTAATGGCTTAAAAATTGGTTCCCATTATGCTAGTTGCTTCCCGTCTACAGCACCAAGTAATATTCATGCAGGTGAATCAGCCAGCTAGAGCCTGGGTCTGGGAAAAGTGAGGTTTTTTTAATGACAGAAATTCACTTTTCCATTTCACCTGAAGCACCCCACAAGCCATGGGGAAAGCAGTCGTGAGATTTATAGCAGAACTGGGAAAGAGTTCAGATGAGCGACTCCTAGGCTTGAGAGGAGAATTATCTGACTCAGAATAACACCATTCCTTTTAGAACCATATCCTATTTGTATAGCAACACTGGGATGCCAATACATTAACAACACCCTTCTGTCTTCCAAAAGACAAAATCAAGAATCTTCTGCCTAAAGATTCGGTTGGTGCTCAAACAGCACTGGTCATAGTAAATGCCGTTTACTTCAAAGGAAAGTGGGAGAAAAGATTTGAGAAAGCAAACACTACTGAGAAGCCTTTCAGACTGAGTAAGGTACGCATGTGTTAATAAAATAAAAGGTGTGTTTTTCCATGAATATGACACATTCTGCTGGTATCAATTCTCTGTAAAATTATTCAGAACTCTGTGCACAAGGAAAGCCACTAAATGTTTATATTAATGTTTATATTAAATGTATATATTAAACATATATTATATATATGTTTATATTAAGAAAGAGAATTGTGGGTTTATTCTTGGTTTGAAAGTGTTGTCGTTAATTGAGTGTATCTCTTGAAAAGCTACAGTGCAATTCTAAACATGTCTATCCAGAAGTAAGTCCTACTGATTTCAATGAGGGCTTGCTCCCAGGTAAAGCGTGTTTTAGATTGTGGCTTTATTCTTATTAAACTTACAAATTTGCTACTGTAATGAATTCTGCTTAAATCTGGCATTGTGACTTATGCCTACTAATATGATGGTGAAACTTGGTTGGGGGGGAATAAACATGTGATGATATAGCACTCTGAATTAAAGTGGCCAGGAGCAAAGCAAAATATAGTGAAACAAGTAGGATTCAAACACAGAAGGACTGTGCACCAGCAGATGCTCTCATTGCTATCCAAAAAATTACCAGCGCAGCAGAAAACCCTGATGTCACCCACTCAACCGCACTCCCTCTGCACCTTTTGGACTAATCTAAAGCTACCTCAGATTGCCCAGGGCTAGATCTACATCGCCCTGTTTAATGTAATTAGAATGATACCAGGTACATCATTCTAAAACAGGGCATACTTGTAAATCAAAGTGTTTTTTACCTTTGTTCCCCCCCATCAAAACACTGTCTCCCTACTGCTGGTTGTTCTGTAGTGCCACCTGGTGTCCCATTTTTAATAAAACATTATGAACATAAAAAGTAGAGTGTCATGTGTCCAAATACGTTAGGAAAACCATTCCTTAACGTTAAAAACCATGTGTGTAGATCTGCCCCAGGTTTAGATACGAGTGCTTGTTTTTAGCTTTTCAGTGCTGCCCCCTGGTGGAAACAACACTATTCCATTGTTCCCATTCTCATAACAACCCCCCCCCCAATGAAAAGTAATGAGGGGTGGGGTGGGAAGTTGCCCGTGTTTGAGAGAGAAAGGCCCTTTATTTAGTTTTAATGCTTCAAGCTTCTTGGTCTCTGACACATCTGAATGGCAGTTCATTTCAGTTGGGAAAAGGATCGCATGTGTTTTTTATTACAGACCCAGTCAAAGCCTGTGCAAATGATGTTTCTAAAAGGTACATTGCCAACCTTCTACATTGATATCCTGAGGGTTCGTATTCTTGAGCTCCCATATGAGAACAATGATGTCAGCATGTTCATCATGCTTCCAGACGACATCGAAGATGAGTCGACTGGTCTGGAAATGGTAAAACACTTGCTTTCATGTCTCCAGAGACTGTTAGACATTTCATTTCATCCCTAAATAAATCAGGGGTGGGGAAATCTGTGAGCCTCCAAAATGTTCCTGGACAACATTTGGACAGAGATGGTGGGGTGGGGGGTTGTAGTTCACTAGCACATAGAGGACCACAATTTCCTCACCCCTGATTTATATAAACAGAGATAGATGCACAAAACATTGTCTGATTTTTCCCGCATTGTCACATCCACCTCCATACATTTAAAGCACATTGAACTCTGATTAATAAGAGTACGCACAGAGGCTTGAACCAGCAAGACTCTGGGAAGGGTGCATATAATAATATTTATCTCCACCCTCCAGCCCATGTCATTTTATTCACAAAAGAACTTTTTACAGAGTGTTCGTAAGAACCAATCAGATTTATTCTGAGCATTTCAACAAACCCCACGTGGGGGCAAAGTCAGATCAAAAGAAATTCTTTTAACTACAAAGACTACTCTGAGCATGCATACATAATCTGAGAGTAAATAAAAGAGGACTAGAGAAACTCCGGAGATCACAAACAGGAGTAAACAGGAGAGGATGGAAGGATGGCAAGGAGATAGGCATCTTTATCACCTTCCTGTGAAACTATTTCCAGACCCTAAGATCAACATTCTGAGATTAACGTATTGGAAAGGCTACTTCAAAGAAGCTGCCCACTATCTTCCACAGCCCAGGATGCATGATGCAGCAACTGGCACCTGGCTGTGTACGTGACTTGTCAAGCCAGAGAAATGGAACAGGGGTGCAGAGGTGTGGATTGATCAAAAAACATATCAAAATAGTTTAAACCCAGTCAACGCAATGCTTTCATTGCTGACACAGATGGCTTACTCTATTGTTATCATTCCTCATAACAATCCCACCTGATCACTACATGACTTCCCCCAAAGGATCCTGGGAACTGCAGGTTATTCCCCAAAGAGCAACAGTTCCCTGCACTCTTAATGAACTACAGTTCCCAGGTTTCTTTGGGGGGAGCCATGTGCTTTAAATGTAAGGTGTGAATGTGATGGAGCCTTATAAACCACAGGCTAGTCCAAGTCCACAAAAGTACAATTTTTTGCTTGTTTACTCAGAAGTAACTCCCATTGTGATCAGTGGGGCTTAATCTCAAGTGCATACAGTCGTACCTTGGATCCCAAACACCCTGGAACTCAGATCTTTTGGCTCCCAAATGTCGCAAACCCAGAAGTGATTGTTCTGGTTTGCGAATGTTCTTTTGGAAGCCGAATGTCTGATGGGGCTTCTGTGGCTTCTGATTGGCTGCAGGAGCTTCCCGCAGCCAATCAGAAGCTATGCTTTGGTTTGCGAATGTTTTGGAAGTCGAACGGACTTCTGGAATGGATTCCATTCGACTTCCAAGGTACAACTGTATATGAGTCAGCATAGAAGGGCTTGTTGTGAGCAAAATAATCACCTAATTTTAAAAGAAAAAAGAGAAAATAACATGCAGTAACCTTATGTATTTAGCAGCGACAGAGTGGGTTGCAGGTACAGTGGCCAGATTTGGGGGTGGAGTGGGGTGGTGAAAGCACTATGGGCCCCTAAAACTTGGAAGTGGCTTTTCTTTTTTTTCCTCGAAAATTTTATTGATTTTGCAAAATTTCTAAACAAACAAACAAACATAAATCCTAACTGTAATTATTCCACTCTTAATAACATTTTTACCTGACTGCCTCAAATCCCCCTGGTTGAGTTTAAATATATATCATTGTAACAGTTTTCCAAAACAAATTTCTCATAAAATTTACTTAATCAGTTAACGTCTTTCTTTCTTTTCATATTAAATTTAAACATGTTATTCTATAACATCACATATTTAAATCCTAAGCCTATCTGGTGTTTGCAAGTATTTCTATTTAAATTATCTTAGCATATTTAACCAAATAGTCTTTGAATTTCCTCCATTCCTCCTGGTACTCCTCCTCCTTCTGGTCGCAGACTCTTCCGGTTAGGTTGGCTAGCTCCGAAAAGTCCATCATCTCCATCTGCCATTCCTCCAGTGTTGGCACTTCTTGTATTTTCCAATTCTTGGCTAACAAAATTCTAGCTGCAGTTGTGGCATACAAAAACAATCTAACATCTTTCTTGGGCAATTCCAAACCTGTTGTTCCAAGAAGAAAGGCCTCTGGTTTCTTAATAAATGTATATTTCAACATTTTTTTCAATTCATTATAAATCTTCTCCCAGAAGTCTTTCACCTTGGGGCAGGTCCACCACATATGATAAAAGGTACCTTCTTTTTCTTTACATTTCCAACATAGATTATCACTATTGTGATATATCTTTGCTAATTTTACAGGGGTTAAATACCATCTATACATCATTTTCATAATATTTTCCTTTAACACTGTACATGTTGGGAAAGAAACATTCTGCACAGAAACAGTAAAGATGTTTGTACCTTTAAGAACAGTTTTTGTGAGCTCTGGGCTCATTGGTTGCAGCTGGCCATGGCTACAAAAGGAGAAAAGCTGCAGTTTGAACTCTGCCTGCAGGAAAAACACCCACAAGCTTTGCTGTTTGTTGTTTTGAAATAAAGTCCTTATTTGATTTGGTTTCACACCGGTCTCGTGGTGTCACAGTCTTCTGTCATCTGCCACCAGTGGAAAATCCCCCTCTAACAGTACATGCAGTGAACTTGACCCCTTTCCTCCACAACCTTTCCCAGTCTTCAAACATTATTTTATGTCCCACATCACTTGCCTTTTCTCCTTGCATCACATTCCCTAGCAAAGTAAACAGCAGGCTTTGTTTCGAAAGCCCACATAACTTTGTGGTGAGAAGAGTTACTGGTTGTAGGGTTGTTGTTTTTAAGAGTCACTTTTGTTTTCATTTTGCTGTCTAACTTGCTTTATTATACGACCACAGCTGGAAAAAGAACTAACATATGAGAGATTGTCGATATGGACGAGTTCGGATATGATGCAGAAAAGGAAGGTGGAGCTTCACTTACCAAGGATCAAACTGGAAGAGAGTTTCGACCTCAAGTCCATCCTAAGCAGTATGGGGATGAAGGATGCTTTCATTCCAGGCCAAGCTAACTTCTTGGGAATGTCAAAAAAAGGCGACTTGGCTTTGTCAGAGGTGTATCACAAGTCCTTTGTGGAGATCAATGAAGAGGGCACTGAAGCAGCAGCTGCCTCAGCAGCCACCATTGTAATAAGGTCATCTCAGAAGCCCATAAAATTCGAAGCAAACCATCCTTTTATCTTCTTTATCAAGCACAAGGCAACAAAAAACACCCTCTTCTTGGGCAGATTCTCTTCTCCATAGAATGTGGTTGCCAATGTAATGAACCTACCAGTACCTCTCCTCTGCCAACAACCATTTTGTGTCATGCCACACGCCCCATGGCAGCCATTTTGTGAATGTCGCCATAGCAGTTTCTCAAAATTCCAAATGTCCTCCTTGGCCCAAAAAGGTTGTCAATCTGAGTATAAATGGTTAGGAGCAGGCTGAAATGCCATAAGCCTCACATTTAGGCCTAATGCTGTTTTAGGCATAACCTATATAAGCTTTTCTGCCTTCCTTCTGTTGCCCAAATCTGTCTCTGTACATGACAAGAGTGTGCAGCGACACATTCTTAATTCTTCCCTAAATGCCAGTCATCATTGTCTGTAAAACATGCATTTTAAAGCAATAAATTAATTTTTGAAAATTACTGTACTTTTCCGTGTATTGGATGAGCTTTTCTTCAGATAAAAGAATCTCTCAAATTGGGGGCCGTCTTATACATGGGTAGTGCTGAGTGGGGACATGGGATTGGTCACTGGCACGGAGCATTTCAGTGGCAATTTTGGCTGATGATTGGTTGCTGCATCAAGGGCTGCTCTTAATTTGGTGCTGCCTTGTCAACTGGGCAGGTGATTTGCGGTTGCTTTTCGCCTGTGGGCAGAAGATTTATGTTTTCTGCGGGGTGCGCGACTGTTTTCGTTGGACCGGTGGGTGAGCGTTTATCATTAACCCCCCTCTCCCAAAACAGCTTAAAAACCCCCCAAAAAGCTCAACAATTCTGGGCAATCTCCCCCCATTTTTTAAATTTTGAGTCCACCAAAAAAGGAGGTGTCTTATACATGGAATGTGGTATGTTTCCACTATGCATGGGGGCGTGTTATACACGGAATGTGGTATGTTTCCACTATGCAAAACAATAGTGTTTTAAAACGCTTATCCTCTCTCCCTGTGCCACATGACATGGAGTACAGCCGACTTGTCAACTTTTCCCTTTTCTTGCGAGGAATCCTGTTCGGAATAAGGGAATTTCCCTTAAAAAAGGGGAAATGTTGACAGCTATGTTACAGACCAGTTGAGACAGTATGCTGAACTTGGGAAATGCATGCAAAATCCAGAGGCTTCTGGGAGAAAGTCCTTTGACAAGTTCTAATTGACTCAAGTCTCTGCTCTGCAGAAATGGTTCATGTTCCTATACGTATTTTCTTCAAGCGTCGTGATCTGAGTTCTCCTTCTGCATCACTGATAGGCACATTCTGGTACTTCTGATTCCTCACGGCTTGCTTGCATTTCAGGCATTAGAAGTTTGCCCTTTGCATTTATGTACAAACTGTCTGTTATGCTTAACCTTACTCAGTTGCAACACAGCATCACCAGGGTCAGAATCCTAACTGGTACCCGTCCTCGTTTCCCAATAGCAATGGTCTTAGAAACTATAGCAGGATCTCCTTCTCAGGCCTCAACATGGTTCTAACAGGGCATCATAATCTCACCCAGGTAGTATGACTTTTGTTTTAAGCATCGGAATTGTGTGTATTGGGCAACAATTGAAGGCATGAAGATCGTTTATTGATAAGGTTCCCCACATGGGTAACAACAATCTGGTCACTTTCAGTAGATCAAATAGTGTCCCGCCGTGCTTTCATTTGAAGAGATGGGACTCCTTCAACACTCCTCATAAACACACTCTTATGGGCAGGACACGCAAATCCCAACACTTCTCCAGAATAGTCCACAGATTAATCACCACATACCCAGAGATTCCTCTGAACTGTACAAGCTTACCCAATCTTTCCGGAGAATATTGCAGTCCTCAAAAAATCTGACTGGATGTTCCCATCCTTCACCCAGCATGTCCGGGAAAAAGATATTTCAACACTCAATATGGCCAGAAGAATTCAAGCCTGCATATCTAGAATATACACCTCAAAGGAGATGATTTCACCCTAAGATCATAGTAGTTCCTTGGTTTACAGAAGTACGTGCGTCGTCTCTTTTTTCAGGTTGTATTTTCTAGGGATCAATTCCATTTGCTGCGAGACATTCATGTTCGTAGAATAACCCTAGGCTCCCCGCACGCACAACCTCTCTCACTACCAAGGAAATGCAATAAATCAGTGTTATGTATCGGGTTTAACACATTTTATGTTACAAGGCGCATTCTAACCAATCGCAGAAGCGTTGGTAGACAAACACATAGTTGTCAACCTTCCCTTTTTTTGCGGGAAATTCCCTTATTCCAACGCCATTTCCTGCTGCTATCCCGGATTGTTAGATATCCCATAGACTGTCCCCGGGACAGGTGAGGCTGCTGATCCCTTATTTTCAAATCTGAAAGTTGACAGCTATGGACGAACGTTCTAATGGCAAGTAAGCGCATGCTCTTTCAACTGCCAAACTGTCAACGGTCAGTTCATGCTCGGCATTATTATCGTGTTGTTCAGTCAGTTTGGTTCTTGTGTTCCTATGAGTGAGCTGTTGTCACTGACAAATGCTGAATAAACTTACACTGCCTTGGGCTTCTGACTTTTTCCGAACATTTAACAATCAGCGAATAGAAAGAGGATCTATCCAAGCGACGCCGACACTAAGTAAAAGAATATGAGCTTTACCCTATAAACTGCATTGTTTGTATTAATGTCAGGCTCCCCTGGTTTGCGCAGCCAGGCGCCGCTACTCGGGAGTAAGCCTGCGGGGATTGCTTCTGCTGCGCCAACAACCAACGGGAGCAGGGCGCAATTGCGCTTTCGGAGCGCCACCTTCCTGCTCCGAGGAAAAAGCAGGCGGCGATGGGGAAAAAGGCGTGCCGCCCGGCAAAGGCAACGGGCAGCGGCTTCGTCTCCTCCTCCTGGGCATGTGCGAGCCGTTCTGCACATGCTCAGCGGCAATGGTAGCCGGCAGCAAACTTGCGGGGATCGAGGCTGCGGCTCCTCCCCCCACCCCATTAGGTTCCCGGATAGCGGCTGAGTCAGGGGCTGAGTCACAGGAAGGAGCGCCTCCCCTGGCAGGACGGGATGGTTTCGTTCCCCCTTCTCTGGTTTCCCGTCGCCACTCGGTGCCTCTCTTTGCTCGCAGCCGGAGGCCTTCCTGCGATCCGTGCATAACAGCCGCGCGCATTTCTCCCGGTACGGTCCTCTTCTCTTTGGGTTGCCATTTGTACCTGTTGCGTGTCTTTTAAAGAAAAGGCGGTGGGTCCTGATGTTGTCTGGGACTTCCTTTGTTGAGGAAGTAATTAATCTGGGAGGGTCTCAGGGTGTTGTCACCTGTGGGACCTGCACTTCTGTGCACACTTCTGTCCTTTGAACAGCTGCACGACACAGGCAGAAATTTAATAGCTGCGGCTTTCCATACTGTGTTTCTCTACCAAAGTTGTTGAGCTTTTTTTTAGGATTGAAGTTGCTGAGCATTTTTTTTTTTTTTGGATTTTACCCCAGGACAGAAAGGGCCGAATTAAACCCCGAACCAGAATTTGGACATGCCTGCCCTAATATTGGTAGAAGGAATTTTGAAAGATTTGTACATCTTAGTGCCAGTAGTAACAATATAGTTATAAAAGCATCAAACAGGACTTCATGTAAACTTGATCCCATTCAGGACTCGGTTTATCAAACATAGACTTAATTGCGAAAGTCAGGCTATTATAGCTGTTGGCTTGCTAACTTAATTCTGCGACCTGAGGCTTTAATAGTCCTGTTTTTCAGGCTAGAATTATGCAGTGGGGAGGGACAACAGAAATGATGCTTTCCCTCCCTGTATTTCTTTTTACAGTGGTATCTCGGGTTACATACACTTCAGGTTACATACGCTTCAGGTTACAGACTCCACTAACCCAGAAATGGTACCTCGGGTTAAGAACTTTGCTTCAAGATGAGAACAGAAATAGTGCAGCGGCGGCACGGCAGCAGCAGGAGGCCCCATTAGCTAAAGTGGTGCTTCAGGTTAAGAACAGTTTCAGGTTAAGAACAGATCTCCGGGATGAATTAATTTAACCCAAGGTACCACTGTATGTCCCAAAGGGGGTAATGTGGCATATAAGATGCAATAGACTTCTAATTTAAAGCTGATCTTCTTAGAAATCAAGTGAGGGCAAACGTTACTCTCCTCCTGGGCATTTTTGCAAATTACTGTCTGCTGGCCATTGCTTTCATCTAAAGAAATGTAGCATGTGATTGACGGTTCCTCTGTGGGCTGCAGCCTCCCCCACACCAGAAAACGGTGGGTGGGTGGCATTTTGGAGAGCATGAAAATGTTCCAGCATGGGAATTACAGGTTGATATGCCTTTGGATACGTGTGGGATCTGAAAACAAATGCTTAGGTTTGGGTTTTTTTCTTGTAAAAGTGACCTCCGAGCGGACAAACTAGATGACTGTCTTATCTGTGCTTGTTTCGTAGGTTATAAGACATGGACCGCCTCACTGCAGCAAACAGTGCCTTTGCCCTCAATCTGTTCAAGAAGCTAAGTCAAAATGATAATACAGCGAACATGTTTTTCTCTCCTTTGAGCATTTCTTCTGCTTTGACAATGGTCTCTCTGGGTGCGGCAGGGAACACTGCAGCCCAAATGGCAAAGGTATATCCAGATAAATACTATTAAGGGGAGGGGGGAGCTTGACTTTTGACTCCATGCATGCTGCATCTTCTTTGTAGCAGGTCAGGCTGAAATATGCATTTACAGTATTTCACTCTCTTGTTTGCTGAAAGGCATGGATTTTTCAACTGATACAGTTTTTAAGGAGTACGTAGATAAATGTCTGTATTTAAATTACTGTACTGAACAGTATCCATTAACCATTTATCATCTTACAGGTGCTGTCTGTGACCAACGACGTCGAATTTCACCAGGGATACGAAAAACTTATTTCTGAAATCAACAAGCCAGACACCAAGTACTTGCTTAGGCTAGCCAACAGGCTATTTGGAGAAACATCCTATGAGTTTATTTCAGTAAGTTACATGGTTTACAAATATGCTAGAGAACAGGAAGTGGTCTCTGTTCAGATAGTGAACCGTATTCTGTTGCAGATCAGAAACACAGCTAAGCACTCACTATCCCTTCTGTACTTTGCAATAAAACCTTCCATCAAACTGAAAGGGACATTTGAATTAGCAGCAGTGATCAGCTTGAGTCCAGGTGGCAGGTTGTACCAGCCAATCTACTTGGTGGATCGATTCATTTCTTTCTCTTTTTCCCTGTCCTTACTCGGCACCAGGACATTAGCTGGGATAATAATAGTAATAATATTTATTATTTATACCCTGCCCATATGGCTGGGTTTCCCCAGGCACTCTGGGCAGCTCCCAGCAGAACATTAAAACAGAAGAAAACTACAAACATTAAAAACCTCCCACAACAGGTCTGCCTTCAGATGTTTCTAAAAGTCAGATAGTTGTTTATTTCCTTGACATCTGATGGGAGGGCGTTCCACAGGGCAGAGGCCATTACCAAGAAGGCCGTCTGCTTGGTTCCCTGTAACCTTACTTCTCACAGGGAGGGAACAACCAGAAGGCCCTCAGAGGAGGACCTCAGTGTCCAGGCAGAACGATGGGGCTGGAGACACTCCTTCAGCTAAACAGGACTGCTTTTTAGGGCTTTAAAGGTCAGCACCAACACTTTGACTTGCGCATGGAAACATACTGGAAACCAATGTAGGTCTTTCAGGTTGGGTGTTATACAGTCTCGTCGGCCACTCTGAAGGTGCACCTCTTTTACCCTATGGCCTATGTGTTTTCAGGACCCAGGCCATTGCTGTGACTTTTTAATATATGTAATACGTACAGAATTTTACATTGTTGTAATCTGCCATGGTACCTGGAAGGCAAAGTCTCCCAGTGTTTGCACAAAGAGTTCACAGACCAGCACTGCCGCATTTCCCCATCTGTTTATAGGCCTTTGAATCCAGGCCATTATAGAGAAATGTGTGTTACTTTCATGACATGCTTGTGAGCTTCCAGGGACACAATGTTAGACTAAGAGGAGCTTTTGCTAGATCAAGCCAAGGGGATAATTACATTTAAAAAACAACCGTAATACAACAGGTAGTTGACGCTTTCCAAAGAGTTGCCAAATTTGGAGACAAATAAGTATTGCTTACATAACGTTTTTCCTCCATAGAGGAATAGAAAGAGAAAACACCACATTGGAATTCATTATCCACCTGCATTGAGCAGGACTGATACAGGGGCAAATCTTGGTAAGAATTTAGCATCCTGCATATGGACCTTTCATGTAGGACTCTCATATATAAGAATAAGACAAGGATTGCTATGTGTATTCTTGAGCAAAAGAAGTTTGTTTGGGTCCTGTTCAGTTTATCTGTTTTGGCTGATAGGAATCTATTGCACATGCCATGAGCTTTTTCTTATCAACTGAAGTTAAATTAAGCATCTGCATACGTGTTTCACATCTTTCGGTATCTGAAAATGGAAGAAACATCCTTCTCTCCCCCTCTTTTCTGTGGGACAAAACCTTAATTAAATCAAAGTTTGTGTGTATATGATATATACAGATCCATATATAGCTTTTAATTCTGAAACATACTTGTTTAAGTCATTCATAGACTCCAGCCAGAAATTCTATCGAGCAGGTCTAGAGAAACTAGACTTCATTAGAGCATCAGACGATTCCAGGAAATACATAAATAATTGGGTGGAAGAACAGACAGCAAGTGAGTAGGAAATTCTTGGGCTTCCATATTGTCTGAGTTTTACTTCTTAAAATACGACTTTGTGTCTGAAAAATAGCTACTTATTAAAACAGCTCTTTAATCCCTCTTCAAGGTAAAATCCAAAATCTGCTCGCCCCAGGAATAATTGGCTCCAGTACAAGGCTGGTCTTGGTGAATGCTATCTATTTCAAGGGAAACTGGGCAAATCAGTTCCGCAAAGATCTCACTGAGGAAAGGCCATTCAAAATTAGCAAGGTACGTATGAGGTGGGAAATAATGTGAAGCACATTGACCATACAGTCTTTATCGGTTTGTTTGTTTTTTTTGAAAAGTTTTTATTGTTAAAATAATTCAGCATTAATACACATATTGTGAATATACAAGCATACAAACATACATTTCATACAATCCTTAAAAATATTCAAACATACCTACATTCAGTCCCACGGATAATTCCTTTTCCCATCACCATCCACCAGCCCTCACCCCACCTTTGTGTTAGACTTCCAATCTACTCAATTGCAATTTCTTTCCACTTCTATTACTTTCTTTCACACATCTTTAACCTAATTTCATGCTTCTTTTTCTATTACACATTGTTATCCATCTTATTTAGTATTTCAGTATTTAAAACGGAACTTGTTTATTCTAATAGGAGTTCTGATTTTTCAATATGGTTTTGCAAGTATCCTTTAAACACCTTCCAATCCCTGTCTATCTTCTCTTTTGAGATCCTTCCGATTTCTCCCATTGTTTTGGATATATTGTAGTACTCCAATAGTATTTGGCAAGCCACTCTATTTTTGTCGGTATAATTAAATACACACATTCTGATATTTAGAGTGTTCCCTCCTGTTTTTTTCTTTCATCAGTTGACCAGTTGGGATTTCCCTTCCCACCATGTCCTAAGGACATTCTTTTGCAGAGACAGTGGAGGATGAACAGTAAACAAGATGCAGAGCAGCTCAAGAAATAGAAAATATTATATGCTTAAAACGAAATTCTTCTCCATTTGCAGAATGAAAGCAAACCGGTGCAGATGATGTTCAAGAAAGCTAAATTCAACATGACATGGATATCGGAACTTCGCACCAAAATTCTCGAGATTCCTTATGTTGATAACGAGCTCAGCATGATCGTCCTGCTTCCTGATGAGATTGCAGATAATTCTACAGGCCTGGAAAAGGTGAGGCATTGTTGCTGAGAATAAAACCATCTAAATTCTCGCCCGTAAAAATTGCCCTTGTTGGTTGCTGTACATGACGAGAGCATGATTCTTGCAGCTTCTACGTGATTCTTCCAAGTGCCCAGTGTAACTTATTATATTGTTGGCATCTGTCTGTCTCGAGAGACAATGGCGTCTGCCTCCAGGGGTGAAGTCAAACCACCATGCCAGCAGCGCCAAAGTGACCTCCCTGGGGTCAGTGCCGGATTTACGTATAAGCTAAACAAGCTATAACTTAGGGCCCCACTCTCTTGGGGCCCCCCAAAAAATGTAAAGAAAAAAAACTAGATGTACATTTCCAAAATATAAGATAAAAAAACAACCTACATATAGCAACAGTATTTTGTGTTGTATAGGCTCCTATAATGTAAGTAATGGGTCCTGCCTGCTCCCTAAAATATCACTGGTTTGCTCATTTCTATATATAGTGCCTGCATTCTGCATGGGCAAATGGCTTTAGATAACTTTTAGGTCCATAAATTACTATACAGTGGTACCTCGGGTTAAGTACTTAATTCGTTCTGGAGGTCTGTTCTTAACCTGAAACTGTTCTTAACCTGAAGCACAACTTTAGCTAATGGGGCCTCCTGCTGCCGCTGCACGATTTCTGTTCTCATCCTGAAGCAAAGATTTTAACCTGAGGTACTATTTCTGGGTTAGCGGCGTATGTAAGCTAATGCATATGTAACCCAAGGTACCACTGTATAATAGTTTGAAGAATTTTCTTCATTCTTTCAGCTAAAATATAGGTATTCATATTTAATTTTATAAACATTGTTTATATACATTGTTCAACATGCTGACAGCTTCTAGGAGCCACAGGTGAGAGCTGAGTTCAGGGTGGGAACCAAAGGTGGATAAATTACCCCAGAAGGAGCAATATATGTGTAATATAGCTGTTTATATTTCTATAAGCATAGTTAAGTCTGCCAGTGTTCTGTCTTATTCAGAAAGATGGAAGGCATAAAAGCAAGTTGAGCAGAAAGGAATTCTACCCAGACAGACACGGCAATTGTCAAACAAGTTTGTTTAAGTGATGTACATGGAGTCATTTGAGTCACTGTGAATCCAGTGAAAATGGTTTCATGTGAGAAATGTGAGGATTTATATATGCAGCCAGGATTTCCTTTTTTCCTTGAATGCCTCGTGTTTGTCTTATTTTAGCTGGAGAGAGAAATGACCTATGAGAAACTCAAGGATTGGATTAACCCTGAGATGATGGACCTAACTGAAGTTGAGCTGTCTCTACCCAAATTTAAACTGGAGGAAAAATACGACCTGAAGCCTGTTCTGAGCAGCATGGGAATGGCTGAGGCGTTTGACCCAAGCAAGGCAGATTTCTCTAGGATGTCTCCCAACAATGACTTGGTTTTGTCTGAGGTTGTTCACAAATCCTTTGTAGAGGTAAACGAAGAGGGAACTGAGGCCGCTGCTGCTACTGCTGCTGTTATGAATAAGCGGTGTGCTAGGATTGTGCCCTGTGTCACAGCCGACCATCCCTTTCTCTTCTTCATTCGGCACAACAAAACACAAAGCCTTCTCTTCTATGGTAGATTTTGCTCTCCCTGAAGCAAGCTAACTTCTCAGGAATGTCAAAGAAAAGTGACTTGGCATTGTCAGAGGTGTATCACAAGTCCTTTGTGGAGATCAATGAAGAGGGCATTGAGGCAGCAGCTGCCTCAGCAGCCACTGTTGTAATAAGGTCATCTCAGCATCCCATAAAATTAGAAGCAAACCACCCTTTCATCTTCAAGGCAACAAAAAACACCCTCTTCTTTGGCAGATTCTCTTCGTCAAAGAACCCACTAGTACCTCCCATGGTAAACACACTCTCAAAAATAAAAAATGCATAAGAGAACTTCCTTCCCTTCCTGCCAAGTTAAAGTTGACACTGGCTTTGCCTCTCTTTCTCTCCTCTGCCAACAACCATTTTGTGTCATGCCACACGCCTCATGGCAGCCATTTTGTGACTGGCGCCCATATGCAGTTTCTCAAAATTCCACATTTCCTCATTGGTCCAAAAAGGTTGGCAATCTGAGTATAAATGCTTAGGAGCAGGCTGAAATACCACAGGCATCACATTGAGGCCTAATGCTGTTTTAGACATTATCTCTATAAGCTTTTCTGCCTTCCTTCTGTTGCCCAAATCTGTCTCTGTACACAAGTGTGCAGCATCATATTCTTAATTCTTCTCTAAATGCCAGTCATTGTCTGTAAAACATGCATTTTAAAGCATTAAATACAGTTTTGAAAATTATGTTTCCACTGTGCAAAACAGTAGTTTTTAAAAGCTCTTACCTTCTCTCCCTGTGCCACATGACACGGAGTGCAGCCCAGTTGCATTAAAATAATTGACAACGCTCTATTTATTTATTTTATATATTCATCATCTCACCAGCTGGTTAGTACAAAGAAAGAGCAATTAGACGGAACGTGTTCCAAACTGGAGGATATATTCCGGACCAGTGGGATAGTATGGGAAATGCATGCAAAATCCAGAGGCTTCTGGGAGAAAGTCCTTTGACAAGTTCTAATTGACTCAAGTCTCTGCTCTGCAGAAATGGTTCATGTTCCTATACATATTTTCTTCAAGTGTTGTGATCTGAGTTCTCCTTCTGCATCACTGATAGGCACATTCTGGTACTTCTGATTCCTCACGGCTTGCTTGCATTTCAGGCATTAGAAGTTTGCCCTTTGCATTTATGTACAAACTGTCCGTTATGCTTAACCTTACTCAGTTGCAACACAGCATCACCAGGGTCAGAATCCTAACTGGTACCCGTCCTCGTTTCTCAATAGCAATGGTCTTAGAAACTATAGCAGGATCTCCTTCTCAGGCCTCAACATGGTTCTAACAGGGCATCATAATCTCACCCAGGTAGTCTGACCTTTGTTTTAAGCATCGTAATTGTGTGTATTGGGCAACAAATTGAAGGCATGAATATCGTTTATTACCCAGGTTCCCCACATGGTTAACAACAATCTGGTCACTTTCCGTAGATCAAATGGTGTCCCACAGTGCTTTCATTTGAAGAGATGGGACTCCTTCAACACTCCTCATAAACACACTCTTACGGGCAGGACACGCAAATCCCAACACTTCTCCGGAATAGTCCACAGATTAATCACCACATACCCAGAGATTCCTCTGAACTGTACAAGCTTACCCAGTCTTTCCGGAGAATATTGCAGTCCTCAAAAAATCTGTCTGGATGTTCCCATCCTTCACCCAGCATGTCCGGAAAAAAACAACAACACTCACTATGGCCAGAAAGATTCAAGCCTGCATATCTGTATCATACACCTCAAAGTGATTTCACCCTAAGATCATAGTGGTTCCTTGGTTTACAGAAGTACGTGTGTCGTCTCTTTTTTCAGGTTGTATTTGTTGCTGGACATTCGTGTTGGTGGGATAACTTTGGCTCCCCGCACACACAACCTCTCTCACTACCAAGGAAATGCAATAAATCAATGTTATGTATTGGGTTTAACACATTTTATGTTACATGACACATTCTAACCAATCGTATAGTGTTGGTAGACAAACGCATAACTGTCAACCTTCCCTTTTTTGGCGGGAAATTCACTTATTCCAGCACCATTTCCCGCTGCTATCCCGGATTGTTAGATATGCCGTAGACTGTCCCCGGGACAGGTGAAGCTGCCAATCTCTTATTTTCGAGGCTGCTGATCCCTTATTTTCAAATCTGAAAGTTGACAGCTATGGACGAACGTTCTAATGGCAAGTAAGCGCATGCTCTTTCAACTGTCAAACTGTCAACGGTCAGTTCATGCTGGGGACTATTATCGTGTTGTCCAGTCAGTTTGGTTCTTGTGTTCCTATGAGTGAGCTGTTGTCACTGACAAATGTTGAATAAACTTAGTTGAGGAACTTATACTGCCTTGGGCTTCTGACTTTTCCCAAACATTTAACTATCAGCGAATAGAAAGAGAATCTATCCAAGCTGACACTAAGTAAAAGAATATAAACTTTACACTATGACTGCATTGTTTGTATTAATGTCAGGCTCCCCGGGTTTGCGCAGCCAGGCGCCCTTACTCGAGAGTAAGCCTGCGGGGATTACTTCTGCTGCGCCAACAACCAACGCGAGCAGGGCGCAATTGCGCTTTCGCAGCGCCACCTTCCTGCTCTGAGAGGCTTCTCCGTTTCTGGAAAAAGCAGGCGGCGATGGGGGAAAAGGCGTGCCGCCCAGCAAAGGCAACGGGCAGCGGCTTCGTCTCCTCCTCCTGGGCATGTGCGAGCCGTTCTGCACATGCTCAGTGGCAATGAAAGCCGGCAGCAAACTTGGGGGGCTCGAGCCTGCGGCTCCTTCCCCCCCGCCTCGCCACCCTATTAGGTTCCTGGAGAGCGGCTGAGTCAGGGGCTGAGTCACAGAAGCGCCTCCCCTGGCAGGACGGGATGGTTTCGTTTCCCCTTCTCCGGTTTCTCGTCGCCACTCGGTGCCTCTCTTTGCTCGCAGCGGGAGCCCTTCCTGCGATCCGGGTGTAACAGCCGCGCCCATTCCTCCCGGTACAGTCCTCTTCTCTTTGGGTTGCCATTTGTCTCTGTTGCGTGTCCTTTAAAAGAAAGGGGGGGGTCCTGATGTTGTGTGTGTGTGGTTAAAAGCTGCGTCGTCTTGGACTGTTGTTATTTTGGTAAGCTGAGGAAGACAATCAATATCTGATCCTAACTTCCAGAAAGGTAGGCGTGCTGTGAGTGGCTTGCGCGCAACGAAAGTTCTTGGAGTGCTTTAAAGACTGCCAGCTTTATTGCGCGCAAAAAACTTCCAGGAACTTAATAGTCCATTACATCAAATATGCTTGCAAAAAAGGTTGTACCGTACCATAACTAATAAAAGCAGGTTCTTGCCTTCAGAAGTTGATGCTGCGCTAAATAAATATATATATATATATGTGTGTGTGTATGTATATAATGTCAGTGGTAACTACAAACTTAAGTCGTTGCTTACTGGATTGCAAAGGGTAAGCCAGGTGGATTGCTTGGCAGCAGCGTCTGGGACTTCCTTTGTTGAGGTGGAGCGCTGAAAGTAATCTGGGTGGGTCCAGGGTGTTGTCCAAGACTGGCACCTGTAGGACTGGCGCTTTTGTGCTTTGAACAGCTGCATGACAGAGGCAGAAATTCAATAGTTGCGGCTTTCCATACTGTGTTTCTCTAATGGGAAAGGCTTCACCTGCTGGATTTCTGCCTTCTGTGCACAGCTGTTAGCGCACAGGAGCTTTGCAAGGGGGGGGGCGGAGATAAAACCCACCTTGGTGCCTGTTCTTGATAGGCGTTTGTTGGGTTTGTTTTTATATTTGCACTGAAAAATTTAATCACCTGCAGAGCATGGAAAAAGTGGGTTTTAATGAGTTTTCATTGTGCACGTGCAGCAACCAATTCCTAAAACTCTTTTATTGGCTTGCTTATTAGGATGCAGCAGACTTCCTACCTGTTCCTTGGAAATAAAGAGCGTTCCTGGCGTTCCTGCCCACACCTTAGGCTGGGTTCTAAAGTGTCGGTTAAGCAGGGAGCCTCCTAGCAGCTAGGAAAGAGTGGGGTGCCTGGCAGAGATTGGCATGCCATGCTGTCAATTACGACACCCAGCTGAGGAGTGTAGCAACTGCATTGCCAACACACAGGAGTGAAACAAATAGAGGAACCGACTTTGTAGCACAGGAAGGATGTGCAGTTTATGTGCCAACACAGAGCCATAGTTTTCCATTGTACGTATTCACCAGCCTTGTGAGGGTGGCTCCTCTTCTGTCCCTATCCTTCCCTGAGAGGCTGGGAAACTTCTCACTGTGTCTCCTGGTATCATTAAATACTACTATGACAAAACAGCTGATCTTCAGACACTGGAGCATTTTCAAGTGAGAAGGGAGTAGTAACCAGTTGTTTTCTGTTTCTTTTTGCTCCAAAATCTCTAAATAGCTGTGGAATGTGGAAGGAATGCTTCTGTTTTTAAATACATTCAATTTGTCAGCGTAAACAAGAGATGGAAATCCCTTTATGGTACAGATACTATTTTAATCAGGCAGTTTTGAACTGGCAAGCATTGGATGGATAGTAATTAAGAGTTCATTTTTTTTAAAAAAAACAACCCATCAACCATAAGACTTTCTAATTATTTGTCTTGTATACTTCCCAGTCTCTAGGAATAGGCAGAAGGTAGCTTAAGATCTATTGGTAAGATCTCTAGGTTATTTGCACTAGGTTTTCTGTTTTAACCATTGCAACAGCAAATGACTGCTGCTGAAATGAAGATTGCCTCGTGGGCATCCATTGAGCACAACTGAGCAAGGATTATTCCTGTAGCGTTTGGTAATAATGCAAAGCCTGGCTCCGCTGCTGCACCCTTCAAACTGAAGTAGAACTTGGCCACATTCTCTCCACCATCTGTAAGAGCATCCCGATTCTGTCCAGAAGAGCACTCAGAGTACTTCAACAATCAATCCCTCTTCCCTGAGGAATTCTGGCATTGTAGCTCTGCAGGGAGCGGGGAATGGGGTCTCTTAGCATCCTTAACAAAGAACAGTTACTTTGATTCTTTGGAGATGGAAACAATGGCTGTGATGATAATGATGGTGATGATGTTGATTTATTTATACCCTGCCCATCTGGCTGAGTTTCCCCAGCCACTCTGGGCGGCTCCCAACAGAATATTAAAAACACGATGAAAGATGAAACATTAAAAACTTCCCTAAACAGGGCTGCCTTCAGATGTCTTCTAAAAGTCAGGTAGTTGTTTATTTCCTTGACATCTGATGGGAGGGCGTTCAACAGGGCGGGCGCCACTTCTGAGAAGGCCCTCTGTCTGGTTCCCTGTAACCTCACTTCTCGCGGTGAGGGAACCGCCAGAAGGCCCTCGGAGGAGGACCTCAGTGTCCGGGCTGAACGATGGGGCTGGAGACGCTCCTTTAAAGTGTTATGATACTGCTTTAAATACACACGGCAGATGGGGCCATTCACCTTGCTTCTTTTTTATCCATTTGATTGCTTTGTGGAGGGTTTTCCTTTTTTTTTTTTTTTTTTGCAAAGCCTCTTTGTAGCTGTGTGGCTGAACTGGATGTAGATCTTGATTGCCAAAACCAACCGACCAACCAAGTAAGGTAATTTGTTGAGGGTGGGAGGAATAACTTTAGGGATGTGTTTGGAGAGCTTTAGCTCTCGGTGGTTCTGTTGTTGTAAAATAACACCAAAAGTGTGGAGCCCTATAATGTGGCCCTCCCTCCATCAGTAGGCCAAGTCCCTCACTGGTCCCACTCTGGGCCTCTTCTTGAGTGCTTCTGCCTGGCTGGAATAGTCTTTGGACTGTGATGATTGATGCCTCTTGCTTGCCTGGACAGATGCATTGGGCGTGTGGGTGTAGAAATCCCTGTCACTTTGTGTGGCTGGAATGTAACCTACAGTACAAAGGTAAAAGTCACACCTGTTGCCACACCTACGTTTGCCTCTGGCTGCACCCAGCGCTGGCATGCATTCCCTGGAAGGATCTGTGTTCCGGGGAATGAAGAACCCATCTCCAATAATGGAACAAACAAATTTGGATAGTACAATTCCATGCCTGAAGCCAGAGTTCTTTCCAAGCAGAACTAGCACCGCAGACCAATTCAGAGAACTGCTTGGTTGTGTATACACTAATATATACAAAGAGAGAGCATCCATTCTTTCTCTGTCCCAAGCGGCCTCTGTATAATCGGAGATCTTTCGTAGAAGGCATGGCTCAAGGCCGAGAAGATTGTCTCTATTACAATGCAAAGCAAACAGAAGACAGGGCTTAATGCCATGTCTTCAACCAGAAATATCTTTTTCATGTTCTTTTTTAAACGGTCCTCAATACAAATGTATAACAAATGTATAAACAATTGTGTCTCGTAATGAACAAAAGAGACATATCGTAACTGGAAACGTACCAAAAGAATTAGGAAAGACTGCTTTCAAAGGCATTGGACAAGAAGCTGGATAACATAGCAAAGGATTTCACTTTAAAAAAATAAAATACAGCATAAGTATGTATTCTGTAAGTCAAAAGCTCAAATCACACTGCAAATCTTCATGGTTCCCTTATTTACGGTATTAT
Source organism: Podarcis filfolensis (assembly GCF_964270895.1). Taxonomy (NCBI): domain Eukaryota; kingdom Metazoa; phylum Chordata; class Lepidosauria; order Squamata; family Lacertidae; genus Podarcis; species Podarcis filfolensis. The sequence goes on from NC_139603.1 coordinate 25,637,990, forward strand.
AACCACTCAGAATTCACAAGGTGGTGCCACGTTAATTATTCCACGTGTGTGTGTGTTCTTTAGAATGTTAGAATTATTTTTTAAAGGAATCAGGATAAACGAAGGCCGATTGACACCAACTCTGTGCAGGATCCGTGCTCTTTTCGAGTCAGTGGCATCAAGCATTGTGGATTGTGTCCCAGTATGTTTACAGGCTTACTTGTTGACGTGAAGCAGAGAGTTTTCCACAACTGTACTTTTCTGTGAAAAACATTCCATGCCCAAAAATGCGTTGTTTCATACAGTGAATTAGCAATCTAAATAATGAATACAAGAGATAGCTTTTCCTCTTTGTCTAGAATAAAGAGATGACCTGCAGTGACTGTTAGTTTCTGTTTCCCTCACTGAGCAGCTGCTGGTAGTCACAAGACTATGTTTTCATTCCGCAGTCCAGTTACTGTTGGGTTCCCACGGGAAAGGGAGACGGGATGTGACGTTTACTGGTTTCCTGTTTCCTTGTTCTGTCGTTTCTTTGTTGGAGTTGCTCTCTGCTTCTCACAGAGACAAGATGTATATATGTATGCTCTCTGCATAGCTTAGAAATAAAGCTTTCGCAATGTAGCCATACCTGCCTCATCCTTTCGTTGCGGACTCTGGGTATACTCTGCTGGGCTCGGAGGACCGGAGCTGGATTTGACTAACAGTGACTTGAAATTGGCAGTGTGGTAACTAAACGAACCTCCTGATTAATCCTGATATTAGGTTGCTAAGTTTATAACCTTATGTATTTTAATTACAGTGAATCATCAGCCACATCTTATGGTAAACAATATTATATATAACAGTTGTGTTGTGTAGCTTTCCTTACCTGCTTAGCCCTGTCTGTATGAGAGTTGTGTATTTCTCTGACGGCTAATGTTTTGCAGAGAGATCAGAGCCATTTGGGATCGCTTCCCTAAGGATTTTTTTCTGTTCCTTTAAATAGGTTCACAGCTTGGAGCAGTTCTGAAGGCTTCGCTTTCCTTTCCCCTGTGATGGGAGAAATAACACATGCCAAAATTCTGGTTTTAAATAACAAGCAAATGTGTGCTAGCTTGGCAAGAGTGCTGTGTTTTGTTTTGTTTTGTTTTGTTTTGTTTTGTTTTGTTTTGTTTTGTTTTGTTTTGTTTCAAGAACAAGAAAACCTGGGCTTGGCAACTCTGCCAGCCAGAAAAAAATGGCAGAGTTCCTATGTCTCTGAACCTCCAAGACAGATAAATCCAGCAGGCGAAGCTTGTCTCATTGCATCTTCATGCCAGGAAAATGTTCACATGTGAATTTCATGGGGCTGGGGCTGGGTTGAGTTAGTGTGCCCAGATCTTCCCCCCTAATGCATATTGGTAGAAGGAGTTTTGAAACATTTGTACATCTTAGGATCAGTAGTCACAGTATAAGTTATAAAAGCATCAAAAAGCACTTCATGCAAGCTTGATCCCGTTCAGGACTCGGTTTATCAAGCATAGACTTAATTGCGAAAGTCGGGCTATTATAGCTGTTGGCTTGCTAACTTAATTCTGCGACCTGAGGCTTTAATAGTCCTGTTTTTGAGGCTAGAATTATGCAGTGGGGAGGGATAACAGGCTCTCAAACGATGCTTTCCATCCCTCTATTTCTTTTTATGTCTCAAAGTGGGTAATGTGGCATGTAATATGCAATAGACTTTTAAATTAAAGCTGATCTTAGAAATCAAGTGAGGGTGAATGTTATTCTCTTCCTGTGCATTTTTGCAAATTACTGTCTGCTGGCCATTGCTTTCATCTAAAGAAATGTAGCATGTGATTGACGGTTCCTGTGTGGGCTGCAGCCTCCCCCACACCAGAAAACGGTGGGTGGGTGGCATTTTGGAGAGCACGAAAATGTTCAAAAGTAGGAATTGCAGGTTGACATGTCATTAGGACACGTGTGAGATCTGAAAACAAATGCTTAGGTTTGGTTTTTTTCTTGTAAAAGTGACCTCCGAGCGGACAAACTGGATGACTGTCTTATCTGTGCTTGTTTCGTAGGTTATAAGACATGGACCGCCTCACTGCAGCAAACAGTGCCTTTGCCCTCAATCTGTTCAAGAAGCTAAGTCAAAATGATACAGCGAACATGTTTTTTTCTCCTTTGAGCATTTCTTCTGCTTTGACAATGGTCTCTCTGGGTGCGGCAGGGAACACTGCAGCCCAAATGGCAAAGGTATATCCAGATAAATACTATTAAGGGGAGGGGGGAGCTTGACTTTTGACTCTTAAATGAGGCATGCATGCTGCATCCTTTTCTTTGTAGCAGGTCAGGCTGAAATATGCATTTATTAGCGGGCCCCTCAGGCTGCTAGTGAGCTCCCGTTGTTCGGTCCCAGCTCCTGCCAACCTAGCAGTTCCAAAGCACGTCAAACGCCGGCTCCCTCTGCCAGTAAAGGGAGATGAGCGCCACAAGCCCAGAGTTGTCCGTGACTGTACCTAACTGTCAGGGGTCCCTTTACATTTACCTAAGGCTATGGTCCTAAGCATCCTTCCTGAGCCTCAAACTAGGGAAGGCCCGTTCACGCAATTAGTCATTTTAATGACTTTTAAAACTTAAATAACAGACTGAGGAGGCCCAGTCTGAATTGGAACACAGGTAGAAGGGCTTTTTTCATAGGCAGACAGATAGAATCTTTATTTGTACCAGCCACTAGCCATAGCAATAAAATAAAATGTATTGAAGGTAAAAACTTAACTCTAGAAAATTCATTTTGGGGGTTTACATCAATAATCAAATAATAGATCTTATTCTAATTCCCCCAGCTAAGAACCTTGCAGTTTTTGCTGTCACCTGATCATCTTGATCTGCTAAAAGAAAGGAGGCAGTAGCAATGGTTGAGCGAGCCGGCATGGACTGTAGGAGAGGGGTAATAACCCCACTCCTCAAATCTTTATAAAGAGTGCAGGCCAGAAACATATGAGCCAGTGACTCAATACTGCCATCTCCACAGGGACATAACTGTATTTCCAGTGGAATTTTTTGAAATCGACCCTCAAGTACAGCCGAAGGCAGTATATTCAATTTTCTGGAAGTGAAAGCATATCTGTATTTTGGAATTGTTAAATTTTGCAAATAGGGTGCCAAAGTGTCGAAATGACTAGGTAGAAGAACTTTAACTCTCTGCCCCCTGTGGAGGTTCCAATTTGAATGCACTGTTTACTCTTAAAAAGCCATTAGTGCAATTCGTAGGTGTGCGAATGGCATCAAGTCTAGTTTGGTCCTAAAGGAGGACAGCTCATTGCGCTGAATCTAGAGAAAGCTAGTTTAGGATTGAGTGATTTAGACATACAGAAGGGGTTGGGAGGTGACACATACTATGACATACTATGGTTCACTTTCAGCCTGTAACCATAGAGTCAAAACAGGCCTAGCATAGAGATGTGTGCTCAGCGCCTTCTGCAGTGCATGGTGTATTGATGTGGGCATGTGTGTGTTGTGTCTTTTAATTACAACGAATGTAAAAAAGGTTACATGCTGTTCCCTAATAGAAAATTCTGCGGAACGTAACACTGAGAAAGGGGAATTCCTACAGCTTTTGCTTGCTATTTATCAAACCACTGGAATGTATATAACATAGGGACTTTGTATTTTCCTACTCCACAAGTTGTAATTAACAAGTTTCTCCACAAGTTGCAATTAACTCCGTAAGGCAGTAGCCCGGTTCACAAATTACTCACATGTCAGGCACTTGCATGGTAAATGGGGAGCAGGGCCACATTTTTAGCTACTTGCCTGGCATCATGTCTGCTTCCTTCAATCACCCTGCATTGCATGTGGTTGTCTGAAGCCTTGAGCCACAAGCTTCTGGTTTTATGTGGATGTCCCAGTCTCGTGGAACCCCTACATCCCAGCAAGAGTTTATGCACCGAGTTTATCTGGGAAGTGTCTGCAAATTGGGGTTGGAGCTAATAGCACGGCCCCATTCCCCAGTCACAATTGCCTTATGTGCAAGTAACACATGAGCTGAACTTAGGTCATGGTTCCATAGGGAAGAATTCCTATTCACACAAAACAAAGTAAAAACCACCATGCTTTGAATTCTTGAATTTAGTTTGTGGCCGCCTATTCGACCAGGTCTGCACAGCCCACTTAAGGAAATGAAGGCCACCACTTTTACACCACTTACAATTGTATTTACAATCTCTTTGATAATCACAAGTGGGGCAGTCCTGCTAAATCAACAAAAACAGTACCAAAGAAGGACTATGGAACATGTGGGCTTTCTCTTTCTTGTCTAGCAGGTATTACCAGTATAACGAAAAAAGAAAAGCAAATTTAGATTCCATGTTTTTCTTCCCCAGAACAAAGGACACTTAGTTTTGTGTGCCCAGTTTGTCGTCTTGAATGAAGTTGACTTATGTGAAAAGTATTTCTTATGTCACACCCAGAAAACCTTCCCGCTGCAGGGAGGTTCTTCTCTGTAATTGCAGTGGTTCTTTGGCCCCCTAGTTTTTCCTAGGCTACTGGCAGCTGCGTGCATCTGTTTCTGCTGTGACTGCCCCAAATGTTTCCTGAGCTCCTGATAAGCAGCTTGATCTTTAGCTATGGTTGGTTAGCACTGCCCAGAGTTCAATTCTCAGTGCATCATCAAATTTTAGTTACTCCGTCCTTGCGCAGAAGAACATGGCCCATGCTGAAACATGACAGCCCAGTTTTATTTAGAAAGTTAAGTTAAAATTGTTAGGGGGAAGATAAAAACCCAGCAATTTAGTATGTGGTTTTTGTTATTGTTTTTTGAAAAGAATATGTGAAAACTAATAGTCACTCTCTTTTGCCTGCTTCCGTTCTAACTGTTTCAGATATTTGTCTTGTGAAATCTTGAACAGGAACGGAACAATCTGCTTTCTGCTTCTTAATTTTTATTACTATCAAATCTGATTGTGATTTTGTTTTGTTTTTCCTCCTCAAATGGTAAGCCCCCCCCCAACAAATCACTGTCACAATGGTTGTTTGTTTTATATATTTTACTCTCTTGTTTGCTAAAAGACATGGATTTTCAACTGATAACGGTTTTTTAGGAGTACGTGGATAAATGTCTGTATTTAAATAACTTAACATTATCCGTTAACCATTTATCATCTTACAGGTGCTGTCTGTGACCAACGACGTAGAGTTTCACCAGGGATACAAGAAACTTATTTCTGAAATCAACAAGCCAGACACCAAGTACTTGCTTAGGCTAGCCAACAGGCTATTTGGAGAAACATCCTATGAGTTTATTTCAGTAAGTTACATGGTTTACAAATATGCTAGAGAACAGGAAGTGGTCTCTGTTCTGATAATGAACCGTGTTCTGTCGCAGATCAGAAACACAGCTAAGCACTCACTATCACGCCTGCATTGAGCAGGACTGATACAGGGGCAAATCTTGGTAAGAATTTAGCATCCTGCATACGGACCTTTCATGTAGGACTCTCATATATAATAATAAGACAAGGATTGCTATGTGTATTCTTGAACAAAAGAATTTTGTTTGGGTCCGGTTCAGTTTATCTGTTTTGGCTGATATGAGTCAATTGCACATGCCATGAGCTTTTTCTTATCAACTGAAGTTAAATTAAGCATCTGCATACGTGTTTCACATCTTTCGGTATCTGAAAATGGAAGAAACATCCTTCTCTCCCTCTCTTTTCTGTGGGACAAAAACTGAATGAAATCAAAGTTTGTGTGTATATGATATATATAGATCCATATATAGCTTTTAATTCTGAAACATATTTGTTTAAGTCATTTGTAGACTCCAGCCAGAAATTCTATCGAGCAGGTCTAGAGAAACTAGACTTCATTAAAGCATCAGAGGATTCCAGGAAATACATAAATAATTGGGTGGAAGAACAGACAGCAAGTGAGTAGCAAATTCTTGGACTTCCATATTGTCTGCGTTTTACTTCTTAAAATATGAGTTTGTGTCTGAAAAATATGTTCTTATTAAAACAGCTCTTTAATCCCTCTTCAAGGTAAAATCCAAAATCTGCTCGCCCCAGGACTAATTGACTCCAGTACAAGGCTGGTCTTGGTGAATGCTATCTATTTCAAGGGAAACTGGGCAAATCAGTTCAACAAAGATCACACACAGGAAAGGCCGTTCAAAATTAGCAAGGTATGTATGAGGTGGGAAATAATGTGAAGCACATCATTGACCACACAGTCTTTATCGTTTTGATTAAATTACATACATTGTGATATTTGGAGTGTTCCCTCCTTCTGTTTTTTTCTTTCATCAGTTGACCAGCAAGGGTTTCCCGCCCCACCATGTCCTAAGGACATTTTTTTGCAGAGACAACAGAGGATGAACAGTAAAGATGCAGAGCAGCTCAAGCAATGCAATAGAGCAATAGAAAAGATTATATTCTTAAAACGAAATTCTTCTCCATTTGCAGAATGAAAGCAAACCGGTGCAGATGATGTTCAAGAAAGCTAAATTCAACATGACATGGATATCGGAACTTCGCACCAAAATTCTCGAGATTCCTTATGTTGATAACGAGCTCAGCATGATCATCCTGCTTCCTGATGAGATTGCAGATAATTCTACAGGCCTGGAAAGGGTGAGGCATTGTTGCTGAGAATAAAACCATCTAAATTCTCGCCCGTAAAAATTGCCCTTGTTGGTCGCTGTACACGACAAGAGAAATATTCTTCCAGCTTCTACGTGATTCTTCCAAGTGCCCAGTGTAACATGTTACATTGTTGGCATTTGTCTGTCTTGAGAGAGAATGGAGTGTGCCTTCAGGGGTGAAGTCAAACCACCATGCCAGCAGCACCAAATTGACCTCCCCGGGGTGTAAACCTGGGCAGTGTGTATAGACATCTTGGGCTGCCCAGACAACAGGGGCCCCCTCTCGGCCTTGCTGATGTCCAAAGGAAAGCAGAGTGATATGTTTGGCACCAGTTTGGCTGCAGGAGTTGCTGGAAGGAGGCGTGCAAAGCACCATCCAACTGTCTTAGGGACTCCACTCTGGATTTGTATAGAGTTTACTCCTTAGCCTTTCTTCTCCCGAAGTTATCCCGCAAGACAGTGGAGGTTTAGGATCAGAATTTCCCTTCTCCTAGATGGGCTACTTTCCCAGGTTGATGAGCCCCATCTGCCCCTATACAGCACTAACTGCCTTCTCGACCATTGCACCCACTATTGGTCTTCTCCGCTCAGTCTGCCAGAGCCTATATTTGCATGCAGGGCAAGTCCCTAACACAGAGAGTTTGAGACCCATTGGGTACCCTCACCTGGTTTAGCTGGCCAGTTAAAGCCATTTCCCAGAGTGTGGCTTCTAGATGCCACAGGTGAGAGCTGCGTGCAGGGTAGGAACCAGAGGTGGATAAACTACCCCAGAAGGAGCAATATATGTGTAATATAGCTGTTTACCGTATATTTCTATAAGCATAGTTAAGTCTGCCAGTGTTCTGTCTTGTTCAGAAAGATGGAAGGCATAAAAGCAAGTTGAGCAGAAAGGAATTCTACCCGGACAGACAGGGCAATTGTGAAACAAGTTTGTTTAAGTGATGTACATGGAGTCATTTGAGTCACTGTGAATCCAGTGAAAATGGTTTCATGTGAGAAATGTGAGGATTTATATATGCAGCCAGGATTTCCTTTTTTCCTTGAATGCCTCGTGTTTGTCTTATTTTAGCTGGAGAGAGAAATGACCTATGAGAAACTCAAGGAGTGGATTAACCCTGAGATGATGGACCTAACTGAAGTTGAGCTGTCTCTACCCAAATTTAAACTGGAGGAAAAATACGACCTGAAGCCTGTTCTGAGCAGCATGGGAATGGCTGAGGCGTTTGACCCAAGCAAGGCAGATTTCTCTAGGATGTCTCCCAACAATGACTTGGTTTTGTCTGAGGTTGTTCACAAATCCTTTGTAGAGGTAAATGAAGAGGGAACTGAGGCCGCTGCTGCTACTGCTGCTGTTATGATGCTGCGGTGCGCTATGATTGTGCCCTGTGTCACAGCCGACCATCCCTTTGTCTTCTTCATTCGGCACAACAAAACACAAAGCCTTCTCTTCTATGGTAGGTTTTGCTCTCCCTGAACAATGGGTGTCCTGTGTGTGCAGCACAAACATTCCCCGCTGCAGCCTGCTGGCAGTATATCAAGTTTTCGATTTCTCATCCTATTATTTCAAAGTTATATTGTCTAATCCCGTCTTCACTGCTGTTTCTCTGCTTGCGACAGCTTTTCCCAGCACCATTCATATTTGATTAACAGTTGTGCATAAGGGGATCACATCGTAAAATGGGCCAACTGAAAACTGTGGCCTTCCTTAAACCCTACTCCTAATGAACATTGATGTATTGTGTGTGCCTTATTTAGTATAGGAGGCACTTGTATCACAGACCATTAGCAATATTGGTGAAGATGAAGCAGATCTTATTAACTGCACACCTCTTCATCTTTTCCATGCTCTTAATAAAAACATAGAGGGCTCTTTTTTTTTTACCAGGCAGCTTTGCTACAAGTTCCTAATATTTGTGAGGTCCATTTTGTTCTGGACCTTTATTTTCACAGGATACTTCAGGGTGGGGCTGGGGGGTTGGTTTTGTTCTTCAAGAGGTATTAGCAACCACCAAAAACAGCTTCTATCAAAGGAGAGCCTACCATATAACCTCATGTGCATTTGATAAACAAACACAATTGTTTAGTACCAGTTTCTGGCATTCACACCAGCATATAAATTTAAGATATTGGTAACCAAAGTGAAAATGAAGAGCCTTATTTAGTTATTGCAGCGCAGAAAAAGTGCAATGATTTCTACAACACACAGAATAATTTGGCCTTGTGAAGAATGCAGTGCACAAGCAGAAGTATAAATCTGATGTTCGGTCTACAGTGTATTATTCTTTGACGTTACGTGCATAAAAAGTAGTCACAGAATTTTGACTTGGCAACCTGTAAGTGACATTTATGTATGAATGGATATCGATTCATGTATTATTGGATTTAAAATAAAAATGAAATTGTTTTGTGTTCTGATTGTACTGCTACTGAATTCATTAAACAACAGCTCAGGGCGAGATTTATTCTGACCCCGTAGCTCCAACGTCACCAGTCTCTTCCCCACTTAAGACACTGGTTGCCAACAACATGTGTAAACAGTCAGTCAACTAATTTCCGCATGAGTACAGGTGAAGTCCTCTCTCTGGGTGTGGCATTTGCCAATCCATTCAGCTTAAGCTGACTGTGCTACAACTGCCAACAGTACTTGGCTTATGCTGCCTCTTCTCTAGCACGCAAGCAATTTCATATGACCTTTGAGATGCACCCACTTGCGGAAAAATGAGACGAGTGAAGCACTGCAGAAACATTTCAGCAGTCTGCTTATCGGGGACAATCTCTGTACCTGGTACTTGTCGCTGGCAAATTGTTCTTCAATGTGACTCTGTTTTCGTCTCCTGGGAAAGTTTAGTGGGGTGCCTCCCCCACAAAAAATGTGCTAGCACAAATTGGATCTGTGTAAAAGCACACAAACAATGTCGGTGCATTCTTCCAAAACAAGTGCAGCTGAATGGGTTTTGAGTTGAGGCTATGCCTCTACCGTACCCATTTCTGTCGTAGAATATACTAATCAATCTTTGTCTTAAGGGGGCTTTTTTATTTTTCTAAGTTAGTAACGTTGCCCTGCTTTGGAAGCTGTGCTGAAAGAGCTGTGTAACACACTGGAAGAAAGAATTTCATTGCACTGTTCAATTCAGTAATGTGAGCACGCTTTATTTCACCCAATACATTTAGGCACATTATCGCAGCTTTCGTATTGTGACTACAGCTTGAAACTAAAAAGGAACAATGGTCCAATGAGGCCATAAATTGTTTTCCTTTTATTTTTTTTGCAAGTGAGTGGGGAAGAGATGTTGCTCAAAGTGAAAAAGGAGTTCTAAAAAAGTCCACAGTAATTGAGAGTGAACGATGTAACATAATGAGCCTCACTTATGTTACTTCTACAAAGCCTCATTTTCAGTTATCATCAGGCTGACAGATGATCAGGCTGATCAGTGTGTTTGTTCCATTGGTGATGCCTTGCCAGTCAAAGGCTTACTACTACCTGAAAACTAGATGACCAGCCCTTCCTCCTTGCTGAAGGTGTCAAGTTAGGCAACAACCCACTTTAACCTACCTGTAATTCTATTCCCTGTTGTGGCTGTGAGTGGGAAAATGCCCTGTATACTGCATAGTAAGTGGAGGAATTTGGAGTCAGTGCATTCCACCAGTAATCAGCAAAACTTGAGTTGTACTTTTCCCCTTCTGTGTCTGGATTTCTGTTCCTGAAAAACACTGGCTGTATTTACCTGGTAAACCCTTGGCACTGACCTGTGCAGGGCCGGATTTAGGTTTGATGAGGCCCTAAGCTACTGAAGGTAAGGGGGCCGTTTATATGTCCAGCTGTCATTTTGTCAACAACAAATTGTCGCTGTTTTTATGTGTTGAATATATGCTACATGGTAATTTATGGACCCATTACTTACATCATAGGAGCCTACACAACATAAAACACTTGCTGTATGTACCAGTAGGTTTTATTTTATTTGTTTTTTATATTTTGGAAATGTACATCCAGATTTGGGGGGGGGGCAAGAGAGGGGGGCCCTAAACTATAACTTGCTTAGTTTATAGGTTAATCCGGCACTGAACCTGTGTCACAGTGTTTTACACAATTGTCATAGTTAATAAGGATCCAGGTGGAAATCAATTCTGAACGTGATTGTGCAAACTATGGTATGTCTTGATTTAAGGTTACCAGATTTTTTTCGATGAATCCGGGGACACTTTCCAACTTAAATGGATTTTGTCAGTGGACTGATTTGTAAATCAGGGGGCTGTCCCCGGGAAATGGGGACATCTGGTAACCTTATTTTAATTTACCACGTCGTCAGACAACCCTAACGATCTCTGACAAAAAGTTTAAAAATGACGCGCTGTTTCTCACAAGGTGTGCCCACCAAAAGTCTTCCTTGTACAGGGTGGCATGGCTTCTGTTCCAAATAATCTCCTGGTGCCAAAAGCAAAATGCAAACACCAACTTTTTAAGCATTGCAATACTACACACACAAACCCCTGCGCCCGCAATTAACACATCTCTCCAGTTCCAGCACTTTTCTCCTAATTCCTGCAGGCAATTTAGAGTGTGTCATTTTAGGGGCAGAACATAATATTTGCAAATTTCTTCATCGTGGGGTCTTGGAAAACATGTTTTTGGGTGTGAGGAATTAAGATCTATTATTTTTGCTTGGTATGCCTATGTCTGATGAGTAGGGCTGCCATATTTCAAAAAGTAAAAACCAGGACATCCCAAAGGTTTTTGAGCTTTTTTGGACATGCGCCAAAGTTACTGAACTTTTTTATGTTTACAAAAACACCAAAAAACCCACGATCTTGACTTGCCTAAGATCCAAGACAAAACACCATTCAGAAATCCACCCCCGCAATCAATTCTGCCTTTGATGAAGCTTTTGGGAAACAAAATAATTTTAATTTTGCCTTCTGGAAATGTCCGGTATTGATATAGAAGAATAACTCATCATACTAATAATATGTAATATAACTGCAAGGATTTGGCCATCATTTTTAATGGTTTCCATGCCATTTTACACACATTTTCCTTACTGAGAAAAACTAAATTCATAGAATCGTAGTTTGAAGGGATCCCCGCAAGGCTCATCAAGCGCAACCCTCTGCAATGCAGGAATAAATCACATTAATTTAACCAAAAAAGATATTTTGAATTCCCAGGGCACAGTCGCAGCCGTTGACCGCACCTCATTTTGGGGATCTGGAAGTCGGGAAAAAAAAAAATCGGCAGGACCAGGTGAATGAATGAATGAATCTTTATTTGCGTCAGCCATCGGCCGCAGCAATAAAACAACAATACGATATACAAAGAATAGAAATAAAAAGTCAATTATATAAAATACATTTTTAGGGTTTTGAATCCATAGTCAAATAGTGGATCTTATTCTGATTGCCCCAGCTAAAAACCTTGCAACCTTTGCTGTCACCTGCCCATCTTGATCAAGAGAAAGGTTCTTTCTGGTCTCCCGCACCGTCGCACCTGTCGAACGCGCTCCGGGTTCCCTCCGTCGAAGGGCGGCGCCTAAGGCGTTGCTCCGCTTTCAGTCTCCCCTCGCAGCGCTAGACCCGCCCGGGGCGCTTCCCTCCGCCCTGCCTTCCAGCCTCTTTCAGTAGAGCGGGGCTCCCTCGACGGCGACTGACGCTCCCGGGAAACTTGGCTCTGAGTCTTGCCGCCCACCAGGTAAGAAAAAGCACAATTTCTGGCCCAGTCGTGGCAGGAGGAGAAGGGAGCGCAGCGCCTTTGCCTCGAGGGGCGCGGCGCGCTCCGAAGGGCGCACAGCCCGGACGGCTGCCTGGTCTCCACATTTCGCCCCCTCTCGGCGCTGCAAGACGGGAAAGCTGCACTTGGAAAACTGTTGCAGAAGAAAAGCAGGGATGCATTGGGCGGAGCTGCTGACATCCGATCCTCGGGGGCTTGGGATTTCCCAAGAAAGGGATGGAGGGAGGAGGAACAGAAAAGACAAGCTCGTCGGCAGGGTGAAGTTGCGCTTTGGGGCAGGGGGCTGTCCCGTCGAATGGTAGACCTGGAAGGGGATTCCCCTAGGGCAGGGATGTCCAGTAGGCCTATCGCGATCTACTGGTCGCGATAGATCGTGGGCTTCTTTTCCTAGCGCTTGCAAAAGAGCATCCTGCCGTGCGCCCCCCTCCCCCGCTCCGTCCTCCATTCGCGCATGATCCTTATTGATCTTCCGCTGAGTGACCTTTTCCATTTCCTGCCTAAAATCAGGTCAACAAAAACGGGGCTTTCCTCCCTAAAAGCGCAAAAACTTTGATCTGAACCTCCCAAAAGAGGGTAAATCACTGCCAGTTTTTAATTCTCTGAGTAGATCGCAGTCTCTTGGGAGTTGGACGCCTCTGCCCTAGGGTCATCCAACCCCAGGAACTTTGGCAACTACGTTATTCTGAGTCATCTAACTCAGTACTGCAGCCCTTGGACGTAGCCAGGATTTATGTTGGAGGGGGGTTAGAAAACCCACCAGCCATCACCCTCTGTCTGGCTCTGTCTAGCAGGTTCGGAATGAAATGTCTCAGCAAGTTGTTTATTTTTATTATTCTTATTCTTCTTATTCTTATTATTATTATTATTAATACCCTGCCCATCTGGCTGGGTTTCCCCAGTCACTCAAATTACCTTCTTTTGACCCCAAGTGCTGGGGTGGGCGTGGAATCTGTCAAAATCTTTCCATGATTTCTACTTTTAGTTAAGTATTTTTATTTATTTACTTGATTTAGGGGATGGAGCAAATGCTCTGCCCATTCTGCAGGCTACACTACCTGGTAGTGGATCTGAACTGGAGGCTTTCATATGGCCTGAATATACTAGTGATTAAACCTGCAGGCAGAGATTTATTATTATTAATAAGAATTTTATTATTTCTACCCTGCCCATCTGGCTTTCCCCAGCCACTCTGGCGGTTTATAGCACATAGTAAATCATCAAATATTAAAAATGTTTTAAAGATCCTGCATGCCGCAGATTTTATGGAAAAGAGCTCCTGCTGTTGATATCTTTTCCCCATCATACAGCTGTTTAAAAACTGTCAGGGAAAGAGCTGGGAAGCCCAGGTTTCTGTGTTTGGCAGAGGGAGGAGTCCAGTTAACCACTTTAACAGAAAACCAGCAGGTGGAGTTTTTCCTCTGGGCATGAATGAGACAAACAGAACTTCCTTCTTCTCTGGCTGCCAGGCTGATAATAAAATCCTAGAACCATAGAGTTGGAAGGGAGCCTGGAAGGCAGCTTCCTCTCCTAAATTGCCGCTCACCTGTGATGTCCGTGTGCCTGGAAGGTGCATTTAGAGGCGACTCAAGACAGGTTGCTGAGCTTCCCAAAGCTCAGTCATGTGGATCTAGCACTTGGTGGTTGCAGGGAGATTTTAGAAAGTTTATTAACTTGAAGAGAATTTGGGGAAAGAGCCCTTTTTGCACATACCAGGCTGCTGCCCCATGGCACTATCACAAAAAGGATGTGGACAGAGGCAGAGAGAGACCATAACTATATTTGTTATTTTGTGACACGTCTGCCAAAGTCAGGTTCCTGTTTTCCTGACTGCGTATAGATTGTGTGCGTGTGTGTTGGTCAAAAGTAATAAGTGACATGGTTTTTCTTTCCTTTTCATGCTTTTCAGATTCCACCATGGAGAAGCTGGCTAACGCAAACACACATTTTGCCCTTGATCTCTTCCAAAAGTTCAGTGAAGCCAACAAAACAGGCAACATCTTTTTTTCACCGCTTAGCATATCTGCTGCAATCGCCATGGTTTCCTTGGGGGCTAAAGGTAACACAGCCGCACAACTCTCAAAGGTCAGCAAAAATCTTTTCAGGTTTTATCTTGATTTCTGGTTATTTTGCTAAGGTGGTTCAACTTTAACCATTCAAAGAACTTTACATTTAATGTCCCACAAAGAAGGAGCAGTTTTGTTGAGATTTAATTATGCATCAGAATATATTCTGAATGTTGCTGTTTATAGTCCATGATTTCATTGCAGTGGTGTGTTTTCCCCCCATCATGATAGTAACACACCAGGGAAATAAAGCTAATTATTTTCCTTCCATGTCCTAAAACCTTTTACTGTAATTTATTAAAAATATTAAAATACCGTAATACATCAAACATTAAAAACATCTGCCTTCAGATGTCTTCTAAAAGTCTGGTAGTTGTTGTTCTCTTTGACATCTGGTGGCAGGGCGTTCCACAGGGAGATTTACCTATTTGATTGGTCCTAGTGATAATCAGTTAGGACTTCTCTTTTCCCTTGTGCAGACATTTCACTTTGATGTCGTCGAAGACCTTCACTCAAGGTTCCAGGCCCTGAATACTGACATTAACAAGAGCGGAGCACCCTATACATTGAAGCTTGCTAATAGGCTGTTTGGAGAAAAGACCTACACTTTTTTGCAAGTAAGTTAATTGCTGGGATATAAACGAAACTCTGCAAAATTAGCTGGCCGAGAGATTTTCTTTTTATTTCCCTAGATGTGGAAGTGGGCATGGTGGGGTTGTAATTCTTCATTTGGGAGAATTGGTATGCTATGAAACTGCTGCATCAGAACCTTAAAAGCCACAAATGTCAAGCTCACAAATGAAGTGCTGCCTCATGTAGGTTGTGGGTATTTTCTTTTTGCCAGCTTTATTGTGTTTGACATTCCTGGATAAAGCTAAACATTCAAATTCGTTTACAACATCACATTCATTTGTGTTGAAACAACTTTTATAGAATGCTTTTGGATTGTATCTTCTGTGTTAAGCAGAGTAGGTAGAACTTTTCCACAGGAACGTCCGCACAGAATGAGGAAAAAACCCAAACTACTACTACTGCTCAGCGCCTGAGGGCCCCAATCCTGCCACTCACCACCTGGCCCAGGGCGGGGCCTGACGGGCTCTATAAAGGACTGCTGCCGCTGCTGCTGCTGCTGGGCAGAGAGGGCTCCATTTTGTTTTGTTTTGTTTTGTTTAAATTGCTGTTATTTTTTACCTATGTCATTTTAAACTGTGATATCAGTGCTGTATTCTTAGTTTTAGATTTTGATTTATGTGGAAATTGTTTCCCATTTGGTTGTGTATTTTCTTGATGTGGTTTATTTATTGTTTGTGACTTTTGTAATTATGTAAATCTTGTCATGCTGTAAGACGTCTTGAGCATTGTTTTTTTAACTGTGGAAAGGCGGCATACAAATAAAAAATGATGGTTTATACTCCACCCATCTGGCTGGGTAAACCATCAAATGTTAAAAACTTCCCTAAACTGGGAATTGAGTGTTTTTACTGATTTGTGCATTATGAGATAACTGGCATTCTTTAAATAGATTGATGAACGATGCCAACAAAACTGTCACCCCCAGCCAGGAATGGGAAGACCAATTTATAGTCCACAGATGGGAGATAACCCCCGCCCCCCCCCCCCCGTACATTGATATCTGTCTTCTATGATTTCTCCAGGATTTCTTGGCTAGCACCCAGAAGATGTATGGAGCTGAGTTAGCCACAGTGGATTTTCTAAATGCTTCAGATGATGCACGAAAGCAAATTAACCAGTGGGTTGAGAATCATACAGAAGGTGAGTGGTGCTTGGAAAACTCTCAACTTAGAGAATCGTAGAATCATAAAGTTGGAAGGGACCACGGAGAGTTGAACTCACAACCCTGAGCTAAGTGTCTCATGCTTTATTGACTGAACTACCTCAGTTTCTTTAAAAAATGATTAGGAAGGACTATCAGGGTTTCTTTCCTTCCTTCCTTCCTTCCTTCCTTCCTTCCTTCCTTCCTTCCTTCCTTTGTTTTGGCCCTACCTTGTCTCCAGTCAGATCTTGACTTAATAAGCCAGGATATGCATTGTTGTTGTCGTTTAGTTGTGTCCGACTCTTCGTGACCCCATGGACCAGAGCACGCCAAACACTCCACTGCCTCCCGCAGTTTGGTCAAACTCATTCTGGTAGCTTCGAGAACACTATCCAGCCATCTCATCCTCTGTCGTCCCCTTCTCCTTGTGCCCTCCATCTTTCCCAACATCAGGGTCTTTTCCAGGGAGTCTTCTCATGAGGTGGCCAAAGTATTGGAGCCTCAGCTTCAGGATCTGTCATTCCAGTGAGCACTCAGGGCTGATTTCCTTAAGAATGGAGAGGTTTGATCTTCTTGCAGTCCATGGGACTCTCAGGAGTCTCCTCCAGCACCATAATTCAAAAGCATCAATTCTTTGGTGATCAGGATATGCATTAGTTTCAGGCATATCTTCACGCTTTCTTCACAAAAGCAGCAAAAGAAGCCACTGAGCCACAGTTATCAATAGCCTCCTGTCATGTCTGAATCAGTGCCTTGCTTCTTACAGAGCTAATTTGTTCTGTAACTTCCATTTCCAGGTAAAATACGTGACTTGTTATCCGAAGGCTCGCTGAATGAACTGACCAAACTTGTTTTGGTAAATGCCATCTACTTCAAAGGCAGCTGGGCAGAGAAATTTCAAGAGGAGGACACTGAGGAACTCCCTTTTAGACTTAGTAAGGTAACAAAAGGCCTATATTCCACACTGTCCTGTTATTAAAGGTAAAGGTAAAGAGACCCCTGACCATTAGGTCCAGTCGTGGCCGACTCCGGGGTTGCAGCGCTCATCTCGCTTTATTGGCCAACGGAGCCGGCGTACAGCTTCCGGGTCATTTGGCCAGCATGACTAAGCCGCTTCTGGCGAACCAGGGCACTGCACAGAAATGCCGTTTACCTTCCCGCCGGAGCGGTACCTATTTATCTACTTGCACTTTGATGTGCTTTCAAACTGCTAGGTTGGCAGCAGCAGGGACCGAGCAATGGGAGCTCACCCCGTCACGGGGATTCTAACTGCTGACCTTCCAATCAGCAAGCCCTAGGTTCAGTGGTTTAACCCACAGCGCCACCCGCGACCGTCTTATAAAGAGTTGTATCCAAAGTAGCACTGAGTAGCACTTCCCATCAGTGCAAGGATTTCTGTTTTGTGCAGCAGGACTTCCCCACTTGTCCTCCCCTCCCAAGTACCCCATAAATTTGTTCTAGGGGTTTTGGAGCACATCTGGGGAGGGTATGGGGTGTGCGAGGAGAGGAGGGAAATCCTTACACTGAGAGAATGCTTTAGTTGGATGCTACCCAAAATTTAGGTTTAAGGGTGATAATCAACTTGGTAATACTTTTAGCAGCTCTAAAACACGTGAAGGTTATTTGTGCATGACAGGGAGTAAAAAAAACCCAAACGTGGGTGGGACACCTCTGGATTCAACCCAGTGTGTTCTCTGAATGTAAAATATTAAATTTGAACCAATATTTTCATTTTAAAATATTTTATTGAGCTTTTATTGGACTTCAGCTTCCATTGGCCAGCTTCAGTGCTTGAAGGAAACAGCTGAAAAGAACAAATTTGGTTTTAGTAATTCGCTTGCTTGATTATCTTTGCCTTTGGATGACAAAAAAGCAATATTGAGTGTGCCATGAACTGATTACAGCGGTGTCCAAATTTTTTTCAAAGAGGGCCACATTTGATGAAGTGAAGGGCTGACCAAAGGGCCTACCAAAGTTGTTGACTTTTTTAGGATTGAAGTTGTTGAGCTTCTTTTAGGATTTTACCCCAGGAAATAAACTGCCCCAGGGGCCAGATTAAACCGACCGGATTAGGCCCCCGAAACGGACTTTGGACATGCCTGGATTACAATGTGAATGGTTGCATTCCTTTGCACACTTAGCCCTAGGACTAAGTCCCAATGAACCCAAATCTAGCTTTCTTCTGAGTAGGACCCCTCTGTAACAGCACAACCGTGAACATAGTTTTGGAAAGAACCTTTTTCTTTGCACGAACTCTTAGGTGTCTAAACATACTCTTTTACTTGCAATATCTTTTTGCATGCTCATAGTTGTGCCTTTTTTAAAAACTACCCAGAAGGAAAAGAAGACGGTGAAGATGATGTTTCTGAAAAAGGAGCTTCCTTTGGGATATATCCCTGAGTGTAAATGCCGTGTCCTGGAACTTCCTTACAAGGGGGACAAACTTAGCATGATAATCCTGCTGCCTGATGACATTGAGGATAACTCCACTGGCCTGGAACAGGTGATTTTGATTTCTCCCTTTCTTTCTCTATAATAATTTTTTCAAATGGCACATTACCAATATTTTTTTAAAAAAGCAACAACCTGTAGTTCATGGTATATGCATGTGAAATTGACATCAGAATTTTTTTACTATATTATTACTATTATTGATGATTACAACTGAGTCTTCATAGAATTGTAGAGTTGGAAGGGACCCTGGGGTCATCTAGTCCAACCCCCTGAAATGCAGGAATATGCAGCTGTCCCATATGGGGATCAAACCTGCAACCTTGGCATTATCAGCACAGCACTCTAACCAGCTGAGCTTTGCAGTTGATTGTCAAAGGAGTATTCTTGGATAACACATGAAGCAGCCTTGCAGCATGCCTCTCTTTCGTAGGAACATTTTACTTTTCAGGATCAAAGGCTGTGTTGCTGGGAGGATGGAGATGTATCACAGGCTCTCCTCGCAGCCCCAGAGAAAACCAAAGCAGAGCGTCTGGTTTCTTCAGCACATGCTCTGAATTATCTGCAGATTGATTCATTTGCAGACTTGAAATCAAATAGCGACAAGTTGGACTTTGCTTCAAAATAAATGCCTTCAATACGTTGCTTTGACACAATTTTCCTACCATTCCACAGTTTCTAAAGACCAGTGAGTACACAGGAGTGGCTAAATGCTTTTGGGAATATTTCCGTGTGGAATTTTAGATTTTATAAAACTCTATATCAGTATCTCTGTGTCTTATACTTGCTAATGTCATTTTTTTTCATACACGAATCCCCATTAAAGCAGGAGCTGTTCTACAGACAAGGTTTCCTTTTATGGGACCAATGCTGCGTTGAGTATCATATTATCTCTTCCAACAGATAGTGAGTCTCGAAGGTCTTGGGTAGCAAACCGTCTCTTTCAAGCCCTGGTACCGGGTGCCATTCTGAGGTGGAGATAAATGAAGTTAAAGTTGGGGTCCCCTTCTTGAATATTTATTTCTCTGTTCTCCACAGACGCTCCCTAGCTTTTCATTCTGGCTTTCTATAAAAGCACTGTTGTTGTTGTTGTACATGAAGTAGATATATTTGAGCTGCGATGGCATATTAAATTCATCCTTTCTCTCTCTTTTTAAATTCTAGCTGGAGAAGCAGCTCACCTTAGGAAAGCTCCAAGAGTGGACACACCCAGGAAAAATGTACAGCAACTCTGAAGTTAGGGTGCATCTGCCGAAATTTAAGCTGGAGGAGACCTATGATCTTAAAACTCCCTTGGCAGAATTGGGAGTGCTGGATGTCTTTGACAGCGGCAAGGCAGATTTGTCTGGAATGTCAGGAGCCCGGGACCTCCATGTGTCCAAAATTGTTCACAAGTCATTTGTAGAAGTGAATGAGGAAGGAACAGAAGCAGCAGCAGCAACTGCTGGTATGATAATGCTATGTAGTTTGCCTATGGAAGAGGATTTCAACGCTGACCACCCCTTCCTATTTTTTATCCGCCACAACCCAACAAAAAGTATACTTTTCTTTGGCAGATTTGCTTCTCCATGAAAAGTAAAATAAATGGATGAACCAAATGCCCTTAGAGCTGCTCCTCAAAAAACACTCTTTGTTATTTTGCTTTTTTGAGAGGGAGAGAAAGAAGGATCATTACTGGGCACCAGGTTTTTCAGAAACCGATTTATAAGAGAAGTGGCTTTTCTTGTATTCGTTTGCTGCCTGTCATTAGCTAGCTTTTGGTTTATTACATTGTGACACGCTACTTAAAATGAAGGCATTGTAGTAAAACTATGCAATATATGTCTGATTTAATAGACGTGTGTTTTTTTAAGAATGGATGTTGCTCCAAAGCTGGATATGAATTAATTTGGGTAATCTGTTCAATCTTTGTGTATCATGGTGCCCCTTGTCTTCTCCTGCAGCCTATCTTGCTCTTTGAATTTGTTTGTTATACTCAAACAAATTGAGTATAACAAACAGCCGAAGTTGTCGGCTAGTCTCATTTCACAAAGACACTGCTTTTACAGACATACTAATCCATGGGTAGGCAAACTAAGGCCCAGAGGCCGGATCTGGCCCAATCGCCTTCTAAATCCGGCCCGCGGGCGGTCCAGGAATCAGCGTGTTTTTACATGAGTAGAATGTGTCCTTTTATTAAAATGCATCTCTTGGTTATTTGTGGGGCATAGGAATTCGTTCAATTTTTCCCCTCTCCAAAATATAGTCCGGCCCCCCACAAGGTCTGAGGGACAGTGGAAGGACCCTTGCTGAAAAAGTTTGCTGACCCCTGTTTGACATCCACAACATCATGGGATCCAGCAACACAGTTCTTAAAGCATACACTCTTAAAGCATACACTTGGTTAGTTTATGAGGGGTGGATGAGATGAGTCTGCTTTATAATTTGCATCCCTCCCGCCTTCCAAATCCTGGATTTCAGCTTCCTACATAGCAACCCAGTTTGGACTGTACAACATTTATCCACATCATTGGTGCTAAGATTCCCGACTGTTGATTCCCTCTCCCTCTCCCCCAACTATCTGCCAGATTATTTTCTGATAGGTAATAGTTGCTGAAAGAGCCTGTCAAGAGCAAAAAATATAAAGTATTCTTGTATTCAGATCCATTTACAGTGGTACCTCGGGTTAAGTACTTAATTCATTCAGGAGGTCCGTTCTTAACCTGAAACTGTTCTTAACCTGAGGTACCACTTTAGCTAATAGGGCCTCCCATTGCCGCCGCGCCGCCGGAGCACAATTTCTGTTCTCATCCTGAAGCAAAGTTCTTAACCCGAGGTACTATTTCTGGGTTAGCAGAGTCTGTAACCTGAAGCGTATGTAACCTGAAGCGTATGTAACCCGATGTACCGCTGTATGCTATTGAAAAACGTTTGCGCCCAACCCCCTGTCAGGAAGAAATTCCTAATAAGCACATTCCCATGCATGTGCATCTTGTCTCTGATGTGGGTGAATAATTCTAGGAACAGGTAGGTTGCCGTGTTGGTCTGATGCAGTCGAAATAAAAATTTAAAAAATAAAATAAATTGTCCAGTAGCACCTTATAGACCAACTAAGTTTGTTCCTGTATAAGCTACCGTGTGCCTGAAGAAGTGTGCATGCACACGAAAGCTTATACCAGAACAAACTTAGTTGGTCTATAAGGTGCCACTGGACAATTTTTTAAATTTTTATTTTGAATGCTAGGCACAGACCGCATTAGCGGTATGCTACCTCCAGAATCAGAAACAGCAAGTCTCTGAATGCCAGTGACTGGGAAACAACAGTGGGTAAGAGCTGCATTCCCATAACACACCCAATTATCTGTTTTCGTAATTATTGAACCACCCGCTGCATGGATCCCTCCACCCCTCCTTCCCAGAGAAGGATCCTCAACACAACAGGATATCTGTTCATTCCCCAAGGAATTGGTCCCTTGTAAAGGAATGTTTCCATCTCCTCCCCTGAGACTCATGCTTCCTCACAGCAGGTGAATTACCACCTTAGGATAAAGCTGATGCTATTCTAGGCTGCATCAGCAGAACTATAGATTCCAGGTCAAGGGAAGTCACAGTCCCACTCAATTCTGCTTTGGCCAGACCACAGCTGGAATACTGTGTCCGGTTCTGGGCACCACAATTTAAAAAGGATATTGACAAATTGGAACATGGGCAGAGGAGGGTGACCGAGGGTCTGGAAACTAATAATAATAATAATAATAATAATAATAATAATAATAATAATAATTTATTATTTATACCCCGCCCATCTGGCTGGGCCTCCCCAGCCACTCTGGGCGGCTTCCATAAAAACCAAAAATACAATAAAATATCACACGTTAAAAACTTCCCTGAACAGGGCTGCCTTAAGATGTCTTCTGAATGTCAGGTAGTTGTTTATCGCTTTGACATCTGCTGGAAGGGCGTTCCACAGGGCGGGCGCCACTACCGAGAAGGCCCTCTGCCTGGTTCCCTGTAGCTTTGCTTCTCGCAATGAGGGAACCGCCAGAAGGCCCTCGGCGCTGGACCTCAGCGTCCGGGCAGAATGATGGGGGTGGAGACGCTCCTTCAGGTATACTGGACCGAGGCCGTTTAGGGCTTTAAAGGTCAGCACCAACACTTTGAATTGTGCTCGGAAACGTACTGGGAGCCAATGTAGGTCTTTCAAGACCGGTGTTATATGGTCTCGGCGGCCGCCCCCAGTCACCAGTCTAGCTGCCGCATTCTGGATTAGTTGTAGCCTTATGAGAAACAGTTGAGGGAGTTGAGTATATTTAGCCTGCAAAAGAGGAGACTGATACACTAGCCATCTTAAAATATCCATGGAAGATGTGTTTTCTCCTGCTCTGGAAGGGTAAGAGCCAAACCAATAGCTTCAGGTTACAAGGAAGGCGATTCCAACTCAGCTCCAGGAAGACCTTTCTGACAGTAAGAGCTGTTTGACAGTGGATCCTTGGGAGGTTGTGGACTCCTTCATCAGATGTTTTTTTTTTAGCAGAGGTTGGATGGCAATCTCATGGATGCTTTAGTCAAAACAAAAAAATTTTTTTCCTTCCAGTAGCACCTTAAAGACCAACTAAGTTAGTTCTTGCTATGAGCTTTCGTGTGCATGCACACTTCTTCAGATACACTGAAACAGAAGTTGCCAGATCCTTCTATATAGTGAGAAGGTGGGGAGGGGTATTACTCAGAAGGGTGGTGGGAATGGGTGGTTGGCAGATAGCTGTGATGAGCCTGTTGACGACTCTTAACGACTGCAATAGGTCTTACAGGAAAAAGCAAGGGGTGAGAAGGTGAAAAATGGCTTTGTCATGTATAATGAGATAAGAATCCAATGTCTTTGTTCAGACCAGGTCTCTCCATGGTTTTAAGTTTGGTAATGAGTTGCAATTCAGCAGCTTCTCTTTCCAGTCTATTTCTGAAATTCCTTTGTAGTAATACAGCTACTTTGAGATCTTGTATAGAATGTCCTGGGAGATTGAAGTGTTCTCCTACTGGTTTCTCTGTCTTGTGATTCTTGATGTCCGATTTATGTCCGTTTATTCTTTGGCGTAAGGTTTGGCCTGTTTGTCCAATATAGAGAGCTGAGGGACACTGTTGGCATTTGATGGCATATACAATGTTAGACGATGAGCAATTAAATAGTCCCGAGCAATTAAATAGCAATTAAATAGTCCCGAGCAATTAAATAGTACCTTCTCACTATATAGAAGGATCTGGCAACTTCTGTTTCAGTGTATCTGAAGAAGTGTGCATGCACACGAAAGCTCATACCAAGAACTAACTTAGTTGGTCTTTAAGGTGCTACTGGAAGGAAAAATTTTGTTTTGTTTTGACTATGGCAGACCAACACGGCTACCTATCTGTAAATGGATGCTTTAGTTGTGATTCCTGCTTTTCAGGGGGTTCCAGCTCTACAGTTCTATGATTCTAGGAGCAGGGCACATCTATAAGGCCCCTAAAGGCCTCATCCACCAACGTCTCTGCCTCTCTTAGTTTTTTTCCAGGTCAGCCTTCAACACAAGGGAACAAACATGTTCACAGCAGCGCATTGCACCCCAGAGGCACCCACAACCTCTGCCCAACAAGGGAGATAGTTCTACATGTGACGAAGAGTTCAAAACACTAGAAATCCTTCACACCCCTGCTGACATTCTGCCTGCAAAATTGTTTTTGTAGTTTTAAGTTACTTTACTAAGAGCTTGGGTTTTCTTTAGGTCAAGGAAAGGAGGGGTAGAGACCTCCTCATAAGGTCTGCTTAACACACCTTGACACTTGGTCAGCTGGGGCCGAGATGCTTCATCAGCTGGGGCTCCTTGAAGCTCATGGAATCGGCCTATACAGTATGTTGTTACCCAAAGTATCCTCCCCCTAGGAGCAGGTGGCGCTGTGGTCTAAACAACTGAGCCTCTTGGACTTGCTGATCAGAAGGTTGACAGTTCGAATCTGCAATGGTGGGGAGCTCTGTCCCAGCTCCTGCCAACCTAGCAGTTTGAAAGCACGCCAGCGCAAGTAGATAAATACGTAGGTACCGCTGCGGCAGGAAGGTAAACAGCGTTTCCATGCGCTCTGGCTTCTGTCACGGTGTTCCGTTGTGCCAGAAGCGATTTAGTCATGCCGGCCACATGACCTGGAAAGCTGTCTGTGGACAAACACTGGCTCCCTTGGCCTGAAAACGAGATGAGCACCACAACCCCATTTGACTGAACTTAACTGTCCTTTACCTTTAGCTTTTACCCCTCCCCCTAGAGAACCTCATACTTGCCCCATTCATAATATGTTAGACTAAGGGTGTGCGGATTGAGACTATGTTATGATTCTGTATGTTCCAACTCATTGTTCCAAAATAGGGAGTATGGTACAAGTGGCGGAGCTAGTCACTTGAGCATGCCGTGCACCTGGGGGTGGGGCGACCCACCCACACAGCTGCGTGATCTGCCCTGGGGGAATTTTGTCACCCACCTCTGGGATGATACCCAGGGCAGACCCCTACCGCACCCCCCTTCCTACGCCCCTGCACAGGACCCTTAATTCCAGCTTTCAGTTTTATGTAGGCTTAATGGGTGAGGACAGTTTAGTCCACAAAACTGTCTTGGCTTTCCTTGAGCACACATGCTGAAGACAAACACAAAGGGTGGAATTAACAGTAAAAAAAAAAAAAAGTATTGTTTAAACAGTAACTTACCTATAAATTTGTTTGCTCTGACTCCAGCAAAAATCTGCCGACAGGGAGCAAATAGCTAGCCTGTGCAGCTTTTAAATACGTGCTGAAACCTTTTCTTCTAACAGGTGTATGTAGTCTATTAAGAAAACATCCTTCCCAAACAACTCACGATTTGCAAAGCAGAGGACTTAGAAGTCACATTACAAGCTAAGACGACTAAACTACAACAACAAGATGCATGATTGCTAGATGCCTTGCAGGCACAGTGATAACTAACCAATACAAATTTGGTTCTCGGAAATAGCTAGTTTAAAAAGACCAGGCATAGGCAAACTCGGCCCTCCAGATGTTTTGGGACTACAATTCCCATCATCCCTGACCACTGGTCCTGTTAGCTAGGGATCATGGGAGTTGTAGTCCCAAAACATCTGGAGGGCCGAGTTTGCCTATGCCCGAAAAGACTGACAGATGATGTCCAGAGGACAAAGTAGGAAAGACAAATTTACTTCTGGCTGGCTTGATTTCATAATGAAAGCTGGTGTCTTGAAACATGAACAAGTCCTTCCTATGTACTGTCTGGTTAATTAGCTGTAATTATCGATGTAACAATATCTCCACTTGTCTCGTGTATTGTATCCTTCTTATGCGTAAGACAGTAAGAAAAGCAATTGTCATCTTAACCCCAATACCATTATTCATAATAGGAAAAACCACTACCACTTACCTGTTCTGGGAAAGCTCAGATGAGTGAGGCTACCATATCACACCCCTTCATGGATTCGCCTTGTCATGGCGAAGTGGCTTGAATAACTCCAAGAAGCTCTGAGCTATGCCGTGCAGGGCCACCCAAGACGGACAGGTCATTGCTGAGAGTTTAGACTAACTGTGATCCACCTGGAGAAGGAACTGGCAATCCACTCCAGTATTTTGCCAAAAAAACTCCATGGACATAAAAAAGGAAAATATTTGAGAAGAAAGTGAGAGTTTCCAAGGCATGCTCTGGTTCATGGGGTCACGGAGAGTCGAACACAGCTAAGACGACTAAACAACAACCATGTCACAGCTGCATGGATGCTTTGGGTTTTAAAAATCTTTCACGTTTTGTATTTGATCAAAAGCTTTGTATCCAAAAGTCAATACTTTGGATAATGTGTTACTCACACGCTCCCTGTTGGGTTATATATGCAAGATAACTGACTGTTTATTTTGTTTATGGTGATTTTTTTAAAAAAGAAAAGAATACATCCTTCCACAAGGGTTAACTGAGGTCTGATGTTAAGCTTTGAATGGTTTTTACTGTGTAGTTTTGTGTTTTTATTGCTGCAAGCCACGTTGATATATTTTTAATTACACAGCAGTGTACACACACATACAAAAGGTGGCCCTGAAAGAGCAATTAAACATACCTAGGCTATTTCTGAAGCTGTTTCCTCCTTCCCTTTCTAGTATTGCATTTCCTCTACCCCAAATTCCTGCTGCCACACCTGCCAGGGTGAAGCCACCCCATTCCCTCAGTGGCCTTTGCCAGCCCTCCAGCACCTGAGATACAGCTCAGCCTTCCCAGGTCTCTGGAGAGAGCGATGCTTGCTCCCCAGACCAACCCCAACCACTTAACAGTTTGCCGACCCACAGCTGCTTTCTCCCACAGGGCTACTTAAGCAGTGACCAGCTACAAGGACTTTTATTTCTGTCACCCAGTCAGGTAAGTGCCGTAAACAGAGACGCCGTGCGATTCTTCTGCGCCACACAAATCCAGCGCCGGATCAAACCCTGTGGAGGCCCCAGGGCAGTCAAAATCTCAGGGACTCCCTCGCAAATTATCTCCTAATACTTGATTGCAATGTTCTTTTGAGATCAAATCAATAATGCTTTATTTTTTGTTGTGGGGCCCCGAAAAGGCGTAGGGTCTGGGCGCCTGCTCTGCCTGTTTGGTAATCCAGCACTGCACCAGTCAATGCTGCCGTCATAGCGAGCAAAACTGCAGCAAGGCACTCATCTGTTAGAAGGGTTGGCGCAACACTGATGCTGAAATCCAGCACCACCTGAGCTCTGTGAGTGCGGCTTTCTCCCGATTGAAGTGCAGAGTGTTTGAGGACCAGGACATTCACAGGGAAACCAAAATGCTTGTTTACAAAGCTATTGTACTACCGACCTTACTGTATGCTTGTGAAACATGGACCACTTATAAAAGCCATCTCAATCTCCAACTCCTCGAAAGATTCCATCAACGGTGTCTCTGAAATTTTTTACACTTGGGAAGACAGGCAAACTAATACCAGTGTACTGGAAGAAGCAAAGATCACCAGTGTTGAAGCAATGATTCTTCAACATCGACTTCGTTGGACTGGTCATGTTGTGCGGATGCCTGATTATTGTCTTCCAAAGCAACTACGTTATTCTGAACTTAAAAATGGAAAGTGTAATGCCGGTGGTCAACAAAAGAGGTTTAAAGACTATCTCAAGACAATTTTTTTAAAAATGTGGTATAAGCACCAACAATTGGGAAACACTTGCCTGCGAGTGCTCCAATTGAAGAACAGCCTTTACCAAAGGTGCCATGGGCTTTGAAAACACTCAAACTCAGGATGCAAGGGAGAAATGTGCTAAGAGGAAGGCACGCTTGGCAAATCCACACCGTGATCAACTCCCACCCGAAAACCAATGTCCCCACTGTGGAAGGACGTGTGGATCCAGAATTGGCCTCCACAGTCACTTACGGACTCATTATTAAAACCATGTTTATTGAAGACAATCTTACTCGGCTACGAGTGATTGCCAAAGAAGAAGAAGAAGTTTGACTGTTCTTGTGCGACCAACCTGAGGAAATATTTCGTATTCTTCTTTGGTGGCCCAATCGGCTTCTAAATCTGGTCCGCGGACGATCCGGGAATCGGCATGTTTTTACATGAGTAGAATGTGTCCTTTTATTTAAAATGCATCTCTGGGTTATTTGTGAGGCCTGCCTGGTGTTTTTACATGAGGAGAATGTGTGCTTTTATTTAAAATGCATCTCTGGGTTGTTTGTGGGGCATAGGAATTCGTTCATATTTTCCCAAAAAAATATAGTCCATTTCCCCATCGCCATTGGTCTGAGGGACGATGGACTGGCCCATGGCTGAAAAAGGTTGCTGACCCCTGTCCTAAGTGGTCACAGTAGAATTTTGGGAATTTATTAACTTTTAACAGAATTTGGAGAGGGGCCCCTTCTTAGGAATAGGAAGCAGCACAAACACCAAGTTGCTTCCCTGAGGTGTTACTGCATGCAGCTGTGGTATGTGAATGTCTCAAGTGCACGTGCAAAGCTCTTAATTGCATTGGTGAGGGAAAGGCTTTGCCCATCAAATGATGGTGCTTAGACACGGACATCACAGTTGCACAGGATCGCCCCATAGCCAAGCGACTCTGTGTGAGAGATTATTATACATGAACCTCTGGACTGCCAGTATTTTTCAGGAGGGATTCAAGAGCAGACTGAGAAAATTAGGTCTGCACAGCTAAATTAGTTTAAAGCACTCTGTCTACCCTAGTGCAACAGAGCCACTTTTAAAAAGAATTTGTGTGCAATGGGGAAATGACATTGAAAAGTGTAGCATGAACAAAGGATTAATGGAATCCCTGTAAACTGATCAAGATGAATGGAACAGAATGAATGTTCAATAAAGACCAGATTTAGTATGAAAATGCTGGCTGCATTAAGATAAATTCAACAGAGCAAATAATTTATGATGGATGTTAGTAGTGGAAAACCAATTGGAATAGTTATTGTAAAATATGCAGGGATGTACTGTAAGATATGCAAAATGAACCATGGAAACAGAAGAAGGGAAGTCATTGGCTATGTTAAAGTATGTAAAATGTTTGTTGAAAATTGTAAAACAGACAATTTAATAAAAATTATATATATCAAAAAGATTTAGTGTAACCACCACATAAACTTTATGCACCCTTTGTGTTTTTGTCAATAGTCATATGTAATAACAACATAACAGAAGTTTTCATTTGATTTCAATCTTTCAGAATTTCATCATGGATGAACTGGCTAATGCAAACACACATTTTGCCCTTGATCTCTTCCAAAAGTTCAATGAATCCAATCCAACAGGCAACATCTTCTTTTCACCCTTTAGCATATCTATTGCCCTAGCTATGGTTTTCCTGGGGACCAAAGGCAACACAGCAGCACAACTCTCAAAGGTCAGCAAAGCTTTTATTTCTATTTTTTGTGTGACAGCTGTTATACGGATTTCTGGCTATTTTGTTAAGAAGGTTTGATTAGAAATCATTTAAAACCCTTTACATTTACAATATCCCACATAGAAGGAGAAGGTTTTGTTTGGACTCAGATGCGTATCAGAAGATATCAAAAAATATTAATAATAAATAATAATAGGGGGGCCACCAGGGGGCGCATTGGAAGATGGCCGACAATAACATCTCTCCGACCCACACGAGGTAATTAAGAGGCTGTGAAAGGAGTATGCAGCCTCCCTGCCCCCCCAAGGGAATGGGGGGGACTGCCTTGCCAGCGGTGTCCATAATTCACCCCCAGATTCGAAAGAAGGGGGTGTGGGCACTTGGCACGAAGCCCTCGAGTGAGGCCCGGCTCTCCCGGATGCTGTCTCTAATTTGCGCACTGGTTCGCATTAGCTCGGAATATATAATTGGAAATATATAATTGGAAAGAAGCTAATGCACATACATCAAGGGAAGATCGGGAGTAAAGACTGCTGATTAATGGATCTCTGTGAGCGGAGTGACGGGCTGAACAATAAATCAAGTGAAGAATCACCATTAAAAGACTGGTACGTTGGAGTGAAACGGAAAGGGGGGCGGAGGAAAAAACTTTTCTTTTTTTTATCTTATGTGAGTATCAATAACTCTCCCCTCCAGAAAGAAGAATCATTGCAAATTATTAATCACAAGCAGGAGATCAAGAACTGTGTGGAAATGATCAAAGAGAGGATTGGTAGAAACACCGGGGAATGGAAAGTTTTATGACGCAGTTACAAATGGTGTTTCGCTAAGACAGGCTTGCCTATAGAAAGATGAGGGGGAGGAGAATCAGGGTTATCGGAATGTGAATGTATGGTTATCAGTATGTGATCTTGAACTGGTAGAGCCCCCGGAGATATTTGGCAAGCCTGGGGAAATTAACGGACAGACGGAGGGAATGTTCGGAGGTGTGGATATGGCGTCTGTTCTTTATGTGATATGATTTTTGGAGAGTGTAAAACCCACACAGAGGATGTTTGTTTTCAACCCGCTTGTGAAGATTATCAGAGATCGCAAAGAAAGGAATATTTGATAACAACAAGAAGATGAGGAAAGTAACAAAGAGACTATGTGGACAGAACTGGATAGAACTGTTTAATTAAAGCAGCAACATGAGAGATGTTTGGTCCCCTTTCGGAGCTTGATGTATGGGTACCCCCAACAAAAATTTAAAAATCTGGCTGTATAATTTGGAATTAATGTGATTTGGAATTAATGTGATTTGATTGGCCTGATAATAATAATAATAATAATAATAATAATAATAATAATAAAAAAAACTGGGCTTAGGGTGGCTAACAACAAATTTAAAACATTTAATTGTAATACAACATAGAAGCAGCATAAAATACAGTATAAAACATGAATAACAACAAAATTAAAGTTCAAAAATCAATTTGGGGAAAATTCATCCAATAAGCATTAGATAGTCACCAGGGCTAGCTGGCTGAATTAGTCCTACTTGGGCCAGCGAGGGGGCCAGGGGAGAATTAGCTGTGGGGTCTCAAAGTGGGTAATCTTCATAAAAGGGGAGGGGGAGGGAAGAGAAGGGAAATAAAAGATCAGGCTGAATTCAGATTAAAGGCCAGGTGGAATAGCTCTGTCTTACAGGCCCGTCGGAAGAAGGTTAAATCCTGTAGGGCCCTAGTCTCATGGAACAGAGCATTCCATCAGGTCAGAGCCATCACTGAAAAGGCCCTGGCCCTGGTGGAGAATAGTCTGACTTCCTTAGGGCCCGGGACCTCTAAACTATGGTTATTCATGGACCTTAAAGTCCTCTGTGGGGCACACCAGGAGAGGCAGTCCCGTAAATACGAGGGCCCTAAGCCACAAAGGGCTTTAAAGGTCAAAACCAGCACCTTGAATCTGACCCTATACTCCACTAGGAGCCAGTGCAACTGGTAAAGCACTGGGTGAATATGCTCCTATGGCAGGGATCCCGTGAGGAGCCTCGCTGCAGCATTCTGCACCCGCTGGAGTTTGTGGGACAGTTTCAAGGGCAGCCCCGCGTAGAGCGAATTACAGTAGTCAAGCCTGGAGGTGACCGTTGCATGGATCACTGTGGCCAGATCAAAGCCTGGGCGGAGTTTGCGACCTGGCTTGCAGGCCATCTTTCCGCCCCTCCCCAGGTAGCCAATCAGCTGCTGGCTGGGGGGCGGAGCCAGGGCCAGGTAGGGCAGGCTCCAGCCGACCATCATTACCAAAATCTTATAAACAGGTCCAATAAATAACAATTCTGTCATAAGATAAGCGAGGAAAACGACAGTAACTAAAATTAATATTAATGAATTAATTAAACCCCACTGCAGCCATGGCCTCCCCCAATTCCTCTCACTACCAAGGAAATGTAACAAGCGAATTGAAAGAGAACTTACCCAGATGACACTGACACAAAACTCCACATGTACACTATAAAAAAAAAGAATGTTTCGTCACCACCCTTTCTCTCCCTCCACTTCTTCCCCAAGCTTATACTGCGCTCAACGCTAATGTCTCATAACAAATGTAACTGATCTGTAAAAAAAAAAGACTTTACTTTTGTAAACCAAGAAAAACTTTAATAAAAAAATATTTTAATTAATTAATTAATTAATTAATTCTGGCTTAACCAAACACTTACGTAAAAACAAAACAACGCATTCAAATAGATAAAACAGCAGCAGTTTTCATTTATTTCAGAATATTTGCCCCATTTATTTGTAACTATAGTTAACATTTCCCCTCTATCCACTCCCTGTCAGGGAAACAATATGTGATTTTTAATTTTTTCTATTCCTAGCCCCCCAAAGCCGCTTTGAATAAGACCATGGCTTATAACCCTTAAAAGCTTTTGGAGAGTCCCCAGTTTTTCCTCTTGTATCTCTGTTAGTAAAAGTTCCATACAGCCCCCTCCCCTTTTAAAAGAACTCTAAATGCAGTAATCCTTTCTCTGACAATGATTCTGCCACATGGCAACTGTACTGCACTCTCTGTGTGTTGATGGACAACATACTGTTGTTTGTTTCCTTGTTTTAGTTTCCCCCCCGATACTTAGAATCATGGAATTGTGGAGTTGGAAGGGACATTCCAACTGCTTTAAGTGCAGGAATGGCCTTCCTTGGTTCTTATAGGCTTTTGAAGGAATGAGGTCCATTCTGGATATGGATTAATTTGGGGAAATTATTCAATCTTTATTCATCACAGCATGCTGCTGATTCAGCTCCAGTAATTTGTTTGTTATACTCAAACCTCATAAGGTTTTTCCCCCCCAGCTAGCCTCTTCTTATAGAGACTAATTTGTTTGACATCTGCTTCAAGAAGTGTTCAATGAGGGCCACAACCCCAGAGTTGGCCATGACTGGACCTAATGGTCAGGGGTCCCTTTACCTTTTTAAATGGGTAATTGGTCCCCATCTCTGTTCTGCACACATGCAAACACAGACAGCATCCTGAGCACAGCCTGCTACCAGGGCATACCATGAGACAGACAGACAGACAGACAGACAGACAGACAGACAGACAGACAGATGGTAGATGATAGATGGTAGATGATAGACAGACAGACAGACACACACACACACACACAGATCCCAAGGACCGCGGAAGCTTGTCTAAGGCAGCGAATTCCACAAAAGCACTTTACCCCTTCCCTGACAGTTAAATTTATTATTGCTATATTTTTACTATCCATTTGCTTTCTTTTCATGATACCCAAAACCAGCTGCCTGAAGGGCTGCCTCGTTCTACCCAGTGACAGAGTTGGATCTGTTGGGGCCCCAAGACATACCACCAACCCTGTAGTGTGAAAGAAGCTTGTTTTCGCACACCCACTTCTTGCAGGTTAAGGGATTTGGCTACCTTTCTCAGGGGCCATTAAAGTGTTTCAGCTCAGCTGAAAGTCTGAAAAGAAGAAGCAGCCCGCAATTAAGCTGCACTGGAGCTCCATCTACTGCCTGTTGCTCGCAATAAAATTCAAACATGCTCACTATTGCAAGCACCGAAGTCTTACTGACAGCTTGCTCCATGGCTGTGAGAGTTTTTGGAGCATTGTAGTGTTTAGTTGCCCAGGTTAAAACACACACACATATTTTAGTTGCTAGCCTCATTCATCATATTTTATTGTGGTTGATGCAGCATTAAACTCTTATTTCTTGCATTTTTAGCTTCCTTTCCCTACAACGAATCCCAAGCAGGTCACATGGTTATCTTGTCACAACAGTCCTGTGAAGTAGGATGCATTGAGAAACAGTGACGAAGTTTGGGTTATCCAGCGTGATTTATATCTAATTGGGGATTTAAACTCTGTTTTCCTGAGTCCTAGCCCAACCCTCAATTGCAGGAATGGTAAAACTTGTGACTCTCTACTTGTTGTTGTTGTTTAGTCGTTTAGTCGTATCCGACTCTTCATGACCCCATGGACCAGAGCATGCCAGGCACTCCTGTCTTCCACTGCCTCCCACAGTTTGGTCAAACTCATGCTTTGAGGACACTGTCCAACCATCTCATCCTCTGTCATCCCCTTCTCCTTGTGCCCTCCATCTTTCCCAACATCAGGGTCCTTTCCAGGGAGTCTTCTCATGAGGTGGCCAAAGTATTGGAGTCTCAGGTTCACAATCTGTCCTTCCAGTGAGCACTCAGGGCTGATTTCCTTCAGAATGGAGAGGTTTGATCTTCTTGCAGTCCATGGGACTCTCAAGAGTCTCCTCCAGGACCATAATTCAAAAGCATCAATTCTTCGGCAATCAGCCTTCTTTATGGTCCAGCTCTCACTTCCATACATCACTACTGGGAAAACCATAGCTTTAACTATACGGACCTTTGTTGGCAAGGTGATGGACTTTCTACTAGTTGGATTCAATTCCCCTGGCAATTGGGCCCTAGTCACTGTGCTAGCTTTTTGTTCATCCGAGTTCCAATTTCCATGGCTCATACAGCTTCTGTCAAAGAAGCACTATCACGTTTCTGCAAACATATTTGCCTTGTTACACATTTGAGTCTGGCACCTTGCAAATCCGGCTTAGCTTAATGCGTTGTGCCAAGAAATTCTGTGGAACGCGTGATTGGGACATGCGACAGGTCACCTAGATGACATTTGGAGACTGCCTAGGTTCAATACATGTTTTGTTTTATTGCAAGGGGGGAGGGAAAGTAGGAGAAAAAGCTTCAGGGGCTGAAGAAAAGTGTAACACAAAACGATGCATTTTGGAGTAATCCGTTAGTGACAGTTCTCACCCAATGCACGATCTGCTCTAGAAGATCACTTGCAATGGTCAGAATCTATGACAGGGCCGTGTACACATTACTGACTTAAAATACAGCTAAGCAATTAGTTTTCTCACTTTGGATTGAAGCTGCTTTGGGAGGGGGAAATTCATCAAAATACAGTTCTACGTAAGAAATGACAGGGTAGGTATGAATTATGACCACTGCCATGTGTACTCTGCTTCCTAGGTAAGGTAGGCTAAAGGTAAATGACCCCTGGATGGTTAGGTCCAGTCAAAGGCAACTATGGGTTGCGGCAGTCATCTCGCTTCAGGCCAAGGGAGCCGGTGTTTGTCCACAGACAGCTTTCTGGGTCATGTGGCCAGCATGACTAAACTGCTTCTGGTGCAATGGGAGACCGTGACGGAAACCAGAGCACACGGAAACGCCGTTTACCTTCCTGCCACATTGGTACCTATTAATCTACTTCGACTGATGTGCTTCCGAACTGCTAGGTTGGCAGGAGCTGGGACAGAGCAACGGGAGCTCAACCCATCGCAGGGATTCGAACCAACAATCTTCTGAAAAGCAAGCCACCTATGTCCCTAAACCAGTGCTGGGGGTGTACTGGATGCAGGGTAAATGCAGGACTGTGTACATAGCCCAAGTGGACATCTGGTGATTGCCTGGGATAGTATCAAACAATATATCCTCTCCTGCATCCCTGAACATTCCCACAATACGTGTTGGAGGAGAGAGGCAAAGCTGGGGTACAAGCCCAAGGAATGGCATGAACACTCCTTCTGTGTCTGTTTTAAGGCCTTCGTGGCATAGGTTGTTAAGTCCCTGTTAGGCTTGCTAAATTGTCAGAAAAATGCAGCCGTTTTTATGCCATTAAGAGCAGATCAATGTGCAGAAAGCCACAGGTGAAACTTTTCACATGAATAGCTAAAAGATGAACACGTGCAACTGACTGAAGACAAACGACTTGGTTGGAAAAACGATCGTGGCTGGTTGAAGAGTTGTGATACTGCAGAGGGTGGCTGAAGTGATGCAGAATTTTCAAGAGCTGGGATCATGTGATTCAGAATAGAAGGCCAAAATAAGGGTTTAAAGAAGCAGAGAGGGATTACGTGCTGCTGTGAAAGCAACATTGGTTGGGATCTGGGTTAGTAATCCATATTTAAACCAAATGATTTTTCTATCTTTGAACCACATTTAAATAGTATTTAAAGCTTTTATATGCTTATACAAACATGGGTGGTTTTATTGTGTTCTAGCTTGGTTAGTAAATTCAAAGTGAAGGACACTATTGTCCTTCAGCACAATAGCTCATAGGATCACAGATTAAGCAAAGCAGTCTTTTAGTTTGAAATGAAATTAACAAACCTTGACTGAGCCTTTCTCTGATTCTACAATTTCTTAGTTATCCAAACTTATCAGCCTGTTTCCCCTTAAACATATTGGTGGCATCCGATTGCATCTGTCCACATGCAGAACAGACTTTTCCTCATGGAATGGGGCTTCCTGTTCCTCTTCTCCCAGCTGCAACCACCCCCCATGCATCCTCCAAATCTGTTCCTGATAGTTGGGGGATCCTCTGGAGCTGGGGCTGTGTGTGTGTGTGTGTGTGTGTGTGAGAGAGAGAGAGAGAGAGAGAGAGAGAGAGATCTCCTATTGTACAATGCTGGATATCACACAATGGAAAGACAAGAGTCTAGTACAATGTCTGTGAATGCTTAAGGTGACCTTTTAAACCCGGAATGGAAGTTGGGTAATACACCTTCCACTACCATGGTGCCCTCCAGATGTTTCAGGCTTTCCCCAGGCTGAAGATGGCTGAACTAACATAACCACCTTTTGGGAGTAAAACAGCAGAACCCTGAACATTAACAGCTCACTTGCTGCGAGTTCCTAGAGGCAAGGATGAAACCAGCTGCCATTGCTCCGTCGCTTTTTGACAGCGCATACCATTAAATAAATAAATAAATCTTGATGAGGCAAGTTATGAGGACGACATTTAGCCATTTGACACAAAGTTTGCTGAAATCGGATATGATACGGGCACACTCTGTAACCTCCCATTTTTATTCGCGCTGGAAGAAAACAACATGACCGGCCAAAGTTCAAGTGTGTCCTCAGAGGAATTAAAAAGGGCTAAAAATGAGGCGGCGAGAGGTCAAGTTACTAGCAGCAGAATGCTACATACCTGGGTTAAGCCGTGGCGCATGCTCAGTGAGAGTGCGTTGTTTTCCAGATGCTTAATAGTGCAAGCAGGCCAAATTGAGTATCCATGAAATTTAGATGGCTTGGCTCCTTATACACCACACTGACTTCTGGGTGCTTACCAGAAAGTTGACGTCTCCTTCCTGAATCTAAGTTTGGCTTAAAGGGAAACAACTGAAGTTTATATGATGTCACACGTTACATTTCTGTTTTGTAAGTGGTTGTAGGCCTGGGACCACTGTGTGGCCAGAAGGAGCTCTAGTAATGTTAAGAAATTATAAAATATCAGCTTAAACCCTCAGAAAGGAAAAAGGTTCGCTGGGGATGTCATTTGTCTGCAGTGCAGAATTTTGGCGCAGATATATTTCGGTTCCTCGGTGGCAGCTTCGGGGCTGCAGAACTGATTAAGCACACAATGAAGGCTATGCAAACAATTTGTACATTATCTCCCCCTTTTGTGTAATTTTAACTTTTTTCAACATAATCTGGAGGCAATTTTTAACACAAACCATCACCATGGAAGCACATAGTGATGAGCAGACTACCATGATTTCTGTAGTAATTATGCTGGATTGGGTGATATATTTAGCATGCAGAGCCCAGTTTAAGAAGTGACAAAAAACAGGCATGCCAGTCCACACAAATCTGTGATCTCTGCCACTTCTTGCAATTGAATGACGTGGCTTCAAGATTCGACCCACAGAGAACACCTTTCGGTTTGCCAATAGATCTGGCTAGAGGAACCAGCCCAACAACAAATGTGGGAAGAAATGATGCAGTTGGCCGCAGAAGATGCTACAGGATTCCAGTCTGTCAGCTCTTGGTAGGGGTCCATCCACTGTGGCTTATATCTCAAGTCATCTTCCCTTCCTCAGATGCCAATCTCTCCAGCACACGGTTATCCCATCTCCTGTTCCTGCTTGAAGTAAGAGTACAATGAACTAGCTTGCTAAAGCAGCCTTTCCCAGACCTCCAGATGTTCAGGACTACAACTGGACTCCTTTGAGAGGATGGGCAGTGTATAAATTTAACAACAGCCATCAGCGCAGCAAGCCTCTTGAGGGGTCCCTGGTTCGCAAAGGCTACCTTAAATCATTTTCAAAAAACAGAAAATAGTAGGTGTTTTCCAAAACTAAAAAGGCATTTTCGGGAGATCTCTGAGATCCAGCTACAGTGGTACCTCAGGTTACATACGCTTCAGGTTACATACATTTCAGGTTACATACTCCGCTAACCCAGAAATAGTGCTTCAGGTTAAGAACTTTGCTTCAGGTTGAGAACAGAAATCGTGCTCTGGAGGCACGGCAGCAGCAGGCGGCCCCATTAGCTAAAGTGGTGCTTCAGGTTAAGAACAGTTTCAGGTTAAGTACGGACCTCCGGAACGAAGTACTTAACCCGAGGTACCATTGTACTGTGCATTCACCCCCCCTCAAAAGCCCCTTTATTAAAATATTTATACCCCATTTTATGCCGCTAAGGGAAACATGGAGGCAGCTAATAAGTGTTTCAAGCCATCTACCAATAAAAGGACGCAGGAATTATTTAAAGAAGAAAAATAGTAATGTTAAACAAATCTGTATTAAATCAGCTAAAAATGAAACACACACAGGAACCCAGAGGGGACACTCTGAGTGGACAAAGTAAGGAAAAATATCCTGCCTTTTCACTGAAAATAGATGTTTTAATTTACTCTTGGACTGTGGCCTTTGTTTTTTTGTGTAAGATTTTAGTGGCCATTGGCTATGACGAAAATCTGACTGAGTGACTGACATACTGCTTTATTGGGACTCCTTGTTCATTATTCTGAACATGCATTATAAATGGAAGTAAACGCAGATCAGTAATTCTTACAGAGACAGAATGAGCAGCCCCCATTCCAGGACATGATTATTCTGCTGCATCAAAAATATACTCTCCAATGAAAGACACAGCAAGAGTTTTCCCTAACCTTTCCCTCCTTTCCCCCAAAAGCAGATGCTGACTGGAAAGAAGCCAAGACAGAGCAGTAAATCATGCAGAGAGAGAATGGCCAGCCTCCTCCACCTTCCACATGAATGCTTTGGCCTTCACTATTGAGTTTGGGAATTACTGATGTATAGCACAGAACAGGGCCACAGCAATCCAACGCAACAGGTGTACGAGACTGAAATCTGCCAAGCATCCATAAAGCTATGGAAAATGAATTCGCCCCAACCTCATGTGGAGTTTCGGCTGGCAACAGAATGGCACTCGCTCAGAGGCAAGAGGCATAAGTGGGAAGCAGAATAGCTAAAATAGTGTTAAGAACCACACCACCATAAACTGATCTTGACTTTCAACAAAACAGACACTAAGAAAGTTTTAAATCAACCTTTATTTACAAAATTTCACAGTATCAAAAATAATCTGACAAGTCTGTTAAATTCCTGTCATATTACTTTTTCTATATCAAGGTGGAAATGCAGAATTTTTATTCTTTTAATCTAGTCCTTTTTCAGTTTCGAGCAAGCCCACGGCATGAAGCAGGCCCTTTTAAAGTGATTTAAGTGATTTAACTGGGAGCATTCAGTATACAACAAGTGCCTAACCTAGGCTAGATTGTGTCCCAAATGTTTTCTTTTAAAAAATAATGACCATTGCCTGACCTAGATATGTTTTCTTTTGTCCAATGATTTCAGTTGATCTTAAAACATGTACAACTGTAGACCAGATTGTGGACATCTATTTTCTACACAAAGTCCATAACTTCTGATATATTTTACCTCACAAAACCATAATTCTGTGCCTGGATAACATGGCAGAGTTAAAACAGAAATTATTGCAAAATTAAACTTAAGTGTGCATGTGTGTGTGTGGCAGGAGAAAGCTGGCCACCACATTGCACGTAGGGTCATCACATTCTTTGTTGTGTAAAAAAATCGACCCCTTTCAGTTCTTTGGGCAGGTAATCCTGCTCCACAGGTTCCTTATACATTGGGTTATATTTATAACCTTTGCCATAGCCTATGTCTTTCATGAGCCTGGTTGGTGCGTTCCTCAAGTGCAAAGGGACAGGTGGAAGAGGTCCCTGGTGGTTTCTCAGACATGCCTTGACGTTGTTGTAAGCGCCATACACTTCTATAGACTTTGGTGCTCTGGCAAAATAGACCACGCATTGCGCCAGTAAGACCTGTACAACGAAAGAGAAAATAGAAAAATAGACTGAAATAATACGAAGCGCTTTCAGAACGCTTGCTACTGAGGCCGCCAGGTATCTTTTCTAATAAAGAGAAGAACATAACATATAAGAAGACTCCTGTTGAATTGGCCTCTGCTAGTCTGACACCCTGTTTCCCAGAGTGAAGTTCAGCAAGGCCCAAGTTTTCCCACATCCAGTTTTATAGTGTCACTCACAGTGTGCAGCTGACAATGGGTCACGTGAACACAGTGATACTGAAACGATAATGAATTGAAAACTCATTTTATTTTTATTCACTCATTTCTAAACCACACACTCATACAAATGTACACTAGTGATCAAAATTGTGGAAACCTTTTGGAAAAAGTGTATTTCTGAGGTTTGGTGGTTCATAATACCTGACTGAATCTCTAAACAGTCATGCTCACTGGCTACATTCAACTGAAGGAAACCTACTGCATCTCAACCTAAGCAAGTTGTGCTTCCTTTTTCTGGTTATCTGGCTATAACTTTTGATAGATAATTTGACAGATAACTGAACAAACTTTGTTGCATTGCATTCTTCATTAAATTATCTTTCCATTGATACATAATTTTATGGTATTACTCCAAAAAAGTGGTGTTATGAGTCATCAAACCTCAGAGATACACTTTCCCCAAAAGGTTTCCACAATTCTGGCCATTAGTGTATGTGCCTGTACAAAAATCTCAAATTAAACCCAGAACAACAAACACAAAGATCAAAATGCACTGAAGAAACTGGAGTACAAAATGGGTCATGTGACAAGAGAAACTAAAAAAGGCGAAGCGTTTTTGTAAGGCTTTCTGAGATAAACAGATTTAAAACTCGTTACAGATGGTGCCAAATTGATTTCATTAGCTAGAGAGTTGCCTAAGCCCACTACACAAAATGCACAATTTCTTGTAGAGGACAATCTGACACTGGGACCTTGCTTCTGTGGTGGATCGCAAAGACTGAGCAGTGATATAAGGAATAAGGTGATCTTTTTAAGTCCGCTGCTTCCAGGTTGTTTTGGGTTTTTATATATTCAGAGAATAGGAAAACCTTAAAGTTGGCCCGTAGCCCTGCAGCTCCCTCGACAGAGGTTTTATTAACTAGTCGGTAAAAAGGTAAAGGTTAAGGACCCCTGACAGTTAAGTCCATTCGCGGACGACTCTGGGGTTGCGGCGCTCATCTCGCTTTATTGGCCGAGGGAGCCAGCGTACAGCTTCCGGGTCATGTGGCCAGCATGACTAAGCCACTTCTGGTGAACCAGAGCAGTGCACGGAAATGCCGTTTACCTTCCCGCCAGAGCGGTACCTATTTATCTACTTGCACTTTGACGTGCTTTCGAACTGCTAGGTTGGCAGGAGCTGGGACCGACCTTCTGATCGGCAAGCCCTAGGCTCTGTGGTTTAACCCACAGCGCCACCCGCGTCCCTAACTAGTCGGTAGCCAATGCCTAATTACAACCAGACTGATAAAACAGAAGAAACTGAAAGTGGCAGGTGAGAGTAACATATACACAACTTTTATCTGTATGCCTCCTTTTCAGTTCAAACCATGCTAAAGGTGGCTTGCAACATGAAAAAACCACGTAACTGCAACATGACAAAAGTACTAATAAACAACCAAACCGAACAATTTTCATACAAATCACAAGATCTAAAATAAAGACACAAAAGATTAAAATCAAGAGCAACAGCCTCCACTAAGAAATACACCAGCCTAAGAGTCTGTTCAGCGGTCTCAGTTTTTGTAGCTGGAGTCAGTCTGCATCCCTCCCTCCCAGACCAGGTGGGAAAAGGCCTGCAAAGCAGGGAGCATGTCTTCCAGGATTCACAGGCAACATTTAGTGGTTGAGATGCTGACAATTATAGAAGTAAATTTATACCAACTTTACCTCACACTCTGGCATTCCAATGAAGTGGCAGCCTTGATAAGCAGCCACCGCTTGGGTTAACGCCAAGGGATCAGCCAATCCTACAACCAAAAATTACATTTAAGAAAGCACATCATAGTCAGCAATGTAATACTCCATACAGTGCCCATCTTATTCCTTAAGCCAACTGTCATGTCAGGGCTGTTGTCAGGGGGCTGGCGCTGTCGGGAGAGGGCCCATTACAAACTCTTGGAACCCACTGGACCCTCTCTGTTGCTATCTGTTCACTTGTGCCCTCCAAGCAAGCTAGGCAAAAAGAAGCAAAATTCTCCGAGCCCTCTTTGCCTGGATAGCTACACAGTTTGGGGCCAAGAGAGCGAGCAAGTAGTGATAGCAGTGAGGAAGAGGTGAATGCACTCAATTGGGGTCCACTCTTCATAAAAGTAAAGGGACCCCTGACCGTTAGGTCCAGTCGCGGACGACTCTGGGGTTGCAGCGCTCATCTCACTTTATTGGCCGAGGGAGCCGGTGTACAGCTTCCGGGTCATGTGGCCAGCAT
Source organism: Podarcis filfolensis (assembly GCF_964270895.1). Lineage (NCBI taxonomy): Eukaryota > Metazoa > Chordata > Lepidosauria > Squamata > Lacertidae > Podarcis > Podarcis filfolensis. The sequence continues at coordinate 25,680,543 of NC_139603.1, forward strand.
GACTAAGCTGCTTCTGATGAGCCAGAGCAGCGCACGGAAACGCCATTTACCTTCCCGCCGGAGCGGTACCTATTTATCTACTTGCACTTTGACGTGCTTTAGAACTGCTAGGTGGGCAGGAGCAGGGACCGAGCAACGGGAGCTCACCCCGTCACGGGGATTCGAACCGCCGACCTTCTGATCGGCAATCCCTAGGTTCTGTGTTTTAGACCACAGCGCCACCCGTGTCCACTCTACATAGAGCCTCCCAAATCTTGCTTACAAGCCAGTCAGCAGAGGCTTGCCCAGCCACGGCTAGAAGGACCTTCCAATGTCAAGTAAGCGAGAGTTGACTCTGTTCCTTGCCACCCTCTCCCAAGGGCGTACTAAAATGAACTCTTTTATAGCAGGGCTGGGGCACCAGTGGACCACAACTCCCAACATCTCTGAAAACACAGCTCCACACAGCAGTATCTAAAAAGCAAATAAGACAATAAAACTAGTCTGCTTTAAGTAACTCACCTATGTCTTCACTTGCAAACCTTACCAACCTTCTTGCTACGTAGAGTGGATCCTCACCGCCTTCCAGCATTCGGGCAAGCCAGTAAAGAGAGGCATTTTCATCAGAGCCTCGCATAGATTTATGGAGGGCAGAGATGCAGTTGTAATGCTCTTCTCCTATTCAGAAAAATAATTACATAGATAAAAATCACACCCTCCACAACAAACTTGGTCATTCAGTGCAACTGACTGGCAGTACATGATTTTGAGCTCCTTGGAAGAAAAAGGTAGGATATAAACAAACAAACAAACAATTTATCTGGTTTTTATCCTTTTTTTTTTAACTGAGTACTTGTACACCACCTAGAAAATACTGTAATGAAGCAGTATATAAATTGCCAGAAAAAAACATTCAAGACAGTCGGAAGGGAATACAGACGATAGGGTCCAGTTAATGCTTTGAATAAATTGCTATAAGCAGCATTGATGACCACTAGTTTAGATGTCTTTTGAAACGGTTATTTAAATTCACAGCATACAGATCTATCAATGGCCACTAGCTTTGACACCTACATGCAGCCCCCAAGTCCAAAATCAGGAAGTTTCCAATTACCAAATGCCCGGAGCAAGCCCTGTTTGTAAGAGGGGATAAGACTACAGAGCAAGACAGACCCTTGGTCTGATCGAGGTCTAATTTGTTCATTCTGTAAGTCTTTGTAGGTTTCACGCGCAATTGTAATCATTTCAGTTACAAGCAGAATGTTTCAAAATTTCCTGTTCATTCAGATGTACAGTGGTACCTCGGGTTAAGTACTTAATTCATTCCGGAGGTCCGTACTTAACCTGAAACTGTTCTTAACCTGAAGCACCACTTTAGCTAATGAGGCCTCCTGCTGCCGCTGCACGATTTCTGTTCTCATCCTGAAGCAAAGTTCTTAACCTGAAGCACTATTTCTGGGTTAGCAGAGTCTGTAACCTGAAGCGTATGTAACCTGAAGCGTATGTAACCTGAAGCGTATGTAACCTGAGGTATCACTGCACATCTTTATCACAAAGCACTGGATGTGTCTTTAAACATAAATATAAGTAAGTAAGTAATTATTCAATACAACGGTGTGAAGTTGTACCGCTATGCACTTTCCACACAGCCCCAAACTGCTGCCCAATGCATGGAATGATTATCAGGTGTTCTGTTATATAGACTAGAAGCAACGCATAACAGTATGGGATCTGTACCCTCCTGCCTTAGAATTTAATGGCGGAACCACTTGTATCTTCATTAGCAAAGGCGTAAGCCTGAATCCCTCTGAAGTGGGATTTCCCTATCCGCTTGCCTCCAGGGTGGTCTCTTTCTACGACACACAAGGCCAGCAGACAGCTATTTTTAATAGCGCTCCACACAAAAAGCCCACTGGTATGCCATCGTTATCAGGCCAATATAAACAGCGTGTCTGTGCTCTGTCACAGCATTCAGGCTTTCAACTCGAGCAGGCGGCAATAAACCAAGCAGCTGGGAGTCTCATCGCAGTCCTGGGAATGGCGTCGCCTGGTCTCTTAAAACCAAGATGGCCTTTAAATGTTGAGAAAGGCAGTGTGACCTGTCCCCCCCCCACCTTCTTCTCCCCCAGCTGGCATTCTTTCATGCGGTGTTTCTAAGCTGCTTGAAATATTCATTGAGCATGCTCAGTACTCGCTGAGCTATTTGTTGGAAGGGTGGGGTTTCCTTTACATTTTAGCAGTGGTGGGTGGAAAAGACAGACCGGCAAGCCCAGCTATATTAAAATATTGGATCTCTCCTTTGATTTCTATGGGCAGCAATCTGGGGACATTTAAAATAGCTTCTCCATGAACCAGGAAATGAGAATCATTGTACAGCACCGAGCTTCTATTTGCATTCCACTTTCCCAGTTCCTTGAGTGTTCACTGCACACTGCATTTGTTGTATTTTATTTTATTTTATAATCTGGGAGCCTCATATTATGAGGAGGAAGGTACCAAGCTCAAACAGCTGCATGTAGTCACTTCTGACCTAAAAGGAAGTCGTATGAAAAGCTTAGTTTCCTGACGTTACAGTGATGAACATGTGTGACCCATATTGTGATGGGGATAGTAGTTACTACAGTGGTACCTCTGGATGCGAACGGGATCCGTTCCGGAGCCCCGTTCTCATCCTGAAGCGAACGCAACCCACGTCCGCGCGTACCGCGATTCGCCGCTTCCGCACGTGACGTCATTTTGAGCGTCTGCGCACGCGGCAAAACCCGGAAGTAACGTGCTCCGTTACTTCCGGGTCGCTGCAGAGCGCAACCCAAAAAGGCTTAACCTGAAGCGACTTCAACCCGAGGTATGGCTGTATGAAGAAAATGTACCTGGGACTTCAAAACGATTTTGATAAAAGTCCCTCACCAAAGAACCCTGAATAAACTTAGCTGTTGTGGGACAAAAGGATGGGCCACTTTATGGCCTGGTAAATGTTTAAAAATCAGGAAGCAGAAAGAAGGAGAAGAGTAGCAGAAAGCACTCACAATGAATGGGTGTAAAAAGTGAGTTGTCCAAGGGTAGGAATTAGGTCGCGTTGTGCCAATATGTTCAGGTAAGTGCGCTACTTCACTTCACTTGTGAAGTCTTCTGTACTTATCTTAAACTCCTAAAAGTGCACATATGAACCCATGCTAATATGAGGAGTGACTGAATCTTCATGCCAGCAAGGACTATACCCAAGTATAACCTGGAAACGAGACCAAACACCACATAATCTAATGTCTGCTCTCAGCCACTGTAAGACAGTCCACTGGCCAAGTCCTATAAGATTGTGCATCACTGTTTATGATGGGCAGAAGCTGGAATCATAATTATCATGGTTAACAACTAGGGAGAGAAAGATGGCAGCTTTCCTTGTACTTTTCTTGCCATCCTCCCGGCAATCACCGTCACAGTCATATTTTATATAAAGTTTAGAAAAGAACCTTCTCTCATCAAAATATTTTAGAAATAGTTTGCTTTGTATCACTAAGCAAACATATTTTACTGGTCAGGAAATGGATAAAAATGCCACTTCCGGCAACGGAACGAAGCTCAGAGTTGAGAATACATGAACAGCATTCATTCAAAGACTATTTAAATACTAGCACGTAACTGGTTAAATACAAAGAGACAAGCCTAATCCTCAAAGTGCAATCTCCAATTCCGATCTCCGCCGCAAAGACAGACAGAAATGGCCAGCGTTTGTGACACGTCATGGTGCCAAGTCACGAATTTAGCAAGAGCTGGTATCAAATTAGGGATCCTCGCATGCGGTTATATGCAGGTGCTCTGACATAAGCAAATTGCAAAATTCATTTCCTTAAAAAGGAGTGCCAAAAATAAATCAAATAATTGAAAATTTCAACTAAGTATTGGTGTGAATGTCAATACTGAGGAGCGGCAGGGATTGCATTTAAATGATACTGTGTTTTTTGGAAGAAAAAGCCATGAAAGCTCTAACACATCCTGCCAACAGCAAAGTATTAAGTATATAAATGAGAGATTTTTAGTAAATGTGAAGCACCATTCCACAAATCATGGTGGACTAATGCCCATGCTTGGGGTTAGCGATTTCCCTAGGTCTCCTCCAGTTCTGAAGGCCAGAGTTTAAAGAACATTGCTGTGGCTCTTTAAACAGTTTACATCATACAATAAAACCATATCCATATATTGTGTCAGGTTTATTCCTGCTTTAACAATAATGATGGCACGTAACTGAAGCCTAGAATGGTAAACACTGCTGTTTTAGAGTCCTGTGTCTGGCCTTCATCCCTTTTGCTGAAGATGGTATCAAGAGTACGTAATGAGGCCCAAAGTCTGCAAACCAACAGAATCAGAATGACGACATCAGCTGCAGCTGTGTCCTTGCTACATCTCTGAATGTACCCCAGTGCCAAGAATTCTCTGCACAAAGCAAAATAGCAGAAGGCCAGTTGATCCCTTCTTCTCCCCAACATTATTGATTTCAATGCATAGACATCTCACCCAGATGGGAAAGATTCAGACATGCAACACCCCAACCCACGCAGCTTGACATGGCCCCATCCAGGAAAATCCTTATCAATTGAGTCTGCTGGTTGTACAAACCGCAATTGACGCAAGGTAATATCACTAAGGCAACTATCCGTAAACAAACAATAAACGTCCATAAAAATGGCACAAGTAGTTTCTTTCCCAAATAGGTTTTATCTTAAACCATAGCAAACGCAGTAAATAAAGAGTTCACTTGTAATGTTATCAGTAGTTCAGTGCTCATTTCTTCTCTTTCCAAAATAGATTTTTTTCTTGAACAATTGCAAAGGGGCACTTGTGATATACCAGTGGTTGAGAGCTGGAATGTCATTCTGGTAATCTGACATTTTGTCGCTAAAGAGCTTACGTCTTCGAGCTTGGTAGTAAATCATGTACAAAAGAAGACCGTATGCAAACGACTTAAATCTGTCCCCATCTGCATGTTTCCATCAGGAGGAACAGAGAAAGAGGACAATGTCCTTGAGCAAACTATTATCTTGTGTTGATTGCAGTAGTCATTGTATCACCACCCTGTTCATTGTTTTATAGTTGTACAAACTGGCACTTAGAGGTTTCCCAGTAAAATAAAACAAAATGTGTATTTCTTTTGCAGGGAGAATCCAAATACCATGGAAGGGGAAGTGTGTACGCACACAGCCAAAATCTTCGCATTGCCATATTCTTCCGTGTATAACATGCCCCCGTGTATAAGATGTCCCCTATTTTGGGGACTCCAAATTAAGAAAATGGGGGGAGCTTACCAAGAGTTGTTAAGCTGTTTTGGGGGGAAATCCCCAGAGTTGTTCAGCTTTGGGGTGTGCGTGTGCTGAATATCGCTCACCCGCATGATCGCACGCATTGCCAAAGGCACCAATCGTATGCCCCCTCACCGCCACCAGACACAATTCACCCGTCCAATTGCCACAGCAGCAGCCAATAGACAGCAGCCATTGCCACAGCCACCACTCAAATGCCCAATCAACACTGAGAATCTCCTGATTGTGGCTGCAACCAATTGCCCATCCCCCCAATGCACTACCCATGTATAAGACAAGCCTCATTTATAAAGTTATTTTTTAAAGAAAAAACCCTTGTCTTATACACCGAAAAGTACGGTACAGTGGTACCTCGGGTTACATACGCTTCAGGTTACATACGCTTCAGGTAACAGACTCCGCAAACCCAGAAATAATGCTTCAGGTTAAGAACTTTGCTTCAGGATAAGAACAGAAATCGGGCTCTGGCGGCATGGCGGCAGCAGGAGGCCCCATTAGCTAAAGTGGTGCTTCAGGTTAAGAACAGTTTCAGGTTATGAACGGACCTCCGGAACAAATTAAGTACTTAACCCGAGGTACCACTGTATATGATTTCTTAAAATATAGATCTGTACATTACTGAAAATACTCACGAGGCAACACATGAAGCGCCACAAGCTATTCTTAGCCACAGACAAAGTGGTTTTTCCTCCACCGCCACACGGTCCCCAGGGAGACCCGGTATGCATTATCCTACCCCTTTCAATGTTCTTCCCTCTGAGATAATAGCACGAAGTTCACAGTATGTTCCGAGCCAAACCCCTCTCATGAGTTTCATCTTCCCAGCAGCAGGGCCTCCTCAAATTCTCCACACCTATTGTTGGAACAGGTGCAGAGGATATGAAGAGCAGCGTGTGGAGATGCGTGGGCCTTTGAGAATGGTCTCTGGAAGGCAACAGCTATCTTATTATCGAAGACCTTCTGGCTCAGGCAGTCTCTTGGGTCCCTGGAGGAGGAAATGAGGCTGGGCTCTTTTTTATTTTTAGAATTTTATGCATTTGGCTGTCTGTTTTATTGGTTTCACTGGCACTGCTAACGTTGCTGCCGTCGCACTGTTGTATTCCTTTCGCTAACCTATCGCAACCTGCTTTAAGAGCAAAGGTATTATTCTAAATTCTAAAATATTCTAAATTCTAAAAGTAAATAAATGAACGGGTTTCAGCTAAACCACAGTGGCTGCATTTGGACGTCACAGTAAATTATGGCTTGTCGTGATGGAAGCAAGCCTAGCCTCCCCCCAGGCTCGTGTGGTCCCCCTCTTCTTCTCTTCTAGTGTGGCTGCGAGGAGGAGACCAGAAGATTTTGCTTCTGATACCAATGAACCACAGTTTAACATTACACCTGAACTCTAAACTGTGGTTAATCTCATCTATGGTTTGACGAAACAACTTCGTAAGCAATCGTTTAAATTGCCATGCTTCAAACAAACCATAACTGAGATTAACCACGGTTTGTTCAGACAGCGCAGCAAGCTGTGGTTAATCAAACATGAACTCTTCCTCTCATCTGTGGTGGGAGAGAGGAGAGTATGCAAGCCTAGAAGCTAGGCTTATTTCAAATACAATAACTATGTTTTTTTGTAACTGCTCAAAGCCACCATAGTGATTAGAATTATGGCATACATAGGCCCAGTTCTGACATAACGTTAAGTGATACTTTAGTACTATGTGAATATGTCTGACTTATGTGCTCTTCCCTCACCTCTGTGAGATTTGTTTTACTTGAAAAAAATCTGTGTTTAGCGTTGTCTGGAAAAGGACAAACTGTGCTTCATTTAAGCTATGGTATAAACCAAGACCAAGCTTTACGTTTACAATCTTTACTTGCTTTAACAAACCATCGTTTAAATGAAACAATGCTCACTGTTCAGCCACAATAAGTTCCAGTTTGGGTAAACTGTGAACAAGACGCTCCATATGCCCTTGTTCTGGCTGTGGGGACTGCATCAACCTTCATGCTGTCCCTCCTTCATGTGACATTAAAATACAGTTTAGCATCATTTTTATTTTATTTATCGAGTTTAGATGCCACCCTTCCCTCCGAAGGAGCCCAGGCTCACAGGCATTTCGCCCCTTCAATTGCTGAAAGAAACCTATCTTAAAACAAAGCCTTGTTGGCATGTTGGACAACACTTTGTATGACTGAGTTGCGGATCAACTCTGCCAAGGGAACCTTAACATTACAGAAGGGGAGCTGTTTCAGTTGCAAGCAAAGACCCTACCTGCCCGCAGACTGTCTCGCCAGAGTGGTGCATGCTCTAGTTATCTCCCGCTTGGACTACTGCAATGTACTCTACGTGGGGCTACCTTTGAAGGTGACCCGGAAACTGCAATTAATCCAGAATGCGGCAGCTAGACTGGTGACTGGGAACGGCCACCGAGACTTGAAAGACCTACATTGGCTACCAGTATGTTTCCGAGCACAATTCAAAGTGTTGGTGCTGACCTTTAAAGCCTTAAACAGCCTCGGTCCTGTATACCCGAAGGAGCGTCTCCACCCCCATCGTTCAGCCCGGACACTGAGATCCAGCGCCGAGGGCCTTCTGGCAGTTCCCTCATTGCGAGAAGTGAGGTTACAGGGAACCAGATAGAGGGCCTTCTCGGTAGTGGCGCCCACCCTGTGGAACACCCTCCCTTCAGATGTGAAGGAAATAAGCAGTTATCCTATCTTTAAAAGACATCTGAAGGCAGCCCTGTTTAGGGAAGTTTTTAATATTTAATGCTGTACTGTTTTTAACATTTGATTGGGAGCGGCCCAGAGTGGCTGGGGAGACTCAGCCAGATGGGTGGGGTATAAATAATAAATTATTATTATTATTATTATTATTATTATTATTATTATTATTATTCATTGCTGAGCTGGGTACCAAGCTTCATTCATAGCATTGCATCACATGGAGCTTTCTTTATTAGCTACTCACCGGCTCGATCATACAGAATGTGGGATCGCTGCAGTCCCTCCTTAACATGATCTTCTGTGATGATCATTTCATTAACAGAACAGCCATGTGTGCTACTCTGCTGCTGGAGCTTAGTTAACCTGGCCTGAACAGCCATCTGGAGTCCATTCAACCCAGTTCTTGCATCGCCATCACAAAGATACGCGAGGGTGTTTAGAGCTTTTCTCTCGATGCACACGCAGCATCTGAAATGAAAGACGTGATATCTGAGTGCATTTCCTATTGTCCACAAGGCCACATTTCTTTGCCCTGACCTCTGAGAGCCAAAAGGATATGAGCTTTATCCCTAACTAAATGCCACAGTAGTTAAATATTAAGGTAAAAAGGTAAAAGGTAAAGGACCCCTGGACGGTTAAGTCCAGTCAAAGGCGACCATGGGGTGCAGCACTCATCTCGCTTTTTGGCCGAGGGAGCTGGCATTTGTCCGCAGACAGGTTTCCGGGTCATGTGGCCAGCATGACTAACAAGCTACTGGTGCACAGAGAACTGTGACGAATGCCAGAGCGCATGGACACACCGTTTACCTTCCCCGCTGCAGTGGTACCTATTTATCTACTTGCACTGGTATGCTTTTGAACTGCTAGGTTGGCAGGAGCAGGGACAAAGCAACCGGATCTCACCCCGTCACGGGGATTTGAACCGCTGACCTTACATCGGCAAGCCTGAAGAGGCTCAGTGGTTTAGACCACAGCACCACCCGCATCCCTTAAATATTACAAGGGCTTTAAACAGAGTATGCAATCCACAAACTATGCCTTAAGCATCACAGCATGTTAGAATCACCATAAAAAATTCCTTCCAGTAGCACCTTAGAGACCAACTACCATATATTCTCAAGTATAAGCCGACTCTTTCAGCACATTTTTAATGCTGAAAAAGTCCTGCTTGGCTTATACTCGAGTGAGGCGGGTGGTGGAGGGACAAGTGACCCGAAAGGAGCCCTTTCTCGCAGTTGGTCCCGCCATGAAAGCTCATACCAATAACAAACTTAGTTGGTCTCTAAGGTGCTACTGGAAGGAATTTTTAAATTTTGTTTTGACTACGGAAGACCAACACGGCTACCTACCTGTAACTAGAATCACCAAGGGCGTTTTAACCATTGTATGAAACCTGTCTGTACTTGCAGCCAGACAATGGGCAAGAGAGACAAACTTTGTAACGCCTTATCTACATAAGATTAACTTTAGATTTGATCAGGGAGTCATACTGAACGGTGACTAAGAAAGCAACTTCCTGCTTTATTTTTATTTTTCTTGAAATAGAACCTAACCCATTTTTGGCGTTGCTCATGTTGAACTGGAACTAAAAAAAGATCTTAAGGCTTGCATCCAATAAGTGTCCTGTCAATGCGAATATTCCCTCTTGCCCAATGCGACTTCCCCATGTGGGCACCCTGTGCCCTCCTCAAATATGCTCGGGGGGGGGGGGGGTTGAGGGAAATCACAAAACGGATTTCAGGGGTTGGTGGTGAAAGGAGGTTTCCATTGTGCCAGCATGAATCCTTGGTGCTGTATTGGATGCAAACCAAAGCAAGACTACAACGGGTTCAAAATCAGGGTTTGGCCATCCCACCCCCCACCCCCCGTGTGAAACTCAGTAGCACAAACATGAGAAACTATGTGAATGTTTTTTTTTTTTTAAAGGGAGAAAAAAGCTCAATACCAGGAAGCATTAGTCAGGTTAAAGGACAAAATTTACTTTAACAGAACAGTAGAAAATTGTAGAGCAACTCTCAACATGATGATGTCATGTCCTGCTTTCCTCAAGGGCAGACAGAGACCTGCTGCCTTCGACAGCTGCCTTGAGTTCTCCATAACATCTTACCCTACTTAAATAACAAATTAACCCAAAGATCAGTGTTGAAAGATGCCTGCAGGCCCCACAACCATTTCCCTCAAGCTGACCATAAAGATAGCAGAATTTACAGATTTTGAAAAGAGATGTTAGCATTGCTGTGAAAAGTCAGATTAAAAGGAGGGAGGAGAGAATAGGCCTTCCATTTACAGAATCTATCAACACTGGAGATACAGCTTGCCAGTGATTTAGAAATGCCCCCAAGGAAAAAAACCACACACTTCAATTTCTTTTGTAGAAGATGCCATTTGCAATTATCACATTTGTTTCTTTCACTCATCCATTTTATCACCGCCTTCTTCCAAGTTGCTCCTGTTGGGCTACATGATTACCTCCATTTTATCATCACAGCAGTCATGTAAGGTAATAATAATACAGTCCTGTTTAAGAATGATTCAGTTTACAAACTCTGCAAAACCGGAAATAGTGTCCCGGTTTGAGATCTAAGAAGGGAATCCGAATGGTGGAAGGGCACCAGCAGCGGGAGGCCTCATTAGGAAAAGCGTGCCACAGTTTAAGAACGGTTTCGGTTTAAGAACGGACTTATGGAACAGATTAAGTTCGTAAACCAAGTTACCACTGTAAAAGGTAAAGGTAAAAGGACCCCTGACCATTAGGTCCAGTCGTGGCTGACTCTGGGGTTGCGGAGCTCATCTTGCTTTATTGGCCGAGGGAGCCGGCATACAGCTTCCGGGTCATGTGGCCAGCATGAATAAGCCGCTTCTGGGGAACCAGAGCAGCGCACAGAAATGCTGTTTACCTTCCCGCCAGAGCGGTACCTATTTATCTACTTGCACTTTGACGTGCTTTCGAACTGCTAGGTTGGCAGGAGCAGGGACCGAGCAACGGGAGCTCACTCCGTCGCGGGGATTTAAACCACCGACCTTCTGATCGGCAAGTCCTAGGCTCTGTGGTTTAACCCACAGCGCCACCCACGTCCCGAGTTACCACTGTAATAATTTATTATTTATATGCCGCAATCTGACTGGGTTGCCCCAGCCACTCTGGGCCGCTCCCAACAAAAATAGTAAAAACACAATACAACATCAAAAATTAAAAACTACCCTAGGTGGGCTGAAGATTACCCAGTGAGCTTCATGGGTAAATGAAGATTTATACCAACACTCTAGCCCAGGGGTCAGCAACCTATGGCTCATGGGCCGGAAGCAGCCCACAGAGGTCGTTTGACCGGCCCACAAGCCCCCCCCCTGAACTGAGTTGCCCGCTCGCGTGCTGCACTAAACTGGCGCAGCGCAGTTTGGGGACTCGCTTCCACGATGCTGAAAATGGCGTTTGCACAGATGCAGACGCCGAAAATCACATCTGCGCATGCGCAGACGCTGAAAATCACAGGCACACACGCTCACGCAATCTGGCCCATAGAAGGATCTCTGTGGGACCAATCCGGCCCAGGCAAGATAAACCTTGCTGACCCCTGCTCTAACCACTACACCACATGGTGGTTCCATCTCCTTAACATTTTCGCGAATACAGAAACACAGCCAACCTATTTTTCAAGGGCAGGAGTTGCCACGCTTCAGAATCCGGCACGTACAGCACTTCAACCTGTGCTGTTTCCAGCTCATTGACTCATTGCCCTTTTTATCCAACGGGGATTAGTGCGGGGAGACTGGAACAGACAGCAATTCCTTATGGAGTATGTTGGCACTGCACATAAACCCAGGGTTGCCAGAGGTTCTGCACTTCATTCACTGAAGGATTTACGGTCGTTTTTCTTTAAATGGTTATCAAGCGGCTAGAGAAGTCAAGGGATTTGTTTTGAATTGATCTAATTATACCCTTCAATAACCAAATCAGTCATTTAGAGAAGTGCGTTTATCCACAAAATATCAACATGGGTGCTTGGGAATGTGAAGTGTTGTGGTGGAATTTACAGCAGGGGTGTGGAACAACAGGCCCAGGTGCCAAATCTGCCCTTCCAGGGGCCTTGGGACTCCTCCTAGGCCACAACCCTTTCCCCAGCCACTTTGAGTGGTTTCCCCCCAGTTGGAATGTGTCCTTGAACACTGAGAATGTTTCTTGCTTGCCTGGGTGGAGGATAAAGAGGGATGTGCGAGTTTGGTTAGAAAGTAGTCTACTGCGCAAAGCTAAAATTTACATTTGTTACATTGGCCACTTTGGCCCCCAGGTGGTTTTCCCAGAAGAGAATGTGGCCCTCAGGGCTGAAGAAGGTTCCCTACAGATTTAATCCAAAAAGGAAAAGCTAGTAGCCATCGTCAGAAGAAAGGATGCGTGTGTGAACGTCAACCTGATTCTAGGAGTTAATGAACAGCCTAAAGTACACACATCTCACAGGCTGGGTGGCTGGGTCCGAAAAACCACAAGATTTCATCACCTCTGATACAGACACAGGCTCCCAGCTAAACACATCATAGGTAATGCATCTATAGGTGGTGTTCGAAATTAGCCGGGCGCCAGGTGCGTTTTGTAACTGGCACAGGTTCCAATTGTAACCACATGGATATCTCTGGATGGTAGATTTGCGACTGACACCTCCATCTTGCTGGCCCCTCCAGCATTCTTAAGCAGAATAGTTTACTAATTGCATTTATATCCCACATTTTTCTCCAAGGAGCACATGGTTCATCCCCATCCATAATAATAAAAAATCTCATCACAAAAATGGCACCTAGACATTCCGTTGTCGCAACAATAACCTAGGCTTATTGGCAATTAACCTAGACTTATTGGCAGTTTCTAACACTGTCTATAGCTCACCTTCCTGTAAAATGTACTTAGAGAAATGTGCTGGGAGATTTTCTTGGGAGAGACCATTTAAACAATGGATCTTTATATGATCTGGTCCCGCACAGAACTGTTCGGCACATCTCGCAGATTGTTCAGAACTCTCCGACATTGTTTTATACGTACGTTTCATGCCTACACATGTTCTTGGCCTAAGGGCTACTATCTTTCCATGTAATTGGATACAGAGGCGCATTGTGAAGAACAATCGCTACCATGATATACAAGAATACAGTCATAATAGGATTACCTGGCACAGGCCAACAGAATTCCTCCTGGGATTCCTACCAGGGTGTCTCCCAGGGGAAGCTGCCAAGCTGCAAATAACTGAAGGCGGGACTACGCACCCTTTTCTCCCTGCTGCCAACAGCGTGCTGCAAGCAGAATAGCTTTAGGTGACTCAAGCAAGCTACTGCACAAAGGGAGAGGGAACTTCAGTTTACTTGTATCCTTTATACCTGGCCCACTAACCCAAGTTCTCAAGGTGGATTCCAATGCATTAAAACTATAAAATATGTTTTCCAACATACAATAAAATAGACAAGAGTAAGTCCATGCAAAATAACATGAAAAGGAGTACAGTGGACGCTCGGGTTGCGAACGTGATCCGTGCAGGATGCATGTTCGCAACCCGCGCCTGCACACACGTGGGTTGCAATTCGGTGCTTCTGCGCATGCGCAAAGCGTGATTTAGCTCTTCTGTGTATGTGCGACCACCAAAACCCAGAAGTAACCCATTCCAGTATTTCTGGGTTTCGGCTGTCTGTAACCTGAAAAAACGCAACCTGAAGCGTCTGTAACCCGAGGTATGACTGTATATTATGTTTTCCCCAGGCGAGAAATGGCTGCCAAAGCAGCCAGATTATTATTATTATTTTAAAAAAGTGTCAGTACCCAGAACACACTATTTGCAAGTGGATTTGAAAAACAGCAGCAACCATGTTCTTTGAAGCAGGGACCAGCACATAGGTAGGTTTGTGCTTAGTACAACTGGTAATGGCCCCGGGCAATTTTGCCTTTGGTATACAGTGGTACCTTGGGTTACATACGCTTCAGGTTACATACGCTTCAGGTTACAGACTCCGCTAACCCAGAAATAGTGCTTCAGGTTAAGAACTTTGCTTCTGGATGAGAACAGAAATCGTGCTCCGGCGGCGCAGCAGCAGCAGGAGGCCCCATTAGCTAAAGTGGTGCTTCAGGTTAAGAACAGTTTCAGGTTAAGTACGGACCTCCAGAACGAATTAAGTACTTAACCCGAGGTACCACTGTAATGTCTAAACTAGACATATACACCACACAGGGAGACAAAGAAAGAATGCTCATTGCTACCTGCTCTGACCTTATATAAATCAGATGCTCAGCCACTGAGTAATAGTCTCTCCCTTTGGGTGCCATTTCCAAGGAACCCCTGATGCCTGTGTACTGGGATAGCTCAGTCAGTACAGCATGAGGCTCTAAATCTCAGAGTCATGGGTTTGAGCCCTATATTGGGCAAAAGATTCCTGAATTGCTGGGGACTCATGGCCTCTTTCAACTCTACAATTATATTTATGAATCTACTGCCTGCAAGGAATCTATGTGTTCCTGGCAACAGTGTTTGAAAACTACCAATATACGCCATTATGCTAAATGATCACATTCTATTACTCTTTTAACTAAAAAAAGAAAGCAGTACCCGTTTGATTGGGCAGCTAGAGGAGCAAAACAAACTATGAACTTACTTGCCTGAGAACAAACAGGTGCCAGGAGAATAATTAGCATTCACCGAAAACCGAGAATGCACTTCCCCAGAATTTTTTTTAAAAATGATTAATTGCTTTAGCACAATACTATTTTACAGAGCTCAGTGCTTTAAGCAATACATCCCTCCCTCCCCTGATAACCTGTGTTGAAAGGGATCCTAGAATCCTCATATTTCTGGGAGAATGCCTATTAATCATTTGCATATGGTAATTAAAAAATGTACGCCTTTGAAAACAGCCCATTCCTCAGCACGGAATCCAAGTTAAATTGTTAATAACAACTTTGTGGTGGGCAGAAGCATCAAAATCTAAAAACAAACTATTCTTTCTTTACTGGTTTGAGGAATTTCTTAGTAATTACGAAGGATCTGAGTACTTCAGCCTTATATTAAAACATACCTAAGTTTCCTCTTCTACTTCCATATTCTACGGCTGCCCATTTATCCTACATGAGGTAACAATTGCAAGTCAGGAAACTAACCTACTTTCCAACCTCTGAATATATCCCCCCCATACTCTCATCTTACACTTGCACTATTTCGTATTTTTGCCAGTCTCCCAGATTAACACAGGACATAATTGGACACCAAGCCTTGATGTTTGTACCTTGTAACCGCTGATACCTAGAGACAAAAATATAAACAGGCAGGCAGGAAAAACAGCCTAGGACCTCGCACCAGCTGACCTCAGGGTGGCATGTTACCTAAGAGGTAAAGGAAAACTACAACTAAGTGCACAAGAGGAAACCTCCACTGGCATATTGCTAGTCTCCTTCATGCAAGGCAGAGTTAAACTGTGGAATCAACTCTGACAAGACGTAGAAATGGCCGCCAAGAGATTTGGGAGCCAGTGTGGTGTAGTGATTAAGAGCGGTAGACTTGTAATCTGGTGAACCGGGTTCGCTTCCCCGCTCCTCCACCTGCAGCTGCTGGGTGGCCTTGGGCCAGTCACACTTCTTTGAAGTCTCTCAGCCCCACTCACCTCACAGAGTGTTTGTTGTGGAGGAGGAAGGGAAAGGAGAATGTTAACCGCTTTGAGACTCCTTCGGGTAGTGTTAAAGTGGAATATCAAATCCAAACTCTTCTACTCTTCTTCTTCTTGACAAGTTCATGGAGGAGAATGTTCTCAATGGCTACAAGCCATAATAGCTATGCTCTACCTCTGAATGCCAGCTGCTGGGAACCAGGGAGAGGGCTGTTGTACTTGCTTGTTGGCTTCTCAGGGGCATCTAGTTGGTCATTGTGAGAACACGATGCTGGACTAGATGGAGCAGAGCTTTTCTTATGTTCTTATGGAGAGTGCAAAGGCATGCCATTAGCCCTCCATGCAGGCAATTCTTTTTCTTTACTCCTGCCTTCATATACAAATCCACATGAAGGTCCCACCAAGGAGGCACCAGACTTTTAAATTCTTAAACCACTCAGGACCGTAAGACCTCAAAGACTGCCTCTCCCCATAGAAACCCTGCATTCATCATCGGAGGCCCATCATTGTGTGGCTCCTCCACGTGAGGTTCAGAGGGTGGCAACATGAGAACGGGCCTTCTCTGTAGTAGCTCCCCATTTGTAGAACACTCTCCCCAGGGAGGTCCACCTGGGACCTTTATTATATATATTTTAGGCAGAAAACATTCCTCTCCAACCAGGCCTTTGGCTGATTAATATCCTGCAGCCTTTTAAATGTGTCTGTGGGAAGGGGGTGTGTGTGCGATTGGATTGCTGTTCTGTTTTAATTATTTGTTTTTTTTGTCCTGTATTTTATTCTGTGAGCTGCCCTGAGATCTTATGATTAAGGGCAGTATATAAATCTAATAGGGACACAGGTGGTGCTGTGGGTTAAACCACAGAGCCTAGGACTTGCTGATCAGAAGGTCGGTGGTTCAAATCCCCACGACGGGGTGCGCTCCCGTTGCTCAATTCCTGCTCCTGCCAACCTAGCAGTTCGAAAGCACATCGAAGTGCAAATAGATAAATAGGTATCGCTCCGGCGGAAAGGTAAACAGTGTTTCCGTGCGCTGCTCTGGTTCACCAGAAGCGGCTTAGTCATGCTGGCCACATGACCTGGAAGCTGTACGCCGGCTCCCTCGGCCAATAAAGCGAAATGAGTGCCGCAACCCCAGAGTCGGCCACGACTGGACCTAATGGTCAGGGGTCCCTTTACCTTTACCTTATAAATCAATAAAACAGAAATAAAAATTTCTACAGCAGAATTGTGGGATGAAGCTGCGTCAAGGCTGGGGCACATCATTTGCTGGAGAAAACCAGAGTACAATTCGCTATGAGAACAGGATGCTGGATTAGATAGGCTTTTGGTCAGATCCACCAGAGCTTTTCTCACGTTCACTGATTCTAACATATAAAGGGCACCTAAGAAGTCTTGCCATTTCTTGGCTCTGGCTATTGCTTATTATGTGACCTTGACCAGCCCTGGTAACCTTTCGGCGCTTCTGTTTATACATGTTTACCCAACTGGCAGAACCGACGAGGGTAATATATAAATATATTTTCACTTCCTCCGGCTAGCAGTATTATGCAAGTGCAACACATCAACTTTAACTCGCTCCTTTTGAGAAACGAGTTTTTGTGTTTTTTTTAAAAAAGTATTTTACACCTGGCTCCAGTTGGTGAGCCAACAGGTTCTAATAAATAAATAAAAAACAGCACCAAGCTGATCCCTAAAATCTGGTCTCCATTGACTGAACAAATATTTACTCAATGCATGCCTAGGGTCTAGTGAAATATAATGCCTTGGGAGAAGGAGGTGGGATTGCTCTGTCTACCTACATTCCACCCAGAAATGGAAGCCTCACAAACCCATCCACTGAGTCACCATAAGCACAGCTGAGACATTATATGAAGCCTGAGAAGCAGTGCTGCTCTGACCCACACTTCGCACTCACAGCTCATGCCCTGTTGCAACAAAAAGAATAAACAGCCATAAAAACCCAGCATCCTAAATAAGGAAGCAGAATTCCTTCATTTCCCAAACTTATGCAATCTAGTTAGGAACTTGCATGTACTGGAGCAAATAAAGTCACATCAAAACTGAAGAAAAGAGAGGTCTTTATGCCCCCCTAGCTTTCTTTCTTATAAGTGAACCGCAAGTGTTTTCTTCCAAGAGAAAGTTAGTTACACTTAAGTTCTGCTGAAATCCATGGTACAGGTCACTTACAAATCACTTAAGTCCTATTGATTTGATTCGTGTGACTTAAGCATCCATTTTTTTTCCAATGGATTGGAGGCAATATCTAAATCTGTCAAGAGATATTTACCAGCGTATGTGCTCTTCCTCCCCCCTTATCGCCATGCAAGGCAGACACATAATACAGTGGTATCTCGGGTTACAGACGCTTCAGGTTACACTCTGCTAACCCAGAAATAGTACCTCGGGTTAAGAACTTTGCTTCAGGATGAGAACAGAAATCATGCGGCAGCAGCGGGAGGCCCCATTAGCTAAAGTGGTGCTTCAGGTTAAGAACAGTTTCAGGTTAAGAACAGACCTGGAGGACGTTAAGAACTTAAGAATTAAGTTCTTAACCCGAAGTACCACTGTACTGAATTCTGTCTGGCGTGCGAGGAGGAACATGACTAACGACCCCTTAGATTATGGCCAAATGTTTCAAAGACCATATGCCCAACCTGAAGTAGCCTTTCCCTCTTACATGTAGACTTCAGAAATTTTAGACTGAGTTTAGAGACAGAGAAGAAAGCATAACAGAAGGGTTTGAATATTTTTAGCTGAACTTCTCTTATTTCCCCGGATTGTTCGGCATTTTTGAATGGGTAATTTGTGTGTTTGTTTGTTGTTGTTTTTTTAAGACATACAGCACTGGTTACGCAGAAACAATTCTTCTGTCCCTGCTTGATTTGCCGTCAAACAAGCACTCAATTACATTTTGGATCGAGAGATTCAAGTTAAGGAGAGAAGGGATATTTCGGCTAACACTTGGCTGTTATATGATGCATTTGTAGCCAGCAACAAGAACAATGGCATACAAATGAGACAGGAACCCAAACCAAATCCCCAGCTGTAGTGCACTTTAATATATCCTGCAGGCAAATCAGAAATTGCAACAGCTAGTGTAATGCTCTCTGTTGTAATCCGGAAAGCATGGGTTTTAAGAAAGAAAGAAAGAAAGAAAGAAAGAAAGAAAGAAAGAAAGAAAGAAAGACAACAGCTTTGCATTGTTTTTTATACCATTTACAGTGAGCATACATGCATCCTTTTCCCCTATGAAAAGGAGTTTTAAAAGTATTCCCACCCCCTCCTAACCACTCCATAACCTCTTTCTCACTCCTGATCTGGCAGGCTGTCAATGGATTCCTCGGGTGGTGTGGGTTAACACGCTGCGCTCCGCAAAGCATACTTACTCGGAGTCCTTGCTGTCGCTGCCATTCACAGAGCCAGCGGGTTGCTCGCCTTGGCTTAGAATCTGGATCCCTAAGGACTGGAGAGCTCGCATCAGAATAGCTTCCATCGCCTCGACCGAGAGCTTCTCGAGGACAATAACGCGGCAGCGACTCAGAAGAGCCGAATTGACCTGGAAAGAAGGGTTTTCGGTGGTTGCCCCGATCAGCGTCACGGTCCCGCACTCAACGTGAGGAAGGAAGGTATCCTGGACATGGGAGGGAAGCAGAAGAAGCTGGTCCCCATCAACGACAACTTGAGGCATTCCCTGTGAGTACCATTATTTCACAATGGCAATTGCGATTTTCCGTTCGCTCAGAGACTGAAGCAGTTCCGTTTGGGACATTTCGCTGGCAGCTCGTCCAAAAACCAAACTAGATGCTCTTGTTTCCCCCCCATACATAATTAAGGTGTGTGTGGTTTTCACTGAGATGGCAGTGCATCTCTCCTTTCCTCTACCTTCAACAGAACCAGGATCTCTCTTCCCCAGGAGTGACCAGGACCCTTAAAGAAAATTCTCCTGTGTCGTGGCAGCGGTGGTGGGGGGGGGGGCAACCTCTGTTCCCCTTCTGGTGGGAAGTAAAGAGAATTGCCTCCCCAAAGGCACCACGTTCCCAATACCAATCACACAGGCACCTTTCAAGGAAAAGCCAAGTGCATAGTTGCATGCCATATATTAAGCAAATTCTTAATTTGGTCTGTAATAGCAGCTTTATTCATACCATTTACAGTGTATGTTGAGGGGCTGTGTTGTGTAAAAAAGAAAAAAGTTTCTGCAATTTTTGCTTTACTGTTCGAGATACAGAGGCAAAGTGTTCACATATTCATCATTACTGCAATGCTCAACTGACAAAAGTGAGTCCGTTGTGCCTCTTTCTCCCCAAAAGGATTATTCAGAGAGGTCGTAAAGAATCATGTAACTCTGATATTTTGCTGGAAAACATTTCGAATGCGACTTTAGGAATTCATGGAACATTTTACGCAGATCTGCCCATTGCAGCAATCCATCATTCAAAACATCTTTTAGAACTTTCAACACCTCTTTGTGCCCAGAGTTCTCATATTCCATGTTGACTGCAGAACTGAAAACTCCAAGATGCAAGTGTAAGAAATTATGTAAAAATCCAGTCAGTATTGCCTTTGCTTTCCTGCCTCTTCCCCCCACCCCACACCCAGACTTAGGGATGATGCATTTGCATGTTTATTCGCAGGGTGGGTGTGTATTTTGAAATGCTGGACTGCCTGCCAACTTCCTAATCCCAAAGCTTGTGGTTTAAACTAGACTGTGGCTTTCCTAATGCTGCAAATGAACTCTCAATTCAGTCAGCAAAGAGATGCCAGACGTGTGGTTTCAATATAGGTTAAAAGAAGTTTAGGTTCTAGTTTTGAAAGCCAAATGCACGTCAACAAACTCAGGGACAGATTCCTGCTTGCTGGGCGACCTTAGGGCACTCGTTCTCTTTCATTTCTAATCTACCTTGTAAGGTAGAGATAATAAAAAATGGGATAACCCTACCATGTAGGTCACACAGAGAACCTCAGAAAAAGGATGAGACATTATATTTTATTTCATCCTCACTGCAACCCTGTGAGGTGGGTTAGGCTAAGAGATAGCGACGGGCCCAACGACTCACAATAATAATAATAATAATAATAATAATAATAATAATAATAATAATAATAATTTACTATTTCTACCCTCCCCACCTGGCTGAGTTTCCCTAGCCACTCTGGGCGGCTTCCAACAAAAGATTAAAAATACAATAAAATTAAAATACACCTAGCGAGCTTCATAGCCAACAGGAGATTTGAACCCTTGCCTCCCAGAGTTCTAGTCTGACACTTTAACCACTATGCCACACAGACTCTCAGTTGAGATGCTACAAACCTATCAATTTAAGTATTGCTCAACCATCGTGTAGAAGCCATTCATTTCCAAAGAGACGCCTTCTGACTACTTCCTACTGAGATGGGAGCAATCGGTACCTGCTGAGATTTATTGAAACGGTGTATCTCGTCGATAAAGAGGATCGTTTTCCTCTTGCAGAGCCTCTTTTCATTTTGCGCTTGAGCAATGACCTCTCGGACGTCGTTGGTTTTGGCACTCGTGGCCGACAGGGTCACAAACCGTGTGCCGTTCTTCTTGCTGCTGTTCGCGATGATGTGAGCCAAGGTGGTCTGAAAGGAAGAAAAGCACAAGGGTGTTGATTTTCCTCCGAGAACTCAAAAGACATGGCTAAAAGGCATTGTGAGGAGTGGGAGGGGGAAACAGTGTTGGGATGTGAAGAAGCGAAGGAGTGTTTTGGGATAGAAAACGTCTCGTTTTCTTTTTCTGACTGGAAAATATATTTGGCATTAGTTGAAAAGGACACATTATTCTGACAGGAAGAGAGCGCGAAAATTACCATCCCCTGAAGGGGAATCCAAAGAGCTATTTTAGCCAGTGGGAGAGAAGGTTTCTCTTTGGACAGCAGACTCTCGGGCCATTTATCACCAGCTGGCTTCAGAAAGCCTCTCCATT
Source organism: Podarcis filfolensis (assembly GCF_964270895.1). NCBI lineage: Eukaryota > Metazoa > Chordata > Lepidosauria > Squamata > Lacertidae > Podarcis > Podarcis filfolensis. The sequence goes on from NC_139603.1 coordinate 25,702,122, forward strand.
TTCAAAAACAGATTGCCATGTGGCTTGACAAGCTGCTGTTTCCAAAACACAAGCCCAAATCCTCATTGGCCTCTAGTTCTTTGTATCCCAGGCTTCCATGGTACAAGAATCAGCTTGATACACCAAGCTTGGGAGCTTTGTTACTTCCATTATTATTACGGATATTGGCAGGCAGATTTGTGCGAGCAGAAAGCTGCATGCCATTCCCACAAGGCAGCCATCTTGGATTTCTGCAGATTGCTTGCCTCCCAGATTTCTGCAGATTTCTTGCCTTTTGCAGCCCTCTACATGGCATTAAATGCAGCATTGAAGGATCCCAGACTTTCAGGAATAGCTTTTTTAGGGAGTACTGAAGCAGGAAGGATTTGGGAAACCCAAATTCCACATGTGGAGGCTTTGCCTGAGAGAGATCACAATGCAGCACTATTCAGTGGCTGATTCTTGAGGTTTGGCAGCAGTCATCTGTCTCTGCCTGGCAGCCAATTGCATGTGATTACGGGGGCAGAAAGACAGGTGATGCTGAACACTTTTGTCTCTGGCCTATTGGTATGTAACCCTTCCTAACAGATCACTACCCTAGGAACTGCCTTTGATAGGAAAAAGGTCCTCCTCCTCATGCATTAAAAACCAACAATAATAGCCATAAGAAACTGGGGAAAACAGATTGTATTTGATTTGGTCAACAACACAGCGGCATCTTTTCACCAAAGCCAGATTAAATGTGTTCCCATCAGAAGCGTTAAATGGCAGACTGAGAGGTATTCCTTATCAAAATAGGATCTGTGTATGCTCTCAGGATGTCGACTGCATGAGGCATATTTTATTGCATTGTGGACAATATGATCAAGCTAGGGAACTATTGATTAAACCACTATAGGCAAATCGGCCGGGTCAATCTGAAGCCTACTATATCAAATATCTTCTGGACGACAAGTCCAATGATATCACAGTGGCTGTGGCAAAATTTCTTTCAGAAGTCATACGAATCAAAGATCAACATAACCATGACTAAACAAATAACACTTCGGTCTCCCTTCCCTGGGGGGCCTGTCTGTATGAATCTGTATTTTATTCTGAATCCATGTTATGGGTCGTTGGACCGCAATAAAGATTATTATTATTATTATTATTAATTTGGTCAAGAAAGCGGCAAAGATAGCCCAACTTTACTACTCTGTTCTAAAGACCGTTGAAATAACGTGTGCAAAGTCATTTGAACACCAGATGCATCATATACCTACTAAAAGCATTCATGTTATGTACTGAGTTCAGATTATTTCAATAACCAAGTTAATCCAAAGGTTTTGTGTGTTGCATCGGACTATTTTGTTGCTGACTACAGCTTTGGCCCACACAAATGACGGTCCTTTTTGGCTGTCAGATTGATTTATCTTAAGTAAAGGTAAAGGGACCCCTGACCATTAGGTCCAGTCGTGACCAACTCTGGGGTTGCAGCGCTCATCTCGCTTTATTGGCCGAGGGAGCCGGCGTACACCTTCCGGGTCATGTGGCCGTCATGACTAAGCCGCTTCGGGGGAACCAGAGCAGCACACGGAAACGCCATTTACCCTCCCGCCAGAGCAGTACCTATTTATCTACTTGCACTTTGACGTGCTTTCAAACTGCTAGGTTGGCAGGAGCAGGGACCGAGCAACAGGAGCTCACCCTGCTGCGGGGATTCGAACCGCCGACCTTCCGATCGGCAAGTGCTAGGCTCTGTGGTTTAACCCACAGCGCCACCCACATCCCTCCACAGCGCCACCCACATCCCTTGATTTTATCTTAAAAGGTGGTGATTTATCTTAAAAGGTGGCTATTTCGCCTTTCTCTCTTTGCCCTTCTGGCAGGACTCGGCAATTATTTATGAACACTCTTTGGTACTCCTGACAGCAGGCCTTCTCAATTTGTGACCTGCCAAAAGCAAACACAGCTACCAGTATGGTTTTGTGACCTGCCTTGACAACAGCCACCATTTCTGTGGTCTAAGGCAAGACACACATAAGGCAGGGGCAGCTTTAGTGACCCCGGAGGGGCAGCATACATGGAGTTTGATGTGTGGGAGGGGTGTGTGTCACAGTCAGGCATGCCTTCGGCATCACGTTTCTATGAAAATATTTTTAGGTACAAATTTGGATGTTTCGGTACATTTGTCTCAAAATTCACCTTGGAAACCCCAGCAGAGCAGAAATAGCTCAGTTTACCTAAGCTATCTTTTATAAACACCCCAGGAGAAGAAAAAGGGAAATAAAGGAGGGAAACCCAACTCATAACAAGAGAAGAAAGAATACACGACTGGAATAGCGGAAACTGCCCTATACTAAGGAAGACTATATACTCTATATCTTTAAAGAGCATTCAATGCATGTTCCCACCCCCACCCCCAAAGGAATTTTGGGCACTATGGTTTGTTAAGAGCTGATGGGAACTGTAATGCTGTGGGTGCCCAGAATCTTTGATGGGTGGAAATATGCTTCAAAGGTATGGTGTGTACCTGGCCTTAGGCTCACATAATATAAGACAGGCATTTCCAACCTGCGGCCCTCCAGATGCTTTGGCCTACAACTCCCATGATCCCTAGCTAACAGGACCAGTGGTCAGGGAAGATGGGAATTGTAGTCCAAAACATCTGGAGGGCCAAAGGTTGGGATGCCTGATATAAGATGATCTCAGTAAACCAAACCGGGGTGGGAAATGAGGAAAACAAACTGGGGAAACCTAGGGATGCAACTATTCAGGACAAATATTATCTGGATATCCTGGAAGTGAGAAAAAGATGGTCACTGTGGAGAAAAAGAACCTAGAGTGGAAGCACCCGCAAACTCACGTTCTCTGTCCATCGGCCAAACATTTCCTCGTCTATTCAAGGAACCACAGCAAGATAAGCCCGAGTAAGACTATGAGGGGACATTCCTGAACAGAGCAGGAAGGATTTGCAGAGGGACAGGTGTGGCGAACCAACCGTCTGGATAGCAAACGCTTTAGATGTTTTCAGGGAAGCAGAAAGAGAGTCTTTAGGAATCCGAGTAGGAGGCAGCAGGCTTTCTCGATTTCAGAGTTTCAGCTCAGCTTAGTTCCTCCTCCCCATCCTGCCGCAATCAGATACCGCTGTCAGGATTCAGTATCCACAGAAAGTCGAAGGATAGAAAGACTATACAGTGGTACCTCGGGTTACATACGCTTCAGGTTACATATGCTTCAGGTTACAGACTCCTCTAACCCAGAAATAGTGCTTCAGGTTAAGAACTTTGCTTCAGGATGAGAACAGAAATCGTGCTCCGGCGGCGCGGCAGCAGCAGGAGGCCCCATTAGCTAAAGTGGTGCTTCAGGTTAAGAACAGTTTCAGGTTAAGTACGGACCTCTGGAACGAATTAAGTACTTAACCCGAGGTACCACTGTATAACCTGACCTGATCAATACGAGCTTGTCTGGTTAATATAGACTCATATCCCAGTTGAGTCACGGACAAACCGAGTAGCTTTAGCTGTGAAGTTATTCTCTCTCAGACTGAAGGTTGTAGCAACTAAGCGTTGCTCAGAGTAGATCCACTGAACTTAATGGCCCAAGTTAGTCACATTCATTAATTTCAGTGGGTCTGCTCTGGAGTAGGAGCAGCACTGGATTCCACCCTTAGCCCCCAATATGTTAAAACCAGGCCTTTGGGGGGTGTTATTGTTTTACTGCTTTGCTTTACTTATTTACTTGTTTTTATCCTGTATTTTATTCTACGAACTGCCCTGAGATCTTATGATGAAAGGTGGTATATAAATCTAATAAATAAGCAAAATAAAGAACAAAAAATGGCTGCAAGCTTCCATCAATTCAATTGGTGCACTAATCAAGAAATAACAGCAATTAATCAGTGCAGCTGAGATGTAAGAGTTCAGCATGATGCAAATCACCAAAGGCAACAGACAATCAAATGAGTTTTAATTCATTAACTAAAGGAATAATATATCTGTGTCCGATTAAACCAATTGTTTTGATAGCGGGGAGAATGCTTCCTTCAGTTTTAGAAGTTCCGTGTGCATCAGGGATAGTGAACGTGTGGCTCTTTTGCCTGTTGCTGAACAATGGCTAAATTCATGCCACACATTTAAAGAACCACTTCAAACACTCACGGCTCCCAAGAATTATGGGACCTCCTACAATTCCCTGGGCTTCATGTGAATAGAGATTGACCATTACCCACTCTGAGAAGAGTTACCGTATTTTTCGCACCATAGGACGCACTTTTTCCCCTTCAAAAATGAAGGGGGAATGTGTGTGCGTCCTATGGAGCGAAGACAGCATAGCCCTGCGACCCTCTGCCGGCTGGAGAGGTGACGCGCGGCTATGGCAGGAGCCTCTATAGCCGCGTGCCACCTCTCCAGCTGGGAGAGCGCGTGCGGGGCTAAAGAAGCCCCGCTTACCCTCTCCCGGCTGGAGAGGTGACACGCAGCTATGGCAGCAGCCTCTTTAGCCGTGCGCCACCTCTCCAGCCGGGAGAGCGCGCGCAGGGCTAAAGAAGCCCCGCTTACCCTCTCCCGGCAGGAGAGGTGACATGCGGCTATGGCAGGAGCCTCTATAGCCGCGCGCCTTTGCGCTGCTCCCCGACCTGCTCTTTGGGGCTGGTGGTGGGCTTCCCCCCGCCAGCCCCAAAGAGCAGGTTGAAAGGAACCTGAAGCCTGGAGGGTGAGAGGGGTCGGTGCGCACCGACCCCTCTCGCTCTCCAGGCTTCCAAGGTAGCCGCCTGAAGGCGTCTGAACGAACCTTAAACGGCACCTTGTTTTAGAGGGGGAAAACAAGAGGGGGGAAATTCTCCCCCTCTCTTCAAATCCCGCCCTGGGAGGGCTTTCAATGTCCCGTACTGCCCCCAATATAAGCCACAAAATTCCCCCCAGAATTCCAACCGTGAAAAGTTAAAGTGCAATTCGTGACCTTACAAAAATTGGCTTTTACGGTGTCGCTGCCGAAACAGACATATGGTAAAATGAAATGAAAAAAAAGTTTTATTGCCGATTTGTGAGCTTGAGACTGTTGTGCAATTTATTCTAATGCCATTTATCGCTTCCCTTGCATTTTACAGTGCAGTGTTGATTTTTTTATTTGCATTTACGGTGCTACGAACAGGTGTTTAACCCACCTGCAGGTCCTCTCTAGTACCTGTAGGATTTTCTTCTACATTTGCCATTTATGGGTGTGAGTGCCTGTAAAATTTTAAGGGAGCAGCTTATCTTCGTGTATTGTCTTTTTTTCTTTCCCCGCCTTGAATTTTAAAGGTGCAGCTTATTTGTGGGTGCGGCTTATATTAGGGCTAATACTGTACCTTCACACGTATGTTACAAATAACCAACTTTTTCTCAGAGAAACGGGTGGCCTGCTTTATCAGGGAAGCCATGTTAGACAATTAAAAAAAGGTTTTTAATAGACTCATCTAAGCAATCAGCTCATTCAGGAGTTCCAAAAGATACAGTGGCACCTCAGGTTAAGTACTTAATTTGTTCCGGATGTCTGTTCTTAACCTGAAACTGTTCTTAACCTGAAGCACCACTTTAGCTAATGGGGTCTCCTGCTGCCGCTGCGCCGCCGGAACACGATTTCTGTTCTCATCCTGAAGCAAAGTTCTTAACCCGATGTACTATTTCTAGGTTAGTGGGGTCTGGAACCTGAAGCGTATGTAACTCTAGGTACCACTGTATATGTATGGATAAGACTTTTCAAATCTGAACTTTTCTTGGCTGGAAGTTAATTCTATTCAGATTGCCGGGAAGAGCAAAAACGCTGTACATCCCTTAAAAAACAGCAACAACTGGGCAGCAGCCCCCTCTGCCCCCACTTTCTTCTCCAATAGCTGCTCTGGGCCAAAAGATCCGCTGCAGCTGGTGAGGGCAGGCGGTGACAAGCCTAAATGCTGCCCGAAAAGATATCATGAAGATCAGAACTACTTCAGCAGGTGCTCCGAATCTGATCCTCTACTGGAGAGCGCTTCATAGCCAGAGCTTTATGTCCTGGGGACTAACAGTGAGAACAGGGCACTTCTGTTTGTTCCATCAATGGCAGCACATACACCCCCAACCTCTCTCTCACCCTCTCTCCTGTTTCTCGGTCTCCTTAACCTTTTAGGCAGCCGAAGGTAGAAAGATTGTCGTTGGATATAAACCAGTACAAGCTCAGTCCAAGTATGTATGGGGAGCCTGTCGTCCTCTGGGTGTTGATAGGTTACACTAGGACGAGGGTGGCGCTGTGGTCTAAACCACTGAGCCTCTTGGGCTTGCTGATCAGAAGGTCGGGGGTTCGAATCCGGTGGCGGAGTGAGCTCCCGTTCCTCCGCCCCAGTTCCTGTCAACCTAGCACTTCGAAAGCACGCCAGTGCAAGTAGATAAAGAGGTACCACTGTGGCAGGGAGGTAAATGGTGTTTCCGTGCGCTCTGGTTTTCGTCACGGTGTTCCATTGCGCCAAAAGTGGTTTAGTCATGCTGGCCACATGACCCGAAAAAACTGTCTGTGGACAAATGCTGGCTCCCTTGGCCTGAAAGCAAGAAGAGCGTTGCAACCCCATAGTCACCTTTGACTGGACTTAACCGCCCAGGGGCCCTTTACCTTTTTTACCTTTAGGTTACACTACAATTCCCTGCCGAATCCTGGCCATAATAGCTGGAGCTGATGGTGGTCCAACCACTTTTAGACTTTTCTAGGCTATCCTCTTCCATTTTCAGAAACTGGAGATTACTAAGCTGTTGCTGATTCAGGAAAGCATATGTTTTGAAGGCTATCTGAAAAAGTTCAGTTCCTTTTTTATTTATTGCAGGGCAAAATAATCTATCCCCAAGCTGTAGATGATCTTAGTGCATATTTGCTCATATGCATATTGCACTGCTTTCATTAGCGCATACTCTTAAGATATCTGTGTATACAGTTGCAGCCTTAATTACAAGCAACAGGTGTTAAGACATAAGAATACTGGATTCTATAAAAAAACAAAAAACAGAATACACAAATAGAACGTAAATGGAAAGTATTTTTTTTTTTTTACAGTATGATATACAACAGCTAACATTCTCACTTCTAACACGGTCCCTCCTAGAAAATGAAGAAGGCTGTTTCTTCTTTTTCCCTTTTCGTCAAACTTACACACAGCTATGCACTAATTTTTCTGTGGGATCCATTTTCTCCTACTCTTTCCTTTCAAGAGATAAAAGTCAAAATGATCCAAGTCAGAGAGGAGTTATGCATTAAATCTGAACTTCTGTAATGTTTGCAACTACGTTATACGTTGCTTAATTTTCTTTAAAAATTATTAACCTGTAAAGGTTTGAGACTGTGCAAGGAGAAAGCAAACAAAAGCTTACTTCTGAGTAATCAATGTGTGATTTAAAATCTGCACATGAATTGACCTAAATCTGATTGTACCCTGATGCCATGATGCTTGCTAACACAATCTTCCTGAAACAAAACATAATGATGGCGTATGGTTTATTTGAAAACACAAAACACAGTAGTAAGTCTCCCACACCTCTCTCGTACTCTTTGGAATTAGAGGGTTCTCTGGAAGGCCCAGCGCAGAAATTTAATCCTTTATTTTCATATAATATATATCCAATATTAATTAGTCCTAAAACATGTGATTGCACTGTGCACTAGATAGCGGGTCCCAAAAGACTTACCAAGATCAGCATCACAATTGCCCTTCCCTATTTAAATGTGTGCATCACCTGGTCCTCAACATTTATTGCTGGTAACTTGACCGCCCACCCAGAAGGCAATCAATGACCCTCCATTGGGTATTCATGGAATCCATATCCCCCTCCCTATGCAATTGCAATGGTGGTGTGGCCAACAGCTGCTTCATGCTGTTAGCTCTCCCTGGCAAAGACCCTCAGGGCTTAGGATGGGGGAACTACATTTATTACAGAAGTCTGCTGCCAGCTGGGAAGAAGGCGGGGGTCTGAACAGCCAAGGAAACCACGCTGCATTTATTTCACAGCCCCATTGCCAACATTCCCAGGAGACCAGCTGTGAAAGGCAGTTCTGCAGGGTGGGGACCACAAACCCAAGGACCACCAAGTCGAATTAAGAGCGCCGGGCGTTACACGTGAAACTTTCCATTTCTTCCCAGCTCCGTTTGTGGAACGCTCACCCCAGGGAGGTTCGGCTGGCACCTTCATTATACATCTTTAGGTGCCAGGAAAAACGTTTCTCTTTAACCAGGCCTTTGGTTGTCTGACATCCAATGCCCTTTTAAAATGTGTTGGGGAGGGGGGGGCGGTTTTGGGCTGTTCTTATTTTTATTGTGTATTTAATGTTTATATGTTGTGATTTTATCATGTGGACTGCCCTGAGACTTGTGGCTATAGGGCAGTATACAAATTTAATAAATTATAAATCTGTAAGGAGGAGGTCCTCATCAAGGTCAGTGGCAATGAAGAAAATTAGGAGAGCTGTTGTGACAATATATACAGTGGTATCTCGGGTTACATACGCTTCAGGTTACAGACTCCGCTAACCCAGAAATAATACCTCGGGTTAAGAACTTTGCTTCAGGATGAGAACAGAAATCATGCTCCGGCAGTGCAGCAGCAGCGGGAGGCCCCATTAGCTAAAGTGGTGCTTCAGGTTAAGAACAGTTTCAGGTTAAGAACGGACCTCCAGAACAAATTAAGTACGTAATCAGAGGTACCACTGTACTTCCATTTCCTAACTTCTCAAGGAGCATCGGATATTTACCATGTTCCTACCCCACCATTTCCCCAAGGAGCTCAAGGCTTGCTAAACGTAATTCTTTCCCCTGACCCTCCATTTTATCTTCACAATAATCCTGTGAGACAGGCTAGGTTGAGAGATTGTGACTTAGCCAAGGTCACACGGTGAGCTTTGTGTCTGAATGTGATTTGAATCTGGGTCCTAATCTAATACCCTAAACCACACTATACCACACTGACCCACGTTATCACAGTAAATTGTGGGGTTTTTGTTTTTTTTAGGGGGAGCAGATGTAGTTGGGGGTTTTTTGATGTAGAACTCATACTCTCAACTGAAAATGGTGTATACAGGTCAAGTATGCAAAATGAGATTTAACATATACAGTGGTCCCTCTGGTTACATATGCTTCAGGTTACAGACTCCGCTAACCCATAAATAGTACCTCGGGTTAAGAACTTTGCTTCAGGATGAGAACAGAAATCATGCTCTGGCGGTGCGGCAGCAGCAGGAGGCCCCATTAGCTAAAGTGGTGCTTCAAGTTAAGAACAGTTTCAGGTTAAGAACAGACCTCCAGAACGAATTAAGTACTTAACCCGAGGTACCACTGTACACAGCAAAAGGGAGCTACCTACAGAAATTCAGGGCATCTTTGTGTTTGGCCTCATCACCTACTGCACACTACATGCAGTGATGGGCCCACCGTTTGGAAATTTGGAAACTGTGGAAATTAGCCCTGAAGGGTGCAAAAAGAAATCCCTGATTTGGCAGAGATTTTACCAGGGAAATTCCCGCTTCCTAACAGACAGCAGAGATAGCTTTGCTAGAGTAATCCATTAAACGGTAACCAACCCCTGTCAGGTCAGTCAGATTCGATTACCCTCAAGTCTTCTTGCCTCAATAAACAAGGTAGAGATAACAGGTGCAGGGCGGAGTTTCATAATTTATTGACAATTTCACACAACATCCGTCCTAGTCTTGTTAATGCAGGGACCGAGCCGCTCAAGTCGAAATCTACTTCCACCCAAAAAAAGTCTTGTTGCGACAACGAATCTCAGCCACATGTGAAACCCCTTAAGCAACTGGTATGGATGAACAGGGACTTAGACAAGAGACAGCCAAGCCTCCATTTCCCCAAATGGCCTTGCTGCCAAGCCCTTTTGACAAAAATGATGCTTGGCCACATCTATCTTTATCTTCTGTGACTGACAACTACAGATCACACCTCTCTGTAAGGGAAAGGAGGGTTAGCATGTTGTTGTTGTTGTTTAGTCATTTAGTTGTGTCCGACTCTTCGTGACCCCATGGACCAGAGCACGCCAGGCACTCCTGTCTTCCACTGCCTCCCGCAGTTTGGTCAAACTCATGCTTTGAGGACACTGTCCAACCATCTTGTCCTCTGTCATCCCCTTCTCCTTGTGCCCTCAATCTTTCCCAGCATCAGGGTCCTTTCCAGGGAGTCTTCTCTTCTCATGAGGTGGCCAAAGTATTGGAGTCTCAGCTTCAGGATCTGTCCTTCCAGTGAGCACTCAGGGCTGATTTCCTTAAGAATGGAGAGGTTTGATCTTCTTGCAGTCCATGGGACTCTCAAGAGTCTCCTCCAGCACCATAATTCAAAAGCATCAATTCTTCGGTGATCAGCCTTTTTTTATGGTCCAGCTCTCACTTCCATACATCACTACTGGGAAAACCATAGCTTTAACTATACGTGCCTTTGTTGGCAAGGTGATGTCTCTGCTTTTTAAGATGCTGTCTAGGTTTGTCATTGCTTTTCTCCCAAGAAAGGGTTGGCATAGAGGTTTGCAATTGCTACTTCTGATGGCTGGCTTTTATGCTTTTCATTTGCATTGTCCTATTCAAGGGTCATGTACCACTCTCAGCACTTGTCACCTAAACATACAACCGAGGATTAATACAAAACTTGAACCCCCATTCTCCAAAGAGAGGTGGCATTTGTTCCTCAGTGACAAAATGCTTCTCACTTGTTGAAACAAACACCCTTCAAGTGGCCATAGGTTCACAAAAACCATTGGTTTCTTTTGGCCGCTGAAAGCTTATTGTCCCTTCTCAGTGACTATTCCAAGACTTTTGAACTCCCTTCCTAGAGAAATTAGACTGGCTGCCTGGCAGGTAAATATCTATTTGCTCCAACAGGCTTTTGGGAACTGACTGATTTTACTGAAAGGGCTGGTGCCGTGCTGTTTTTGTTGCGATTATCTGTATGTTTTTAATAGATTACAGATAGATTTAACTCTATCAATGCTTAATTGGTTCCTCCCCCCTATGTTTTTAGCTGTTCTTGTTTTTATCTGTAAGCAACCTTGAGTCCTTGTCAGGGAAAAAATGAGAATAACTAAACTAAGAATAAGAATAAGAATGTCCCCGGTATAAAAGGAAACTTCTTGGCAGAATTAGACTGAATCTTGCATTGTATAAATATAAGTTTGTAGGGAAGTTAACAGAAACTATATACGAAATATGTAACTGTGCGGTATAAGATAATCAACAGATAAAGTACAGCGAGACTAATTGGAAGTCATTTTTAATTTCTTGTTTTATAAGTTTTACAATCATTCACATCATTGGGACTACAAATGATGTTAGTTATAAGAATTGTGTTGTTTCATATATTGCTATTGTCTGTTTGTCAATTTATAGTTTGTTTATTTGACTGTATGTCTGTTTGTTGGTTTGTTTGCTTTCCTGGCATAAAAGTATCTATTTTATAACAATAAAGATACATCACACAAAAAAGCATAAGAATGTCCCCAAAATACTTCTTTATGTTTGGAGTGGGTTTGAACTCTGACCTGCCACCAAAGTGTGACAGGAAATCACATGTCCATGCATTTTAATGCAGGCATGCCTTTAGGGTGTTATTCAGTCCTATTTTTTAAACAATAGCATTCCTGGAAATGGTACACAGGGAATCATTTGGTTAGCGCTGTTTTCAGACTTTCCTTTCTGAATTGTAACGTGGCCATCTTACGTAACCTTTGTAAGAGTTGCTAAGAAATAAGCACCTTTTCCCCACCCATGCTATCAAGACAAGGTGGATCATAACCAATTATACTGTTTTGGTATTCTAGAATTCATCCCTACTGTGAATTTTCCCACAATCTGTGAAAATCGTCAGTGACTATAGTCAGTTAATATACACTGGCAAGCTGTGTCTCTAAAGAAGCAAAGTATCTCCTTTATGGTCGCACAGATAAGAAGACGTAAATAGGCTGACTTTCCACTGTTATACAGTGGTACCTCAGTTTATGAACTTTATTTGTTCCGGAGGTCCATTCTTAAACCAAAGCCGTTCTTAAACCCAGGCGCCCTTTCGCTAATGAGGCCTCCCGCCGCCGGTGCCCTTCCACTGTTCGGCTTCCGTTCACAGACTGAGGTAAAGTTCACTAACCGGAACACTACTTCTGGTTTTGCGGAGTTCTTATACCGAATAGTTCATAAACAGGGCCATAGCTGTCAACGTTTCCCTTTTTTAAAGGGCAATTCCCTTATTCTGAATAGGATTCCTCGCAAGAAAAGGGAAAAGTCGACAGCTATGAACAGGGCTGTTCTTAAACCGAGGTACCACTGTATTGCAAAAGGCAAAGATGATCATAGTGGATGGAGACAGGAGCCTCACTTTATACTGACAGCCCTGTATGCCTGGCACCAGCAATTGTAGTGGAAACCAATTCAATTTAATACAAGGAATGCCAATAGGACTCGTGTGTCTATGGTAGAAAGCCACAACCTGGGAAGGAAGAAAAAGAGGCTGATAAACAGCATGGAGAAGAAACGATTCAGAAATCAATCAAGCTGTCAGAGAAGTGAACACTTCAATATGTTCCAAACTAAAATACCCCATTTGTACCCCTGGCCTAAACTACAAATACTTTTGCCCTGTCACGATGAAGTCTGAAGTAAAAGCTAAAAGACAAAAATAAGCCCTGTGAAACTTAATACAGATTGCCAAGACAGCATGTTGCTTTGAAGTTAACACATTCCCATCGTCTATTAACTCCATTAACATAGTATAAGATAGCACATGGAAGACCGAGAACAGCTGGTTTGCAGCCTTCAGAGTCAATTTATTAAGTAATAACATGTCAGACATTCCCTTACATAACCCTTTTGCACGGGTGTTAAAACATAAACAAAAAAAAGTACAAAAACAAGGCTATACCAAACCTTTGGTTTGGCCAGTTCTGAGGTTCATTTGCAACAGCAAAGCTATTCTGTGCTTGGGTTACAGCCGTGAATGTTTCCCTGCTGTATCCCTAGACTAAAATTGGGTGCTTCATGGCAGACACGCAAAAATCTGAATCTTGCACATTAGAGGGTCATAAATCATAGCACAGCTTACTCAGGTTGCAAGCTTGTGTTTAAGCAGCTGGACCAGCCGAGACGAAACAGGGAAAACTTTTTAAAAGTTAATTTGTAGCCCGATAGAACAAATTGATGCTCCTGGTTCATGCTATTTGTCTGTGGGCATACGCAGGATGCCTAGGGACGCGGGTGGCGCTGTGGGTTAAACTACAGAGCCTAAGACTTGCCGATCAGAAGGCTGGCGGTTCGAATCACCGCGACGGGGTGAGCTCCCGTTGCTCGGTGCCTGCTCCTGCCAACCTAGCAGTTTGAAAGCACGTCAAAGTGCAAGTAGATAAATAGGTACCGCTCCGGCAGGAAGGTAAACGGCATTTCCGTGCATTGCTCTGGTTCGCCAGAAGCGGCTTAGTCATGCTTGCCACATGACCTGGAAGCTGTACACCGGCTCCCCCGGCCAATAAAGCGAGATGAGCGCCACAACCCCAGAGTCGGTCACGACTGGACCTAATGGTCAGGGGTCCCTTTACCTTTACCTTATACGCAGGATGCTAGTATTAAAGGTTCGGGGATAATTTATCACCACTTCCAATAGCCACAGATTTGATGGTCACTTCAAGCGTATTGTTCCCTTTCGACCTGCACGGCTGACACTTAGCCTGAGCTTTTTAGTCTCTTCCTGGAGCAACTTGGAGAATCTTGGAAGACACATGTCCCATGTGCTGTAGCATCAAGGTGTACAGTGGTACCTTGGTTTAAGAACAGCTTAGTTTATGAACAACTTGGATTAAGAATGCTGCAAACCCAGAAGTAGGTGTTTTGGTTTGTGAACTTTGCCTTGGAAGCAGAACATGTTCCGCTTCCTGTTGAGTGTGTTCCATTTGTAAATTGAGTCCCCCGTTGCTATGGGAAAGCATGCCTTGGTCTGAGAATGCTTTGGTTTAAGAACGGACTTCCGGAACGGATTAAGTTCGTAAACCGAGGTACCACTGTATATAACTTTTCCTCACTTAAATGCTTTATTCCTGATTTGTTCCGTTATAGGTTTGCCATATTTCAAGAAGTACAAATCCAGACACAGTTGCTCCAAAAAGTTGCTGAGCTTTTTTTTTTCTTTTTTGACAATCGTCCAAATTTGTGATCGACAACAGCGGACAGCGGGGTGGCGAGAGGGCTTCCAAAATCACCGTCTAGGAGGCAACAAGGAAGCGGCCGCTGAACAGAGAACGGACGAAATCCCAGACATTTACTATTAAATTAAAATTTTCCCCAGGGTGCCAATTTAGCGCCCCCCTGACATTACCGGAATTTTCCGGTATATATGGCAACCCTGTCTGTTATCGTTGAGAGCAAACTATGAAAGCTTTTCCTGTGCTTGGTACCATTGAAATAACAGATGAATTCAGGCAGAGTCAGGGGAGGGAATCAAAGGAACAAGTGAGTATAGGATGGAGAAAAGGAAACCAAATTTCTAACCTACATTTATGTAAGTTGCTGCCCACCGCGCCCCCACAGAGCAGAGGTGGGGGGAGGGGTGGAGGAAGAGGTAACAACATGCCAAAGAAACCAGTAGCATTATGACGTATTAAATCACACTCATCATTTAACCCACGATCTCACAAGGTTTCTGTGGAAAAGGGCCCGTCTCGATCAAGTTTTGATGGGCTTTTAAACGGAAAGCAAAGCTGAGGAGCTAGAGAAGAATATTGCGGGAATCCGGGGCGGGGGAAGGTATCAAGCAACTCAGAGTGCAACCTATCAGGAAAATGGTTGGTTTTTTTTTAGTTTTTGGTATCCCATTCTGTTTTTCTTTGTCTGCAGTGTGCATACACATCTCTGTCTACCTTTGCCCATTTGCTCACAAGTCTAGTTGCTGCCCTACAAACTTTAGTTATTAACCTTTTTTCCAAAAAGAAAAAAGAGGGGGAACTGTTTCAGTTCAAAGAAGACAGAGAAAGAATAATTCAAACATTTATTTTATTTCAATATTTCCAGGATGCTTCTCAGAATTACCCAAATTACTGGAGCAGGGTGGGAAAATTGGATGCAACTTTAGGACTTGGCAAATATGGCAAAGAGATGGCAGACTTTCTCAGTGAAGAGATGCTACTTTTAAACTCATGAGTACACGCTGTATCTCTTTGGTTTTAGGTTCACCAGTTACACAAGAAGGGGGAATGGTATGTGCTGCAGAAGGGGAATGGTATGTGCTTCCTTTTGTTTCAGGGATGGAAGGCAGTGAGGCCCAGTCACAGCAGTGCTGAATCCTAGATTTCACTTTTTTTTTTAAGGGATAGTCCTCAGTTCTGCCCTTGAAAAGACCACAAAAATGTGAAACAGAGATGAGCTACTCTCAATGTTATCGCTCCCTCAGTATGCCACGGGTCCTTTTTTTTGGGATGAGATTTATTACAGTGATACCTCGGTTTACATATGCTTCAGGTTACATACGCTTCAGGTTACAGACTCCGCTAACCCAGAAATAGTACCTCGGGTTAAGAACTTTGCTTCAGGATGAGAACAGAAATCGGGCTCCGGCGACACAGCAGCAGCAGGAGGCCCCACTAGCTAAAGTGGTGCTTCAGGTTAAGAACAGTTTCAGGTTAAGTACGGACCTCCGGAACAAATTAAGTACTTAACCTGAGGTACCACTGTATTAATATGCAGGTTGGGAGTGTGTGTGTGTGAACCACGTACTCCTTGGAGGAAAAGGTGGGCCTTAAATGCAACCCCCCCCAAAAAAAAACCTCTACTACTTAAGGAAGCTGGAGGGGCAAGCCAGATGGAGATGTCAGTCGCCATCCTGGCAACCAGAGATCTCCCTGGGGTCGCAATTGGACCCATGCCAGTCGCAAAAACGCACCTGGCGCCTGGCTAATTTCGAACACTGGACTGTGCCCTGTGGAGTGTGTCAGAGAGGAGGGGGATAGAAAGTAGGAAGGAGTCCCCCCGCTGCACAACACATCTGGCTGTAAAACCTATAAAGCCTTGGACGGCTCAGGACCACCTCTTTCTATATGAATCTACCCAGACCCTGAGATCATCTTCTGAGGCCTTCCTTCATGTGCCTCCTCCTTGAGAGGTCCGGAGCATGGCTCCCATCTGTGGAATGCTTTCCCCAGGGAAGGTCGCCTGGTGCCTTCAGTATACACCTTTAGGCAGGCAAAATGTTCTTTTTTAACCAAGCCGGTTGATTGATCTGATTTACATCCTATGCCCTTTTAAAATGTGTGGGGTTTTTTGTTGTTGGAGGGAGGCTACTGGTTTGTTGCTGTTTATTTTTATTATGTATTTTGTGGTTTTATATCTTGATTTTATTCTGTGAACCGCCCAGAGACCCCCGGGGGAATAGGGCGGTATATAAATTAAATAAATAGACAAGCTGGTGGTTCGATCCCCACCCAGGAAGGGCTGGATTCCTGCACTGCAGGGGGCTGAAGGAGATGACTAGACGACCCCTGGGGATCCCTTGCAACTACTCAACTCACCTTGCCACAACCCGGCGGCCCCCAGAGGATGAACGAGGGGATTTCGTGCACTTCCAGCAGGGAGCGCAGGAGCGTCCGTTCGCCCAGCGCCTGATCCTGCCCCACGTAGTCTTCCAGTAGGCTGGGTCGCAGCTTGTCCGCCAGGGGCTTCCCTTCCAGCTTTCGGGCCAGGCTTTCCAAGCCCAGCTCGGAGCCACGCGCACCTGAGCCCTGATGATCCTCCCCGTCCGGCTGTTTCTCTCCCGTTTGCGCCCGGGATGGAGATGGAGACGGGGCGGCGGCAGCAGCAGAGGCGCCCCGGGGTGTCCCGGAGCTCCTGGCCTTGTGGAAAAGGGAGAACAGCGGGGCTGAATCGGGTCTAGCCATCCCTGCGGGCTCTTCCCCGCTGCTCCTCTCCGGGGAGTTGGAGAGGCGCATTTTCTTCCGGCAAGACGCGCCCATCCCCGCGTCCTTTGGGCCGCCGCCGCTGCTGCTGCCGCCGTCGATGCCGCTTCGCTCCGCATCTTCTGGGACTTCGCTGCCTCCCGCTTCGCTTTGCTGCTGCAAACATCTGTCCAGATGTGAGTTGATGCAGCTGGCGGGGAGCTCCCGCAGGCAAACGGGGCAGCTCACGAAAAGCTCTTCCTCCGCGCCCGCTCCTTCCATTTCCAGGGCCAAGGAAAGAGAGGGGAATCCCACGGAATTAAGGCTGGCCCCTTGGCTTCTCCCCCTTTCCTCTTGAGGGCACCCGCTTTAGGGATCCTCTCCAAGGAGACAGAGATCCAAAACGAAACCAGAAGTTGAGCTATAGAAACATGCCCGGGCAGGAAGAGGAGAAAAGTCCACACCTCCTTTCGCGACAAACCCAGCGGGCTGTCGGGAATCGTAGTTCTTTAAGCGGGAGGAGCGTAAAAGTCCTGCCATAGATGTCAACTTTTCCCTTTTTTAAAGGGGAATTCCCTTATTCCGAATAGGATTCCTCGCAAGAAAAGGGAAAAGTTGACAGCTGTGGGTCCTGCCGGGCTCGAGTGAAGTTGGATCCGAGCTTGAGAGGCGGACGGAAAATGCCATAATCGCTAACATTTGTTGTGCATAATGTGCACAGCCTTTTATACAAATTAGACATACCTTTTACACATTACTCGCCTCAGTACAGGGGCACTCAGTGGGCAGGTTTTCAGTCCTGTCCCATGGATACCTGCTTCCAAGAAGATAGAACTGCACACCCCCACCCCCAAAATTTGGGGAGCCCTCATGTTCAGGGATTACGCAGTTGTGAAAGCTTTTGTACACTAAGCATTATTAGGGATCAGGTCCTAAGGAATCTCTATAGTCAAAGACTATAAATTAAAGTGCAGTTGTGCATGCTTTTGAAACACTGTTTTGTGGCAATCGATTGAAGATTTGCTCAATAGACACATGCAGGTCTGGCTGCTATGTTGTTCTGAATACATGGCTTTGCTGGATGCTAAGTTTGCCGCCATATAAACACTTTCTGTTTGTTTCCTTTTATTGCAGACAACAGACAGGAGATATCGGGAGCCACTCCTATTCGGTACTTTACGGAACCATGATGGAGAAACACGTAGTAGCTTACCATTCGAAATTCTATAAGATCAACCGGATGGATGAAATGAACACGCGGTATTACAACAGCCGGGAGGACACCATGGCGTTCTTCCAAAAATTGGAGGCAGTCAAAAGCGAAGAAGAGGTATGTGAAGATTACAAATGTTCGCGCGCGCGCACACACACACACACACACACACAGAATCATCCATTCACACACAGAATGAAGTAAACACTTGTGTGCGTATAAAAGGTTACAAACTATTGGTCTGCTTTCTGTGGCATCAGATGGTTGTTGAACAGAGAAGCATGTTCGTGAACATATTATCTTCTTGGAAATATAAAATTATTCCAAGCAGGTCCTGGCCAATGCATTTTGGTGCCTGAGGCGAACCACAAAATAATGCCTCCCTCACCAGCAGGGAAGAAGGGAGTGAGTGAAGATGTACCCCAGGAACATCTTCTGCCAGTGTGGCTCCTGCCGCCTGAGGCGGTCGCCTCATCTTGCCTTGTGGCCAGTCTCGATTCAAAGGCTGATTTGACTAAGGATAGTCAAAAAGTTGGTCCACTTGATGATTCCTAGGGTAGAAGATGTCATATTGCACATGGGTGTAGGATTGGGGTAAGGCTGTGATGGTTTGAAAGTGGTGTATAAACAATTTCAGTAAATGAATACAGTTGAAAGCAGTTGGATTAGTTGAGGGAGGCGACAGGACTGAGAGCTTATGGTTTCCATGTTGCCTGTGTGAAAGTTTTCAAAGGGTTGAAATAAAAGGTGCTGTGAGGTTTTGAGGTGTCTTACAATGTACGACCACATGATTATGACCGTATGTGATTATGTCTGTTTTTAAACTAGCAGGACTGTTTCAGAGCATGTGGCCTTGTGCTTGAGTTAGAAAGCTGTACACTGGTACCTTGGTTCCCAAATGGCTTAGTTGACAAATCAGCTCCCGAATGTGCAAACCTGGAAGTAAGTGTTCTGGTTTGTGAATGTTTTTTGGAAGCCAAATGTCTTTCGGTTGGTGGCATTGTTTCTGGGGCCAATCAGAAGCCGTGCCTTGGTTTTCGAACGTTTTAGAAGTCGAATGGACTTCCAGAATGGATTGCTTTCGAGAACCAAGGTGCCACTGTATTTCATTTTAGTCTGCTGTAGTGCCACAGAAATGGTTGGGCAAATGTAAGGTTTTAAACATAGAGGCATTGCCCCCATGTTTTAAACGCTGCGAATGACTGGACAAATCCTTGTGCATAAATTTGCTGCAAAAAGATTGTGCAATCTAAGATTACAATTTTTAAGGTTGCTGACAGGAGGTTTGTTTTGTACATGTTCGGTTGTTTCAAAGGGCAAAGGAAGTAATTTTAAAAGATCTTTGCACTTGGCTAACTGTGAAGGGTATCTGAAATTAATCTCATACAAGGAGCAATTGCACAACTTTCCTCTAGGTGGAAGTCTCCTCCACGTTGAGCACTCCACAAAATACTGTCCTCCTTCTCCTGTCCACTTTTTGCTATATTAAAGGGAATCATGCAGGAGCAGTGATGGCAAATTTCACCTGTGGTTTTAATTAGTTTAAAATAGGTATTGTGTTTGGATCATGGTATTGACTGCTAGGTTTCAAACTGTATTTCATATGTATTTCCTTTCCATATTTGGGTCAGAACTTTCATATTGCTTAAATTGGGGTTGGGGCAACAGGACAGATGTGTGGGCAAGAAAGGAAAACACAGAGAACCCAGGTAAGCGCTGCACTCCTGAAGCTTCTCACCACTTAGAGAAATTGGAAACAGGCAACAGTACTTTTATGCACAAAGCCTGAAAAGCACCCTGATCAGCTTGAATACTGACTGCTTGGCAGATTGGTTTTCCAAACCATGCAGTTACAAACTTTAGCCAGTGCTATCACTAATTTGCACCCCGACTGCAGACCCTCCAAATGTCCCTTTTTCCAGGGACAGTCCTGGATTTACAGAAGCTGTCCCAGTTTCCAATTTGAACCCAGAATGTCCCGCTTTTCCTTAGGATGTCCCTATTTTTGTCAGAGAAATGTTGAAGGGTATGGTTGTTGTTGTTGTTTAGTCGTTTAGTTGTGTCCGACTCTTCGTGACCCCATGGACCAGAGCACGCCAGGCACTCCTGTCTTCCACTGCCTCCCGCAGTTTGGTCAAACTCATGCTAGTAGCTTTGAGAACACTGTCCAACCATCTCGTCCTCTGTCGGTACCTTCTCCTTGTGCCTTCCATCTTTCCCAACATCAGGGTCTTTTCCAGGGAGTCTTCTCTTCTCATGAGGTGGCCAAAGTATTGGAGCCTCAGCTTCACAATCTGTCCTTCCAGTGAGCACTCAGGGCTGATTTCCTTCAGAATGGAGAGGTTTGATCTTATTGCAGTCCACGGGACTCTCAGGAGTCTCCTCCAGCACCATAATTCAAAAGCATCAATTCTTCAGTGATCAGCCTTCTTTATGGTCCAGCTCTGGGAAAACAAAGCTATAACTATACGGACCCCTCAGCCAATAAAGTGAGATGAGCACCGCAACCCCAGAGTCGGCCACGACTGGACCTAATGGTCAGGGGTCCCTTTACCTTTTTATATTGGCCATTGCCCAATTTCAACATTTAACATATGTAACAGATTTCCACCCCTTGTTTTGATGTCTCTGCCCTCTGCCCACACCCAAGTCCCTTGCATCTCCTTGCATCTTTTCCCCCTCTCCTCCCTTTTCAGCTCTGAGAGGGATAGAAAACGACAGAGCAGATGGCTTGCAGCAGAAGTTAGGAACTGCTGAGGTTGATGCTCACAGCCCTGGTCCATTTGAGAATGTCAGATGAATTATCTTCCAAGCAAGGCTCTGCCCATCTTCTCTGCACCTGTTTCGTGCTTGTCACTGGGCCATCACGTTGCTTCCCTTATAGGTCCGATCAAGTTTGCCGGTGGATTCCTTCCAGCCGGCAGCATATCCATGCCTTCCATAGCTAGGTAGTTCTGGCTGGGCTGAGCAAGGCCACTGAATGAGCCCGGCAAAATTTCCCTAGCAATGCCCCAAACCTGCCCCCAATGCTAAAACATCCCCACCCCACCCACCCCAAAATGGGTCTCCTTTCAAAAGGAAAAGCTGTCTGGATTGCTGGTTGCTTCTGCTTCTTAGCCTCATTCCTTTGGCACGTGCTGTGGACTCTCTTACTAAACCATGGAAGCAAGAGAAAGACCGAAGTATCTGCAGACACACAGGTAGCTGAAATGCTTTTGAGGAGGGGGGATGCATTTCAATAGCAGGCTTGCCATTCGATACAGAGTCAACTGTTGCTAGTTTGCAAAAACAGGTTATGGTGTCCAGGCAACATTCTCTTTATATGCTTTAAAGATTTTCCTAAGTGTATCTCTTCTTTTAGGCTTGTTGTATTTGAAAATCTGATAAAAATGCAGTTTTAGAAACTGGAAGAAGGGGATGAAATAGAAGTGCAAGATGATGTATTCTAGAGTAATATATCACAATAAGTTGGTGTAGAATTCTAGGCCAGTGGCATATTTTGTCTTCACATTTTGAAACATTGCATCCTTCCACCTTCATGGCCATCCTAAATTCTCATTGATCCATGAAACATCCTCTAGTGACCTCTGCTGGGAGAGACAATGTTTGTAGTTAGCTAACCTGTTACTTGTACCATTCATTATCAAGTCAACCCACTATTTGAACTCCCCTGAAAAGTATTTACAATCAGACTTCTCCATCCCAACAGGCAAATTTCCATTATTTTACCCATTATTCAGTAGAGAGGTCACCATGTCTTCTCTTTTCCCTCTCCATTTCCCCAAGCAGGAACAGATTTCCCATAGGATCGATTCGTATTTGATGATTGCAAAATAATGGTTTTATAGATGAATGCATACAAATTTCCCATAGGATCGATTCGTATTTGATGATTGCAAAATAATGGTTTTATAGATGAATGCATATATTTATTTTTATTCCTCAGTTAAGGACTCAAAGCTGGCCTTGGCATGTGTAAGATTATTCAGTTAGGAAAAAATGGTAAGCATGGTTTCGCTCAGTGGTGATGGAGTGGAGCAAATATAGGTGGAATAACACTCCTCTTTTGCGATCAAGTACATAGCTTGGAGATGCTCCTTTGCCCAGTGTTGTCATTGGAGACACAGTTGGCCTTCCAACTCTGGCTGGTTCACCAGTCATGGTTGTTCTTGGACCAAGATAGTCTGGAATCAGTCATCCATGCTCTGGTGACCTTGCACTTGGATTATTGTTTTATGTGCCCTACATAGCGCTGTCCCTAAAGGCTGTCTGGAAGTGGTGAAGAATGTGGCTGCCTGGTTCCTCATTGGAACAGCCGGACTGGAAGGTGTAATACCTATCCTAAATAAGGTAAAGGTAAAGGGATCCCTGACCATTAGGTCCAGTCGTGGCCGACTCTGGGGTTGCGGCTCTCATCTCGCTTTATTGGCCGAGGGAGCTGGCATACAGCTTCCAGGTCATGTGGCCAGCATGACTAAGCCGCTTCTGGTGAACCAGAGCAGCGCACAGAAATGCTGTTTACCTTCCCGCTGGAGTGGTACCTATTTATCTACTTGCACTTTGACGTGCTTTCGAACTGCTAGGTTGGCAGGAGCAGGGACCGAGCAATGGGAGCTCACCCCATCGTGGGGATTTGAACCGCCGACCTCCTAGGCTCTGTGGTTTAACCCACAGCGCCACCCACGTCCCGCATCCTAAATATTATCCTTAATAATAATATAATAATAATTTATTACCTCTGGCCTGGCCTCCCCAGCCACTCTGGGCGGCTCCCAACAGAATATTAAAAACATGATAAAAAAATCAAACATTAAAAACTTCCCTAAACTTCCCTAAACAGGGCTGCCTTCAGGTGTCATCTAAAAGTCAGATAGTTGTTTATTTCCTTGACATCTGGTGGGAGGGCATTCCACAGGGCAGGTGCCCCCACTAAGAAGGCCCTCTGCCTGGTTCCCTGTAACCTCACTTCTAAATGCACTGGATTGGCTGCCTCTGGGCTACCAAACCCGGTTCAAGGTGCTGGCAAGGCCTTAAATGTTTCAGGTATTTATAGGAGCACCTTTTTCAGTGCCAGTCAATTCAGTCCTTGAGATAAGCATCGCAGCACTCCAAGATTGCACAGTATGGGGATGGATGAAAAAGTCTTCCCTGTGGTGGAATTCAAACTTTGGACTAGGTGGAGAGGTATGGGTATCTTTTGTTCTGACTGACAGATCCAGTTTTTAATCACAGTGAAATATTATTCCAGGACACCTCCTATAATCCCTAGGGAGCAGGACTGGTGGTCAGGATGGTGAGTGCTGTGGTCCAAGAACATCTGGTGACCCAATTTGAGAAACACTGAATTTCAACCAATAGCCCATTTAGCTCGTTATTGCCTGTATCAGTTGCAGCTCTTCTTGTGATGGGAGGAGTGACAGATGCCAATGAAGATGGTTTCTGTGAACCCCTCATGGTTGCGAAGAGGCTTATCCTTCAGGGTTGGAAGGATAAACTCCCAGCATCCACCACTCAGCTGGTCTGAAGTCCTTCCTGTCCTTTGCACATTTGAACGTGTCTAATATATATATTCTAGAAAGTTGTTTGTTGGTTTGCTATGCATTTGGACACCCCTTAAAATATAACCAAATTTTGCATGATGGTTTCTGAGACCAAGGAGCCCGGCTTCTGTAAATATATGGTAGCTGGATGCCACTGGGAATCAAGATGGCAGAATGAGCAGTTCAAAACTGTACTGCTTTTTATGTGTGTGTCTTAGAATTCCAAGGCAATGTTGAATATGAAGCTGCTGCTGCTATCTCCTCAATCTCATTCGGCTATCTATCTGGGCACATGGACTACTTATAGTAATATATATGTTTAAGTTAGAATTGAGGGAATACTTTTATTGCTAATGTGATCTGGCAATATTTCTTCCCTTGTTCTTTTGTTGTATTTGCAACATATAAAATTATTATTATTATTATTAAGTAAGGGGCTGAAAAATAAAAGAGTCACACTTGTTTTATACAGTGGTACCTCGGGTTACAGACGTTTCAGGTTACAGACTCTTCAGGTTACAGACTCCGCTAACCCAGAAATAGTATCTTGGGTGAAGAACTTTGCTTCAGGATGAGAACAGAAATCGGGCGGCAGCAGCACAGTGGCAGCGGGAGGCCCCATTAGCTAAAGTGGTACCTCAGGTTAAGAACAGTTACAGGTTAAGAACGGACCTTCAGAACAAATTAAGTTCTTAACCTGAGGTACCACTGTATTTTCTTTCTAATTCTGCTGTGTTATGGCTTCCATGTTAGGCTGGAACTGTCCAGCGGCTGCTATTACATGCAAAACTTTCCACCCATTTTGATATTTATTGCACCTTCGTGTGCCCATCCAAATTTCTTGGAGAATTCTGCCATTTCCATATTGATTCTCTGGCATGGCTTATATGCTGGGCCATATAAGAAGGGACATTACAAGATCATTAACTATGGCTCCAACAGCATTTAAATTTTTGATGGCTCCTCTGCAACAGTGAAGTAAAAACATACTCTCCAAGTGTCCCGTTTTTCTAGGGAGAGTCCTGGAATTACAGAAGCCA
Organism: Podarcis filfolensis; assembly: GCF_964270895.1. Lineage (NCBI taxonomy): Eukaryota > Metazoa > Chordata > Lepidosauria > Squamata > Lacertidae > Podarcis > Podarcis filfolensis. The sequence goes on from NC_139603.1 coordinate 25,726,762, forward strand.
CCCTGGTTTCTGATTTGATCTTGGAATGTCTCTTTTCCCCCTTTTTCCTCCCCTCCACGTCTTGGATAACAATTAAAAATGGTGTGTGTGTGTGTTTGTGTGTGTGTAGTTACAAAAACGGAATCCTATTTATACGGAAAATAAAATCCCTGCACCAAATGAATGAAGCTGCCATACGAATCCCTTCCTATAACTTTGAAGGAAAATGTCATCAATCCATTTTAAATTCTTTAATTGTGATGCTTCTACAGCCAGCCATTTATTAGGAAACGCGGAGAGAGTTGATTCATTTATTGTAAATGGAGCCCTATTATTATTACATCCTGCCTTTTTCCCTGACAGGGACTCAAGGCAGCTTACTGCTAAAATGTTATTTCATTTCATTTGTCTGTGGAAGGTGTTGCACGTGATATTTCCTCTCACACGTTTGTCTTTACAACAATCCTGTGAGGTAGGTTGGGCGCCGAGGTTGTAATTGGCTCAAGGTGACCGATGTAGATGTGTATATGATACATAGCTGTCAACTTACAGATTTGAAAATAAGGGACCAGCAGCCTCGAAAATAAGGGATCAGCAGCCAAAATAAGGGATCAACAATTACTTTGATAAAATACATACTTTGTTGCGTGCAAATGGCTTTAGATACCTATTAGGTCCATAAATTACCATATAGCATATATTCAACACAAAAAAACAGCAACAATTTGTTGTTGACAAAGGACATCTGGACATAGAAAGGGCCCCATTACCTTCAGTAATTTAAGGGACATCATCAATAAGGGACAGCAGCGGGACATGGCGCTGGGATAAGGGACTGTCCCGCCAAATAAGGGACACTTGACAGCTATGATATGATGTCTTTGTGTGTGGTGAGAAACTTCCTGAGGAACAATAGGATGTTCCCTGTATTCTTCAGAGCAATGTTGGGTGGGTATTAAAAAATAAATGCTTTAACCAAGCATTTAAACCACCCAACTGTAAGCCACCCAACTTGGCCAACAAGACTCAAAGAAATGAAATCAGTCTCAAAGGCCCACATCGTGAAAAAGAGAGAATGTGTACATTTTGATTCAGTTAAGTATAGCTTTCTAGAAAGGCGGATTGTGACACAGGTCCCAGCATATGCGCTTGTCAATCAAAAGAAAGACGTGTTTCTCACATTGCTTGAGGCTTGGCATCTGTTTCCTCTTACATGTCGCACTTGCTATGTGTTAGCCACTTGTCTGCTGAATAAAAATAAGATCTAAGAATTTGTTAATTAGTCCCACCAGATCTGGATGTCTGTGTACGAGCACTTCATTACTCTCTCTTTTTATATTACTCTTTATTCTTATCTGGTTACATTCAACGACCTTGAAGGAAACCTGACCCCATAGCTACATTCCAAAGTCACAAAGGGTAGCACAACATTCAGCAAATGCCATTAATTCCTTAATTAATGTGTGTGTGTGTTCTACGAGCCACGGTATTTTCAAACACTGTTTCTGACTCGAGCCAATCATAGAAATGTTCCTTCTGGAATTGCATCTTGTAATATTAACTTGTTTGTGTTGGGTGCATTTATGATAGAAAGGGCAATGAACAGTGACCACCATTGACCAAACTGTAATTAGTGATGCCACAGAACTGTGTAGTTCAGGTATAGACAAACTCGGCCCTCCAGATGTTTTGGGACTACAACTCCCATCATCCCTAGCCAACAGGACCAGTGGTGAGGGGTGATGGGAGTTGTAGTCCCAAAACATCTGGGGCCCCGAGCTTGCCTACATCTGGTATAGTTAATCAGTTTGGAGGCCAAAAATGACCAGTTCAAAAATGACCAGTCTTTTTGTACAAATTTTTTTATGTTGGGAGAATTGTATCAACATTTGGAGAAATGCAGATGTTAAAAACTAGCATCAATGCATTTGATACTTTACAGAATTACTTAGTCAAAAATAGACAGACCCTGCCCACAAGGAGCTTACAATCTAGAACAGACAAAGTTGAACTCAACAAACGGAGGAGAGGAAGATACAGTGGTACCTCAGGTTACATACGCTTCAGGTTACAGACTCCGCTAACCCAGAAATAATGCTTCAGGTTAAGAACTTTGGTTCAGGATGAGAACAGAAATCGTGCTCCGGTGGCACGGCGGCAGCAGGAGGCCCCATTAGCTAAAGTGGTGCTTCAGGTTAAGAACAGTTCCAGGTTAAGAACGGACCTCCAGAACAAATTAAGTACTTAACCCGAGGTACCACTGTATTAGTTTAGGATGAAGATGGATATGGACCAACCTCTTTAAAAAACGGATTACAGTGGTACCTTGGGTTAAGTACTTAATTTGTTCTGGAGGTCTGTTCTTAACCTGAAACTGTTCTTAACCTGAAGCACCACTTTAGCTAATGGGGCCTCCTGCTGTCGCTGCACCACCAGAGCACAATTTCTGTTCTCATCCTGAAGCAAAGTTCTTAACCTGAAGCACTATTTCTGGGTTAGCGAAGTCTGTAACCTGACGCATATGTAACCTGAGGTACCACTGTACATTTGCATGTGAGGATTAAAATGATAAGCATGGCACAACCACGTACATTGTAGTGGCAGCGGGAAACTCCCCATATTCATTGAGTGTGTCACTTTTACGAGAGTCAAAGGACCCCTATATCTTCCTGCACAAGATTGCTTTGTTTATTTAAAGAAACAACAAATATATCCATACCACTATCGGCCTGACTCTCATTTGCATTGCAGCACTTCTGGCAGCCAAAAGAGACCTTAAAATGAACTTAGCTCTCGTTTACACCCACTTTAAATTCCCTTTACATTGCCAGAAAATGAAGAGGCTTTTATATACAGTATCTGAGAATGTCCCTGGCCCCTCACTGAATGGGTTAGTCTCATTTCATTCATCATTCGTATTTTGGTAGAGTGATTCTTCATGTCGTCTGACTGGGTTACCTGCCCATGTGGAAGAGCTAGGTCAGTTTTCATCTGTTAATGATAATGTGGGTTGGATGTTAACAGTTGGTGTGGGTCTCGTCTCCCAAATTATGTGTAGCTTAAGTGTCAAAACTCTGAAAACATTTGAGCAGCAAGGCTTCATGTCATTGCAATGTCTATTTCTTAATGCACCTGAGTATTCCATTCATGTTTTAAAATAATTGGGTGGGGTTTAAAAATTCTTTATCCTCAGACCTTTTTTTTTGGACAAATTTCCATCAACGCAGCATATTGTGATGCTGAGTAAATTCAGGAAAATAGTACTAATTGCTATGGATTTGGTGTTTTTGAGTGTTAGCTGCAATAATCAGCGCAATCCTGGCAGCTTAGTATATAGCTAAATTTCAAAAATGCAAAATGTTGTGCTTGTGTTCTACAGAGAACACTATACTAACCCTTTAATTCACTTGAATTGACTTTGTGTAGTATGTAGAGTTTCGAATACTTAGGATATGACTGCATACCCTCCAACATTTCTCCGATTAAAATAGGGACATCCCATCCCATAATGATAATTTTACTATTTATACCCACACATCTTATTGGGTTGCCCCAGCTCCTTGTAGGAAAAGGTAGGATATAAATGAAATAAACGAATGAATGAGTTAACATACCCTCCAACATTTCTCGGATGAAAACAGGGACGTCCTATTTCACAACAACAACAACAACAACAAACACTTTATTATTTACACTCCACCCATCTGAATGGCACTCTGGGCAGCTTCCAACATATGTAAAAACATAATTAAACATTAAAAAGCTACCATACAGGGCTGCCTTCAGATGCCATCTAAAGTTATTTATCTCCTTGGCTCGGGGGAGTTGCTTCCCAACTGCCAATGTTTTAATTTAATCTTATGTCAAGATTTAATTGCCAGTCTGGTTAACTTTTGTACATGGAATGGGGGAGCCATCCATTCCTTTGTGCCAGGCAGCGAATTGTCTTGGGTGGGGACCCACATGTTGTGGGGAAGGAGGGGAGAAATTGACTTTGCCATGGACAATGAAGTCTGTTAGCAAACAGAGGAAGGTAAACTGCTCTGAGTTACGCTTCATGAATGCCAGCATCAAATAGAGAAGCAGCCTGTCAGGAACTTGGGAAGGAAACATTAAGGTTGCAGTGACCTCCAGTGGTGAAAAAATATCCTAAGGATTCGTTGACATCCGAAGCCATGCATGGAACAGGACAGAACTTTTCAGCTGTGTTAGGGATTTTCTGACCCGAGAGTAACAGTGGAGCTTACTTTCAAGTAAATGTGTATAGGATTGTACTGCTGTTGTGTTTTCGTGTGATTGCTGGTTTCACTTTTTCTTTGAGTCTTGTTTTGTGTGGTGATGCTGGGATATATAATTTTAAAAAGCATAAACTTACAACAAAAACAGTTCCGAATCCAAAGATTGAGATTGCTCTGAATCTCCTGACTTCCCTCCATCCCTTCCATGGGTCCTAACGGTATTATTTACAACTGCATATCAATACTTATCCAAATTTTTAATCCTTCTAAATGCTTTCCATTACTTTGCAAGTGCGGTTAAAATCCTTCTAATGTTTTAACCTGCTTACAGTGGTCTCGTAAATAAATCCCATTCCTTGTTAAAGTTCTTGTCGTCTTGGTGATCTTGGGTTTTCATTGCGTTTTGTAAAATTGTATTCTTTTATTTGACTCTGTAATCCATTTTGAAAGGTACCTGTAAAAGCACTAGTATGAATACTAAATAATAAACAGAACACCAAAGACTGACATCAGACCCAAAATTCAAGTGCTTCGAAAATATCCACTAATGACACCAGCATACCAGGTGTCAGCTGTCTGAAAGCTGACCGCCATTTAAATTACCCACAATGCCCGCAGCATGCTGTCACTTCACAGCACTGTGGAAAATATACTGTGCCTTCTGTGGTCACTTAATGTGGGGATGTTTCTTGGTCTGACCATTTCTGCAGTTAAAGAAAATGTTTATTATCAGTCCAGCATACACCTGTATATAGGGAGTAAGAAACAGCAGGAAAAGGTTTAACTTCATGACAAAACAAATATTATTTTTCTTAATATAAGGCCATGTGGGTATTTTGCATTGGTTGGAAAGCTAATGGAAGGAGATGTCTGCCTGTTTAAAAGCTTTTCATTCTGTCCTCCAGTCAGTGTAGAAATTCAGGGCAGTGCACAATTAGATAGATCGGACATGTAATGCAGAAATAAAATAACAGGAGGCAAATCTTAAAACGTGCACTAAGTTATAACAATGTATTTGTGAGGCAAGTTTCTATGTGGAGAGCTTTTTAGAGACAGGTAGCCACTACCAAAAAGGTCCTTCCCTTTATTGCTACCAGTGCCGGATTTACGTATAAGCTATACAAGCTATAGCTTAGGGCCCCACTCTCTTGGGCCCCCCGAAAAAATGTAAAGAAAAAAAATACAATTACTTTGATAAAATACATATTTTGTTATGTGCAAATGGCTTTAGATACCTATTAGGTCCATAAATTACCATATAGCATATATTCAACACAAAAAACAGTGACAATTTGTTGTTGACAAAGGACAGCTGGACATGTAAAGGGCCCCGTTACCTTCAGTAGCTGAGGGCCTCATCAAACCTAAATCCGGCCCTGGTTGCCACTTAGCATAATTCTGCTAAAAGTGCCTGAGGAAGGGTCTAGGTCTGGGTAGGATGATATGGGAAGAACCTGGCTTTCCGTTATTTGGCTTTCCTGTGAACAGAAAGAGGAGAAACTAGAACTTCCAGCCCACAGAAAATTGCAGCAGTGATGCGGGTGAAATTCAGAGCCAAAACAGAGAAGTTACCAGCTAACGTGGCCTGTGTTGCACTACCTTGCCCATTAGATAAAAAGCATCTCTGTGCCGTGCAAAGTTGTGTGAAGGGTTTCATTGCAGTTTGTGTGCTAAGGATAAAGATAACTTGACACAAAGTGAGGAACAAAACTAGGTGCAGCTTTAATTGCAGGTTTTAGTGTGTGTGTGTGTGTGTGTGTGTGTGTGTGTGTGTGTGTGATGTAAACAGCAGTCACTGGAGAGTCCAAGTGGTTGTGGGATCACAGGGCATGAGGAGGGAGAGTTCAGTCCTTCCTCTCCTGCTATGGTTCTGGCTGAAACTAGCAACAAGCTGCTTTTTTCATCCCACTGGGGGCGCAGTTTTGACTGGGACCACCCTCCTCACTACCATGTTAATGCCACATCCTGTTTGGCCCTGAGGGAACGATCTGCACATTCATGCAAATCACCACTTACCTGCTGCCAAAGGCAAGTGAACATTGCTGATGGACAGGGACGAGTTGCTGCCCTTAATCTCCCTGTCCTTTTGCTTGCATACTTTCATTTATACATCTGTTCCCTCCTCTGATTAAGAACAGCCTACCTGCTCCACCTCCCAGGTCTTTGCAATGTATGTCTTTCCAAAAAGAACATCTGCTGCAATTTAGTCAGTTGATTTAAGTAGGGTAGTGCCATTGCAGGCACAAGGAAGGACAATGTGAAATATAGCATGCAGGGGAAACTTTTATGCTTTCGTCTATGGCTTAGCAGGAGAAAGGATTGCATGACTCCTGTTTCCATGCGTAGTGAGGAAATCTTGCTTTCCACTTTTGTCTTGCACTGTGGATGGCAAGAATATTTTGATCCAAATTGGTGTTTTAACCTCATAAGTTCTGGTGAGGAGACTTGAACCCTTCCACTTAACTTCCCTGTGACCTGTCAAATTGGGCACTTTGCTTTCATCCTGATTCCAATACCAGAAATAAACCGGACAAGAGGAGGAAAATAAATTCTCTTAAGCAATGGACAGAGAGCAGAAAGACTGTGTTCCTCTCAGCCATGCCTCCTCTCCTTGAGAGAGCCAGTGTGGTGTAGTGGTTAAGAGCGGTGGACTCGTAATCTGGTGAACCGGGTTCACTTCCCTGCTCCTCCACATGCAGCTGCTGGGTGACCTTGGGCTAGTCACACTTCTCTCTGAAGTCTCTCAGCCTCACTCACCTCATAGAGTGTTTGTTGTGGGGGAGGAAGGGAAAGGAGATTGTTAGCTGCTTTGAGACTCCTTAGGGTAGTGATAAAGCAGGATATCAAATCCAAACTCTTCTTCTTCTTCCCAACCTGATGTTGCTGAAAGTAGACTCTCTACCTGTAAACTCTACCTGTCCATGGAGAAGAATCATTTCAAATATATGTGGCTACCACAATCACATCTCATTTTGCCATAACACCACCATGGGCAGGCTTGTAGTGTGCATGCCGGCTGTTTTCACCTTCTTTTCAAGGTTAATCAGTTAAAAATAGAGGTTTGCAGAATCCAGCTCTAGAAACTGTCATGCAGAGCTTCCAGTATCTTCTCGGCTAGGCACACAACACCTGCTTACTGTCTGAGCAACCTGTCTTCAGGGACTCCCTGGAGACCACGGTCACGTACAGATTAAGGATGTGGCTTTGAGGTCCAATTAAATGCTTCTCGTGGGCATCTAGAAATAGCCTACCTACTTGCTGGAAATTGGAAAGCAGGGGAAAACGTGACTTGCACAGATGCCAGGAGGAAAAGGTGGCAAATAGTGCGCCCCTTGGATGAGCTAGACATATGCTTCCTTCCATGTAGGGTTTGTGCAGTTGTAAGACGGACATCAGGTTTCATGTCCATGTGAGAGATAATGGACCTTTGAAGAGATGTTGACAGCGTTTGTGCATCATGGAAATTTGGAAACCTGTAGCTGTCAACAGAGCAGCAGGTGCTGGTGCAGCAGAAACTCCAGCTTCTGATTCGGAAAGTGGTGGTGTAAGCTTGTCGTTGAGTCCTGTGTGTTCCGGCGAAAGTACCTTCCATGCATTTGCCTATTTTGGGCCGTTACTGTTTCCGTGATGACTTTCCCCCACATGTTGTGTTTTTGAAACCATTAAAAACACCTGTGTTCTAGCCAAACCCAGCAAGTAAAGTTTTAAAGGGAGGAAAGATATTTATCCCCAAATGCTTTCTCTCTGCGTGTCAGTGCGTGGTTGCATGTGTGTGTGAGAGACTTTTATTAGCCATTTTCCTGCTTAAATCTTGCCGGCAGAAGGGTGAAGTGGAAATCAGCTAAACGCAATAACTGCGCTATAATTTGAGATGTGTGTTGTTGTTGTGTGCATGGCAGAGGGCCTTCTCGGTTTCCCCAGCCACTCTGGGAAGCTCACAAGAGAATATTAAAAACACGCTAAAACATCAAACATTAAAAACTTCCCTAAACAGGGCTGCCTTCAGATGTCTTCTAAAAGTCAGATAGGTGTTTGTTTCCTTGACATCTGATGGGAGGGTGTTCCACAGGGCGGGCACCACTACCAAGAAGGCCCTCTGCCTGGTTCCCTGTAACCTCATTTCTCACACTGAGGGAACCACCAGAAGGCTCTCGGAGCTGGACGATGGGGGTGGAGATGCTCCTTCAGGTATACTGGGCCGAGGCCATTTAGGAATAGCTGGGATATGAGGAAAAGAGGGCAAGGAAAGGAGAACTGGGAACACCGAAATGGAAGGATTGGTTGGTGGGGTGGGAAGTAAAATGTAAACAATGTTTTGCAGCAAAGAGCAACTTGCTTGAAATCTACAACCCGACCTGATCTCCCCCTGGCTGTGCCTAGAATTAGAACAGAATCATATTTAAAAACAGATGTCACTCAGGTCCTTAGGAAGAGTGTAATAGTAGCCACAGGAGTAAAGAGACACCGAGTCCCACCAAGTGACACAAATATAACCTTTTGTAGGATTCTACCCTCTCCCAGAGGTCAATGGATCAAAATAGCAGCTCTGCCCTGCTCCCTCGTGCCACACTTGCACGTGAGTGCCCTGTAGACAATACGGAGGTACCAAAGACCCTATAGTTCCCAGTTTGTATGGTAACCAGGCAAGAAGATGGAGAATGGTGGCTTTGGCACTTAGAATCATAGAACTGTAGTACCCCACAGGCCATCTAGTCCAGCCCCCTGCAATGCAGGAATCTTCTGTACAACACAGGGCTTGAACTCAGGCTCTACTGACTGAACTGAACTGAACATGCGAGCTGAAAATTAAACAGCAGGGTGCCAAAGGACCCACAATGTGTAGGCTATGGGAAAGAAAACAAAACTGCTCCAAGAATATAGTAATCCCAAAATGCTTCATAAGAAAAGAAAAAAATCACCACACCACTGACTTTTTAAGACAGGAAGGCTTGTACAGTGGTACCTCGGGCTACATACGCTTCAGGTTACATACGCTTCAGGTTACAGACTCTGCTAACCCAGAAATAGTACCTCGGGTTAAGAACTTTGCTTCAGGATGAGAACAGAAATCGTGCTCTGGCGGCAGCAGCAGGCCCGATTAGCTAAAGTGGTGCTTCATCTTAAGAACAATTTCAGGTTAAAAACGGACCTCCGGACGAATTAAGTACTTAACCTGAGGTACCACTGTACTCATACTTTACTACTAAAGAAGAAGCTAAATAGACTATAACTCGGAGCCAAGTCAGAACATGGTTACTGGATTTTACTGGACTGCAGTCAAAGAACAGCGGGTACTTGCTTTTGTAGGAGAAAGGAAAGCGTTTTTCTCAAACAACCTTGCTCAAGCTCTGGCTTTTGGCAGAGGCTAAACCAAATAGTGTTGGAGTTGCTAAAGCTGATGAGCTGCAGCAGTAGCTTCTAGGATAACATAGGTAAGTTCCAGCTTGGAAGCTTTGAACCCCTGAGCTACAGCTTGGGTAAGGGTCTAGGGTTGCCGTTTTTGAGCTATTTTTATGGGGAAACGGCAAAAACGGCACTGCCGACATGGGCTGCCGTACGTCTGTATTTTCCAGGACATTTTCCCAATTTCCACCCGGACACTGCTGCTGACTGAAGTATTCTGGATATCTCCAGGAAAATCTAGACATATGACACCCCTAGCGTGGTCCTCAGTCATATCCCTATATGCATGACGTTAAATATTCATCGTTTCGAATATCTGAACTGAAGTGTGGCTAGATTTGCTTCTCGTCAGCAAGAAGAGAAAACCTGGTCTAAGTTAGAAATAGGGCTTCATTCAAGCTTATCGTAAAGAAACCATTTTTAAAAAATCCCTCTAAGTCAACTGTTCCTCAGACCTTGTGGGGGGCCGACTATATTTTGAAAAATAAATAAATAAATGAACAAATCTCTATGCCCCACAAATAACCCAGAGATGCATTTTAAATAAAAGGACTCATTCTACTCATGTTAAAACATGCTGATTCCTGGAACATCCGCGGGCCGGATTTAGAAGGTGATTGGGCCGGATCCGGCCCCTGGGCCTTAGTTTGCCTACCCATGCTATAAGTGGTCTATTTATAACTTGCCTGTGTAATTCTGCATTAATTTGATACTGCATTAATTTGTAATGTTATGTGTTAGTGTTTTTTATAATAATTTACAATGTGCAAAAAAGGTTGCAAAACCATGGTTCTTAATGTATGTCATAGATGCCAATTCCCTTGAGCCCTGGGTGCCCGAACATCCACCAAATTCCCCAAGAAGGGGCCAGGCACCCACAAGTTTTGGTGCCAGGGCCATGGCAGCCATGGTCGTAGGGCCAAGTTGGCACTCCTAATGCATTTGTCTTATGCTACAATCCTGAATAAACTGGTTTTGAGTACCACAGGGTAGTACCACAGGGTACTACAGAGCTGGTATGTTAGGATTAATGGGTTTCAAGATGGTGACCAAATTAGATCTTGTTGGTCGAATGTATGATGTGGGACAAAGAAAGCAACTGAAAAGTTTCATGTAGATTCTTAACAGTCTTATTGGAGCATGTTCCCAAATACAATAAAACACCACTAACTATATCTCTATTCTCTCAGGGCATTCTGATGACCGGTGTGTGACTAAAGAACCAGTCTATTTATTTTCTTTACTGTATAGGAAGTAGGGGGAAAAACCCACAGAGCTGTGTTTATATACTCCAAATAAATAGTACAAGTGAATCCTTGATAAATTAGAAGAAGGGAGAAGTAGAGCGGGTTGACAATAGGATAGCTATCCCTTAGGAATTTGAAGGCCATAAGGGATAGCGGAGATAACCCACCAGAGCGTTCTTTGTCACATATCGCACAAGGCCATGGCATTTCCCCAGTGACTTCTGCATCCACAGCTTGTGGCAAAGGAGTTTTGAGTAGCATCCTTTTAGTTCTACAAATAGAACAGGGAGGCGGGGAGGGGGGAGATAGAGCTGATGGGGCCAAATTAGGGGACAGGAGAAGAGGGCCTCTGAGGTAAATGGAGAGTTTGTTTCATAACAAGATGCTGCTCTTCTCAAGTTTCTCCATCCCAAGAGTGGAACCACTTGACACAGCAGTAATTTACAGCCAATCTTTCTCCAAGAAAAAGAAAGGCTTTTCCCCCCTGCAAAAAAACCATCAGTCATTTGGATTATTTCTTGTCACCATTAATTAAAAGCCGATCTGTCCTTTCCATTTACAGTGGGGGTGGAGGAATCTTACGTCCATTTCCCTTTCCTCCTGCCATATTAGATTCCTGGGTTACATATCTACAGCCTATTCCTTAAATTTTGGTGGATTTTGTAACTTGAGAAAATTACGCTCAAGTTGCACGTGCATAATTTTGTGGTGGTGATTGTTTGGTTCAACAATATAGAGGGCCAGGTTCAACTACACAGTTGCAGTAGTTGGAGACAGCACAACAAGTCCCGGTAGGACAATGGAGCTTATCTCCCTCTTCCCCTCATGGGCCCCCATCCCCCAATCAGTTTGGGGGGTTAAGTATACCCCCAGAATGGTGCATGGAGGAGGAAGGGGGAGATTGCTCCATCAGGCAAGAAGAAACTTGCATTCTCCTTAGTGCCACATCAAATACCATCCCATAAACCTTATAGTGTCCAGCTATGCTTTTACAATAGAGACCAGAGACGGGGAGCCTGTGATCTCCAGATTGTAGACTACAACTCCCATAATCCTTGACCATTGGCCATGCTGGTGTGGGCAGTTGTAAAGATGGGAGTTTGAGTCCATCCTCATTGAAAGGGTGATGGCCCCCCAACCTCAATATAGTCGATTGATGCAGATCTGACAGCACAGCAAAATCAGAACCATTAGCTTTAATGGAACATAGTTGCAGATAAGTGTGTATAGGATTAAAGCCTAAAGGTATGTGCAAGTGTGTCTGCATGTGTGCATCTCTGTGTGCACACATGTGCCCAAGGAGAGCCATAAAGGCTGTAGTGAAGTGGTAGAACTTCTGTCTTGCATGCAGAAGGTTTCAGGTTCAATTCTTGGCAACTCCAAATAGGGCTAGAAAAGACTCACACCTGAAACACTGTAAAGCTACTGGCCAATCAGCATAGACATTCATGAGCTAGATGGACCAATGGGCAGATTTGGTATTAGGCAGCTGCCTATGTTCCTATAAAGAAAAGGTTGGAAAGTCCGAAACAACGAGGATTGAAAGCCCCACATCTAAAGGGAAAAGAGTCTGGGACAACACTGAGATGGGGTCCACATTTTGCTCCAGTGTTGAGAAACCCAAAGGCTCACATCCCCATTTCCCCATGAAGCTCATTGGGTGAGCTTGGGAACGCCAATGACTCTCAGTCTAACCAGACTCACAGTCTGGTTGTGGTGATAAAATGGGGATGAGGAGAGGTCGTGTACATCATGTTGAGCTCCTTGGAGGAAAAGGTGGTCTATGAATGCAAGAAATAAACCTGCAAATTTGTAAATTAAGTGATCACAAGAAGGACAGCTTGAAATTCTGGTGCTATCTCTTTGAAAGGAATTGTACCTCAAGAAGATTGCCTAGAACTTTGCAATATTTGGGGAAGGAGGGGGTATGAAATTGCCTGTGAGGATTCGTCTGCAGCAGAACGATGTCAAAAGTCTTGCTGATTAAAAAATTATCGGGCAAAATGTTGGGAACGTTTCAAAAGTCTGAGGTAACTTTTGTGTTGCAAGGACTTACAAATTAAAAGTAATGGTTGTGGTCAACAGTTTTACTCAAGAGTGGAGCCCCTGAAATGAATGACCGCTCCCCGCATAAAACGGGGGGCGACCTTTGCGTGGACGCGCACAGCCCCTGGATCTGGAGCGGCTCCATCAGCATAGGCTTGGCTTTGCCTTCCCTCAGGTGGGATACCTGGAGGTCTCCGCCTATCCCAGTCAGTTGTCCAATCCCACCTGGGGGAAGCGTTGCCAAGGAGATCAGGCCAGGTAGGGGAGGGATTACCTGCCCACACAATAGAGGGAGGATCTTACCTGGGAATCCTCACTTGGCTCCAGAGCTTTTTGCTCTTTTTTCCAGTTTTACTCAGAGTGGAGCCTCTGAAATGAATGAGCCTAAGTTAGTCATGTTCATTAAGTTCCGTGGGTCTTCTCTGAGCATAACATTGTTGAATACAAGATTCCCCCCCCCCGTTATACCCTCTTTTCTTACTGGATTCCTTTAGCCATTAAGTACTGCTTGCCAGAAGTGCATTAACCACGAAAATGTTCAGATCTCTTGGTGAGATAGTGTCTTCCCTTTTATCCATACAAATTTCACCAGTTGCTGAGTTCTTTTCCCGTGTCTTTCCGTTCTCCATTCAATGCTCACTTAATGCTTGCGACCTATGAATGGCATTTGTATTAAGCCCTAAGATGTTGGGGTGGTGATTGCTGAGGGTTTTTTTGCCAACGTTTTGGAAGTATTACTTTGACACAGAACATTAAGGAGGTTATGGGATTGCCAAGGTGTAGCGATTTTGGGCAGGCGGGAGGCTACGTCCTGTTCTAATAGTCCATGAAAGAAGCCAGCTGTGTTTGCTGGACTGGCACCAGATCCAGCCAAGCCTAACCTGAAAAACAAACATACAAAACAAAACAAGCATATTGCTTATATTAAGACACTCAAGCCTATCAAATGGCAAAAGTATGCCTAAGAAAATGAGCATAGTAGCAGGTGTGAGAAACAAGGGAAGAAGCAGGTGGATTGCTCTCTCTCTGTGTGTGTGTGTTTGTGTCATTCTCTCTTTGTGTGTGTGGACGCGGGTGGCACTGTGGTATAAACCACTGAGCCTCTTGGGCTTGCCGATCAGAATGTCAGCAGCTCAAATCTCTGCGATGGGGTGAGTTCCCGTTGCTCTGTCCCAGCTCCTGCCAAAGCATGCCAGTGCAAGTAGATAAATAGGTACCACTGCGGCGGGAAGGTAAACGGCGTTTCCGAGTGCTCTGGTTTCCATCACGGTGTCCTGTTGCGCCAGAAGCGGTTTAGTCATGCTGGCCACATGACCCGGAAAGCCGTCCGTGGACAAACGCTGGCTCCCTCAGCCTGAAAGCGAGATGAGCGCCACAACCCCATAGTCGCCTTTGACTGGACTTAACTGTCCAGGGATCCTGTGTGTGTGTGTGTGTGTGTGTGTGTGTGTGTGTGTGTGTGTGTTATAGTGAATCCAGAGTGAGGCTCTGCATTTCTGTACAAACTTACTTTGGCAGTAAATTCCATTGAACATGTACAGGGCTGCATCTCTAGGCATCTATTCTAGGAATGACTGAGGCGGAATCCAGCTGTTTTAGAACATGTTGCTGATAATGCCAAGGTTGTCGATTCAATCCCTGTATGGGACTGCAGGGGGTTGGTTTCTAGATGATCCTCAGAGTCCCTTCCCCCTCTACAATTCTATGATTCTGTGGTTGTAATTTTGTTTTTGTTTTTTTCCTATTAGAAGAAAATGCTATAACTATGAAAAGAAATGAAAGTGCCACAGAGATAGGAAACTGTAGTAAGGAAGCTTGGCTCTGGAAACATTCGGTCTAAAGGTCAGACTTAAATGTTCAGCAGAAGCAAGTGGTTAAAGTTTCCCTAGACCAGCTGTTCTCAACCTGTGGGTCCCCAGATGTAGTTGGACTACAACTCCCATCTTCCCTGATCCCTGGCCTTGCTAGCTAGGGGTGATGGGAATTGTAGTCCAAGAACATCTGGGGACCCACAGCTTGAGAACTGCTGCCCTAGACTGTCCCTGTTTGGGGTGCAAGTGTCAGGGGTGTAGGAAGGGGGGGTGCGGGCCGCCCCGGGTGTCATCCCTGAGAGGGTGACAAAATGGTACACTGCAGGAGGTGGCACTTACCGGGGGGCCTGGCCTGCAGCGCACCGAGCCATACGTCTTTCCTGGGAGTGGCTCGGGGCCCGTTCTGCCCAAAATGGCAGTGTAGGGCTTGCGTCCGCCAGGCAGACTACGTGGGCAGCTTGCTGCGGCGCCCCTCTGAGTGGATTTCAGTGGTGCTCCCATGGGCGGCTCGCCTCGCCCCGCCCCAGCCGCTCTGGGTGCTGGAGCTGCTAGCTACACCCCTGGCAGGTGTGCTTGAATGTTGTTGTTGTTGTTGTTGTTTAGTCATTTAGTCGTGTCCGACTCTTCGTGACCCCATGGACCAGAGCACGCCAGGCACTCCTGTCTTCCACTGCCTCCCGCAGTTTGGTCAAACTCATGCTGGTAGCTTCGAGAACGCTGTCCAAGCATCTCGTCCTCTGTCGTCCCCTTCTCCTTGTGCCTTCAATCTTTCCCAACATCAGGGTCTTTTCCAGGGAGTCTTCTCTTCTCATGAGGTGGCCAAAGTATTGGAGCCTCAGCTTCAGGATCTGTCCTTCCAGTGAGCACTCAGGGCTAATTTCCTTCAGAATGGATAGGTTTGGAGAGCCAGTGTGGTGTAGTGGTTAAGAGCGGTAGTCTCGTAATCTGCGGAACCGGGTTCGCGTCTCCGCTCCTCCACCTGCAGCTGCTGGGTGACCTTGGGCCAGTCACACTTCTTTGAAGTCTCTCAGCCCCACTCACCTCACTGAGTGTTTGTTGTGGGGGAGGAAGGGAAAGGAGAATGTTAGCCGCTTTGAGACTCCTTAAAGGGAGTGAAAGGCGGGATATCAAATCCAAACTCTTCTTCTTCTTCTTCTTGCAGTCCATAGGACTCTCAAGAGTCTCCTCCAGCACCATAATTCAAAAGCATCCATTCTTCGGTGATCAGCCTTCTTTATGGTCCAGCTCTCACTTCCATACATCACTAATGGGAAAACCATAGCTTTAACTATACGGATCTTTGTTGGCAAGGTGATGTCTCTGCTTTTTAAGATGCTGTCTAGGTTTGTCATTGCTTTGTGTGCTTGAATGCTCTCTTGCAAATAGCGGCCATGCATTTAGAAAAACATTATGTGGGAGAGAAGAAAAGCAGTTATACTGTTCCCTGTGGCTGTTCTTATATTTGCAAAAAGGGTTGTTGTTTTTTGTTTAGATTTGCAATAATTCAGCATGCAATACCCCATTGGTATCCTAGAGTGGTATATTCCAATGTCAAGGCTTCATTCTGCTGAATGTATATTCAAGCCTGACGTATAAAACGCTAATATGAAATCCAAACCGCGGAAAGAAGTTGGCAGGGAGACAGCCGCCGTGTTACTAGGTGGAATGTCAAGGACGAGGAGCTATTGCATAAGAACGACCAAGAAGACAGTGAAAGTTAGAAATGGAACATGCAGATTAAAAGCATGAACTTTGCGGTGGCAGTGATTACATTTCTGCAAATTGAAGCCAGATATGGATGAAAGACTTTGTCCGAATGCAATTCAACAATTAATCGAATCGTGTCGTAATTGAATGAAAAGCAGACTGGCTGTGTGTCTGCAACTATACCAAGCTCTAAAAGAGCTGTAAAGAAAAATAAATCTTTGGAGAAACATGTTATCCTGCATTCCCAGACAGAACAGAACGTGGATCTGGGCAATAATTTTTAAAACAAGTGCTTGCAAAAACTGCAGATACTAAGCACTGTTTTAAGAGGCATTCTGTCCCCATTTCCATACTTGGGAGGAATGCCATTTCTAAAACGATGTCTGCTGAAATATAAGTGTGCGTCATCTAAAAATAATGCATTTTCATTTTACCCAGATGTAAATGTAGCTATTTTAATTTATGGTTTAATGGGTTAATAAACTAAAACTTGATTGATCAATAAATTTCTTTAACTGAGTTGCAGCACTAGTTATGTTTATTATTATTATTATTATTATTATTATTATTATTATTATTATTATTCCCCTCCCATCTGGCTGGGGTTCCCCAGCCACTCTGGGAGGCTTACAGAATATATAAAACATAATAAAGCATCAAACATTAAAAACATTAAAATGAATATCCCCAAACAATCTCATGAAATTTACGGTATTGAAAATGCATCCAAGTTTCACTGTATAAAAGCCACTGTAGCCTATTTATTTAATTTATTTATTTCATAAAATTTATGCATCACTTGATTGTAAACAACAACAACACCCTCAAAGCAGTTTTCAAAAAGATAAACAATAAAATCAATTTTAAAAAATACAACTCCACATTAAAACACTTGAAGTGTTGGACTAGGACTTGGGACACAAGGCTTTAATCCCGAGACAATCTAATCCCCATGAAATTCACTGCGTGACCTTGGGCTAATCTCTGTATTTTAGCCTAACCTAAATGGGAACGGGTTGAATCATATACACCACCTTGAGCTTCTTAGAAGGAAGGTGGGGTATCAGTGCAGAAATCATATACGCAAAAGCTTGCTTTGCACCTTGAAATGAATTATAGAGACAATATTTCTTCAGTCGGATAGTAACACCTTGGGATAGGCTAATGCCACATTAGTAGTAGTAGTAGTAGTAGTAGTAGTAGTGGTAGTGGTATTAACAACAACAACAACATATGATGACGAAGAAGAAATTCTTACTCTTCAGATTGGAGCAATGTGCACTCACCTTGTAATCACCAAGAAGTTTGCTTGTATAGTTTGCAACTTCTTTATATGATTTTCCAGAAAGACTCTCCTCCCTGGAAGAGAGGGGAGTGGTTGTGAGCAGGAGCCCGAGCACCGCCCCTAGCAGGGGGGCGTCAGCCCCCTGCCTCCACCTCACCTGGCTGGCGCCCACGCCCCTCGGCAGGCACCCAACCAGGTGCCTGGGAGGGGGCGTGTTCAGCAGCCTTTTGCTGCAGCGCCAGCCTCTCCCCGGCCTCATTCTTCGCCGTCGTCTCGTCGCGAGTCACCCACCCTCCACTCCCTTTGAGTTAGGGCTTAGGTCATTGGCCTTGCTATGGACCTTAGGTTGGTCACCCTGGTTGTCTAGGGGGCCTGGTAGGAGTTTTTCCATTTGGCATTAGGCTTTTTGGTTTTTTCGCCTACCTCGTAGCAATCGTCACAACTTTTGTGGTATTGGTGGGTAGGTTAGGCATTGGAATAATGTGTTGTGGTGTGTCGAAGGGCTAGGTGTGGCCATCGCCTATGCCTTCAATTTTTGGGTATTCCATTAAAGGAATCTGGCGGTCGTGTACTCTGTCCGATGCCTGCTTGGCGGGAGGCCATGGCACGACCCTCGGTGACATCAGGGGAGAACCTATAGTTGGATTAGCATCAACAGGCTCCACCTACTGGTGAATAAACCCACTTGTTTTAGAGATCCAATGTCTAAGCCAATACCTTTTCACTGCTGTAATCAATAAAGTTGTGGCCTTTCCTTGCCCATTAACCTTACATCACGTGTCCTTGTGTATTCATTTCACACTGCGGGGGTCGGGTCCTCGAACCACAAACAATTGCTTGCTTGCAGAGATTCCTAAATCATGGAAGGAAGAACGTGATTTCTACACACACACACACACACACACACACACACACACACTTGTATCTGCTGAACAGGGGTTACTGGATTTTTCACAAATCCTTTTTCTTCTGTTGTTTCCTTACTGATTTACAAAGAAGTTGTAGTTCTCAAAACATTCCCAACACCATCAGAGAGCAACAGATTTCCACATAAGGATATGAAAGCAAATTCCTACAGTGATAATTTCTCCCCCTCACCCCCGGTTGTTGCATACAGGTGATGTGACATGGTGCAGAAGTGTGGGAACATGGTAGTTACTCCTGACAGGAAAATGATGGAAAAAATGAAATCTTTTTTAGGCATCTTCAGTTATTGGGGTGACAGAAGAGAAGCAATGTTTATTTAAAGGGCAAAGTTGGCTGCAGAAGACAATTTATGTTAAAGCGTGTTCTCCTTCATGGAGAGCACGTGTTGCGGTGGGGTCTGCTGAGCCACCCCTCTGTTACCAGGCAGGGTCTCTAAACATGGCCTGGGGCAGTGATTGGTTCACTGGGTTGCTGGGGTAAAAGATATGTTGCAATTTTGGTGGGAGGGGTAAAATGTTTAAATACTCTGCACGCAGCCTGGAGCTTTCTCTTTGCTGCGTGCAATGGATCACCCGCCCACCCGCCCTTGAGTAAGGGGTTGTTGCATTGACCTTGCTATGCCTGTCATGGGGTCGTCTGCCGTTGGGGCAGGGGCCTGGTAGGAATTTTGTCCATCCGGCTGATTGGCTGGGCCATTTGGTTTTTGCCTACTGCGTAGCAAATCGTCACAACTTGTAAGGTTGCGGTTAGGCATTGGTTATAAATTGGTGCAGGAGGGGTTAGGATAGGCTGGGCCTGCCCCTCCATGGTTGCTGCGGAAAGGGAATTCCGTTAAAGGAATCCTGGGGCTTGCCATCTTTTTGTCCAATCCCTGGAATGGGACTAGGGCCGGCAAGCCTTCGGGGAGCATGCGGATGAGAATTGAGGGTCTGTGACTCAGCTCCATTTCTCCCCGACTTGCTTTCCCCCACACTGTCTTTCGGTGGTCCCCGGAAGTCAGTTCTGTCCCCAGGCGGGGGGACAGATAGTCTTAACCAATGCCTAAACAACCACTCATGGTTTTGTATTTAAATAAAGTTGTGGCCAAAATTATGCCAAAAACCTTAAACAAAAATTAAGTGTGCATTGTGAGTTATTTGGGGGGTGGCTTGGGGACCTCGACACGCAACTTACTTTCACAATGTTTAATCTCAAATAGCTTAAATCTATTAAAAACACACATAGACACAGACACACATGTCTAGGATAGAGTTAGCAGCAATAAGAGAAGATGGCGGAAACAGATCTAGGTCAGGAGCTCTAAAATTTAAGCACCACATTCCCTCAGCTTAATCTGTGGCAGTGAGTGAAGCTGAAGCCAGTGGTGGGTGTGGCTGGAGCCAAAAATTGAACTGGGCTGCTCTCTCTCTCTCTCTCTCTCTCTCTCTTTATGCCACCCCTCCCTTGCACACACACTAACTCTTTTCTGGCATTCTCTGAAAATCTCCCCCTTCCCAGCTTTCTAACTCTGCTCTGATGCCAAATTTAGCCGAAAAAGTGACTAGCCAACTGTATTCCTGCTCATTGCTCTTACACTTCAGATTATTATTATTATTATTATTATTATTATTATTATTATTATTACGACTACTAATATTACTGTTATTTTATTTATAAGACGCCCATCTGACTAGGTTGCCCAACCTACACTGATTCCCTAAGGTATTGGAATTATTACTGAATTCCTTAATCCTTTGGTATTGATAATGGACCTCACCTGATTTGCCTTGAAGATAATATTCTGAACTGCTGTGAGCCACAACCCTATGGAATGTATTAGTGCGTATATTGATGGTTCTGACTAGCACTGAATACAAGACCATGGACTCAGCTATACAGCTGCAAATAAAACGTTTTAAATGTGTTCTAAAGTGCAATATACAAATGTGACACTAGGCGGTGACACTGAGCTATGCAAAATTCAATGTGTTTTTTAAAACGTTTTTTTAAAAAATCATTTTCACAGCGCTTTTTATATGTGTGTAGATTCCACCCATGCCAAAGTTAGAATGCTGTTATCATTCTCCTAGGTATAAATGCCACTGAAGAGGTATTACTCAGGGACCTATTACCAGTGCTTTATGTAATTGTACTGGCAAATCATGGCTCCCGCACTGCAATTGATCAATGAGGTATGATTCAGACATTAAGCACCTCTGATGCCCACTGATTACAATGAAAGTATGCAGAACATGCATTATTTTCCCATTGAAGTAGTTGAACTTAAATGTGCTCAATTTTGGCTGGATTGTACCCATTACTAGAGAGCATCAAGGAAGCTTTCAAGGCTGTTGAATGAGAGTATTATTCAAATAATAATTTGGTTTACATCCAAGGATGTTTTAGTAGCGTGTAGCAGTTAATCACTGTCTGAGCATATTCTTAATGTTGGTGTATGCTTGGAGCAAATTTTCCCATGATCTTGATGCTGTTTACACAATCAAAGGAGAGCCAAAGACCTCTAATTAGTTGAGAGCTTTCCCCACTCTCAGAATCCAATCTACCTTTGATCCAGGGATTAATAACTTCCCCAGATTCCACCTCCAAATGTCTAACAAAACGCTGGTCATTCACTAAAATGATGTTCTAACTGCACATCTAAAGAAGGTGATTTGGACAGTACCCCAGTTTTAATGAACAAAGGAAACAGTAGTGTAGTGCAATTTTAATACTTTATGAAGGAGTTAAGATCCCAACTGAAGTAACAATCTGAAAGCTCCAACCTGACCATCCTTACACAAAATTTTGATCAGTATAACTTTCCTTCCCATGGAAATCGCATTTGCTATATTTTTAGTTGATTCCGACAGAGTGAGAAGCCATTACTCGCATCCAATTTTCCACATAACTGCTTCTGACTGCTGTCCCTTTTAAAGTCTTTTCAGGCTATCCATCCAGAATTAACTTTCTTTTAAGAAAAGGCCTTTTGTGGTTTATAAATTTTTAAATGCAGGATGGGAGCTGCCAGAACAGCTTTGGAGAGCAACCAAAGATTTGAAGCAGTCTCCGTAACATGAAATGAGGTACAGCCCCGACTGCACCTGGAGACAGTACCTCTTTCATTCGCCGTCTTCGGAGTTATGACACCTCTGGCTTTCGCCTCAGAACATCAGGAATTTTCCTTCAAACTGGCTTCTTGGAATGAGGCTTGTGCACTATTAGGGGATAATTTATCACATCATATTTCTCTGACTTGAGAAATCCAGCTTTTTCTTCTTCTTTTCAACAGAGTGGTATTAAAAAAGGAAAGAGAAAGAGAAACACGACAGCAAGGGCTGCTAAACTCATGCAGGAATCTTCAGATGGGGCCAGAGATAATGGACAATGGGGACTGCAAGAGAGCTAACAGGCAGCAGGGGGATAGTAGTCACCATCAATTATAACTGTACATAAAACTTCTCATTAAATTCCTGGTCCTCCATTCTTCGCCTGTAATTCACAAAGAGTTTCATTGATATCTGTTAGGCTAGTTTCGCGAGAGACCTCTGGTCGGCCAGAGTGAATTCTTCTCAGTAGTATAACACTGCTTTCCATCCTTGGTGGTTCAAGCATCTTTGCATTTAATGTGTGAGGATTTATTTATTTATTTTTATATGCAAATTGCATCGGAGGAGGAGGGGCTGATAATTGAAGGAATCAGAACTGGCACTGGAGGGGGAATTTAACTATTTCCCCCCCCCTCTGCAATGCAGAGAAGGTACCCCTTTCCAAAGCTACTGCTTCCTTGGGGGTGGGGCGAGTGGGGGAATCCCCCATTGTAAAATTATTGCAACTCTCCCTCCCCCAAAAAGCTGAAACAACATGCATTTTTTGGTAAAATAGAAAATGCAGGTCCAAAGATGTCTATGTGTCATCTTGGCTCTGAGTAATTGTGGAAAATATTTAGGGTGGTGGCCCTGAGAAAAAAAGAGGACAGGATTATAAATAGTCCTTTTGTACAACTCAAACATTTGGGCTCCCTGTTACCTTTCACCCAATATCTGTAAGTGAGACATGTTTTAACTAATTTAGTATGAAGATGTGGCTCACTTAGAGATTGTACAAACCTTGAGTTATGATTGCTGCCATAAATCAATCCATAGTAATTTAGGTTGAATATATAAAGTAATTGCTGAGATAGATACAGTGGTACCTCGGGTTACAAACGCTTCAGGTTACAGACTCCACTAACACAGAAATAGTACCGCGGGTTAAGAACTTTACTTCAGGATGAGAACAGAAATCGCGCAGCGGCGGCAGGAGGCCCCATTAGCTAAAGTGGTGCTTCAGGTTAAGAACAGTTTCAGATTAAGAACAGACCTCCAGAACGAATTAAGTTCTTAACCCGAGGTACCACTGTAGATTGATAAATAGACAGACAGACAGACAGACACACACACACACACACACGAACGACCAAATAGTACCTAACTCCCACTTGATTGAACAAAATGTATCCAACAGTTAGTGAACAATGCTGAGGGTGTAAAGAACCCAATGCAAATTTGGTAATACAGACCTATTGAGAATCCGCTTTTACAGAAATAAGATATATCATTGGCTACAGTCTTCCAGGCTAAATCACAGAAAACATAGAGCTGCAAGGGATTAGAGGGGTCACTGAGGTCAGTCATCCCCCAACAGTGTAAGACAAGTCCCTGTCAACACTAGAGGGAAGACACAGAAATCAAGGAGGGCAGGCAAGGGAAGGAAATGATAAAAACACAAGGGAGAAAAGCAGGCAAATGTTTAGGCTGTGCTTCATTTGGACTAGGAAATTGATGTGCTTCTACCCTTAATCCCAACATTTATGAATCAAGCTTTTTCAATACACTGGAACCTGTTTGAGAAAAAAAACAGTATTTTTCAAACAAGCACCGAGAAAGGCGAAAGAAGAGAAGTGCCTTCAGGAAGAGAAGTTGTCTTTGCACGTCTTTTAACACGCAGCAATTGCATTTGGCTTTTTGAGGAAAAAATTAGTCAATAGAGGTCTTGTGAATCCTGGGGGAGGACATACTAATTTTAATGAGCCACAACTACAGTGGTACCTCGGGTTACATACGCTTCAGGTTACAGACTCCACTAACCCAGAAATAGTGCTTCAGGTTAAGAACTTTGCTTCAGGATAAGAACAGAAATTGTGCTCCGGAGGCGCGGCGGCAGCAGGAGGCCCCATTAGCTAAAGTGGTGCTTCAGGTTAAGAACAGTTTCAGGTTAAGAACAGACCTCCGGAACGAATTAATCACGTAACCAGAGGTACCACTGTATAGGCAAAGTGGTCCCTGTTTTCTGCTATTGCACGACAGGGAGAATTTTAACAAAAGGCTGCAGCCGACATGTGATGGTAATTGAACATTAGGTGTCTTGTAATGATTTATCACCAAGGGGATTTGCAGAACCCTCGTGGCCAGTTAGCTTTTGGTAAGGCAGGTCAGGATTCATAATTGATTAACAGGTGGTAGAGTCATTGTGCCCGGAGGCCATATTGATGCTATAAATTCCCTATCTCTGCCTCATTGAGCATTGGGCCAGAACTGTCTCTCTGTGTGTGCTCTAAACATTGCCAATTCCTTTGGGGAGACCAGAAGGGAGCTGAATGGAGTTCCAGACAACCTTTCGGGATGGCCCTAAGCACACCGCATGCATATATCATTAGAAGACGCAGCATGTCACTTGCTTTTTGAGTATTATGTGATTGGTTTAACTCTTGTAATGAGAGATCCCCAAACGCAGTTGAAATCCACAGGTTCAGATTCTTTTTTTAAAAAAAAATAATAATTATATGCGGGTCCGAGCAAAGGTTTCGGTACAGTTGGATCCTGAGAGGACTCAGCTACATTAGTCAAAACGCAGTGTTATAAATGCGTTACAACTCCGTGACACCAGAGGGCGCTGCAGAGCTGAAACCGCAACTCAATTATTTTTTCAATTGTGAGTTTTACAATGGTTTGTTTGCAGAGCGTATTCAGAGCAGTTTTTTCATAGCTGTGTAGATTTAGGGAGACATAGGGAGATCCTGTGTTTACCATTCCTGATCTGTATTCATCTCTGAACTTCACTCTGTTTTTAGATAAGGTAGTTCTTTTACTATTGTGGTTTTTCAAAATGTTTTGAGGAACTCTAAGCTTTCTTTCTCAGGAATTGGTCAGGATTTCATCAGTGGGACCCATAGGGCCTGAAAGAAAGCTTATCCACTGCTACCGATCTCCCCTTGCAGAGCCCATTGCTAGAGAGTGCTGGGTATGTTCTGGCTGTGTTCTGGTGTGTAGTCAGGTCCAGAATCAGCACGCAGCATAGCTGGGCAACTGTTAAGTTTGGTTAAAATGGTTATATATGCATCACCCCTAAAGAGGAAGTGCATCACCAAAAAGTAACAAAACAGGACACATATTTCCATAAAAATTATATATGCTAATTTATATGTAGAGATGCAAATGTCACCATTTTGTAGATACAAAATGGCCTAGCTAAATCTAGGAAAACGGCTTACTCTATGGTTTTAACCCCTGCATGCTTTCACTAGAGCTAGGCATGCTGGTTATATATGGGGCTGATTTATCCCACAGTGTACTCACGCAAGGCAGGTGCTGGCATTTTTACAAGGGCTTGGATACCTTTTTACCAGGAATTAAGGAAGTAAGAAAAAGAATAAACCATCTAAAGTAACAGGGGAAAGTGAGAAGATTAAGCTTTGGAAAACGGTGATATACAACGACTTCTGATTTATTGGTGATAAAATGGAGTAGTGATAGTCGCTTGTGAATGATT
The DNA here is from genome assembly GCF_964270895.1 of Podarcis filfolensis. Lineage (NCBI taxonomy): Eukaryota > Metazoa > Chordata > Lepidosauria > Squamata > Lacertidae > Podarcis > Podarcis filfolensis. The sequence goes on from NC_139603.1 coordinate 25,752,191, forward strand.
GTATATCCCTATAAGTGGCGCAAAGCCAGAAAAAGCCAGGACTGGACTCGGCCGCTGCTACAATATTTCTGTTCGAGTACCTGTCATGTTCAATGCCAGCAGCTGCCATAAATTATAAGATGCTCATTCTGAGACTTCAACAAATAAGCACTCTGGTAAGAGATTCTGTGTCAACCCAGGAGTGCAATACGTAACAAAGACTTTGGGAAAAGGAACTCCAGTTTTCTCTTTCTCATAATACAATCTCAAGACAGCATTCAATCAATGGCATTTATAGGGATTTGCAACAAGCAAGAAGTTTGTTTGATGAAAGAGATGAACCTGGGAGTGCATTACAATGATATCATGTGAAGCTTTGTCATTGTAGTGGCCTTTTCCCCATAGATGCTGTGGTATATTACCACAGTGCATTGATGTGGGGCTGCCTTTGAAGACTGCAGATATTTCAGTGAGTTCAGAGGTAAAGGTAAAGGACCCCTGACAGTTAAGTCCAGTCGCGAACGACTCTGGGGTTGCAGCGCTCATCTCGCTTTACTGGCCGAGGGAGCCGACGTTTGTCTGCAGACAGTTTTTCCGGGTCATTTGGCCAGCATGACTATGCCGCTTCTGGCGAAACCAGAGCAGTGCACAGAAATGCCATTTACATTCCCGCCGGAGCGGTACCTATTTATCTACTTGCACTGGCGTGCTTTCAAACTGCTAGGTTGGCAGGAGCAGGGACCAAGCAATGGGAACTCACCCCATCGCGGGGATTCGATCTGCAAACCTTCTGATTGGCAAGCCCTAGGCGCAGTGGTTTAGATCCATGTCTCCAGTGAGAACATGGATGCAAATAATAATAATAATAATAATAATAATAATAATAATAATAATAATATTTATACCCCACCCATCTGGCTGGGTTTCCCAAGCCACTCTGGGCTGCTTCCAACACAATATTAAAATACAGTAATGCAAAATCAAATGCCTTCACTTTCTCGGTTTTCTATCATGTTCCCGTTGAAATCTGCCTTTCAGAAGGACCGTACTGTGGAGTCTACCTCAGTAGCTGCCTTTCCTTATGACCATTGACATACGACCAACCTTTGGCCTCCGTTGTTTAACTTGGGATGGGGGTGGCTGGAGGGGAGATTTTGTTAGAATTATGTGCGACCCTTTTCACTGGTAATCCTTTGTGAGCTCCTCAAATGTCTCGGAGAGGAATGTTTCTGTAGAATTGTGTTGTTTTACAGATGGTGCAAACACCTCTCCTGGTGCTTTGCGGATAACAGGGAGGTGGTGGGTTTTTGTGTGTGTGTTGTTGTTGTTTTTTGCAGATGTCCAAGTGTCAAGAGGGTTTAGCTATTCTTTTAGCAGACGCAGTTTGGAAATCCCCGAGTGTTTTAAAACATAACTCTTCCTCGCTGGAGCTTCCCTGCTTCTGGCTCCTGTGGCATTTTCAGGGATGCCTTTTGTATTATTCTTTCCATGAAATAGAGATCCCTAACCTCTGGATTCCACCCCTCCCTCCTTTTCGGTTTCCTGCTTTTAAATCAAAGCCGTTTAAATCAGTGTCGGGGAAGCATTCCCAGCTACGTTTGGTGCGTTAAATCTTGCAAATGTCTATTCTGTACAAAAGGGATCTTAATCCTGGGCTGTGTGAGGGCAGAACTTGTTATGTGGTAGTAATGGAGATGTATCTCAAAAAGACTGGTGCCTCCATCCCTGGCATTTTATTGTCAGTCATTGGCGCCATCAGCAGAACACAAGGAAGGTTTTTGCTTTTTAGTAATTTGGTAACCCTTGAAAAACAGAAAGAAGTTTATTCTTCAGCAGGGCTCTGGGGAACCACACCCTTTCCCACCTGTTGTGATAATATAGGCTAAAACACTGTAAACATTTAGGGGCCAACAGTTTTGCTTTGATGATGATGATTGCTGATACATACAATCTCTGTTTGGCTTTGGGGGTATAGTGAGTTTTGGGATTTTTATTTTATTTTTTGCATTTACGCAGCTGCTGATTTTAGGTTTTATTTTATATTTGTTTAGAATTTGTTTTCATACAAATAGGGCCAATTTGGGAGTTTTGCCTTCCTCATAGCAACTGTTACAACTTTGACTCAAAAAAGGCATTGGGGTGAGAGGGATACGTAAAAATCTCAGGGCACGCTGGTAAAGGGGTCTGGGTTGAAGTTCTGTCCAAGGGTCCAGATGGGGGGGGGAGGAACTGACGGGCCAAAGGACTTCCATTCAGTGGCCGGGGCGGGGGGGGGGGGTGTCACCATAGTTGACCTGCCTCTTGAAGACACCCTTAACCCAGAACCAACCATTGTGAATAATCACCCAGTAGTCGGAATGGATTATACATACCCAGTGCCTAAGCCAAAGTCTACTGTCATCTGTAATCAATAAAGTTGTGGCCAATTTAGTTCCAAGATCTTGTTGTGTCATTTTTGTTGCTACTCCATTACTGCCCCTTTCCGGTTCCTGGGTCACACTGCGCATGTGCCCGCAACCAACTTCTCAAACTTGGCTTGTTCAATGCTCTCTGCGTGTGTTTGCGCATGCACACATGTGCATACTCACGCATGTAAGTTCCAATATACATGTTCAAAGTTTCTGTGCACATAATGGCCTCCCCATTCATTTCAATATCAGGAGAATCTATTTGTAGTTAAGGGGAAGGCGACTCACCCAGGAGATTTATGTGCACCTCAGAGGATGCACAGAGTTTTGGATCAGAGCCCAGGCAAGTCATCGCTTGAGTTTCTATATTTACCTTTTGGGTTATACAGGGCACGGAAATGATTTGTGTAGATGAACATGGTTATTTTATACTTGACAGATTTAAACTATGGTTGTGGGGAGAATGGCTGCTTTTTAAAAAGCCATACCCTCCCTTTCTCATCGTGGCTAAAGCTATGAAAGAATGCCAGCTGCTTAAGTAGGAGGAACCAAAACGATTCCTGCAACTGCTGCCATTATACAGTAATTATGTTTGTTGCAAAAATAATAATAATGCACTTGCTCTGTGCAATTCTTACTTTGCTAGCAGCCGGGATAGAAAATAATAGCAAATAATGTTTTCGTACTATGTTAACTTGGTTGTTGTCAGTAGGGGGGAGGGGGAAACTAATGCACCTCTAGCAGAGTTATAAATTTTCTAAACTATCTGTGCACAGCATGATTAAAAATAAATAAATCTGTGTACAAAGAATTTTTGCAAAGCAACTGGCACTCTAATCCAAACAATTAGCTTTAAGCTGTAAAAATTTCAGGCACCCAAATTTAGCTTCCCCTTTAGCGCGGCTCTTATTTTGTTCAGCTCAGGGATCCAATTGGATACCAGATTCATATCTTTCACAAGCAGCCGTGTTGCTGCTGCCAAAGGGTCTTTGGCATCCCTGGACTTCTCAGATGTCTTGTAGCCTTTATGGTGTCCATTTCCACTTGGGTGCAAATAGTTCTTCTGCCCTCCCCAAAGACTGACGTCACTGACGGCAAGTGCATTTAGATGCTCAGCAAATGTCTGCCTGGAACTTCATTATTTTACTGCGCTTTCTAAAAAAAAGTCAAGAGTGGACTGCTCTTCTTCGATACCTAACTTGCAGAACTCTAAGTGGATTGAGCCTGATGTTCTGACAAACACCAGGCTTATGTCCCTCAGGAAACTGGCTGCCAAGCCCTCTGAATATGCTATTTTCATTGATATCATCTATGCATCTGTGTAAATAGGCAGAATGACCGCCTCCAACAAAAAGTCAGTGGTAAACTCCTTGGCCAAAATATTTGACCCGAATGCTTTACAAAACCAGCGACCTTCTAGTGAAGAGGAAGACTCACCTGCTCCCCAAATTTCAAGCAAGGATGTCAGCCCCCCTGAACAAATGAGTGGGCTGGATATTGCTTCCTTGGATCAGAAAATAAGCAGGTTGTTGACTGGGCAAGACAATGTCCTTCAGAAGTTGGATTACTTTTCACAGGAAATCTGCTGTATGGAAAAGAACATGGCGCTCTTAAAGGAAAAAGGAAGGGACTCTGGACTCCGACCGTCCGCCATAACACCTGAGAAGCCAAATGGTTCTGATGTCACAACATTATGCCTAGAAATTGACAAGAAGCTTGCCGACATGAACAGAAGCGCCGAGCAACAAGCCAAAAGGTTAGATGGGCTTGAGCAATTGGTCCTGGGAGTCCAGCAACTCCTTGGCTGTTTGGTAGAAAAACTGAAGACTTCTACCATCACAGATCTCATCCGCAGAAATGAAGTTCCTCATAAGCTCCTTAGAGTCGGTGGCTACCTGCGGAAAGATAGATCGGGAAACCTTTTCAGGATGCAGACGTTCTCGGAGAAAAAGGATGCGCTGTTCAGCAAATGGAATGAAAAGGTGAGCCCAGCTATTTAAGAGCCTAATGTGCTCTGCCCCCTTCCCTCCTTTGTGCTCAGGGGAAGTAGTTTTGGGCTAGGTCCAGATCTTCTGATACAGGAAAGGTTCCTTCCATTTGTGACAGTGACTCAGATCCAGCTGAGGCTCCTCACGGGAGGAAGGGAGGGGAGGGGATAGCCAGAGATTTCCTTTCCACGCTGCAACTCCCAGCACCACCTCCAGCGTTCCAGAGGGTTCAACCTCAACCCTTCAAAGCCGTTTGGGAAGGTGCAGGGGCCTGCAGAAAGAAGGGAGAAATTTTCCATCCAGGGCTCTATCTATACTTTTAGCAAAGTTCTGCTCCAGGCAGCCCTGGATCCAACCCCTTGTTAACTGTAACAAGTCATTCAGGTTTGGATTTTGTTTTTATTTTTTTAAAAGCTCCTAATTTTGAGCATTTTGAGCAATGCAAAATCACACCGTAATAATGGCACATGTAGCTTTGTCTTAATGTTTGGGTAACAGTATGCCCATTCTAGAAACCACAAATAAGGGAGAAATCCCAATCTCGTTATTCTCAGTTATTATTTCAGCACAACCTGTTTCTAACAAAATGTCAGAAATTATTTCTGAGACTCTAGTCATTTGGAAAAGTGCTTTATGAATGTAAATTAATATAAAGTACCTCCCTGCAGATTCTGTGTGCCGTGATATCAAAAAAACCACAACCAAACAAAGTGGCACTTTTTAATATCTAATTAAAGGTATTTGGTACTTTCATTGAGTAGAACTTTACATTTTCAGTTCCCTGAACACCTTTGCTGCAGGTTATGGGGTTTTTTTGTGTAAAATATAAAAGGAACGCTGTACATGTAACAAGCTATTTCAGGGTAGGCATGGGTGTAGATATTGGACTACTTTAGATGTAACACTAAACCATAGTTTAGCATTGCAAGAGTGAACCTGGGTAACCCCTGAACTCCCTAGTCCTTCAGAGCAGTCACAAGGGCAGTTTGGGTGCTTTCACTTCCATTTTAGATTAACCATAGCTTGCAGTTTCATCTAAACAAACTGCAATTCATTCTAACTATGGTAGAAACAAACTAATACCAAACCCAAGTTTACGATGCTGGCTTGTTTTTGCAAACCACAGTGAAGATTTACCATTAGACCATAGTTAAGTGTTATAGGAGAACCTGGCTATTAACTAGTGGCAGGCAGGTGTTCTCTTCCATGCAAACCATTCAAGTCTAAATCAGTTCCATTATTAGAAATGTACCCAACCCTTTCAGACCTTTTTTGGATCCACTTCATTGCCACAGAGATTTTAAAATGTGATAGGAAAAAATGGAGTTTCACAAACTGGTCCCTAAGTCCATTGCTAATGAAATATACTTGGAGTCGAGAGTGGATTTCATGCTCTTTATTCAGCTCATAGTGGTGAGGAGGAATGGAAGTTCCCCCACAATATCTGCTTTATATACATTATTTACACAATGGGCTGCACGTGATTGGCTAATTCCGGGATTCTCCTGTAGGCCAATCAGGTTGTGGATTCACTTCCACCTGGAGCTGGATTGGGTGGCTCCTGCGGACCAATCATACTGCTGCATTGTTCTAGGACCAATCAGACTGCTGCATTTTGGATCCTATTCAACTCAGTACATAACAGCTAATATGACTGGAACGGAACTGCTTCAGTTCATAAGTAATAGTCATAATTTGTACAGAACATTCAAAGTGTCAGTGTGCATTACCTCAGTGATCAATACAACATCTCTGTAAGTGAGGCCTGCATTATTGTCTCCATATTGACCATGGAGCTTAGACAATAGTGTCTTGCCTTCGTAGTCAGCCTGCAGCCGACACAGGATTTGAAGCAGGGACTTCATAGTGCACAGCTCACAATCCTAGTCATTTCTCTATACTCATTGACTTATTAACTAGATCATCTTTAAGACTTTTCACTGCTGCATCCAGGGGCTTTGCAAAAGCATTGTCCTTAAACAGCCCCACTTCCTTGTTGGATAACGCCTGGCTGGAGTAAACACATGTAATTCAATAAGGGCCAAGGGAGTCTGGGCAGCAGCAGGACAGCATCTTGTGAAATATTTCCTTTCAGTCTTTCAGGCCAAGGTTTCCCCATATAATCTAGATTACCTTGCAAGCACCGTTTTAAAATAGTGATAACCTAATGGAAAACCAATGTGTTGTGTAAGTGAATGAAACCATAGGAAGCATACGTATACAAGCTGTTTCGGGGTATCAAAATGAATCCATTGCAGGATGCAAATACATTTTAATCAACATTTAGGTTGTATATTGGTCAGATCTGCTGTTATTTGAACAGCGTCAATTTGGGATAAAGTCCCACAGATTTAAACAAGAGACAAAGAGATGCATATGTGCAGTCAAGGAGCCATAAAAGTGCTAAACTTTAACGGATTGCACCTAATGTTACTGTGAACCATGAATTCTAAGTCTTATTTTGGTAAATATTACGTGGCGAAAGGCTGTATCTGGAAAAGCCTGCTCAATATTTCAGTCCTTCTGGGTAAACAATGCTGTTAGTTGCGCAGATGTGTGTCTAAAGAAGTCCAAATGGGCAAGATCGTGACACAGTGGAAAGCATAAGTAGTGTTTTAGTCTGAATGGGGCCATATTCCACCTCTGAATGGGGCCTCCTGCTGCCGCCGTGCAATTTCTGTTCTTATCCTGAAGCGAAGTTCTTAACTCGAGGTACTATTTCTGGGTTAGCGGAGTCTGTAACCTGAAACGTCTGTAACCTGAAGCATCTGTAACCCAAGATACCACTGTACTGTATTGTATTGTGTTATACATCAGAGTCATTCAAAGAACAAGGTGAGTCAGAATAGACTGGAAGTGCCTATGTTAAGATTAGCCAAAATTCCTGTTTCTCAGCTTCTTTTGCATAAGGACATTCAGGTTGTCTATATGAATGAGGTAATCTCACACAGTTGACTTTATGAGCTGCTGAAATCGACAAACACTCTCTGCACACCATCTTATTTCAACTGGGGCTCCCTGAAAATAATCTGTGCATTTACCATCTTGTTTAGAAGCCTGTAACATCCACTGAATTCATCACACACACCTACACCTGTTTCTTGAAAGAATTCTATCTCCTGACACATTGGTTTTACCACTTTTGTTGTAAAATAAAGTCTTTTCCCCTTTTCTCCAGGTACCAGAGTTTGTTTTTTTAATTAAAAAAAATAGCCAGTAGTGAAAGGGGATATATCAGATCCCCAAAATTATAATGCGCATGCTTTCCCAAGCATGGTAATTAATACTTGTGTTGGGAAAAGTAATGGTTAAAATAACCCTAAGAATTCATACCTTAATGATCCAGACCTTGAACATTTCATTCACGGCAAAATGAACTTTTATCAGTAAATGTTTTGAGGGCAGCCTCCCAGCAGCATATCTCTGGGCTCCCTTAACACCATGACTATCAACTTCCAAGGAGAATATTAAAGCACTTTTACTCCTCAGTATTTTCCCATATTGTTAGATTTGCCATTTTAGTTGTAATTGTAATTGTTTTAGCATACCATTGTAATATACTTTGTGCTTCCTTCTGAAATTAAACGGGGGTACAGACATGAAATTAAACTTGCCTAACCGGACTGTATTTTAAAGGAATCCAAGATCAGTCTAACTGTCCATGAAAATAATCATTGGCTCAAGCTCATAAACCACAGCTGGATTTGTTAAACATGCATATTAAGTAAAACCAGGCTATAATTCAGATTTTCTTGAACAAACATTGAAATGAACTCGCTGTAATTCATTACAGCTGGGTTTGTCTCTTTCTTTCACTGCGACTGCCTGTCATGTTAGGCCCAGTATTTACTGTTGTTCTGAGTGCAATTGTCAATTAGAATATCATCATTCACTCTACAGGGAGGGAAAACAGTGGTTTTTCTATAGAACTACTGAAAGCTCCGAGGCTTATTCCAAACTGGATTGCACTTAAGAGACATGTATCATCAATGCACTATTTATTTATTTATTATTGCTAACCATATAGTCAGTGGACTGTGTTGAGGTCTCTTCTTGCTTTGGCTGTGTTTGTTTCTTTGTTTAAAAATTACGAATAGGTTTCAAATCTTGGGATGTGTGTCCCCCCTCCCGGTTTTCTGATACATCCCTCGTGTTTGGGGAGGGTGTGTGTGCTGTTTTGGCAATGGATGCAACAGTATTACCAGGCTGAACTTTGGAAATAAAGGGGATAGTTAACTTCCATCTTCCTCAGCTCTGTGATTTGGCTAGAAGCAGTTTCCCAGAACTGAAAAGAGTGCTCAAGCTATAGAGAAAGATCAAGTCTTCAGGTGGTATCAGGGTGCTGTCAGTGGCTCCCAGCTGGTTGCCCAGGAAGTTGTAAAGACAAGGGAAAGTTTCTTCCGGTCCTTTTTTATTTCAAACTTTACAGAGAGAGGCTCTAGAACCCAACCTCTTGGATAATGGTGTTGTCCTGAGTGAATCTCCACCCCCCATCTCTCCCATTTCCTCATTCTTCATCCTCATCACCTCCTCTATGGGTGCTGCTAAGTGCCCTCTGCCTCCAAGCTCTTTGCTCTCCTACTTTTAAGGCTTGCCGGGTTCTGGGAGATGGTAGGTCTGGAGTGCTTTCTAATGACAACGTGTCAGCCAGCTGCTCCTCCAGCTTTGCCTGCTCCTCTCCCATAATTTCCCAACTTTCCCCCTCATCTGCCTCTGAGCTATGACCTCCCGCAAACCCCTGTTGTAAATCTATACTGTCTTCCTCTTTCTCTTCCCTGGAAGGGTCAGGATGGGGAGGCGGTCTCCACCATTCCTCCTCCGCCCGGTCCCTGACAGGTGGCCTCTTGCTCGGAAAAGGCTCACTAAGGGTTGATTGATCCATTTGTGCATAATTCATAACTCAGCACTCAACGACTCCTTTAACCAATGCAGTGACTGTTTGCACTGAAAAGTGTTGTCTTTACAAAGTGAATATGGGAACGTAAGTGAGTTCTGGTAGATTAGACTCTGCCATCCTGCTTCCTATAGTGGCGATTCTGGGAAATCCAGAAATAAGACATGAAGAAGTTTCCCCCTCCCTAGCAATTGATACTCAGAGTTATCTTGTCTTTGAACCTGCAGGTTTTATATAGCTATTAGGACTAATAGCCATGACCTGAGTAATGAAAGAAGTGATCAACACACATGTGTAAAATGGCCCTTTGTAGTGTTTTTAATGTGATTTTAATTGCAGCTTGCATTGTATTAGCAGTAAACATTCTGGCGTGGTTGTTAGAATGGTGCCTTCTGGTGATAAATAGAGGAATTCTGACTCAAATCATCATATTCACCCGTTGATGGTTACTGCAGAACTGAAGCCATTGCAGCTCATACACCATAGACAGAGTTTTCTTATTATCGGAAGCTACCTCAAACACAAAGGGCCGGATTCAACTAAATTGTTGTGCTAGCACAATATTGACTCCAAGAGAAGAGGGGAAATGGTTCCACCTGACAAGCAGAAATCCTTGAGCTGATAATAATAATAATAATTTATTATTTATACCCCGCCCATCTGGCTGGGTCTCCCTAGCCACCCTGGGCGGCTTCCAACAAAGTATTAAAATACAGTGGTCTGTTAAACATTAAAAGCTTCCCTAAGCAGGGCTGTCTTCAGATGTCTTCTAAAAGTCGGGTAGTTGTTCTTCTCTTTGACATCTGGTGGGAGGGCATTCCACAGGGCGGGTGCCACTACCGAGAAGGCCCTCTGCCTGGTGGAAGTGTTCTACCCAGAGGTTTCCAAATGCCTCACTTCACATAGTGACATATGAGTCACCAAGTTTAAAGTCATCAGCAGAGCTGGAATCAAGTGAGGTGGATCTGTGGTACCCAACCTTTTGTGCCATGGTTGTCATCCTGGAAGTTCTGTTGATCCTTCACCCACAAGGTGAAAAGACTGGTTCTCTGCTGAACGCAGAGTCATGACGCAGTATGTGTGGTGTGTCTTCCTTTTGTGACGCCTTGTGCTACTCTATGTCTTGCTTTGTGCTATGGTGCTGCAGGAGAACAGCAGCTAAAGGAATTTCATAACATAAACGAGGGTTTTTAAGAACCCATATGGTACACACATAAGAGGCTGTCAGGAAATTTGAAATTGAAAAGTTTTTTAAACCCTTTAGAAACTCCACGAAGGTTATCTAGATCCCTGACAAGTTTATCTGGTATCCTTTGATTTTGTATCCTATCAGTATGTACATCGGAACAAATGTCACAAGAAATATGGGGAGGAATCTGAAAGGGGAATGTTGGCTTTCAGCAGCCCCAGGGCATTTACTCAGGTGATGTCTCATGCCCTGATGCTAAAAAAAGTCGATATGTTGAGGCATCGGTATAGTTGCACGTGGGTTGCTGTCAGGGAAAACATGTCTACTCTGTATTGGTGCTTATATATCAAGATTCATGACGTTAGTTTGGCTGGGAATGGCATGCTGAAGTTCTTGTTATCATCACTCAGATCAAGTAACTGAACCACAACTATTAATGGGACTGACACAGAAGTGGGATATCTGATCCTAATAAATCTCCAAGAGATTTTTATTTTATTTTTTTATTTCCAGAAGCTCCCGATATAAACACTCATGTACAGGCAATGTAGTGTTTGCAGATGCAAATTTCCCTATATTATGACCTGTTAAGTGCAATTGAACTGAAGCCACAGAACAGTTCAGTTTTGGCACCCGATTTAACCTGATGGGATGATAAAGGCTGGGAGGTGGAGGCAACTTCATGAAATGTTCATTATAGTGCTTCTGGCATTGGAAAGAAAATCAAAGGGTTTTATTAGGTGAATAAAGAAAGAAAAAAGAAGGCTGAGTATCAGAAACATTGCCAGGTTCATCCTGGTGGTGTATAAAGAAGGAATTCAGTGAAGTCAGGTGTTCATAAAAACTCCAAGTTAATTTTGGAACGAATTTCAAATTGCTACTAAAAGCACGATATTTATGCCTAATGACGCCTTCGTGTCTAATTCCTGCCTTTTTCAGCACATATTTCTTTCAAACAATCTCATCCAAGTACCAGGTCAGACTAAGGCATTCTGGATAGGAAACGGTGTCAACAGAGTTAACTTGGCTGCTCAGAGAACACATTGCCCCAGCAAGAATTTTAGGCAAATATTATGTTCTGGAAGGAGCAGCCAGAGACCTTATAGAAAGGAGATACTGTTGAGCACGGTACAACACCCGTTCACCTTGAAAGCAACCTGTTCCACGGCGCTGCCAAATAAAGTGCGACCTGGCTGATTGAGGGAAAGTGGTAATTGAAAGCAAATATTTTGCAGGGTTAGAGCAAGGAGCCAAACGGCAGCTGAGCTGGGGAACCTGTGTCTTTGGACTGAATCACTTCAGACCATGGAAGTGAATGTACCAATGTAAAAATAATCCTTGCACATGGTAAACAAAATGTCAGGAAATAGATTTCAAGCCTACTCTTTTCCCTGACATGCTATTTTTCTATGTACAATGTTCATGAATGTAAAAATAATCCCTTGCACATAGAAAACAAACTGTCAGGAAGTAGGTTTCCAGCCCATTCTTTCCCCTGACATTCTATTTTTCTATGCATAAGGATGTTTTTGTTTTGTTGGGGGTTGATTCTGCCATGTGAGCCCCCACCTGAAGTCTGAAGTGGTATTCTCAGACATAGATTTGCCACCTCAACTGCAGTTGGGAAGAGATAGGCCTAAATGTAATACTCAAACACAGAGGAAAAAGGGAAACTCCTCAAACCCTTTGAATCAAAGTGTGATTGCAGATTATCTTTCATAACCCTGTTGTAATATTATCTTATTTGAAACACCTCCATGCCTATGAGCCATAATCCATGCTACCTCAAAGGGCTTCATGGAAACCAAAGGGAAGTTTTTCGGTTGATTGATAAAGGTTGTTGTTGTTTAGTCGTTTAGTCGTGTCCGACTCTTTGTGACCCCATGGACCAGAGCACGCCAGGCACTCCTGTCTTCCACTGCCTCCCGCAGTTTGGTCAGACTCATGTTGGTAGCTTCGAGAACACTGTCCAACCATCTGTTCCTCTGTCGTCCCCTTCTCCTTGTGCCCTCAATCTTTCCCAACATCAGGGTCTTTTCCTGGGAGTCTTCTCTTCTCATGAGGTGACCAAAGTATTGGAGCCTCAGCTTCATGATCTGTCCTTCCAGTGAGCACTCAGGGCTGGTTTCCTTAAGAATGGAGAGGTTTGATCTTCTTGCAGTCCATGGGACTCTCAAGAGGTGGCAATAATGTCTTGAGCAGGGGAAAAGGTGTGCAGACAGAGCGGTTGTGGATGGATCTCATTTTCCCCAGTGGCATAGGACCCAGGGTGGCTGAGAGGTGGCTGTCACAGATACAGCCCATAATCATTTAATATTTGGCAGCCTAACAATTGGTAGTGTATCTTGGGTAATCAGATGCTGGGGGTCGGGTGGGTGGAAAGGCAACAGGGGCTATTTTACAACATTTGGTTAACATTTCTGAAAACTGAATGCAGATCACAGTGGACCTGGGACTGATCCTGAGAGGCAGTTCTTATTTTCTGACATTCTGCTTTTTTCTGTGAGCAGTATATTCATAAAAGCTTCCTCTAGATGTCACTGTAGCATTGTAGACTACGGAGAAGTTGTACCAGGCAGGGTGTATCACATACTCAGAACTCCTGTGAATGTGCCAACATAATTTCATGGTAGCAAATCATACTGGTTTGTTTCAGCACCGTTGTTTTCTAATGCATCTCAGTGATCAGCACATAACAGATTAAAATCAGATAGCAAGACTATGCTTGGCAAACTGAAGAAAACTAATGATAATCTCTGAACTTCTTTCCCGATGGCTATTTATTTCAGTGATATATATCTCACTTGTAAAATAAACCCTCAGAGTGGCTTAGCTAAGTGGTTGTAATATGCAGAATGTTCATGGTAGGGATGGAGGAGAAATTTAGTTAAGTTCACACTGAAAGGCGAATTATCAAATTCACACTTTCCCAAGAAATATGAGAACGGAAACACATTCGTCCTTCAAAATTCGCATTTATCTGAATTTTTCGGTGCAGTTCTCCAACCAGATAAAGTTTACAACAATGCATATATTAGGTTAAAGTGTGCATAAATATGACTATATTAACAAAAGTAACACAAGATGCATTACATTAGGACAAATTGTTTGCAAAAATGTGTGTATTAATTGATCATAGCCGCATAAAAAATGCTGAAGAATTTTTTAAAGGATTTTTTAAAATCACAAATTGCTATGGAAATTTGGAGAAATTAATATTAGGAAATGAGAAGCAGAGAACCAAAACTGACATATTCTTCCTTCCCTTCCTTCTAACTGTTGAGGAGCAAGGGGCAGTTACAGATTTTTAAGTCAATGCTCCTGTTGTAAAGTATGAGGAAATTGTTAGTGGAAATGGGGAAGAGAAGCAAGGGGACTGTGAAGACATGGAGCAGGAGAGGCAGAGAATCAAAGCTACAAGAAAGATGAATAAGGATGGAACAACAACAACAACAATTTATTATTTCTACCCTGTCCATCTGACTGGGTTTCCCCAGCCACTCTGGGCGACTTTCAACAGAACATTAAAAACAGAATAAAACTTCAAACATTATAAAGTTCCCTAAAGAGGGCTGCCTTCAGATGTCTTCTAAAAGTCAGATAGTTGTTTATTTCTTTGACATCTGATGGGAACCCTTCCACAGGGTGGGAGCCACTACCGAGAAGACCCTCTGCCTGGTTCCCTGTAGTTTCACTTCTCGCAGTGAGGGAACCACCATACATTGTTTTGAAACAATAAGCTATCTGGCATTAACTCTCTGAGCAGTGAAGACCTTTAACAATGGTGTTTTATGCAAATAACCTACTTCATAGTTTGCACAGAATTCAGTTCAACTCCATTTATAACGGTTGGTCATCACTGAATACTACAAAGTACGAGTTTAAAATGTACAGCTAGCAATTGGGAGGGGAGAATCATTGGCTAGTCTGATAATAAAAACATAAGCAGATAACTGGCCCCAAAACAGCTGCTGCTGCTGCTTCTGCTGCTGCTGCTGCTGCTTCTTCTTCTTCTTCTTCTTCTTCTTCTTCTTCTTCTTCTTCTTCTCCTTATTCTTATTCTTATTCTTATTCTTATTATGTGAAATTATTTCTGATTTGTGTCTATGTGTGTGTACTGTTAGAGCAAAAATAGCAACATTATTTATCGCATAATTGCCCAATTTGGAAAGAAGGCACCAAATTCCAGAGGCTTTCCCATAGCAGACATTCCTTTGAGAATTTCAGACAAAAATCTTTGTCTGGGCAAAATCTATGGTATGAACCTTGACCACACTTAAACCACAAATGGCCAGCTCATGGGAGCTTTTGCATACCTTCCCATCAAATAAGCCAATGTCATTGTTTGGAAGTGCAGGACCACGACTGTCTTCCCTAAAGTCTGTTCAAATAGGCATGTTCCAGTTGCAGGTAGTGGCCATGGGAACTAATTAGAGGTGTTGCCAGAGTTGGATTTGATTAGAAGTTGTGGAAAAATATGTGGCTTACAGAAAAGAAGGTGCAGTTTTGCAAAGGAAGTGTATTACGAATTAAGGGTCTAATGTGTTTCCTTGCTCCTTTCCCCCTAGGAAAGATCATATCTAGCCGGAAAGGGAACAAAATTGATAAAGAAGAAGAAACCACCAGATTCCTCAGGTTAGTTTTTGTCTTCCAAACCTGATGACAATACCTTTCTATGCCTAGCCTTGTGCCCTAGAGAAGAGGGACTAGACTTGTCAAAGGGGAAAGTGGCTTTAGCACTGCACGGCATTCTGAGGTGAAATTTCTCAACCTTGGCCTCCTGCCCATGGGACCTGTGCCAAGTCTACACCTCTAGACTAGCTTGTTTTATTCTTATAAGCCAAAACTTATTCATATAAATACAGTGGTACCTCGGGTTACAAACGCTTCAGGTTACAAACTCTGCTAACCCGGAAGTAGTACCTCAGGTTGCAAACTTTGCCCCAGGAGGAGAATGGAAATCGCACGCTGGCGCATGGCGGCAGCAGGAGGCCCCATTAGCAAAAGCACAGCTCAGGTTAAGAACAGTTTCGGGTTAAGAACGGACCTCCGGAATGAATTAAGTTTATAACCCGAGGTACCACTGTATGTCAGCCATGTTACTTACCAATTAGAACATGGGTAGGCAAACTAAGGCCCAGGGCCTGGATCCGGCCCAATTGCCTTCTAAATCTGGCCCGTGGACTTTCTGGGAATCAGCATGTTTTTACATGAGTAGAATGTGTCCTTTTATTTAAAATGCATCTCTGGGTTATTTGTGGGGCATAGGAATTTGTTCATTCGCCCCCCCCCCAAAAAAATATAATCCGCCCCCCCAAGGTCTGAGGTACAGTGGACTGGCCCCCTGCGAAAAAAGTTTGCTGCCCCCTGAATTAGAAGACTTCTCAAACAGAAATATTTCAGACCAAACTATACATACTGCAAACTATACTTGTTGACTCAACTTGCAGGATTTTTTGAGGTGTTGTTTTGTTCTTTTGTTCCAGTACATGGAATATCTTGGGTTACCTTTTGTATCAGGGTAGAATAAAGGGAGGAAAGAGGGAGAAACAAATTACTTCCCCCCAAAACAACTGAAATGCTGCCATCAATACATGTTCTTCTTTCATTCAAATGGCTGCTGTTTTCTGTTTGGTTCCAGAGGAATCTGATGGGAGTCCAGAATCGTTTTCCCACACAGAAAAGGTCCATAAACTCAACAAGGAGAATACTGAGAAGGCAAGTGCTCTTTTTGTTCAGAGAAGTTCCCTTAAACCTCTTACTCATGAGTCAAAGGAGAAGGCAGAGGACAGCCATAGCAAAAATTGGAAAGGCTCCCTCCCGAAGACAACAGGGAAAAAACTGGCAGAAGCAAAGGCCGTTTGTAAAAAACTGAGTAGCGACGATACAAAGAGTGATGCTTTGGGAGTTGTAAAAAAGCATCAGAGGTCTGAAGAAAGCCCAGAGAAAGCAGGAAAAGATGTTGAAGGAACAGATACTAGCAGAGATGAAGAAACAGAAGTACCAGAAACTACATCCCCAGGTGAAGATACAGCAGAAGATCTCAGCAGTCCATCAAAAAGCCAGAATCAAGATGTCAGGTAGGTTTTATATGATAATTCCTCAAATATCATGCAGTTACCTATTAAAGATTATTGCATGCATGAAGAGTGGGGCTTGGTGTGATTTATGCAAAGGTCACATACAACACTGAATTTGCATTTTTAAAATCTGTCATGCTTGGCAAAACAGACGAACATATTGGTTTGGAGATGGCAAAATGACAGAGCTCCACTAGCAACCAATAACGATTGAAATGTTGCTTTGTTTTATTTATTGTTAGTATAACATACAAACATAGTACTATTACAAATAAAAGCATAGGAAAATACCATTTTAAAATGTTGACAATGTGAGTTTTTACAACTGGTAATGATAGTTACTGATTGTTCCAATACACAATCTCCCCATTGAAAATTAATATTTGAATATTCTTCCCTTGCCTATCTAGTGATGTTTAGTATCTCTGTATCCAAAATATATAGAACTTAGTACATGCATTCTTTGTGATCTGCTCTGGTCTGCTCTGAAGTTTGCAGAGATCAATAAAGTATAAAATGGTGAAGACACCAGCTGCTTTTTGTGCAGTTATTTTCTCATATGCATTTTGTTTACCATATGCATTTTGTTTAGCCATGAAACGCAAACACTAAAAAAAGTAACGACCTTCTTACATTGTTTTGTTTTAACCTATATTTTTGCTTCATTCCAACTCCACTCTCACGATGCCATTAGAATAATCTGTATCCCTCATCCTGTAGGCATAAGGTCAGTGAAAAGGCCTCATTCCCTCCAAAAGATGAGCAGAATGGCAGCAGTAAGCGTCGTGTGAATGACTTTGGTCTTACCAAAGAGGAGAGCAAAAAGAGCAGGGTAGATGCAGCGAATGCTAAGGATGGACAGAAACCCAAAGGAGCGACGAAGCCAAAAGAGGCACAGCCTGCCTTGCCTGGGAAAACAAATGGATCTGATTCCACACCCAAGAAGACTGAAAATAAGCAAGAAGCTTCAATAGGAGACAGTATTACAATTGGTACAACCTGGCTTAAAAAAACAACATAGATATGCATGGTGATGATGCCAAGCAAAATGGAGTGTACCTTGCATCTTTAATTAACTTCCCAGGAGTTAATAGAGCTTGCATGAAACTTCAGGGGTGTTATTTTGTTAATTCACACCAGCTGACAATCCGTTTTGAGAATGGGGAAGTTCAAAAGCTTTCTGTGGAGTCCATTCTGAAGCCCCATGGCGACTTGTTCATTGGGGGTTGTTGTTGTTTTGTACCAACTAACAGGGCTTGAGGATTTTGCAAAATGTGAGTCTTCTTTTTGTTTTTTTATTTTGTGAAGTTAATGGCACAGTCCTCAGGAAGTTCACAAGATTCATTTTTTACAGGAAAAAATCGTCATGGGGTGAGAAACCCTTGCAATACTACCCTTTATTTAATTCTTTTTAAAAGTGGTGATGTAAGAATCCACGGAAAGCCACTGGAAAGATATCACCTTGTTGTTGTATCTTTATACCCACGAGGCTCTTTTGAATTATTCACAGAGAACTTGATAGCTGCCCAGCTTGCTCAAAGATGGTCCCATGACTTGGATTCCAGATTCCTGATAAATCCAGTTCTTAGGAGCCTCTTAACGCAAACTGAAAAGATTATACTTTCTGGGGCAAATGGAAATGCTTTCATGTGTTGTTACTCACACAAATGGCTTTTAGTAAGTACCGTATTTTTCGCTCTATAGGACGCACCGGACCATAGGACGCAACTTGTTTTAGAGGGGGAGAACAAGAAAAAATAAATCTCCCCCTCTCTGCTCAGCGCCCCTTCAGCGAAGCGGCAGGAGAAATGAAGCCCCTTCCATTTCTCCTCCCGCTTGGCTGAAGGGGCGCTGTGCAGCTCTCCCTCTCTGCTGAAGCCAGGAGAGTCTTGCTCTCCTGGCTTCAGCAAAAGGAACCTGAAGTCTCCGGAGCGCAGCGAAAGCTCCTGCTGCGCTCCTGAGGCTTCAGGTGGCTATCCCTGAAGCCTGGAGAGCGAGAGGGGTCAGTGCGCACTGACCCCTCTCACTCTCCAGGCTTTAGCGAAAGCAACGCAAAGCCTCCAGAGCACGGAGGGAGCATCCTATAGAGCGAAAAATACGGTACCTGACTTACAAAAACAGGCCCAGGACTTACCTCCCTAAACTCACAAGGTGGGTTGATGTGGTGGCTGTTTGTAGCTTTAATCAAATTAAGAGGTAGCCTCCAATTTCCGCACTATAAGCCCTGTGTTTATATATCACCACCCCCTCATTCTTCCCTGGAATTCGAGTACAGAGGTGAGAATTTTGAATTTCAAAGTATACTCTGGTGCATGTTCAGAGTGAAGTTCGGTGTTGACTGTAGTCAATGAAACTCACCATCAGGCCTTGCTGTATAAGGGGGAATTAATATTTTGTAAAACAAAGTGCATGTGTACTGAACATTGTAACATTGCTTGTTCCGTGGAAATGGTAGATAATGAGCATAATAAGTCGATTTCTTCATGTGAGGATTTCACATGCATTTCTTATCATTTGTAGAGTATATCTCACCACCGGCGGCTCCCTTTGATCATCGGATCGTCTCAGCTAAAAGAGCAGGGATCAATAGCTATTATCATGTCCACAAGGGCGAAGTTTTGGGAGGGTAAGTACAATTGAAGGTATTGTTAGCAGAATGAGGAATCTCTTCAAGTTGTTGAATATCACACTGCAGTGGTAGATTAGGTGATAGGGGTAACTAGAGTAAAACAACACGGATAACCATTTAAAGTGCAACTTTGTGAGGAGTGGAAAATCAGTAACAAAGGCAATGTAACATATCAATAGTTTAAAATGCTAAGTTATGTAACATATTATTTTTCCATTTGGCATAATTAGCCATGTTTTCAAGATATAGGTTAAAAAGCTGGGATAATATCCAACTGAGTCATATTCAAAATGGCTCCACTGAAATGAATGCATATAAGTCCATTGATTTTAGTGTATCTACTCTGAGTATAACTAACATTGAATATCACTCTGTATATCAATTGACTCAAAGCTTAGTGGGGACAGTGTCAACTTTCAAGGTACCCAACCATTCTTACCTGATCTCCAATTCTGTCCATCATTCCTTACAAGAATCATTCTCAGGGTAACTCCCACATTATTTTCCTCCTTCAGACTTACATTGGCGTGCCTTTCTTAAGTACCATATTTTTCGCTCTATAAGACGCACCAGACCACAAGACGCACCTAGTTTATAGAGGAGGAAAACAAGAAAAAAAATATTCTGAATCTCAGAAGCCAGAATAGCAAGAAGGATCGCTGCGCAGTGAAAGCAGCAATTCCACTTGCTTTTCTGGCTTCTGTGATAGCTGCGTAGCCTGCATTCACTCCATAAGATGCACACACATTTCCCCTTACTTTTTAGGAGGGAAAAGGTGAGTCTTATAGAGCAAAAAATACAGTATATTTCCTCTTAATTTGAGGAGGTTTGACAGAAATAGCCAGGAGTCCAGCAGGATTGGTGGGGCAGTACCTCACAATAAGGGACAATTGCTAGACCAGGCTTCCTCAAACTTGGCCCTCCAGATGTTTTGAGACTACAATTCCCATCATCTCTGACCACTGGTCCTGCTAGCTAGGGATCATGGGAGTTGTAGGTCAAAAACATCTGGAGGGCCGAGGTTGAGGAAGCCTGTGCTAGACACTGTTCTGCCTCAAATAATGAGATTCTAGTGAGGATAGGAAACTTGGATGCTCATATCTCAAAGGAAGGGCAATGGGCCTTGGATTCAGCAACATTTCCCTCTTTTCCTTTCTTTAGTGGACGATTTGGCCAGGTGCATAGATGTGAAGAAAAATCAACGGGTCTCAAATTAGCCGCCAAAATTATAAAAGCAAGAGCTGCCAAGGAAAAGGTAAGGGCAACTGGAGTGCAGGCCTACAGCAGAGCCTTGCCCAAGAGGTTTTGTTATGCAGATGTACTTTGCCACTTCCAAGTGGCAGCTTTTGTTCTACTGATTCCCATATACCTTGGTTTATTACGCTCCTGTTTGTACAACTTGCGAACACAGCTGTGGAACAGTTATTTCTTCTTC